>NW_025421443.1:1280931-2561863 GCF_011764305.1 Mustela putorius furo
CTTTGACTTACCTATCTCTTCCCTCAACTTCAAAGCCAACAAAGGTGTATCTTTCTGACCATTCTTCCATAGTCATATTTCTCTCTCTCTCTCCACAGCCGGGAAAGATTTCTTCTCCTTTAAAATCACATGATTAGATTGGGCCCATCGAATAATCCAGAGTAATCTCCCCTTCTCAATGTCCTTAATTTAATTTATGTAGACCAGCATATCCACAGTGGCTAGGGATGAGAAAGTGGACATCTTGGGTGGCCATTATTCTGTTGATCACGGCATGGTATAATTTTTAAGAAACAGAACACCTCAAATCTCAGACCTGGGTTTGTTTTACTGCCTCCTTCAATTACAAACTATGTGGCCTTGGGGATACTATCTCACCTCATGAGGCTCAGTTTTCTCATCTGGTAATAGGAAATTATAATACTGAGCCCAAGATGTTGTTGTGTGAAATGATTATGTCAAACACTTACACAGAGCTCAATAAATCATGGATGATATTGTTTTTGCTGATCTTTCTCAATTCTTAATAAAAACTAGTAAGACCTAAGCTTATGAAGTCCTAGCACACTTTATTCCCTAATTATTTATTAACTTGACATCCAGAAAGAACTCTTAGAATGCCTTGAAGAGCAGATGGTTAATGTGTGGCAAAGACTCCTTCTTTTAAATATACCATTGCCTCAACCACATTTTGGAAAGTTCTGTATAACAATCAATTAAGTTTCACCTCCTTGGTACATGGCCAATGTGTGGGTATTATGTATTATTGATAATAGAAAAATCCATTCCCTTTATATGTCAAAGAGTGGAGTGGCAGTTTTAATATTCTTTTTGTGAAAAATAAGCAGCCTGACATAAATTTTCTTCCAGAAAAAAATTCATATTTCGTGAACCACAAAAGTACCTATGAACAGGGTCAGACATTCTCTCAATAAAGCTCTGGGTCAGGCCAAATGCCAGAACAAGCAACCATTTGAAACACTGGAGAGATCGATTGGGCCTGGTTAGGGTCATATGTCACCATGTGTGAGCAATCTGCTATTACCCTCCCACTATGGGAACGTAGAGGGCCCTCTCCTAAACTCCCAGTCCAGCACACTATTGCTCAAATCAACCTCACCATATAAAATCAATCACTTCTCATGCTACTTAGAAATAACTCACGATTTGCATGATTTTTCTCAATTTCCCCCACCCACATTATCACTCCTTTATTTCAAGTCATCATTCTCCAGTACTCAAGGTATCATTGAAAATTTATTCAAACTTAAGCAAGAGAAAATCCAGCCAACAGAGGCTTCAACATATAGGGTTTGTTTTCTTCTTGTAACATAAAATCTGGCAGTGAGAAAGTTAAGGACTAATGCGGTCAGGGATTATCAAAGACCCTGAGTCATTCATTCAAATTTCCTGCTCCTTCATCCTTACTGGATGGCCTTTCTCTCCATATTACAAGATGGTAGCCACCTCTAAAGGCATTCCAACCACATTTCAGGCAGGAAGAAGGGGAAGGGCAAAGTGTTAAGGAAAAGAGATTGAAGATACACGCCGGTTATCAGGGTACCCTTCAAGCAATGTTCCCAGAATCCTGACTTAATGATTTTCATTTATATATGATTGGTCAAAACCATATCCGTGGCAGCTTGGGAAGGAGTGTTTTAATAGTTGGACACCTTGCTTCCCTGACAAAATCAGGATTCTGTTACTGCCACACCTGGTCTAGCACTGTACTGTAGATTCCTAATCCACCAGCCTGATACCAGTGGCCTGTGCACTGTGCTGAACACTTCCCACTGGCATTAAATTGATCTAAGAAACAAAACCATGCTTAAAGTGGACTTTGGCTCTTCTTTGCCCAGTGTGTATGTCACAGTAACATTATGATACCGCATTGAGACCCATCATAATTTCACTTTAATTTATTTCCTCAGATTTATCTCCTCCTTTTCCACGTAATTCCCCTTATAGTTCAACCACATAAACTTATCATTGTCCTAATGCAGTATGTTTCCCTGATTCTGTATCGTTATCTCTCTCTAGAAACCCCTCCCCCTTCTGTTTTTTATAGACAACATCCCATTGTTATTTTAAGACCCATCATGAAGGATACCACTTTTTTGAAGTTTTTCCTAATTATTCACCACTGGTTTTTGCGCTCTCCCCTTGCATTCTTCTCTCTAAGGTAGTCTTTGCACAATTAAGTGTATTGTACTTTTTCTAAGTTTCCAAGTGTATCCCCTCTTCACAGTCTGAGATTTCCTCAAATCTTTTGTCAGGAAAAACTTTTCCTGACAAATATTAAACCCTCAATACATTCAAGTAATAATTGATTAGACATATTAAAGATTTAAGAAGGTATATAAATAGTCAAGAGCTAAAGAATTAAACAGTTTTATATGTCCAAATACAGCATTAGATCAGAAGTTTAAGGAAAAGATAGGAAAGAATCAGAAACTCAGGAAAAGAAAAAGAAATAAGAGGTTGGGGATTCACCCAAGGAATCTGAGATTAAAGAATCAGAAGATTAAATCCAAGGATCTGGGCACCAAAAACAAGAAGAAAGGAGATTGACTCTCACCAGAGTATAAGCCAGATGTTGGCTGGCTCTCCCTTTCCCAGAACACCTAGATATGATTGTGTTAAAGGATTAACAGAGGGACATTAATATTTTCGAGAGTGTATTTGAGCATATATCAAAATGGAGCAGCACCAACCTGAAAATGGCTGAAAGCTAGTAAGGAGGTTTTTACCGAGAAGACATGGAAGTAAAGCGAAAAAAAAAAAAAATCATTTGATTGGCTCTAGCTTAATAGGATTTGCCTTATTTGGGAAAGCTTAGTTGATCAGTTATTCTTAGGTTTCATTTTCTCAGATCTGAGTGCATTGGTTGGCTAAGATTTTGGTTTGTTCACATAGATTGCCAAGGCATTAGAGCACTCTGGTCTAATGGTCTTCTCATTTTATTACTTTAATAATTGGTTTAAACCAACTTTTACGCCCTCTGGAAACACTAATCTCCTCCCATAGCTAAAAATTTCTGGGCTTAACTGAAGTATTTTTTCCTGTCTCCAAGCTACTCTTTGTGCTGAATTTGTTTGGGTCGTGGGTTATTTCTCGATTCTCTATAAAAACTTGAATGTAGGGGTGCCTGGGTGGCTCAGTCAGTTAAACATCTGACTCTTGATTTCGGTTCAAGTCCTGACCTCAGGGTTGTGAGATCCAGCCCCATGCCGGGCTCCACGCTGAGCATGGAGCCTACTTGAGAATCTCTGTCCCTCTCTCTCTCCTCTGTCCCTCTGTCCACCCTGTCCTTCCCTCCATTCATGCCATCTCTCTCTCTCTCTAATAAAAAAGAAAAAAATATAAATAATAATATTAATCTTAAAAGTAAGGCTCATCCTCTTCCTCGGTCTTTTAGAAAATTCATTGTACAAGTTATGTGCATTTATAGTAGACACATCTGTGGGGCTAGTGAGGATTTTAATTACAAAAAAAATCAAAGTAACTTCCAATGGAATACTAAAAGCCTCCTGGTTCTAAGTCTTTTGGCCTTCACAATGCCTCCGAACTTTTTCAGTTTTACTGCATCTCAAGTTCCACACAATCTACTGATTAAAGAAATCCAAATTTCCCTCAGCATACCAGGCAGAACATTACCACTCCTAAACATAGCACTAGGTCCATTTGCATATTATAAATCCAACAATGATATTCCCAGCAGATTGAAGGAGATTTTAATGTATTTGAAACCACATACCATTAAAGATGATTGGGTTTATAAAAGTAAACATTTTCCTCCTTAAGCCAAAATGTCTGACAGATTTTATCCCTAGTTTAAGGTAAACATCCAGTTGAAAATATGCACAAAGTTGTGGATTAGCTATAGCACAGTAAGGGCGAGGCTTAGAGCTTCTTGACAAATGTTTAAAAGATCTTGTGTTTTGCTTCAAAGAGATCTGGATTTGGTTGATGTATAATAAGCAATATTTTTTATCAACAAAAAATAGATTTTTACTTATTCTGTGAATATTATGACACTTCTACTGTGTGCCACACAATATTCTAAGCATGTAGCTAAAGCAGTGAATACAGAGACTGAATTCTTACTCTAATCAAGCTTAGACATTTAGGGACAATAAATGTACCTACATCATAGAATGTTGTGAGTAAATTATATAATGCATCAAATACCCTGAGAATACTGCCTGGCAGTTCTAACTGTAGAACTGCAATTATTATTATTATTATTATCATTATCATTATCATTATTATTATTATAGCAGAATGTTTTATCTTGATAAGAGCACATGATCAAAATACAGTCATAAAGCAAAGAATAAGAAAGTTTTTGAGGCCCAGGGACAAAAATAGTGGAAGCTTATCTTGGTTCATTCAATTCAATACATATTTATCAAGAGTATATTATATGCCAAGTACTATTCTAGGAGTTTCAGATACAGATGTGATCAATAAAGAAAAAAACTTAAGAGGTGTCACAGAATATTTATCTGGGGTAGGAGGTATCTGTAATAGCCCCTGCTTCAGAGAGCTTAACTGACATGTCAAGCAATGATCAAATGTCAGATCTTCTTCATCAGGAATCACTTTTTAACATCTCTGTCAACATCCATTTGCTGCAATCATTTTCCAAGAAACATAAAGTTTCAGTAAACAAGTATGAATGATTCTGTCAGAAAGAAGTTCTACTGACACACAGACGAAAAACTTGGTAAACCATGGAAAGTCATAAAACATACATAAACGAGGTTAAAAGTATTAAGTCACAAAGATTGTAAGTTCTTATCTCTCAGACGCCATTCTGTGTCACTGAAGTTTACAGTTTTTGACCCGAGCTCCCCGTGTCCTCATAGAAAAATCTACCGGCTCAAGAAACCGCTTGTAGTAATTCACAAGTCTCTTCCATCTAAACTGGTCTGCAAAAGTCATAGTTCAGACCACACAGCTACTAGTCCCATCTGTCTCCATCTTTTCAGGAGCTGCCAAATTTAAAGCAAGGAAGATTATTAACAAATAATGAAAATAAAGTTAGTAAATAATTACTAAATGAGTTAGTAAATAATTAATAAACAAATAAACTAAAATTAAAACAATGAGGTATGCTCTTTACCTAATACATTAGCACAAACAAATCTTATTTTTATAAAGATAATTCCCTATGCTGTCAGGAAGCAGTTAAATGTGTGAGCTTGTACTTCTGAAATCAATGTTAATTGGCCTTTAGGGAAGAAATTTGACAAAGTGTTTCACAAGCTATTAAGTTTTTCATATTTTTTTGACCTGGTAACTCAATTTGTTAGAATCTATCCTAATTTTAAACAAAGCATATGCATGAAGATATTAGTCATACCATTATGTGTGTTAATAAGAATAGAAATAATTTAAATGTCAAACAATGAGAGAACTGTTAAAAAACTATGGCATACTATTCAACTACTAAAACATAAAAATTCTTTTTTTTTTTTTTTTTTTAATTTTTTATTTTTTATAAACATATATTTTTATCCCCAGGGGTACAGGTCTGTGAATCACCAGGTTTACACACTTCACAGCACTCACCAGATCACATACCCTCCCCAATGTCCATAATCCCACCCCCTTCTCCCAAACCCCCTCCCCCCGGCAACATGGAGGCTTAAGTGGGTAGAAGAAGAATAAATGAAACAAGATGGGATTGGGAGGGAGACAAACCATAAGTGACTCTTAATCTCACAAAAATTCTTTTTTTTAAGATTTTATTTGTTTATTTGAGAGAGAGAAAGAATGAGCAGTGGGAAGAGGCAGAGGGAGAGAGAGAGAGGGAGAGAGAGAGAGGAAGAAGCAGACTCCCCGCTGAGCAGGGAGCCCTATGTGGGGTTTGATCCCAGACCCGGAGATCATGACCTGAGCTGAAGGCAGACGCTTAACCCACTGAGCCACTCAGGTGCCTTAAAACATAAAAATTCTTAATATATATTTTGATATTCCACTTTGTTTATATTCACTTCATTCCAAAAAGTATTTGAGGTCCGATGTTGTACTAAATGATTTTTTATCTTTTTTTAGATTTTATTTATTTAATTATTTGAGAGACAGAGAACAAACAGAAGGAGGGACAGAGGGAGAGGAAGAAGCAGATGGGGAGCCCAACATGGGCTTGATCCCAGGACCCTGAGATCATGACCTGAGCCAAATGAAGGTAGACGTTTAACTGACTGAGCCACCCAGGTGCCCCCTAAATGATTTTTAAATACAGAATACATGATCATACATGAAACATATTTTTACGCACATAGTGGGAGGAAATGTGACACAAATTAAATAAATCAGTGACATTTTGGATGACTGCTCTTCTTTCCCACTTTCCATTATTTTTTTAAAGGATTTTATTGATTTATTTGACAGACAGAGATCACAAGTAGGCAGAGAGGCAGGCAGAGAGAGAGGAGGAAGCAGGCTCCCTGGTGAGCAGAGAGCCCAATGCGGAACTCAATCCCAGGATTCTGGGATCATGACCTGAGCCGAAGGCTGAGGTCACCCAGGCGCCCCCCATTTTCCATTATTTTTTAAAATTCTTATGAAACTTTGTAAAGAAAATATGTATTTATTTATAAATATAACTCCCATAAAAATTGCTTTTGGCTTAATTATTAAACTGAACACAGTACATTTTGTGGCCAGGTTTGCAAGGCATAATTGGAACTCTGATGTATTAGAACTCTGTGAAACCTCAGAACTATACTTTATCATCAGAAAGAAACTCTGGGCTCATTAGTTTTCAAGACCCATCATAGTTCAGGTAGCTGGGGAGAAAGTTGATTGAAAGTAGTTGTTGTGACACCTGGGTGGTTCAGTCAATTAAGTGTCTGCTTTGGCTCAGGTCATGATATCAGGGTCCTGGGATCGAGCTCTGCTCAGCGGGGATTCTGCTTTCCCCAGCTCTCTGCTGCTGCTCCCCCTGCTTGTGAACTTTCTCCCTGTCTGTCAAATAAATAAATATACATATATAAAAATATGTAAATATATAAAATATATAAAAATATATAAATATATAAAATAATCAGGAAATAAGGAATAAAAAATAAATTAGTTGACATGTACAATATACATATGTAACAAGCAAAGAAGAAAATATAATACATTTCTCAATTCTCTAGCTTATCACAAAACTGTTGATATATATGATTTCTATTTTGTACTACCCATTGCATGTTCTTTTTGTTCTAATGTTCAATTGGTTAATGTCCTTTGAGTCCTTAAGGAATGAAATCACTTAAACCTTTATTCCTGAATGGTAAGAATCCTCCATATGTGACAGCAATATAATTTTCCTTAGCAATCTAGATTAATTAATTAACCCCTTTCTTTGCCTGCTTGATCTCTGGCAAGAGACCAACCAAAGTGGCCATGTGTAATCTTAATTGCTTATTTAATGGAATCATCATCATTCCTTCCAGTAAAAATCTCTCTCCCTTGGAAAACAAGGCCTTCAGATTTACTCCTTCCAAAGTTGTAAGGCTGGAGAAGTTACCAAAAAAGAAAAAAAAAAAAAGATTCAGTAGGTAATAATGAAAGGAACCATTCCCACTAAAACACCTTGATTTCGGGACCCATGTATTCTGGCTGTGAGTACCATATATTGTAGATTTTGGTGCCTTGCTACATGTATTGCATCTTCTAATATAGAACCTTAACTATTCTGGGTGTTGTTACCCAACTGGCTCCATAACTGAATTTTCCATCGGGATATTTGCTGCACCTTCACTTCTGGACCTTAATTAGGCCTAGTTAATTCCATTGGCATGTTCCCATCTAGGATAACCAGCTATCCCACTTTGCCCAGGCCTGGTCTGGTTTTAACACCAAATTCCAAATCACCAGAAAGTATTTAGTCTCAGGTAAACTAGGATGATTTGCCACACTTTTTGCTATACAGTTCTTTGTTCCAATACTTGCAGAATTTCATGGTAATGATTAAGCCTTTTTATCAGCACAAGGATGATGGGGCTGGCAGAAGCACTGTAAAAAGGAAAGAAAAATTCAGATTCATGTATGTTCCAGTATAGTCCTGTAACAGGGATGTACAAAGCAATCAGCCAATCACAGCCCTCCTTTGTGAATTACTGAGGGTTTCTCTGGTGAGCTTTCAAATAGAATCAAATAGAATCTAAAGCACTGTAAATTCCATTCTAAGAAATCCTCTACATATCTCCACCTTAGAACTTGTTACCAGTCTTGCATTCCAATTCTCCCAAATTTCTCATTATCTAGGCAAACCATGCATTACTGTCCATGAATTAGTGTATGTCCACACCTTTGGCCATCTTTCAGTCCAGATAAAGGGAACAACAGAATTTATACCTCAAGGTCTGCTAATTTATACTATTTCCTTTCACTGAAATTTTCCAGGACACTGTTTTTTTGAGGCTTAATGTTATATTTAGTCTACTTAGTTGATATTAGCATATTATGCAGAACCATCTCCAAGAATGAGTTTAGGTAAGATCCAGTAGGAACTCTAGATCACCTCCTTACATAACCAACTTCTAACCTATAAACATACCTTTGCTTGATGATTGATTACTGTTATACATGGGTCAAATAACTTCCATTTCATGATGGCCAGCTCAAGTTATACAGTCATTTGCTGTCCCATTGTTTGGTATTTAACCTTTAACAAGGTCTAGTAGCAAGTCTGGAGTTGTTTCTCAAAAGTAAAGTAGTTATATGCAGGAGAGGGAATTTCCCCTGTGGAGTGTGCTATCATTCTCCTTTTGAGCCTTGCCAGAATCTCTATACAGCATTCCTATTTGCTCTAGACACTGAATATCATTGGATTTTCTGGATCAAAGGCCCAGGTGAAAGGGTAGCTTATAATGCAGCCCAGGCATTTTGCACAACCTTTTATTATTTTCCCCCTATGGTTCTACTCAAAAGGAACGACTGTATGTGCTACTCACAGAATGGGTGAGAACATCATATTCTAATATAGTATATGTTTCTTCAAAAATCCAAAGAGGAAAAAAAAAATCCAAAGAGGCACACCAAACATTAAGCCTTATTTTTAGTGGTAGATGTAGAAGATGGTTTAACTTGTTTTTCACTGGAGAAAAGAGATGCTGACATGCTGCAAAACACTGGACTTTCCCCCAGAAACTTTACCAAGAGAATGTCCTTGAATTCTGTAGAGATTATCTCCAACCTTCTGGCCTACATGTGTTTCAAAAAGATACATAAAGTAATTCCCAGGTTCTGGCTCATCAAAAAAAATTATCATAATATCATCAGTGTAGTGAACCGGAGCTACATTCAGCATGACATTAAGATGATCAAGATTTGTCTCAAATAAAATACAGTGGAGAGCAAGATGGTGATGACAGGCTATCATCCTTATCAAGAGAAAGCAAACTGCTTCTGGAGATCCTTACACATTTATATAGAAAAAAATATTGGCCAGATAAATAACTATGTATCAAGTGCCAGATTGTGTTGATATGATTAAGTTTATGATAATCCTCAGTCATTTTCCAATATCCATCTATCTTCTGCACTGGCAAAACAGGTAGATTAAATGGAAATGTGATGGGATTTACCACCTTTCATCTTTCAAATCTTTAAAGTGGCACTCATCTCTGCAGCTCCAGAAGGGATATAGTATTGCTTTTGGATTATTACCCTGTCATGGAGGAAAGCTCTGAGGTTTCCCCTTAGCTCTTCCTATGATTGTGACCCTCATTTCACAGGTCTGGAAGTCAATGTGAAGACTCAGCCAGTTGCTGAGTATGCTTACTTCAATTACACATTCAGAAGCTTAGGTCTGCAGACACTCTGAACTGACTATTAAACAGACATAGGTTAAAATTCCATTTATCCTCTGATCTCTATAAGGACCCACTTTGACTGATGGCCACAGTGGCATTTGGGTCTCTAGAAACTAAGACCATGTGATCAGATATCAATAAAATTTCTGGTACATTGACTCCCTAAGTATGTTGTCATCATAATAAGTGGCCGTCAGTCCAGTTTAGGAGACTTGGAGGAAGTCATATGCTTGTGGGAGTACTGCACGGTTCTTGCTCAATGGGAATTGGAATTTCCTTCTTTCAAGGCTATACAGGTCTATCTCCTGGTTTAGACCTAGAAAGTATGCAAGAGACTAAAACTCTCCATCAGGACATCAGATGAGTAGATCTGGAGGATTTTGTGCTATATCAATAAAGTAATAAGTTAGCAGGCTGCCCATTTATTTCATTCATAAGGACAATTAGTCACTTCCCCAAATTTCTAAGTGTCAAAATATTCTGATTTCCATTGTATCCTTTTGTCCATCATGGTGATTGCCTCCACCTTATCTGTGGTAGTTAAGGACTAATACCCGACCTCAGCCATTCTAGGACCTCATCATTCCTACTGATATCAAGAAGCCAATCTCAAAGGTATCATTACAAAGTCCAAAATGATAGGTTTTTGTTTGTGGGGTGTGTGTGTGTGTGTGTTTAGATGGTAAGTCACATGCAATTTTGTATCTTCCTATTTGGTCAGCATTTATTAGGGAGCCTTTTCCCATGCCATTTTATATTATTAGTTGTTCTTTAACTATAGTATAATCATCAATCATGATTATATAACAAAAGTTAAAAGAGTTCTAGAATTAACAAGGTTTAAAAGGCTATGGGAGGAAATTAGAATACTGAAACAATCCACAGCGAATGGAAGGAAGAACATCTTCTTCTCTGAAACATGGAAAGCTGAGACAAAGGAAGAGGGGAAAAAAAACAGAATGTAAAGATAGAAGAGAGTAAATTTTCTCTATTATTTAAAGAATGGAAGGGAGATGGAGGATGTGGTCAGAGAATCTAGACAGTAATTAAAGAGCAGGTTCAAGTTTTGTACTCACTGCTGTGGGGAATGAGCAAAACAGAGATGCATACCATAGACCTGTCCAATGCACCAACGTGTTAGTGATGGTAATAACTGAATGGGATTATAGAGAGTAACATGATTGTTATTTGCCCAAAACTTTAAATAAACATTACCTTTATTATTCTTGTAATCAGAAAAAAATAGCAAAAAACTCTGGGGATCAAAAGAATCAACTTACCAGTAGTATGGCAAATGTGGCAGGAGGTAGATCTCTGGTTAGGATCAGTTGTATTAGCTTGAGCAGGAAATTGCTCGATAACACATTATTGTGCCTTAAACCAAGGCAGCAATAATCCTGGGAAGAGGAGAATGACTATTTAGGAGGGAGTCAAAAGCAAGGATCACTGATTAGAAAAAAGATGAGAGAGGAAAGAGGGCCTTTTGCCAATGGCACCTGATCAGATGACCATACCTTCCACAAGGATGACTCAAGGGATAAGATGAAAAATACAATTTTAGGCAATTTCAGGTGTCTGAGAGATTTCAATCTAGAGAACATCAACACTCAACTTGAGGAATGGAGAGAGTGTGGCAGAGTTGAAAGTTCATAGGTTCTGAACTAAGACTTCCCTATGTTTAAAACATATTGCTGACACTTACCAACAGTGTTACTAAAAAAACGGGCCAAGAAATTCTCCCAGCTTCAGTTTCTCATCAGTAAAATGAGGAAACTAAAACGATAATATCTGCCTGATGTGACGCTTGACTAGTAAGAGAAATAATGCACATAAAGCAGTTAGCAAGCACTTTGTAACCCTTAATAAATATATTACTATTATCCATCATTTTTATTAATGCTTGCTATGTGTTGTTAGGCAGATTGATCAATTTCTCAAAGCCTCAGTTTTTTTATAAAATGGGGTTCATAAGTCTATCACACAAACTTGAACTGAGCATTAAGTGAGATATCACTTAGTCAAAGCCTGTTCCATACAGTCGTTAGTGATGTCAATTTGTTTCCATTCCTTTTCATCGTTAGTATTGTTTAATCTGTTCCAACTCATTAGTCATCAAAGTATAAAGATTAAGATAAACATTAAAATATTTTTTTATCAAGTTCACTAAACTTTTTAATATTTTAATTGGATATATTCACTTTTAAAAATGTATAAGAAGTAAATGGCCTTTTTCTCAATTTTTAGAATGGTTTTCATTGTTAATTTATTAAAATTTCTCTAGTTTTTGTTTGCAGTCAATATTTTGCAGTTCTTACTTTTTGAACCTTTTAGTTTTCTGTATGATGATTTTTCGACACGAGTTTTTAAAGTATTTTTAAAATATTAATCATTGGGTTTTTTTTTAATCCTTAGAGCATTCTTGTCCATATCAATATACAACATCTTCTGTGCCCCTAATTTTTATGGTACTATAATTTGTTTGCTGGAATATTTAAATCAGGGCACCTGGGTGGCTCAGTCAGTTAAGTGTCTGCCTTGGGCTCAGGTCATGATCCTGGAGTCCTGGGATGGAGTCCAGCATCGGGCTCCCTACTCTTTGGTGAGTCTGCTTTTCCCTCTGCCTCTTTTTCTCTCTCTCTCTGTCTCTCATGAATAAATGAATACAATCTTAAAAAAAAAAGAATATTTAAATCACATGAAATTTAGTTTGTTGCAACACGTGAGATGAGATTTTCTGCCTTTTTTCCCAAGTAACCAATTTTCTCAGTCTCATCTGTTCTTAAAATTGTCCTTCCTTTTTCCCGTTTATTTGTGATGCTTCTTCTATGAAAATAATACTAATTTTCTATACTGGAGGTGTTTCTGAACATTCAACTTGGTTTTAACAATTATACAAATGTCACATTAGGTTTTTTTAAATTATTCTATTTTAAATGGCTGGGACATCAAGCCCCATATTCCCAACCCCTCAAAAGCCTTCTTTTTTAAACTCTCCTTAGATAGTCTAAGGATAGTCTTCAGTGTATTTGTTTTGAAATTACTTTTTCAATTCTTTTAATGAGTTTTACAATAATACTCAATTTCATATTGGGTGACTTGATAGCTTTTAATTTAGGCAGAATTAGCATTAATGTTATTCAATTTTTCCTTCCACAAATATGATATATTTTGGAGTCTTTTGTAATTTTTACAATGTTTCTAAGGTTTGCTTTATGTAGACCCCAAAACTTTTCAGTTAAGGTCATTCTTTGTTTTTATTTTTAAGATTTTACTTATTTAATTATTTGACAGAGAGAGGGAGAAGGAGAGAAAATAAGCAGGGAGAGCAGCAGACGAAGAGGAAGAAACGGGCTCTCCGCTGAGCAGAGACCCTGATTGTAGGAGAGTTCCATTTTAGGACCCTGAGATCCTGAGCCAAAGGCAGACACTTAACCAACTGAGCTACCCAGGTGTCCCATTCCTTGTTTGTGTGTGTGTGTATGTTATTTTATTTATTTATTTTTTGCTTGTTATTTTGTGAATTGGATCTTCTTTTCCTCGGTTACACCTTTTATTTTTTATTATGTTACGTTAGTCACCATACAGTACATCATTAGTTTTTGATGCAGTATTCCATGATTCACTGTTTGTGCATAACACCTAGTGCTCCATGCAATCCATGCCCTCCTAAGTACCCATCACTGGGCTCACCCATACCCCCATCCCTCCCCTTCTAAAACACCTTTAAAGAATTATTGTTAGCCTTAAAATGAAGGGTTTTCTTACTGATCAGTCTACTTAAATTATATGTGCATTATAAAATTATCAGTGGCATTCCTTAATTCATGTGCATTTTGATCATTTCACAATCTTAAAAATGTTATAACAAGTGTGGGTATTTTAAATCTGCCAGAGGTCTCCAGATATCTGGTACAGAATGCCACTAAATAATACTTCCACATACTCATCTCAGTTCACCCCTCAATAACATAATCCCCAAAACTTTGCTGCAAAAGATAGGTACTTCTCAAGGAATATATGTGCTACATAATATCCAAGATATTACTTGTTAATGTTTGCACAAAGTTCCCAAATGAAATCTTCACTCAAGCCAAAAATTACTTCTTTCTTTTTTAAATAATTGAATGTCCCTTTGCTCAGTTACTCATCCAAATAAATTGGAAGGCAGGCATCGACCTCAAATAATACCAACATTATTGTCCAGAAGTGGTTGGCAGATCCTGGCAGGAGACACTCTAGCCCTCCTAGGAGCCAATTCCTGCACCGACACTTTCATCAAGACTGGAATGTCACAGGGAAATGCTACCAGTGCTCCCACTATGCTTAGCCATTTGCTTCACTTTTGCAAATCTATCACTCCTTTTCTGTTTCTGTTCTACTTATTATACAATTGTCTTAAATATTTTCTCTACATACAGTGATGACCACAGTAAACAGTGTTGTGATTTTTTTGCTTCGACTTTCAAACATTTTCAAAAATCCAAGAAAAAGAAAGCATACTGCAATTTCCCAATGCTTTTGCTTTTTTCCTTTGTCTTTCTTCTTTGTGATATTCCAAGATTTTTTTTTTCCTTTTAGCCTTTCCTTTCTTCTCAGAGAACTTTCTTTAGCCATTCTTTTAGGATAGGTCTCCTAGCAACAAATTCTCTTAGTTGAGTCTGGAGCTTCAGTGTCATCTAAGTAATCCAATATCTAGGAATATACCTTCAAAAAAAAGGAGACCCCTTTGAATTATAAATCTTTCATAGGGGTTGTGATAAACAAAATATGGAGTGGTGCTTCCTGAAATGGTGGCTTATGATGCCAGAACTTAAATTTCCAGATCCCTTGGAAACATCTTGCTTAATAAAGGGTTATCGTTAAGGAAAAATTTGGTCCACTGGCTGTAAGCTATCATACACATAAAGGACATACTGGGTTTGGGTACCTGATTTTATAGTAGGATTTTTACCTTCTAACCAGGTACATGTGATATAAATATAATTAGCCCAGTACTTCATTAAGAATGAAACAGGGGGCCACGTGTGGTGATGAATCCTGGGTGTTACATGCAACTAATAAATCGTTGAACACTACATCAAAAACTAATGATGTACTGTGTGTTGGCTAATTGAACAGAATAAAAACATAAAATTAAAAAAATAAGATAAAAATGTTTTGGGGCAGCTGGGTGGCACAGATGGTTAAGTATTTGCCTTCAGCTCAGGTCATGATCTCCCGGCCCTGGGATCGAATCCTGCATCAGGCTCCCAGCTCAGCAGGGAGTTTGCTTCTCCCTCTCCCTCTGACTCTCCCCCTGCTTGTTCTCTCTCTGTCTCTGTATCTCTCTCAAATGAATATTTTTTTTAAAAAATCTAAAAATATAAATAAATAAATAATAAAAATGTTTTGTTCCTTCAAAAAAATAAATAGATAAAAATGAACATACCAAAAAAAAAATGAAAATGAAACAGGAGAGTTGAGAAAACATCACTAACTCACATTTCAAAGGCAAATGAAACTTTAGTCTTTCAAGTGTCATTCAGTCACAGCAAAAATGAACTATGATTTTTAAGTGAAGGTGTTTAGGTCAAAGACCAAGTAGAGTTGAGGCTCAGAGTTAAATGTTTATATTAGAGTAGTAGGTGACTGTGGTCTTAAATGGTGCTAGAAAAAAACATATTTTAGTTGAAGACAATGTTGATCTTGAATAGCAATGATTTCACTAATTTTTCTCTGCCATTGGATGAGACCCTATAAAGGACAAAATGAATCCAGACCCACATATTCCTTAGAATCCTCATTTCCTGCCTGGTCCACAAAGAAGGCAGTAAACAAAATTAGGAAGGGATGCCACAGGTTGGGGTACTGTTCCAGAGTTTTGGGAGTCATAAAAACAGTTTAGGCTGGACCCTCATTTTCAGACTTTACGGCAAATCACTGTCCAGGTGACAGCCATTAGTCACATCCATGAGATACAAAGGCCGGTGCTCTGTTTGATGCACCTGCTGTGACATCCCGTCTTTCTGAATGACTGCGAAAAGCAGGAGAGTAAGTAATAGCGCACCTCTGGTCTGGGCCGCTGTCTACCAACCTTGCTAACAATCATCTCTAAAGCTAGTTAAATTATTCCATCCGAGTTTCACCAGGAAGGTACAAAAGTCCTATGTGCTTGTACTTCTCATGATCTTGCAAGAACTCTTTCATAAAAAAATCAACGTGGAAAACCATCATTATTAGATTAATGGGCTGTGTGGTGGCCCTTAGAGAAATCAGTAATTATGTTAAGTAAGCCGTAGCTACTCAAACTTTAAAAAAAAGAAAAAAGAAAAAGTGCCGGTAAGTGAGAACTGGCCAAAACCCCACAAATGAAAAGTTGCCAAAAGCCCTACTGTGAATGATGTAAATAATATGTCAGTTTTTGATAAGCTTTTTAGTGGATGTTTGCTTAAAAAAACAGTATATATTAATCATTCTCTGACTCCTTGAGTAAACAACTAATTATCAGGATACATCAGAAGACTGAATGCTTATGGTTTTTTTTTTAATAAAACTGAATGTTACTATAAAAGTAATATAATAAAAAAATAGAAAAAAGAGAAGCGATAAAAATATCCACCATGCTAAAACAGTATGGTTAACATGTTGGCATACTTCCTTCATTTTGATGCAAAGCATTATACATTCAATTTTGCACTGTAAATTTACTTAACGTTAAAAAAAATTATCTCACATAGATACATGATGCCTCTAAACATTATTTTTAATGGTTATGATGTCCATTTGGTAAATGTGATATAATTTGTATAACTGTCCTTTAATTTTGGATTTAAATTATGTATAATTTTTACTTATGTTTTTAGAGATGTTATATGCAGTATTTCATGAGTATAATACATTCTATATGTTGAATGATTTGATTCAGAAATATTACTGGAAGTAGAATTACAATGGTCAACATTATGGAGATTTTTAAAAATTATATACATAATTTATTTTTAGCTTTATTCCTGACTATAAAACTATATATTCATGTTCATTTTTTTAAAACTTTGAAAATCCATGAACTATGAAAAAAAAAATATGTAGTCTCTTGCCCCATAAATTAATTTTTTTTTTTTTAATTTTTTATTTTTTATAAACATATATTTTTATCCCCTGGGGTACAGGTCTGTGAATCACCATAATCCTATCTTGTGTGTGAAGATACCCTCTTTCCCCAAAATTAGGATGATAAGGTACACTGAGCTTAGTCACCTACATTCTATAATTTTTATTATTATGAATAATTCTAATATAACCAAAGGAATGAAATTTTTAAAATAAAATTTAACCACCAATTTTACGTATGAATACAGTATGTCTATTCATGCTTTTATCATTGAATACTTACGTTATTTTAAAGTATTTTCAATTATGTAAAATTATGTCATGAACATTTTATCACATAAATCTTTGACAGTATCACTTGACAGGGACATCTTAAGTCTCTCCAACTAGAGTGCCAACATTTTAGGACTATTGATATGTTTACTGACTTATTTTACAAAACTTTTATTTCTGAGGTGCAACACTTAATTTGAAACACACACAAAAAGTGCTATCATTATTGGGACTTCCAAAACTCTTTGATAATTACTCTTTGGAAAAACATGGGATCTATTATAGAGTAAATCACAACTGTATCATAATTTTTCATCAAAATAAAGTCTCTGGATTAGTTTACTAAGGCCAGTTTAGTATCTAGAGAAGATAAACAAAAATACTACAAGATTAAGTTTGAGCCATAATCTTTTTTAAAGAACTATGCTTGTTTAAATCAGAAAAAAGGATTTGTGGAAGATTTAGTAACATCCTTAACTATGAAAAAAAAAACAATGGCAATTCTCCAAAGCTAATGACATCTACATTCTAGATGGAGAACAGAATCAATGACAGAAGTAGAGATTCGGACTGAATTTAGGAAGACTTTTTATTATATGAGAACACTGGAATATTTTACAAAAAAAGCAACAAAATAACATTTATTAAATAAAGATTTAAGCTTAAAGTTAAGGCATAAAGGCAGCATTAAAATTTGAGGAATCAATCAATAGTTGGGGAAGATATTTTGGAACTGTAGGGACTTTTGTTCATCAAAATCCCTGCGTATCCTGAATATTTTAACTCTTGACAGTCATTATCAGTAATTATAAATCTTCAGGGGGCACCTGGTGGCTCAATCAGTTAAACGAGCAACTCTTGATTTTGGCTCTGGTCATGGTCTCCAGACTGTGAGATGGAGGCCACCGTCCCCTCCGATTCTGAGCTCACCATGGAATCTATTTGAAAGATTTTTTCTCCCTCTGTTTTCCCCCTGTGCACACACATATTCTCTCTCTAAAATAAATAAATCTTTTTAAAAAATTAAAAATAGCTACAAGTCTTCATTTTCTAGTACACACACTCATAGATACACAAGAGAAAGAGAATAGAAAAGATATCTTCGATTGTGGTATCTAAGTGAATATTTATATATGTTATCAACACTGTCTCCTGACTTAACCCTAAAATGCAAAACTAAGCTATGGTTTTCCAGGTAAATGGTCTTAAAGACTGTTATATTTAAAATTCTTCAGCAGACTAATATTGGTACCCTGTTTCACAATCAAGAATAGAATTGCGGATTCTACTGTAGCACTCACAACAAAAACCTAAAGAAGGCTTAGCCACACACACACACACACACACACACACATATGAAAACAGCTAAAAAGCTCTTTTATTTTATTTTTTAAGATTTTACTTTTTTTTTATTATTAGAGCAAGAGCACAAGCGGGGGTGGGGGATGATGGGAGAGAGAGAAGCAGACTTCCCACTGAGCAGGGCGCCTGATGCTGGGCTTGATCCCAGGTCTCTGGGATCATGACCTGAGCCCAAGGCAGATGCTTAACTGACTGAGCTACACAGGCTCCCCTAAAAGCTCTTTTAATAGGAGGAAGGACAGGTTGGAGAGAAAGGGCATCTTTTGTAGCACCTAAGCTCCTCTGCATAACCCTTGTGGCATCACAGAACACAGTCAAAAACTACCAATAATCCAACATTTTATAAAAAGACACTTGGTAGTGGTTCAGACTGCACTGGACCCAGGTGTCCTAACTTACCGCTTAGGCTATTTTCATCCCCTCAGGTTGACTATGAATCAGAGTACACTGCCCACTTACCGATTCCATTACAACATCCAAGAATGTTATAGAGGATGATCAGGAGGCACTAAGAAACCGTAAAATAGGAGACAGATAAATGATAGCTGAATGCTTTTTACAAAATGCTCATTTCAATTTAACTTCTAAGTTGAGAAAACAAAACTTCACTGGTAGAATATAATTTACTCCATCCAAGTTTCTTGAGAAGTAAACATGTGACTGAAGTTTCAATAAGCAAAGTAAAAATGGTGATGCATCATGAACATCAGATAAAGGGAAGGGCTCCCTGCTGGTTCCCTCCATTGAGTCTCTTCTAGAATCAGTATTATCCAGGGAGCTTGTACATTGCTGGTGCACAGGGGTGGGGGCCTGGAGGAATTTTTGTTTTGGATTTAATAAATAATAAATTTATAATCTTTCTCCTTTTGAGAATATAGGAGATCTCAAATTCCTGATAGAACTATTTGATTCATTTCACTCATTTATCTGGTATTTTTAAAAGATGCAACAAACAAAAGCTCTTATATTTTTAGTATAAACTTCACAGACTTCTGGAGATTCTGCATTGACTTTCATTTCAATTGAGCTGAGGTGACTTTGGTAAACTTGTTTTTACTTGGCAACATCCTTGATCTTCTGTTACTTTTTTCTGTGATATATTCTGCCTGTGCTTTCATTGACCATTTTCACTATATTTTCTTCGATAGCTTCATTTTTGCATTTAAACTCCTTATTGATATTTACTTTATCCTTCTGAGTATTAACTAGTGTGAGATACAGCACATATAAATCTCTCTTCAGTTGGGTACCAATGAGAAAGCAAAAGGATTCATAGTTTCCGATCCTCAATGTAAGCATTTATTTTTGTAGCTATTGATGATTATTAAGGTGCATCCTCATCTGTAAAAATGAAAAGATAATCATAAGATAAGATAGTCACTATCCAGAGTTCTGGTAGCTCAGCAATGCAAGTGTATCTGAAGTATGTTATTATATCTACCTAATTCCAGTGTTTAAAATTTGGGGAAAGGAAAACTGATACTCAAAGCGGACTGAAGCAAAAGCAGTAAAAAAAGCTCATGATGTACTGAATATTTACTGAAAGTTCTCTGTCAAGTTATTAAAGCTCCTGTCAAATTTTAAAAATTATCATAGGACAATATTACTTGAAGTGCTCATGGCATTTCCACCGCAGGTATAAGAAATAAGATGGACCTACTTTATAGGAGTTCCTTTGATGAAGGGTATAAAAATTTAATTATAAGGCTCTATGATTATTGAAGAACTTGTGCCTCCTTGAGAAGAAAGGCATGTTTGTACACTTTCTCTAGGAACTAACGTATAAGGTTGACTTCTCTGTTTCCCAGTCTTCTCCATTAAAACTAATTTGCAAAATATTAAAAGACAGATTCATTCTCATCTGAATATAATGTGGTGTTAAACATTATAAAACTGACCAACTTCCATTTTAGAGCTATGTTTCAAAACTATTTATAAAGATTTTATTTATTTATTTGAGATAGAGAGAGAAAGAGAGACAGCATGAGCAGGAGGGGTGGGGCAGAGGCAGAGAGAGAGGGAGAGGCAGACTCCCCGCCAAGCAGGACCCTGAGATCATGAGCTGAGCTGAAGAGAGACGCTACCCGACTAAGCCACCCAGGCACCCCCTTGTATTTTCAAAAAGAGTGAATTGATCTTTTTGAGATACTCCTAGAGTGCAGGACTTTATCTGTATGTTATCTGATGTTCTTTTCTTAGCAAGCATCCTCAAGCGGTTCTATTTTCATCTCTTCTCCATTAATTTCCACTTGACCCTATAATTGTGTAAAACCATATAAATAATAATTAACTTTAGTGCTTCTATTGATTAAGCATCTGGTGTATGTCAGGTCTTGGCACACCCTTGCCCCGTGTAACATCTAATGCATTGTCTTACAGGCTACTCTCTGGATTCAGAAAGAAAACAGTTTCCATTTTCTTTGGCCTTGAGGTTTTGCAAGCGTTTGCTACACTGAAATAGAAAATTCATACCTGTGTCCATACTTCCCTTAACAATCTATTTTTTTTATTTAATAAAATGTAAGTTCAGAAACTAGTGTATTTTGCTGCTCCCCATGTTTTAAGATGTTTCCACAGAGGTAATAGGATTTGGCAACAGCCCTGCAAGGCAAGACAGGTTATCTTCCCCATTTTGCTGGAGAAGAACTGAGGCTCCAAGAGATCAGGAAACTTGCCTAAAGCCACACAACTAGGAAGCACCAAACTCAGAACAGGCTCTTCAAGTATAACCTCTAAGCTCCATTCACCCGCAAAGTAGAAATGTCAAGGGAATTCCACATCATCTTTCTGATTTATGCAAACTACATGTAAATCAGGACATCCATGAACTAATTAGAAAATACCAGGTACTGTACCACATAGCATATGAGAAACACCATAAATATTAATTCTGGCAATATTGCCCACACAAACAACTGATACATCCATCATCTGCCTCCTCAAACTGCAAGTAAGTATTGAGATTATGCATCCTTTGTATTTTTTGTCTTTTCATTGTGTTTAATGTAATTTTTTATAAATTTTGATAAAATTTTTGATAAAACAGAAAAAGATGCAAGCATAATTGAGACAAATGCATATGCTCATACCATTGTAACTGTTGACAGTTATAAAGATTGTTGCCATGCTTACATAGACAGTTTTAGATTAACAAACATTACACATAAGGTTGAAGTATCATTGGCTTCCTCTTGCCCAAAACTTCTAGTTCTCTCCTCTCTCAAGAGTTAGCCAGCACCATCAATGTGGTACGTACTTATGGCCCATCTTTGTGCACACACACAGATACACACATATACATCTATATATCCATGAAAAGTATAAGATAGAGTACTGTATATGTTTGAATTTTATACTGTATAAAATAATTTCATACTTTTTTATTCAACATTATATTTCATAAACATTACAATAGACAGGATCTATCCCTGTTCCTATATTTCAAATGTATTTTTAAGTATATTAATACATCTAGTAACCCTTACTGTTGAACATTTACTGATGTCCTTACTGATGGACATTTAGGCATTTCCCAATGTTTTTCTATTATACATATATAATTAGCTCATCAGGGAGGCTCAACCCACTGCAGTAAAATTGTGTCCATACTGTAGCTATTTACTTTATTTTCCCTCCCTTATCTACGATCTTGTCTTATAACCACAGGAGGAGGAAGGAGTAGAGTGAAAAGCAAAATGTCTGTTAACTCCCCCATTAGCTTAGCTCCATCCAGAAATTTCACTCGTGCAGGTAATAGAGTAGATGTGTCAGAAATTAAGGTTCACTAACAGTTCTCTTTTGCTGCTGGATACTTGGAGGATGAAACTTACTGCCCTCTTCAAGGGAGGTATAGCCAATGGATTATTCTGGCCAATGAAAGGGAAACAGTTAAATTCTTCAAATTGGAATTAACAAATCACTTTAGCATATGATCTCTTGGATCCACATAAACAGTCTGGACATTTGGGCATATTGGCCCTGTGAAAGATTCAATCATATGTGCTCATGGATGCAAAGCTGGTACTCATGCTAGCAATCACATCTCTTATCACTAAGACTGTAGTCTGCAATTTCATCTACCCTCTAGGGCCTCCTGCCCCAGACACATGGCATCAAGTTGTTTTAGGAACCTTCCCCACAGTCCGCCCCCACCTGTACCCTCTTCCTGATGCACTAACCAAGCACATCCAGCTATGAATTGAAATGCCAGCTTCTCTTTCACTCAGGCACCCATAAACTGGGGGCATGGTTTTCTTGGGATACCACTCGGTCAGCTCTGTAAGAAGGTACCTGATCCCAACCATGTTGGTAGTTCTCAGATGTGTAATGTGGGCCATGTATTCCTCATGGGTCTCAGCTTTCGGCCTTGGCCAAGACAATGGGAGTAGCATGCTATACCAACTGTTACTCTGTCATAGACACTGAAGTACTGTAAGAATTCTTGAACATGTTCCTTTGTAATGTGTAAGAGTGCCCTAGAATATACCTAGAAGAAAAATCAATGGGATGTAGTGCTACCTAATAGTAATAATTTATACCATTATTTCTAGATTTTTCCTTAAAAATGATTCCAAAACAAGTCTGTCTAGCTCTTCTGCTCCTATCTTCTCACCTTACTCCTGAGATGCTAATTCTGCTCTGATGACTCCCTTCCTGATGAAAAGAGTGGTCTTCTATTCTTGAGAACATTGATGTCCTGCATCCCTGCAGCTTTCCCAGAAATAACCTGCCTCAGCCTGCTCCTTCTGGCTACCTTCACTGTCAACAAAATGAAGCACAGTGTCAAGGACACTGTGCACTGCTGATCTGTATACTGCTGCCAACTCTACTCACTGCTTAATAGCATGACTGCTCTCTTCTGAGGTGCTCTTACTCCCTCCCTCCAATCCCAACGTGGATCTACATGGGGAAGGAGCACCTCACACCTCCCCAGGGTCCCTGAGAGACAGTGGTGTCAAAGGAGTTCACAGAAGTGAGAAGATAGACTGAGCCACCCAAGCAGTTCCCTAAATGCAGTGACGAACATCAGAGGTCAATGTAAAAGACAAGATGAGGGGGCGCCTGGGTGGCTCAGTGGGTTAAGCCGCTGCCTTCGGCTCAGGTCATGATCTCAGGGTCCTGGGATCGAGTCCCGCATGGGTCTCTCTGCTCAGCAGGGAGCCTGCTTCCCTCTCTCTCTCTCTCTCTGCCTGCCTCTCCATCTACTTGTGATTTCTCTCTGTCAAATGAATAAATAAAATCTTTAAAAAGAAAAGAAAAGACAAGATGAGAATAAGAAAATGAAGCTCAAAAAGATGTGGATCAAGAGAGAACAGAAGCAGGAAGCAGTTTCCTGGTTGGGCTCTTCACTGCTTGTTGCAGAAACAAAGTGGTTCTAAAATTAAAAACCTGAAGGAAAGAATAAGGGTGGCTCAGTTGGTTAGGCACCTGACTTTTGGTTTCAACTCAGATTATGATCTCGCAGTGGTAGGATAGAGCCCCACAGTGAGCTCCACACTGTGTGAGATTCTTTCCCCCTGCCCTCTTCCTCCCCTCTCCCCCTCTGGTCCTCCCCCAACTTGCATGTGAATCTCAAATAAATAAATAAATAAAATCTTCTTCAAAAATTAAAAATAGAGAGGGAAGCAAACCATAGAGGTGCTGAACTCTAGGAAACAAACTGAGGGTTGCTGGAGGGGAGGTGGGTGGGGGGAAGGGGTTATTGGCAATAAGGAGGGAGAGCACTTGATGTAAGGAGTGTTTGGTATTAAATGCAACTGATAAATCACTAAATTCTACCCTGGTAACTAATAATATGGTGTGTGCTACCTAAATTGAATTTAAATAAAGATTTTTTTTTAATTTACATATGCTCTTTAAAAAGCTTTTTAAATAAACTCTTAATTTAAGAACAAAAAAATTTTAAACAAATAAAAATCTAGGGGAAGGGGTGCCTGGGTGGCTCAGTGGTTAAACCTCTGCCTTCAGCTCAGGTTATGATCTCAGGGTCCTGGGATGGAGCCCTGCATCAGGCTGTCTGCTCAGAAGGCAGCAATAGATAGGCTCTGGCCAGGCAAGTTAGGAATAGGCAGGATTCTAGAATCAGGTTGTCCCCTCTATAGCCTGTTCTCAAACACCTACTTTTGAAAAAGGAAAAACTATGTGGTACAATTTGAAGAACTTATAGCTAGGCCTCATTAAATCTCACAGATTAATGTGAGATTAATGAAGCTTCCACGAATTAATTAATTAATTAATTAATTCCATTAATTTATGGAAACTGAATTAATGGAAGCTTCATGGTGGGATTGTAGTACAGTTCCATACATTTACTTTCACATGTAGGCAGAGAAGTTTATTATAAACACCGTTTGTGAACCATCCTTTATGTAATCAGTATTATATTCAAAATTCAAAATCAGAACCCAGAAAACTGTAGGCTAGGCGTCTATTTTGGATAAACTAATGACAGAAAAACTTTCCTCTTCTAAAGTTTATTCATTGTCTATATGCTTCCACTGTTCCCATTTACCATGAAACACTTGGGGATTTTCAGTCTGATCAACCTATCAAGTGTAAAATGATGTATGTTTAAGTGTGAGTACATGACCAGAGACCAGGAACTATGCCTGAACAATGAGACGGTAAATAGTCACTGATCTTATCTTCTTTTGCAATTGCAATTAAAAAAAAAAAAAAAAGATTTCCTGCCCTCAAAGTGGTTTACAAAATGTAAAAAAAAAAAATCTACTTACCATATTGAAGAGCAAAACTAAAGCATTCTTATTTTACAGATCTACTTTTAGTAGCCCAGAAAGCCTTATTTGAACACCAATAATGCTTCTGCTCATTCGGCTGCAGAAGTACATGAGAGAAAAGTGAAATACAGGGAGCTTACCAATTCAAATATTCAGTCGTTGGGGGCCTGAGCTGCATAAATATTCCTCTATTAATGAAACTGATTCATGTCATTCCACATAGCTTTTATTTTAAAAGCTATTAAATAATCGCCAGCAAAGGGAGACCAAAAAAATATATAATAACCACCATGCCAAAGGAAAATGACTATGTCAACTTTGAAAAAGGAAACAGTGAGATAAAAGGACATGAGATTGCCACGGGAATCTTCCCAGACTACTCCATCTCTCCAATCTGCCCTACTTCATTTCATCTGCCTTAGAGGGCAGGCTCCACCGCTGCCCCTCCTCCCCATGCCCCTTATTAGGACTCTCTTGGGTTGAATTCCAGTCATGGAATTTTCCTCAACAGGGCATTCTAAATATACCTTGTGACTTGAACCATGGCTAAGCGGTCACAGAGAAACTCTCCTACATGAGAGAGGGAATGGGTACTGTTGATAATACCACAGTTAACTCTTGCCGAAAAGGACAAATCTAGTTGACGAAAGTTATTCTTCCAACTCAGTCAAAAACTCAATGAAAGTAGCATCTATAGTTACACTTTCCTCCAAGTATTTGGAGGATTCAAATATTTTGAAACACCATCTTTCCCAGTAAGGTGGTAAATATCTAGGAGAGCATATTAGAAGATTTTCACAGCTTAATGTTTCCTCTTTGCTTAAATGAGAAACTCTCGGTTCTGTCATTTGACAGCCGTCAGTGATATAATTGCCACCCAAAAGGAATTACCTGCATGGTTTCCTTGAGTAGCTCGTTAGTCAGTCGCCACTGACCAAGCACAGAACACGACTCTGCTGGGAGACAGAGGAGTGATCCAAAAGAAGAAGAAAAAGTTATTACAGCCAAATGACTTAAAAATGAAAGACAGTAAGGTGTACATATGCCATAAATGAAAACAAGCAGAACTTGAAGAGCCACAGCAATTACCCTGTAAAAGTCTACATTTATAAGTAATCAGGAAATACGAGATAAGGAATATATCAAGCCTGGGACCTGGAAAATTAAGCCATCCCTAGTGTTTTCTGATATTAAAAGGTCCCTGCTTTGTATGTATCTTTTCACAAATGATCAAAAGAGGACTGGGAACAATTTGATTTTCTATCTCTTTCAGATATTTAAATGTTTTAGGGCATAGAATAGAATGAAGGACACCAGTTTGGAAGTCATTGCATTGTAATTTCTTTTACAAATTCCAGTTTTTCTATGGTTGAAGTTTCTAAAACAGGCAATTACATAAGAATAAGTAGACAAATAATTACCTTGTAAACATCTTTCTGGAGCTTTCACCTTCATCATCTCAAATGCTTCCAGTGAAGAAACGGTATCTTTTGAGCTAGTTTAGCACTGAGCATGGATACACATCGGTCCTTGACAAATGCCTTTAATGATAAGGGTGATCTCACCCGACTTCTAGAATCAGAGAAATAGCTGTGCTGAAGTAAGAGGCTTGGCTTTTCTATAAAACATAATGCATGTGAATTCTTTTGCATAGCCCTAAAATGAAGACCCAAGAGTTTGGATCAGTATTTCAGTATTTTAAAAACATAAGCTATATACTAACAGAAAATGCCCAATTTGAAAGGACTAATAAATCAAGAATGTTCAATTGTTGCTCATAATCAAAGACAACTAATTTTAAACAAGATAGTATTTTTTTCTGGGCAAGTGAAATAAAATAACTTATTCGTCAATTATTAAAGTATTTTGTGTAAAACCACTTAGAAATATACATGGGGGGAGGGGAGATATGCGTTTGTGTTCTGTTTTCACACCAGAAATTGATCTTAAGGAAATAATCGGCAAAAATCAGTTACATAATAGTGTGCATTGTGCAGTTACTTCTAATAACAAAAAAATATATTTTTTAAAGATTTTATTTATTTGACAGAGAGAGATCACAAGTAGGCAGAGAGGCAGGCAGAGAGAGAGGGGGAAGCAGGCTCCCCACTAAGCAGGGAGCCCGATGTGCGGCTTGATCCCTGGACCCCGAGACCTTGACCCGAGCTGAAGGCAGAGGCTTAACCCACTGAGCCACCCAGGTGCCCGAATTAACAAATATATAAAATATAAAATATATATATATATTTTAAGTAAATGTAAGAACAATAAAATAAATATTATATAACGTAATAACAACTCATAAAATGATCCTTTTGAAGAATCGCTATTAAAACGGGTAAATACTCAACTCTTGAATCAAAAAGTATAATTTGTCTATGATTTGTGTATGCATACCTGGAAGGAAATAAATCAAAGTGGGAATACTGGTTTCTTCTGAACAGCAGAGCCAGATATGATTTTCTTCTACTACTTGCCTCTTTCTATTTTCCAAATTATCTTACATGTATTCCCTTTTTAATACAAGATCATAAAAAATAAACTTAGAGATAGTTTTGTCTTCTATAGACTACGGATGGTTAACTCAAAAAACTTGCATCTGTGATCTCGAAGTAAGTTTATGTTCTAAAGAAGCATTGTTGGGAATGTGAAGAAGGACTTGGTGAAGACAATTCTCTGTTGTCATCACCAACAGAGAAAAAGGTGGTCCTCGGAGAACACATTAACTGTTGTCTGCAACAACAGCTCACTAGCCATCCAGCAATGTCTGACCCCCATGGGTCCCTCGAGTGCTGAACCATGGCAACAACAGCTGGGTTTTCAACTATGCATCATACAGTGGTAAACTCTGATTCAGGAAGTTGTGCAAATGGGGCAATTAAAAAGAAAATGAAGTCCGCAGCCCAAATAGAAATGCATTTATATCAGGTAAGCAATGCAGAAAGATCAACTATAGTGACTTACAGAAAATTGATGGTCCCTTAATATAAAATGAGTCATATGACATTTCTAAGACTTGACTTTTTTAAAGTAGTGTACTGGAAAAGAAAAGGTCAGTTCTATGTTTGTATAGTCCTTCAGCATCTGAATGATTGGGATTTCTTGGAGGAAAATTGTCACAAGAATCCAAAACTCCCTATTACCTGAATCCTTGCTGAGTATAGCTCTTGTGGAATTGACTGCTTACTCATCCAAGATGAATAAACACTCATAGAGTACACACAGCTGGGTATTCTGCCCCAATACCATTTATTAAATGATTCCCCATATGCTGAAGGAGTCTAGTCATGTGCTTTTTACTTGCTCTAAAATTAGCTCAGTATTATAATACCTTGATCACAACAATAAGATTTCGGTGGCACCAAAACAATAAGTGGGTGATAAAAATTGATGGATTCCTAATACAGACTGTGGGTGAGCTGGATGGTGATAACTTCGCATATTCACCTGCTGCTTGATAGCTGTTTCCATTTTACCTGCTCCATCTTCCCCGGTGCCACTCAGCTGAGATCACAGGCTGTTTCTAAACATCTCTAAACATTCTAAACATTTCTAAACATCCAGAACACATCAAGAAAAGATGATGAGGGTGATCTTCAGACCAAAGGCAGACCTTCCCAGCAAACAGGTCTGCTCAAAAAGCCACCAAACAAAACAAACACTAACCAAAAAAAAAAAAAAAAAGTATAGGAAATAGTTATGTGGAAAAGAAAAAAGCACAATTCAAGGGCATATTTTAGAGCTGTGTTTTCGTGAAGACTTCAAAGGGAAAGGAAGAGAAATCAAAAGCATTCAGGCAGATACTAACAAGCAGCCTCCCAATGTAACATAATAGCAGATAGGAGCAGATCCCAGGAAGAAAGAGAAGAGCTTGTTAAAAAAAATAGGCCAGGGGCACCTGGGTGGCTCAGTGGGTTAAGCCTCTGTCTTTGGCTCAGGTCACGATCCCAGAGTCCTGAGATCGAGCTCTGCATTAGGTTCTCTGCTCAGTGGGGAGCCAGCTTCCCTTCCTCTCTCTGCCTGCCTCTCTGCCTACTTGTGATCTGTCAAAAAAATAAATAAAATCTTAAAAAAAAAAAAAAGCCAGGCCGATGGAATGATAGAGAATTTTGAAAAGAAGAAAAGGAAGAACGTCTCTCTTCCTAGTCTCTCTCTGGACCTCTGTTCTTTACTCAGCTTATTAAATAGTTCTTCCGCTTGAGTACATTCTTCAGTCCCTGAGCTCAATTTAATTTGTACAGTTATTATAAGGAAATTTCCAGATTTTAGGCAAAAAGAAAGTACTTGTTCCCAGATGAAATTTTGGAATATTTTATAGACAATCCCTCCTGCCCTGAAAACTCTATTTCACTGAAGTATTTTATGCAATTCCATGTCCATGTTGCAAAAAGGCCTTCTCCCTTTGGTGGCTCCCTAAAAAAAAAATCTGTACTTTACATTTGATTTGCTTAACAAGTTTTGCTGTCTCTGTGGGTGCTTTTAATAGTTCTAACAGAATGAAAAAAGAAAAGAAAAGGGGTAAAAAGGAGACTTGGGGAAAAAACCTTGAACTAAATAATACTGAGAAACTTAAGTGTTCAGATAATGTAACATGCCTTAAAAACCCCAAGCCTCAGTTTTAATTAAAAAGGACCATGTGGAAGCATATTAAATATTTTTCTAGATAGATAAAGGCAGTCAATGCATGGAAATCCTCAGTTGTTCTTTCAACTCACCCAGTTGTAAAGACTAAAAAAAAAAATTTTTTTTTTTACTGCAGTCATTGCTGGTCTAGAGTAACAATTTTGCTGTCAAGGAGAGGATAAATGCTTTCCATCCAAGGATCAGGTTACAGCTCACAGATCCCACTAGGAAGAGAAGAGTGCCAAAGAATTACAGCAGGAGTCAACCTGCATTTTCAAAGTCCATAAATAATGCAGCGAGAGAGCATATTTGGGGAAGGAATTTATCAGCCATGGCTTCATCCATATGCAATGGTGGGAATGTCATTCTGACTATTTTGCTGGTGGGGCATTTGTATTCTACTTGATGATATACATATCGATGGGGCTAAAAGAACCCAGAATTATGTTCCTAGGCATTGCTTTTCCAACATCATACAGCTTGCATATATGTTCTTGAAAGTAGTTAATAAATCAGAGCTAAAGAATCTTGAGCCTGTATAAAAATCTGTCTACAAAGAGCTAAACTGGGCTGTCATTCAACTTAGTATTTGTGTCAGACCAGAAACAACCAGAATGATGCAATTTATCTGTTGGAGTAAGAAGCAATGGGCTTGACACTTAACAGAATACTCAATATCAACTGATAGAAAAAATGAATGAAAATATATCACCGGGGCCAGATATTTTCACAAAACACTCCTGTTTAATATCCTGAGGTACACGAGGAAGGGATATAAAGCACAGGCTTGGTAACAATGAAAATCCTTGTCCACAGCATCGGATCTTCACTGTTCCTGAAAGCTTTTCAAATGTCAACGCTGGGTACCTCCCTCCCCAAACCCCTAGCTCCTTTGGCACAACCTGATCACCTCCCAAAGGCCCTCTTCCAAATGTCATTACATTGGGGATTAGGTTTCAAAACATATATGTGGGGAGAAACACCAATATTCAGTCTATCGCAGTAGGATAACTCCTGTGTAGGACCAGTAAATAGTATCATTGGACAGAAGGATGGACTGAAGGAAGGACAAAAGTGATAGATAAAACTGGAGCCATTGACTGGGCTCATTTATTGGTCAGATGATTAAAGAGTTTATATTCAAAACTATAAAAGGGTTGCCAGAATTAGCTAATAAAAATACAGGAAGCGGGGCGCCTGGGTGGCTCAGTGGGTTAAAGCCTCTGTCTTCGACTCAGGTCATGATCCCAGGGTCTTGGGATCGAGCCCTGGTCTTTCTGCTCAGCGGGGAGCCTGCTTGCCTCTCTCTCTCTCTGCCTGCCTCTCTGCCTACTTGTGATCTCTGTCTGTCAGATAAATAAATAAAATCTTAAAAAAAAAAAAAAAAACACAGGAAGCCCATCCAAATTTGAATTTCAAGTAAACATTTCTTTTTACTCTAAGCAGATCCCATGCAACTATTAAATTCAAATATAACTTGGGGATCCTGCAATTTAAATATATGTGGAACTAGCAATGTGTTCATTTGAGATAAAATATATATATATATATATGTGTATGTATGTATGTATGTATGTATGTATGGGGCACCTGGGTGGCTCAGGCAGTTAAGCATCTGCCTTCCGCTCAGGTCATGATCCCAGGGACCTGGGATGAAGCACCAGATTGGGCTCCCTGCTCAGCGAGGAGTCTGCTTCTCGCTATCCTCCAAGCTCGGTCTTACTGCTGCTGTCTGTTGCTATCTCTGTGTGTGTGTGTCTCTCTCAAATAAATAAAATAAAATCTTTAAAAATAGTATAACTATATAAAAATATAAAAGCAGCCTGCACTAAAGTAGCAAGCAGTGAAATCAGAGAAGGGACATTTTGAAAGAGGAATCAACAGGACCTGGTGATTGAGAAATGTCAGGTGGAAGGAAGGGGAAGAACTCAGAACTGCCACCAGTAATTAAGTCCACGTAACTCAAAGGCCGTAGATCTCCTGGCAGAGAAGAATCGAGAAATAAAGAAACATGAGAGGAAAGATAATGAGCTCAGTTGGTGACATTTTGAGTTGGAGGAGCTAGAAAACCCTTGAAGGACAGACGTCCAGTGGCTTCAGAGAAATGTCAGAGCAAGAAATCGAGATTTGAGTTACCTGCCTAAAGAAGAGAGAGCTAATGCTCCATTTTGCTCTAGTCTTTACATTTAGCTTCTCCTTGACATGATGCGATTCATCTTCCAAATAAAAAAAGAAGAGTTGCATTAAAGTCTTTGCTTTTTTAATAATCAAATAAGATTGCTGATATTTTCAGTGATACTATTATGGGAAGCAGTATCATGTGAAAAAGGATCATTGAGCTTTGGGGTTAGAGCAAGTGTAGGTTCAAATCCCACCTTTTCTCCCACAGCTTATGTGACTTCTTACACGATAATTTAGCCTCTTTAATGCTTAGGTTTTATTTGTTTGTTTGTCTTGAAGATTTAATTTATTTGACAGAGTGAGACACCATGAGAAAGGGAACACAAGCAGGGAGAATGAGAGAGGGAGAAGCAGGCTCCCCACCAAGCAGGGAGCCTGACGTAAGGCTCGATCCCAGGACCCTGGAATCATGACCCCAGCCGAAAGCAGACATTTAATGACTGAGTCACCCAGACACCCCTTATGCTTAGTTATTTTACACACATAATATATACTCATAAGATTATAATGAGGAAGGAATAAATGAGTTTTATAGGGAGAGAAAAAAAAAAGATCCAGCATAGTACTGGTATATATTAGTTGCTCAATAAATGACAGCTGTTGCTCTTATTCTTTATCATTGAGGTTTCAATCATCAGTAATAGTAAATAAAAATCTAAGTGTACTTAAATGTTCAGACCACTGTATCAGGTAAAGAACTATGTATACTTGATATACTGCACTTATGAAATTATTTCATTCTACTAAGAAAAGTCAAGAATGCACGCGGACCAAACAATGGCTAGAAAAGTAGAGGTGGCCAAGTCAGTAAATGCTGCACTCATCTAATTGCAAATAAAATTTGCAAGAGACCACTCATTCTGGCACCATGAAGATGTAACAAATGGTTTCCATGAATAAAGCCCATGTCATTTCCAAAGGAAGCTAAGTAGAACTATTGATCTTAGTGTAATTACTAGGCTCCAGGACCATTTGGGGCACTAAATTGTATCATCACACTAACAAGACTAAGATTTTTATCTTGCCATAGATAATTGTTTAGTGATGCAGCTAAACACCAGTGTTCTGAAACTAAAATAATTCTAAGTTGTTCTGAGACTAAAATAATTCTAAGTGTATATGCAATATTGGCATTGACAGAAGCAATGGAACACTATTTTTGCTGACATTGCTGTATCTTTTAATAAATTCTGCAAAGCCTAGCTATAATTTCAGACCAAAGGGGAAAGCTCATATATTCATAGGAAGAGACATTTTGAAAACTCAGAGATAGGTATTTTTAAAAGAAACCAAAATGGCCTGAAAGGTAGTTGGATTGAGCAACTGTGCACAATTTATTTCCACATGTATGAAATTTTTTCCAAACCTTGACATCTTCTGTGAACTCTGTTTACCCAAGTAAAAAATTTGCCCAAGAAGATCTCATGAAAACAACAAGTAACAGTGGGTTTTTCTAATTAAGAAATTCAGTAATTTGAAATTGAAGTGAAAAAGCTTTCATCAAAGCCACAGGGACTAGATCTTTTCTAAGGTTCTGAGAATTGGGTATAATTTACTAAAATCTGAGCTTATTTCTCTCCTAAATGAGATATTTGCCTCAAAACTGACACCTCCTCTGTAATTTCTGATGATAGCAATCCATACCATGTTGGAGAGCATCATCAAATTTGTTCACCCACATCTCTAATTATGTCATATCTTCAAGGATTTTCTGACATGCCTTACCCCAGGAGCATAAACATCTGTCTACACCCCAACCCCTTGCTACCTCCACGACCTCTCACCCACTTACTTCCTCACAGTTCCCTTGAGCACTTCTAAACTAAGTCACTTACCAAATGCTCTTCATTTTGCCTGAGAAAAGGTACTACCCATTGGCTATGCTCAATTTGAGTCACAGAATTTTTTTTCCAAATAGTCACATAAGATCTAACCCATCCAGTTTCCTATTAAAACGCTATTCCTCTAAATATTTTTATAGGTAATAATGTGTTGGATTTAAGAACACAGGTGATGTCTTCAAACCCTCAAAATGGCTCTACCTTTTATCTTGTTTCCCCATCTGAAAACTGAAGATAAAGCATCATATACACCTTTTGTAAGAATTAAATAAAGAAAAGATTGATGATAGCTAGAAGAGAGAGAAAGAATAATAGAGCTGCCCTGTCTCTGTAAATAATTCTTTAATGGTATTTATGAAATGGCAGCTACTCTTTAAATGGAATTCAGTAAGTATGATAATGAACCGTTACTTATGATATTGTTACAAGGCTCTCCTTACTGGGAACTTTATTATTCTTTTAAAGATTTATTTGAGAGAGAGCACAAACAAGCAAGTGGAGCAGAGGGAGAGACTCCCTCAAGCAGGCTCCCCGCTAAGCGCTAAGCACAGAACCCCACATGTGGCTGCATCCCATGGCCCTGAAATTGGAGTCAGTGGCTCAACCAATGGAGCCATCCAGGTGCCCCTCTTCATGGGGAATTTTAATCAGTAGACTCATAGAAATATTTTAGTCCATTTTTTTTAATTTTTTATTTTTGATAAACATATATTTTTATCCCCAGGGGTACAGGTCTGTGAATCAACAGGTTTACACACTTCACAGCACTCACCAAATCACATACCTTCCCCAATGTCCATAATCCCACCCCCTTCTCCCAAACACCCTCCCCCCGGCAACCCTCAGTTTGTTTTGTGAGATTAAGAGTCACTTATGGTTTGTCTCCCTCCCAATCCCATCTTGTTTCATTTATTCTTCTTCTACCCACTTAAGCCTCCATGTTGTATCACCACTTCCTCATATCAGGGAGATCATATGATAGTTGTCTTTCTCTGCTTGACTTATTTCGCTAAGCATGATACGCTCTAGTTCCATCCACGTTGTTGCAAATGGCAAGATTTCATTTCTTTTGATGGCTGCATAGTATTCCATTGTGTATATATACCACATCTTCTTGATCCATTCATCTGTTGATGGACATCTAGGTTCTTTCCATAGTTTGGCTATTGTGGACATTGCTGCTATAAACATTCGGGTGCATGTGCCCCTTTGGATCACTACATTTGTATCTTTAGGGTAAATACCCAATAGTGCAATTGCTGGGTCATAGGGCAGTTCTATTTTCAACATTTTGAGGAACCTCCATGCTGTTTTCCAGAGTGGCTGCACCAGCTTGCATTCCCACCAACAGTGTAGGAGGGTTCCCCTTTCTCCGCATCCTCGCCAGCATCTGTCATTTCCTGACTTGTTGATTTTAGCCATTCTGACTGGTGTGAGGTGATATCTCATTGTGGTTTTGATTTGTATTTCCCTGATGCCGAGTGATATGGAGCACTTTTTCATGTGTCTGTTCGCCATCTGGATGTCTTCTTTGCAGAAATGTCTGTTCATGTCCTCTGCCCATTTCTTGATTGGATTATTTGTTCTTTGGGTGTTGAGTTTGCTAAGTTCTTTATAGATTCTGGACACTAGTCCTTTATCTGATATGTCGTTTGCAAATATCTTCTCCCATTCTGTCAGTTGTCTTTTGATTTTGTTAACTGTTTCCTTTGCTGTGCAAAAGCTTTTGATCTTGATGAAATCCCAGTAGTTCATTTTTTCCCTTGCTTCCCTTGCCTTTGGCGTTGTTCCTAGGAAGATGTTGCTGCGGCAGAGGTCGAAGAGGTTGCTGCCCGTGTTCTCCTCAAGGATTTTGATGGATTCCTTTCGTACATTGAGGTCCTTCATCCATTTTGAGTCTATTTTTGTGTGTGGTGTAAGGGAATGGTCCAATTTCATTTTTCTGCATGTGGCTGTCCAATTTTCCCAGCACCATTTATTGAAGAGGCTGTCTTTTTTCCATTGGACATTTTTTCCTGCTTTGTCAAAGATTAGTTGACCATAGAGTTGAGGGTCTATTTCTGGGCTCTCTATTCTGTTCCATTGATCTGTGTGTCTGTTTGTGTGCCAGTACCATGCTGTCTTGATGATGACAGCTTTGTAATAGAGCCTGAAGTCCGGAATTGTGATGCCACCAACGTTGGCTTTCTTTTTCAATATCCCTTTGGCTATTCGAGGTCTTTTCTGGTTCCATATAAATTTTAGAATTATTTGTTCCATTTCTTTGAAAAAGATGGATGGTACTTTGATAGGAATTGCATTAAATGTGTAGATTGCTTTAGGTAGCATAGACATTTTCACAATATTTATTCTTCCAATCCAGGAGCATGGAACATTTTTCCATTTCTTTGTGTCTTCCTCAATTTCTTTCATGAGTACTTTATAGTTTTTTGAGTATAGATTCTGTGCCTCTTTGGTTAGGTTTATTCCTAGGTATCTTATGGTTTTGGATGCAATTGTAAATGGGATTGACTCCTTAATATCTCTTTCTTCTGTCTTGCTGTTGGTGTAGAGAAATGCAACTGATTTCTGTGCATTGATTTTATATCCTGACACTTTACTAAATTCCTGTATAAGTTCTAGCAGTTTTGGAGTGGAGTCTTTTGGGTTTTCCACATATAGTATCATATCATCTGCGAAGAGTGATAATTTGACTTCTTCTTTGCTGATTTGGATGCCTTTAATTTCCTTTTGTTGTCTGATTGCTGAGGCTAGGACCTCTAGTACGATGTTGAATAGCAGTGGTGATAATGGACATCCCTGCCGTGTTCCTGACCTTAGCGGAAAAGCTTTCAGTTTTTCTCCATTGAGAATGATATTTGCGGTGGGTTTTTCATAGATGGCTTTGATGATATTGAGGTATGTGCCCTCTATCCCTACACTTTGAAGAGTTTTGATCAGGAAGGGATGTTGTACTTTGTCAAATGCTTTTTCAGCATCTATTGAGAGTATCATATGGTTCTTGTTCTTTCTTTTATTGATGTGTTGTATCACATTGACTGATTTGCGGATGTTGAACCAACCTTGCATCCCTGGAATAAATCCCACTTGGTCGTGGTGAATAATCCTTTTAATGTACTGTTGAATCCTATTGGCTAGTATTTTGTTGAGTATTTTCGCATCTGTGTTCATCAAGGATATCGGTCTATAGCTCTCTTTTTTGGTGGGATCCTTGTCTGGTTTTGGGATCAAGGTGATGCTGGCCTCATAAAATGAGTTTGGAAGTTGTCCTTCCATTTCTATTTTTTGGAACAGTTTCAGGAGAATAGGAATTAGTTCTTCTTTAAATGTTTGGTAGAATTCCCCCGGGAAGCCGTCTGGCCCTGGGCTTTTGTTTGTTTGGAGATTTTTAATGACTGTTTCAATCTCCTTACTGGTTATGGGTCTGTTCAGGCTTTCTATTTCTTCCTGGCTCAGTTGTGGTAGTTTATATGTTTCTAGGAATGCATCCATTTCTTCCAGATTGTCAAATTTATTGGTGTAGAGTTGCTCATAGTATGTTCTTATAATAGTTTGTATTTCTTTGGTGTTAGTTGTGATCTCTCCTCTTTCATTCATGATTTTATTTATTTGGGTCCTTTCTCTTTTCTTTTTGATAAGTCGGGCCAAGGGTGTATCAATTTTATTAATTCTTTCAAAGAACCAGCTCCTAGTTTCGTTGATTTGTTCTATTGTTTTTTTGGTTTCTATTTCATTGATTTCTGCTCTGATCTTTAGGATTTCTCTTCTCCTGCTGGGCTTAGGGTTTCTTTCTTGTTCTTTCTCCAGCTCCTTTAGGTGTAGGGTTAGGTTGTGTACCTGAGACCTTTCTTGTTTCTTGAGAAAGGCTTGTAGCGCTATATATTTTCCTCTCAGGACTGCCTTTGTTGTGTCCCACAGATTTTGAACCGTTGTATTTTCATTATCATTTGTTTCCATGATTTTTTTCAATTCTTCTTTAATTTCCCGGTTGACCCATTCATTCTTTAGAAGGATACTGTTTAGTCTCCATGTATTTGGGTTCTTTCCAAACTTCCTTTTGTGGTTGAGTTCTAGCTTTAGAGCATTGTGGTCTGAAAATATGCAGGGAATGATCCCAATCTTTTGATACTGGTTGAGTCCTGATTTAGGACCGAGGATGTGATCTATTCTGGAGAATGTTCCATGTGCACTAGAGAAGAATGTGTATTCTGTTGCTTTGGGGTGAAATATTCTGAATATATCTGTGATGTCCATCTGGTCCAGTGTGTCATTTAAGGCCTTTATTTCCTTGCTGATCTTTTGCTTGGATGACCTGTCCGTTTCAGTGAGGGGAGTGTTAAAGTCCCCTACTATTATTGTATTATTGTTGATGTGTTTCTTTGATTTTGTTATTAATTGGTTTATATAGTTGGCTGCTCCCACATTGGGGGCATAGATATTTAAAATTGTTAAATCTTCTTGTTGGACAGACCCTTTGAGTATGATATAGTGTCCTTCCTCATCTCTTATTATAGTCTTTGGCTTAAAATCTAATTGATCTGATATAAGGATTGCCACTCCTGCTTTCTTCTGATGTCCATTAGCATGGTAAATTCTTTTCCACCCCCTCACTTTAAATCTGGAGGTGTCTTCGGGCTTAAAATGTGTTTCTTGGAGGCAACATATAGATGGGTTTTGTTTTTTTATCCATTCTGATACCCTGTGTCTTTTGACAGGGGCATTTAGCCCATTAACATTCAGGGTAACTATTGAGAGATATGAATTTAGTGCCATTGTATTGCCTGTAAGGTGACTGTTACTGTATATGGTCTCTGTTCCTTTCTGATCTACCACTTATAGGCTCTCTCTTTGCTTAGAGGACCCCTTTCAATATTTCCTGTAGAGCTGGTTTGGTATTGGCAAATTCTTTCAGTTGTTGTTTGTCCTGGAAGCTTTTAATCTCTCCTTCTATTTTCAATGATAGCCTAGCTGGATATAGTATTCTTGGCTGCATGTTTTTCTCGTTTAGTGCTCTGAAAATATCATGCCAGCTCTTTCTGGCCTGCCAGGTCTCTGTGGATAAGTCAGCTGCCAATCTAATATTTTTACCATTGTATGTTACAGACTTCTTTTCCTGGGCTGCTTTCAGGATTTTCTCTTTGTCATTGAGACTTGTAAATTTTACTATTAGGTGACGGGGTGTGGGCCTATTCTTATTGATTTTGAGGGGCATTCTCTGAACCTCCTGAATTTTGATGCTCGTTCCCTTTGCCATATTGGGGAAATTCTCCCCAATAATTCTCTCCAGGATACCTTCTGCTCCCCTCTCTCTTTCTTCTTCTTCTGGAATCCCAATTATTCTAATGTTGTTTCGTCTTGTGGTGTCACTTATCTCTCGAATTCTCCCCTCGTGGTCCAGTAGCTGTTTGTCCCTCTTTTGCTCAGCTTCTTTATTCTCTGTCATTTGGTCTTCTATATCACTAATTCTTTCTTCTGCCTCATTTATCCTAGCAGTGAGAGCCTCCATTTTTGATTGCACCTCATTAATAGCTTTTTTGATTTCACCTTGGTTAGATTTTAGTTCCTTTAATTCTCCAGAAAGGGCTTTTATATCTCTCGAGAGGGTTTCTCTAATATCTTCCATGCCTTTTTCGAGCCCGGCTAGAACCTTGAGAATTTTCATTCTGAACTCTAGATCTGACATATTACCGATGTCTGTATTGATTAGGTCCCTAGCCTTCGGTACTGCCTCTTGTTCTTTTTTTTGTGTTGAATTTTTCCGTCTTGTCATTTTGTCCAGATAAGACTAAATGAAGGGGCAAGTAAAATACTAAAAGGGTGGCAACAACCCCAGGAAAATATGCTTTAACCAAATTAGAAGAGATCCAAAATCGTGAGTGGGGAGAAAGGGGATAAAAAGAGGTTCAAAAAGGAAGAAAGAAAAAAAAAAAAAAACAAAAAGAAAAAAAAAAAAGAAAAGAAAAGAAAAGAATTTTTTAAAAAAAGAATACACCTAAGAAAAATGTAAAAAAGAAAAAATATATATATTAGATAAACTAGTATAAAATCGTTAAAAAAGAAAAAGGTAACAGTTAAAAAAAATTTTACCCGAAGGCGAGAAAAAAAAAATGAAAAAGAAAAAATTAAATTAACTGCAAGACAAAAAAAAATCACAGGAAAAAAGCCATGAGTTCTGTGCTTGGCTTTCTCCTCCTCTGGAATTCTGCTGCTCTCCTTGGTATTGAAACCGCACTCCTTGGTAGGTGAACTTGGTCTTGGCTGGATTTCTTGTTGATCTTCTGGGGGAGGGGCCTGTTGTAGTGATTCTCAAGTGTCTTTGCCCCAGGCGGAATTACACCGCCCTTACCTGGGGCCGGGGTGAGTAATCCGCTGGGGTTTGCTTTCAGGAGCTTTTGTTCCCTGAGCGCTTTCCGTAGTGTTCCAGAGGACGGGAATACAAATGGCGGCCTCCTGGTCTCCGGCCCGGAGGAGCCGAGAGCCCAGGGCCGCACTCCTCAGTACGCGCTCAGAGAACCGTGCCCAGTTACTCCCGTCTGCCTGACCTCCAGCCGCGCTCCGAGCTCACCGAGCCTACGACCGGTTCAAGGTAACACGGAGCTGTGAGCTTACTGTCGGCTCTGTCTCTGTAGCCGGCTTTCCCGTTCCAATACCCGCAAGCTCTGCGACACTCAGACACCCCTGATCCTTCTGTGACTCTGCGGGACCTGAGGCCACGCTGACCCCGCGTGGGCTTCGCCCGGGTTTAGCCTCTGGAGCGATGTCCCTCAACGGAACAGACTTTTAAAAGTCCTGATTTTGTGCACGGTTGCTCCGCCGCTTGCCGGGAGCCGGCCCCTCCCCCCGGGGTCTATCTTCCCGTTGCTTTGGATTCACTTCTCCGCTGGTCCTACCTTTCAGAAAGTGGTTGTTTTTCTGTTTCCAGAATTGCTGTTTTTCTTCTCTTCGATCTGCCGATGGATTTTCAGGTGTTTGCAATCTTTAGATAAGGTATCTAGCTGATCTCCGGCTAGCTGAAGCAGTCTCAGCTTGCTACTTCTCCGCCATCTTGACTCCTCCTCCTATTTTAGTCCATTTTAAACCCTTCTCTGTAGCCCATTTTATTTTTCTCACCTTGTGAATGGACTTCCATGGGAGACGTTTTTTTTTTCCTTTGTGATGATTTGTAAGTTGCTGTCTCACTCTTTTTTTTTTAATTTGCAAAGATTTTATTATAATGTTGTTGAATATCTTCTTATAGCTTAATCACCATTTATGTTTCTTCTTTAGAAATTGATCATGCATACCACCAGACTGTTTTTTCTATTTATACATTTATCTTACTAATTTATAGTAACTCTTCACATAATTAAACCAATGCTGATTTTACTTCCATAATGTGTGTGTGCGCGGGTGTGTTTGTGTGTGTGTGTGTTTCACTGCTTATCTCTTTCACCAAGTACTTTGAATCATCCCCTTTTCTCTGGGGAAAAAAAAAATTTCCTATGGCCATATTCAGAGTGTTCCTTAAACCACCTGCACCAGAAATTCTTGGGATATTTGTTAAAAAGATTTCTGGACCCTTCCCAGACCTACTCTATATAAATTTCTATAGGTTAAGAATTTCTGAATCTTAAACATATTCAAGTCTGGTCATCAATATTGGATAGGCTAAGAGATGGGGAGAGGGAGTTCAAACTTTCTGGGCAAAAGAACCACTTTTTATTTAAGTACATTCAGCCTCACTTATGCAGATATTTGGATTATTTTAAATGTGAATACCTAGGAATGTAGTATTTTAGTCTCCCCTAGCAACCTTGGAGCTAATCTAGGTGCCTATCCAGGGATGTAACCATTTGGCTTTTGGGATAAGAGAATTTTTTTAGAAATAGCTACAGATCTAATTCTTACGGTATGTGAAAATGTGTCCAGGAGAAGGGAAAGCAAACATTTTCTCCAACTTTATTGAATATATGCATCAGGAAGCTAGGGTTCTTTACAGGAATGCTGAGAAATTCAGGAAACTGTTATTTCCCTAGTTTCATTGGCCTATCTATCCTTACACCAAAACCACTGACTTCATTACTATAGTTCTATCGTCTATCTTGAAACTAGGTAGCATAAATCCTCCAACTAAGCTCTTCAAGATTGTCTTTTCTGGTTCAGATTCTTTGCATTTCTATGTAACTTTTAGAATTTTAAATTTCTCGTGGTAGGCTGAATAATGGTCACCAAAAATATTCAGATCTCAGGTCATCTGGGTGGCTTAGTTGGTTGGGCATCTGGTTCTTGATCTCAGGTCAGGCTTTTATCTCAGGGTCATGGGTTTGGGCCCCAGGCTGGGCTCCATGCTGGGTGTGGAGCCTACTAAAAAAGGAACCTTGGTATGTTACCTTATATGGCAAAAGAGACTTTGCAGATGTGATTGAGTTATGAATCTTGAGTAGGAAGATTATCATAGATTATCCCAGTGGGCCACAAGTACAATCACAAGTGTCCTCTTATAAAGAGGGAATTAGAGGAGATTTGACTACAGAAGAGGAAAAGGCAATATGACAATGTGACAGTGATTGAAACAATATAACCTCAAGCCAAAGCATGCTGGGAGCAAGGAACAGGATGTCCCCTGGCACCTCTAGAAGAAATCAGCCCTGCCACCACCTTGATTTTAGCCCCATTAGACTTATTTCACACTTCTCACCTCCAGAACTGCAAGATCATAAGCTTATTTTAAGCCATTAAATTTGTGGTAATTTGTTACAGTAGCAATAGGAATACAATACACATTCTATATTTTTTTAAAAACCTAGTGGTATTCTGATCAGGATTGTATTGACTCTACAGATGAACTGGGGAATAATTGATTCTTAATCGCAGTAAGTCTTCCAATCCTTGATGATAGTGTCTTCCTTTGAGTCTTCTTTAGTTTTTCCAAGTAATGTTTCATAGTTTTCAGCATACAGATCATGTACATCTTTCACTAAATTTACTTCTACATATCTGAGGCTTTGATGCCATTATAAATACAATTTCATTATTTTATTTTCCAATATTTTTTGCTAATGTATAAAATCTACTGTATGTTTATACATACAATAATCTTCTCTTTTGATGAAGCTCAATAAAGACAGAAATTAAAGATTAAAAGACTGCAAAGAATTTCCTCCTCTAGGTAACTAGTAATTCACAAGTGATTCTAGTTCCCTAGAAAGTCTACATTTATTTGATCGTCTCTTTAAACCCATCCATCTGCAATCTTTTATGTCAGTCTGATTCAGATCTTATTGAGACAGAAAATGAACAGCATATCAGCAATTCCTAAGATAGGTCTATGAGAGAGTGGCTCTAAGGCTAATATGGCAGGTCCAATTCAGAAAAGCTTCGATGATTATATTTCAAGAGTGGTGCGTGTGATTTGAGATGTTTGAAATAAGATGGCTTCTTAGCAATAAGGCATACTTTAGCTGATCACCACTAATTTGTAACTGCCAATTACCCTGTACCTTGGGCTCTATCTTGAGAAATGCTTGTGACATTTTTTTCCAGTTCATGCATAACAAGGCTCTTCAAAAAGTCATTGTGCCTCATCACTGTACTTTTTTCTCTGAAATCACAATAATGGGTAAGTACTGCTCTTTTTTCTCATTAAGTACACACTTTCCCTTAATTTCCATAGCTGGAAGACTGCTTTTTTCCCCTCTTTCTATATTATATTCTTTCTGGTGGCAATTTAATGAATGAACTAGTATGAAGGGTAATCGTAACTCACAAAAATTGGGGTAAGTGTATCTGGTTTCTTATTTATCCTTTTTTCTTTTAGGATGCTAGAAGGATAAAGGAAAGTGGGAGGAGGGGAGAGATAGGGCCTACAAATAATGCAACCCCAATCTTAAGTGTCTTTTCTTACAGCATGAGGACTTTCCTCTTTTATACACACCTATTGAACTGATAACATCAGTCCCATCAAAAAGGCAGAAAAGTAAAGGATTTGGAATAGTTAATTCCCTGATAGACTCAAAATTACACCGCAAAGAAGTCGTAAAAGGTTTTCTAGCAGAGTTCCAGAGGTGCAAGGCCCCAGTAGACTGATGGGATCAGTTCCCCAAAATCTCACCTGAATTAGTCACAGTCCTGCTCTCAGTCCTTATCTGACTTTCTTCAGGAGACGAAGTCATCCTGCTCACAAAAGAAAATACAATATTTAATATATGCCCGTGATTATCAGTGTTCATGCATCTATGTATACGTATAAGGACTTACCCACGTTAATATTTCCCAGGAGAGATTACAAAAGTGAAAAGAAGCTTTTTTAAAAATTTCCTATGTATTAAGGTAAGGTGGTTTAAAAAATAAGATAAAAATTAAAAGAGAGCTATAGTGAAATAAATAAATGGGCCTTTAGGGGTAATGCTATTTCACCTTTATGTTTAGTGCCAGGATTTATTAGGGACCAGAGAAGCCAAAACCTCCCAAATATCCAGGCCTGAGACAGGGAGTAGTATGAGGTATTGAAAAAGTGATGTTACATAGTTCAAATATATGATTTAAACCTTTGAATGTATTTTATTTTGAAAACGTAACTTATATTTTCAAACATACACATGAACAAATAATACTTGCCCACGAGTCAAATTTTAAAAGGTACAAAACTTAACATAGTAAAAATAAGTTTCTTCCCTTCCACTATCTTCCAATCCCTCAGTTTCCCCTTTCTGAAGGCAAACATTATGACTGGTTTCTTCTATTCTCGCCAAGATGAAAGAGTCTTTAGAAAACTAAATCACTTGGGAATGTGAAAATATCTATTTGCAGCCTCACAGAATGTTTGAGATATGCATTCCACAGCATTTTAATTAAACTGATCAATATGAGTCTATGGTAAGAGCCATCGCCTGCTGTATCTGTGGCTCCTCAGAGAGATGGGGAAAGAGTAATGTGTCAAACCACTAATATTATATTAAATTGTATTATGTTATTATATTATATTATATTAATAAAACTAATTTCCTAGAGAGCTCTTCTTAAAACATTCTGCTATGGAGGCATACTTATTTCCCTTAATTCTCAGCTGTAATTCAGATAGGGTATGATTTTAAATTTATTTAGCTTTAATTTCACTTTAATTTTAATAACCCGAATTAATTGGCTAAGATCCCCGCCTTACTGGAAAATCATATTTACTCCTTCTTCACAAACCCTACTTCATAGATCTGCCTTTATTTAAAAACATCTTCGTACTCCCCCTTATCATGTCATTTAATAATGGCAGGCTGCAGTCAATTTCTGGGTTGCTTTCAAGGGGCCGTAATTAGAGCCTGTCGCTGCTGGAAAGCAGTGTGGGCAGACTTCCCTACCCCCACGGACTTTTAGTTGAGCCTTTCTTGTTTCATTTGCTGAACTGCCTACCAATCTCATCACTGACAGAAATAAAACTTATTTTTCTCCATTTAGTGCTCCCAAGTTTCCTCTTACCTGTCTTCCTACTAACAAATGGCATATTCTTTGAAGATATGACTATTGATCATTAGCCATCCTGGGGGAATAGAGTTGTAATGCAGGAAGAAATCGTCTGTCCTCTGATGTGAGCAGTACCGTAGCACTGATACACGCAGCCCAAGGAGCTGATGGATTTGTAGAGCCCAGACGTCTCAGTGGCCATATCAACCCGACCAACTGGGCTTCTTTCAAACACAGAGGGGCTTCAAAACCCGACTGAGCAGTGATGTTCCCCTCTTAAAGGCAAGAAGACAGAGAACTAAAAAAAATAGGTTTTGAGGCTGACGTGAGAGTGGTGTTCCTTTGGCATGAATGAAATAGATCTTACAATCATCCACACTGATATAATGAATAAAAATTTTCAGGGAGTCTAGATGGCTAAAGAAACATCTCAAGTCTGCAGCATTTTTGGTCATTTTAAACCAATAAATCACAAAACAATTAAATCAGCTAAATCTCATTTGTTTAAACGAAATCAACTGATCAATTAAACCTGGAAACTTATTTTAATGCTGCATAAAAATGACTTCGATGTGTTTCATCTTCATGTGGGTTTATGAAAGGGGAGAGAAAAACAAAGCCATGAAATTCACATACCCAAATTTTTACCCAGGTTTAACCAAAAACTTCAAGTTCCTAACTTCATTTATCACTTCTTTTCAGTAGACTAGAATAATTTCAGTCATGAAAGTCCCAAAAGAAAATCTTGAAGGCAATTCTGAATAGAAATGACAACTTCTAAGGATGAATAGGCATATTATTTCAGTTAAAAAGGAAAGATTCCGTTATTTAAAGGTTTGATGTTTCTTTTTTCAGAGCTTCACTACCTAGCAGCTTGTACTACTTTAAAAAAGAAAAAAAAAAGTCCAAGAATAAACCTGAACCTTTCTTCCATGGCAACCCTTAAAATTATTGTTTGATTAATGGCTCATGCTGTCATAAGGTGATGCCTAATTATGCACAATGTTTCACTCATTATGTACTGAAGTAATGGCATGGCACATTAGTTTGAGAACAGAGAAATGAATGCCTTTTAATAAGATATATGTCTCTCACATTTCTTTTCCTCCCTTCCCAAGTAAGCTTCAGAATATGCTTGCTTTCGCTCCACGATAGGAAAAATTCCCTTTAAATTCTCTACTTCAACAGCAACCTATTTACTGCTACAAATGACCACTCCAAAGATTGTTTGAATTAGCTTTAAGAAAATTGTTCTCCATTGTCACAATTGCTGTCAGTAAATGTTAGTAATTGTAGCTTTTTACAGATGGGCTTTCAGCAGTTTTAACCCATTGTGGACTGTGAGTCTGTCTTTTGTAGCCATTCAGAAAAAGAAGGGGGAAAAAAAGTCTGAGAGAGAGAGACTGCCTTTTTCCAGGGCTGGCAACTGTTAGAGAACCGTGGGGCTCTTTGCTTGATTGGTAGCCTAGTCTCATATTAATGAGAAAGGGACATTTGAATGGGATAATAATGAGCCCAGAGATCTCACTTCAGCCATACACAACCTGCCAAATTCTCCCCCATGATTCCTCGAAGTACAGAACAGAATGCGATTCCATCTACACTGCCAGACCACAGACGCGCCCCCCACCGCCCTCAGTAATCGTGCTGGCGGTGCCTGGACACAAGTGCATATGCCTGGCACTTGCGGGCTTCAGAGGCCCCAGATGTTCGAAGACGAAGTCTCAGTTATCTGAGGAGCATGAACAAAGGTGGTTGGTGTCAGTTCCTACAAATCACTACAGTCTTGGACATGCCATTTTTGCCTCAACTGACTGGCCTTTATACTAAAGGGCAATTTGATAGTGCTTCTTAATCTCATGCTGTATTCATTCATTAGTAAAATATCTCTTGAGAACTTGGTGTATTATAGGTGTTTTTCAATGCTCTGGGTATATACAGCAGTGAACCAAACTGTCCTTATGAAACTCTACTCCAGTAAGGGAGACAATTGGAACACGTGTGTGTGTGTGTGTGTGTGTGTGCGTGCACGCACGCACGCACACACATGCATTTGATGCTGGTAAGGGCTTAGGAGAACTATTTAGCAGTGCAAGGTAAACTAGAAGTACCAGGTCAAGGTCTGGGGCAGGACGGGTGTATGCAATTTTACTGAGTAGTCTCTGAAAGATAGTCTCTGAAGATTGGAACTAGAAGAAATGAGGGGTCGAGAGCAGGGAATGTACCTGGCACCTTCAATCCTTTGCAGCTAGCAAGGAGGGGACAGCTCAGTAGTTTCTCTCTCCTGCAATACATGGAAGTTGTCCAATTTTGCTGATGGCAGTTACCTTCCCCCTAGACTTTTATATCGCTGCTGGATTCCTGTACCGCTACAAATTGCCACCAATTTAAATATGCCGTAGCCATGTCAGAGTCATATTCAGAAATATTTCACTCCCTGGCACTTCATTCTGCCCATAAAAACCACATTTTTAGGAGTCTGCTTCTCCAGGAAATGCTGTTACTCCAGCTCTGTTCAAAGCATCAATTCACCTCCTCTGAGCACAAACAGAATTTAGTTTCAACCACACAATTTAGCTATTATGTATCATGAACACACAGTGGCTACATGTGGCTTATTCCACCTCCAGACTTAAATCATATGTCCCTAGATTACGAGGACTGTATTTTATTATTCTGTCTTCACATAACATTCATGGCAAGTAGAGTAAATAATTCTGCGTTGTGTAGTAGATGTCACTGGGCCACACATTTGAATGTGCTTGGCAGTTTGTTAAAATTGTGTAAATGATTCATAATAGAGAAAGGATGTCTCTGTTAAATAAGTGATTTCTGGATACTAACAATCAATCCCGCGCTCAGAATGCAGTAAGATAAATATATCAGTGGCCAGCCCACTTGCTGTTGGAAACAATTTTTATGAGAATTCTAATTTGTATTCACATAATGCCTTTTTCTTAGCTCCTCTGCTACATAATTATGAAGCGGCTTTATGCTTATTATTGTTGTGACAGTAAGTAACAGGACAATGTAAAGCAATAATGAATCCCGTCGTTGCCACAACCTAAGAAATAAAGAGAACTCACCATGGCATAGGTGTGTGTTAAAAGCCCCAACGGAATTCGGTGTGATGTACAATATTAGGAATTACGTGTATGGGTATCCCTGCCTGAAAGTATAATGATGGGTTATAATGCTTGGGAAGAGAGAGACCCATTTGTAAATAGATATATTAAATGCAACTACTCAGCTGTGAGAAAATCTCACTCCCTTCTTGGGAAGTCTTGACTTATTTTCAAGCAATGTCTAGTTTTTGCTGCCTCTCTGTCAAATCACAGATAGAAAATTAGAGTAAAAGGCAGGAGCGAGCAGAAGGAAAGGAATATGATGATGTGTATTTACTGAGCACCTCCCATGAGTCAGACACAATGAAAAATACTCTGACTTCTCACGGCAAACAACTATAGGAGCTACACATTATGATCACAATGAACCAAAGTCAACTTTACAGCAGTAGGTTTCCAAAGCCTTCATTTATCGATTAGCTGACTGAGACCTATCAAATGATAGGTCTAAGGTCAAGCAGGTGACTAGGGATAGGAGAAAGTGTGTGTATTTGTAATAAATCATATATAATTTTATTTTTAACTACTGTTAAAAATTCCCCCAAATAATTCTTTGTTTTCCTGATCTTTGAGTGATTAAAAAAATAGGATAAGCAAATATAATGAATGGCATAATATTTTTCTATAGACCATCACATAGACTGCCTATAAAAACAATACATTCTATTCCCAGATATATTGGAGGGACATTTTTATTTTTACTCCTCTCTATATTAGAATTTCCTAATTTTCTCTTCCATTTATATACTAATCCACTCTCACAAAAAAAAAAAAAAAAAAAGCCATGTCTAAATATTCAATTTGCAATTAGAGACACAGAAACGCAAAAGGAGAGTGATGGCACAGCAAGGCAATAAACTTAAATCTGTCTGCCCGCTAGCAGTGCCTGACACTTGGAGCACCCAACTAGCAAAAGCCAAGAGAAGCAGAGGAAAGAATCAGAAACACGAATGTGCAGGTACCTTAACAATAAGTGATCTATACAATTCCTCTGGCCTTGCATGTCTTCTTGATTCCTCCGTTGTGTGTTTATTTTTCTTTCCTATCCACTCAAGTCCACAACATCTTGTATGTATCCCTTGATTGAATTAAATGTTTTTCTCAGATTAATCTGTCAAATTCCTGTCAGCGGGAGGTAGAGAGTCAAACTGCTGAAAGCAGATGATCTAAAAAAGAAGAAGAAAAACTTTGAATAATGATTGTTAACTGAGCCTTAACAGGCAAATTCTATTTCACCCTATTTAGCTAGACAAAGAAACACAACATTGGACACTTGTCTTTTGAACTATAAGCATTATAAAAAATACCAGGTCTCTGGCAGCAGAGCTGATGTTCCTCTTTTGGGCATTCATTAACCAATCTCTGGGGTGATTTCACAGTACAGTGTCTCTCTCCTCACTAAATAGAAGGAATAGGCTAGTAAAAATGCAAGGATATTCCAAAACTCTGGCATTAAAGAATAATTGTTCTTGATATTAAAAAAATATATATGTTAGTTTTTATTGCTGCATAACAAATCACCACAAACTGAGCAGCTTAAAATGGCACACATTAATGATGTCACAGTTTCCAGGAGTCAGGAGTCCGGGCACAGCTCATCTGGATGTTCTACGCTCAGGGTCTCACAAGGCTGCAGCCAGGTTAGATTCCCATCGGAGGAATGACTGGAGAAGATCCGCTTCTCAGCTCACGCAGGTAGTTAGCAGAATTCATTGCCTTCCAGCTGCAAAATTTAGGGCCCCAACTTTTTACTGGCCATCAGCTGAAGGCGATCACAGTTCCTAGAAGCTGCCTAAAGTTTCTTGCCATATTGGCTTTCTCAACACAGTTATTTTCTTCATCAAGCCAGCCAGGAATATCTCTTTCAGGTCTATTAAATGAAGCCTCTTTAAAAAAAAAAAAAAAGATTTTATTTATTTATTTATTTATTTGGAGAGAGAGAGAGAGACAGCATGAGAGGGGAGAGGATCAGAGGGAGAAACAGGCTCCCCACTGAGCCAGGAGCCCAATGAGGGACTCGATCCCGGGACTCCAGGATCATGGCCAGAGCCAAAGGCAGTCACTTAACCCACTGAGCCACCCAGGTTCCCCAAGATGAGCTTCCTATAAAGCCACCTAATCACAGTGTGACAATCCATCACCTGTGCCATAGACTAAGGCTTAGAGACAAATCACGGTTTGTGCTTACATTCAAAGGGAGGGAATAACGCAAAGGTGGGAACACTACAGAGTAAATATTGTATTTTCGTTGTATTTTTGTTGGGGTCTTGTCACACTAGGGTCTGTCCTTCCTGAAAACTACACTTCTGGATGGACAGGTTTGAAGACCAAGATGTCCTACATTTAGGGGGGAAAGAAACTCTTGGTTCACAGGTGGATATTCTGTGGGTGGCACTAATGGTGCAGATCCAGGCGGTGGGGGGAGTTTGTGGAGATTGTTGGCTCGTGTGATGTTGCACAACAGAATAAGGACCATGTTTAGCTCAGCAGTGCATTAATAGTAACACTAACTAACCTTCAGAATAGGGGAACCTCACCTTAAACATGGTACAGTTACATTTTATTTTATTTTATTTTATATTTAAACTTTATTTTATTTTTTCAGTGTTCCAAGATTTGTTGTTCATGTATCACACCCAGTGCTCCATGCAATCCATGCCCTCCATAATACCCACTCCGAGGCTTTCCCAATCCTCCACCCTCCTCCCCTCCAAAACCCTGTTTGTTTCTCAGAGTCCACAGTCTCTCATGGTTCATCTCCCCCTCCAATTTCCCCCAACTCCCTTCTCCTCTCCTTCTCCCAAAGTCCTCTGTGTTATTCCTTATGCTCCACAAGTAAGTGAAACCATACGATAATTGACTCTCTCTGCTTGACTTATTTCACTCAGCGTAACCTCCTCCAGTCCCATCCATGTTGATACAAAAGTTGGGTATTCGTCCTTTCTGATGGAGGCGTAATATTCTATTGTATATATGGACCATATCTTCTTTATCCATTCGTCTGTTTAAGGGCATCTTGGTTCCTTCCACAGTTTGGCAACTGTGGCCATTGCTGCTATGAACATTGAGGTACAGATGGCCCTTCTTTTCACTACATGGTACAGTTACATTTTAGAAAACATTAGTAGATCTTCTTAGATATTTGAATTCAAATTATCATCTACTTCTTTATCAAAAACCGTGACTCCGTCAAGCCAATTAAAACAAAAATCAAGGGCACCTGGGTGGTTCAGTGGGTTAAGCTTCTGCCTTCGGCTCGGGTCATGATCTCGGGGGTCCTGGGATCGAGCTCTCTGCTCAGCGGTGAGCCTGCTTCCCCCCTCTCTCTGCCTGCCCCTCTGTCTACTTGTGATCTCTGTCTGTCAAATCAATAAATAAAATCTTAAAAAAAAAATCAAGGGGTGCTTGGGTGGCTCAGTCAGTTAAGCATCTAACTTCAACTCACGTCATGATCTCCAGGTCTTAGGATGGAGCCCCAAATCGGACTCCCTACTCAGCAGGGAACCTGCTTCTCCCTCTCCTCCCTGCTCATGCTTTCTCTCACTCTCTTACTTTCTCTCTATCAAATAAATAAATAAAATTTTATTAAAAAATTAAAATAATAAAACAGAAATCAGGGTCAATCCTGGATGCCAGTTGTACAGTCATTTAAAGTCCATGGCTGAGTTATTCAGAGAAATATGCGAAGTTTAGGATTTGTATGCATTTGGTATTCTAAGTAAAAAATAATTTTCCCACAATTTACCACCTTTTATTTATTGTCATCGTTTGACTCAGTAGACAATCCAAGTATTGTTACATTTTCCAAAGTCCTTATATTCCAGACCATTCTTTAAGATACTTCCAAGAATCAGAAAAAGGGACTTTTGGCAGATGAAATTCTCTAATTGACATAAAGCTATGTGTGCCAAACCCCTTCTTACAGTATACCCAGGTAATAAGAATCGGATTTTAGATTAAACAACTGCATATTCCCTTCATGAAAGAAATTGAAAATATTTATTTTACCATCATATTCTGGGGGTGAGCTGAATCAGCTAGAACCTGGTCAATTGTTTCCTAGAAGAATATACAATGGAGTAAAGTAGGGTCCAGGTCTCTTTTATTCCTAGGTCTCCTTCTAAACTATTATAATATTTGGATTCAGCTTTAATTCATCTTATCCCAAAATTAATTGAGCCAATTGATATTTGATAAACATAGTTTAAGAAACATACTACGTTGCTTTTTCCTAAAAGATTCCCATGTATCAAGTCTAGAAAAAACATGGGCTTTATTGTCAGATGGATTTGGGTTCAAATTCTAGCTCTGCCTCTTTGGGTCAGTTTCTTCACCCGTTAAATAAGGGATAATGATATTTACCTTGCAAAATATTCAAAAGATGTACGTGTATGTTTGCAAAGTGCTATTTCTCAAGGGCGTAAAAAATGACAACAGTTTTCTTGTCCCCCATTGGATCTACATAGGTGGACTCCCATTACTTTAGTCTCCTACAGAATCATATTTAAATGGTATGCTCTCAGTTTTTATTGAGGTCAGAAATAAGGATCAACTATATGAAGAATATTTCTGCATAATTTTTAACAAAACTGCCATTTAAAGCCACTACACATAGAAGTGTTTGTAGACTTTTGAAGATCCTAGTGATCTTCCTTAAAGTCTGGTCACGAAAATTATCACCTCTATTGATGTATTTTCTGCTCTGTTTTACAGAGAGATCCTATTTCCCCTCAGGATATGGTTCACTCATAGAGACCAAGTTCTTCCTTTGAAAAGTCAACTTTACTACATTCACCATATTACAACATCAGGTGACAAAAGAAGTTGGAATCATCCAAAAAGTATCCCTTAGCAATCATGTATATACTTAGCATGTGAGAGAACATTTTATTTCATTATCACCTAAGAAATGAAGAGCATTAAGAAGAATTATATTTTGATGCTCCTAAGTATCAATGTATCATGATTCCTCATATATTGTGGCAAATCATGGATGTACCTCTAAAAATTTAGATGTGAATGAAATTGTGGTAAGTCAGATCACTAGAAGAGCTTGCAAGTAGTCCATTTTTTATACAATGAAAGATTTTTTTAATTTATGTAATAAATATGCCTTTAGGAATTTTTTAGTATTTTATTTTAAGCAATATAAACCTATGTCTACATTTTCCAAGATTTCATGCATGGGACAATCAACATTGATTTTAAGATATAAGTTTAATTCCATTGTTAGTGGAGTTGTACAGAAGACAGAAGTAAAGTTTCAGTACATTATTCCATTAAGGACATATTCTAACTTTTTTTTAACAGTTAAGATGTCTTTTCAAACAAACCTTCAGTCTAACATTTTTCCTTGTCAATATTCTTAAGCTTAAGAAAGTACATCATTTTGAATAGCTCTTATTCATAGTAAAATATCAAAATAGTGATTTTCATTAAGAGCAGAAGGAGTATCAAGAATTTTTTCCAAGCCACACGTGCCAGTAAGTTTCCTCTTACTGCTGTAAAAAATTACCCATAAACTTGGTTGCTTAAAATGACACAAATTTATTACCTTACAGTTCTGGTGATCAGAAGTCCAAAATGAGTTGGCAGGGCTACACTCCTTCTGGAGAATCTTTGTCTTTGTCTTTGACTTTGGCTTCTAGAAACAATCTGCATTCCCCTGCCCATACTCCTTCTTCCATCTTTAAAAACAGCAGTGTAGAGTCTTCAAATTTGTGTCTCTTACCCTGGCTCTCTTGCCTTCCTCTCTCCTTTGTAAGGAAGCCTGATTATATCAGGCCTAACAGGATAGTCCAAGATAATCTCCCCATCACAAGTTTCTTAAAATTAATCAGATCTTGCAAAGTTCATTTTGCCATGCCATTCCAACCCACAAATTCATAGGTCTTGACAGTTAAGATGTGAACATCTTCAGGGAGTCATTATTCTGTTGACCCCAGTCACCTAGTGGAGTTATCCAAGAGCCATATGAGAATGGATGAAAGGATTGCATAGTTGGAAAAATGTCCAGGGAATTCCGAAATTCACCACTTTTTCCCACACCTCTCCCCACTGAGAATCACTAGGATAGAAATTATATTTATAATTTATTGATCCACAATTTAGATGAAGTGCTTATTTGCTACCTATTCAAAAAAAAGTGATCTACTACTAGGTACTTACCCTAAAGATACAAAGGTAGTGATCTGAAGGGGCACGTGCACCCGAATGTTTATAGCAGCAATGTCCACAATAGCCAAACTATGAAAAGAACCTAGATGTCCATCAACAGATGAATGGATCAAGAAGATGTGGTATATATACACAATGGAATACTATGCAGCCATCAAAAGAAATGAAATCTTGCCATTTGCGACAACATGGATGGAACTAGAGCGTATCATGCTTAGCGAAATAAGTCAATCAGAGAAAGACAACTATCATATGATCTCCCTGATATGAGGAAGTTGAGAGGCAATGTGAGGGGCTTGGGGGTTAGGAAAGGAACAAATGAAACAAGATGGGATCAGGAGGGAGACAAACCATAAGAGACTCTCAATCTCACAAAACAAACTGAGGTTTGCCAGGGGGAGGGGTGTAGGGAGAAGGTGGCTTGGCTGAGTGCTGTGAAGTGTGTAAACATGATGATTCACAGACCTATACCCCTGGGGCTAATAATACATTATATGTTAATAAAATATATATATATGTAAACTGAAAAAGAAAAAAAAGTGATCTAGGTCTATCCATGTTGTTGCAAATGACTTGATCTCATCTTTTTATGGTTGTGTAATATCCCTGTGTGTGTGTGTGTGTGTGTGTGTGTGTGTCCTTATCTATTTGAGAGGGGTTAGGGAGATGGGCAAAATGATTGAAGGAGAATGAGAGATAACAGGCTTCTGGTTATGGAATGAATAAGTCACCCAAATGAAAGGCACAGCATAGGGAATATAGTCAATCATATTGTAATAAGGTTTTATGGTAACAGATGGTAGTTACACTGGCAGTAAACATAGCATAATGTATAAACTTGTCGAATCACTATTTTGTCTACCTGAAACTAGTAACACTGTCTGCCAACTATACTCAAATTTAAAAAATAAATAAATAAAAGTGATTTTTGCTATGGAAAGCTTCCAGAAACATGATTGAAGATATTACCCTATTCATCTAATGCCTGTGACCATCACATTCCTTCTGAACCCTAGGATTAAACCAAAAGAAATATTTTTCCTAAGAAGGAAAACCAACTGAGATGAGTACCTATTTGGCAGATCCCATAACTTTCTTGCTGATTTTAGTACATCTCCATAAGTACATATTTACTATATGTCTTCATTGTCTGGTAAATGGTATTAAAAAAAAAAAAAAAAACATTGGAGAACAGAAAAAAGTTCTTATGCTAGGTATATTCTGGAAATACACTATTTTTAGTTTTTTCCTAATGTAAAGGATATACATTAATTAAATAAAATATAAGATGAGATAATGACAAATAAAAAGACATAATAAGGTCATAATCATTTGCCTGAAAACAAATACGCAAAAATCAGCTGAGTCAGAAACAGCTTTGCAGAAAGACTTAAAATTTCAGAATATCTTACACATTTTAAAATATTTCCATATTCATTACCTTATCTAAACTAGATTTATTCCAACTAAAAAGAGAAGGCCAGGGGGAAGTGAGGACTTTCTATTATATGCCAAGGAACTCATCAATAATGAAAGAGGATAGGGTTACGTTTCAATAGCTGGAAATTCTGGAAGCTTTCTCATAGCTTTAATAATTAAATAAATAGCCATAAGAGATATTGAGGGGACTCCACCGAATCCTAAACTATCTCAAAAGGATAGTTTGAGTACAGTTCTACTTTGAGTACGGAAATTTGTGTTTCTCCGTCTCCCTCGTAAAGATGGTAAATTCAGCTGTAATTGCCCAGGCAGTAATGTACTAATACTAGACTGAGTATGAATGATCCAGCAGCAAACTCAAGAGAAAATGGATGTAGATTTCAAAAAGATAAACATAGACTTGCTAATTAGGGATTCCATTCATGTTATGGTTATTAAATACTTACCATATGGGAGGAACCATTCCATGTAGCAGTACAGAAAATCAAATACACTATTGTGGTAAAACTTCAATCCTACTGGAAAGAGAGAGAATAGCTACAAATGAAAATGTAGGTTAGGTGATCATAAGAGCTCATCTGAAAAGTAAAGTAAACTTCGAAAACAGAGTGACGGGAAAGAGGATGTCTTTTTAAGGTTGAATTCAGTGAGTCCTAGTGCTACATAGAAAGAATTTCTAAGTAGTTTTCCAAGGAAAAATTTATGCAGAAGGCATTAATCATCTCTGATCATCTGTTTGGTTAAGACATGACTTTTACTCTCTGGAGCTTATGTTTACTGTATGTGGGGGGTTTTGTTGGTTTCTTATAATTTATTTCCTTTCCAGTTGAGGAAACTTTAGGTCTTCAGAAATTAGTTCCAATCCATTAAGATTAAAGGTGATCAATGATCTTGCTTCTGAAGAATGTCAGAATCATTTAAGGGAAACCTTGTTCCACTACTGCCCAGTTAACAGTTTCATAGTTGAATGGAAATGGAGAATTGCGTGCCTTGAATTCTAGAAGAAGAAAAAGCCGGTGACTCCAAAATAGGGCAAACAAGAGACACTAATGGAAAAAAAAAAAAAAAAATCTGATCTCCCAAATCTCTCTAATCAGCTGGCTGTCTGCCATCCATGGCAACTGAGCTGCTTTAAGAAACCTCAGAAAACATAAATCCTTTACAAATGGGAAACTCAAAGTATTTTTCAAAAATGAATGTTTCCGTTTTGTCCATATCTGTAGTAGCCTTACCTAAAGGCTTACAAAATGTAACAATTCAGTCAGATTTCAGGATATAATTGCTGCCACTCACTTTGTGGTCTAATGGGTCCAATATTTCTCTTCCTCCTATTTTAGAGACTTGGATAATCTATTTAGGCACAATGTCATGAAAGAAAAATTATTTTCTTGCATCCAAGTTATAAGATTCTTTAACATTAAAAAAAATTGGGCTGACATTATTGTGTTTTTGTTTTGCATTTTATTTTGTTTTGGTCCATTCAAACTAAACTGGCAGATTCGTCTATCTACATATGCTTGTGTTTTTATTCTAAAGATATCAATTATTTCCAAAACAGTCATAGGCATGTCCCCACTCTCAATGAATGCTTAACCAAGAAGCAAATTTGAAAGCAAGTAGAGAGGGGTCCTTTTGCCAAGGTGTTCTAGAAGGGCACATTCTTGGGAGATAAACACAGCTTGCTAATATGGAAAAACTTAAATTTTACAGAAAATAAAAAGAGCATAAATGAAAAGTAATGAAGGTTCAAAATTTTATTAAGGTAATTTCAATTTTCATATTACCTAAATTTGGCTCATAAAGAGACCAAACTATTGCAAGTTTTATTAATTTTCTAAAAAGTGAATTAGGTGCAGTTTGAATTGTTCCCCTGAAAATTTTTATTTTCCTTCTTCCATGATCAATTCACTATTAATAATCCCCGCTTCTTCCCCAACAAGGACAGGGTATTCTAGGTTGCTATTAAGGTTTCCCATCACTGTTGTTGCTGTTCAACCTATATTCCAGGGAAAGTAAATAACAGAACAAAGAGGGGGAAAAAAACAAATTTCCAGGAAACATTGCCAAATCACCCTGCTAAGTAGCAAAGTCAATGGGAGTGGTAGGGGTTAGGAGAAGTACAAATTTCAAGACATAATGAAACTCAACACAGGATCAGATTAGTTTAAAATTAGAGCTCATTTCTAGAACCTAACAATGCAATGAACTTATCGTTCCTCTTTTCCTTATTGTTATTAGCCACCTTGATTGATCAGTGGTTCTCAACCAGGGATAATTTTGCCCTCTAGGAGACATTGGACAATGTCCGGAGACAATTTTAGTTACCACAACTCTGGGGGTATGCCTGGCATCTAATGAGTAAAGATTCCCATAACAAAGGCTTATCAAGCTCTAAATGCCAAAAGCACTAACAGACCCTTGAAACAGATCATCTAAAAACTAGTGGTCATTAAGTCTTGTGTTTAAAGCAAAACTCCCCCTATTTGTGCCTTATTTCATAGAGGCAACATGATGTCATATCAAGTCGTAAGTTCACAATACAGTTCAGGGAAGGTAAAATTACCAGGAAGATGAGTGAGAATAGAGGACCAAGGAAAAGTCTCTGGGGGAACATCGGCATTTAGAGGATGAAGAGCAGAAGAGGAGCCTATCTGGAAACTGAGAAGTCTTTTAAAACATAAAACCATAAGAGCTGAGGAACAAGTTCGAGAAGTGGTGAGGTTCAGCAAAACAGGGACTTTAAAATGCAGGTTTACTTTAACAGTTAGAGATCATTGAATAGCAGCTTCCAAACAGAGATAGAGGTTGAAGCCAGATCATGGTGTTGAAGGAGTCAAATTCATCTTCACAATGATTTTAGAGATGATCAAAAGTAGAACATTTTCTGTATTAGCTAAAGAGAAATTCAGATCTTAAAGGAATATTTTCATTAGCTTATCTAGTATTAGACAGACTTGAAAGTGTTTATAGCTAAGGAAAAGCAATGAATTGAGGAAGAATTTGAATATAGGAGTGAAGCGAAAGCTAATGGAACAGGTCCCAAAGAAGCCAACAAGAGCTGAAATCTAGGGCACCCACAAATAAGTTTGTCCTATAAGGCCGAAAGACACATCCTCTGAAACTAGCTAAGTTGAATGTACATGGCAATTATTCTGTGGATAGGGAAAAGGTAAATTTATTCATTCAATATTTATTGAGACTCTAAGACATGCCAACCACTTTAGAAAGGATTTTAAAATGAACAAGGAGCTCACACTCTAATGGGAAGCTGAAATTAATTTTAACCTCCACTTAAAACCATAAGTCAAAATCTTTGACTTACAGAGGGAAGAGACGTAACTGAATCGAAGCTGAAGGGGACAGGTGACGGCGATTCATCGAAGAGAACTGGAGAAGGTGCTCACCAGAGAGCAAGAGAGAGAGAAAGACTTCCAGTTTTCAGAACCCAGCTGAAGTGGAAGGGTGTCGATTTGTGGTGATGCCGATATGCACAGATAGTGTATTTCCTTCAGCATGAGCTCTGCTATTTGAGTTTAGGAATAACAGAGCTCACAGGTATAGGATCCGGAGATGAAGTCTGGCCAAGTCTTTGCAGAGGAAATGTGAGGACAAGGGAAATGATAATGTCGGTTCAGATATTGAACCATGGAATTTATACTGGATAGAAAAGGAGAGAGCACGAGGAGAGAACCTTTGGGTTGGAAGACAATGGAGAACATGATGGGTTGAAAGCAGAAGGTCAAGGAACAGAAAGAGGCAGTTTAGGGTGAGGGTGGCCGAAGAAAGAGGCAGTTTAGGGAGATGTGGCCGAAGCCCAGTGAAAGTAGTGTTACTGCAGGCCAGAAAACAAAGTTGTGAGGTGAATTATCCAGGCATATTTTGAAATCATTCTGGTTCCAATATCTTCAGTTGAGAAGAAGGAGAAACCCATAAAGTGATAAATAACATTGATGGAGACTGATAGGACCTCACACAGCTGACTTGCTGCACCTGTTTAGTTTTGTCTGGTTTATGACCTGTTGCAGAATGAATGTTTGTGTCCTCCCAAAACTCATATGATGAAGCCCTAACCCCCAAAAGATGGCATTTGGAGGTGTAGCCATTAGGACATAATTAGATTTAGATTAGTTTACAAGTGTGAGACTCCTATTATGGGGTTAGTGGCCTTATAAGAAGAGGAAGAGAGACCAGCACTTTCTCTCTGCCATGTGAGGACACAGTGAGAAAGTGGCTATCTTCTACCCGTTAGGAGCGGAATTGCCTAGCCCACTTGAGCTTGAACTTTCCAGCTTCCCAATCTTTGAGAAATAAATTCCTGTTCTTTAAACTACCTAATCAATGGTGTTTCGTTATAAGAGCCTGAGCTGGCTAAGACATGACTGAAAGGAAAACCCCGGAAAGGAGCAGAAGGATGATTCCTTCTTGTTTCTAAGATATAGAATTTGGATGATCTGAGTGGTTCCCTCAGAGGACGTCTTCAAGGGTAATTGTGAGTTGTGTCCTCTGAAAGAGAGAGACAGAAGGAGAAAGAGAAAGAGGTGAAAGAGGTTTCTTACAAAGTTAAGAGCATAGGGATGTATTTATGGTAGAGCCAGGGCTATAGGGATACAAGTGAAAGACTAGGGAAGAGAGGTATTCAAAGCAGGGGGGAAACAAAACAAACAAAAACAAAACAGGTCACTGCATGCATTAAGCAACTGAGCATAGAAGAAGAGTAGATGTATTGGGGTATATGCATACTGTTCATTGACCATGGCTTATACATGAATGAGAGATAGAGTAGAATTGACTGGCCTCAAGTATCCTAACTTGGACACATGTTGTTTTGTTTTGGCGCCAGAACTTACCCCGTTTCAAAGATGTGCAGAGGGAGACAAGCTTCAAGCAGTGAGATAAGCATTCTTCTCTGGACAGTGCTATTTCTGTTCTTAGAACAAGGATGAAGACCTTATTCTAGAAGGGGGACTCTCTCAGACTCTTCAATTTAACACTGAAGGAACTAGATAAGAAAACTGATTAGAAACTCAGCTCTGCAATTATAGGCAATTTCTTGTTCTCTCTGGGTCCTGTTAACCTTACCAAAATAATAAAGATAGACCTTTTCATAAGCAAATATGCATTACATTTTTTGATTCTTTCTTCCAAATGTTACAACCCTAATTGAAGTCCTTAGCGCCTTTTATCTGTAGTACTATAAGTCATTTTGCTGAGAATTCATTTCTGGTTTCTTATTATCCACTAGATAAATTCCCTATTTAACCTGACATGAGATATCTACCACAATCTCACCAAGGACTGCTTTTCAAACTAATGCCTAATTAACAAGGAACCCACTCTAGAAATACTAATCTAATCATCGTTTCTTAAACTCTCCTTTCAAATCACAGTATCTTTTCACATCTTAACTACTACAAAAGAAGAAGAAGAAGAAAAATTTCCTGTCATAGGTAAAAGGGGCTACTGGGGCACCAGGGTGACTCAGTGGGTTAAGCCTCTGCCTTCGGCTCAGATCATGATCTCAGGGTCTTGGGATTGAGCCCTGCATCAGGCTCTCTGCTCAGCGGGGAGCCTGCTTCCCCCTCTTTCTCTGCCTGCCTCTCTGCCCAGTTGTGATCTCTCTCTCTCACTCTGTCAAATAAATAAATAAAAACTTTAAATAAATAAATGAATAAATAAATAAATTAAAGGGGCTACTGTGATTGAATTATACTTCAATTAACTGTCCTCCAAGTGCCTACTATGTGCCAGGCAGGATGCTAGTACTCACAGACAAGTTGGGAGTGACAGACATCAAAGCAGCAATTATAGTGTAAAATGCAAACCACCCAACTATTGGGACAGCTCTTGAGTAGAGGTGAGTAAGTGGAGCAGAGAAGAGATAAAGAGTGACTTTGGTGTTCTTTGTAAAACACTATATTAAAATGCAGGAATTAATAATAAAAACTAATAATAAAAATAACTAAACTAATAATAAAAAAAAGAAAATAGTACATAATGTACATACAAATAATGTTTAAAGTTTGGAATAAACCTTGAATGTTTCTGGAAAAAAAAAATGGAAGCAATCTATGAAAAAATAAAGCCTCTCCCCCCCCCTCCAAAAAAAAATGCAGGAACTTGAGAAACACCGCTCATTATACGTTGGAGAAATATAACAAGTGAATCTGTTTTCAATATTTTGTCCTTACATTGATTTATTCTGCCACAACGTACCTAAGAAGGATATAGACTTTGACATGAGCTAGAGTCCTAAGACCTTAGGCCAATTGTTTATCGTCCATAGTCTCTAGCTTTCAAATCTATAAAATGAAGGTGATTTTGAGGACAACACAGTTACCCTTCCTACTTTGGGTCCAATGAAACACACCTTTTGCTTCAACTATTTTAAATAAGTATTCCTTATCAAAAAAATTAATATCTAACTGTGACCCTAAGGTTTATTCAAAACTCATTTTCAGAGGAAACTGCTCAAGATAACTTGTAGGCATCTTTCTGAACATGTCACATCACCGAACACAGCCATAAGTATTTGAAATCAATACTTTGTGACTTGCCTTTTTTTGTCCCTTTACATTTAGCTCTGAGCTTAAGAAAGAAATAAAAAGGCACTTTGGATTCTGCTATACTGGTATTAACTTGACATTTTTCTAGGAGTTAATTTTTGTTAGAAATCCTGGCAAGTTTCCGTCCGTGAGCTTTGGATCCAAAGATCACAGGGCTTCCGTAGCAAAGTTACAGGAGCCATAGACTGGTTTGGCTTTTCCATGTTGGTATCTCTCTCAGGACAACTTGACAATATCAGAACCATTTGAGACGTGTCATGATTCTTTCAGTGATGATTTTTAGTTAGATTTCATGAGAATTCACCAGAACCCTATGTTGAAAAAGAGAAATTATGTCCTAAGTACAAAATGAGAATATATAAATGAAGGGTATTTCTCTGGCCAGTAGTACAATGTAGTTTCAGGTTTAAAAAAAAAAAAATCCCCTTACAGTTTAAAGGATTATGGTACATAAACAATGAATTTTGGAACACTGAAAAGAAATAAAATAATGAATACTGTTATGCCGAAATTAAATAAAAAATAAATTTAAAAAAAAGAAAGAAATTAAATAAAAACAAAATAAAAGATTATGGTAGAAATTCATATATATATATGAATATACATAATAACACACACACACATACACACACACACACACACATATATATATAAAATTCTAGATGACTGAACTATCCTAAAAATATAGATTAAAAAATAGTCAAAAGGGTTAATTCTGGTAAGGAAAAATGGAGTACTGGAGGCATGAGGTGTATTTGGTTTTTCAGTATATACCCATTTATATTAAATAGTTCACCTGTGCATATTTTACCTAGCTTCCAAAAATATTAGTATGAAAATTAAAACATTTAGGAAATGATAACCAGTAAAGGGAAAAAAGGGACGATGGAGAACACGGCTTGTTTTAGTGTTTTGGGGTTTCCTCTGGATTCACATAGTGCATCACTGAGCACTTTTTTTTTTTTTTAATAAGGGGTTATCCAAGGAGGGGTTGTTGTAGTTGTTTCATTTTTCACTGTGTTTTTGTAATAAAGTCCAACTCAGGACTGCTCATTCCCTGCTTATCTATAAGTTCATTCACAAGACTTCACCTTTCCTTCCTCATCTTCATCTACGTAAATCCTCCTCATCCAACTCAAGTTCCCTTTCAGAATCGTGATCCCATCTGTATCAAGCACTTTGAATAACCCGATTTTGTGCTACTAATTATCTTCCCACCTGAAAATGTACTATATCCGTGCTGAGATCGTAAACTACCAGACGGTGAGGACTACTGAACACTGTTTCCCACCATTCACTGTTTTGGTCACACCACATTTCTGTTACATTCCATTTGTTCATGGATTGTTCAAAGAGAGGCACTGCTTTTCTAGCGGAGACCACAACTTGTTCATTTTTAGCTGAAGTAATTACATTTTTAATAGCTTTTAATTTGCATTTGTTTACTCTCAACCTAATGAAATAACTAGGAAGTGCAGCCTCAGATTCCAAACCAGGGATCTGGCCTCACACAAATGTTGAGAGACAGGCAGAATTTATAGGCGCAAGAGCTTTATAAGATAACTGGGAAAAACAAATCTCTCTGGCAATGCTGGGCTTGTTGGTCCACAGAGAGTAGAAAAACCAACGTCGTGTCTGTCTCCATTTGTAGCACATTGGCTGCTGGTGGCCCCCTCCGTAGATGAACTTCATCAAGTGTGAAAATAATCCTGGGACCATGGGAGACACATCATTAGCAAGGAAAATATATGTCTTTGCTGCAGCTCAAGGAGATGCAGCCCATTTAAATGAAGATAAAGAGGGCCAAACAAAAGAATTACAGTAGGAAATATGTGGCTGGACTATCAGTAGAGGAGACATAATGCTACCCTTTATCATTACTTGTCATCCCCGTGACAGACTATAAAACTACTCCTGCTCCACAATTCCAGACTCGTCACTTTCTGAGCCAACTTTTGCCTTGGCAGATGCCTGGCATGTTGTAGACATATGATTTATTGCCTCATTTAATCAAGGCTGTGAGGGAAACAATGAAGTTTTTTTGTTTTTGTTTTTTTTTGGTAAATTACAAATGAGGCACCTTTCACTTATTCTTAGTGACAGAAGCAGTATATACATATATGTATCTATGTGTGGGTGTGTATGTGTGTGTTATATGTATATAAAACATCTCCAAGAAACAGCATTTATTTACTGCTTGGTTAATAAATTTAAATAATTTCTATTCCTCCTGCCTGCCCGCAAAAGAGAAATGTATGCAATATTGTAGAATATAAATGCCGTCATCCTGCATCACTGTTTTTCAGTTTTATTGTCATGGCAAAAACCAGCCTGAACAGATTCCAGGACTAATAAATGACCCTGCAATGGAGGTTATTGGCAATTTAAAGGCCATATCACTTCATTTTGCTTCCCATTTTACAAATATATTGTATATTCGCTTGGGAATTTCTTCTAAAATTTGGGGGAGCTCCGGCTTGGCAGTGAAGGGGAACCATGCATCCAGCAAGTAAGCAAAAATTCCTGGAAATAATATTACCCATTTTAAAATGACTCCTTGGCACATCGATTAAGTTGAAATGAAGTGCATGTAGCAAATGCTAGGTTGTTGTCTTACCTAGGGAGGAAAAAAAATGGTTTCTAGAGTTCAGTGGTAAATAGGCAATTCATTTTGACATAACGAGGAAAAGTGATGTTAACAGCCAGAGGTCACCGAAAGCAGAGATGGAAAAGACCTATTAGATCATTTTCTCCATTCCCTGGAGAAGAGGGCCAAATGATATTTCATAGCGCTGGGTCCAGTTTAGCTTTCAATTACTCAAGCAAGGGGCTTTCACCACTTCAGCATTCTTGCAGGACCTGTATCTTTCTTCATGATTGCCGCTTTCCTGGATGTATCAATGAAGTATGAATCTCAGAATCAACTCTACGGGTGACCACAGAAGTATTCTGCGTTCACAATTAGACCCGCATACCTCAGAACCCATTTTCTCTTCTCTGGCGCAGAACTCCAGAATCATATTCTTGCTCATAGCTCCTTTTCTCCTTCCTTAACTACCTCCATACTTTTCACCTCACCTCCCTTTCACTCTGAGTCTAAGCAGGAGCTATGTCTTTGGAAGGGAATCCTCTGAAACAAAATTCTTGCCAGTTTCCAAAGGTACCTGATCATGGCATCTAGCACATGTTATCCACACGGATCCCGAGCCCGTGTTGAATAAATGAATGAAAAACACCGACTCAAGAGACCATGGGAGGAGATGAAGTGGTGACAGCAAGTTTAGACAGCTCATTCATAAATTGTACTGGAAAATGGAGTCGAGAAACCAGATAGAAGTTGGATTAGGGTGTGGGTCAAAGAAAGCTTGCTTTTTAAGAAAAGGAGATTGCAACATTTTGCTTTGAAGGTGGAATGACGCCATAGAAAGACCAAAAGTGAGGATGCAGGGAAAGACGGCACACCTACAGGAGCCATGTTCCTAAGCAGAGAAGAAAGGGTGGGATTGAATGGGCAAATGCCAGGGAGGCCTTATATGGGGGCACACATACTTCATTCCATCCAATAGGAGAGCACAGAAGAGGTGTTGATGTGTTGACAATTGGGCGGTATGAGAGGTGGTCTCAGTTCTCTTTCAATAAAGCAGAGAAAGGATTTTATGGCCATTAAAGCCCCCTTAGCCACTCCAAATTCTTTGATTTCCACTGAAAATAAGGACGGAGTTTTCGGCATCTTCTAGTTATGGAATATGGGAAGCCTGTTTACTTATCAGCCCCAAGCCCTGCGATGCACACCTTTCAGCTCTTGGAATCTCAGCTAAGGAAAATTATAGATGTATAAAACACTTATTCACAAAAATGTTCATTACATATCATTTATAATAGCAACGCCTGTAATAACATAAACAACCTAAGTGAATAATAAGGAAAAATTATGGCGTATTTGAAATAATACTTCAAGGTAACATGGGGAATTTCAATGTTATGTTCCAAAAAACAAGTAGGCTATAAATATAAGCACAAAACAATAAAGGAAAATATGAGCAGTGATTGACCCTTTTTTTTCCAGCTTTATTTGGGTATAATTGGCAAACAAAATTGTAAAGTTTTAAAGTGTACAGCATGATGATTTGATATACATTCACATTGCAAAAGGGTTCTTCCCTCTGTCAAATTTATTAATACATACATCATCTCATCTTTTTACCTTTTGGGGTGGTTGGGGGTGAGGACATTTAAGCCCGACACTCTTGGTAAATTTTAATGATACAAGACAGTGTTATCAACTATTGTCACCGTGTCTTGCATGAGATCCTCAGATCTCATCCATCTTATAACTAACAGAGGGTGGTTTTCTACCAGCCTCTCCCTGTTTCCCTACTCCCAGGCCCTGCCCATCACTTTCCTACTCTTTGTTTCTATGAATTTGACTTTTTTTTTTTTAAAGATTCCATATATAAGTGATACCATACAGTATTTGTCTTCTTCTGGGTTATTAAGAGTGATTGATCTGGGATGGTAAACTCTTCGTGATTCTTCTGCTTTCGTTCCACTTTTCCTAAAATTTTCAGGTCTTTTACAATAATAATGTAATACTACCATAAGCACCAAATTCCCTATACTGAATTCCCTCATACTTAAAAGATTCCTGATGGATACATCTGGGTTCAAGTCTTTTATTTTCTCCTCACACATAATTGCTGAGATTTATTGTGTCCTTCCAATATTCCAGACACTCTATCACTATACACTTTAAGGCAAAATTGTTTTAAGTTTGTTTGTTTGTTTGTTTGTTTATTTGAGTAATCTCTACACACAGGGCTCGTACTCACAATCCTGAGATCAAGGGTCTCATTCTCTTCAGGCTGAGCTAGCCAGGAGCCCCCTTAGTCAAATTTCTTTCTGACCTTCATTTTCCTCATTTGTAAATAAGCATAATTTTTCTCCTGTGTAAAATGAGGATCCACTACATGTAAGACCTTTGAGTAGCTATTAGAAACACTCTGTAACTGTCAACATTATTATTACCATGTCCATATATTTGTCATATTTTGCTGCTTATTCTATTGCTTTTTTTTCATTCAAGAACATGAGACAGATTTCTGGTCCACTTAATATTTTCTTTTTTAAACTTTAAACCAAAACAATATCGTATATGGCCCCTTTCCCTTTTGTTATGTAATAGCATTATCAGGAAATAGAGCAATTCCTTGAGAGGACATAACCTTTAGCAGGTCAATTTTCCTCAACAAGGGCAGACAGGCCATTTCCTGCTTGCCTCCTTCTATACTGCAGTACAAGAATATTGTTAGAAACTTGGAGTTTCGGTAGCCTTGGGAACGGGACCAATTCCCAGGTATTTAATTTCATCCTGGTCTCATCTAAATTGAAATTTTGACATAGCATTTTTCTCACACTAAGGACTACTTTAGAGGAATTTTTCCAATTTGTCTTTATTTATTGTGAAGTCAAGCCAAACCCCACAGGTTTTGTGGCTGTTTTGGCAGTTATTGGTGACATTATTCAATCATTCACACACACACACACACACACACACACACACACACACACACACACACACTAATTTGAGGTTCCTGTAATTCTATCCATGAAACATGCCCACACAGTAATTCCAGCAGATGCTTCTAAGGAAACCGAAGAAAAACAAAATGGCTTTTAGCATGTATACGTGAATCATACTAGGACTTTTTTCAGCAGGAGGAAATGCAGAATTGAAAGCACTTTTGAAAGGACAGAGTTTTTTATTGCTCCCATTTGATATCTGCACTCATATACGGTATTTTCATTTATTTGTCTTTGTTTTTTCTATTCTACCTGAATTTTATGCTTTTTCGCTTGCAAAAGATCAATTTCTCCCTGTCTTAGGCATCCCAGCTTTGATTTTTTGTTTGTTCTTGTTTGTTTTTAGTCACTTTGATTTTCCTAAAAATTGCTGAAATGAATCCATAAATCCCTTAAGTTCAGAGGTGAATCCCATGCAGGATGCTAATTTGAAACATATTTGATTCCCCTGGGAGTGGTGACTTCACCTTATTAATACCTCGGTTGATATGGCACAAGTTACCCTGTAACTGTTTAGGCCCAGAGTTTTCGTTTCTCATCCTAAGCTTATGTTAAGGAAACAAGTTACAGAAAATTATTAATTGTTTCTATGGGAAAAATTTATTCTTAGTCCCAATTTTTAGAAATGGTCATTAGAAATCAAAGCAGCTCACAAAAGTCTTCTTGGCCAAGCAGTGAATGTGCGTTTGGGTACAAATAAATGCATAATTAACTGCAGCATTAATGTTGGAATACAAAAACAGTGTTAAAATCACATAACCTGATATTCAGCAGAATACATTAAGATGCTGTTGAAGTAGCTAGAAAATTGAGAAATACATGAATGAGACCTTTACTGTTAAGAACTTTAGAGGGTAAAAGCATAAATACAGATTATTTTGATAAGATATTTAAAGGATTTATTGGTAAATGTGAGGGGATTCATTAACTAAGACAATTAAGTACAAGACACCATTTAGCTCCTGACATAACTGGTAATGCAAAAGGAAGACTGAGAGAAGGAGGAGGCCTGCTAGTCATCTAATGACTAGCCACTCACCAGAGGAGGCAAGGCCTGCGGTGAGGTGCTTCTAGAGACATGCGCAGATCAGATGGTGTTCAGTCAATGGTCACGAGGACTGTGTGTAGACTGGAAAGTAGGATGTTTTCAAATAAGGTATTCTCAACTAATCCCTATTGCAGTGAGAGAAATGGAACACATCTGGAGGCTTTCCATGTACAATTTGAGTCCTGAAACATTTTTTAAAGATTTATTTATTTATTTACTTGAGAGAGAGATAGAGTGTGGGGGCAGTGGAGGGGCAGCAGGAGAGAGAGAATCTCAAGCAGCCTCCCCACTTAGTACGGAACCTGACACGGGGCTCAGTCCCACTACCCATGAGCTTATGAGCCAAAATCAAGAGTTGGACACTCAACCAACTGAGCCATCAGATGCCCCTGAGTCCTGAAACTTTGGTGTCTATGATGCTTTCTTACTCTGAGATCTGCAATCTCTATATTGAAAGTATCCATCATTGTCAATACCCAGATTTTTACTTCCTTATGGAATATTTGGTATTGAGTGGATTAGAAAGAGTCACTTCAGAGAAATTTTTTGTCATTCTCAAGACTTTTATGTAGCTCTCAAGATGTTTGCTAGAGTGTTCCTCCATGTTCTACTAAAATGCAATTTGTTTAAATATGAATTTTACAAAAAGGATCATAAGGGCTTTAAAACTGAATAGGTACCTTTTCCGCTATCGATGGGAATGTAAACTGGTGCAGCTGCAATGGGAAAACAGTATGGTGTCATCTCAAAAAAATTCAAGATAAGATTACCACATGGTCTCATAATTCCATTTCGGGTATATTTCCAAAAGAATTGAAAACAAGGTCTGGAAGAGATACTTGGATACCTATGCTCATAGCAGCATCAGGCACAAGAGCCAAAAGTCACAAACAACTCAAATGACCAAAAAAAAAAAGAAAAGAAAAAAAGGGATAAAGAAATACAGTGTAATATTCTGCCCTAAAAAGCAAAGAAATTCTGACATAGGCTACAAGATAGGTAAACTCTGAGAATATTATGTTGAGTAGAGTAAGCCAGTAATAAAAAGACAAATACCATGTGATACCACTGTGGAGGTATCTAGAGTGGTCAGACTCAGACACAAAGCAGAATGGTGGTTTCCAATTGTTGGGAAAGAGAGAAGGAGTGGTTATTTAATAGGGATAGAGTTTCCGTTTGCAAGATCAAAACATCTGGAGACTACACAACAATGTGAACATGTTTAACCCTACTGACTGCAGTGTGAACTTGGAAATAGTTAAAACAGTAAATTTTATGTTGTGTTCTTTTACCATTATTTAAAAAAAAATGAATAGGTGAAAAGAAGAGGTGATCTAGATGAACCTAGAGATTTGCTCCCCTATGTTAACATTGATGATTCAAATGTTTGTGTAAGGTCTTTTTAATTTAACAGATTGCATTATACATAATGCTTTTCTACAATTAAACTATTCTCTAATATTTATAGACTAAAACCTAACACTTTCTTCAGCAAAATTCTTAAATATTTTCAGGGTCTAACAGCATTATACTGAACCAATAACTGTTTATTATGCTAATGGTAAGATTTTTACATTTGAGCTTTTAGACTGAATTATCACATAGTTGATGCAAATGGAAACGTATAATCTACATGGCCTATTCTATGCAATAGACAGAATATTTAAAATCTAATAAAACCATGGAATTATTAAAAAGCAGAGATGTTTCCATTGTATTGAAATGGATTAATTTACAGTGAGTTCACATACTCAGCAACAGTATTACATAGAAAAGACCTCTGAGTTTGACCCAGTCTTCATTTCTTTTCTTCTTTGAGGCAGGACTTACAGCACCAGAAGAAATAATATAAAAACAACAATTTTGCATTATAGTAAATTTTATTTGGCCTAACTTACAAAGAATTCAAAGTTCTCATTCTAGGTTCATGTAAAGAGAACAATTACAAACTATAAATTATATTCAGGATTGTGTTACTTTTATTCATTCACAGAAGTTCTTTCATTACCATGACTTTGGAAAGATATAAAATGTGTATAAAAATATCATATAATCTAAATATGGATTACTTGAGAAATATTTGAATCATCAGACAAGGCCATTTTCAAATAGTCTTTAAGAAAGTACTGCAGGAAAGGAAAAATAGAATCCAAAATTTTTGTTACAGCAAAATATACATTACCTTTTCAAAATGATGTAAATAATGAATATACAAATTAAATTTGGATAAATGAACTGAAATGAAAGCTGCATCATGGATATATTACATTTCTGTAGGCATTTGTATATGTATACATTTATATAGGCAGTTTTTAGACCATTACCAAAATGTCAAAATATTTTGCATGAAGTAATCTATGTATTATTTACCCTCTTGCAAAATCATTCTAAAATATGTACTCTAAATATAAAAGATAACAAATAAAATAAATATTTTATCTGGGAATCTCTCTCTCTCTCTCTCACACACACTGTTTTTCATTTGTTTTGTTTGTTTGTTTGTTTGTTTTTTCTTGTTTTCAGAGTAAGTTCTTAATCCTTTTATATTGGTGGCACCTATAATTTTTTTTTCACTTTGGGGGCCTTTACTCATAAAGTATACGAGTAATCTTTGACATGTGAACATATCATGAGAAATTTTAATCTCATTTACAATCCTAAACATAGAGAAGGAAGTTTCCAATGAGTGACGATGGGCAATAGATCTGTGGCTGTTTCCTACTCAGTTAAGGGCCATGAGGTGGGCATACGAATAGGTGTCATGGCATTTTGTTTCTTTTGTGCTGGTCTGATTATGGTACACAGTTAAAGCTATTCTGAAAATATATAATTTAATTGTTCTTTAAGCAAGTGATGAAAAAGAGAAATTGAGAGAGAGAAAAAGAGAGGATCCAAAGGAACTTGCTTAGTATCCAGATTTACCTAATTTGCCAAGAGAAGACCTTACCCCGAAATGTATCCCACCCCTCTTTCCTATGTAGAAACATAGGGATAAGAGCTGCTCAGAGAAAAGTACAGAATTCTCCAGGTAAACATTGCTCACAATTTCTCACTACGACATTTTTGTGTGAGAACAGATACTTTCTTGATACCGAAAGGATTTAACTGGAGGAGAAAATAACAAGAAAGAAATATGTGGGGAGGTGGAGCTCAGCTGAGCAGAGCTAGGCTGTGCCAGGGAAAGAAATGGATAGCCTGGGGGTGCCTAGCTGGCTCAGTTGATAGAGGATTCAACTCCTGATCTCAGGGTCATGACCCCTGTTCCAGGCCCCCTGTTGGGTGTGGAGTCTACTTAAAAAAAACAAAAAATTAATAATCCTTTAAAGTCATTTATTATCCAATCAGGGTTCATATTCCCCAGCTGATATAGAAGTAGGTGGTCTGGTACGTGTAATTACTAACAACTGCTTCCCCTATATTTCTCTCCATGCCCTGGTCAGCAGGCTTCCTAACTGCCATGGACTGTTTAAGAGCCCTTCTCAGCAGCTCTGTAAAGAACTGCAGAGAATCTGAGATTTCACTCTACTTACAACTGAGCAAGGTGGCCTGCCACTGTCCAGCAGAGGCAGAAGACATGAGAAATCCTGGATCAGAGATGATGAACTTTAGTACTGACAGCACAGTGCCACATGATGACCAGGATGCCTGAGTCACTTCCCCCTGCCTCCAGGTCACCCAGCGACAAGGCCAGTGTGCGCAGAGGGAAGAGCAGTTTGGTTTACTATAGTGAAGGACTCTTGAACTTAGGGAACCCAAATCTTTTATGATGGGAAGCAAGCATACCAAGGGAGACAATTTCTCTACCTTCCAAGCCTTATAAATAAGCATGCCCTTTGTTTCTGGAAGAGGCATGCTCTCTGCCTTTCACTTCTACTTGCTATATAAACATCCTTGAAAAGATAACCTGGAATAAATGGTAGACACGGCCTCCCTTACAAAACACTCAGAAATGCAAAAGACTTGTGAAGAATGGTGTCTAATTTTTCCTTCTCATGACTGCACATGTCAAGGACTCTCTTGGGGAAAAAAAAAATCTTAAATTCTTTCCAGAAGTTGATAAAAATATAGTTGGTCAAAGTAGCAACCACCCATTGTAGCCGAAAAAGGAGGATATTTGGGATCGTGTAGGTTTCGTGGTGATCTTGTTTTGGTCTCACTTTATAATGTTCTCTGAGTTATTTTGTTGGGTGTTGATGTCCTGTGGGATTGTTACCTCCAAGGGACAAGATGGCTTTGCTGTGAGCATCAGACCAGTTCCCAGACATCAGAGACTGCTTTTTATTTTCTCAGCTCTATCTTAGAATCAGGATTCATATTAGATTCTCTCAATGCGACTGGTTAGTACACTGTATTTCTTAAGAATCATTTAATTTTTAGGATTCTCTTTTCATCTCTTTTCTTTTTCCTTTTAGTCTATTTGTTGAAGAAATCAAGCCATCTGCCCCAGGGAACTTCCCATAGTTTGGATTTTGCTGATCATTCCCCTGATGTGCCATTTGACGTGTTCTCCAATCCTTTGTTTCCAATAAATGGTTTATTAGATCTAAAGGCATGATCAAATTCATTCACTGCTTTTGGCAAGAACACTTTATAGGCAGTGATGTGTTCTTTCATTAGGAGGCACATAACTAGGTGACTGAAGCTCCTTTTGTGATGTTAGCAGCCATTGACGGCTTGATCCATTAGTTCATTAGCAGTTGCAAAAGGATGACATTCTAATCCTGTCCCCTCTTTTTTAATGTGAGCGGGCATACATTTTGTCCATATATTTAAGTTCGGTGTCCCCAGCTATTTCCCAAATGACTTCAGAGGCCTTGTACGTTTAAAGAATAGAAAATAGGACATTCAGAGACAGAACCCAGTGGAAATCATAATAGAGGTAATTGAATATGGTTTCACAAATGCTATTGCTTTCTTGGTTGAACTTTTTGTGTTCTAGAGATAATGTGAAATGTCTATATTTGAATGCTATCAAAAGGAACAGATTTAGTGTGGTCAACCAGAAAATAAAGAGATCGACCGTTTTCTGGAGCTCAATGAGAGGCTTAAAATCTGTAGATAGGCATACCTCCTTTCATTGTCCTGTACTTTATTGCACTTTGCAGATACTGCATATTTTTACAAACTGAAGGTCTGTGGCAACCCCACATCAAACAAGTCTATCAGGGCCATTTTTCCAACATTTGCTCACTTTGTGTTTCTGCAGCACACTTTGGTAATTCTCATAATATTTCTTTGTCATTATTATTATATTTTTTATAGTGCTACCTGATCAGTGATATTATGATCTGTGATATTATAAGGGGTTTTGTAAATATCTTTTTTTTTTTACTATGATACCAGTAATTTGTGAGGAATCCTGTAGTTTGCATTTGAATGACTTCAGTATACTTGCACCCTTTGATTTGACCTAAGGAAGCACTAATAGGTTTTGAATGTTGCCTGTGTGTTTGAGAGACCATTAAGATAAGACCTAATATCAAAAATTAGAAGCCAAGTAATTTGTGCAGATCTTTGATGTTACTGTTGTAATTGTTTCGGTGTGCCACAAACTTCACAAATATAAAGTGAACTTAATAGATGAACATGTGTTCTGACTGCTCCATGACAAGCCCTTCCCCCATTGTCTCCCTCTCGTTGGGCCTCCCTCTTCCCTGAGACACAAGGAAGGGCTTTCCTGAACTCTTCCCTTAATATTGAAATTGGGCCAATTAATAACTCTACTCTGACCTCTAAGAGTTCAAGTGAAAGAGTCACACGTCTCTCCGAATTTAGCGAAGAAGGCATGTCAAACTCTTCGCTAAACTCTTTCTGAGTTTAACGAAGAAGCCATGTCAAAAGCTGAGATAGGCTGATAGTTTGTCCTCTTGAATCAAACAGTTTATAAATTTAAAGAAAAATTTCTTCAAGTAAAATTCAGAGTGATACCTCAGTGAACACATGAATGATGCAAAAGAGAAACACCCTTATTGCTGATGTGGAGAAAGTTTGAATGGGTCCAGGTAGAAGACCAAACCAACCACCACATTCCCTTAAGCCAAAGCTTGATCCAAATCAAGGCCCTTACTCTCTTCAATTCTGTAAAGGCTGGGAGAAGTAAAGAAGCTACAGAAGAAAAGTTGGAAGCTACCAGAGGTTCGTTCATGAGGCTTAAGGAAAGAAGCCGTAACAGAAGAGTGCAAAATGATCAGGGTCCTTGGATCAAGCTCCGCATTGGGCTCCCTGCTCAGCAATGAGTCTGTTTCCCCCTCTCCCTCAGCAAGTGCTGATGGAGAAGATCTAGCCCAGATCATTAATGAAGGTGGCTATACTTAATAACAGATTTTTAGTGTAGATGAAAGAGCCTTCTCTTGAAAGAAGATGTCATCTAAGACTTTTTAGAGCTGAAGAGAAGTCAGTGCCTGGCTTAAAACTTCAAAGGACAGGCTGACTATGTTGTCAGGGACTAACGCAGCTGGTGACTTTAAGTTGAAGCCAATGCTCATTTACTATTCTACAAATCCTAAGCTTTTAAGAATTATGTTGAATCTACTCTGCGCTCTATAAACAGAACAACAAAGCTTGGATGACAGCATATCTGCTTACAACATGGTTTACTAAATATTGTAAGCCTACTGTTGAGAACCTTTGCTCAAAATGAAGATTTCATTCAAAATATGGCTGCTCATTGACAGTGCGCCTGGTTACCCTAGAGTTCCAATGGAGATAGGCAGCTGATTGATATTATGTTCATGCCTGCTAATACAAAATCTATTCAGCAGTCCATAGATCAAGGAGTAATTTCAATTTTCAAGTCTTATTACTTAAGAAATACATTCTGTAAGCCTTTAGCTGCCATACATAGTGATTTCTCTGATGGATCTGGACAAAGTAAATTGAAAGTCTTCTGGAAAGGATTTACTGTTCTAAATGCCATTAAGAACATCTGTGAATCATGGGAAGAGATCAAAACATCAACATGAACAGGAATTTGGAAGAAGTTGATTCTAACCCTCATGGATGACTTTGAGAGGTTCAAGATTTCAGTGGGGGAAGTAATTGGAGATGTGGTGGAAATAGCAAGAAAACTGGAATTAGAAGTAGAGCTTGAAGATGGGACTGTATTGTTACTATCTCACAACCAAACTTGAGTGGATAAGAAGTTTTTTCTTATGGATGAGCAAAGAAAGTGATTTCTTGAGAGGGACTCTACTCCTGGTGAGGTTGCAGCAAAGATTGTCGAAATAACAACAAAGCATTTAGAATATTACATAAACTGAGTAGATAAAGTAGCAACAGTGTTTGAGAGGTTTGACTCCAATTTTCAATGATGTTCTGCTGTGGGTAAAATGCCATCAGCAATATCACATGCTCTGGTGAAATGGGTGGAAAGAAGAGTCAATTGTTTCAGCAAATCTCACTGTTGTCTTATATGAAGAAATTGCCACAGCCCACCCCGCCCCGCTTCAGCAACCACCACCCTGATCAGTTAGCAACCACCAACATCCAGGCAAGACCCTCCACCAGCAAAAAGATAACAACACACTGAGGGTTAGCCCTTTTTAGCAATAAAGTATTTTCAACTAGGTATATACATTGTTTTTAGACATAATCCTATTACCTACTTAATTGACTATAGTATTGCATAAATAAAACTTGGATATGCAAAAAACAAACAAACAAACAAACTTGGGTATACAAAAAAAAAAAAAATCCTTTTACTTGCTTTACTGCAATTTTGCCTTTTGTGTGGTGGTTTGGAACCCAACCTCCAATATCTCTGAGGTATGCCTGTATTTCTCCTGTGGAAAGACTGTTAGAAAAATTCTCTACAGGCCCTGCTATATAGAGAGTTATTCTGAACATAGTCACTTTGGGTTAAAATATACACATGACATATGCCAAGTGGATTAAGAAATAGAAACATATGTTCTCTAATGGTGAAGTACTTATCACTCTGATATAACTTCAAATTATCCAGAAAACTGAGCTTTGTACTTACAGTATATTTTTGTTATGAGGATTAACTAGAAAAGGTAGATATTTATGTTAATGTGTATTTATATTCTTTTACATTTCATAACTCCTAACAATTAGGGGTTCCTGGGTGGTTCAGGCGATTAAGTGTCTGCCTTGGGCTCAGTTCTTGATCCCGGAGTCATGGGATCAAACCCTGCATTGGGCTCCCTGCTCAGCAGAGAGTCTGTTTCCCCCTTCTCCCTCTGCCCCTCTGCCTGCTTGTTCTCAATTTCTCTCTCTAATAAATAAAAGCTCTATGACCCAGCAATTGCACTATTGGGTATTTACCCTAAAGATACAAACGTAGTGATCCAAAGGGGCACGTGTACCCGAATGTTTATAGCAGCAATGTCCACAATAGCCAAACTATGGAAAGAACCTAGATGTCCATCAACAGATGAATGGATCAAGAAGATGTGGTATATATACACAATGGAATACTATGCAGCCATCAAAAGAAATGGAATCTTGCCATTTGCGACAACATGGATGGAACTAGAGCGTATCATGCTTAGCGAAATAAGTCAAGCGGAGAAAGACAACTATCATATGATCTCCCTGATATGAGGAAGTGGTGATGCAACATGGGGGCTTAAGTGGGTACGAGAAGAATAAATGAAAGAAAATGGGATTGGGAGGGAGACAAACCATAAGTGACTCTTAATCTCACAAAACAAACTGAGGGTTGCTGGGGGGAGGGGGGTTGGGAGAAGGGGGTGGGATTATGGAATTGGGGAGGGTATGTGCTTTGGTGAGTGCTGTGAAGTGTGTAAACCTGGTGATTCACAGACCTGTACCCCTGGGGATAAAAATATATGTTTATAAAAAATAAAAAATTATATATAAAAAAAATAAAAATAAAGAACCCATAATAACTAACACAGACTCTATATGATCTTAAAGTCAGGCTCTACTTCATTTTGCCAAAATCAACATATACAATTCAAAGGCATTCATCTCCAAAGGTGTATAATTAAATATAGAAATCCCTATCTCTAGATAAACAGAGTCTCTTTGTCCCTCTTGTTCTCATCTTGGGATGTAAATTAGGGAATTCAAAGGAGATAGAAGGAGCTGGACAACAACTCAATGAGCCTCTAAGGGTAGCTGTTTGCTTGGCCTTTGGTGGGTCCTCACTTAGGACACACTGGCCATGCTCTATAATAATGATAGTCTCTAGATTGTCCCTTGGGAACAGTTCCTCAGAGGTAGACTAGAAAGCTGTCCGAACTCTGTTACTATATTTTCTGATATAATAAGCATGATTTATTGAACAGATGTAAATCTTTGATGAACTTACAGCACTTCAAAGTCATTATTTTAACATCAGTAACAGTCTTACAGACAGTGAACCACAGGAGATTAGACAGGTACTGTATTGACCAAAGAAAATACTCTGGAGTTCACTTTTTGACTAAATCTTTGATATACCTTAGCTTTATTTTGATTTGACTCTTGCTTTCAAAAGTGAGACATAGCCCAAAGAAACACCAAATTACCAACCATTAGGATGCTTTTGTGAAAAAACTACGTACTCAATAAGGTTAGATTTACTCTGTAAGTAAAACTTCACTGGAGGAAACCATAGAATAATAGAACTAGAAGGAATATTTAAGACATTTTTCCTTCCTTACAGCTAAGGCCAATGAGGTTAAATGGGATGCAGTGACCCACTTTCTCATGTCCTCAACTCTTGACTATGCAAATCATTGAAGGAAATTTTATTAGTGTTTAGCTGCTACCCCTAACCTTAAATAAAGGAATGAATGATCGATTCTCCATAAAAGTTCACGGAGTATAAGTGAAATTTTTGGAAAAAGGAAAATTAATTGAGAAAACTGCTAAATTTAATATTCACAGTAGCAGGACACCAAAATTTCACTTCAGTACAAAATTTCATTCCTTATTGCCCCACAAAGATACAAGAAACCCTGGCAAAAACTGGCGTGTTTGAAGCTGTGTTCACTAGTCTGGGTCATCAGGATATGGCTCAGTGGGTTTTAACTAGTGGTCTTATATTTTCTGGTTCCCCAAATGTCTCATAGTCCCTAAAGAAAACTTCCAGTTTTATAAAAATACCAAAAATTCTCTTGTCATTATTTAAAATTGAAGTTCAAAAGGGATCTTCAGAGATACTGTACTTGGATTAAAATCATATAAAATCATGTTTAAAATCATCTTAGTAATATTTTAGAAATTAATCTTAAAATTGTTCATATACAAGAAGTATAAAATGTTTTTTTTTAAGATTTTATTTATTTATTTGACAGACAGAGATCACCGGTAGGCAGAGAGGCAAGCAGAGAGAGAGGAGGAAGCAGGCTCCCCGCCAAGCAGAGAGCCCGATGTAGGGCTCGATCCCAGGACCCTGGGATCATGACCTGAGCCGAAGACAGAGGCTTTAACCCACTGAGCCACCCAGGTGCCCCTAAAATGTTTTTAATTTAAAGCCAAAGCCATCTCCACCATCCCCAGTAACTCCGTTGTATGAGAATCTAATTTGCTAATCAGACTGATGATACCTGTTTTCATTGTAAGTTATAGGAAATTAGAAATTACAGCTGAACTACTAAACAAGAATGGACCCTTCACAAGGGCAGTCAACTAGATCATTATTCTGAGACAAAGCAACCTAATGATTACTACAAAGTTCAAACTAAAAGAATTGATTTGAATGATTAGGGGACTCTATCTAGGGCCAAACCCTTTGTGTTTTGTGGATTCATACCATACAATTCCTTTAGTATGTTAAAATGGGCTTTGATCAAAGAAAAATACCCAGAACCAGATAACGTGCATAGAGAGAAAGGAGACACGTAGAGATAGTCCCCCACTGAGTTTCAGAGAATTTCGTATAAACTAAAAAGTAGAGAAATCTAAACCCAAAGTTGGACAACCACTCCAACCACTCCCAGGTGATCAAGGAAGTGACTATCGTGTTCTAGAGCCATTTCCTCAAACACAGCTACAGAGAATTAGTCCTCCTATCCCCAAGAGGTCCCTTTAATCCTTAGGGTCAGAGAGGAAAGAAGTACCTGCACCCAGACCACCAAGACCATACTCACATGGTACCTGCTAAAGAACAGTGAGGCTTAATGCAAGAACACAAACAAACACTGTTTTGGTGGGTTTAACAAATGTTTACTCTTTTCCATCCCCAATGACTGTTGTGACCCCGTTTCCAGGAGACACTACGTTTCTGTGGCCAAATAGTTTACAAATAAACCTATAGAATGACACCTGTTTGTACGTTGGAATACAGATAGGATTTCAGAGCCAGAATAAATTACAGTAATGAGATATGGCCTCTTCTTAAACGTTTATTACTGTGAGAAACCCTGAACAAATGCAAGCCTTTCCGGGCTAGCATATAGAGAGCTCTGGGACTGATCACTTGCCACTTACTCTTTGCCTCTGATTGCACGACTAGGTTACGGGTCTCTGCTTTATTTCCCTAACAGGTTAGTAAGCCCCGGTCTTATTCACAGGTGGCCCCTCTGCCGTGCAGCCCTTGGGAATCTCTCTCTTGCACAGGTGGGAACAGAGGAGGGGTAAGCGAAGAGAAGAGGGGCAGAAGATAGGCTCTTGGCATGGCACACCTGTCTTCAAGAGTTGGAGACACTTTGCAGCCAGCTTTTCTGTGAGAAACTGTGATACCGCCATAAAGTTCTATGTGTTCACTTATTGGTGGCCAAAACCTTTCATTCTTTAAATTCTCAATCAATAGAAGATGATGAATTATCAAAATCTCACCAAGAAATACAAATTCTAGATTTTTCATCCTTCAGGCTGAGCCTTCAAAGGCATTTCTTCAGCTAGACAAGCTGTTGTTTCTCTTCATAAGTACATGTGAGTTAGGAGGTATTCAATTATTGAATGTTTACCGAAAGAGCACTGTAAGGTTTCTGACTAAAAGCCAGATCCTCCCCACCACACTCTAAGAGGAGAATATCCCCCAATTGCCTGTGTTTTGTAGATGAGGAAATTCAGGATAAGAGAATATATTTCACATATATTCATATATTTCACTGGTGCTGACCTCCCACCTAGGTCTATTCTGACTCCAGATCTGTAATCTTTGCTTTCTGTACTCTGATCTCTATAGGTCTGTTCATTACAGGAAGAACAAAATAGAAGGAAACCTATTTTGTGCTAAAACACTCTTGTGAAAGACCCCACCAGTTTCTTTTGTAAGAAAAATTAGAAAACTAAGTGGTTTTTACTTGATCTACTTGTAAAGCTTAGTTACGGGGCAGTCAGAAATCAAAAAAAGAAAATTGAGCTGTTTTTTTGGGTTTGTTTCTTTTTTGAGAGAGAGAGACAGACAGAAAGCATGTGCAATGCACACACCAGAGGGAGAAGGAGAGAAAATCTTAAGCAGACTCCATGCTCAATGAGGAGCCCAATGGGGGGCTCGATCTCACTACCCTGAGATCATGACCTGAGCCGAAATTAGGAGTTGGACATTAACCAACTAAGCCACCCTGGCACTCTGGAAATTGAGATTTTTTTTTTAAACACTATGTTAATAAGAAAAAATAAAAATAAAAATGAAGGCTTATGTATAAAGAAATTCCAATGTGAGTAATTCTGACATCGGTTAAATTGGATTGCAGGGAAAGGACGCATAAATCCTTACTTGAATCCTTATTTCTACAGATCATAGGTGGAGACTTAAAAATAATATTGCCTTTGATTGCACCATGTAGAGAAAGTCTGAAAGAGGAACTATAGAACTTACTGCGTACTAAGATTCTGTTACTGTGACTAGTAGAGGTTGCTTATTGGAAACTCCAGTAGTGGGTGTTATGCAGGGCGTGTATTGCATGGAGCACTGGTTATGGTATATAAACAATGAATTCTGGAATGCAGAAAAGAAAAGAAACTCCAGCAAAGCCCTCCTATGTTAGATACAGGAGAGTGAAAGCATGGGATGTAAATTATATGAGTACAAATTCCACAGAAAGACACCAAAAACACTTACTTGACATTAAAGACCTAAGATATCAATGCATCTTATAACAGCCAGGAGGAGATCTTTTTTTGCTGTAAATTAGCTATCTGATTCAATTTGGTTCCCACAGTTTGTTTTTAATTAGGCAAAGAGACATTTTTAAATTTTTGTTTTCTAAGCTTAAATAGCTTAAGTTCAAAATAATTGTGTAGTATCTGTCTGCCTTCCTTTTTTCACATCTAATTTTAACACTAAGTCAGTCACTTTTATACTTCGAATCAGACCCAGATGCTGAACTTCTTTATTAGTTTACTATTACCCTGTGGGGGGAAAAATCTGTTTGGTTCTTGTTGATTTGAGAGATACAATTTTTTTTCTTGTAGTTTTCCATGCATTATTTTCAAAACACAGAAACTAGGATGGCCTTGCTGGAAAGATCCCTCTTGTTGAACACAGTCCAGATGCTGGAATGTTCATCTGACTTGACACAGCAGGAACCAGAGGGCCAATGCCCACCATGGCGAAAGCTGGCCAGGATTAAGCATGGTGACAGCTGGCCAACAGTCATTGCATGGTACAGCTCTCGTGGGTCTGTGTCTCCTAGTATTCAAATAAAGGGCAGTATTTGCATTTTATAAAGCTTTTTGGAAAGTACAAAGTTAAAAAAAAAAAAAAACCTGTGGGTGTAAAATTTTATTAGTATCTCTCCTTGAGATGAAGGGAGGAGAAAAATGGATGTAAGTTTGGAGTCATCGTCCACGTACACTTAATGCGTAAGCACCCACGGATAATTCCGCTGCAATTAATGTTCTGTGGTCTTTCTCTACATTCTCTGTTTCGTCCCTAGAACACTTGAAGGATAAGTTAGAAGAATATATGGCCCGCTTTTCCAAAGTAAGGATTGTTCGCACCAAGAAGAGGGAAGGGCTCATCCGGACCCGCCTCTTGGGGGCATCAATGGCCAGAGGAGAAGTCCTGACGTTCCTGGATTCCCACTGCGAGGTCAATGTGAACTGGCTGCCCCCGCTCCTTAGTGAGTACGCATGCTGATGGTGGCCTTCCGGGGACCAGCAGGGCCTGGGGACTCGCCCTCCTTCAGAGGGACTGTGTGGCTGGCTTCTGTCCAGTTTGCAACCAACAAAGGCGAGAGATTCCTTCTACAGTTTTTACAATGAGAGCCTCGAATTCTCTATCTTAACCACAGCTGAGAACAAATAGGTCACTAGAAAACTGCGTTAAAATTGCCATTTTTAGATACTACCAACCGCAGTCTAACTTAAGGTTTGCAATGGTTTCATTTAGTTTAGACGTTCTCCTTTATTGTAGTTATAGTGGTGAGGTAAATACTAAAAGAAGAAAGTACTTAAAAACACGATCTCGGGACACCTGGGTGGCTCAGTCAGTTAAGCGTTTGCCTTCAGCTCAGGTCATGATTTCAGGGTCCTGGGATCAAGTCCTGCATCAGGATCCCTGCTCAGCGAGGAGCCTGCTGCTCCTTCTGCCTGCCCCTCCGCCTGCATGTGCTTGATCTCTCTCTCTGACAAACAAATAAGATCTTTGAAAAAACTATCTCTCTACAGTTCAGATTAACACACACACACACACAGAGTATAACAATTATTACAGAACTGTTAGGAAAAGAGGAAAGACAATGATTAAGCCCCAGAATACAGTTCAAGTGCAAGTGCCCTGACATTTTTGTGGATTAAAATGCCAGTTCTCCCCTCAACTCCTGGCACCGGTCTAGAGCCCCAAATATATAATCTCCCAAGTTTACAGAGGACCTCCTCAAGCACTCCGAGCTACTATCCAGATGACACATCTCTAAGGCTCACAAGATGGCTCAGAGTCAGGGAAGAAGCAGCCTTGCTGTCACATTACAGTTAAACTGTTAGAAACATGAAAGAACTAAGAGTCATTCAAACTAGAAAACGCTTGTGTGACTCAGTTGGAGCTTGACTATTTTGTTTTTTATTTCACCATGAAGTCAGATATTAAGTCCAGTACTGGATGAGGAATAAATTGCCAGACTGGAAAAAAATATATATAGATATATAGATATATAGATACAGATATATATACATGTTTCTAAAATGTTCTTGGTGTGCACGTACTGTACTCCTTATTCTTCCAGATTTTGGTAAATCAACTTTTATTGTAAATATATCCCTGGCCTTGGAGCTAAAGCCAGTAAAAACGGCCTTTACAATACGCTGCCTCAGAAAGAATGATTTGCTATTGACTACTGTGTAGGATTTCAACTAGAACCAGCAAAGCTCCATTAGTAAAAGACATGGGCGGGTGGGGGTGGGGGCGGGGAATCAATTGAAACTGTGTAGGATTTAAGACAGGAAATGACCATCAACTAACGCCCCACCGCCTCACCCAATCCGCACACACCTGCCCAGGCGACTGCCCAGCCATCATAATCAACAGGGATGTTTCAGTGCTCCTCTGGCCAGAGACTCCTCTGAGCTTTTAATTAAAAGTACCTTGTTCAAGGACATAGCAATTTAGAGTTTCATCAGCAACAGTGAGATTCCTGCAAACTGAACTTGACCTATACGGTGTCGAATACTCAAGGAAGTCAGCAAAAGGCCTAATTTATTTATGAACCAAAGCAATTCCTAAATGCCAATTATCAAGCCTCTGATTGTTCATATGAATCTAAAAGGGGGGAAGAAGAGAGAGAGAGAGAAAGAAAAAAATAAAGAGAAACCCACTTTTTCTCATTAAAGCATTTCATTTCCTGTAGGCTTGATGGATAAGAAATGATTCAAGTTCAGGATCACTATCTTTTTTTATTTTCCTCTATCAGTGTCCTGACACATCATCCAAAATGAAAAAAAAAAAAAAAAAAAAAAAAAAAAAAAACCAGGCGGAGCTACACAGTTTCTTGGTTCATTTTTCACCTTGGGATTATACCTGAATTTCAATTTCCCATGAAGAGTCTGTTTGTTTGATCCCTGGAAATTGAAATGTAGGCACAAGCCTTAGATGAAAAATTAGTCATGCTGCTTTCACCCTAAGCTAGAGCAGCTGGATGAGAGCTGAAAGGAAATTTGAAGGGAGAGTTGACAGTTAATTTAACAGACTCATTCTCTTTGGGTCACCTTGGGACTCCTTGTTGGTCAAGGAACTTGTAAATCAACCTGATTCTGAATTTGATTGAAGAAAGTCACTGAAACCGTAATATTGAACTACCTGCAGAGGTGCTAGGAGAGAGATTTTGGACACAGCAATGATGCCTCCTCTGCCAAAGACATCTACGGGGAAACACCATTTAGATAAAGATTAAAACCCATTACAAGACTTTCCCAGGTGAAAATGGATGCTCATAGGGTGCTTGTCGAAGAACCACCTGAAATAGTGCTGGGGGTCTCTCTACTAATTAGCTGAAATAATAGGAAGGCCCCCTCTAGGGTCTCAGGGATCTCCTGGGGCCATGCTGTTTACTTTGCCACATGCCCACATCATACTCCCATTGTCCTGCTTTATCTTCTTTCTATCACATTTATCACCTTCAAACATACTATGTAATTTAGAGATTTATTGCGTATATTGATTGTCTTTGCTCCATTGCTAAAGACAGATTTTTGTGGTTTATTCACTGCTGTGTTCCCAGAACCTAGACAAGTGGCAGGCATAGAATTTCTACTCAATAAATAGCTGTTGAATTGGAAGGAAGGAAGGGAGGAAGAGGCATATAATTATGGAGAGGAGATCTTCTATAGGATTCTGAGGTTTCCCCACCCTGCCCCATCAGAGACATCAAAATAATAATACTGAACTAGCCAAACCTCATTATTTCTAAAAGATGTTTTTTAAGATATATAAATGTATTTTATTCCACATGCCACAGCAGATCATCCAAATAGCAAGAAATCAGATGTTCCTACTTAAAAGTTCGGTCAGACAATATGTTTGTTATAATAAATGCTGAGTGCACATTCGTGGGAAGAAAATATGGTTGGCCCCTTAAACAGCACGGAGGTTAGGGGCACCAACACCCTGCACAGTCAAAGATTCACGTATAACCTTGGACTCCCCAAATAACTTGCTGTTGGCCAGAAGACTTACCAATCACATAAACAGTCAACTGACACTTATCATATGGTATATGTATTCCATACTCTACTCTGACAATAAAGTTAGCTAGAGAGTAAAATGTTCTTAAGAAAATCATAAGGAAGAGAAAATACATTTGCAGCACTGTACTATATCGAAAAATATCTACTCATAAGTGGACCTGTGCATTTCAAACCTTTGTTCTTTAATAGTCAACCCTATGTCACCTATACCTGTTCCAGGTGAGGCAAGATGTGTAAGTGCCGATTTCCTGCGCTGTTAAAATCTCACAACAATAATATCTACATGGAAAAGGAAGGATCTGGGACTGAAAAAGATACCACGCAAGAAGCATCATGGAGAGCTGGAAAGACCATGGGTTTTAGGATAGGACTGTTGGGCAGGCATTGCGTCCTGGGTTTTGCTCTCCAAAGATGAGTGACCTTTGACAAGTTATTTAGCTTCTCTGAGCTCAGTATCCTCGTCTGTAGATTGAGAATGACAATGGCAGCCACTTTACGGGTTGCTAGGAGGATTAGAACTACCAAGACTATAAACCACTTAGCAGTTGCTCAAGAATTTGATAGTAGCAGGAATAGTAACAGTAGCATCAGTCCATCTACTACATTTTTGGATAGAATAAGAAAAGATAAAAACATATAGCTTTAATAAACAAAGGACAATCAAAGGACAATAGCAAAGAATTCTTGGTGTGATCTGTCAGCATTTAACGGGGGAGCAGCCATCATGACCGTCTTAAGATTAGAGGCTAAATAAAAGAAACATGAAGTTAAATATTTACATTTTGGTACCTCCAGAAAGCAGGACAATATTTTCTCAGCAAGCTCCCGCTGTATGCTTGAAGGAACACAAATACTGTTTATATTCCATGCATGCTGGATGCACTATAAAATGACAGATTGGGGACAGGTCAGAGCAAAAATGTGACAGAGGTAGAGCTAAATGGACTTCTGCAAGTCTCTCCGGGACATAACTTTCTTAAAGGAAAACATGGCAACACTAATTGTACCTAATCACTGTCCCATCACGTTAAGTCCAGCCTTGGAAGAGATTTCGCAAAGCTCTCTAACAACCAGAGGAAACCAGGCTGCAAGCAGCATCCCCACATTAGGAAGAATCTGTAGGCTTCTCTTTGCTGAAAAAATGATGGATGACCTAGGCAGGCATGTCATTTCCTATTTTGTGCTTTCATTTTTCAGACCAAATTGCACTAAACCACAAAACCATCGTGTGCCCCATGATCGATGTCATTGACCACAACCACTTTGGGTATGAGGCACAAGCTGGGGATGCCATGCGAGGCGCCTTCGACTGGGAAATGTACTACAAAAGGATCCCCATCCCTCCAGAGCTCCAGAGGGCAGATCCCAGCGACCCTTTTGAGTGAGTAGCTGAGGGAAAGGCTGTGGGAGAGAGGGTAGCTTCCTCATTTCAGGCATGTCAACTTGGGACCCATGAGGACAATCATCTCTAATAGTGGAAGAAAACAGGTGGCAACAATATCCACCCCTTGGAGAAAAGTCAGACCTACAAGTTGTAGAAAATTACAAGTTGCACCAAATACGTGAATCCATCCCCTTATCAAACTTGGCAAAGCATCAGAGGAAATGTGTGGATGTAAAAATCAGGAAAGGCAGAGTTCACTGAAAACACATATTCTCTTGTAAATAGTCTCTCGAATGGTCCCTTCCTCATCTCAGTTCTCTCTGTCCTTTTGCCTTTTCCCTAAAGAACCATTTAAATTAACTAGTTTACTTTACTCTCATTGGAAAATGATGTAAAATAGGAAGCTGGGTTTAAGCCACTGTTTACACCCTGTTGGGACGATGAGGGCAGGCAGTGTTTCTGAGTAGTGCTCCAACATCTTGAGCTTGGGGAGTTCAATCAAAATGATATATCCAGTGTAAATAATCTTTGATAACCTGGTCATTAATTTAAGTTCGATATAGGTAAGAATTTATAGTAATCTATTGGTCTCTACAAAGTTAAGTCCTTTTTTTTTTTTTTTTTCCAGTGTGGGCATGAGAATTGTGCATGCCAAGAAAAAGAAATATATATATTTAGCTTAGTTTGACCAACTCTTAGGTCCATTAATGGTGAATGGTAAACTTTTTCCAAAAGTGAGCCCAGAGATGGCCCAAGGCATACTATTAACTATTCCTCGTGCTATACCCTTTTGATCACATTGAAGCTTTCATAAATTTGAAACTATCATATAGTTTTTCTTAGGACAAGAAAAATGTCTGTGATTGGGGCTTTGCATACTTTCTAAGGGTCTGTTTCAAATGTGTTAGAATTGATACTGTCTTTTCATTAATATGGGCAGCAAAAGTTTACAGTGGAGAAGCTCCCAAGTATAAGAACCATTTCTGTGACACTAACCCTTTAAACTCCAAAAAGTATGTGATAAACATCAGAAAATGCTTCTTGTGATTCTAGGCTCTGGAAAGATAAACTCTTGGAAATGCTGGGGGAGTTTCGGAAGACATTAGCCTGATAAAAAGGGAGAAGTAAATGATTCCTTTTGTAACATGAAGCACACTCATCAAGGAACCAGAATTTCTGAAGCCCCCTTCATACTCTGAAATTGCTGGAGAGTTTTTGAGAAGAAATAATAAAGGCCCATTGTTATTCTGGCAATTGCTTTGGCCAAGATTTTGAGGATATTTAAAACTACTAGAAAAGTTCTTTAGAGATGGAGTTTCCAGTAAGCATTTGAAGAGGGCCCAGCTGGAGAGATGTTCATCAGGCTTTCCTGAAGTTAACTATCGGAAAGCCTTGGCAAAGGGGCCTGTAGGGGGTAGGGGGATTTAAAGCCATGTTGGGGGGATGCCTGGGTGGCTCAGTTGGTTGGACAACTGCCTTCGGCTCAGGTCATGATCTCGCAGTCCCGGGATCGAGTCCCGCATCGGGTCCTGCATCGGGCTCCCAGCTCCACGGGGAGTCTGCTTCTCTCTCTGCCCTTTTCCTCACTCATGCTCTCTCTCCCTGTCTCTCTCAAATAAATAAATAAAATCTTTAAAAAAATAATAATAAATAAAGCCATGTTGGGGCTTGGAGGAGGATACAAAAGAACCCTAAATACGGTGAAACTGCCATTAGATGGCAGCTGATAGGGGAACAGCCACAGTCTGGTTTTTACTCCGAGGTGGCCATGTTTTCAGGGCTAGAATTCTTCCATGATGGTTTTCCAAAGACTCTCTAACAGTGACTGGGTTATAATGACCTTCTACTTTATCTCCCCTGCAGTCAGTGAGTGGGGCTCCTGTTCCTGGCAGAAATGGGTTCAAAATGCTACCAAGGGAATCTCAGAATGTGAAAACTAGGAAAGTATTCTCAGTCCCTGCCTTGGCAGTCGAAATTGTTTGTCAGGCGGACCCTGTCTGTGACCATCACCATTATCAGGCACCTTGCTTAAGCCCGGAGCTTGCAGAGTTGGTAACTTTCAGAATTAAATTACCTCTTGTTCCTGTCACTGACTTCGGTGGTTGCTGTCCGTCAAAGACTGCATTCACCTCTTGAATACTACTGCTTTTCTGGCTTTTCAGTCTCTTTGATTCCTCGGAATGTGGACACTTTAGCCTTTTGTAATAAACGTAGCTTCCAAGAGATGTCCACTTTGATCTTAAAAATTGCATTTGCCTTCCTGATAATAAAAGAATGGTTACCCAAGCCGTGATGAGCAGTGTATCAGCAATTCCATTATCTCCCTAGTCACCTGAATATGCTTGTAAATAGACAGACGTGCTTTAGGCTAAAACGTGCTTCCCTAGATGTCAAGCTTTAAGATACACAGAGTGAATGCCGTCTCTCACATGGACTTTCATATTACAGTAGCTTCTGCAAGGGGTGTGTGACTTTTTTAGGGAGACAGGGAGAGGAAGCTGAAAAGAAAAAAGAAGAGAAGAGGAATATGTAAATTCATTGCAAACCCCAGGACTTTTCATGCAATATATATGCAAACTTTATCTTTCTGTAACAAGTTCATCTTTTATCAAATGTCCTAAGTGGCGAAACCTCCACCCTCTCATTTATTCTGCCATTATTTGAGTTTCCTGAAATTATTGACTATAGTAATGGGTTTTTTTCATCTGCAAATCCTGTGAAATTAGCGAGGCATGAACAGTAATTATCCATGAACTGAATTGATAAGTTCAGGGTATTATATTAATGCATAAGTGTTATTTCTCAAATATTTGGCTTCAGTTAGAATCATATATGGGTCAAGGTATAAACCGTATTTCTCAAAATAGGTTACATGGTCAAAAGAACTCAAAATCTCCCAAAATGAGAATCAAGACCCTCCACAATCTGACTAGGGAGGAAAAGGAAAACTCTCAGATAACTTTGAACACTAAGAAAAGATTTACTAGATTTACAAAGGGATCTGCTTTTCAGACAATTTACTCCTAGAATGTGAGAGAAAATGCAATATTCACAGCTCAAATTATTATATGGCAATCACAATTCTAATTGGATTGAATACGTCTGAAAAACATTCTTGCCTTGTGAAAAAGAGAATGCAGTACTCCCTTCCTTCTGATGGCTTATATCATGATGTGATGCTTTTAGGAAATTCTTGCTATTCATGGCTTTTATAAAGATTCCTTATTCCTGATTTATCTCTAATCCAGGGCACTTAGGAATGTAAGCTTTTCCTGTGTGACAAAAACTTAATTTGCTCCTTTAGTAATGATGACAAAGAGGAAGATGTTCTTTTGCTTTCTGACCATTTAACTTACTCCTCCAACCTTATCTCAGCATCTAAAAGTCTAGAAAAGACCAGAAGAAATGATCTCATCCAACTTCCCTTTAATACAAGCAACAACTAGACAATGTCCAAGAAAGATGAATGGCCTCTTCCTGAACTTGTGAGGAAAGTAATACTTGCTATCTCAGAGGACTGATTGACAGAAACCTTTTCCCTTACATTAGGAAATCTGCTTCCCTAATCCCAAATATAGGGATACAGGAACGTCTAATTCGTCTTTGATGATAGAGCTGTTGAAAGTATTTTAAGGGATGTCTAGGTGGCTCAGTCGGTTAAGCATCTGCCTTCGGCTTAGGTCATGATCCTGGGGTCCTGGGATCAAGCCGCACATCCGGTTCCCCGTTCAGTGGGGAGGCTGCTTCACCCTCTCCCTCTGTTGCTTCTTCTGCTTGTACTCTCTCTCTCTGTGAAATAAATAAATTCTTTAAAAAAAAAAAAAATATATATATATATATATATATATATATAAACACCTGCTATGTTATTCCACCAAAAGGAGAAAAAAAAAACCTTTTTTTTTCCTTTTCTGGGCTAAATATCCCCATGCCTTTCAGGTCTTCCAAAATCCTGTGAAAGTTCATGCTCATTGATGTAAATGTTCGATACAGGTAAATTCAATTGACTCCTGCAGCCTCACCCACGTTTCCTGAACTCGTTCACAAGGATAGCATGAAATAGTCCATCGACTGGATCGGGACTCAGACCCTAATGTATGAGTCTGTCGACCCCAGAAAGAAAGTTAATTTCTAGGGAATTTGCACTCCCCTGGATATCATGCTTCCTTTAGTCTAAGTACTTCAAGATCGATTCAGCAGCCCGTTCAATTTTCATCTTTGCTGTATTTTTCAGAATCCACTTGTAGCCTGTCATTGACTTGGAGACAAATTACCTTTACTCTGTCAGTCTTCCTCAGGCAGATCCACAATTCCTCAAGGACTTCTACAACTTGGAGTTTTAGCCATCGTGAATGGAACTCTCGTAAGCGGTCATTAGAGAAGACAGACGCTTTCTATTTTCCACCCATATATAACACCAATTTCCAAAATTTAAAGAGTAAGGATATTACACCTGGGGGGAGGGGCAGGATAAATTTACAGGCTACAAATGCCCACTCCTTCTCTCAGAAACCACGGACACATGTCCACAGACGCCTCAGTGTGAATGCCTTGGCTTCTCACCGAGGCCAGTGACCTAACCTAGAACTACCTCAGAGTATGAAGAGGGGCACCCTCCGTGGAGCGTGAATGCAGCTGAGATGCGGCCGGTGCTCTGCTCTGAAGGCCTTGGACCCAGGTTTGCACTGACCAGCCAGAAGAAGAGGGGCTCTTTCTCCTTTGGTGGGCATAAAAGCTTCAGTTTATAAATGCAAGGAAGAGAACAACAGATTGAGAATGAAGTGCATCGTTGCCTGGAGAAAACAATTAGCTTTTGTTGTCAGATCTCACAAATTGCATCAATCGACGTTCAAAATGTTAACATCCCACTTGGGCAAATTCCAGTGGGGACTGGGCTCACCTTCGTTTGCTCAGAATTTGAAAGTAAATATAACCTCTTTTACTCAAAACTTATCCCATGTGGGTTTGGACCAAATACTGGTCACCCTGACTTGAATCAGAAGAAGGAAGGAATAAAACGGACTCCCCATGGACAAAGGGACCAGTCAAACCATGGATTTACTGTAAGATGTGAAGAAAGCAAGCTAACTTGAAAGGTCTTCTCCTCTTGATTAGAATCAGGTTTTGCTCATCTTCCTTTGTTTCTGTCCAGCCCCCACCGGGCCACCTTTAAACCATCACCATCTGCACAGTAGGGTGGGAGAATTTTTTTTCATGCTCTACTTCTCAAGCTAAGTCAATATTCTCATGAATTTTGCTGTGATCTCCAACTAATTGCTTCCGAACCTTGCCCCCTTTCCTCAAAAAACCAAACGGATGCACACAAACTTCCATAGTCTTAGCTGCCTTGGTCTCACCCTCCAACCAGTTAATTCTCCATAAATGAGGTTTTAAAACTGTAGTCTCAAATTTTGAGGGGATTAGGTTGAAAAATACATTCATCAATCTAGTCTAGTGATGAGTTCCGGAGCGAAATAGGACTTTAGCTTTCCAATACCTTAACCACAGATCTTCCCTCAACAACGCATTATTCCAGAAGCCAATTAATCTAACCAAGTAACCGGCCTCATTAAGCCTATGTAATATGCAATACAAACCTAACATTTGTCTAGCATTTCACACTATGTAAAGCACTTCACCACATTATCTAATTGATCCCTTGTAATAATCCATGGCACAGGAAAAAAATAGCTATTGTTATTTTTCCAGTCTTGCAAATAAAGAGACAGTGATAGAAAATTAACTGACTATTAAGAGGCAACATCAGGACTTCAATCGGCATCTCTTTCAGTCATTCAGATCTCAAATTTTAGGTTTAATCTATCTCATAGGATTCAAATCAATGCCTTCTTTCATTCATTCAGACTTTAAATCCTAGAGGTAATCAATATTTTTCCTCTCCTTTGAAGAGACACTTAGGCACCCATTAAGTGAAATAGTTTTATCAATTAATGTCTCATAGTGAGTCTGTAATGAGAGCAAGAAAGGAACCAGATTGCTTCATTGCCCATACTGTGTTCTTACCAGTAGACTAAACTAGAGCTGATAGGTTGAAAATGTCAGCTTTCAGTTTCTTCCTAATGAAGGGAAATGTCAACAATGCCGGCTTCTGGTCTGTTTATAACAAGATCTAATTCAATATTTGACAACCGCAAAAGGACAAAATGTTTAGGGAAAAATACTGTCAAATTCCTAAATGGTGTCCTAACTACAGAAGGGAGAATAAAGGAACAGAAATGGCTCAAGGGTCTTAAAAACTAATTAAAACATTGAATAAAATCAATCTTCCTCAAAAGCCCAGGATGAAACCCACTGAAGATTCTTTTTTAAACGTGAAATAAAATGTTGTAACCTGACAGAGACGTTTCACAGCAAACTTGTTAATTACTCATCTCTCCCCTTTGAAGACGCCTCCCCATCCCTTGCTCTTTCTAGGCTCTTTGGTGGCCACAGTCTTGGGTCTCTGGAAGACTCACCATCTCATAAAGAATTCTTACTAATGGGTCATGATAATACTTCTCCCTGGTCAGGTCTGCTCACCAGAAAATGTCTTTCTCTCCTCCCTCTCCACGGGGAATGATCTTTCCCTTGGGAAGATGATCCCTACTATTTTCTCCTTGCTTTAGCATCCAGAAAAGCATTAGCAAGTTAATTTCTAAATCAACAATCACTGTGATTATTCTAATGGTGTAGTCCAGCTGTTCTTTTCTTTGCCTTGCTCTCTTGAGATCTCTTGAGGTTTCTGAAGTGGCTCTGGCTCTTCAATGCCCTCTTCCTGGTTTCTGGGCCTACCTTTGTACTTTTGTCCCTTCTCCCATGAAGGGTCACTAAATCACTGGAGAACTGGTGGGTTATACTATTTGAAAGGAGGTGAAAACTTAGGCTTTCATAGTAAGAGATTTTTATCCCTATTTACTAGTCACTTGGACTATAGTTCCAGTGGGACCCTGGAACACCTCCACTTTTCTCTACACAAACCTTACCATGACTTTTGTTCTAACTAGCCCCCATCCTTTTTTCTATGGTAACAGCTCTTCTTGAACCTTGGACTTTCAACTCTTATTCCTGCTCTTGCTTTGCTAATGCCAGGTTAATTAGCCCCTTCCTAGCCAGCCTGGAGGCTGAATTTTCATCTCAAGCACCCCTTGGACTAATCAGCCAATCACCTCTAGACCTCAAGTGCCATGCAATGGTTATCAATAAACCTGCACTACTTAAGACTTAGCAATGGCGTCTATGGGTCAAAGAATGGTAGAGCTCACAATGGATTGATGACTTTTTCTTGTCCATTTACCCATTCTTTCAACCATTAACCACTTTGCTTGCTTCCCAAATGGGTGTCCTGAGTCCATCTTCCCATCTCATGTGTGATGACTGTTTTCTGTGTTCTCCTCCGACTCTCCAAGATGTGACTTGATTCTAACTACATTTACTCCCCATCTGGATTATTTTATGGATTCTGCACTCGGTAATATAATCATCCTCCACCAGATCTCCTGTTTGTGGGCTCCCCAGCCTTCTCTCACCAAAGTTCTATTAGAATTTACCTGAGGAGAAAACTGCCATGAACCTCTGAAAGTATTGTCACAGCCCCCTTCCGAGTCCCCAAGCTTCAGCAACATTTACTCTATCTGTGACACCATCACACCAGAGTGTGGCAGAACATAACAGAACCTTCTGCCATCACCCAACTCTCTCTTCCTCTCCCAGAAGATAGGAATATAGACCCAAGGCCTACACACAGTCGGCTTTGTTTTCTTACATGAGGTTTTCCTGTTAAAACATCTGCTCCAGCTCTGCTGTCCTCTTCACTTCCTCCTCTGGGTGACCCCTCCCGATAGTCCCCTCTAATTACTGCTAACTTGGATACTAGAATGGACACTCTGTGAGGTCAGGAAGGACTGTTTTATTCAATTTATTCAGCCCTACATCACGAGTACCTAGTCCCTGCCCAAAACAGGCACTCAATAAATATGTATTGAATGAATGAAATAAATATGAAGTTCGGGAGAGGAAATGACCCGACAAGGTTCTGTGTATTTGAAAAGGGGTGACAGTTTTTCAGGAAAAGCTACCAGCTTGAGGATATGCTGTGGCACAGTATTTGCTAAGCACCATATTTGTAGGGTTTCTGCACACAGACTCATTTGAATACAATGGCCATTCTTGTAGTGTGGTAGAAAATAAAGAAAAATAAATAAATTCTGGGTGAAACCAAACTTCAGAAGACTTTTAGTCTACACGCAGAATAAAGAGAGATGGTAAAGGAATGTTTTAGGAAAAGCTATCTGGTAGCAGGCCTTCCTGGAATAATTTCTATTAAAAACAACAAAACCATTTTTAAAACCACACTCAGAAGATAACAGAATCTTTAACAAAGAAGCAAGTTCCCAATAAAATAATGGTACTGATCTTTCAGTTCTATCTATTTCTAACAAGGACCAAGAAGCATCTTGTGCTGTAAGAATCTCAGGCTGTCTACAGATGCCTGGGTGGCTCAGTAGCTTAAGCATCTGACTCTTGATCTCAGCTCAGGCTCTTATCTCAGGGCTGTGAGTTCAAGTCCAATTTTTTGCTCCATGGAATCCTCTTAAAAAACAAAAAATCTTGGGTTGTCTAGATTCTAGACAACACCCACAACCCAATGGGAGCAATGAACTATGAGCAGGATGCCCAAAAGGCCATACTTGAGTGCAGGCCTGGAAGGACCAGTGGTGAAGAATATGATCTTTGAACTCGGAGGTGGATAAGCATAACAAGCCTGGACAACGTGTACAAATCTGAAAGTCTAGGTAAGAAACAAACCCTTACATGTAATGTTCAGAGGAAGCCTTGAATGTTTATATTGGAAGAAAGGATGAATAGTAGAGTCTGTATCCAGGAGTTGGCTGGCCATGGCTTGATTATGCTAAGATGATATGGGACCTGAGCAAAGAAGCAGAGGAGAGAAGTGTTTATGACTTGACCCAAAGGGCTGGATAGTGAGCAACCGAAAGTCTCTAGTCCTAAATTCTCTGCACAGAAATAGAACACATGTGGCTGCAAGGGCAATTGGTCAGAACCTAAATCCAAAAATATATATATATATATATATATATATATATATATATATATATATATGTGTGTGTGTGTATGTCTGTGTGTAATCATTATTATTATATTATATTATATTATTTTATGTTTTGCAATTGTTATAATTATGTTATAATTATGATGGTTATATTACCAGCATATACACAATGACATATATATAACTAAACCCAAGTCATTTTTCAAAGAAAGTGGATACGTATGAATCATAAGAATGAAAAAAAGGGACGAAGCCTGGCTTTGAGTCTCTGCTGGTGTCTGCTGGTGTGGGTAGTCTTCGTTCCAGATCACATGTAGCAGGAGGTGAGTGTCTCAGTCTGATCGGGCTGCTATAACAAAATATCACACATTGGGTGGTTTAGAAACAACAGAAATTGAGTTTTCATAGTTCTAGAGATGGGAAAGTACAAGACCAAGGCACTGGCAGATATAGTGGTGCTGGGAGCCTGCTTTCCAGTTCAGACAGCTGTCTTCTTGCTGTGTCCTCACCTGACAGAAGGGGCAAGGAAACGCTCGGGTGCCTTTTTCATAAGGGCGCTAATCCTGTCCACGAAGACTTCATCCTCATCACCTAATCACCTTCCGAAGGCCCGACTTCTAAATGCTGTTGCATTGGGGGTTTAGGTTTCATACGAATCTGGGGGACACACACATTCAGTCCACAGCAGTGAGACTGTGCTCAGACATGAGTCATACATACAGCCGAAAAGACTCAGAAATGAGGCGATTCCTATCTCAATCTTCTAACAAAATTAGAACAAAAATAAAATGCAATAAAATAAAATATATTAATGTATTTACTCCCCCTGACATAAATAGAAATGAGTTATATTAGAAAAGCAATATACTTTTATTAGCTTACCTATAACTAAAGTAATTGGTCTTTACTGTTTGGGATTCCAATTATCTATTTCTTGTCCAGGAGCAGTACCTACAGTGCGGCCATACTCACGGAGACTCTGGCTTTAGTCAAGACCATCATTCCTCCCTTCAGAGAATTAATCAAGCAATGGTTATAAAGCCAAATGGCAGGGATGAGGTTTAGTTTTTTCTTCCTTCCTTTCTTTCTCTTTCTTTCTTTCTTTCTTTCTTTTTATCCCCTATTTCCTGGGTAGATCCATCTGGAAATATGTTAAGAAAAAGAGATTGTTTTTGTTCCTCAGAGTGCCAGTAGAAATTAGACAAAAACAATTTTAAAAAAGGAAGTTACATGGCATAAGTCACTGGAAAGGCAAAGGCCCAGTCATCTGTCAGGTAGAAGGACCCAGGCTGGCTGGGCAGTGGTGAGACAGAGTCTTTGGCTATAGTCTCGGACCCAACAGTGACCTAGAGGGCAGCTTCCAGGTTGAACCCTCTTCAGTCACAGAACTCTGTGGCAACCCCAAGATGTCTGTTGTTTATATCTCTTCCTCCTACGTTTTGGCTTATTCTTCCATCGGTAGGAACAAGAATGGAAGACAAAAAGTGAACGTGGCCTAGATCTTGCTTAGGATCAGCTGAGCCCCAGCAGGGGAGCAAGGAGGTTCACAGGGCCAGAGAGTTTTTCAGGCTGCACTGGATTGGGAGGAAAACTTACCCAGGGTTTCCAGAAAGGGTACATAAAGGAAGAAATCGAGCAAAGAAGGATAAGTTAAAAGTAGAAATGAGACAAAAAAGGAATTACCTCATTAGCAAGAAAAGAGGAAGCAGGCCTAAATGCATAGGATTGGAGGCTGACAGTGCAGGGCAAGGCTGCGTGTGGCCAGCAAGGGAAATTTGGGATCTGTGCTTCCACCATGCCAACGTGGGAACAGACGATGTATACCCTCGACTCCACAAGTTTAAAAGTTCAAGAAGAAAACAGACCTGCCAAGTATTTTTCATTTGTTTCACACTGCTCCATGAACTGAATTTTAACTTTTTGTAGTAATAGAAATCACCATCTGGACAGTAATTCCAGCATATAAAACAAGCTTCAGATATCCAGTCACAACCCAAATGCACAAAAGTGTTAACCTTCATCCCCGTGACCAAACTCCGTGGAAAGGCAGAGCCCTCCTTCCACGAGAGCAGGTCTGCCTCTGACTCCTACAGGGCCCAGGGCAAGAGCCCACAGGAAGGCCCAGATGGCTCATGTCTAAGCATTTAGAAGTTATAAACCAAACTAGCACACTACTGAATTTTGCTCTATCCTGCTACCTTGAGAAAATACCATAAATCAACCTGGAGGGCCAGGTGTACATGTGGAATTCCTCTGGAAAGTTCTCCAGGTTATTACAGCAGCACACGGCAATGGCTAGTGGCCCATGGCTAACCTCTTTCTCTTTCTCTTTCCACTTGTTCTGCCTGTCACCTTGACAGGCAGTGGGCACATGCATGTTGAAGTCCACATGTCCTATTCCAACCACAGAAAGAACCATCCTTTGGGTACCCCCTCGGCTTCAGACATAAACTCCAAACCACAGAAGGGAATGAAAGAAGCGGTCACGGGTCTTAGAAGCAGGCTCGGAACCCTCTGTATAGAAAATAATGCAGATTCCCAGTACGCAGTTTGTAAGAGGTAGGTAGGGGTACATCTCTTAGCCCCCAGGGTGGCCCGTGCTGTGGAAGGGGAACGTCTAAAGTTGCGCAGGGCATAGGCTGTCTTTCTTTCTTGGGTCCGAGGTTATTGGGCAGCAGTGAGCCCTTGATCTCACCAACAAGACACCTTCTGATCTAGAACTTGGTCTTTTAAAGGTGAGTTCCCAGTGAATTCTCAATTCCAAGCCAGTCCATTCAAAACTCTAATTTTGTATCAGGATTGTTTTCCTTTCCAAATTGCTCAGCTCAGATTTCTTCCAGTTTCCTTCTCTCTGGGTTGTGTCTTGGTACATGGGATAATCATGGTAGGGGACATGGGTCGTCTAAACCTTTATCATTTTTGCTAGCTTCCCCTAGATTCACACTGAATGTAGCTGGTCTTTGAAAAGAGGTTTTTGTCCCCACTGGACACCACGTTACAGTGTCCACAGCTGTCACGTCTCTGTCATGTCTCCGTCTTGTGCCTTGGCATGAGATGACCCCACCACCACCACCACTTTGACTCAGCCCTATCTAAGTTCTGAGTTTTTCTTCAGCACTAGTCCCGGAGACCCAGGTGCATGCCCTAACTGACCCCTAGCTTTGGCTGGTTCAGCCCCAAGCTTCAGAGATGGGTCCCTTCCCTACATGGTGTCTGTCCTGTCTGGCGTTCTAGATTTCAAGTCTCGTCGATGTACTGCACGCCCCCTTTCCCAGACATGCAAGAACATCTGACTGCCCTCTACCTATATGCTAAGGGGACCTGGATATTTTCTTCCAGTTTTATTTTTAAAAATTCCCTACAAGTTATGGATAACTAAGCAAAATCTGAGAAACTAAATTAAAGAAATCTAATTCTGTAAACTGTGCTGAGTATAAAAAATAAACTGACTTTGGGAGGCTGAAATAACTCTTTGAAAGACACACACTCCAGTAAATATGTATATGTCTATGACTTCTTAACATTCAAATAAACTCCACGAAAAGACCATTTTCTCAATTGAGGTTACATCCAGATAATTCCACCTTAACTAACATAATATAGTGAATTAAATATAGCGATAAGGTGCACCTGGGGGGCTCAGTGGGTTAAAGCCTCTGCCTTCAGCTCAGGTCGTGATCCCAGGGTCCTGGGATCAAGTCCCGCATCGGGCTCTCTGCTCAGCAGGGAGCCTGCTTCCCTTCCTCTCTCTCTGCCTGCCTCTCTGCCTACTTGTGCTCTCTTTCCTTGTCAAATAAATAAATAAAATCTTTTAAAAAATAATAATAAATAATAAATAAATAAAGCAACAAGAAATTTATTAAAGCTACTGCATAAAATAAAAATTAAAAGAGAATTTTACCTAACCATCCTCTTTTGGTTTGTATTTTCAAGTGCACAATATAAAGGAATTCTTAGACAGCAAAGGCTAAGTTTTCCTACCTGAGAAAAATGTATAAGAATGATTGGCAGCGAAAAGACGATGGATAGATTAGATCTTTAGAAACACACTATCTTTTCAATTTGGGATTATTGTCGAAATCTAACCCAGAATGAGACTCCCGTTGCTGTAAGGCTACCGTGGGCCTGAAATAGTCAAAACTGCAGTTGGCGCAGTTTATTGTTTGTGTTATACTGCCACCTGCTGGAAGGAAAGGTAAATTGTTTTAAAAGAAAGCATTGACAAAAGGTCAAAATCCTGGGCTTTGCAAAGGAGGTTTTGACTCTTAAAGGTAATGCGGGGGCACCTGGGTGGCTCAGTGGGTTAAAGCCTCTGCCTTCGGCTCAGGTCATGATCTCAGGGTCCTGGGATCAAGCCCCGCATTGGACTCTGTGCTCAGCAGGGAGCCTGCTTCCTCCTCTCTCTCTGCCTACTTGTGATCTCTATCTGTCAAATAAATAAAAATCTTTAAAAAAAAAAAAAAAAAAAGGTAATGCACCCTGCATAATCAAGACAAATAACCCCCAGGCCGAATGTCCAAAGTGTCCCAAGCTGAAGAAGGGCAAAATAAACCCTGATTGTAAAATCATCAGGCAGCCCACACTGTGGCATTATTTACTGGTGAGTTAACATAGTGACAAAATCTTTCTGATGATCTCCTTTCAGAGAGTTCTCTTTAAAGAACAGAGGGACAGAAAATAAAGATAGATTCTGGAGATAAATGGCTGGCATGAGAGGTAGAAAACAAGATTGGAAGTCAAAGGGCCTGGGTGCGTTGACTGGCGGTATGATTAACAAAAATCTTCTGCGCAAGCCTGGGGGCCACAATTAACACATTTTGATCTAGAACTCCAGCATGGCATGAGAAAACCGAAGCCTTGGCTCTGCTCCCCTTGTCTGTCTGCTGACGAAGACAGAGACATCCACAAACACCTACAAACACGGTGATTCATCCAAAAGTGGATGCTTGTGCAAGCTACTTGGCGTTAATCAGCCAACAGGGACTGGGGCCAAGAAAATCAGAAAGGGTAAGCTCTGGGAGGCACTTTGGAAGATCGGCACCCATGAGGAAGGTGGGAAGAGTGTTCAGGACAGCAAGGAGAACAAAGGACTTTCTGGGAAAGGACACTCAGAAAAGCACTAAGGGAGAAACAGATGGGAAAGAGGACGAGGGGGCTCTGGTCAGTCATGAAGGACCAAGGGGAGACATCCCAGGCATTAAGCATGGCCAGACCCCAGGTTGGCCATTTCTTTCATGGGTCATTTTGGAAAATTACTTGTCTGGACCTGATCAATAAAACACAAGGACATTGACCTTGATGATTGCTGAGATGCTAAAGTCATTGCACTAAGGTGCAATTCTGAGCACGAAAAAAAGGCTAAAGGCTAAAGCGATGTCTCTGAGTGAGACTATGCATGTCAGGGGAAATGTTCATACATCCCCTCTCCCAAACCTTAGGACCCACAAGAAAAACCCAAGCAGAGATTTCAAAAATTATTAATCATCATAACAAAAATGATTTTTTTCATTTGTTGAGTGCCTGTAACTGCCAGTTAATGCCCTAGATGGTTTGCTTTTTTGAATTCGGTCCTCACAGCAGTCTTAGCTAATAATCCTTATTATTTTCATTTAACTGATGAAGACGTGGCAGCTCATGGAAGTCGAATGACTTGTTCGAGGTCATGCAATTGAGTGACAGCAGTGAGATTCGAGTCTAGATCTCTCTGACACCATTCCCCCACAGCAGAACGACTCCCAGATGCCTCACAATTTCTCTACGATACAAAAGCAGGAAAGCTAAAATCTGCCTGTTTCACTGTGTAGGAATAGTGGGAAGTTCACTCTTTACCAAAGGTCTTCAACAAGGTGAAACTGGGATTTTAAAGAGAGAGAGAGAGAATGAAGTTCCACCGATGTGCTCTTTCTGTATTACTAACTTGCTGAAATATTTTAAATTGGATCCTCCTAATGCTTTTGAGACTCTAAAGGGCTTTCTAGTTTAACATTTTTTTACTATCTCTACCAGTAACAACCCCCAATTTAATGGGCTGTATCTGTGATAAAGCTTAAATTACCACCATCCTCTCCAAGCTGCAAAGATAGGACTATACAAAAATGCCTCTCTGCAGAGTCTACCTTTGCTGAGCAGAACTAACCCTGGGCCAGTGTGTGGGTGGCCGGCGCCCTCAGCCAGCGTGTAACTCTGGCCCAGGATTAGACAGTGACTCCCCCTGATAGGCTTCCATTCTACTGGTCCTGCTCCCAGGACTGGGTGACAGTGTGGGTGGGTGAGGAGAGGGGGACTTTGTCTGGGCCTTGTTTCCATAGAAACCATACCTTACTACATCTCTCCACGGAGAGAGGATAAGATTGGCCCTTAGCTGGGATGTTAAGGAGTTACTTCCTCTTCCTTATTCTCTTCCCACATCCTATTTCTTCCTGTGCACACCTACCAAATTACCACCTACACCCCGGCTGAGGGCACCCCGAGTGTTCCTTGAAGGACCAGGCCTGTGTCACCCTCCGAAGTCTCTTACTTTAGTACAGGTTCGCCTTTCTCCTCCTCCATGAAAATGCCCATTCCTTTTATGTGATAACACTCAACGGGGTATTTGATGTTAATTTTTCGATTAAATCAATTCATACTAAACTATGCATCTCTAAAGGAATCTTTTACCTTCTAGAACCCGGATGCTTTGTTACCCAAATGAATCCCTCTGAGCACGTGTAGAGAGGACACGTGTATTTCTATAGGCATCTTCCCCAAGACACCATAACGTTTTTTCCAGATACTGTCAAATGAAATGTCATCGTATTACTTCAAAATAATATTCAAAATACAGTTGCTATTATTAATAATGATGCCTTACATTTGTCTAGCAACTTACATTTTACAACGTAATTTCATATGTATTGTCGTATCTATTTTACATGTGAGGAAACAGGTAATTACTGCCTTTTCAAAGTCACATGGTCAAGAAGCAAAACCAAAAACTTCTAACTTGAAGCTTTTTCCATTCAGTAGAAATGCTGTTTCACCAGCGTTCCAAAAAGAGAACAGGAGAGTTGGGTGGTGAAATATGCTGCTCAAAACCAGGAGGAGAGGAAAACAGGGTTCCTCCCAGAGCCACCTTCTAACCAATTTGGCGTCCGTGTGCTTAGCTTAGGACCTTTCCAGTCCAAGTGACCAAAACTCAACTTAGGCCAGCCTCAGTAGAAAGGGGACTCCCTGGACCCACAAAACCCAGTGGTAGGAAAGGCAAGGGCTTTGCTTCTGCAACAGCTGGACCTGGGCCTTGAACACCATCTGGATTCACTTCTGTCTCTGGTCTCTGCCTCTCTCATCTCTGTGACTTCATTTGTCCAGACCGCCAGACAGCGGAGAATGGTGCCCACAGCAGTACCTGTCTTACCACCTTACAAAAGACGTGACTTGTCCCAGCCAGGATCATGGTTGCTCAGTCATCATTGCCTGAGTGGATTGGCAGCCCCATAGAACCACATGGGGTGTGTGTGTGTGTGTGTGTGTGTGTGTGTGTGTGTTGGGATGTTACCAGGGGTGTTCTTCTGGACTGACACAGTAACAAAATCTGTTATGCCGGGAAAATCGGACTCTAAGCCTGAGATTGTGTACAAGTTCATCAATAAGTCTTTTTTTTTTTTTTAATTAAAGTGCCCAGTATTTTCTCTTCTCCATATTCTGGAAATCTTAAGTTCATAGTTTGTAGGAAAACAATAATTTAAGGGAGATATTATAACCATTTGTCATTCCAAAGATACTGCTGTCAGTAGCTACCAAAGAGCCCTTAAGTTGAAGAGAAACTAGAGAAGATGTCTTTTCTTGTCACTCATTTGTGTCCCAGATACGGTAGGCCCAGGGCCCTGGAGTCAACGGGAATCTGCCCTCATGACCTGAGAATCGCTTTAGGTAGTCCCTTCCTCCCGGCTCTCATCCCCTGCCTGCCTGGCCTTGGCAGGCTCCTCATTCCCTCACTCTCGAGCCCCACCAAGATTAGTAAGAAGGACTGAGTTGACCGTGTGCCATCATTTAGAACTCGTGCGACTCTAGGTCATCATCCTCTCCCCTGAGGAAAAGTTGTAATACTCACCCCATTTAGCAGTAATAGAAGGTTAAAAAAGGACTCTTTTGATATCTTGGAATTATAGCTAGGCTTCGTTTACTTATCAGTGGATAACAAAAATGTGCTGTTGCCACAGAGAAATGCTAAATGCCTTGAGAGAGGACAGGAGTCTGCTTTTCCAGCCCCAATTTGAGAAAAGGCATTGAGGAGAGGTAATACCCTCTCTTGGATGCCGTAGGGTTCTGGAATAGCATATTCCCACTCTGGGTTACGTCCAGATTTGAGAGTGAAAGTGTTTCCAGGAGAGTGTTGCCGGGCTGGGGAGCACAGAAGTGCACGTAAAGACAGGCTGGTGTCTGGTCTCGTGGGGAGCCATCTGATGGCTGATGTGCAGATTGAGCTGCCTGTTACAGTGGGATAAGAACAGACAAGCCTGTGCTTTAGCTACTTTTGCCATTTGTCAGGACGAGGATCGGAAGATTTCACATGGGTCAAGTGGGCCAAGAACCAGGCTTGCAATTTCTGTGAAGTACTCTATCCAAGAAAACTGCCTGCCAGGAAGAGAAAGACATGGGTCGCACTTCCAAGGCAGGAATTAAGGGAGGTAGTCCCAAGGTGTCAGTACAGCACCCGTCCTAGTGGGTAACACTCCCTACACACACACACACACACACACACACACACACGCACGTGTGTCTGGGAGGGGCCAGTGTTTGGGCACCTACCATGACAGAAGGAATCCAACAAATAAGGGAGACCAACCATGTACCAGCGGGCCAGGGCCATTGGCCCTCTTCCTCTGATCCTTCCTTGTCCAGCCCTGGAAAAGCCAGAAGCAAAGTGAAGAGAGAAGGTGAAATGGAAGAATGCTAAGACAGTGCTCTCTACCTTCTTCACGGCTTGTCCAAAACCACCAGAGAGACCTATATTGAGGATAAAGTAGAAAGAAGCTTTAAAATGAATGAAAAATTTGAGCTTTTATTTCTGATTGAATGAAGATTTTTTTTTTTCACCTGAAGAAGAAACTGCTCTTTTGCCTGAATTCATCTATAGCCAAAGATTTGGGTGTCACATCAAGATGTGACAGAAGGACAAGGAAGATGACCTGGCAAAAAGTGCTTGAAAGCAGTCAGAAAGTGCTTTCCTGATTGTTCATACCAAGTTCACACTGATCGATAAACTGTGCTGCATTTCTTCTTTAATTATGTAGTGAACGGCTTTTCTCTTGGTAAAGGGATTTATAGCAGAGTGAGCATGTGGAAGGATTGAGTACTCACAAAGTAATATGGGATGACAACTGCTTCACATAGCCTGGTGCTAGAATACTCCAGCGAGGGACAGTTGCTGCTTGATTTGGACCTTGAAGGACTAAGGAATCCTGACAAGGTGGAAGAGAAAGATGAAGCTACTCCCACTGTAGGCAATACCATGAGTAGATCCATGGAGACCAGTCCAGGCAAAGAGGAATGACCCAGTTAGACCCGAGTGTTATCTCCATGAAGAGTTGTTGTCTGTGTTAAAACCAAATTCATAGTGTGGAGTCCGCATATGGTAGGATTAAATTGAATCTTAAATCTTCAGATTTGATTCTTTAAATAAAACCCACAGGACATTTTTGAGCGGCAGACTATACTATCTTATCTGGGTTTTTAGGAAAATAACTCTGGTGACAGTGTCCAGGATCCAGGATAGTTGGAGTGGAAAGGAGCCGTACTTAGATTGGTCAAGAGGTAAATACAGGTGAATGAGAGACAAAATTACATCTGCAGCTCTAGAAATGGAAGAAATGAGAGTGAGAGATAAGTTCAAGGTAGACAGAGGTGATCATGACTTTCCTGCTGAAACTTGTCTCCATGAATATATTGCTTCAGAAATCACCTCATTCCCTGGGAAAACCTAGGATCTCAAAGGGCCCGCTATGCTCCGGTGACTCCCCCAAAACTCAGCGAGGCTCATGATGAGTCAACTCCGCCTGTAATGTGGCCTTGGTAGTTGGGGCCACTGTTCCTTCAGGGATAATGGGGTCACTCCCCCCCCCAGGCATTGCCAAAGGCAGAAACAACTGTCTCCCTCCTCCAGCCCCCAAAAGAATGGGAGAGGATCTCTCCTCCAGTTCCTGGTGACCAGCTGGACGGTAGAAGGCTGCCCCACATCGTTCAACTTGGCCCTGCAGTACCTTTGCAGTGATGGACAGAAAAGAGAAATTGTTGGAATGAATGTTGCTTGTGATAAATTTTCTTTCACCTGGAGAAATTCCTGTAACTACTGCAACCAGAGAAGAGTGTGCTCTCACAAGCTGTCAGTTTTCATTTCCTTTGCTCACACTCGGTTAAACTCCTCAGTGGATATCCTTATGGAGACTGGGGATGTTCCCTAAGTATTCTTCAGAAATTAAACTGTGACTTTATGCTGTGCCTTCTCCAAAGCTTGATTATATCAGCCTGTTTTGGGGGAATGACTGTCAGTTATCCGTGCAAAGTTTTCCTATGAGTTGTGGTGGTTAGATCAAATTGGATACAGAAGCCCAGACATCCTGAAGAGGAGAAAAATCAATGTAAATAAATGTAATTTCTAAATAAAATATGCTTTTACCTAATTGAAAAGTCATTATCAATTAGTCAAATACAATTTTAATCAGACATGAATGATTGAGGAATTCTGTATTCAGAGGAAGAACAGAGGTTGGCATTTTAAAATCCTCATGTCTCATGCCATTAGCCTTGAAACCCTTTTACCAGGTAACTGAGGTGTGAGTTTTAATTCCCAATATCAAACCAAGAATAAAATTATTTTAATTATGGTCAGCTGGGTAAGGAACATTGATGGTCTAATTGCTAAGCAGTAATTCCGTATTCTGTCCCTGGGAGACAACACCTGAGCCAAGTACTTCAATAATTCATTAAAGCACTTCCCTGTGCATCAATTAGCAAATCATGTGCCTTGATTACTTTACTTAGGGAAAGTTACCCTTGTGAAAAAGACTTTTAGCAATCATCAAAACATGAAAAACAAAACAAAAAAAAGCCTCTAACCTATTCTACATTTGATTTTCATAGTTAGAATATAAAATTTCACAACAGCTCTGCTGTCTAGGGTGCAAATGCCAAGGCAATATGGGAGATATTTACAGGGGGAGCAAGCTGGGCCAAATTTATGCAGAATTATGAGGTAGGTAGGCTTGGGGTCTTTACCTTTCTAATTTATGTTTTTGGCAGTAGTTTCTTATAAAGAATTGCTTCAATTTCCTTTAAATACCAAAACATTTCTGTTCCGGGATCACATTTTATCATCTCTATGTCCCCATGTTGCCAAACCAAATGCTTTGAATATATACAGCAGATCATAAATTGATGCTTTTTCCATGCCGTTTGTGACTTTGACAATCTACAGTTACTGTGTTTGTATTGTTTTGCCCAAAATACTTACATGAAAAAAAAATTATGAAAAGGAAAGGAGGGACACCTGGGTGGCTCGGTTCATTTAGCCACTGCCTTTGGCTCAAGTCATGATCCCAAGGTCCTGAGATCAAGTCCTACATCAGGCTCCTTGCTCCGTGCAGAGCCTGCCTCTCTCTCTGCCTCTACCTGCCACTCTGCCTGTTTGTGTGCACGCTCTCTCTCTCTCTCTCTCTCTCTCTGATAAATAAATATATAAATATAAATATATATATATATATCATTAAAAAGGAAAAGAAAAGGAGAGGAAAAGTAAATGAATAAATACAAAAATAAGGGTCACTAGATGGAAAAGAGAAACCCCAAAGGGTATTTCCCTATATACACAAAGAAGGAATTTCATATCTATGAAATATTAGAGAAAAATAAGAAAAATTTTTTTAAAATAAGAAAAAAAAACCCACACTTTCACCTGGCACCCAAAGTTTGTGTCCACACTGCCAATTACAAGGAGCAGTATTCACTCGATGTGAAATTTAACTCTTCCTATTCTAATTCTGATAAAGGTAATTCTAAGCAGAGAATTGCTGGTTGACAGCTAGAAAAATAGAAATGAGGGAAGGACAATCTGCTGATTGAATAATCAAACTTGAATAGCTGAAAGCTATCTTCATTGGGGGAGAGGGGCCTTACTAACTCAAAACAACAAGAAACATATTCCCCACTTCAGTCATTTTCATTGCCAAGGCTTTTCTTGAGGAGCACCTGGGTGGCTGAGTCGGCTGAGTGTCAGACTCTTGATTGAAGCTCAGATCATGATCTCAGGCTCATGAGATCGGGGCTTCACGCTCAGATCATGATCTCGGAGTCATGGGATCAGGCCTTCATGCTCAGCACAGAGTCTGCTTGAGATTCTCTCTCTCCCTCTCCCTCTGCCCCTCTCCCCAGGCCTGCACACACTTGTGCACAGGTGTTCTCTTTCTCTCTCTTCCTAAGATAAGTAAATAAATAAAAATCTTAGGGGGGGGGGGAACCTCTTCTCGATACTGTAGTTTTAAATGGATCCTAAGGGCCGATGATGACACCAGAATTGAGGGCAAGGCGAACACATCTTGGTGCATCTGTACTTTATTATTATTCTGTATCTACTGTTGCAAAGAATGCCTCCAAAACAGGAACTTGATCTAGTAGACATTTATCAGCATGTGTTTGTGCAACATAGAAACACTCCCTATATTTGGAAATCTCAAGGTGGGGGGCTGGGAACCAGTGCAGGCAGGGGGGGCAAGCCCTGAGTTCTGCCTCCTCTCACTTCCCACGGTGTACTGCAATCCAGTTGAGGTCAATCACATCTTTTTAAATCTTGAAAGAATGGGTCATGGGCTTAGAGACAGACAAAAATTAGTCACAGTGGCAGCGAAGTCAGGAGTCCAGCAACATAGCAGCAAGTGTCCAGGTGGACAGCATCCAACATGCCGCGGTATGACCATGCGGGTGTGTCCAAGATGTCTGTCCTATGTGGCTGTTCCTGTCAGGCAGCTGGGTCTGGCCACTGCTACATTCGTGTCCTCCACCTGTTTTCTATACCTGGACCATTCTGCTGAACTACCTGAGATCCTTCTAACAAAAATCTCTAAGGTTCTTTTGCTTGCAGCCAAATTCCTCTTTTATAAGGAGAATAAAATACAATTTTTAAAAGTATAATTTTCTGGGAAGAGAGGCAGTTTTGAATACAAAGATTAGACACAACCATTTAGAAATCACTGGCTTTTTCTCATATCTCGCTCCTCCCTACTTACAATGCTGTCTTCTGATGTATATAAATAACTCCTATAGTCACCAAAGGCTCCACTAAAAGCCTGTTTATGCATTTGAAAAATACTCTTTGCCAGGCTAATTATAATAAAAAGTACTCACCAAATGTGGAATTTAGAGAAATTTAGAGGAAATCATGTTAACTCATCCCCAGAAGGAATAAGTCAGTGGGGGGAGGGGAGCCAGGGAAGGAGGGAGAATACGAAATTAGATTATCCAACAAGAGAATCTGTCAAATGATGGAGGAAAACTTGACTAATTTAGAGTTTGTTTCACTATACATGCTAAAAAAGACCAACTGGTTTTTTGGTTTTTGTTTTTGTTTTGTTTTGTTTTTCATTTTGAGGTAGTTACTGCAGATTTGCCTGATAATTCATAATAGAGAATATATTACAAGTGAAGGTTGATTTTGGCTTTGATAAAAAAGTGTGATTGCCTTGATATGGAAACTTTGCAACACACAGCTGGTGGGAAAACTGCCCCACGCTCACAGGTCTGAGCTGAGACACGGCAGCCGTAGCGTGGTCGTGGCCAGAGTGATGACGCCTGATATTTCGTGAAGGATGTAAATAGAAAAGAATCAGAGTCTACTTGAAGTTGCTAACCTGATTCTCAGACAATATTAAATCTATGTTATGCCGGTGACAGCCTGGAATTCAAAGGTACTATGTCTGCAGTGTCTGGTAATCACTAGGACCTTACGCTGAGAGCCTGGATAGTTTAAAAAAATATTCTCTTATGTCCCTAAGAGTCTTGATTAAACTATAAGCCATTGTAGTCATAGGAACAGAGAGGAAGGAAGACAGTGAAGTCGTGTGTGTGTGTGCGTGTGCGTAATATCGGAGGTATTATTCACACTTTGTTTTTGAAAAACTATCTCAGTCTAATTTTTTTTAAAAGATTTATTTTTGTTTGTTTGTTTGTTTTTGTTTTTTGTTTGTTTGTTTGTTTTTCATTTATTTATTTTCGGCATAACAGTATCATTATTTTTCACCACACCCAGTACTCCATGCAATCTGTGCCCTCTATAATACCCACCACCTGGTACTCCGACCTCCCACCCCCCCCCCCGCCACTTCAAACCCCTCAGATTGTTTTTCAGATGCTGTGGTCTGATAGATTTGCATCATTGTTAAGGTCATTTGTAGACTGCAGAATTGATATACATCCAGTCCTTATAGGGGATATAATCGATGCATCAAATGGAAGTTTTACTATGCTTAGCTAATCCTGAAAATACAATAGCTGTTTAAAAATGTTGAATTACCTTTGAGGCACAGAGAATAGTCTAAACATCAAAAAACTTAAAACTTCTAACCAGAGAAAAACTATTCTTCTCTATTTTGAAACAGGAAAGATAATTCTTGATATGTAGCAAAAGGTCTTTTTGGATGAGACTTGAAGAGTAAAGATTCTTTTTTATGTGAACATTTGCAATTTTCAAGATTTTAAACAAAAGACACAATATCGACAGTCAAATTTCTGAAGACCAGCTGTCTTATCCTTTATAGGTATTAGTCCTATTCAAGTGCCAGAAGCAAAGGCAAATGCTTCAAAATACTTCCAGATTTTTTAATATTCTCAACACTAAAACTAAACATATCCCCAATAAGCAACTAGACAAACCACCTGTAAAATAAATTTAAAGCATCAGAGCAAGTATTTCTGTTTGTTTTCTAAAAATGCCCCCATTTCTGAAGAGATGAAAGTATAGTTAATAGTGTATTTTATTCTTGGGGTGCCTGGGTGGCTCAGTAGGTTAAGCGTCTGACTTTTGATTTCTGCTCAGGTCATGATCTCAGTGTTATGAGATTGAGCCCCACGTTGGGCTCTGTGCACAGTGTAGAGTCTGCTTAAGATTCTCTCTCTCCTTCTCCCTTTACCCCTGCCACTGGTGCACTCTCTCTCTCTTAAAAAGAAAAAAAAATGTATTTTATTCCAAAATTTTTATTCACTATCTTAAAGTACTTTCTTTTTCATCAGATGGTCATCGTATGGAAAGTCTCTACACACTGAGTTCAGATTCATCTTCAAGTTTACCTTTAATGACTGAATTCATTTGAAGCCCTTATTCTCAGGCATGAAGGTTTATAAGGATTTATCCTCCCCTTCCCGAATTGCCCTGCACCATCCAGTAGTTCTCCTGGGGGGGATGCAAACCTAAAGCATTCTTTTCTATGGTCTGCCAGTCCTTCCTCTGAATCTTGATTTGTGTCCTTCGCCATCCATTCATTTATCTACTTATGCAACAACATTTATTTAGCTGCTACTAAGCCCTGAATGCTATTTTGGGTACTTGGGACATGAAGATAATGAAAACACAGTACCTGCGCACTGGCAGCTTAGAGTCAACCGAATAGATCAGTGAATGCAAAAGCACCACTCACACAGAGCTGCAGATACACAGAAACACGGACGTCTTCAAATACACAAATATAATTGTTTCAGTGCCTGGCAAACAATATTTCTGCCCAAGCTTCAAGGAAGGACTTGCTGCTCCACCTGGAAGGAGGGCTGTAAGTTCAACTCTTGCTCTCTACAGGGATTGCCCGAGACATGCCCTCCCCAGGGCAGCCCATAGCCAGTGACTGACAAAACGCATGACCCTTATTCCCATTAAAGGTCGTTCTGAATAAATGAAGGAAGATGGGATTGGGAGGGAGACAAACCATAAGTGACTCTTAATCTCACAAAACAAACTGAGGGTTGCTGGGGGGAGGGGGTTTGGGAGAAGGGGGTGGTATTATGGACATTGGGGAGGGTATGTGCTTTGGTGAGTGCTGTGAAGTGTGTAAACCTGGTGATTCACAGACCTGTACCACTGGGGATAAAAATACATGTTTATAAAAAATAAAAAATTATATTAAAAAAAAAAAAAAAAAAAAGGTCGTTCTGAGACCCAATTTCCAATGTGCGTTGGAAAGGCTCCTCACACCACCAACAAGAAATTTCATACACCCGCAGGGTGTCCCAGAATTCAACTCAGTTCTGACATTATCGACCCAGAGACAACATCAGCTTCCACAGGCTTAGGGCTAAGCCCTACAAAATTGTCCCCTGCCTTCCCACATCAGATGCCAAGCACAAGTCAGGTTGTGACCAGTGCTCCTGACAGCCTGACTGTAAATTAGAGGTTCCCATGGTATCTTCTTCTTGTTCTGATTAGTTTGCTAAAGTGGCTTACAGAACTCAGAGAAACATGTCACTTAGTAGACTACTGGTTTATTATAAAAGGCTGTAACTCAGGAATAGCCAGATGGAAGAGATGCATAGACTAAGATACGAGACAGGGCATGGAGCTTCTGTGTCCTTTTCAGGAATGCCACTATGCCCAGATCTCCATGTGTTCACCAACTCAGTTCTTCCAACCCTGTCCTTTTGAGTTTTTATGGAGGCTTCATTCATAGGTATGACTGATGAAATCATTGGCCATTGGCAGTTGTTTCAACCTCCAGCCCCAGCGTTCTCTCTCCCCTCCCCAGAGGTAAGAGACTGGAAGTTCCAACCTTCCTTTGGCTCCTTTAGCAGCCAGCTCCCATTCTTAGGTGCCTTCTGGAAACCATCTTATTAACTTAACAAAGGATACCTTTATCACTCTCAACTCTCAGGAATTTCCAAAGGTTTGGGGAGCTGTGAGCCAGGAACAAGGATAAAGACTAAATATAAATTCATATTTATCTGTTATAATAAATCACAGTATCACAGCCCAACACCACTCTCCCCGTGGGGTCAGCTGTCCTTCAAGTACGTATTCAATCCAATTCTCTCTCCATTCAATCCTGCTTCCTTCCTGTCCCTTTCATGGCTGTTGATTCAAAGGGCACTTCCTAAAAATCATGTCAGAATCTGCTTCCTGGAGAACCCAAGTGGGTAATACTTCTTGAATGAATATTTTAAATCAACTATGGTCCTTGCCTTCTTGTATTAGAACATTACCTTCAAGAATATGCTACTGGAGACTGCATTAAATAGAATAACAGTGATAATAAAAATAGTGAAGACCTACTTAAGATTTACCCTGTGCCAGGCACAGTTGCAAAGATTCTATATGTATTGTACAAGTGAGTAATACTACTAATCTTTTTCAGCTTGTGAATGATGGGAATGACAGGACAGTCAAATATCTTGCTCAAGGTCACACAGCTACTAAATGACTCCCAACCGGTGCAGCTCCAAACTGTGGTCTCTTTGCCAATATCTTATACCTTTCCTTTAATTCTCTAGCATCTTAACAAATTTTACAACATTGTTAGTAAGTATGGTGGAATTACACATTAGAAGCACTTATAGATAATAAATATCACCAACGTTTGTGAACCCCTACCACATGGAGCACTGCTCGAGGCTCTTTACAGCAACTAATTATTGTCAAAATATTTTTGTGAATTTAGCCAGGCTTGGTTATTCTCATTTTACCAAAAACAAAATGGTGCATGAGCAGATGGGACTTACCCAAAGCCAGAGCTTGTGAGTAGCAGAGATATTCTCAAATCCATATTTCTGTCTCCAAGAGAAATTATCTCAAAGTTAACCTAGATAATATTTATCTAAGTTATGTTTAATCTATGATTATGAATTATACGTAACCATCATTTTCAGTTGTCCCACCTTGGTCTCCAAACATCCCAAAAGTGTGGAAAAGAGCCTCTGACCCCTCTGTCCACTAGCACAGTTGGACCTGTTGCCATGATCTAGAACTTTCTTTCATGAATCTGGGTTACTTGAACAGACTCATTCTCTGGGTATTCTTTTAGCCCTACCCATCCCCCCACCCCCCGCCACCAACAGTGCACAAGAGCGTTGCCCAAATAAAAGGATCATATTCTTCATTTTCAAGTCCAAATACTATGAATGAATCACATTATACATGTGATTCTACTTTTAGAGTATTTTGTGAGATTAAGAGTCACTTATGGTTTGTCTCCCTCCCAATCCCTGGGGGGAGGGGGTTTGGGAGAAGGGGGTGGGATTATGGACATTGGGGAGGGTATGTGCTTTGGTGAGTGCTGTGAAGTGTGTAACCCTGGTGATTCACAGACCTGTACCCCTGGGGATGAAAATACATGTTTATAAAAAATTAAAAAAAATAAATTAGAGTATTGATGAAAATTCTAGGAAATCCTAGTTCACATGTAGCATACTATGTCATAATCCACTCTGGAAAGACAAATTTAATATTTCTAAAAGACCACTGAAGCCATTCAGTTCAGCAAGCATCGGTCTCTCCTGTGGCTAAGGTAAGAGACTGGGGAGCTTTGGTCAGGAGAGGAAGGAGTTTTCCTTTCGGTCCCTTTTTTCATGGAGGTGGAATTACGTGAATTTGTCACCTCGGGAAATACAGGGTTATAAATTCCTCCTGACCATAAAAAAAAAAAAAAAAAAGTTCTCTGAATCATTTTTACTATAACCAAAGCAAGCTGTGAGGGGAGAAGAGTGAGAACACAGAGCGGGCAATGCCAGCTTTTTGGCAACGGGAACAAACGGACAGAGAATAAGGACCTCTGCGAATCGCTCCTTGACTCGGGAAATGCACTCACTCTTTGTCTCTATTATTTGCTGCCTGACAATTGTTCCCAGCAGTGAAAGGCGAGCTCACCCTCTGGGAATGGGTTCAAATATAAATGACTGAGATTCTTGTCAAAGGTCCACTGTGGCTGATACCCCCTCCTCCACCCTCCATCCCCTCAAGGGCACTTCATTTTCACTTTATTACTTTTTTCCCTCCAAGGGCAGGTTAAGGTCCAGGAAAAAATGCCATTATAAATGGAGGTTCTTGATTATAGGCCAAAATTTCTGCCCTATCTCCCTTCCCATTCCCTTTACTTGCATTCTGCCTCTTTCCAGCGCTGCCCTTTCTGGGGGTGCAGAATCCCAGCCCCCTGCTGTGTGCCGGAGAGCGGCTTGGGTAATGGCTGCTGTGAGACCTTCCATGAACAACCCCTAATGAACATGTACACACCCTGCAGAGTGTTGCTTCATTGTCCATTTACTCTGCTTTCAACATGACAGCTGACAGCCTCCCGTGCGGAGGGAAAGAAAAGCTATAACTGCCGAGAACCCTAAAATGTTTACTTTACTTTCTGTGGAAGTCAGGTTCACTCATCCCACATCTCTTCCATGATCTGGTGTTGTGAAAATGGCAGCTGTTTGCCTTTCTCTGGAGAGTTAAAACAAAGAAACCACCGAGACAGCAGCCTCGCTTTTCAAAACCTCCCGAATAATAAAAATCATGGGATGCCTCACAAAAGGCATGACAAATCTCCTTGAAGTAACTCCTGATGATGCAATTCGACAGCCATTTAAAAATAATGGTTGATGCCTGATTGGGGAGAGACGTACGACAGAAAAGATACAGCTGAAATGCTGCGAAATAAGGTCTCGGTTCATTCACACTCGGCAGCTGAGCACTAAGGGCTGTGACTTTCTACCAGGTAGAGTAACAATGCCCATGGTGGGAAGACTGAGAGAGGCAGCAGAGCAGCTCCACTGGGCATTGCAACAGCTGAAACTCAAAAGCACACTTGAACTATATTATCTCACGTGTTTGTTACGACAACCTTGTGAAGTTGTAAAGCAGCTGTTAATATCCCCATTTCACAGAGGACAAACTGAGGCACAGAGATATTCAGTTATTTCCCAGGTCCCCACAACTCGTGAGGGGCAGGGCTAGAACTCCAACTCAAATCTGCTCTTGACTCATGTGTTTTCCAGTCTCTGCATTGCATTTGAATGATATATCAAGTCCTGTGAGGATTCTGAGTTAAAATTACTTTTTTTCAGCGGGGTGCCTGGATGGCTCAGTTCTTTTAGCATCTGCCTTGGGCTTAGGACACAATTCCAGACTCCCGCGTTGGAGCTCGCATCCCGCTTCCTGCTGGGCTGGGAGTCTGCTTCTTCCTCTCCCTCTGCTCCTCCCCCTGCTCCTGCTCTCTCTCTCTTGCTCACTCTCTCTCTCAAATAAAACAATAAAATTATTTTATTATCTAGGTTATCTTAAACCTGCTTCCTTAAACTGTCTAAAATCAGAAGGTCTCTTTTCTTTGTCAGGAAAATGGGGACTGTGTGGGTATGGGTGTATTAGCATCAACATCCTTTTAAATGAGAAGCTGATTTACCAAACACTATTTAAATTAAAAACATCCCAAATGTGGCAATGTTCTCACTTTAGCTACCACAGGTCATTTATGCAAGCATTTCATAAACACCTCTTTATTGCCAGTTTATAATTGGATTCACCAGAGACTTATTAACCTCTGGGAAGAGTTATAACTTTTGCACAAAAGCAAAATGAAGAAAAAATGTCCTCAACTCACTGGAAGTAAAATTTAAAGCAAAGATAAAATAAAAATAAAATTCACCTTATTTGCAGCACATAAAAATCCATTGCTTTGTTTTGTTTTGTTTTAAATCAGATTTCTAGGACCCAGAGATATTAATCAACAGGTCTCAATTAGATTCTAGAAACATCTCTGTGCGTGCTATTCTCATGTAGAACACTCCCCAACCATACTTAGAAATACATTGGACTGTGGGTAGGAGGGCGTGGGGAGAAAGTGGTTTTCCAGATAAGAGTTGCAATTTGGAATTTGCAAGATGAGACAAAGTAACCCTCCATGAGTACCTTTGAATGGGAGCATTGTTAGTAGTAATATATAATTAAGCCCTGTCTTCAGAAATCATGGAGTGATAATAATTTAGTGGATAATAATTTGAATAGCTTCTGGTTTGATGTCTCTTCATTGCCTCTTATTATTTGTAGTTATAATAAAACCTCATGAATAAAAGCCATCAGTGGACTGAAGTGAACCTCTAAACTATTAAAAAATGATTTGTGAAAACAATTTGGGTTTATTCTGACCATTAAGTTAGCAAAGGGTTTGTTTTTATGTTAATTTTCAGTACACGGAAGGCAAGTAACATCATATATTGCCTGTTAGAACCTAAATTTGGTTAATGTTTCAATCATTCTTGACAATAACTTAGAAATAATAACAAAGTTTTCAATGTGGTCATATTTAGCTCATCAGTACAGGTCTCAACCTAAGGGAAATATACACAGATTTATAAGCAAATATGCTTATAAAAGTAAAAATTTGGGGGGCACCTAGGTGGCTCAGTCGGTTAAGTGTCTGCCTTCAGCTCAGGTTGTGATGCCGGATTCCTGGGATCCAGTGCCCCGTCCGGCTCCATGTTCAGCAAGGAGCCTGCTTCTCCCTCTCCCTGCTGTTCCTCCTGCTTGTGCTGTCTCTCTGACAAATAAATAAATAAATAAAATCCTAAAAAAGAAGAAGAAGATGAAAGAAAGTAAAAATTTTGGAACAATCTTAATGTCTGCAAATACGGAAATAAATAAGTAAATTATGATATATTCAAATGATAAAATATGTTAAATCTCTTTTAAAATATCTTATAAGAGTTTAAAATAAAATGGAAAAATGCTTTTCATAAAGGGTTAATTCTTTAAAATCATCTTAAATTATCTATGGTATGACTTCCCAACTTGTTAAACAAAAAAACAAAAAGCACCTAGAAAAGAGGTCAGAAAGAAATATTTTGAAGTATTAAAAACAATTCTCTTTGAAAGGTGAGATTGCAAATCATTGGTATTCAGTTTCTATACTTTTCAGGTTTTCCCACAGTAGAAAATACGTCTTTTATAATTTTATAAGTAATTTTCTTAAAAGAACATTTTGCTTTCTAAGTTTTTTAATTGGGGTATAACTGACATGTAACACATTAGTTTCAGGTGTCCAATATAATGATTTTATATTTATAAGTATTGCAAAATGATCACCACAGTAGGTGACCTTAACGTCTGTTTTGCTTTCTTTTTACTGTAATATAGGCCACAGTTAGAGATTTACTCCTAGATACACTAAAAAATGACAAGAAAATACTGCTTCTTTACTTTAGTTGTTTCACAAAATGGCAGATGATTTCCCTTAGAAGGATCCAGACACAGAGAGCACCCAAACAGAAGCCAGTCTTGGTGTCACCTCATCTCAGAAGGGGGATTCATTACCTCATCTTAGAAGAGGGATTCATTCCCTCTCTTACCTCTCTATTCATTACCTCTGTTCTATTCACTAATTCAGTGACTAAATCTACCTGTCACTCAGAGGAAGTGGGCCCGTACACCAGATGAAGGCCAGGATGCAGTGACCGCTGGGTTCTTGACCACCGAAGAGTGCAAGAGTAAAGTCCCCCAGTGGTAATGGGGGGAAAGGCGCTGTCTTCTGACAAACAGAAAGCCTGGACAGTGACTTCCTCAACGGATACTTCTCTATTGCACACATAAAGGGTTACCAGTTATAAACACTCGAACTCACCCAATGTCTCTTTCAGCTGAGCCCTGGCCCCCCAGTGCCAGTGCTGGAGGAGCTGCTACCCAGAGAGGGGAGCAGCTTTGTTTCTGGTATCTTCCATTGGAATTTGGAATACATTTCCCTAGTGAAAAACATTATAATAAATAATCAATATGCTCCCAGGCCAATGACTGGAAGCCTACTTAACACAGACCTTAAACCTTTAAAACTTTAGAGGAACATGAACTTCATAAAATATAATAATGCTCTTTCAACATCAAATTTGATAATACAATTATTTTATGGGAAAATATATTTGGGGTTCTAAGCAACCGATTTACAAACAGACATTAGGAAGATAATCGGAAGTTTATTTAATCAGTCCTTCACATATATGCCGTAACACGTTTGTATGCCTTTTTGGAATAATTCTCAAGATAAACGCAGAAGTTCTGAAGCCCATAAAATAATTAGGACAACTGTTAATTGAACCCTAAAATAATGAATACTAGAAGGGTATTATTTAACAATAACAGTAACGGATTTTCCTGTCCTGGGGAAAAGTGAGGTTATCCTATATCATGGATTTCAATTTGTTGTTTTAATAACAGTGATCATGTGAAATTACTAGTCTAGTAATGCGAGTGGACCTCTGCCATAAATCTCTCATTTATAAAGAAGGACTTGAGAGTATTACGATCATCGTTGCTAATTTACAGATCAATACTACATAACGCGTTGGTCTAGGATAGTGCCATGTGCACTATGAGGATTTAAAAATGGATGAAAAGGGAATTTTGAACCTTAATAGTCCTGATACGTCCAATCCCAAACATAATACTGACTACACCGATTTTAGGACGTTTATGCTGTTTATACAACCAGTACCTTAATAAGATGTAAAATTTCTGCCTTAGTATATAAGTTTCCCTCCTCCTTCCCTGCTCTCATTTCTTTCTCTTCTTTCCTACGGCTCCCAGCTAAGATACCTACACGCTGAAAACAATTCTGCAAATAGAAGTCATAATCCCCTCTTTACTTACTGGCACGGAAGGGCAGTAACAGAGGGACGACATTTTTCTTTTGCCTAGAGCTTTACAGCAGTCACTCAACCTACAGCAACTAGGATCCAAACTTTATTTCTGAAGTAGGTTATTTTGAGGGCAAACATGGTGTTGCATCTCCCTTAAGGAATTTGTTAGAGATAAATCTATCCAGCTTATTTGAGTTCTTACCAACTGTCTTAACCTCACATGTATGTTTTTTCTTCCTTTTTTCCTCTTTGGATCTAGCAACACATTCTATTCCATAGAGGTCTCTAAAATAAAATACTCATATTTTTGTATTTCTCCCAGCCCAGGTAGACAGTTATGATACATGAACAAATGAAAAAAAAATTGTGTGTTTTCAATTTTTTGTGTGTGAACAGTGAATTTGCTTGTTGTAGGTACGTTTGTGTGCATGTGTGCATATCAATATACTTATTAGAATTATTCTATTCTAAGTTATTCCCTTTGTCAGGGCACTTAATCCTACTACAGTTGTTTAAATTGCTCTATTATTCCCAGAGGTTGTGATAGATAGTTTGAATAGCAAACACTTACTGAGTTCCCGTATAGGCAGGCACTATTCTCAATCTTGGAGTGGATGAGAGAATGAGGGGTTCTCTGCACGCATCCAACTTTCAGTCTGATGAAGATGGACATTAATTTGATAGTGGCACAAAGGTCTTTTCATAGGCTCTCACTTTTTTTAAGGCTATAAAGACATCCGCATAAATCAATTTCTAAACTTACAAAGCATGAGGAATCTCCAGTCTTCCAGGGAGAAGGTATGATAGGGGAACTTAGAATTGGATTTTTGCATTTTCCATCTTTCTTCCTCTGCCAGCCATTAAGTATGGGAGCTACTAAAGGCTCAGTCTGGGAGACCCTCTATCTACTGACACCTCACCTTCCCCCTGAGCAATTTTATCATGCATGTCTGGTGGCTATAATTATCATGTATATAAAGGTGACACCCACGTTTATGTATCACTCTTTTGAACTAGGTTTCTTTGGATTAGATTGATATATCCAACTTGACATTAGGCTTCTTCCCTTGGGATATCTTTAAATAATCAGAGTACTTAGGATCTGTGTCTGGTATATACCTCCTGACAAACTGGTCTGCTTGCACAGCTCCAATTCCTAAATAAAGATACCCCTTGTTGGCAAGTTTTTCAGATCTGAGTTTAAACGTCACCTTCCCAGGGCAGCCTTACCTCAGACCCTTTCCCGTCATTACCTTCTTTCATAGCACCCTATGTTTCACTTTTATTGTATTTCATACAAGTGATGTATTTATATAGATATTAATATTTTAACACAATATATGAAGATTATTATGAACCTCAAGAGTTGTATTGTAACTATTATATTATATCTCAACAGTTCTTAGAATAGACACTCAAGAAAAATGGTAAATGCATAAATGAGTAGAAATTTCCCAGTTACCTGGACTCAGACACTGGGGGAATAAAGAGAGGAGTTGCTAGATCCTTAGCAAGTAGAAGACGTCATGTTGAGTCAAAAAGGCACAATCGAGAGAGTATAAGGGGAGATTAGCGAGTGTGACACTATCAAATGGACGTTGTAAGGGCAATTTTGAGGACTCACACTTGTCTTCCAGAAGACACAGCATTGTCCATTCTGAAAACTTTGTTGGGCTGGTCCTTTGGGTTACTGGAAGTAGTAGGAAGTAAGGATTTGTCTCCAGTTGCCAACAGGGCCCACTGTTAGAAATTCCTCACTCTGGCTTGCTGCTCCCTCAGAAGCTATGGAAGATCGGGAGCAGTTGCCATCGCTGACAGGGACAGCCATGGAAATTTTCTTTCACCACGTGCTACTGAGAGGAGCTGCAAGAAGGAGTCATTATCACTGGAATGGTCACCAAAAGTCTGCCCCAGAAGGCTCAGCTGAGGGAAATCACTGCCAAGACACACTGCTGGGTGCCATCTTTCCTGCAAGTAACTAATAGGAGGAGATATGAGAAAATGAGAAAGGGGGAACCATGAAGTGCTTATCTGCCCCTGACTTGGTGGGTATTTTCCTCTTGACCTGCAGGACAAGATTTAAGTACTTTCAACATATTCTATTTTTCAAATAAACCTGATGACAATTGAGGGTTGGAAAACTTGGAGAAGGGTTCACGCGTCTTGGAGGGATATGGAACAAGAAACTAGCTCTTAGAATCACAATTGAAGGTACACCTCAGAAAATAATGAAATGAAGTAAAAGTTTCTCAGTCAAAATGGGGGAAAGGGATTAAAGGGACTCTGGGCATTAGTTCTGTAAATGTAAGGCTCTGTCCTATCTACCACGTAACCCCAACAAATCCTAGTCTAAAAAAATGTTTAATGAGTGAATGGGTGAAAAAAAAATAAGTAAATGAATAAATGGATGTTTCCTACTTATCTTAAAATAAATTCAATAAGAATATGACACATGATTTATTTTAAGTCAGTATAAATTTTGAAAATGTAATGAACAAGATATGAATTTCTTATATACAATATATATTTCTTAAGATAGAGGACACAGTCTATGTTTCTGCGATTTTACATAGTAAAACAATAATTTCTGTTTTTAGTCTTCATACAAAATCTAAAGATTGATGGCAGAGTCTTCGTAAAGCCATTTGTTTAACATTGATCACATGGAATCACTGAAAATTTAAAAAGAAAATAAATTAGGGACATCTGGGTGGCTCAGTCACTAAGCATCTGCCTTTGGCTCAGGTCATGATCTCAGGGTCCTGGGATTGAGTCCTACATCAGGCACCTTGCTTGGCAGGGACCATGTTTCTCCCTCTCCCTCTGCCTGCCACTCTTTCTGCTTGTGCTCTCTCTCTCTCTGTCAAATAAATAAATAAAATCTTTAAGAAAAAAAAGAGAGAGAGAGAGAATTAGATGCATCATGCATGTGTGACTTGGAATGTGGTGAGGGAGAAGGGAGCCATATATTAACCCAGATTGTTTAAAATCTCTAAAGATTTGGGGGGAAATCTCACTTAAGTCCTTCCTGGAATGGTGCCAAAATTTTTCTTCTTTCTACTATGCAATGCATGCTTTGGGATGACTCCATCATCTCTTACAATCTCAGAGCATCCACTTCTGGTATAGAGGGAATAAGGTTGTAGTAGAACACATAGGAAAAGTGACAGTTTTGCCATACAGTGTGGTGACAGGCTGGCTGTGTTGTGTGTTCCCAATCAAACTGGATTTTAATCCTGGCTTCATTATTTACAAAATTTATAGCAATATATAACTTAATCGACTTCAGTCAACCTTCACTGAGATTTCCCTTCAGTAAACGGGGTATCATCACGCCTACCACAGGATTACCTAGTGTGGTGGACAGAGTCTAAGGAGGCGCCCATGATTCCTACTGCTGGTTTTCATGCCCTGTGTGATCTCATCCCCTTGAGTATGGCAGGATCTGTGTATTAGTCTCCTTGGGCTGATAAAAAAAAAAAAAATACCATAGATTGGGTGACTTAAACAGCAGACATTAATTTCTCACAGTTCTGAGGCTAGGAGTCAAGTTTCAAGGTACTGGCAGATTCGGTGTCTGGGAAGAGCCTCTTCCTGGCTTGCTGAGGACTACCTTCTTGTTGTATCCTCACATGGCAGAGAGAGACCAAGAGCCCTGATCTTTCCTCCTTTTCTTATAGGGACACTGATCTCATCATAAGAACGCATTCTCATGACCTCATCTAAACCTAATCACCTCCCAGAGTTTCCACCTCCAAATACCATCATATGAGGTTCAACGGGTAAAGTATCTATTTGCAAGCTCAGTTGGGTTTTTGGGAAAGTTTAGTCCCTTGCTATTGTAGGACTGAGGGTTTCAGTTTTTACTGGCTGTTGGCTGAAGGCCACCCATCGTTTCTTGCCACACGAGGCTTCTCAACATAGCACTCGCTTCCTCAATACGAGCATGAGAGAAATTCCAGCAAGATGTGTGTTACTATTTTATCCAACATAATCACACAATCACATACAGGTAATCATGTATATTATATTCATCACCTTTATTGTATCCTCTTAGAAGCAAGTCACTGATTTTATAGCCAGAGTGTTTATGTCCCTCTGAAATTTACATGTTGAAGCCCCAACCCCTAGTGTGATCTGATCATGGTCGTGAATGATCTCTAAGACGCCAGGACAGCACCTTGTATTCAAAGGCTTTTACTCTCCCCCGACCACCCAGCCACTCATGTAATTGCCCAATATTAGGACCTCACAAGGTGACTAACTAGCTAATTGGATAAACTAACTTATGCTAATAGCTTACTGCATTCTGCCGCACAGGTGACATTGGTTTGTGGAGAAAAAAAAAAACTATGAGGGAGAATATCTTCCAGATTTATATTCCTAATATAATTTTTATGTTTTTGCTTTATGGAAACCTGTTTTCCAAAGCAGACTCTGCCAAATGCCCTATATAGCACTAGCAAAGTCATTTAACCTTTTCATAAAATATGGGGAGAAGATTCAGTGACTTCCAATATCCTCTCCAGTTCTATGTCTTCATGCTTTTGTTTTATTTTTTTCTCAGTAGTCTCCAATGACTTCTTACTAGTTGCCAAAAGTGCTAGCCAAGCATTTAAGAAACTACAGAATCTGGCCCCAATTTTCCTTTCTAGGTATATTCACTGTACATCTCTTATATTTAAGTCAAACTTTCTTACTCAAATATTCCATATGCATTCCTTTCCTGAATATTTTGCCTCTTCCTCAATGCATTTTCTGGTCCCACCTGTCTTCAAGCCAAGAGCTGTTCCCCCCAGTTCCATGATGATATATTCCAAACCTCCTCAGCCCATATCCTACTCTAACACCCTGTAAAAATTCATCCACACATTCAATTGGCCCTTGGACTGTCTGTTTCCGATGAGTAGCTCTGAATAAATTTCAAACTTTTCAAGCACAGAAAATACCTTTTGCATTTTTATATCTCCCACAAGAGTATAATTAAAACTACTTTGAAGTTATAAAAATCTCATTAAGTGAATATAATCCCAAAAGATTAAAATGAATGATAAATTTGAGTCAGCAATGTGGGTTAGAGGGGAAGATCTGGAAAGACTTATATATATACTCATAAGCAAATCCTTAGGACTTGCTTTCCTAACAGAGACTGCTTCTATATCCTATACTCATCACACTGGAATACCCTACTAAATTTTTCCATCTCCCAACTTGTTCATTTCACCTAGAATATCTTTCCCTATTCTAGAACCACTTATAAAAACCCTCCCTAGAATTCAAGGCCAACCTAAATGTCTTCTTCCACTGACCTTCCTAGTTGGAATTAACTTCTCTCTCCCCATTGTTTTTTCCTTAGTTTCTTTGTACATCTTCTATGGTATTGAATTATAGCTGGTTCTATTGTCTCTGTAAATCACCATGATGAGATTGTAAGCTCCTCAAGAAAGGGAACTTCTCCTTTTATGTTTTTCTTATATATCTTTCTGAATACCAGGACAGACACTGCAATAATAGGAGGTAAAATAATCTTTGTTAAGTTAATTTGGGAAAAATGCTCCAGAAAATCTAGCCTGCCTTATACTAATAGAGGTTGATACCTCACTATACTCTCTTCTAAAAGAAACTGTGTTCTAAATCTGAGCCAAACTATGTTTTATTTCAAACAAAAGCGAACAAACAGCTCAGGAAGTAATGATCTGTCCCTCATCCTAACTGGAATCAAGGTCAGGAAATCTCACTGGAACTTTCTGTTTACTCGGTTCTATCATCTGATCTTGGGCCATCTCCTAAGGGTCTTGGAATATTAATCATAAATTCCTCTCCAGACCTTGCAGCTCTGGCATATCTGCTTTTAAGAGAGTACATGATATCACTAGTCATATTCATGCCATTTCTACCGACATTCCTGCATTTCCTCCCTAGGTAACATTTCATTTTTGGCAGCTCTGCTTTCCCAAGGCCACCGTCTCATGCTGAGCTCTGCAGCCTCGTGATTAGGCATCTTTATTATTGCTAAATTGCCTCTCTTCTTCCTCAGACAGTTCTGATCCTTGATTGGCAGCAAGCTTCCCACAGGCTGTGGTGCCGCGTCAGTTTGTTTTCAGTCTGCATCTCTGGTGGGCTGAGTCCAACAAAGCCTTTCCTCGCCAGGGCACCCCCCCACCGCCCCCACCGCACAGAGTTCCATGCTGTGATGCTCGCCACTGAGAGTTGACCTCTCTCTCCGAGGGCTCTGTTTCTAAAACAATCTAGTACTTCTCTTTGTTTACTAAAAACTGCTTCCCCGGTTACATTATGATCTTTACTTATAGTCAGTTTCTAATCAATGTATGAGGTCCTTCCCACTGATTCTTAATGATTTTGTATTATCCTTCTCCTGACCACCTGATGATGCCTGGCATTGTTACTTCCTTTGATGAGTGATTAGACCGATTCATATCTGAAATCAGATACAGCTCAAAAGAGCCAGGTAGATCACTCTAACAAAATCGGGAATAAAATTTGGGGAAAACTAGGGAAACCAGTGTTTTAATATAATCTCACACAAAGACCATACATCCCCACAAACTTTTGAATTATTTAAAATATCATATTATAGAGGTGCTTCTTTTCCAATCTTCCTACCTTTCGGAGGTTTTCTGTAGCCATGCTTTAAAAGGAGAGAAGAAAAGTCAATGCAAAGTCAAGAGGACACCAGAAGTCAGGACTATGACTGCAAGGCTGAACATCACTGTTGTTATTCAGTTCCTAGAAACAGGAAGCAATCTCGTTCTCTTTGGAGACTGATACGACATGAAGGTTCATTGACTATGGTGTCTCCCCCTCTACCTGTCTGGCTTTACAACAGCTTCGAATTAAGAGCAGGGAGTACAGAGGGACAATAAAGTGTCCAACCTCATCAGCACTTAACTGTTTTATTCTTTATGGTGAAGTGGATTCCAGTGGGTTCTTTTTTTTTTTTTTCCCAAGTCTATTTTTGAGAAACCACTTTCACAGCTTTTGCAAGAAAATGTCACTCTGCTTCTGATGCTCGCAAGGGGGAATCTAATTTCATTACAGTTAAGTGCCTGACTCCCCATTACCCTCCATAATAGCGTAACATGGTATATTATAGGGCTTTAATAAATAGGAAGGATGTGGGTTGTAGCACATTTTAGTAGAAACCAAATTACTTTGGGCCACACATCTGCCTCTTCAGTTCATCCTATTTGCCACCGTTTCACAACCTAATTACAGGATTTTCTGAAAATTGCTGTCCAGCAGTAACTGGATGACCTGCTTTATGTAGCAGAGACAGGCAGCTCCATTGGCTTCAGTCTTCATCGCTGTCACCATGTAATTGCATTGGACTTCCATGTTAATCCCCGTAGGCAGGAAGTAAATGAAATATTATAATTACCTTTTATTCCCTTTCCCCTGAAGCCTAGATTAGGGCAGTGTGTGTCCAAAGGAGAGAAGAGGGGGACTGCCTTTAAGAGTATTACTGATGATCTGATCAAAGGGAAATGGTCGGTCTCATCCCCAGCTTTTTGGCTGAACACAAGCCACATCATTAGCCATACGTCTCATTCACTTAACAAAGGGTAAGGCCCCCGTCTGTTTAAATCAGGATCACTGTGGGACACGTCAGAGGGATCCTGGAGAAAAGGCCTATTATATCAATATATATGTGCAAGGCATAGGCATTTGAAAGGATAGCTCAAGGAAAAGGACAGAAGAACAGAACTTAAAGAGAGAATGGGCATTTCTAAACTATCCTTAAAAATATATATACAAAAGCTCACTGCTCCTCTTTTTGAGACAATTTTATTGGGGTCACTTAATCAAGATACCTAAGAGTGATCTGAGTTTTTGAAGGAGTGCATGAATTTAGGGCTATAGTTCTCTAGGCTTTTAGCAAAGGCTTTTAAAAATCCAATGACTCTTTAATGAATGGGATAAAAGCAATTCTCTGAGTCTAAGTTCTACTCATGAGCCTGTTAAGAAGTATAAAAATAATCCTTAATAAAGCAAATCTTGACTCTGAGGAAGGAAATGGCTCTTCACTGTGTTTCATTTGCCTTTGGTAGAGGTGGGTTGAGTGTTACTGGAGACTAATCACTGGTGACCTGTTGTCTCTGATTACTCAGCAGGAGATTCTTTGAAAATACAAAAAGAATGAAGTTCACTTAATTTCTACTTCCCTCCTGAAGAGTTCCAAGCTGGAACAAGAGTCTGTGTCCTTGAGAAGTATCTTTTGAGTTGCACTTTATGGAAATTATATTGTATAGATCTCATTTCCCAAAATGCATCTTCCAATGGCTCAGCAAAAGCATGAAGAAAAAGAGTTGACATTTCCTCTAGCCAGGTGACTCCTCTGAAAAAGAAACAACTCTGCTCAGTTTTAAAGTATAACACTCACCAAGTATTAAGTCATTTGTTCGTTTTTTTATTTATGGTGTGTCAACTTTGGTACTATGATTCGAGCTAAGGACACAGGGATATATGACACGGGAAAAATAAACAATGAATTTCCTCTCACGAAGTTTGTACTCCAGTAGGAAGCCATCCAGAAAAGTAAATATAGCATGCCAAACAAACACGTGAGCAGATATAAAGCAAGGGAGGCCGATAGACAGTGTGGATAGAGGAGTTGGGGAGTTCTTCTCAGTAGAGTGGTCAGGAAGTCTTCTCTCCTATGATATCACTTGAGAAGGAACCTGGAGTGATGAGCAAATCATGCTAATTAACAGTGTATAGAGCAATTTCTAAGGAAACCTTGGCTGGAATATATTTGGGTGTTCTAGAAACAGCGTAGAGGCCAGTGTGTCTAGAGCAGAATGAGCAAGGAGGAAAGGGAGATGGTAGCAGATAAAATCAGAGGACATGAAGAGCTTTATGGGCCAGTATGATGGCTGTGGGCTTTCTGTGAGTGGCAGGAGAGGCTACTGGAGAGTTTGAGCAGAAAGCTAACATGCTCTGACTGACACTCCAGGAGGTCCTCTGACTGCCATGGGAACAAGGAGTTGTGGACGTGGGGAATGGCATGGGAAAACTAAGACCAACCAAGAGAAGATGAAGGCATATACTGGGTCCTCTCTAGAATGTCATTTTGTAACCCCCAGAATGAAATTTTTGACTCAAGCAAAGATTGACATTTGTTGTCAAATATTAGGTGAATGATTGATAGAAACTAGCTACTAGCTCTTCACCTGAGGCCAAAGCAGGACTACACAGATGTCTTTTGGTCACAAGGAGGAAAACATGACTCCACCATTAAGAAATCATGCTGTCATGTCTCTAACACAGAAGTCAAACTGAGCTTGGTAGGACAACCACGTGTCTCTTCCTATGATGCAGTGAGAAATATATAGAGGGTACTGTAACTGAAAATGTCTAAATGTAAATCAATTCTTTAAGTCTAACTTCCAGGGAATAGAGAAACAGGCTAAACAGTATAAGAGGCTACAAAGCAAACACAGAAGGTGGGAAATTCTACAGGGCAGAAGATCCACTCTCTTTGGAAAGTCAGAGTGATGAAAAAGGAGGTATTTTATTTAAAAAAAAAAGAAATGAAGGAATATATCCAGATACCAAGTGTGGTACTAGATTGAATCCTGGTTTGAACAAATCAGCCATACAAAGCTATTTCGAGTGTAGATATTTGAATAAGAATAGGATGCTAGATTCTATTTACGCTTTATTATTAATTTTGTTAAGAAAAACAATGCTATTTTTGACTCTGTTGGAATTTTTTTTTCTCTTCAAAGATGCATATCTAGATATTTAGGGACAAACTGGAAAGTTACCTGTAAGTTACTTAAAAATCCTCAGCATAAAAAGTAAGCTTAACAATAAAGAGGTTTTTCTACACTTTGCCTAGATCGCAATGGCCAGCCCAATACTGCTTGATCTGGGGCCAGTGTGGCAGACAGAAAATCAGAGTAGGAACAGATAGTTGGTGCAGTTGAGGTTCAAATATCTTATGTTAGCATATCTGACCATGTGAACAGAAACTCAGAAGGTGCCCTGCAAAGTGGCAGCACTGCAAACTAAACTTGCCATCTTCAAAGGAAGCCTCCCTCTGGTGCAATTACATAAAAAACACCTGTAATGTGCGAAGAAGACTTACTATGAGCCTGACAGACTTCCTGTGTGCAAAGGCCCATGATTATGGCAGAGTACGATGAAAAAAAGCTTAGAAAGCAGACGAAGCAGCCAAGCTATGCGCTGTTTCTGATCACTCCCAAGGTGTCTCCTCTTCAGTAGATTGCATCCCAGAAAGCTGATCCGGAACAGAAAGACCCCACTCAAGGATGAGCAAGCTGATAGGAACCTCTTGACTGAGAATCCAAGATAATGCAAGCTCACACAAGAGAAAGATTTAACAAGGCAAACGAAAAATATATGTAGAAAAAATAAGCCCCACAAGAAAAGAACAAATCAATCTCAATGAAATCAAAGAAAGTATTATGTCTTAGTGGGGTGGAGGGAGAAAGCAAAACAAAACAAAAAAGAAACAAACAAACAAACAAAAATAACAACTACAAACTCCAAGGGTTCAGAAAGAGGGAGATAAAAGTTGAGCTGGGCTGGGGTGCCTGGGTGGCTCAGTGGATTAAAGCCTCTGCCTTCAGCTCAGGTCATGATCCCAGGGTCCTGGGATGGAGCCCTGCATCGGGCTCTCCGCTGAGCAGGGAGCCTGCTTCCTCCTCTCTCTCTCTGCCTGCCTCTCTGCCTACTTGTGATCTGTCTGTCAAATAAATAAATAAAATCTTTGAGGAAAAAATAAAAAGTTGAGCTGGGAGTGGTCAGAAATTAAAAAACAGTAAGAAAAGAAGAGGAAACGCAGTCAAAGATAGTATCAATTAGGACTCCTTTGTTGGAAGCAATAGAAATGGACTCTGACTAACTTAAAAAGGAAATTTAATAATAGGATATGGAGGAGCTCCCAAGATCACAAGGAAGGCTAAAGACCACGCACAGAGGGGCACATGGCTGGCTCAGTTGGAAGAGCATGTGACCCTGATCTCAGGATTGTGAATTCAAGCCCCACATTGGGTGTAGAGATTACTTAGATAAATAATTTAAAAATTTTTTTAAAAGATTACATACAAGAACGGAAGCTCCAGAAGGCCTTGCTGAAGGAATGTTTTCATAGTGTTACCTGGTGCGACCCCTGAATACATAAATGAAAGACAATTTTCTACCCCCGCCCTAGCTCAAGATTCAGGACACTAGGACATTACATAACTTGCCTCTTGGCTGTACCAAGGAAATCTGTGAAGAGCTTCAGTACGAGAAGTTCATACTTCTTTTCCACTCTCTAGTATGAGGCATGAATATTTCCCATCTCCCTAACTCCTGCACAAAACAAGGGAGAAGCAATTCTTCAAAGGGAGATGATGGTGGTGTTACTTAAGAGAAGTGAATGTTTCAAAAAAAAAAAAAAAAAAAAAAAAAAAAAAAAAAAAAAAAAAAGAGAAGTGAATGTTTCAATGCCAAAAATTAGTAACTCTCCACTACAGGAACATGACAGACAGGTGTTAAGGAAAAAAAAATAAAAATAGAAAGGATAAATAGTTAAAAAAAAATGGAAAGAATAGGACAACAGAGATCAAATATAAATATATTCAAGTGTTTGCTCCTGAGATCCAGAAATGATAATCGAAGATGATAGTATAAGAATGAGTGAAATAAACATTGGGGTAGAGATGGCCCTTCTTTTCACTACATCTGTATCTTTGGGGTACCCCAATGTTTATAGCAGCAATGGCCACGGTCGCCAAACTGTGGAAAGAACCAAGATGCCCTTCAACAGATGAATGGATATGGAAGATGTGGTCCATATACACTATGGAGTATTATGCCTCCATCAGAAAGGACGAATACCCAACTTTTGTAGCAATGTGGATGGGACTGGAAGAGATTATGCTGAGTGAAATAAGTCAAGCAGAGATAGTCAATTATCATATGGTTTCACTTATTTGTGGAGCATAGCAAAAAGCATGGAGGACATGAGGAGTTAGAGAGAAGGGGTTGGGGTAAATTGGAAGGGGAGGTGAATCATGAGAGACTATGGACTCTGAAAAACAATCTGAGGGGTTTGAAGTGGCAGGGGGGTGGGAGGTCGGGGTACCAGGTGGTGGGTATTATAGAGGGCACGGATTGCATGGAGCACTGGGTGTGGTGAAAAAATAATGATACTGTTATGCGAAAATAAATAAATTTTTTAAAAAAGAAATATAACTTCAAACACATAGAAAACTAAAAAAAAAAAAAAAAAAAAAAGGAATGAGTGAAATATATTTATCTCCATAATCCACTACCACTTCATTCTTAGCAGGTTTTTATATACTGAGCTGAGGTGAAGAAGGTGTCAAATTTTCCAGTTAATTTATCCAACAATAAGTGAACACAGAAATGCTGTAAATGCTGTGTAGCCTGAGAAGTATCTTCTCCATATATCTCAATAAAGCATTTTATAGTAAGCCTGGTCAGTGAAGCTTCTCGGTAATACAGAGCTCCAGGGGTGCCTGAATGGCTCAGTCCGTTAGGAGTCTGCCTTCCCCTCGGGTCATGATCTCAGGGTCCATGATCTCTGAGCCATGTCCGGCTCCCTGCTCAGTGGGGAGTCTGCTTCTCCCTCTCCCTCTGCCTCTTTCGCCCAACTTGTTCGTTCTCTCTCTCTTTCACTCTCTCTCTCAAGTAATAAATTAAAGAAAAAAAACAAAACAGAGCTCCAGAGAAAAGCAGTACTGATGAATCTTGTTAATTTTTTATTCGTTTGTTATCTAGGTGGAGTTCATCTATAATAGGCAAATTAGTTTCACATACTCACCTGAGCTACCCTGAGCCATTGGGCTGATCTGATTGTGAAAGCTAAAGAGAAAACAAATAAATCCATGTAACTACTTCTATTTTTTTTTCAAGATTTTATTTATTGGGACGCCTGGGTGGCTCAGTTGGTTAAACATCTGCCTTCTGCTCAGGTCATGATCCTCGGGTCCTGGGATCAAGCCCCACCTTGGGCAAGGAGCCTGCTTCTCCCTCTGCCTTACTCTCCCCCTGCTGTGCTCTCTCTCCGACCAAAAAAAAAAAAAAGGAAAAGAAAAAGTAAGATCTTTAAAAAAATATTTATTTGAGAGTGAGAGTGAGTGAGAGAAAGCATAAGCCAGGGGAGGGGGAAGAAGCAGACTCCCTGCTGAGCAAGGAGCCCAATGCAGGACTGGATCCCAGGACCTTAGGATCATGACCCAAGCTGAAGGCACCCCCCTTCAGTCTGAGCCACCCCCCGCCCCGCGCCCTCTATGTAACAACCTTTTGCTGCTGCTATTTCAAATTAGAGCTTAGCAGGAGAAAGAAAATACTTCTAGCTTTTAATCCTGTGTTGTTTTTTCTTCCTATAAAAAAAAAAATTGAAGAGACACGCGAAGACCGCAATAAGCAGATACGGTGAGAACTGCTCCATACAAACATCTCCATGGCCTATCTAACGTAGCATGGGAGGAGGTCTGACATGGCTAATGTTAAGAGCTAATCTGAATATTGAAGATAGAAAAAGAACTCACCCAAGTATTCAAATTATCAAAATTATCTGATCATATCATCAGATAAATATAGAGCAAGGGAACCCTAGGTGCTTTACCTTAAAACAGCTACTGAGACCCTCTGAGAATTGGTACATAAAAAACAAAATATCTAGGGTGCCTGGGTGGTTCAGTTGGTTAAGTGACTGCCTTCGGTTCAGGTCATGATCGTGGAGTCCTGAAATCGAGTCCTTTATCAGGCTCTCTGCTCATCAGGGTGTCTGCATCTCCTTCTGATTCTCCCCTTCTCATGCTCTCTCTCTCTCTCATTCTCTCTTGTTCAAATAAATAAAATATTTTAAAAAATAAAACCAAAAAAACAACAACAAAATCTAAACATGTATAACTAAGTGAGCCTTTTTTTTCACTTTTTAAATTTTTAACTAGGTCTTAATAACAGTCTTATTGAAGTATAACTGATATACATAAATAAATAAATAAATAGATAAATAAATAAAAATCCTGTGTGTATGTAATATATACAGTTTGATGAATTTGGACATAGCACAGGTAATTCTTCATCAATGACTTGAGTAGGTTTTGCCATCTCTGGGTAGCAGAGCTCTCAAGAACAGAGACTCCCAAGCCAGACTGAACCCACACATGGTTCACCGTCCCACTCCTTATGGTCAAACCACTCTGTGCTTTGTGTTCTTCATGGGGTTATTTCAAGAATGAAATAAAATAAAACATGTAAGGCAATAAAAATAATACCTGAGGCTGACATTATTTAATCAATGCTATCAGCTATTTTTATTGTCATTAAATATCAGGAACGGATAAAACCATAATAATAAAAACAATCATTCATTATCTTGAAAGGCTGATCTTAAAACAGACCAGGTTTGACTATTACAAGGCTCCTTTAGTCCTTTACAATGTGTGCCTTCCATTTGACACTTCCATGTAGGTTCTGTACATATTTCTGGGTTCACATAAATTGTTCGCTGGTGAGACTAACCAACTTGAGGTCAGATCTTACCTCTTACTCAAATGCTCATGAACTGCAGCAGATCATACTAAGTAATATGGAATTCGTGTTTTCATTTTGCTCAAGAGATATGAAATCAGACAACTCTCAGTTTTTAAGAAAGTCTAGTAGAAGAATAATGAGCAAAACTTGTATCTGATTGTTTTCAAATGCATCAAATGCATGAAGATGAAATTCGTTGGTGGATCCTGTCAATCTTTACTTCACAATAAAAATAAAAAAGCAGATTGAGTCAGGTTAAATTTCCCCAGCCTTTAACTTAAAAAAAAAAAAAATTAGCCTCCGTTACTCACAACACCTGTTTTTTGTCTCAAAAGAAAATGTCCTGTGGAGGTATATCATAGTATCTGTGTTATATAAGCAGACGTTCTATGAAGAAGGGCTACAGAAACCAGGAAAAGTAATAAATATGCATACAGAGTACACTCTATTTTACTCTAGTCTTTAAAAATGAAGTAAGGGAAGATTTTCCTAAATTATTTATAAGGAAAGGAGAGATGTAAATGATGCCTAAAACTGTTATTCACATACAGCAGTTAAAACCAAATCACATCAATGAGGCTCGAACCACTGGTATTGTACTCAGCCATTAGTGGATTGTACAGGTGAGTTTTCTACTGTTACTTAGCAGTAGGTACTTACCAACTTGGAAGTGATCTTTCCCTGATGATGTTGACTGTTTTTGCTCAGTAATTGCAACACTTGGTTGAACACAGAATACCATAAGGCCTCTTCATATATAAATGTCACTCTGCCCATCAGCAATATTGGTGACATCAGGAAAGACTGTCTACAGCTCAAGGCATCATGTTTAGCTTGCAAAAGAGAAACTCGGAGGCTATTTTCTTTCATGACAAATGGAGACCGTGTTCTTCAAAATGATTGACGGGGCATGTAAACCAATCTTTATAAACTTCATTTAGCAGAGGAAATATTCTAGAATCCACTGAAATGCACAGAGTCAGATGAGATTTAAGGAGAAGCTGGTGAGAAATATAATTCCTAGAATATGCCTATACTTGCTTGTTTCTGGAACTCTGACAAGCTTCCCAGTGGGTACTGCATGACCTGGCTTGTGTGTGTGTGTGTGTGTGTGTGTGTGTGTGTGTGTGTGTGTTTCCCATCATTCAGCCCCATTTCAAGACATCTGTTCAATAGAGGCTTTCACCTCCTGGATGTTTCCAGATATAGTTCAGTAGTACCCGAATAAGCCAAATAAGCCAACGATGGTTACCATGGTGAGATCAATCTTCTGTTCAAATTTCATAGGAAAAGAGACAAGGTGAAAATTCCACTGAAAAGAAAGGTTGCTGGCATGTCTACCATGGATTTTGAACTTTCTATCAGTCCTACCAACAAGCTCTATCTTCCTGACTTAGAGATACTCCCACATGCTTTCTTCTCAGAGTCTATCACTTTGCTTGTTCCTGCTGCCTTACTAAAACCACATGGTAATCCAACCACACTACTCTGTCAATACTTTCTGCCCTCTCTTAGCCAGTGTCTTAATCAGTCCAGCTGCTATAACTAAATACCACAGACTGGGTGGATTATAAACACCAGAAATTTATTTCTCACAGATCTGGGGCTGGGAAGTCCAATGTCAAGGCACCAATATGGTCACCTCCTGGTGAGAGTCAGAACACCTGTCTGTGTTCTATGCGGTAAAAGGGTAGAGATCTCTCTGGAGCCTCTTTTATAAGGAAATAACCCAATTCATGAGGGTTCCACCCTCATGAATTAACCCTCCCAAAGACCACACTTCCTAATACCATCCTCTCTGAAGGTTAGGATTTCAACATATGAATTGGGGTGCGTGGGAAGTTGGAGGTGGGGGTGGACACATTCAGACCATAGCAGCCAGGATCGTAAAGAAGCAGAATGGAACTCACCTAGTAAGCTGTGAGATGGTTTAGAGTGTTGGAGAAACCCTAAGGAAGAAAGAAGGAAAAGAGCCATTACAAGTACCAGAATGATTTGCCAAATTAGAGAAGAATGCTGTGTTCATATTTCGAAAGTGGCAATTCTGTGTGGGTCCATTCTGTTTCTACTGCAGTGTGCTATTTCCCTTGGAAAAGCCATGGTATCTCTACTTCTGTTTCAACTATGAAACACATCTAAGTCATTTAAAAGGACTAATGGGAAAAGTTGATCAATAATGCTTTCAGATACTCAAAAGAAAATTTATCTCAATCTACTAGAAATTTCAAAGCTACATGTGATGTTAAGGTATATTACATGTATTAGACTGGGCTTATCAAATATTTATTTCCTTTTTTCCTTTACATATTTTTTGATGCTCTATTTTAACTACCTTTATATTTTTGCTCCCTATTTTAAAATATTTCAAATAATTTTGGAAGGCTATGGGTATCAACAAAAATAAAATAAAGCTCTTAAATAAAGGCAAATTATCAGTGGAAAAATATCCATGTAGTGTCACTGTTCTAATTATAGTTGTATTATTGGATCTCCTTGCCTGAAAGGATTTGGGTTTTGCTATCTTCCTAGAAAAAAAGAAAGTTGAGAAACTATTAACCTTTGATAACCTTTACAATATTTTTTCAAGTTTGCCATGTGCTGCCAAGGGAACATATCCAGACAGAGCAGAAAATTCATTAGACTTGAGTGTTTCAAATATCTATATCAAGGACAAGGACAAAACTGCTGTCATAGAGAAAGGACTGGTACACTAGGGCACAATAACTTCAATTTTTCTTCATCTGGGTCTGGTGACCCATTCCATGAAAATGCCAGCACTGCACTATTTCATCCAGATGAACTGGGGTTATGACATCAAGATAAACGCTATTTGCTCAGAAAGCCCTGATGTACAGCACTGCAAGGCTATGTTCCTGATAATATTCACAGTCTCCCTCAGTAGAGTCAAAAGTGATATCCGATTTGGATGACATTTGCAGAATTTGGGGCCAAAGTTTTTCTGCCTCCCAAAGGCAAAAACTTTTAATCAATGGGACTACTAGGTTTAAATCAAGGTACACACTAGTGGTCAGAAACTATTAGACTCTTAATGAGTTGAACAGCAACTATAATTCCAACACCTTTAAGTGTCAACTTAGCTTTGTGATATTTTCAAATATTCTCATGAAAACCACTGTTTATTGCAGTTGATTTCCTTCCACCTTTTATCTCCATTCACCATCTCCTTCTCTTTAGTCTCTCTCCTCCCTTGGTTTTGGGGACTTTGATTTTATCCTGATTTTTCTTCTGCCTCTCTCCTTTCTCCTTCCTAGACACCTGTAGGAGCCCCTCATACCCTGGGCTCTCTTCCCTTCTGTCTGTCTCTATCCTGGGTCACTTCATCCATCTCACGCCGATGACTCCTACATCTATACCAGTATACCAGTCTTTAGCCTCAGTGTCAGTCCTACATATTTTACTACTATTTAATAAATCCACTTGGATATTACACAGACAACTCAAAGCAAACCTTCCCAAAACTGAAACTCATCAACTAGCCTGTTTACACACTGATTTTCAGTTTCAGGCAATTGTATCACCTGATTGAATCCACCCAGTTTCCAAAGATGCAAGGCTTGAAAATGAAACCCAACTTTCAAGTTCCTTTTCAAATTCTGCCAAATCACAAAACCTCCTGGATTCACTCCCTCTTCATTATCTCTACTGCCTTGGAGCAGGTTCATATCCTTCCCACCTGGACATCTGAACCAACCTTATCCCTTCTTCTGGTATCCTTTATCAAACTTCCATTCCCAAACCTCCACTAAGGGAGTTCTCCTAAAACAGAAGTCTGATCATGTCATTTTTCAGCCCTAACGCTTTCAATGGATCTTCACTGACTCTGGGATGTTGTGTGTGTGTTTGTGTGTCTGAGGGAGATAGAGAGGAAGAGAAGGGAAAGGAAAAAGAGAATGTGCTGGGCTTTACTGTCAAACTCTCTTGGTTCAAATCTAGACTCAACCAAGTGACATCAGTTAGATCACTTAATTCTCTCTAACCTGAGTTTCCTCATATGTTAAACGAGAATAATAGCCTTACCTAATTCCTAGGGGGACTGTGAGGACAAATTGAGATAAAGCATTTGAAGGGACTAGTGCCTGGCATACAATTAGGTGTTTGATCAACGATAGTTATTTCTGATCTTACTTGACAAAGTCTAAACTCCTCAGTGTTATGTACGGACCCTCCCCAGCCTGTGCTTTCCACCTCCCACCTCATCTTTAGCCAAACCCTTCACACCCTAAGATTCTTCTATGTCAGCTGAAATACTGCAGTGTCTTCTCTCCTCTGCCATGAATATGCTGCCCAAAATCTCTGTCCTCTTTTCTTCTCTTCCTAGCTAACTCCTACTCACCCTTCAAGGCACTTTTTGCTCTGGATCACTTTCCCTAACCCACATCCCCAGCTGGATTATGGGCCTGTGTTATGAATTTAATAATTATTTCAATCCCAAATGAAGCTCCTTGTATTTTCTTATATGTCACTCCTATGGCAATTGAGAATAGATTGGTATTTGGGAATATAAACCTTGCCCTCAAGGAGCTTCTAGGTCATAGGAGAATAACAAACGCTGTGGCAGGTGTGTTTCCAAGCATCATGCATATATGTGAAGGGGCTTCTAATCCTGCCTTTAAGGGTCTGGGATAGCTTATGGGAAAAACAAATTTCTAAAATCTTCTGAGTCTAAATGTGACACACAATGATTTATTGTCCAAATTGGGCTACTCCTGGGAATAAAAGAGGGTGGTATTAATAAGCATTCTGAGCAATAGACATAAACCAGGACTGTCCAGGACAGACAGGTTGTAACACCACACTTACCAAACGGTCCCAGCACAGTTTGGGAGTTGCAAAGTAAATGTCGAATGCCTCAAACTCATGAACTGAAGAAGACAAGAAGTGGTATACCCCTGAAGCCAGTCAGAAAACCACAGAAAATTAGGGGCTCTCCTGAACAAGACGAGAGCTCTCTTACTCTCTTAGGCCATGAGGAATGCCAGAACAGGGAGCTAGGAGCTGGAAAAGGAAAGAGAAATGAGCTTGCTAAAAAGCAATCCATGAAATCTTCCTTCTGTGGTTTCGTTGACTTGTCCACGTGATTCTCAGCCCACATTACCTGGAGACTGTGGCAGGAGGCAAAGGATGGAGGCGTGCAAAATCTTTGGAGAACCTCATCCCATTTTTAACTAAGGACTGGCAGCAAAGCTTTCATCATCCAGACTCTATCAGGCCCTGTCAGTGGCCAAATTTCCCTACCTCTGTAACTCAGGCAGATACACCTGTGACCTGTGACATCCAGCAAAATGAAGAGCTTTCTCTTTTTCAGTTCCAGAGAACAGAGAGCATTATGACCGCACAGGGAGGTAACGCTACCCTCAGAGTATAGTTATCTCAGCCATACAACTGGAATAATAACAGAGTTATAACAACGGCAACACACAATTAAGGGCAACCAGTACTTGATAGGAATTGACACTCGTACAGAATTAGAGGTAGAGCCCTTCCTGCACACATATTCTGTGTCTTTAATCCCCCAAAGGGGTATCTGACAAATGTCAGATAACAAAGTCCAGGAAAGGACCCTTCAGGCTCTTTTTTTGTATTACCAGGACATACCAATGAATAGAATGAGCTGCGGGCAGTTTTCTGTTCTATTTATAGCCAAAACTGACTATTTGGAAGCCAGTGCTGACCTACTGACTGCAATTTACAATTCCTGAAGTGATGTATAAATAGATAAATGATTCAAATCCAGGAAAGTCCATAGCAACACTACACAATAATCACAGACTCTTAGAGCTAATACCGCCCAGCTTAAATGGAGAAGCTGCCCCCAAGCGGGTCAAAGCACTTGGAAGATCCTTTTTACACTTCATCTTCTCAACATCTCTGTGAGCTAGGAAGAGGAAAAAATGATAATATTTAGGGAGATGAAAAAGGCTCTGAATATATCACACAAAAATTTCCTATGAAGAGAACATCTAGGCGGTCAAATGTTAATTATCTGGCTTTTTATAACAGAGAAAACCTGACTTTTAAGATTCTTACTACTTCAGAACAATATATCAATGGGCCTTTGGTAGCTCTTCAAATTCTAGGAATTACTAGGGCAAATAGAAATGCAATTTTAGGGGCACCTGGGTGGCTCAGTGGGTTAAGCCTCTGCCTTCGGCTCAGGTCATGATCTCAGGATCCTGGGATCGAGCCCCTCATCGGCTCTCTTCTCAGTGGGGAGCCTGCCTCCTCCTCTCTCTCTGCCTGCCTCTCTGCCTACTTGTGATCTCTCTCTCTCTCTGTGTCAAATAAATAAATAAAATCTTAAAAAAAAAAAAGAAATGTAATTTTATCTCACTGTTTCACTGATGGACTATAAAAGGAGCCCCAAGCTGGGAATTAGGCTGCTTGCATTAGGGCCTATCTCTGAAATTTCTAGCTAAAGTTCCTAGTGCTGGGAATTTATGGGATCCAGTTCCAACAAGAGAACAATACTTTGTACTTCATCACTGATCAAAGCACTGGGTGAATCCATATATAGAAGGCTTGGCCATCCTATGAGCATTACACAAATCTAAAAGACTGAGAACTACTGCTTTTTTTTTAAATCCTGGGACCTGAAGACAGTGAACAAAGTGAACCGAGAAACCTAGCTCTTTTTCCAGAATTTGTTTTGGCCATTACCTCAGGAACATCATCATAACTCAAGAACTATCAAACTGATTTGCTACAGGACCACATGGTAATTTGTAGGAATATCCTGTGCATTCTACTGACTATTCAGAGAGCAAATACTCCCTCTGATTCCAAAAACAGAGCTCATTGATTTCTTTGGTGTATCTGATGGCAGTCTATGCTGGAAGTCATAGACCTGTCCGTAGAACGCAAAAGATGTGGGTAAGAAAATGATTTTAGTAAAAAGAAGAGGAGAATCCTCATGCCAATAATCTCTGGCCACAAATAAGTTTAAAATACAAAATCCTTAAGAAGACAGGTTTAGGGCACATGGGTGGCTCAGTCTGTTAAATGTCCCCCTCTTGGTTTCAGCTCAGGTCATGATCTGAGTCCTGGGATCGAGGCCTGTGTCGGCTCCACACTCAACGGGAAGCACGCTAGAGATTCTCGCTCTCCCCCTTTCTCTGCCCCTCCTTTCCCTCAAATAAATAAAAAAACAGGTCTAAAATGATGAATATAAACCATGACACTCATTGTAAATTCCTAAAACGAGCAATAAACAGCAAGAAAACTGACTTAAGTGGACTTTCCTGGAAGCAGAGGTTAAGACATGTATTTGGGTGCATCTCATTTCTTGCAGGAGTTGCTTTAGGAGAAGCAAGGTTAACAGCGAAGGAGATAGAGCCAAAAAGGATGCAGCCTTATCCCACAGGCACCTGGAGAATAAATCACACCCAGAGCTGAACCTTCATGAGAAAAGGGGGTGGGGCTTTTTCACTCCCATGTCATCCTGTCAGTGGCCACCCCTGAGTGTGACACAGGGAAGGAGTATAATCTCAGGCTTCTCTGTACAAGGCAGCCACCTTCAGCCAAAACAATTTTGCGAGGAGAAGCAGATATGAGCTGTTCCCCAAGCACTTGAAGGGGCTGGGAAATGGATGGGTGTTCAGGGGGGGGGGGGGATTCATGGGGCATCAGCAGCTTTGAGGACTAAAACCATAAGGGCTGTTAAATTACAATTCGTTAGCACTAATGAGCTAACTTGGAAATAATGAATTTCTGTACCTTTCAAAACTAGTGCTACCTAAATTTCAAATTTGAAACTACATTATAAACTCCTCTTGAGAAGGGATTCTGCCTCAATTATCTTTTCATTTCCACCATGCCTTGCCGTGTGCTGTGAAATTCATGTTTCTTCAGTGAACAGAATGGAAAGGAGTAGACTGGCACGGAATGGAATAGAAAATAGAATCAAATCTCCTGAAATGAGTTGGGGTTCTTGGGAGGGTGTAAGACTAGACATTCATGTTATCACAGAAAATATGCTAAGGGCAGTTAAACTGAACTCTACTGCAAGTATAAAGAACTATACTGTAGGGCGCCTGGGTGGCTCCGTGGGTTGAGCCTCTGCTTTCGGCTCAGGTCATGATCTCAGGGTCCTGGGATGGAGTCCCGTGTCAGGCTCTCTGCTCGGCAGGGAGCCCACTTCCCCCCTCTCTCTCTGCCTGCCTCTCTGCCTACTCGTGATCTCTCTCTGTGTGTCAAATAAATAAATAAAATATTTTAAAAAAAAAACTACACTGTAGTTAAAAACACACCTCTTGTATTAGGCACGTTTCATGCTTTTAATCATCTTGAATCGATTTATGAATTTCTGCCAAAACATAAAGAAGGATGTGAACATTTCAGTGAAAAAAACACACACACAAACACACATACACACAAACACACACACACACATGGAAGCAAGTTGCTAGAGCTTAGGACAAACCCCCACTGGCTTAAGCCCATCACTGAAGCGCTGCTCGGGAGTGAGGTGTGACCCCAGGGTGTACAGGAGGAAGGAAGCCCTGTCAGCCCAAACCAGGATTTTGGTGACCATTAAGTACAGACCATCTATGACTAGTCTGATGAATCTGGTGATGGTTGCTTCATCAAAGTGCCTAAAAGTTGTCTATGAAGAGTGCTTCCTATAACAAGAATATGAAGTTACAGAATTGTCCAAATTCAGCTTTTGAAGTAAAAACAAAAAAATAAAATAAAATAATAATTTCACATGAACGAGTTCTCTGAGCTCTGCGATGATCTTACCTTTCCTCGTACCTCCCGATCCATAAAAAGCCTATAACAAGAGTCAATGATCACTGCAAGCTTGTCGTGCCCAAAGCAGAGCTCTGGTGCTTCACACAAACTAACAAGCATTCTCACAACATAGGTGTTATCTAGTACTATGGCCCCTTTTTCACAATAAGGAAACTGAGTCAGAGACAGTAAGTAAGTTGCCCTAGGTGAGTTGCAGGAAGGGAACTTACACTCATGCAATCTGGCTCCCGGGTTCTTGCTGTTAGCCATTGTTCTCTGCTCAGCCCTTACTGACCAGTCTCAATGGGGTGTGAGCTCTTTCTCCAGGTTATCTAAGTTGCACTTACATGTGAGCATGACCTCGTAACTCAGTGTGTGTGTATATGCCAGCCAGCATCCAGTCACCATCTTCTGGCAACCACACTCTGACTTCTCTCCAGACACATCTCCCTCCTTCATCTCCTGATGGTTCCATGAAGCTGATTCTGCTCTTTAGTTATGGAGCAATCAACCCAGAGAGAATTAACACATTCACAGTGAATTAGTCATCTTCTTAGGCTTTGGAAAGAGTCATTCAAAATAGACAAGGATAAACAGGTGGGGCCCACATGAAGTAGAGCGGATTCTTCATACCTTCTTCTTTCATTTCCTAATTCTTTTCTCCCCTCAATCCACAGCCCCTCGTGTTTGCTCTGAAGTATGCGAGTCCAGGGGATATCTTCTGTCATCATCATCATCATCACAAGCATAAAACACAGAGATCCCAGTGTCCTCCTGTTTCTTCCCCTTGGGAACCATGGGCACATTTAAGGAGCACAAAAGCCCTAGCAGTCAAAAGGGTCCCTACTATTTGAACCAATTTCTGTATTGTCCCATAACACCTATAATTGTACATTTTTGTTACAGGAGGATTTAAAACTTTGTAGTATTTTTTTATTCTGTCAGGATAAAGACCCCATTTCTTCTGTAGTTTATAGCACCAGACAATGACAGGTAATATCCCTTCGCTTTGGCCCTGAGCCTGTGCACACTCAGTCTTTGGTCCCTTTTATGAGGGATAGTTTTATAGTCAGTTGTTTGATGCAACATGAAAAGTTTGTTCCTCAAAAACTTCAGATGCAACAGAACAGGTGACAGGACAGTCGGAGTTACAGCACAAGACGGGTTCTGCTCTGCCTTTAGGGATAATTAAACAGTTCAGGCTACACCTGTGACAAAAATACCTGGTTTACTGATGACAAATCTTTAACTTGATTATAGCTACATGATAAATTCATCTCAGGATTGCTAGAGGAAAATGACCAAGATGAAAACAAGAAAACACTCAGAGACGCTCATGAAATAAATTCCATGTGAACATGCATGGTATTCTCTGGGCCCATAAAACCAATTTCAAAAGATGCAAGGGAAATGGGAGTACATTTCTATACTGACATTAAAGTTGAATATTCCTACAAAGGATTTCCAAACACTTTTGTTTTAGGCCCACAGTGTTTCATTTGCTGGCTCACCTCCTCTGGAGATGATGACTTTCTCTGATCTCCCCAGATTTCTGAACATTCAGACTGGCCTCCCAGTTAGTTCAACATCTCTTTATGTGGTTCGAGAGACTCCCCTCTGTGTGATGGACGTGTCTTGACAGGAACAGGTCTGTGAGTCCTCCTGGAGTTTGTCCTCCTATGTCTCCGTCTTCCCAAGCAAGAAATGGTCCCAACACAGAAACTCTGTAGATGCCGGTGTACTGATTCACCTTCCTTCATTTTTTGTCATATTTTATCAGCAAGAGAAACGTAGTCTCTGCAGGTGAATGTTTCTGCCTTCATGTTCATGGTCTCCAACCCAACAGAGGGAAGAGTAGTGTCTGTTGTCTCTGACTCTGCTCTCCTTTTATTTGTACACATGTCTAGAGTGTATCTCTCTTTTTTTTTAAGATTTTATTTATTTATTTGACAGACAGAGATCACAAGTAGGCAGAGAGGCAGGCGGGGGGAGAGGGGGGAAGCAGGCTCCCTGCTGAGCAGAGAGCCCAATGTGGGGCTCGATCCCAGGACCCTGAGATCATGACCTGAGCTGAAGGCAGAGACTTTAACCCACTGAGCCACCCAGGTACCCCCTAGTGTGTATCTCTTACATCCTGTGTGGAAAACTTGGTGGTAATGCCCAAATTGCCCCTCAGAGCAAGTGATAAAATTATTTCTCAATGGCCATTTAAGAGTGGCTGATAAAGTTTAGTGTCTTCTAAACAAAAAGATACAGAGGTATTCTGTGATTCATTTCTGCCATAGTAACACAGATATTTGTCGATTGTGGTTGTGGGAGCTTAAATAGAGTTTTGATTGCATGTATCCTCTGTGATAATTTACAGAACAGAAATAGGAAACAATTATGTGATAGTGGAAAAAACAACTCATTTTTTTCTTCTCATTATTTTTAAGGTGAGACTATGAATGAAAAGAGTATCTTACACTTTTGATTCTTTTTTTTTTATTTAAATTCAATTTAATTAATGCATGGTGTATTATTAGTTTCAGGGGTAGAATTTAGTGATTCATCAGTTGCACCTGGTACTCATTCCATCAAGGGGCTTTCTTAATGCCCATCGCCTATTTACCCCATCCCCCCCCCCACGCCCCTCCAGCAACGCTCGGTTTGATTCCCAGAGTTAAGAGTCTCTTCTAGTTTGTTTCCCTCTTTGTTTTTGTCTTGTTTTATTTTTCCTTCCCTTCCCCTCTGTTCATCTGTTTTGTTTCGTCAATCCCACACAGGAGTGAAATCATATGGTATCTGTCCAGAAAGTAGACTCCTCATCATGCCCTTTGAGCTTAACAGGGTTTAAAGTGAAACATTTTAACTTTCTCTCCAGTATTGACATGAAATCTGATGCCCACCCCTCTCACTTTACAGGGTTTGTTAGTGAATATTTCAATTCTATTTTTTAAACCCACAATTTAGATACTATGATTATTGGTGTTACTTTATACAAACAATGTAGATTTACCTGCTATGTCATATGCTCCCCATTCCTTGTTGTAACTCTGATCATCCTTCTTTTTTTTTTCATCCTGAAGTACACTTTTTGAAAGTCTCCTTAGTGTGGGCATCTTCCTATTATGCTCTCTTGGTTTTTGTTCCTTTGTGATGACCTTTTACTTAAGCCTATTCTTGCACGGTAGCTTTATTATTCACACAATACTTTTTTTTTTTTTTTAGGTCTTATATGTATTTTTATTTTTTTTTTTGACTTTTAATTTTTTATTTTTATAAACATATATTTTTATCCCCAGGGGTAAAGGTCTGTGAATCACCAGGTTTACACACTTCACAGCACTCACCAAAGCACATACCCTCCCCAATGTCCATAATCCCACCCCCTTCTCCCAAACCCCCTCCCCCCAGCAACCCTCAGTTTGTTTTGTGAGATTAAGAGTCAATTATGGTTTGTCTCCCTCCCAATCCCATCTTGTTTCATTGATTCTTCTCCTACCCACTTAAGCCCCCATGTTGCATCACCACTTCCTCATATCAGGGAGATCATATGATAGTTGTCTTTCTCGGCTTGACTTATTTCACTAAACATGATACGCTCTAGTTCCATCCATGTTGTCGCAAATGGCAAGATTTCATTTCTTTTGATGGCTGCATAGTACTCCATTGTGTATATATACCACCTCTTCTTGATCCATTCATCTGTTGATGGACATCTAGGTTCTTTCCATAGTTTGGCTATTGTGGACATTGCTGCTATAGACATTCGGGTGCACGTGCCCCTTTGGATCACTACGTTTGTATCTTTAGGGTAAATACCCAATAGTGCAATTGCTGGGTCATAGGGCAGTTCTATTTTCAACATTTTGAGGAACCTCCATGCTGTTTTCCAGAGTGGCTGCACCAGCATGCATTCCCACCAACAGTGTAGGAGGGTTCCCCTTTCTCCGAATCCTCGCCAGCATCTGTCATTTCCTAACTTGTTGATTTTAGCCATTCTGACTGGTGTGAGGTGATATCTCATTGTGGTTTTGATTTGTACTTCCCTGATGCCGAGTGATATGGAGCACTTTTTCATGTGTCTGTTAGCCATCTGGATGTCTTCTTTGCAGAAATGTCTGTTCATGTCCTCTGCCCATTTCTTGATTGGATTATTTGTTCTTTGGGTGTTGAGTTTGCTAAGTTCTTTATAGATTCTGGACACTAGTCCTTTATCTGATATGTCATTTGCAAATATCTTCTCCCATTCTGTCAGTTGTCTTTTGATTTTGTTAACTGTTTCCTTTGCTGTGCAAAACCTTTTGATCTTGATGAAATCCCAATAGTTCATTTTTGCCTTTGCTTCCCTTGCCTTTGGCGTTGTTCCTAGGAAGATGTTGCTACGGCAGAGGTTGAAGAGGTTGCTGCCTGTGTTCTCCTCAAGGATTTTGATTGATTCCTTTCTGACATTGAGGTTCTTCATCCATTTTGAGTCTATTTTTGTGTGTGGTGTAAGGAAATGGTCCAATTTCATTTTTCTGCATGTGGCTGTCCAATTTTCCCAACACCATTTATTGAAGAGGCTGTCTTTTTTCCATTGGACATTCTTTCCTGCTTTGTCGAAGATCAGTTGACCATAGAGTTGAGGGTCTATTTCTGGGCTCTCTATTCTGTTCCATTGATCTATGTGTCTGTTTTTATGCCAGTACCATGCTGTCTTGATGATGACAGCTTTGTAATAGAGCTTGAAGTCCGGAATTGTGATGCCACCAACTTTGGCTCTCTTTTTCAATATCCCTTTGGCTATTCGAGGTCTTTTCTGGTTCCATATAAATTTTAGAATTATTTGTTCCATTTCTTTGAAAAAGATGGATGGTACTTTGATAGGAATTGCATTAAATGTGCAGATTGCTTTAGGTAGCATAGACATTTTCACAATGTTTATTCTTCCAATCCAGGAGCATGGAACATTTTTCCATTTCTTTGTGTCTTCCTCAATTTCTTTCATGAGTACTTTATAGTTTTCTGAGTATAGATTCTGTGCCTCTTAGGTAAGGTTTATTCCTAGGTATCTTATGGTTTTGGGTGAGATTGTAAATGGGATTGACTCCTTAATTTCTCTTTCTTCTGTCTTGCTGTTGGTGTAGAGAAATGCAACTGATTCCTGTGCATTGATTTTATATCCTGACACTTTACTGAATTCCTGTATAAGTTCTAGCAGTTTTGGAGTGGAGTCTTTTGGGTTTTCCACATTTAGTATCATATCATCTGTGAAGAGTGATAATTTGACTTCTTCTTTGCCGATTTGGATGCATTTAATTTCCTTTTGTTGTCTGATTGCTGAGGCTAGGACCTCTAGTACTATGTTGAATAGCAGTGGTTATAATGTACATCCCTGCCGTGTTCCTGACCTTAGCCGTAAAGCTTTCAGTTTTTCTCCATCGAGAATGACATTTGCGGTGGGTTTTTCATAGATGGCTTTGATGATATTGAGGTATGTGCCCTCTATCCCTACACTTTGAAGAGTTTTGATCAAGAAGGGATGCTGTACTTTCTCAAATGTTTTTTCAGCATCTATTAAGAGTATCATATGGTTCTGGTTCTTTCTATTATTGATGTGTTGTATCACATTGACTGATTTGCGGATGTTGAACCAACCTTGCAGCCCTGGAATAAATCCCACTTGGTCGTGGTGAATAATCCTTTTAATGTACTGTTGAATCCTATTGGCTAGTATTTTGTTGAGTATTTTCGCATCTGTGTTCATCAAGGATATTGGTCTATAGCTCTCTTTTTTGATGGGATCCTTGTCTGGTTTTGGGATCAAGGTGATGCTGGCCTCATAAAATGAGTTTGAAAGTTTTCCTTCCATTGCTATTTTTTGGAACAGTTTCAGGAGAATAGGAATTAGTTCTTCTTTAAATGTTTGGTAGAATTCCCCTGGGAAGCCGTCTGGCCCTGGGCTTTTGTTTGTTTGGAGATTTTTAATGACTGTTTCAATCTCCTTACTGGTTATAGGTCTGTCAGGCTTTCTACTTCTTCCTGGTTCAGTTGTGGTAGTTTATATGTTTCTAGGAATGCATCCATTTCTTCCAGATTGTCAAATTTATTGCCGTAGAGTTGCTCATAGTATGTTCTTATAATAGTTTGTATTTCTTTGGTGTTAGTTGTGATTTCTCCTCTTTCATTCATGATTTTATTTATTTGGGTCCTTTCTCTTTTCTTTTTGATAAGTTTGGCCAGGGGTTTATCAATTTTATTAATTCTTTCAAAGAACCAGCTCCTAGTTTCGTTGATTTGCTCTATTGTCTTTTTGGTTTCTATTTCATTGATTTCTGCTCTGATCTTTATGATTTCTCTTTTCCTGCTGGGCTTAGGGTTTCTTTCTTGTTCTTTCTCCAGCTCCTTTAGGTGTAGGGTTAGGTTGTGTACCTGAGACCTTTCTTGTTTCTTGAGAAAGGCTTGTACCGCTATATATTTTCCTCTCAGGACTGCCTTTGTTGTGTCCCACAGATTTTGAACCGTTGTATTTTCATTATCATTCGTTTCCATGATTTTTTTCAATTCTTCTTTAATTTCCCGGTTGACCCATTCATTCTTTAGAAGGATGCTGTTTAGTCTCCATGTATTTGGGCTCTTTTCAAACTTCCTTTTGTGGTTGAGTTCTAGCTTCAGAGCATTGTGGTCTGAAAATATGCAGGGAATGATCCCAATCTTTTGATACCGGTTGAGTCCTGATTTAGGACCAAGGATGTGATCTATTCTGGAGAATGTTCCATGTGCACTAGAGAAGAAATTGTATTCTGTTGCTTTGGGATGAACACCATGTTCTGAATATATCTGTGATGTCCATCTGGTCCAGTGTGTCGTTTAAGGCCTTTATTTCCTTGCTGATCTTTTGCTTGGATGATCTGTCCATTTCAGTGAGGGGAGTGTTAAAGTCCCCTACTATTATTGTATTGTTGTAGATGTGTTTCTTTGATTTTGTTATTAATTGGTTTATATACTTGGCTGCTCCCACGTTGGGGGCATAGATATTTAAAATTGTTAAATCTTCTTGTTGGACAGACCCTTTGAGTACGATATAGTGTCCTTCCTCATCTCTTATTATAGTCTTTGTCTTAAAATCTAATTGATCTGATATAAGGATTGCCACTCCTGCTTTCTTCTGATGTCCATGAGCATGGTGAATTCTTTTCCACCCCCTCACTTTAAATCTGGAGGTGTCTTCGGGCTTAAAATGAGTTTCTTAGAGGCAACATATAAATAGGTTTTGTTTTTTTTATCCATTCTGATACCCTGTGTCTTTTGACAGGGGCATTTAGCCCATTAACATTCAGGGTAACTATTGAGAGATATGAATTTAGTGCCATTGTATTGCCTGTAAGGTGACTGTTACTGTATATGGTCTCTGTTCCTTTTTGCTCTACCACTTGTAGGCTCTCTCTTTGCTTAGAGGACCCCTTTCAATATTTCCTGTAAAGCTGGTTTGGTATTTGCAAATTCTTTCAGTTTTTGTTTGTCCTGGAAGCTTTTAATCTCTCCTTCTATTTTCAATGATAGCCTAGCTGGATATAGTATTCTGGGCTGCATGTTTTTCTCATTTAGTGCTCTGAAAATATCATGCCAGCTCTTTCTGGCCTGCCAGGTCTCTGTGGATAAGTCAGCTGCCAATCTAATATTTTTACCATAGTATGTTACAGACTTCTTTTCCCGGGCTGCTTTCAGGATTTTCTCTTTGTCACTAAGACTTGTCAATTTTACTATTAGGTGACGGGGTGTGGGCCTATTCTTATTGATTTTGAGGGGCGTTCTCTGAACCTCCTGAATTTTGATGCTTGTTCCCTTTGCCATATTGGGGAAATTCTCCCCAATAATTCTCTCCAGTATACCTTCTGCTCCCCTCTCTCTTTCTTCTTCTTCTGGAATCCCAATTATTCTAATGTTGTTTCGTCTTATGGTGTCACTTATCTCTCGAATTCTCCCCTCGTGGTCCAGTAGCTGTTTGTCCCTCTTTTGCTCAGCTTCTTTATTCTCTGTCATTTGGTCTTCTATATCGCTAATTCTTTCTTCTGCCTCATTTATCCTAGCAGTGAAAGCCTCCATTTTTTTATTGCACCTCATTAATAGCTTTTTTGATTTCAACTTGGTTAGATTTTAGTTCTTTTATTTCTCCAGAAAGGGCTTTTATATCTCCCAAGAGCGTTTCTCTAATATCTTCCATGCCTTTCTCGAGCCCGGCTAGAACCTTGAGAATTGTCATTCTGAACTCTAGATCTGACATATTACCAACGTCTGTATTGATTAGGTCCCTAGCCTTCAGTACTGCCTCTTGTTCTTTTTTTTGTGTTGAATTTTTCCGTCTTGTCATTTTGTCCAGATAAGAGTATATGAAGAAGCAAGTAAAATACTAAAAGGGTGGCAACAATCCCAGGAAAATATGCTTTAACCAAATTAGAAGAGTGCCCAAATCGTGAGGGAGGAGAAAGGGGATAAAAAGAGGTTCAAAAAGGAAGAAAGAAAAAAGAAACAAAAAGAAAAGAAAAGAATTTAAAAAAGAAAACAAGAAAAATATAAAAAAGAAAAAATATATTTATTGGATAAACTAGTTAAAAAACATTAAAAAAGAAAAAGATAAAAGTTTAAAAAAAAGGTTACCAGAAGGCAAGAAAAAAAAACAAAAAATGAAAAAGAAAAAAATTAAATTAACTGCGAGACTAAAAAAAATCACAGGAAAAAAGCCATGAGTTCCGTGCTTTGCTTTCTCCTCCTCTGGAATTCTGCTGCTCTCCTTGGTATTGAAACCGCACTCCTTGGTAGGTGAACTTGGTCTCGGCTGGATTTCTTGTTGATATTCTGGGGAGGGGGCTGTTGTGGTGATTCTCAAGTGTCTTTGCCCCAGGCGGAATTGCACCACCCTTACCAGGGGCCGGGGTGAGTAATTCGCTCGGATTTGCTTTCAGGAGCTTTTGTTCCCTGAGCACTTTCCGTAGAGTTCCTGAGGACGGGAATACAAATGGCAGCCTCCTGGTCTCCGGCCCAGAGGAGCTGAGAGCCCAGGGCCCCACTCCTCAGTGCGCCCTCAGAGAACAGCGCCCAGTTACTCCCGTCTGCCTGACCTCCGGCCGCGCTCCGAGCTCACCGAGCCTGCAACCGGTTCAAGATAACACCAAGCTGTGAGCTGACTGTCGGCTCTGTCTCTGTAGCCGGCTTTCCCGTTCCAATACCCGCAAACTCTGCAACACTCAGACACCCCCGATCCTTCTGTGACCCTGCGGGACCTGAGGCCACGCTGACCCCGCGTGGGTTTCGCCCCGGTTTAGCCTCTGGAGCGATGTCCCTCAACGGAACAGACTTTTAGAAGTCCTGATTTTGTGCTCCGTTGCTCCGCTGCTTGCCGGGAGCCGGCCCCTCCCCCCCGGGGTCTATCTTCCCGTCGCTTTGGATTCACTTCTCCGCCGGTCCTACCTTTCAGAAAGTGGTTGTTTTTCTGTTTCCAGAATTGCTGTTCTTCTCTTCGATCTGCTGATGGATTTTCAGGTGTTTGCAATCTTTAGATAAGCTATCTAGCTGATCTCGGCTAGCTGAAGTAGTCTCAGCCTGCTACTTCTCCGCCATCTTGACTCCTCCCCTCACACTTTTGATTCTTAATGAATTTTGACCGACCTTTCTTTTAATTAGCACAAATTTTTAAGAGTTTATTCTAATTGCCTTCTGTTCATCTCAATTATTTTAAGATTTTCTATTTTACCACTTATATCTAAATAGGTGTTTAAATCCTATTATAAACATCTCCTTTACAATGCTAGGATAGACTACAATATGGTGACATCTTAAAGAAAGAAAAATGCTGAAATATTCACCTAAATAAGTCATCCTGCAAGAAAGAAGAGCACATTTTTAGCTCCAAGAAATCATTCTGAAGAGTAACTACAAGACACACTTTCAGAACTCATTTCCCGGCTTGCTTGCAGAATTTAAGGGTCAAGAGACAGCTTGGCTGGCCCAGTCTGTTAAGCATCCAACTCTTAGTTTCACTCAGGTCATGATCTAAGGGTCCCCTTCAGGGACAGAAAGATTACTACTCAGTCTTGCATCCCATATTCAGTACCTTGAATTTATGTTCTCAGTAATTGTTTCATTGAACTGCAAATGAGTAGACAATTTCAGCATCCTCCTTGGTCAACTATTAGGTGGCTGATTAAAACAAAATAAAACAAAACAAAAAAACCTGGCAAATCAGTATCTGTTGCGGACTAAATGTTTGGTACCCACAAAATTCATATGTTGTAAACCTAATTCCCTTTGTGATAGTTTTAGGAACTGGGGCCTTTGGGATATAATTTGGAATATAATTACGTCATTAGGGCAGAACCCTCATGAATGGGATTAGTGTTCTTATTTCTTAAAAAGTCCCTGGAGAACTCTCCAGCCCTGCTCTGCTATGTGAGGATGTGAGAGGTAGGCAGTTTGCAACCAGGAAGACAGTCCTCACTAGAACCCAGCCATGCTGGTACCCTGATCTCAAACACCCTGCTTCTGGCACCATGGGAAATAATTTTCTGTGATTCGTAAGCCACCTACTCTGTAGTACTTTATGAGGACAGCCTGAACTAAGACAACATCCTATAAAATTGATGTTACAAAAGCCAATATAGATAATCATCTTTACCTCTGGAACTACAGAGCATTTCCCAATCAGTCCAATAGTTACCTAAGTCCACAATTCTGTCTTATTTCTCCAGTGATCAAGGTAATAATGAAATACTAATGAGTGTATAATAGATTGTGGTAACCCAGAAAGTTTTCCCATACTCCCTTCTGATAATAAACCCTGCCGCATTAGCCATAGATGTGAACTACATCCCACTTCATTCTATGCAAAGGGCAGACACTTTGTCCAAGAAAAGCCCACGAAATTCCTTTCCTGGTGCTGACATATGACATATGTTGACATATGAACACTGTAAGAAGGCATCTTTCTAGATCTTGGGACTGTTAGATAAAATACAGAATGCTTGGTTAAATCCAAAATTTAGATAAATAGCAAATAATTTTAGTATAAATATGTTCTGAATATTACATGCTTTATATCACTAAGTTTTGAGGTAGCTTGTTACATAGCAATAGATAGTATGACATGGATTTGATGCTAAGAATTAACTTCTTATGAGACCCCTTGATTGCTCAGTAGGTTAAGCATCTGACTCTGGACCTTGGCTCAGGTCATGATCTCAGGGTCTCAAGCCCCCTATCGGCCTCTGTGCTCAGGGGGAGGCTGTTTGAGGATTTCTCTCTGCCCCCCCCAAATATAAATAAATAAAATTTATTTGAAATTTTAATTAATAAGTTAATTAAATTAGTATTAATTTAATTAATTAAAAAAGTATTAATTTCTTGTTATTTTGAAAGATTACTAAGTTGGGATATGAGCATAATTTTTTAAAAGATCTATTCTAAAACAAACATCTCGGAAGTTAGGAAAAAGAACATTTGTCAAGATCAAAGGACATTTCAAACTTGCTTAAGCAAGAAAGGGAACAAAGTACCTCCACATGGCTTCTCTATGTGACATGACTTCCTCCGATACTCGTGACTTCAGAATGGGCTGAATTCCCACATGGTAGCTCAGAGCTCCAAGATCAAAGGACTCTGACGAACACAATAAAAATGAGGTGGTCTCTGTGACCACCTCGAACAAACCATCTTGGAAGTCACAGGTGTCAATTCGGCCACGTTCCATAATCCTAACTAGATTTAAGGACAGAGACACAGAACCCCAATTCTCAATGGGAAGAGGGTCCAAGAGCCTATGAACATGTCTGAAAACTGCCATAGAATGTGAGAGGAAGACATGAGAACAGACACTGAGCATGGTGAGGACAGTCCTTTTCTCCCCTGCCATACAGAGTTAGATGAAACTTTTTTGTGGATAGGCTGGACCTAGAGGAGAAATTAAGATGATATTTTTATCCAGATTTTGGATAAATGATAGTTATAACCTTTTTGTTTAACACTTCTTCTCTTCAGTCCTTGTTTGCTTTGCTCTGTTTTGTTTTTAAGGAATTGAGGTCATTAAGCAGGGGGTAAATGTACATGCTAATTTATTAAAAGGTAAAGTTTTGGTAAGAGGTATTAAAGATCCATGCCATTACAGCCAATTTTAGTTTGATATAAAATGCTAGGAAATGAAAGAAAAATTGCTTTTGAGCTGCAATCACTGCCTAAGAGAAAAAGCATATTTTGCATTCTTTACTGAGATGAAGGGGTAATGTTTTCCTAAGAAGAAACTGTTAAATGTTTATTAAATCAATGAAGCATAAAACAAGCTTTCCTGCAGTTTCATCCATGCTTGGATTTTAATAACTAGCATTTATCCCTTGAATGAAAAGTTATATTTGTATCCAAAAAGAAAGGCTCCTCACTCTGCACTTGGGATTTTTAGCTCTGAATAGTCTCCATTACTGATAAAATCAGTAATTTGCACTGCCATTTCAGATTATTATTATTATGTTCCTTTTGATGTTGGTGTTGATGGGAGCATGAGTGCCTGAATGAGCAGAGGGAGCAATGGGTGGGATCCTTCCAGTGGTGGATGGTAGAGTATGAGGGAATATGGAACCTCGTATCCTAGAATGGAGCTGTGATGAGGAACTTAAGTGATGTGCATTCATCAACACTGTGTGGGCATCTGAGGGCACAGATACACCAAAATATGCCTTTTAGGAAGGGATGAAGGTCATGTTGGACAGGGCAGAAAACAAGAGGGCTATGATGTTATGAACGACTGCCATATTAATCTGGCAATGTTATTAAATGTTATGAAATCTGATCTGTGTCTTATATAAGAGAAGCAGAGTGCCTTTGCTGAGCCCAGCTGGGCTGCTAAGCAGATGACAAAGTAGCTGCAGAGCTGGGGTGGTAGACGTCAGGGTGAGGGGAGGTGTGTAGGGTTTTAAGCTAAAGAAAGAGAAAAGATGTCCTAGTCCATTTGGACTGCTGTAACAAAATACCACAGACTGGGTGACTTGTAAACAAAAGAAATTTATGTCTCACAACTCTGGAGGCTGGAAGTCCATCAGGCTGCCAGCATGATCGGGTTTGGTTGAAGTCTGTCTTCCAGCTTGCAGACTGCAGATTTCTCACCAAGTCCTCCCATGGTGGAAAGGGCAAGGGAGCTTTCTTGGGCCTCTTTTATGAGAAATGCAAATCACCTTCATGAAGAGTCTGCCTTATGACCTAAGCTCCTCCCGTAAGTCTCACCTCCCAACACCATCACCTTGGGGGTCTGGTTTCAACATACAAATTTTGTGAGGGACACAAACATTCAGACCATAGCAGAAGAGCTTGGGAAACAAAGAGGAGTAAAAAGGCAATAGAGTCTTAAGGTGTTGGATTGGCATCTGCCCCATGTCTATTCTGAGAGACTGCTCAGGAACCGCTGTGGAGAGCAAAGTTAATTTCAGAAGAAGAACGACTTGCGTGGTCCAGAGACATTGTGAAATTCAGCATGAGTGATGTGGTTTTGGAGCTCAAGGACAGGGACGGGCCTAGGTCCTAGGGCAACTTTCCCCCAAGTAACCTCATTTAAGGGAATCACCAGCAGAGGATGACCATGCCTGCAGAGCAGCTTCCTCATGGATGAAGCTGAAGACAGGTAAAGTAGCAAAAAGTGACTTCACGTGCTTGCTCCGAAGCACACAGCTGACATCCCCAAAGGCTCCCAGAGAGCTGGAGGAAACCTGGTAGGCAGACAGATGGACCCAGAGACTTTTGGAAGACCACTATAATCTGATTACTAGCGTTAACATGACCTCATTTGTCCCCTCAGGCAGGGAAAACTTAAGCTGTTTAGATCACATAAGGAGACAATTAATAGCTGAAATAATCACCATGGTCATGATCCTTATATGTGATATGAAGCCATAACTAAAACCTGGGACCATTTAGAAATTAGAAATGAATGAGGCACCTGGGTGACTCAGTTAATCATCTGACTCTTGGTTTCAACTCAGATAGTGATCTCAGAGTCATGAGATCAAGCCCCACGCCAGGCTCTGTGCTCAGAGGACAGTCTGCTAAATATTCTCTCCTTCTACTTCTCCCTCTACCCCTCCCCCTGCTTTCTTTCTCTCTCTCTCTCTCTCAAATAAATAAATAAATAAATCTTTTTTAAATGATTCAAAATCAATGGATCCAATAAGAATTACAGGACAAGTATAACTGAGAACATAATTTTGGAGTATAAAAACCCAAAACTATACCTTGGCTTCAATCCCTCACACAGCTCAAAGAGAGAAATGAACAGCAAGTGACTTAAGAAGTCATCACATTTACATTTTCTTTGTCCCCAGACACTGTTGAAGAGATTTGCACTGGGTGAAACCAGGTGTATTTTGCATCTGGAGAAGTAGAGTGTAGGTGGTCCCACTATATTATTTAGCATGCACCTATTTAAGGTCCAGGATGACTAGGACATTGCTGTTGTACCCTCACAGGTAAATCCATCCACACACTCACTGCAGGAGTGAGGAATGGTGTTTTGAACCAATCACTCTGGTGCCCATTCTTGGAGGTCTTCCATCCGCACATACATCCATTGGTTCAAAACACCATCCGCACAATGGTGTTTTGAACCAATCACTCTGGTGCCCATTCTTGGAGGTCTTCCATCTGCACGCGCACGCGCGCACACACACACACACACACACACACCATTTTAAGCCACAGAAGAATAGTTGAGGGACCCAGTGTCTTGGTCACATAAGACTAAGACTAAAAAAATATTTAGCCATTCTCCTCTGATACCTAGTGAGACAGTTGTTGATGTAGCCTTTCAACATCCGGAGTTTTCCATTTCATCTCATGTTACATCAGTAGCAACCTCTGAAAATACCGAGGCAGCAGTATTCTGAGCAACGTCACAACTACCAGCTCATTGGAACACCAAAGCAAGGCCATCACCTTCTTCCTAAGACTACATTCAGTTAAATGCCCTGTGTAATTTGTACTGACATACACAAGATTTCCCCTTTTATCAACTCTATAACCTTTCACAGGGGAGTCTACTATTCTAAATATTTTTTAAAAGGAGCCAAAGTATTTTCAATTTTATAAAACCTTTAAGCCATTACATTGTATTATATTGTGTTCATGTTTGTAATGAAAGAAAATTATAAGTCATGGCACAATATAGTACAAAATTCATACTATGATTTATAATTTTATTTTCCTTCTCATTTTATCCAAAAAGCAGAAAAAGTTGTAATTCTGCCACCTGCTCTTGGATAACAAATTAGCCGTTATTCCTTTTCTACTACTAACACTCTTCTAAACATTAACATTTGCATTTGTAAATCTAGAAATACAGAAATGCTTTTTCTTTTCTTTTCTTTCTTCTTTTTTCTTTTTTAGGAAAGGCTTTGGCTTTCATTATGAATAGCTCTAAAATCCAGTTATGCTTGCTAACACACCCTAGGGTGCTAGTGGAGATAACTTTAAAAAATAATACAAAAAAAATAAGCCTATGTTAGACCTCAAAAATCAGAAAACTAACCATAGTCTTGTCTGTATCAAAAATTATTGTCATTACCAGCAGCTTAACAGAATTGCAAATAGGTCCCCTTTAAGAGCTTGGAATTCAAAGTGAATCAGCTGTCTGTGGTTGCATTTAACAAACCATCTCAGAACCTAGTGGCTTAAAACAGCAAATATATTGTTGAGTCACAGTGCTGAAGTTCAGAATTTGAGACTAAGCTTCACTGATTCTTCTGCTCATCTCATCCAACTTGGATGAACAGCTTGTCTTGGTTTGCCTGGGATTGTCCCAGTTTTAGCACTGAAACTCCAACATCCCAGAAATTCCGTAGTCTCAGCCAAAACAGAACAGTTGGTCAGAACAGTTGGCCACCCTGTGTCTGGGATTACTTACGTGGCAGTAGTCATCTGATCACTTACCTGGAGCTGGATGGTCTAAGATGGCCTCACTTATCTAGTAGTTGGTGCTAATCGTCACCTGGACCATGTGTCTTCAACAGGTTAGCCAGGCTTCTTCACATGGTCCCAGCTTCCTCGAAGAAGTGGGAGAGAGCGCAAACCTCCAGTGGGCAAAGCCCACTTTTGTTGGACCACCTTTGTGGATGTTACCTAAACCAAGTCATATAGCCAAGGAAATCAATGGTAATGTACCACACAAGGACATGGATACAAGAAACCGTGATTCACTGGGAAACCATTATTGTTACAATCTAGCATAAAGTCAAATGTCACTTAATATTCATATTTAACAAATCTGAGATTACCGTTTTGTTTGTTGTGTTACTTTTCAATACATACATATACATATTTTTTAAGTCTGGCACTCTAGTGCCGCCTAATGGAAGAAGTAAGAAATACAACTATGCTAAGGCATAGATCAAGTCACTGGTCCAGTAGCAATTCCTTTGACAGCAGAGCACAGAGAGAAAATCTCAGCTTAGTTCTGCTGGCTCTAGGCATAGGCTTGGGTGCTAAGTGTTGAGCTCCTTTACTTAATTCTTTCAGCTTGCACATATCAGAGCCATTTCTCCCATTATTCATACATCATCCCAAGGTGCATAAGTTAGGAGAAAGCAAAGCTTTCTACAATTGTAATCAAATTTCCCCTCCATTTCTGCATCCTCCTCTTCCAAAAAGGACTTCTTTCTCCCAGCCCAGAACCTAATTAATTTTTTGCCCCTAGAGTGACTTCCTCCTTGCAGAATGTGACAGAAAGGTCACATTCCTCCCTCACCCATATGACCTTTGTTACACAAAAAAAGGTAAGGAAATTACATCCAAAAATAAATTTTTATAGACAAATTATACAAATGAATTTGTCAGTAATTATTTATTCTTTTAAAAATTCTAATTAAGTAATGAATTAATACTTAGAAGAATAAAATTGTTAGAAAAAACATTATGTTTTAATCTGCAATATCATTTTACTCAACAATTGAATTCTAGCTGAAAATAATTATATTTTAGCTGTAATTGTTCTGTAATTGTTGAGTCATGGGCCAACTAAAAATTTCTAGTTACATAATTGAAAATTATGTGGTTCAGTTCTGTGTTGATTGACTTGGCTTGATTGAGTCCAGAGGGAAATTGTGCCATTTCATTTCTGATCAAATTCACATTGCAGCCCACATGTCCAGAATACTCACTGCAGCCACTTAAAACGAATGGAAATTGAGAGCCAGTTTATTTTCTGAGGCCAGATTGAAGAATTCCTTTAGATTTCTGGACCTAAGTTTTAATTGTTAGTAAATTTTAAAAATAAATTTTTATGTGTGTTCATCTTTCAGTGTGATGGGGTTTTTTATTATTAGACCCTCAAAAGGCACATGAGATGCACTAAAATTTAAAATAATGCTTGTTGTCTGAAAATGTGAGAAAGTAGGCAATAATTTATGGGAAAAGTTTATTAAAGCTCCACCATGTTTTTCACATATGGGGAAAAGAATCAATTTGTGAAATGGAGAACAATAGGAGGCTTGCGACCCCTCAGAATGCAGTGGGAATCACAGGGTAAGGCTACAATGCATTAAGAACTACATACTGGTTTAGCAAAAACAATTAAATGTACACTTGGAAAAATGCATTTGCAAATGAAAACATGAAGGTTTTTTTTTTCCATGGGTGCCAAATAAAAAATGGTTTAATGTACTTTCATACTATAGCCTCATAAATTTAAAGTCAGCAGATTTTGGAATACAAAAATTGATGTAGAACAGTAAACTAGTCTACCATAGGTAAAAAGGGAACAGATTGGGTGCCTGGGTGGCTCAGTTGTTTAAGCAACTGCCTGTGGCTCAAGTCATGATCCTGGAGTCCCAGGATCAAATCCCACATTGGGCTCCCTGCTTGCCAGGGAGTCCACTTCTCCCTCTGACCTCTCCCCTCTCATGCTCTCTATGTCTGTCTCTGTCTCTCTTTCTCTCTCTCATAAATAAATAAAATCCTTTTTTAAAAAGGGAGGGGGGCATATTTACTACCTGATTCAGTGGCCTTAGCATAAAATAAAAAACTGATTTCTATTAAGTATTCAAAAGTTATATTTTTATAACTTGAAGAATAAAGGATATTCAATAGGAACATGTTGTTTCGTGCTTCCATTAATTTTAAAAGATGTCCCAAGGAAGACGGGTGTTTGTTAATAGCAAAACATAAGACCTGATTTGTGATATTATGAGGAATACCCATAAAGTACATTAAGATGTTAAAAGTCATAGGGACAGAGAACCACATTAGAACACGTCTACAGTGTATTAACATTCCAGGGAAACAAAACCAGTAAGAATATTTTGGAATAAATCAGGAATGTGAAGATAAATGAGAGATTGTGAGAAATAGGACCAATGAGGAGAGTTTCCAGTAATTAGCATTATGTTTATAATTGAAAACAGAGAGTATGAGAACATGCTGAAAATAATAAACCTTCCTTCTTCATTTCCTTTGAGGAGAAAATAATGTGACACATTAAAATCTTTGAACTTTGAAATGTGAGGAACACAGTCAACTTTCTTCTCTTGACCTCAGTGTAACATGGCACAAAGTTAATTTGTATTTGTGTGGTGGGTATGAATTTCCATCTACAAACTCAGTTGAGCATAATAGATCACAATATTACATTTTCAAACAAGATGAGACTTGGGGAGGAAGACAAACCATAAGAGACTCTTAATCTCAGGAAACAAACAAAGGGTCGTTGGAGGGGAGAGTGGGGGGAGCGATGGGGTGACTGGGTGAGGGACATTGGGGAGGGTGTGTGCTATAGGGAGTGCTGTGAATTGTGTAAGCCTGATGATTCACAGACCTGTACCCCTGAAACAAATAATACATTATGTGTCAATTTTTAAAAGTCTAAAAAAAAAAAAAAAAGAATAAACAGGAAATGTGTTTTAAAAAAGGGTGGGGGGAACACCTGGGTGGTTCAGTGGGTTAAGCCTCTGCCTTCGGCTCAGGTCATGATCCCAGGGTCCTGGGATCAAGCCCCACATCGGGCTCTCTGCTCAGCAGGGAGCCTGCTTCACTCCCTTTCTCTCTCTGCCTCTCTGCCTACTTGTGATCTCTCTCTCTCTCTGTGTCAAATGAATAAATAAAATCTTTAAAAAAAAAAAAAGAACAACAAAAACTGTATTATATTTTCTGCAGAACCATGTAACTCCCATTCTGCGTCTCCTTCACAAAACTAGGAAGAGATTCATTCTCTTCTCATAAAAGCTCAGGGAGGTTTTCAGGGAGGGCAATGCTTCTAGAATCTTATTCAAGCTAAATTATCAGAGTAGTCCTTCTGATCATAATTGTCAGTTCACAGAGTTGCTCCCAAAACCTCTACTGTCCAACCCATTTGGTTCCTTCAAATCAGCAGTTCTGTTCATTTCATGCAAAATAAAGTTTGTCAAGGCTGAGTCCCCAGCTCAGGGGATATAACTTCCCTATGTGGCTCATACAGGAGGCCCTGCTGTCTCTGTCTCTCCTGGACTCAATGGCTTCTAGCTCTTTCTTTCCCCTCTGGGACATCTTGCACGATCTCCTCGGGCTGCTTTGACTCCCTTAAAAATAGAAGCTCTTATCTTTAACAGCTTCTTCTTTCTACGCCACAAAAATCATCAAGCCTGCTGTCCTGGCTTGCTCGATGCCTGAAATGAGAAGGGTTGTGGTGATTAAAGGAGAAGAACAAATACTGATTTATTTATCGACAATTTCTTGTGTTACCCCAATATTGCCTATATATGTCACCGGTAGGAATTTTTAGCACCCACTCTGTGCGAGCATTGCACTAGGTACTCTGCATGCATCCTCCCCTCACACTCTGGCTTCACCAGGACCAGCCTTCCTCCATTTCTTATTATTATGCTCCCTCCTACCACAGGGCCTTTGTACACCATCTTCCTTAGTGTCAAATCCATCCTTTACCAACCCCCTTTCTTTTCATTTCTTTTTTTTTTTAATCATGTTCCCTGTGAAGCTTTTCAACAATTCCTCTCCAAATATTATCATAATTATGACATGTCCCTAAGAAGCTTTATCTGTAGACTGGCTTATACTAGTAATTTATGATAAAGCTGTAATTTCTCAGTAGGATTGCAACTCTTCTCTAACTCTTATTTTATCAGGCTCAAAGTCATTGGGCTTGGACTGGTATGGAACATGAACTAAAGCTTCAGGTTAGGACACAACTTAATGTAAACTTTTAACTTCCAGTAATGAAAAAAGTAAATAAATTTGCACACTTTTACTCTCTATAGCAAACCAGGATATATAATTCCAGAAATTTATGCTCAGATACATTCACACACATGTAACAATGATGTATGTACAAAGTTATTCATTGTAGACTTTTCAAAAGAGCAAAATTTTGAAAATAACCTAAATATTCACCAAGTATATATATACATATAAAGGCACAATGTAATGATGGCCAGATGTTAAAAAAAAAAAATAGAACAAGGGTGACATGATCACTAAAAAGTATAAGGTAGTTTAAAATAATTAGATCAATTTTTTAATGAAATAACAATGCATATAACATATAGCCATTTGTATAGAAAATGAAGAAAAAAACAAATAATAGCTGTATCTTCTTTGATAAGCATAAAACAGCTCTAAAAGGACATCCAAGAAATAATATGGTTGTTTATGTTGAGGAAAATAGAGTGGCAGTGGATAGATGTAGGAGCAGGTATGTTTATAAACATGTGAATATATTATCTATTCAAAATAATTAAACAAAGATTTTTAATTTTTTTAAAATAAAAGCTAATGGATAAATCTTAACTTCCACAGCTGGACAAGATGAAATAATTTGAGTTAGATTTACCCACCCACTTGAAAAGACATAAAATATGTGAAACATAATGGGGCAGCTACAATATCAAGGGCAGAACACCATGAGAGGAGAGCTACAGATCTGTACCCCTTAAGTGTTCAGCAGAGCATGTGTGCGAAGGAACAACCCAAGACTGGGGAAATCAAAAAAGTAAAAATCATTCAAAGGAATTAGAAAGAATAGTGCCCAGAACAAACAAGTCTTGGAATAGTGTCTATTCCCACCAGCCAGACTGAAAAACTTGGTGATTTGTATCACATTCAGTAGAGTACACAGAAGGCCTAGAGAAGTGAATAATTTGCCCTAGATTAAGCATTACTTAAGCAGTCCTGCCTAATAAATTATAAGACCAAATCCCAAAGAGTCAAACTATTTTCAAGTAATGTAACTGCATTCCAGAACAAAACGTTCAAAAGAATATCAAAATATCCAGCCCCTCAAAATGTAAAACTTCTAGAACCTGATGAAAAAATTACCAGATATGCAAAGAATTACCTGTATATGACCCATAATGGGTAGATAATTCAGTTAAGGGAAACTAAGACCTAAGAGTAAACAGATAAGACTTTAGGACATCATAACTGTTCTACATGTTCAGAAAGTTAAGCAGAGGGACATTTCAGTCAGTTAAGCATCTGCCTTCAGCTCAGGTCATGATCCAGGGTCCTGGGATCAAACCCCATATCAGGCTCCCTGCTCAGCAAAGAGCCTGCTTCTCTCTCTCCCTCTGCTGCTTCCCCTGCTTGTGCTCTCACTTGGGTGCCCACGCGCGTTCTTTCTCTCTCTCTCTCTGTCAGGTAAATAAATAAAACCTCTTTTAAAAAGGAAGAAAGTTAAGCAGAGACATAAAAAAATAAAAAGAGCAAAATAAAATCGTAAAGGTGAAAAAAAAAGTTGTCAGATTAAAAATGCTTTAGATGGGGTTATCAGCAGATTAGATGTTACAAAAAAAAAAAAGTAAACTGGAAGATAAAACATCCAAAATGAAACACAAAAAGAGAAGTTATGAAAACAAAGTGTATAATTCGAGTCTCTGGAAGATATGAACAAAAAGTAGGAACAAAAAGAATACTGGAAGAGGGGAACCTAGGTTGCTCAGCGGTTTAGGCATCTGCCTTCAGCTCAGATCATGGTCTGAGGGTCTTGGGATTGAGCCCTACATCAGGTTCCCTGCTTAGTGGGGAGCCTGCTTCTCTGTCTTCCTCTGTCACGCTCCCGACTGCTTGTACTCTTTCTCTCTCTGTCAAATAAATAAAATCCTTTACTTAAAAAAATACTGAAAGAAATAATGCCCAAGAATTGTCCAGATTTCATGACAAATATATATATAGATCCAAGAAACTCAAGTAATCCCAAGCATAATTATACCAAGAAAATTATATAGCATGTGTCATGTTCTAAATAATATCTCACATCCAATGACATAGAAAAGATCTCAAGAAGTCGGAGTGGTGGAGAAACTCAGTATGAACAGAAAAGCAAAGATAAAAATAACACATTTTCTATGGAAAACAATGCAAATAAGAAAGAGAGTAAGCAAAATCTTTAGAGGATTGAAAGAAAAAAGCTATTAACCTATATTCTATAGTCAACTAAAGTGTCCTTGAATATGTAGATGACAAGCTGACTACGTCTTTAAAAATGTAGATAAATGTGGGGAGGAGTCAAGATGGCGAAGAAGTAGCAGCTGAGACTACTTCAGCTAGCAGGAGATAAGCTAGATAGCTTATCTAAAGATTGCAAACACCTGAAAATCCATCAGCAGATCGAAGAGAAGAACAGCAATTCTAGAAACAGAAAAAAAAAAAAAAAAAAAAAAACACTTTCTGAAAGGTAGGACTGGCAGAGAAGTGAATCCAAAGCGACGGGAAGATTGACCATGGGGGGAGGGGCCAGCTCCCGGCAAGCGGTGGAGCAACCGCGCAAAAAATCAGGACTTTTAAAAGTCTGTTCCGCTGAGGGACATCGCTCCAGAGGCTAAACCGGGGCGAAACCCACGCGGGGTCAGCGTGGCCTCAGGTCCCGCAGGGTCACAGAGGATCGGGGGTGTCTGAGTGTCGCAGAGCTTGCGGGTACTGGAACGGGAAAGCCAGCTACAGATACAGAGCCGACAGTAAGATCACAGCTCGGGCTTACCTTGAAACGGTCGAAGGCTCGGTGAGCTCGGAGCGCGGCCGGAGGTCAGGCAGACGGGAGTTAAGCTGGCCGCTGTTCTCTGAGGGCACACTGAGGAGTGGGGCCCTGGGCTCTCGGCTCCTCTGGGCCGGAGACCAGGAGGCCGCCATTTGTATTCCCGTCCTCCGGAACTTTACGGAAAGTGCTCAGGTAAGGGCGGTGCAATTCCGCCTGGGGCAAAGACACTTGAGAATCACTACACCAGGTCCCTCCCCCAGAAAATCAACAAGAAATCCAGCCAAGACCAAGTTCACCTACCAAGGAGTGCGGTTTCAATACCAAGGAGAGCAGCAGAATTCCAGAGGAGGAGAAAGCAAAGCAAGGAACTCGTGGCTTTCTCCCTATGATTTCTTAGTCTTGCAGTTAATTTAATTTTTTTCTTTTTCATTTTTTTCTCTTCTTATGCTAAATTTTTTTAAATTTTACCCTTTTCTTTTTTAACGTTTTTTAACTAGTTTATCTAATATATATATTTTTTCTTCTTTATACTTTTCTTTATTCATTTTCTTTTTTTAATAATTTTCTTTCCTTCTTTCTTTCTTTCTTTCTTTCTTTCTTTCTTTTTATTTCCTATCTTTCTTTTTGAACCTCTTTTTATCCCCTTTCTCCCCCCTCACGATTTGGGATCTCTTCTGATTTGGTTAAAGCATATTTTCCAGGGGTTATTGCCACCCTTTTAGTATTTTACTTGCTCCTTCATATACTCTTATCTGGACAAAATGACAAGGCGGAAAAATTCAACACAAAAAAAAAAGAACAAGAGGCAGTACCAAAGGCTAGGGACCTAATCAATACAGATGTTGGTAATATGTCAGATCTAGAGTTCAGAATGACAATTCTCAAGGTTCTAGCTGGGCTCGAGAAAGGCATGGAAGATATTAGAGAAACGCTCTTGGGAGATATAAAAGCCCTTTCTGGAGAAATAAAAGAACTAAAATCTAACCAAGTTGAAATGAAAAAAGCTATTAATGAGGTGCAATCAAAAATGGAGGCTCTCACTGTTAGGATAAATGAGGCAGAAGAAAGAATTAGCGATATAGAAGACCAAATGACAGAGAATAAAGAAGCTGAGCAAAAGAGGGACAAACAGCTACTGGACCACGAGGGGAGAATTCGAGAGATAAGTGACACCATAAGACGAAACAACATTAGAATAATTAGGATTCCAGAAGAAGAAAGAGAGAGGGGAGCAGAAGGTATGCTGGAGAGAATTATTGGGGAGAATTTCCCCAATGTGGCAAAGGGAACAAACATCAAAATTCAGGAGGTTCAGAGAATGCTTCTCAAAATCAATAAGAATAGGCCCATACCCCATCACCTAATACTAAAATTTAAAAGTCTTAGTGACAAAGAGAAAATCCTGAAAGCAGCCCAGGAAAAGAAGTCTGTAACATACTATGGTAAAAATATTAGATTGGCAGCTGACTTATCCACAGAGACCTGGCAGGCCAGAAAGAGCTGGCATGATATTTTCAGAGCACTAAACGAGAAAAACATGCAGCCAAGAATACTATATCCAGCTAGGCTATCATTGAAAATAGAAGGAGAGATTAAAAGCTTCCAGGACAAACAAAAACTGAAAGAATTTGCAAACAAACACCAAACCAGCTCTACAGGAAATATTGAAAGGGGTCCTCTAAGCAAAGAGAGAGCCTACAAGTGGTAGATCAGAAAGGAACAGAGACCATATACAGTAACAGTCACCTTACAGGCAATACAATGGCACTAAATTCATATCTCTCAATAGTTATCCTGAATGTGAATGGGCTAAATGCCCCTTGTCAAAAGACACAGGGTATCAGAATGGATAAAAAAAAACAAAACCCATTTATATGTTGCCTCTAAGAAACTCATTTTAAGCCCGAAGACACCTCCAGATTTAAAGTGAGGGGGTGGAAAAGAATTTACCATGCTCATGGACATCAGAAGAAAGCAGGAGTGGCAATCCTTATATCAGATCAATTAGATTTTAAGCCAAGGACTATAATAAGAGATGAGGAAGGACACTATATCGTACTCAAAGGGTCTGTCCAACAAGAAGATTTAACAATTTTAAATATCTATGCCCCCAACGTGGGAGCAGCCAAGTATATAAACCAATTAATAACAAAATCAAAGAAACACATCAACAACAATACAATAATAGTAGGGGACTTTAACACTCCCCTCACTGAAATGGACAGATCATCCAAGCAAAAGATCAGCAAGGAAATAAAGGCCTTAAACGACACATTGGACCAGATGGACATCACAGATATATTCAGAACATTTCATCCCAAAGCAACAGAATACACATTCTTCTCTAGTGCACATGGAACATTCTCCAGAATAGACCACATCCTCGGTCCTAAATCAGGACTCAACCGGTATCAAAAGATTGGGATCATTCCCTGCATATTTTCAGACCACAATGCTCTGAAGCTAGAACTCAACCACAAAAGGAAGTTTGAAAAGAGCCCAAATACATGGAGACTAAACAGCATCCTTCTAAAGAATGAATGGGTCAACCGGGAAATTAAAGAAGAATTGAAAAAAGTCATGGAAACGAATGATAATGAAAATGCAACGGTTCAAAATCTGTGGGACACAACAAAGGCAGTCCTGAGAGGAAAATATATAGCGGTGCAAGCCTTTCTCAAGAAACAAGAAAGGTCTCAGGTACACAACCTAACCCTACAACTAAAGAAGCTGGAGAAAGAACAAGAAAGAAACCCTAAACCCAGCAGGAGAAGAGAAATCATAAAGATCAGAACAGAAATCAATGAAATAGAAACCAAAAAAACAATAGAACAAATCAACGAAACTAGGAGCTGGTTCTTTGAAAGAATTAATAAAATTGATAAACCCCTGGCCATACTTATCAAAAAGAAAAGAGAAAGGACCCAAATAAATAAAATCATGAATGAAAGAGGAGAGATCACAACTAACACCAAAGAAATACAAACTATTATAAGAACATACTATGAGCAACTCTACGGCAATAAATTTGACAATCTGGAAGAAATGGATGCATTCCTAGAAACATATAAACTACCACAACTGAACCAGGAAGAAATAGGAGATTGAAACAGTCATTAAAAATCTCCAAACAAAAAAAAAGCCCAGGGCCGGACCTCTTTCCAGGGGAATTCTACCAAACATTTAAAGAAGAACTAATTCCTATTCTCCTGAAACTGTTCCAGAAAATAGAAATGGAAGGAAAACTTCCAAACTCATTTTATGAGGCCAGCATCACCTTGATCCCAAAACCAGACAAGGATCCCATCAAAAAAGAGAGCTATAGACCAATATCCTTGATGAACACAGATGTGAAAATTCTCACCAAAATACTAGCCAATATTATTCAACAGTACATTAAAAGAATTATTCACCACGACCAAGTGGGATTTATTCCAGGGCTGCAAGGTTGGTTCAACATCCGCAAATCAATCAATGTGATACAACACATCAATAATAGAAAGAACCAGAACCATATGATACTCTCAATAGATGCTGAAAAAGCATTTGACAAAGTACAGCATCCCTTCCTGATCAAAACTCTTCAAAGTGTAGGGATAGAGGGCACATACCTCAATATCATCAAAGCCATCTATGAAAAACCCACCGCAAATATCATTCTCAATGGAGAAAAACTGAAAGCTTTATGGCTAAGGTCAGGAACACGGCAGGGATGTCCATTATCACCACTGCTATTCAACATAGTACTAGAAGTCCTAGCCTCAGCAATCAGACAACAAAAGGAAATTCAAGGCATCCAAATCGGCAAAGAAGAAGTCAAATTATCACTCTTCACAGATGATATGATACTAAATGTGGAAAACCCAAAAGACTCCACTCCAAAACTGCTAGAACTTATACAGGAATTCAGTAAAGTGTCAGGATATAAAATCAATGCACAGGAATCAGTTGCATTTCTCTACACCAACAGCAAGACAGAAGAAAGAGAAATTAAGGAGTCAATCCCATTTACAATCTCACCCAAAACTGTAAGATACCTAGGAATAAACCTAACCAAAGAGGCACAGAATCTATACTCAGAAAACTATGAAGTACACATGAAAGAAATTGAGGAAGACACAAAGAAATGGAAAAACGTTCTATGCTCCTGTATTGGAAGAATAAATATTGTGAGAATGTTTATGCTACCTAAAACAATCTACACATTTAATGCAATTCCTATCAAAGTACCATCCATCTTTTTCAAAGAAATGGAACAAATAATTCTAAAATTTATATGGAACCAGAAAAGACCTCGAATAGCCAAAGGGATATTGAAAAAGAAAGCCAACGTTGGTGGCATCACAATTCCAGACTTCAAGCTCTATTACAAAGCTGTCATCATCAAGACAGCATGGTACTGGCACAAAAACAGACACATAGATAAATGGAACAGAATATAGAGCCCAGAAATAGACCCTCAACTCTATGGTCAACTGATCTTCGACAAAGCAGGAAAGAATGTCCAATGGAAAAAAGACAGCCTCTTCAATAAATGGTGTTGGGAAAATTGGACAGCCACATGCAGAAAAATGAAATTGGACCATTTCCTTACATCACACACAAAAATAGACTCAAAATGGATGAAGGACTTCAATGTCAGAAAGGAATCCATCAAAATCCTTGAGGAGAACACAGGCAGCAACCTCTTCAACCTCAGCCGCAGCAACATCTTCCTAGGAACATCGCCAAAGGCAAGGGAAGCAAGGGCAAAAATGAACTATTGGGATTTCATCAAGATCAAAAGGTTTTGCACAGCAAAGGAAACAGTTAACAAAATCAAAAGACAACTGACAGAATGGGAGAAGATATTTGCAAATGACATATCAGATAAAGGACTAGTGTCCAGAATCTATAAAGAACTTAGCAAACTCAACACCCAAAGAACAAATAATCCAATCAAGAAATGGGCAGAGGACATGAACAGACATTTCTGCAAAGAAGACATCCAGATGGCCAACAGACACATGAGAAAGTGCTCCATATCACTCGGCATCAGGGAAATACAAATCAAAACCACAAGAAGATATCACCCCACACCAGTCAGAATGGGTAAAATCAACAAGTCAGGAAATGACAGATGCTGGCGAGGATGTGGAGAAAGGGGAACCCTCCTACACTGTTGGTGGGAATGCAAGCTTGTGCAACCACTCTGGAAAACAGCATGGAGGTTCCTCAAAATGTTGAAAATAGAACTGCCCTATGACCCAGCAATTGCACTACTGGGTATTTACCCTAAAGATACAAACGTAGTGATCCAAAGGGGGACGTGCACCCGAATGTTTATAGCAGCAATGTCCACAATAGCCAAACTATGGAAAGAACCTAGATGTCCATCAACAGATGAATGGATCAAGAAGATGTGGTATATATACACAATGGAATACTATGCAGCCATCAAAAGAAATGAAATCTTGCCATTTGCGATGACGTGGATGGAACTAGAGCGTATCATGCTTAGCGAAGTAAGTCAAGCAGAGAAAGACAACTATCATATGATCTCCCTGATATGAGAAAGTGGTGATGCAACATGGGGGCTTAAGTGGGTAGGAGAAGAATCAATGAAACAAGATGGGATTGGGAGGGAGACAAACCATAAGGGACTCTTTATCTCACAAAACAAACTGAGGGTTTCTGGGGGGAGGGTGTTTGGAGAAGCGGGGTGGGGTTATGGACATTCTGGGGGGGCTGTGCTTTGGTGAGTGCTGTGGGGTGTGTGGACCTGGCAATTCATGGACCTGTACCCCTGGGGATAAAAATATATGTTTATAAAAAATAAAAAATTTAAAAATAAAAAAAAATTTTTTTTAAATGTAGATAAATGCAAAAGATCAAATTCCCACTACCAGTAATGGTAAAGGAATTCCTCTAGTCAGAAAGATGGAAGGATGGAAATCTGGGTCTACACAAAAGAATTAAGGAAACAAAAGTTGTGTTCATAATATAATTTCATATATGTGAAATTTTATTTTTAAATCTTTTTAAAGGATAATTGACTGCTTAAACAAAAATAATAATAATATAATCTAGGATGTATAACACATGGAACCATAAGACAACAAAGTACAAAGGTTGGGGGAAGAAGAATGAAAGCATTCTATCAAAAGGTTTTTATAATATATGTGCAGTAGTACAATATACTGGAAGATAAACTGTGATCAAAAATAAACATGTATGAGGGGTGCCTGTGTGGCTCAGTGGGTTAAAGCCCCTGCCTTCAGCTCAGGTCATGATCCCAGGGTCCTGGTATCAAGCCCCACATCAGGCTCTCTGCTCAGCTGGGAGTCTGCTTCCCTTTCTCTCTCTCTGCCTGTCTCTCTGCCTACTTGTGATCTCTGTCTGTCAAGTAAATAAAATGAAATCTTAAAAAAAAAAAAAAAAAAAGGAGGAGTCAAGATGGCGGAGAAGTAGCAAGCTGAGACTGCTTCAGCTAGCCGGAGATCAGCTAGATAGCTTATCTAAAGATTGCAAACACCTGAAAATCCATCGGCAGATCGAAGAGAAGAAGAACAGCAATTCTGGAAACAGAAAAACAACCACTTTCTGAAAGGTAGGACCGGCGCAGAAGTGAATCCAAAGCGACGGGAAGATAGACCCCGGGGGGAGGGGCCGGCTCCCGGCAAGCGGCGGAGCAACCGCGCACAAAATCAGGACTTTTAAAAGTCTGTTCCGCTGAGGGACATCGCTCCAGAGGCTAAACCGGGGCGAAGCCCACGCGGGGTCAGCGTGGCCTCAGGTCCCGCAGGGTCACAGAAGGATCGGGGGTGTCTGAGTGTCGCAGAGCTTGCGGGTATTGGAACGGGAAAGCCGGCTACAGAGACAGAGCCGACAGTAAGCTCGCAGCTCAGTGTTACCTTGAACCGGTCGCAGGCTCGGTGAGCTCGGAGCGCGGCCGGAGGTCAGGCAGACGGGAGTAACTGGGCGCGGTTCTCTGAGGGCGCACTTAGGAGTGGGGCCCCGGGCTCTCGGCTCCCCCGGGCCGGAGACCAGGAGGCCGCCATTTGTATTCCCGTCCTCTGGAACTCTACGGAAAGCGCTCAGGGAACAAAAGCTCCTGGAAGCAAACCCGAGCGGATTACTCACCCCGGCCCCGGGTAAGGGCGGTGTAATTCCGCCTGGGGCAAAGACACTTGAGAATCACTACAACAGGCCCCTCCCCCAGAAGATCAACAAGAAATCCAGCCGAGACCAAGTTCACCTACCAAGGAGTGCGGTTTCAATACCAAGGAGAGCAGCAGAATTCCAGAGGAGGAGAAAGCCAAGCACGGAACTCATGGCTTTTTTCCTGTGATTTTTTTTAGTCTTGCAGTTAATTTAATTTTTTCTTTTTCATTTTTTTTTTTTTTTCTCGCCTTCGGGTAAAATTTTTTTTAACTGTTACCTTTTTCTTTTTTAACGATTTTTTACTAGTTTATCTAATATATATATATTTTTTTACATTTTTCTTAGGTGTTTTCTTTTTTTAAAAATTCTTTTCTTTTCTTTTCTTTTTTTTTTCTTTTCTTTTTTTTTTTTTTTTTTTTTTTTTTTTTTCTTTCTTCCTTTTTGAACCTCTTTTTATCCCCTTTCTCCCCACTCACGATTTTGGATCTCTTCTAATTTGGTTAAAGCATATTTTCCTGGGGTTGTTGCCACCCTTTTAGTATTTTACTTGCCACTTCATTTACTCTTATCTGGACAAAATGACAAGACGTAAAAATTCAACACAAAAAAAAGAACAAGAGGCAGTACCAAAGGCTAGGGACCTAATCAATACAGACATCGGTAATATGTCAGATCTAGAGTTCAGAATGACAATTCTCAAGGTTCTAGCTGGGCTCGAAAAAGGCATGGAAGATATTAGAGAAACCCTCTCGAGAGATATAAAAGCCCTTTCTGGAGAAATAAAAGAACTAAAATCTAACCAAGGTGAAATCAAAAAAGCTATTAATGAGGTGCAATCAAAAATGGAGGCTCTAACTGCTAGGATAAATGAGGCAGAAGAAAGAATTAGTGATATAGAAGACCAAATGACAGAGAATAAAGAAGCTGAGCAAAAGAGGGACAAACAGCTACTGGACCACGAGGGGAGAATTCGAGAGATAAGTGACACTATAAGACGAAACAACATTAGAATAATTGGGATTCCAGAAGAAGAGGAAAGTGAGAGGGGAGCAGAAGGTATACTGGAGAGAATTATTGGGGAGAATTTCCCCAATATGGCAAAGGGAACGAGCATCAAAATTCAGGAAGTTCAGAGAATGCCCCTCAAAATAAATAAGAATAGGCCCACACCCCGTCACCTAATAGTAAAATTTACAAGTCTCAATGACAAAGAGAAAATCCTGAAAGCAGCCCGGGAAAAGAAGTCTGTAACATACAATGGTAAAAATATTAGATTGGCAGCTGACTTATCCACAGAGACCTGGCAGGCCAGAAAGAGAGCTGGCATGATATTTTCAGAGCACTAAACGAGAAAAACATGCAGCCAAGAATACTATATCCAGCTAGGCTATCATTGAAAATAGAAGGAGAGATTAAAAGCTTCCAGGACAAACAACAACTGAAAGAATTTGCAAATACCAAACCAGCTCTACAGGAAATATTGAAAGGGGTCCTCTAAGCAAAGAGAGAGCCTACAAGTGGTAGATCAGAAAGGAACAGAGACCATATACAGTAACAGTCACCTTACAGGCAATACAATGGCACTAAATTCATATCTCTCAATAGTTACCCTGAATGTGAATGGGCTAAATGCCCCTGTCAAAAGACACAGGGTATCAGAATGGATAAAAAAACAAAACCCATCTATATGTTGCCTCCAAGAAACACATTTTAAGCCCGAAGACACCTCCAGATTTAAAGTGAGGGGGTGGAAAAGAATTTACCATGCTAATGGACATCAGAAGAAAGCAGGAGTGGCAATCCTTATATCAGATCAATTAGATTTTAAGCCAAAGACTATAATAAGAGATGAGGAAGGACACTATATCATACTCAAAGGGTCTGTCCAACAAGAAGATTTAACAATTTTAAATATCTATGCCCCCAATGTGGGAGCAGCCAACTATATAAACCAATTAATAACAAAATCAAAGAAACACATAAACAATAATACAATAATAGTAGGGGACTTTAATACTCCCCTCACTGAAATGGACAGGTCATCCAAGCAAAAGATCAGCAAGGAAATAAAGGCCTTAAATGACACACTGGACCAGATGGACATCACAGATATATTCAGAATATTTCATCCCAAAGCAACAGAATACACATTCTTCTCTAGTGCACATGGAACATTCTCCAGAATAGATCACATCCTCGGTCCTAAATCAGGACTCAACCGGTATCAAAAGATTGGGATCATTCCCTGCATATTTTCAGACCACAATGCTCTAAAGCTAGAACTCAACCACAAAAGGAAGTTTGGAAAGAACCCAAATACATGGAGACTAAACAGTATCCTTCTAAAGAATGAATGGGTCAACCGGGAAATTAAAGAAGAATTGAAAAAAATCATGGAAACAAATGATAATGAAAATACAACGGTTCAAAATCTGTGGGACACAACAAAGGCAGTCCTGAGAGGAAAATATATAGCGGTACAAGCCTTTCTCAAGAAACAAGAAAGGTCTCAGGTACACAACCTAACCCTACACCTAAAGGAGCTGGAGAAAGAACAAGAAAGAAACCCTAAGCCCAGCAGGAGAAGAGAAATCATAAAGATCAGAGCAGAAATCAATGAAATAGAAACCAAAAAAACAATAGAACAAATCAACGAAACTAGGAGCTGGTTCTTTGAAAGAATTAATAAAATTGATAAACCCCTGGCCCGACTTATCAAAAAGAAAAGAGAAAGGACCCAAATAAATAAAATCATGAATGAAAGAGGAGAGATCACAACTAACACCAAAGAAATACAAACTATTATAAGAACATACTATGAGCAACTCTACGGCAATAAATTTGACAATCTGGAAGAAATGGATGCATTCCTAGAAACATATAAACTACCACAACTGAACCAGGAAGAAATAGAAAGCCTGAACAGACCCATAACCAGTAAGGAGATTGAAACAGTCATTAAAAATCTCCAAACAAACAAAAGCCCAGGGCCAGACGGCTTCCCGGGGGAATTCTACCAAACATTTAAAGAAGAACTAATTCCTATTCTCCTGAAACTGTTCCAAAAAATAGAAATGGAAGGAAAACTTCCAAACTCATTTTATGAGGCCAGCATCACCTTGATCCCAAAACCAGACAAGGATCCCACCAAAAAAGAGAGCTATAGACCGATATCTTTGATGAACACAGATGCGAAAATACTCAACAAAATACTAGCCAATAGGATTCAACAGTACATTAAAAAGATTATTCACCACGACCAAGTGGGATTTATTCCAGGGCTGCAAGGTTGGTTCAACATCCGCAAATCAGTCAATGTGATACAACACATCAATAAAAGAAAGAACAAGAACCATATGATACTCTCAATAGATGCTGAAAAAGCATTTGACAAAGTACAGCATCCCTTCCTGATCAAAACTCTTCAAAGTGTAGGGATAGAGGGCACATACCTCAATATCATCAAAGCCATCTATGAAAAACCCACCGCAAATATCATTCTCAATGGAGAAAAACTGAAAGCTTTTCTGCTAAGGTCAGGAACACGGCAGGGATGTCCGTTATCACCACTGCTATTCAACATCGTACTAGAGGTCCTAGCCTCAGCAATCAGACAACAAAAGGAAATTAAAGGCATCCAAATCGGCAAAGAAGAAGTCAAATTATCACTCTTCGCAGATGATATGATACTATATGTGGAAAACCCAAAAGACTCCACTCCAAAACTGCTAGAACTTATACAGGAATTCAGTAAAGTGTCAGGATATAAAATCAATGCACAGAAATCAGTTGCATTTCTCTACACCAACAGCAAGACAGAAGAAAGAGATATTAAGGAGTCAATCCCATTTACAATTGCATCCAAAACCATAAGATACCTAGGAATAAACCTAACCAAAGAGACACAGAATCTATACTCAGAAAACTATAAAGTACTCATGAAAGAAATTGAGGAAGACACAAAGAAATGGAAAAAATGTTCCATGCTCCTGGATTGGAAGAATAAATATTGTGAAAATGTCTATGCTACCTAAAGCAATCTACACATTTAATGCAATTCCTATCAAAGTACCATCCATCTTTTTCAAAGAAATGGAACAAATAATTCTAAAATTTATATGGAACCAGAAAAGACCTCGAATAGCCAAAGGGATATTGAAAAAGAAAGCCAACGTTGGTGGCATCACAATTCCGGACTTCAAGCTCTATTACAAAGCTGTCATCATCAAGACAGCATGGTACTGGCACAAAAACAGACACATAGATCAATGGAACAGAATAGAGAGCCCAGAAATAGACCCTCAAATCTACGGTCAACTAATCTTCGACAAAGCAGGAAAGAATGTCCAATGGAAAAAAGACAGCCTCTTCAATAAATGGTGCTGGGAAAATTGGACAGCCACATGCAGAAAAATGAAATTGGACCATTTCCTTACACCACACACAAAAATAGACTCAAAATGGATGAAGGACCTCAATGTACGAAAGGAATCCATCAAAATCCTTGAGGAGAACACGGGCAGCAACCTCTTCGACCTCTGCCGCAGCAACATCTTCCTAGGAACAACGCAAAAGGCAAGGGAAGCAAGGGAAAAAATGAACTACTGGGATTTCATCAAGATCAAAAGCTTTTGCACAGCAAAGGAAACAGTTAACAAAATCAAAAGACAACTGACAGAATGGGAGAAGATATTTGCAAACGACATATCAGATAAAGGACTAGTGTCCAGAATCTATAAAGAACTTAGCAAACTCAACACCCAAAGAACAAATAATCCAATCAAGAAATGGGCAGAAGACATGAACAGACATTTCTGCAAAGAAGACATCCAGATGGCGAACAGACACATGAAAAAGTGCTCCATATCACTCGGCATCAGGGAAATACAAATCAAAACCACAATGAGATATCACCTCACACCAGTCAGAATGGCTAAAATCAACAAGTCAGGAAATGACAGATGCTGGCGAGGATGCGGAGAAAGGGGAACCCTCCTACACTGTTGGTGGGAATGCAAGCTGGTGCAGCCACTCTGGAAAACAGCATGGAGGTTCCTCAAAATGTTGAAAATAGAACTGCCCTATGACCCAGCAATTGCACTATTGGGTATTTACCCTAAAGATACAAATGTAGTGGTCCAAAGGGACACATGCACCCGAATGTTTATAGCAGCAATGTCCACAATAGCCAAACTATGGAAAGAACCTAGATGTCCATCAACAGATGAATGGATCAAGAAGATGTGGTATATATACACAATGGAATACTATGCAGCCATCAAAAGAAATGAAATCTTGCCATTTGCAACAACATGGATGGAACTAGAGCGTATCATGCTTAGCGAAATAAGTCAAGCAGAGAAAGACAACTATCATATGATCTCCCTGATATGAGGAAGTGGTGATGCAACATGGAGGCTTAAGTGGGTAGAAGAAGAATAAATGAAACAAGATGGGATTGGGAGGGAGACAAACCATAAGTGACTCTTGATCTCACAAAACAAACTGAGGTTGCCGGGGGGAGGGGGTTTGGGAGAAGGGGGTGGGATTATGGACATTGGGGAGGGTATGTGATTTGGTGAGTGCTGTGAAGTGTGTAAGCCTGGTGATTCACAGACCTGTACCCCAGGGGATAAAAATATATGTTTATAAAAAATAAAAAATTTAAAAAAAAAAAAGTATTATATAAACCCTAAAGCAACCACTTAAATAAAATTTGTTAAGTCAAAAAGGACATTAAATGGAATCACAAGCAATATTCAGTGGGAAAAGATGGAAAAAGACCTGGGTGGGTTATTCAATTAAGCATCTCCCTTTGGCTCATGTCATGGTCCCAGGGTCCTGGGACTGAACCCCACATCTGGCTCCCTGCTCAGTGGGGAGTCTGCTCCTCCCTCTCCCCCACCTCATGCCTACTCTTTTTCTCTCTCTCAAATAAATAAATAAAATCTTTTTTAAAAAATAAATAAAAGGGACAAATAAAAAACAAACAAGATGATAGATTAAGGTTTAACCACACGAATAATCATATTAAAAGTAAGTGATCTAAATAACCCAATTAAAAGGCAGAGATTATAAATTAGCAATGTGCAAGTATATGCTGCCAACAAGAAAACCACTTTAAAGACACAAATAGTTTTTAAAATAATGTAAAAAAATTTAAAAAGTCATAAATATTAGTGTTTAAATAGTACATATCCAAAGAAAGCTGAAGTGGTAAACCAAAGAATATTACCAGAGATGTTAAAAGTCACTTCATAACAAGAATAAGGCTAATTCATCAAGAGTACATAATCATCCTAGACATTTATGTACTTATTAGCAGAGCTACAAAATGCATGAAGCAAAAACTCATAGAATAGCACAGAGAAATAAACAAATTCAGAATTATAGTCCTACATACAATATCCCTCTCTCTAATTAATAGAACAAGGAAACTGAACATTAATAAAAATATAGCGGACTTGAATAGCACCATCAACCAAATTTATCTAATAAATATTTATAGACCACTCCACTTAAAAGCAACAGAATACACATTTTTATCAAGCGTAGATGGAACATTTACCAAGATAGGCCATATTCTGAGCCATTAAAAAGTCATAATAAATTTGAAAGGATTCAAGTCATAGGAAGTATATTTTCTGAGCACAGTGAAATTAAATTAGAATCAGTAACCAGAAAAATCTCACCAAAAAAAAAAAAAAAAAATTCCTAAATAGAGGCACCTGTGTGGTTCAGTAGGTTAAATGTCTGCCTTGACTCAGGACATAATCCCAGGATCCTGGTATTGAGCCCTGCTTCTGGCTCCCCTCTCAGCAGAGAGCCAGCTTCTTCCTCTCCCTCTGCTACTCCCCTTCTTTTGTGTTTTCTCTCTCTGTCAAATAAATAAATAAAATCTTTAAAAAATAAAATAATGAAAATAAATATAAATACAAAATATAAAATAAAAATAAATATAAATATAAAAATTAAAATAAATAAAAAATCCCTAAATATTTGGAAATTAAATTGCACATGTCTAAATACCTAATGTATCAAAGAAAGAAAAAAAAAAGAAGTTAGGAAGTATTTTGAACATAATGAAATGAGAACACTGCATATCATTTTTTGTGGAATTCTGCTTAGGAAAGATTTATAGTACTAATACCTATTTTAGGGAAAAAACCTCTTAAATCAATGATCTTGGCTTCTACCTTAAGTAATGAGAAAAAGAAGAGCTAATTAAACACAAAGTTAGTAGAAGATTAAAACAATAAAAACCAAAGAGAAATCAATGAACTATAAGTGAAAAGAACAGAGAAAAATCAATGAAACCAAAAGCTAGTTCTTTAAGCAGATCAATAAAATCAGTAAACCTCTAGCCAGACTGACAAGGAAAATGAGAGAAGTGACAGAAATATGCACAACATCATTAATCATCATGGAACCACAAAATAAAACCACTCTGAGATACCATTATATCCCTATCATAATGACTAAACTTCAAAAGACTGCCCATATCAAATATTGATGAGAATGTGTAGCAGCTGGAACTCAAACACCACTATTGGGAATAAAAAATAGCACAACCACTTTGAAAAAGAGTTTGAACATTTCTTTGAAAATTAAGCATATACCCATCATATGATCTAGTCTTTCCACTCCTAGGCATTTCATCAAGAAAGAAATGAAAGCATATGTCCACACAAAGACTAGGAAACAAAATTCATATCAGCTTTGTTTATAACAGCTCAAAACTGGACACAATCCAAATGTCCACCAATAAGTGAGCGGATAATCAAACTGTGATATTGTCATTCAAATGGAATACTACTCAGCAATAAAAAAGGATGACCTATTAGTAAATGCAAAACATAGATGAAGCTAAAAATTATTATGCTGAATAACAGAAGACAGACCTGGAAAAAGAAAATAAATCATATGATTTTTATATAGAATTCTGGAAGCTCAAACTACTATACAGTAACAGCAGATTATTAACCTAGACAACGGGAATGAGATCAGAAGAGAGAGACTATAAGAAAACTTGGGGGGATGGCAAATATGTTCCTAGTCTTGAATATGGTGATACCTGCACAGCGGTATACCTACATAAGTCAAGTTTCATCAAATTGTATAATTAAAATATATATGCAATCCATTGTATGTCAACTGTACCTCAATTAAGCTGTTTAAAAGATTAATGGACAAATATGAGGAAATAAATATATAAATGAAAAGTTGGCTCCTTACCAGTCATTCACATTAATCAAGATAGGAAACATTAATTTATTTGGAGCTTGGTAAAAACATCAATGAAGATAAAAAGGATTCATTTTATTATATCTAAAACTAACCTAGAACACTACACAGTTTTTTTCCTTAAACTTCTTAGGAAAACAAGATACTGTATTTCCAACAAATTACATATAATATATATATGTAAACAAAAAAATCAATATACGTCTTTCTCTTGCTACTATCTATAATTTGAGATCTATGATAATTCTAGGTTTGAGATTTATTCGGCACAGCATAAATTTTAAGGCATTTTAGTCTCAGATTTTCCATGACCAAATGAGATTGCATTTGTATGACTTACAATCTTTCCATTTGTGGCTCAGTTTGAACAGAATCAAGAAGTTCTGATCCCTTATGCCCAAGCTCTGAGGAAACAGGGGTTACCTATGGTAGTGTGTTCATGGGGGAGCAGCACCGAATCCATGTTTCAGTCCTAATTTGTTCCAGCTACAGTTGTAATTCGGCTCTGAAATTCAGTGCGTGGAAAATGGGAAAAGATTAGGCTGCTGGAGAGGGGGATAAAGTAGGTTACATTTGATTCTAGGATTTTTATTTCAAACAAAATTAAAAAAATGCCTAAGATACTTCAGGTTATTTTTTTAATCCTACTCACTTTCACAGGTGGTATAATAATCCCCTTTCCTGCCTTGCAATCTTTCCATCTACACAGAGTCTACGCCAGAGTGTACGCCTTAAAAAGTACTCTTAAATGGAAGTAATTAGACCAATACCATTTTAATATACAAAGTATTTGAAATACGTAACACACAAAGAAATCCAGGCTTATGTTGCTCAAGTGCCTCATAAAACATTACCCAGAGCAAGTCTTTAGTTGATCTGTAAATTGGCATGTCTATTATGTTTATAGATATTTGAAAATGTGTATCTTCAACCCTTAATGCCTTGTATTTTTATTTATAAATATCCTTTACTTGAAAAGTTTTTCAAAATGATGATAAAAACAATGTTGGAAATGTGTTTTTATAGATTTCTTTGCATAAAGGCATTCTCTAATTTTTTCATATCTGCCTTTAAGTAATTGTCTCTCCTTAACCCCCAAACACTGAAACAGAAACAATGTTGCAAGTAAAGAGCTCAAAGGCTTAGAAATCAGAGGATCTGGTCCAGCTCCAGGACTAGCTCCAGTCCACTGGTCGTTAACTCCCTCTGCCTGTTTCTTCAAACAGTACATAGGAATGATATTCCCAGGGTTGTAGTAAGGATGATTCTAAAGAACTGAGTAAAACTTTTAGCCAAGAGCCCAGCACATACTGAGGGCTCAAAAGAACTAGAGCTACCTTTAAACTACCTTTAAACAATAAAAATTTTTAGGACAGGGTCCAATGATTATAAATTATCTCATTACACAGCAATGGAACTACAGTGTGTCCTAACAGGAATGGAATACTTGAAATCTATTATTTGACCAAATGGAATATTCCTTAGAAAGGCAGAGAAAGCCTAATAGGATAATATAATTACAGTGAAAAGGCCTCGCTTAAATTCCACCTTCAGCATTGTAATCTAAATAACCAATTCTGGTTGGTTATTTTTTTCTACTGACCATCTCATGGTCTGTAAAATGGACATGACCTGTGTGTGGGAAGTTCTTGGTGAATCCGTACTGAGAGATGAAATCAAAGACACTGCCTGTAAGAATGTTTTCTATACTTTCATCTGTCTGATAGTACAAGATTCCTTTCACTTAAGGAGAAGTCATAAAATTGAGTGACGTCTCCCTAGATCAGTCACTAGCAGTCAAGTATTTCTCTCTAATGATAAATATATGCAGCAAGCGTGACTCTACTGGAGTCATTCATTATTTCTAATGAATCGCATTAGAAACTGAAGTGTGAAGTTAAAAGTTGATGAGGATTCCAAGGGCAGCAAGAGACCCAATCAGAACCCTGTACCCACCTACAGAAAGCCAGGGCTGAAAAGTGTCATAGTGTTGATCACTGAAACTTATCTTAAGGTTTGCTTTTATTATTTTTTCCAAGCATATGTCCATAGTCCTTTAAAGATGATTTTGTCCATTTCACAGGTCTCCTGTTATGGCTGGAGGTCTCTTCGCCGTGGATCGAAAATGGTTTTGGGAGTTGGGTGGCTATGATCCAGGTTTAGAAATCTGGGGAGGAGAACAATATGAAATCTCTTTTAAGGTAAGTTACCGAGACCCTCTCCACACAATGTCTACATAATTTTGATGATTCCCGTAGAGTTGTCATCGTGCTGTGTCATGACCTATGTTGTAAGATGACAACAAAAATAAATATGTCACCTTTCCAGGTAAGTTTTGGATCAGAGAAGCTGCTTCCTTCTGATGTTTCAGTGAGGTGCAGCCATGCCATAAAGAAATGCATTAAAGAAATAACTCAAAATCCCATTTGCCGGCAGAAAACTTGATGTGCCCACAAAGCTGTTTCTCCACAGACAAAACACTCCTTCCACAGCACTTAGAACATTTAGAGAAAAGAAATGAAGACAAAAGAAATTGGGTTACTGGAGTTTTCACCCTTTGTATTTATTTTTAAAATAATGGTTCAAATTTTTATCATAACCAGTTATTCCAAAATCTTAATAACAGAAGAGTAACAAAATATGAATAACAAATTAAGGCTATTTTTCATATAATTCCATAATATGTGAATTTTTTACCTCTTTTCATCTGAAGTTGCCCAGGTCTCTACTTGCTGTAATCATAAATACTCAGCAAAATTATGCACTTTATTACATATATGTACATACATAGGATAGAATTCAAATCTCAGGGTTTATGAATGAAAGGAATTCATCAACATGTGAAGACCAGACAAGCAAAGCAAAATAAACTGTGTGAATGGTTTTAGTCCAAACCTCCAAGTTGTTTTTTTTTGAAAAGGCAGTCTCTGAAGGAAAAGAAATTCATTCTCTTTTTCTCTTTATCATTGTCATTATTTATACAGAAGATGGATTGATGTCATAAGATTTATCATAAGAAATCTCTTACTAAATAAATCATTTCTTCCTAATTACTTCCATTATAAAATCAAACCAATTCTTGCTGAGGAAAAAAAGATGTATCTGGAATACAGTAACAATCAAACTTAAGGATCCAACTAAACTCTTCGAATTTATGCATAGAAAGAAAATGATAAAGCTGATCTTCATAAAACCGTAACAGTTATATTCAATATGTTGACAAAAATGTTATGTTGTCCTCACAGTGTCAAAAATGAATATCTTTAAGGAAAAACTCAGGAGGCATGATTGCAGGCTTCGGGCCATCTAGAAGCCTCCATCTCACTCTGCAGGCAGTAGTCCTTGAAATACCATTTAGTAAATTCATGCTCTTTTCACTATCATTAAAACACATCTAATCTCACATCTAAAGTACTTCTTTAAAACCTTTTTGTGGATATATGGTTTTTAAATCCTTAAATTTACCAATTTTGTTTGCTTGTTTCTCTGTGATAGTAATAGCTTCACATTTATCACAATGTATACAACAGAAGATAGTTTAATCGTAGTAACAATGACAAAACTACATTTACTTACTGGTATGTGCCAGATGCTGAGCTAAAGACCTTATATAGTTTATCTAATTTAAAGACACGATTCTAAGAGATAGGGATTATTCCATTTTATAAGTGAATATACTGAGACTTAACATTTTAAAGACTCTACATTAAAAATTGTTTTAAACTTTAAAGATTATGTAAATTATTTAATGCTGCTTTGGGGATTAAAAAAAAAATGCTCTATTTCTGCTTAACTGCAGAGAATACAGAACTAATACTACCAGTACAATTCTAGAGCTCATTGTGAACACTTTGATCTCTACATAAAATTTCCTCTCGTTGAAAAGGCAAGGATCTTCCTTACAGCCAATAACAGAAGAGAAAACTCTGGCAAAATAACACTGATTATCAAACATGGTTCAAAGCTAGGGGCAAAGTTTGCAATAAATGCCTTCAAACAGGAAAAACCGAGAATAAGCTTTGACCCCAGCGTTAAGGGGGAAAAATGACATAGCTATATCTTCAGAACTCAAGAAATACTTTTTACTTTTCTCTGTTCAAGATTTTTTTCTCTTAAATACTGTTAATTCACAGGTTCCTTTTTATTTTATTATTTGACAACGAGAAAGTGAGAGAGAGCATGAGAGAGGAGAAGGTCAGAGGGAGAAGCAGACTCCCCAGTGTGGGACTTGATCCCAGGACTCCAAGATATGACCTGAGCTGAAGGCAGTTCCTTAACCAACTGAGCTACCCAGGCACCCAGATTCCTTAAGTTTAAAATGTTATTAAGAACATTTCTATTAAGTGGGAGACACCTGGCTTTGAATAAGGAGCTGGATGATGGATAAAATTACTATGGAAAGTCTGGAGGACTTGCCCAATATACATTTGCATTCTAAATCACAAAAGTATTTCTTAAACAAACATAGACGTACATCTCTCTCACACCTCTTCTGGGTGACCTGAGATTTTATTATCCCATTTCCTATTTTTCAGTTACCTGTCATTCTGAAGGATATAATTGGAATACAGCCCTGTCATCTTTGTCTAGAAACCATGGCAACAGCGCTGGAAGTTCAGGACTAAATTGCCCCAGGTTGTTTGGTTGGAATGACAGATTCTTTGGCAACAGCTCTTTCTTACAGGGTCCCATTTCAGACATTTCCCTTCATTCTTCTTGCTATTGTGTGATGACCTTGGGGTTCCTGTCCCTCCCTATTAGAATTTCTAACATGATGGGGACAAACTTAAACAGGCTTTGGTAGAATTTGCATTGAAGCAAGAAGAATCTTCTCCGTGTAAAAGGAATCAAAAGAATTGTACACACTTCATTCTGTGAAATGGTATTAAAAAGAAAAGAAAAATCAAACATCTGCATTCTGGGACATAGTCCATAAATTATGATTAATTTTCAGGGCAAAGCACTGTAAGAGATACACTAGCTGGCATTTGAGATTCAGGAAATATGTATGGATAACCAAGAGTTTACAAGTCTATTTCCATCATAATACATAATATAGAAATTGTTTTAAGTGTTGAACTTAAAAACTCCAGTTCAAAAGAATTCTGTCTATGGTCGGTATCAGGCATTGTTCCTTGCTGTTTACTCTTTAATCAGAGAATCATTTTACCACAGTTTATGACAAGGTTCCATCTCCAAATAAACTATTTATAGAAAATTCTGCTTTACATTAAGGACTTAGTTTTTGGTCAAACATTTTTTGGTTAAGAGTGCTCCTCAATTTCTTTTTTCTCTGTAAATCTCTTTCCTTTTTCTAACATCTGACTAGATGAGTAGATTTTGTGCCATAACATAAAAGCCAATACAAGTGTAATTTTCAGGAAGCAGTTGAGGGAAAGAGCTCTCTAGAGAAATGATCTGTGTGCCCAATCTTCACTCTCTTTCAGTATGAATCTGAACTCCTACATGACCAAAATTACCCAGCTATATTTCAGATGTCTCTGGCTTAGCCAGCTGCTAGGGAGGAGAAAGCAGCATTCAGTCAGTCGTTCAACAAGCTTTTATTGAGCTTTTAATTTATTCCAGGCCTTGTTCCAGGTACTCAGTTTGGAATGGCACCTGGAAACAAAGAGGAACCCAAAACAGACTGCACAGTGTGGCATAAAAGAGATAACCCACACCCTTACATGTTGTCTACCATTTAACTTATTGAAATAATTAAACCGTTATGAGTCTCTGAGTTTTCTGAGTGCCTTTTTACATCCATTCCCCAAAAATAAAATTCCAAATGTTAGCATTTTCAAAAAAGATCTGTCCTTCAATGGCAGAAGACTCTTTCTGGAAAATAAAAATGAGCAATACACACTAATCAGGCACCCACAAGAAATTTTGGAGGAAGCCTAGGGACCTCATCTCATCACATTCTCTGGCACGAGATATAAAGCTTAGACCCAGGTAGAAGAGCATTAACTTTGGTCTGTGCTGCCCTTTTCTACCCTTAGAAGCTTACCAAGATGGTTCCTCATTGATTCAGCATTTCTTGGGCCATCTGTGGTCAGGAAAGGGCCCTTGACCCCTAGCTTCAGCTGTGCAGAAACATGCCAGGTGAGATGATCATGGCTATCCTATGTTCTAGAATGAATCTAACAAACCTGGGAGCCTCTAAGCCTACTTCAAAACCACTCTGGAAGGAGTAACACACGACCCAGTCACCTTTGTTCTGTGCGGTCATCCTTCCCATGTGTTGAGTTTAAGATCCAGACATGTGAGGATATTTTGCATCTCACAACCTTTCAGTTCTAGCCAGTCATTAATTCACTCAACAGACACTTATTTATTAATTACAATGTGCCAACTCTGGGCTAAGCTCTTGAGATGCAAAGATAAATTTGAGAAGATTCTCGCTTTGGTGGAGTTCACCTTCCATTGGCAGTCAAGAGAGTCAATTCACTGCAATTACTCATCATTAGTATTGTTTGGAATATATTTTATTTCCATATCACAGTAATAACTCAGGACATACGCAGTAACCTGTTTGCTAACCTCCCTTGCTGAATTCTTTCTCCTCTTTCAACCTATATCCACATTCATTTATTCCCTGAGTTGCTTTATTTTCCTCTCTAAAAATTCAACTCCTCCTAATTACCAACAAATCAAATGAAGGTACTGAATCAGAAACCATGCGACTTTGCATCAATTATCTGCTTCACCTCTCTGAATCTACACAGCAAACCAGCTTCGTGTTTTTCTGTTCTTTCCAGAGATAGAAACTCATACTTCTATTTCTATTCCTGTTTATTGCAGAGATTTTAACTAACCAGTCAGACTTTGTTCCTGAGAAATTTGTTTATTCCCTTTACAAATATTAATCAACAACCTTCACCGTGAGTCTGTGCATCACGCAAGTTAGACTCTGCAGGAATAAGGCCAAAAGGAAGCCCAGGAGAAGTCCTTGGATCAAGTACAACTGAGATGAGTATTTTACACATTAAAAATAAACATCAGTTTATCAGGCAGGAAAGCACAAAAAGCTGCATTAAAAATTCCCTGTAAAGTAAAAGATATAAATATACATTTATTTACCACCCTTGTAATGCATGAGAGGCTATAGCTTTTCCTTCTGCATGTGGGTCCATAGATTGGAGTAAAAGCAGAGGTGCAAGAACCATACCCATCCTGCATTTGCTGTGAGTTCCAGTCTGGTTTCCTTTCAGTGGAATGAGAACGTAAAAACACTTGGAAACTGTCCTAATATGGCAACAGAATCTTTTAAATTTTTTCATGATTTTGCTCAATCTTTTATTGTTACTCGGTCCATACCTAATTTGACAACAAATTTTTTTTAAATAACGACTCAATCTCCCAAACTCCTCAAATTCGTTTTGGCATGAACAACAATTGTTTCTGTTTTCATAGCCATAGTTCATCAGTTTAAGTGGTATTTAATTAAATTACATAATTTACAATTTTTTGGAGCTAGCATAATTACATTTGGGAACAAAGGCATTTGAGGTAAGCATGTAACTTCACTACTGGGAGCAACAGAGTCCAGGTGTCTTCAATGTAACCTATATTTAGTACAGGTTTGCCATAGTATGAACACCATTCAATACCCTTGCAGAAGGCACAAAGTGATGGTTAATACATTGAATTGACTGAACAGAGATTCAGTAACTTGCTGACTTATTCAGCTCAGGTCTGAGTTGAGGTTCTTCTTTCTAGTGCTCACCCCCACCAGGTGCCCCAGTGTCCTGACCTAAAGATGACCAGTGTCTTACAGTGATGAGTTCTTGCCCTCTGCACCCTGCTCCTACAGACCTCTCTTGTTTTTTCTTGTCATTTCCTTTCCTTCCCCCAAACCCAGTCTCATGTAGTCTCTGTAAAGTGGCCCCCCCACAAAAAAAATTAGTCCTAAATTAGGCCTCTGGGGTTTCTTTGAATCTTTGTTTCTACTTTGGTGTGGCTAGAGAAGAAAATGCTCCTGGAGTAAAAAGAGAAAATGCAAAACACATTGAGCATTGAATACAAAAAAAGTACTTCAAGTTATAATCCTGCCACACACAAATAAATACATACACTTTAAAGTAAATACAATATGTCTGAGATTTTAAAAGACAGCATCCTGGGGTTTGGAGAGGGTGGTTTTAATCTCTTTGTGACCAATAAAATCTTTACATGGCGCTACCTGTGCGGCAAAATTCTGGGCATTCTATTCTTCCTGTGGTGACCGTAACTAGTACTTCATTCCTTAACAAGAAAAAGTAATGAGTTAACACTTATAGGTCATTGAATTTAATTCCTTATGGTATTCAACACTAATGAAAAGTAAAAATAAAAGTTTTATTTCATAATTGCAAAAATGGGCCATTGCCTAGTTAATACCAAAGCAAGGATTAGAATTTGGGTTTGCTCTCAAAACCATTAGCCTAATTTCTCCTAGTTAGAAAAATAAAAGATTGTACGCCACTGGTTAAAAAAAAAAAAAAAAAAAAAAAAAAGTGGCTTCTGCCACTCTCTGAAACCGCTTGAAAAAGTTAATGCAGTTTCTTCCTATCTGATTTTGATTAAATACGAGGCCTGACAACTCTTATTATAGATCTAATTTAAAATTTAATTTTTTACTATACTCAAAATGCAATGATTATTCAATAAGAATTGAATATACACAATAGGGATTAATCATTGAGTATAAAACATTCAGTTTGTTACTCAAACAAGATAACAGCAATTAATTTAGAATTGTTTCAGCTCAGGAAACCATATATTCAAGAGCTTAACCTCATTACAGAGCTTCTCAAATAAACACGAATTTTATTTATTTGTGTTTAAAAAATCAAAATTAATAGCCCTACAAAATTAGCTAAATTTTAAAGTTCCCCTACGTGGTATATACCTATCCAAAAAAAAAAAAAAAGTGTAAGTAAATGTATATTTCAACAATTGAATGCTCTACAATTAAAATAGATTTACAGCTTTAAGATAAAAAAGAAAGATCTTATTTCAAGATCACTCAAAAAAGGAGAACAAGGGGCACCTGGGTGGCTCAGTGGGTTAAGGCCTCTGCCTTCGGCTCAAGTCATGATCTCACGGTCCTGGGATCGAACTTTGCATCAGGCTCTCTGCTCTACGGGGAGCCTGCTTCCCCCTCTCTGTCTACTTGTGATCTCTGTCTGTCAAATAAAGAAATAAAATCTAAAAAAAAAAAAAAAAAAAGGAGAACAAGAAGCAGAAACAAAATACTAACTTTATCCTTGACAAATTATCAGATATCTTACCCCTCACCACAGTGTATGAAGATTATCATAAGCAATAAAAGGGTTCTATCTGATGATAAAACGAGAGAATGGGAAGATGAAATGACCAAAAGCTACAAATTTCACTTGAAGGCAGCAGATCTCAATTTCCCAAAGTATGTGGCACAGCCTCACAGGGGAAACCTATAACACGTGATAGAAACAATGGCAAGAGGTGTGGTTGCTGGTGGCCACGGCTTCCTTTGGTGGAATCTGGCCCAGAAGAGAAGCTGCAAATGGGAGGCAGGGGGGCAGTTCTAAACGAGGTATTCGATACACAAGCCCTATTTGCAGGAAGCAGGCTGTTACTGAGGCAGAATGGAAGGAAGATCGCTGATAGGAGGAACAGCTTGCAGCGGCCAGGTTCTGCTGGATATGGACAAATAGAGGCTACCCTAGTTCACTCACACACAAATTTTGTGCCATGAAGTGAACACCTGCTCTAATTGGTAAGACTTCTTCCGAACTGAGAGTTTTAGAAAGGAGGGGCGGATGGAGAGATGGGTTAGCCCAGTGCTGAATACTAAGGCAGACACGTATTGCATGGAGCACTAGGTATATATGCAAACAATGAAACATGGAGCTCTATACCAAAAACTAATGATATACTCTATGGTGACTAATATAACATAGTAAAAATAAATAAATAAATAAATAAATAAGAGTTCTTCCTAGTTGAAGATGAATAATAATTTTTTTTAAGATTTTTATTTTAATATTTGACAGAGAGAAATCACAAGTAGTCGGAGAGGCAGGCAGAGAGAGAGGGAAGCAGGCTCCCTGCGGAGCAGAGAGCCCGATGCGGGACTCGATTCCAGGACCCCGAGATCACGACCTGAGCCGAAGGCAGCGGCTTAACCCACTGAGCCACCCAGGCGCCCGATGAATAATAATTTTTAAAGAAATAGCACAGGGGTACCTGGGTGGCTCAGTCAGTTAAGCCCCTGGCTTTGGCTCAGGCAATGAACCCAGGGTCCTGGGATCAATCCTCACATTCTCAACAGGAAGCCTGCTTCTCCTCCTCTTCCCCCACCCACCCCCCGCTGTTTGTGCTTTCTCTCTCTCTGCCAAATAAATAAATAAAATCTAAAAAAAAAAAGAGCGCATGAAAATATTATAAGAAAAAAAAATGGACCAGGAAAAATGAAAAAAGATCATCAAAATAATGTTGCTATACACTGTTATAAAATTTTTTTAAATGTTAATGATGTCATTGATTTTGCAAAACAATATTAAATGCTGAGCTTTGTGAGATTAGGCAAAATATCGAAAGGTAAGAGAAAGAGATAAAAAGAAAAAGTAGCTGCTGTCAGGATAAAATGAAAAAGAAACAGAAAAGCATCACTAAGACAAAGGTCATACTGAAACTAACACAAAGGAAAGGGAATATGCTGAAAACATAGATGGACATAGAGGACAGAGTTGAGAAAAAAGGAATAAAATGAAATTAAAATCAACAAAGGTAAAAAATAATGGACAGAAATATATGGAAGGTGAAGGAGTTCATCTTCATTTTTGTCTGCAGTAGTTTTTAAGAAAAATGTTCAAATTAGAATACTGTAATTGAAAACCTAGGAGATACAGCTAAAGCAGTGATCAGGAGAAAAATTAGATTCTTAAGTTCTTGTATCAACATTAAAAAGAAAGAATAAAAATAAGCAAATTTAATCATCCAAATCCAGTTTGCAAATGAAAAATAAAATAAGCCCAAGGAAATAAAGTTGAAAGATTAATAAACATAAGAAAAATTAATGACTTAGGCAGATTAATTAGACATCTTTTTTTTAAAAACTGGCCGTTAGAAAAGAAAGAAAATAAGACACAAAGAAACAATAATGGGAAAATGCAAGAATTTAGAAAAAATATAAATAATTCTAAGAGATTATTCAGCTCAATTCTAGACAAATAAGGTTAAGATTATTGGTAAAAATTGATGATTTTCAATAAAATGTAAATGACGAAATGGATGTCCAAAAAGAAAAAAAAAATCTGAACAGACTATATTCCTTTTCTTTTGCTATATAAAAAATTAACACAAGCTTAGTAGCTTAAAAAAAACACAAAATTTTCTCACAGCCTCTGGGTTGGAAATCCAGGATCTTTCAGCAGAACTTCTTGCTAAGGATCTCACAAGGCTGACACCAGATCTTCAGCCAACTCTATTCTTATTCACAGGCTCAGTTAGGAAAAGTCCTGTGTTCAGGTTCCCTCAGATTGTTGGTAGAATCGATTTCTTTGTGGCTGTGGGACTGACCTCTCCACTGTGCTGGCTGTCATTTGGATACCATGCGGCTCCCTCTGTGCCCCTCTCACAACATGGTAGCTTACTTCTTCAAGGCCACCTGTAGAATTTCTCTCATATTTGAAATCTTCCTATCCCTTCTCTCAGTTCTTTTTAGGTCTCAGGTATTTGGTTAGACCCTCCAGGCTAGTCTCCCTTTGATTAACTCAAGGTCAACTACATTGGGACAATAATCATATCTGCAAAACCCCTTCACCTTTGTCACATAATGTCACCTAATTACAAATGTGAAATTCACCATCATTTCTCCCACACACAAAGGGAGATTATACAAGGGCACGTACACCAAATCCCACACGTGGTGTGGGATTTGGGGGGAGCCAGAGAGCATCTCAGATTCTGCCTATCATGCTGTCCAATGACCATAGAAGAAATAGAGAAAATTGTCAAAGTGCTATCCCCTCCAAAAAACAAAAACCAAATGCTAACAGTTTCTTACAGTCTGTAGAGAACACGTACTACAATGTTTTTCAAAAACTGTTCTTTATTTTTTAAAGATTTATTTATTCATTTATTTGATAGTGAGATCATGAACAAGGGGGAGAGGTAAAGGGAGAAGCAGATTCTCCACTGAGCAGGGAGCCCCACACGGGACTCGATCCCAGGACCCTAGATCATGACCTGAGCTAAAGGCAGACGCTTAACCAACTGAGCCACCCAGGCACCCCAAATCCTTTTCTTTATTATTAACAAAGAAAGAAATCTTTCCATTGGCTATAAAATTAATATATAATATTGATGCATAATACTGATAGTAAATTCTGACCAAGATAGCAAAAAATGATAGAAAAATACATATATTTGACTTGTAAATTCTAACATTAAAAAATAATAATAATAAATCACACAATAAAATAGCTATTCAAAGGTTAATACACCAAAATAAGTGCAGTGCAGCTTTAATGGATATGTTTCAGTATCAGGACATGTACTAACATAGTTCACCTTAAGAGTAAATTGTAAAGGTTATAGTCATCTCCATAGGTAATACAGAGGCATTTGACAAACTTTGCAATCCACATTTGAACAAAATACTTAATACTTGGCAAGATTGAATATAAATATATATTTGTATAATGGCTATATCTCAACTCAAAAACCATCAGCTAGCTTAAAGAGAAGCCTGTAGGAATTAAATTATTCTTTAATGTCCCTTAATAGTATTCTGGAGATAGTAGGCAATTCCATTAGACAAAAAATGATATAAGACATAAAAATTGGAAGGGAGGAGTGGAATTTTTCATTAATTGCTGATAATATCACCCTTCACCCCTAAACAACTCAAGGGAAATCAACTAGAAAACTACTGCAAACAAACAAAAAAAATTATTACTTTGCCTGGGTGAAATGTTTATGTGGTGTGTGTGTGTGTGTGTGTGTGTGTGTGTGTGTAAATATAGAGAAAACAATAGCATTTACATATAGAAACAGCAACCCCAAAGGCAGACGCTATTTACGATAGTAGTGGGAAAAACAGCTAGGAGTAAGCTTAAGAAATGTCCTAGACCTCATGAAGAAAGATTATAATGCTGCTGAGGGACACACAGACTTGAATACATAAAAAGTCATAAAGAAGATAATCCTCCCCAAGCATGCTAGTAAAAATGGTTGCATGAATTTTATTGGGGGAAGGGGTGGCTAGACGCAATGCTTCTATTTCATAAGGCAAAAAAGATAAATATAATAATAAGAAAAGTTCTGGGAAAACAGCGATGGAGAGTTAATCATATCTGATAATAAAATACAAAATAAAATTTGAATGAATAGACATAGATATGTTTGGCACAGAATTTAAATAAATCCAGGTAAATGTGGGAATTTAGTATAAGATAGGCTTAACACTTCAAGAGGAAGATAGTTGATTGCTTAGTAAATAGTATAGGAACTACTCCTTTGGAGAAAAAATAAATAAATATATATATTTATATATATATATTAAATAAATATATATTTATATTTATAAATATTTTATAAATATTTATATTTATAAATATATATATTTATATAAATATATTTATATATTTATATTTATAAATATATATTTATTTATAAAAATAAATATATATATTATATATATATATAACATTTTATATATATACTTCCTATTAAAAAATAGATCCCAAGGGCACCTGGGTGGCTCAGTGGGTTAAGCTGCTGCCTTCGGCTCAGGTCATGATCTCAGAGTCCTGGGATTCGAGTCCCGCATCGGGCTCTCTGCTCAGTGGAGAGCCTGCTTCCCTCTCTCTCTCTCTGCCTGCCTCTCCATCTACTTGTGATTTCTCTCTGTCAAATAAATAAATAAAATCTTTAAAAAAAAAATAGATCCCAAGAAGATAAACCATTTTAAACATGAAAAATCAAAATATATAAGAACTACAAAAATCCTGTAAGAACTAGAATGGGGAAATCCTCCTATGTGTGACTTTAAAAAAAAAATTAAAGATCCACTGGAAGCAATGAAAGGAAAGATTAACTCATCCACATAAAAATTCTCTGTGGAAGAAACACACAAAAGTGAAATGCTAATCTGAGTAAAGTTATTTGCAATGAATACGCTTTAATACATAAAGAGCAACTACGAATCAGGAAGATTAAATAGTTTTGGAAAGCAAAATAGAAAAAAGATTGGGGCAGCTCACAGACAAGACATATAAATGACTCCTAAGTTACTCTTCTTCAATTTCAATAAGAAAAATACAAATTAAAACTATAATGATATATTTTCATTTATTAGATTGGCAACAATCTAAAACTCTGATAACACCTATTAGATTGGCAACGGTCTAAATAATCATGGCATAGGAAAAGAGACACTCTCAAACATGGCCAATTACAGTAGCAAAACATCATATGTCCTCTATGGGGAGCAATAAAAAAATATTCTACGAAACTTTCATTGTGCATCTGTGTTGACTCAATTTCATTTCTAGTCACATAACCCACAACAAGACTCCCACCTGTGAGAAATTACTTGTGCCCAAGGATATTTATCTCAATCTTGTTTTTGTTGATAAAAAAATGGAAAACTAGAATATTTATCAATAAGAGACTGATTAAGTTAATTATAACCTAGTTACAACATGGATTATCATATTGCCTTTAAAAAGGAATGCAATAGTTTTATTTTTACTATTAGAGAATAGTATCCAAACCTATTGCTAAGTGAAAAAAGCAAGGTATAGAAAATATATACATTATGGAGTATTATGCCTCCATCAGAAAGGACGAATACCCAACTTTTGTAGCAACATGGACGGGACTGGAAGAGATGATGCTGAGTGAAATAAGTCAAGCAGAGAGAGTCAATTATCATATGGTTTCACTTATTTGTGGAGCATAACAAATAGCATGGAGGACAAGGGGAGATGAAGAGGAGAAGGGAGTTGAGGGAAATTGGAAGGGGAGGTGAACCAGAGACTATGGACTCTGAAAAACAATCTGAGGGTTTTGAAGGGGCGGAGGGTGGGAGGTTGGGGGAACCAGGTGGTGGGTATTAGGGAGGGCACAGATTGCATGGAGCACTGCGTGTGGTGCAAAAACAATGAGTACTGTTACGCTGAAAAAAAAATTCTTTTTAATTTAAAAAATTAAATAAGGGAAGATGTTTTATTATTTATATTCAATAATTTATATAAATAAATATATAATTATTTGTATAATATATAAATATACTCTTATATAATTTATAATATATAATTTTATATGTGCAATATAGTATATATTTAAGTACTTATAAAATTACAATATGTAGGGGTGCCTGGGTGATTCATTCCATTAAGTATCTGCCCTCTACTCAGGTCATGATCCCAGAGTTCTTAGATCCAGCCCCGAATCAGTTTCCCCTCCTCAGTTAGAAGCCTGCTTCTCCCTCTCCCTCTGCCTGCTGCTCCCCTTATTGTGCTCACTTGCTCTCTCTCTCTTTCTCAAAAAAATTAATAAAATCTTTAAAATAAATAAATAAAAATTTAAAAATAAAATTACAATACATAGTTTCATATGCAGACAACATTCATAGACATATTCATATATCCAGCAAATATTTATTGAAAGCCTACTACGTGTCAGACCCTGAGAATATAATAATCAACAGGAACAACAAGTTTTCTATCTCATGCGTTGTAGTGTGAGGAGAGATGGATTATAAATAAATAAGAGAATAAATAAACAAGATAATTTCTGACATTTGGAAGTGCTAAAAGGAAATAAGCCAACCAATATTACAGAGTCCCAGAATAGAGATGGTTGTATTTGACTGGCATAATGTCTCAAAAATATTTACATCTGTATGCCAAGGTGGGGATGTGGGGGGTTGGGCTGCACTGTTTACAGGTGCCCCGTGTCTACCACATTATACCTGATATCTGACTAGATACCCATAGATGGTCTCTTTGGGCTTTTACAGACCCCTGGCTTTGCTATCCTCTTAGTGGAGAGGTTTTAGATTCGGTGGTCAGAGCTTTGGTGGTATCGTGGTGAGAATAGATTGGGTGGTCAGGACAATCTTTAAAATACATCCAAATCTGCATTAATATGTTAATATGCATTTACGTAGACATCAGGATAGCTTAAATAGAAACTCTAGAGACAAGTCCCAAATACAGACAGTCCAAAATTTCTAAACTAAAGCAGAGACTTGGGTCCACTAGAAAACCCTTGAGCGAAGAGAATCTGCAATTCACTCAGGTTGTTCTCAGCGTTGGCCTCCCTTCCATGGATCTGGACTCAGGGAGCTTCTTTCCCCTCTTCCCCTCTCTCCTCCAGGCTTCAGTATCTCTTATCCAGCTGCCACCACACCACTGCTTGCAGCAAATATTCCATATATTACATGACTCAAAGATTCATGGGAAAAATTACAAAATAATAACACATCAGCATCCCAAAGACGAAGATTCCCCCCCTACCCAGGCCACTGTCCCCCAGTCCCCATGCTTGCTAATCTCCATAACCTTGGTTCTCAGCACTAACATCTAGTACACCAGCAAAGAATCTATACTTTTAATTAATAAGCATTTCTTACTTTCTCCACAGTTGTCTGAAAATACAAAAAAATTCCAAGGGTGTTTAATTTATACTCCTAAAATAGTTTATTTGCCTCCCTAGAAGGTACAACTCAATCTCATTTTAGAAATGGACTCCTTTTCCCTTAAGCCATCTCTATACAAACTATCGTGACGATGCTTTGTACAAATGGTTTTGTTAGAAATAAATTCAGCCTTATAAAATGTGCTCATTAGAAATCCTTTTTATGCCAAGGATGATTCTAAAATATTTTATATACCTTCTCATTGCCTTTATGAGGCAGTATATTAGAGGTCTCTTCCTACTTTTGAGCCTGCAAAGTACCTCGAAGTATAGTTGCAGTTTGTATCTAAAATGTGACAGAAGCCTTTTTATGGCACACTATACCTTCAGATACACAAAAAAATATCTGAAGTTGTTCCTATGGGGTTTTTTCCCTACAATATTTAGCCTAGGTGACATAAAAATAACCATTTTAATTCAACATGCCCAGAATGGATCTTCCAAAGAAAATATTAAAATGACTCTAAGCTCATTCAGAAACTCAAAGATAAACAGAAACAGCTGTTAAATGTCTCACAACCCAGTCTGAGATTCATTTCAATTACCCGACAAAAAGTACCTCAGGTGTAACAGAGCATTTTCAAGTTAAATTTTATGTCCATTAGATAAAAGCCTAGCGGCAAGTCTGAATTCCTCCCAGTTGTTACTTCCTTTATGTCTGATGGCATTTTCCTAATTCCCTGTTTAATTTTATTTTAGCTTTTATAGACAGTTGTAAAGTGAGCAAAATATAACAATTTACATGGCATTCAGTACCTGTGTTAAGGTCAACTTGACTCTCTGTTGAAATCGTTCTCTAATATTGACATTTTTTTCAAGTTTTTGTTTCAAGTTTTTTCTGGTTGCCATTTTTCCCTAACAAGAAAAAGGAAATATATCTAATCATTCTAATGCTTCTGGCAGGTAAATGCATAAAGCAACTATGCCTCCCCCCAGCTATAAAGACATTCGCATAGAAGGTTAGCAAAAAAATCGTTCCCTACAATTCTCAAACCCTTCACCCCAAAACCCAATGACGATAGCCTCAGAGTATATACACAGGTGAACTGTGGACGTATAAGCGTTTGATTTATATACTCTATATCAGGGTCAACAACTTACAACACACAAGACCAGCATAAATCGATCCACAACTTGCCTCCTCTTTTCCAAACTGTGAGAGTAACAATTAAGAATACAATCTCTACCTCTCTCACACAACATGTTCACAGACTTGGAAATTGTCGTATGCCCTGACCCTCTCATAGAGGTCAACACGTGTATACACAACCACCACCCCACAGAGACCCAATATACCAAAAGAATTAAGGTTCACCACTAGGTAGACTATATATCATCATGTGACCACCATTCTTTGAGCACCGATTTTGGGCCATTTAAGAGTGCTGTGTGTATTACTTAATTCAGTCTTTGCAACCGTCTTATAAAGAAGACACGCGACCCCAAGAAGATGACAATGAGACAACAAGAAAGAGGGAGTAACCTGCTCAGCTCAAACCCCCTACAAATGTGTTCTTTCCACTGTTCCATACGATAAAAGAGTATCACTTTCTCCCTAAGATAAAAATAACATGCAAATGCCATTATGGGACTTGAGGAGTGCTCACATGTTTTATTTTTGATGAAATTTCTTCATATTGAATATTACTAAAAAATATATTAATTGCCTATCAACTGAAGCTTAGAAGAACCTTCACTTCTCCAAAGTTTCTACTGTAATGACAATTCATCTGAGTAGCTTTTGACTACTGTGCTTTTTTCAAGTTATACCCTTGGCACTCCTAGACACTCAAACTCCAGGATCAGCTGGGAGTCTTCTTATGATTCTCTCTCCCTCTCCCTCTGCCCCTCCCACCCCCATGCTCAGGTACATGTGCCCTCTCTCTCTCTCTCTCTCTCAAATCAATAAATCAATAAAATCTTAAAAAAAAAAACAAACATTTTGCCTCTCATGCACCTTCTAAGCTATAAAATAGTGAATTAAGGGAAATGAGGGATTATGTCCTTAGCCATATTATTTTTCCTAAAAAGCACTTTTAAGATGTTCAAATTTGTTCTTTCTTCCCCAAGACTTAATATTTTGAATAAGACAATAAGTGATATATCTCGCTTTTTGTTTTTGCTCTAGTCCCCACCCTAAACACTGTTTTTAAGACTCTTAAGTGTTACTGCAAAATATGAATACCGTGCCTTCAAAGCAATGATCTTAACAAGGTACCCCTGAAGCCCTGCTATCCCTTCCCGACCACTTAAAAGCTCATTAAGTGCAAGACAGTTTGGGTACAATCTTTTTTTATACTGACATAACAGAGCATTTCTTACTTTGAAACAAATCCTAAGCAGATAGTTTAAGAAACAAGAAACAAGAGCTTTTCCCCTGAGACTAGAAACTATCATGTCCTCATTCAAGACTGTAGATACATTTTCCAGTTTCTGCTTTTATTATATTCTGATCAGCAAATAGAAAATGGGGGTCAAAAAAGGCCAAAATAAGTTACTCTTTTTTCTCCTGATCTCAAAGAACAACCCCAGCACCCAAGTTTCTAAGAATAAAACAAAGCAAATGGTGTGTATGGGTATATCTCTCTCGGGTTAAGTCAAACCAAAGGTGCAATTTTTATCCCATCTGGCCCATAAAAATAGTTTGATGAGGGGCACCTGGGTGGCTCAGTGGGTTAAAGCCTCTGCCTTTGGCTCAGGTCATGATCTCAGGGTCCTGGGATTGAGTCCCACATGGGGCTCTCTGCTCATCGAGAGCCTGCTTCCCCATCTCTCTCTGCCTGCCTCTCCGCCTACTTGTCATCTCTGTCAAATAAATAAATAAAATCTTTAAAAAAAAATAGTTTGATGATAGACATAGCTCTTTTCAATATCTATGCACCACAGCTTTTTAGGTACCTTAATTTCTAGATAGATGGTAAAGTGGTCAATTATCTAATCTTTTCTTTTTCGATTATCTAATCCTAAGAAGTTTTTCAAATTTAGTACACTCAAGGCATACCCTACAATTAGAAAGTTATTTTCTAGTCCCAGAAATGTAATTACTTATTTATAGATAATGTGTTATATTTTAACATTAACCATTTCTTTATTTTATTATAATCCAGATATAAATGAAAATAAAGTTAAGTTAGCTTATTATCTTGAAATTTGTATTTGTTTATACTAGAGATCACAGCTTTTATTTTTAAGGCAGCTACATGGTAGGTTATCATTAAGTAACTCAGTTGTCTGGAATTAACCTCACTTTATATCAATAAACCAATAGTTTATTTATTCGATAAATATTTATAGAGCACCAGCTCTGTGTCAGGCATTATCTGAGGTGCTTAGGATACATCACTCAATAAAAGACACAAAGACCTTTGTCCTTGCTGGGGAGAGAGACAGACAAGTAATAGCATAGTAAGTCTGTGAGGTATCTCGTGAGTGAGGAGCTAATAAGTGCTTTGAGGAGAGAAGGAGCAGAGAGTGATGAGGATTCAGAGCACAGACTGGAAGGGTGTTTGGGGCAAGAGAATTTGGAGCTAAGATTTGAAATCCACGCACAGATCTGGAAGACAATTTCAGACAGAGGAAACAGCCAGTACAAAGGCCCTAAGGTAAGAAGGTATCTGGCATGTTAGAGGAACAGAAAGGAAGCCAAAATAGCTTGAACAGAGAGGGGGATGGAAAGAAGAGTAGGAAATAAGATCAGAGAGATAGCAGATTTTGGAATAAATAAACTAATAAAAATCTTTTGAGAATTTAGATCACTGTTTCCATGTAGTATACTATATTTCGTCTTATACCCAATAATAATATTCCCTTATTCTTCTGACAATCAATTTCTTACGGAAACTAATTTCATATTCCATATGACTGGTATAATTGCATGATTCCATTTAATTTAACATTCTCTATGTCTAAGTTCCAGTTTGTAGCTAATACTGAAAAGTGATTTTAAAAAATAAGGCAAGCGGGGCGCCTGGGTGGCTCAGTGGGTTAAAGCCTCTGCTTTCGGCTCAGGTCACGATCCCAGGGTCCTGGATCGAGCCCCGCATCAGGCTCTCTGCTCAACAGGGAGCCTGACTCCCCCTCTCTCTCTGCCTGCCTCTCTGCCTACTTGTGATCTCTCTCTATCAAATAAATAAATAAATAACCTTTAAAAAATATTTTAAAAATAAATAAATAAAAAATAAAAAATAAGGCAAGCATTCATGGGGTGCCTGGGTAGCTCAGTGGGTTAAAGCCTCTGCCTTCAGCTCAGGTCATGATCCCAGCGTCCTGGGATTCAGCCCCACATCAGGCTCTCTGTTCAGCAGGGAGCCTGCTTCCTCCTCTCTCTCTGCCTGCTCTCTGTCTACTTGTGATCTCTGTCTGTCAAATAAATAAATAAAATCTTTAAAAAAAAAAAAAAGGCAAGCATTCAATTATCCAGTCAATTTGAACTACATTATGAAAAAAATGCTCTGTGCTCATTCATGAGTAAAATAATATTGCTTTAAAATATTTATGTTGTCAAAGGAAGACACAGTATTTGTAAATTTAAAACATTTCTCCAAGAATTAGATTCTTAAGCATGACAATGCCACAGTTTTGGTTTATTTTTTAAGAAATTATCAAACGATCCCACCAGGAAATGTCTTTTAAAAATGTAAGCCACACCCTTCAAAACAGGTAAAGAATTTGATAAATGCCACAACAGCTGCACTTTCCTAAAGAACCATGTTGTCACACTGTCACCTAAACATATCTACCTGGCATGTCGGGATATGCATGCTTCTACTGAAATGGACGTTGTTATTGGGAGACTGAACAAAACAAAGAAGTGTTTGGTAATGTCCATAGTATAGAAGCAAAAAAACAACTTTACTTAAGCCATAAACAGTGGATCTGAAATCGTATCAAATCAATACAAGACAGGCACCAAGGTTACATTGTAGGAGGAGTAGGTGCAAGTGGGAAATATTATGGTGTCCAGTTTTGAATAATACAATGTCCCACATATATTATCTTAGAATCACTGAATTTCAACATTTACAAGGACTTTTTAACTTATAGAATGGTAGCCATTTTCCCTATTTTATTGAAATATAGCTAGCTGTGCTACAGTTGCTTTTGCAAGAAAGACCATATGACCTGAAAAGCCCAAGGTATTTACTCTGACATTTACAGACAAAGTTTGCTGACTATAGATAGTATATTGATTAAACATATGGGCACTGAAGTTAGACTACTAGGATTCAAATCTCCATTCTGTAAGTGGTCAGTTATATGGCTTTGGACAGGTTACACAGCCTTTGGGCTCTTACTTCCCAACCTCCATAATTGGGGGAAATATAAAGTCTGTCATTAAATTGTGAAAATTAAATGAAAAAGGATATAGTACACCCTCATAAATGCTAAATCTTATTGGTAGAAATACCTTCAAATAGCAGCTAGCTCAACTATCCACTCAAAAGTTTTATACTTGTCTCCAAAGTGTCATCTACTACAGATTTTAGCACAACTAGCGATGCAGGAAGCCCATTTTATCTTTAATTATTCTGTTAGAAAGTTCTTCTTCCACTGAGTTGAAATCTGTCTTTTTATAGCTCTATCCTATTAATCCCATCTCCTTGAGGTTCTACAGAACCTCTCTTCCAAAAACTAGGATCTTCAAATATTTAAAAAGGGTTTCTCTAAATATTCTCAAAACTTCATATCTCTAGTTCTTTTTGTTACTTCTTCTAAAACACGGTATGCATCCCTTTCTCACTTTGGTCATTCTTTTTAGAAGGGAATATAAAGTATTTACCCAGGAATTGGCATAAGACTTCAGACCGATAGATTCAGACCTTTACTCCTCAAACACTCCATATTATGCTGGTCATGTGTGTTTTATACTACATAGTCTTTTTCCACCCCACCCTGTTCTGGAAAATATTTTTAGACACAAAGACCTTATGTTTACCGTTTTTACGTTTAATCTCATACAGCTCCAGTCTCTCAAGGTCTTTCCAGATGTTGGTATTATTGTTTAGAACATTCACTGCCCCCATCAGCTTCAATCACCTACACAGACTTCTGATGTCTTGATTCAAAAGATCAATAAGTTTCCCATTAAGTTGAAATTAATACCAGGAGTAGTCCTGAACTTATTTAGAGCAACTAATATTATTTTAGTAATCAAATTGCCTTCCCCTTGGATTTCTATCACCCTAATCACTATTTATTTACTGGTCTCATTTGGGGTGTCATTCATCTTACTGAAAGAAGTTGGAAGCAAATGTAAATTAACACAGAAATATCTTTCTTTCTCTCTTTCATTATTATAATTTCAAACAAGCTGTATATCTGTATTAGTCAGGGCTCTCCAGAGAAACAACCAGCAGAATATGTACATATTAAGAGAGAGAGATTTGTATTAAGGAACTGGTTCACGTGATTGATGAGGCTTGGTAAGTCCAAAATGCAGGGAAGGCCGGCAGACAGATCCAGGGAGAGCTCAGTTCAAGTCCACCAGCAACTGGCTGGCAGAATTCCTGCTTGCTAGAGGGGAGTCAGTCTTTGTTCCAGTAAGGTCTTCAACTGATTGGTTGGGGCTCACCCACAATACAGAGGACGTAATTTTTACTCAAAGTCCAATTTACATGTTAACCTCATCCAAAGAAAAAAACACCTCCATAGAAACATCCAGAACAATGTTTGACCAAATATCTAAACACCATAGTGTAGTCAAGTGAAATATAAACTAACCATTTTGGTATCTAACTCTTTTTAAACTTTTTCTTAAATTGAAAATAGCTAAAAATCTAGTGCATAGGATGCCTAGATTTTGTTTCCATAATTTTTCCTTTGATAGCTATGTACTCTGTTATATAAAACCATGATTAAGTCTGTGTCTAAGTGGATAGTCATGATAAAAAATAACCAATTAATTTTTGTTACCATATACAAATACCGCATTTTAACATATACCTTGAATTTAATATTTCTTGAGTCCACATCAATAATGAATTTTTGTCTGTACCTAAGAAAATATTAAGGGTAGGAGAAATTAGAAAGTGACAATGATTTTTCAGGGGATCTCTAGTCAAGGTTTCCGAATCTAGATGTCACTTAAAATATGGATATGTCAGCGTTCCTTAACTCATTCACCTATTTTTAAAATTCCATTTTTTATATTTTAAATTTTTAAATTGACACTTAAATTCCAATGCTACTTCTACAAATGATTTCACAAGATTGTCAAAACAAATAGCTATATAAATAAGAAGATATCTAAGCATTAAATGTCACTGCAATGCAATATTTGTGAACAAATTATACTAGAATAAAAAATGCCAATGTGCTGTCTATGGAAATTAGACTTTACTGAACTAGTATTTTGGGTCTATACTGTTATGAATCTAGGTTTTGAAAAATGTGAGGGTTCTTTTTCTTGATTAACCTTTTATGATAAATAGAAATTATTAATTTAGAGACTTCAAAGGATTCTAAAAAATTTTTATGAACCTTACTAATAATTCCTCTTTTTTTTTTTTAATCTGAAGTGTACTGTTCTCTTTTGTTATACTTTTAAATTTCCTCTCTTTAGGTTTGGATGTGTGGAGGAGAGATGTTTGATGTCCCATGTTCTAGAGTTGGTCATATCTACAGGAAGTACGTTCCCTATAAAGTCCCTTCCGGGACCAGCCTGGCAAGAGTGAGTAACGGGATCAGAATAAGACGGGCTTGATATGGCTTCCTGTAGGCAGACTAAGCAGCTTCATACATGGTATAATTGGTGACAGACGGAGAAGCACCGTCGGACAGAAAAAATTGGCACTCCATTTGACAGGCTTTAGTATATAAACTGTTTCTATGTTCCTCAGAGTTTTTCCATTCTTTAGGGAAGTATTAATTATTAGTGTGTAACAAGAATTACTGTTTACAATTGTTTCAAAGCATTTTCTCATACATTATATTTAATCTTTACCTATACCTTCTGAGATTGATATTCTTATCCTTACTTTATGGATGAAAACTGGGGCTTGCCAAGGTGTCCTGTCTATGCTCAAATGAATGATAAATGGCAGAAGAGGGGTTTAAGCCCAGGTCTTCAGAATGGATGTCCAGTACTCCCCCTTCTCCCTTTCATGGAGACAGATGGAGAAAGGCATATATACAAGACTGGGAGAAGTGGTTGTCCAAATTCCGGCTTCTCATTTGCATCTCATTTGCAACTAGAGCCAGCTCTGCCTAAAATTTCACCCCATTCTCAAAATCCCAAATTTGGCCAGTTGCAAGATGTTTTTTCAGATACTGTTTCAAATAAAATCTTTTTCACAGGCTAAATGAAAGGATTTTTTTTTCTTCTGCATTTTAGAATGTTTTCATACGTCTTTGGGAGAAAGTCACAATACCTTCTTGAAATAATCCTGATAATTTCTGTGTGTTCCATGTGATTGTCTCTAGAGCTGGGTCAGTTGTATTCACTGCAGTATGTACCTGCCACTGCACAGTTGCAAAATCTGGGGGAAAAGGTGGTTTTGCCACGTCCCTTCGCTCAGGGTTCTCCTAGGAATCTAATCTTGAATTATTCATTTCCGTTCTTTTACTAGTAAGGCTGCACCATATAACTATTTGAATCTTTTATATAAAGCTCAATAAGTTCACAAGCTTCTTTAAAATATAAAGTAGTTCATCGGGTTCCATTAGAATATCAATCCCACAAAAGCAGAGGGTTTCTCTGTTTTTTTTGCTACCACCTTCCCAACACCTAGAACAAGGCTTGGGAAGCACTCAACAAGTATTTGTTGAAAGGATTAATTAATCAGGAAAAATTAAGGCTAGAAAATGCTACAGGTTTTCCTTACTAAAAGTTGAGTATTTCAGGGAAGTATAAAAAATATTTCATTTCTAGTGAGTCTTTTTGGGGGAGGATTCTTTCTTACTCCCTTTCTGAGATTGTCAATACTATCCACTTCCATAATCTTTTTTATAACAGCTGGAGTTAATAGTCATGAAGTTACCTCACATACACCTTGAAGGGAAATAGTCGTATTATTATGCCCTCTTCAAAAGATTAATAGCATATTCCATTGAGTAGCTGTAAAAATATGCTCTTTGAAATAAAATCACAAAATCATAAAGCAACTAAAGAGCCACATCTTGGGCAAGGACATATTATTTAATTTTGTCATAAGACTAAACGCACATGAATCTCCAAGTGCATTCAAGAAAACAGCAAGAATTCACTGAAAGGTCCAGTTTTGAGCACATATCACAAATCAGCCATGTGGATATCATAAATCACAGCATGTTAAACTACCCCAAAGATAATGCTATTGTCTCTTGTCACTTACTTCCCAAAAACCCACTCAGCTGTGCCCAGTTTGTGCCCAATCATTCATTTGCCGGACGGATGGAGTGTTCACTTGGTTTGTAGTCAAAATGAGTGTGTATGAACTGGAGGGGAAGTTGTGCTGCTCCAGAGGGTATATTTTCAAAAAAATAAAACTGTTCATATATTTTCAAGAAGTAAATTAAATACTTTTTCAAGGACTGTCAAATATAGGAAAACTAGGGCTGGCACATAAAATTCCCAGCCAAAAGGGAATGCTCATTCACATGGGGGGGAAAAAAAAAAGCCCGTAATTCTGAATTTTAATCTTTACCACTTAAATTTTACTTGAGGGCTCATTTTTAGTTTTTTTTTTCTCAACTGCTAGAGCAATCAGAAAGTCATAAAAATTGAAGCTCCACTGTCAGTCTAAGGAATGTTTTATGATATTTTAAATAAAAAATATATTAAAATGAAAAACAATTCTGATTTTTGGGGGAGAGACTCAACTACCTGCTACCCCCATGTCGTTACTAAATCATCAAAAATGATGAGACTGTAAAGGTGCTTCAGATGCAGGGCTATGTCTATTCAATAGGTAGTTAATCTCTCCAGCCTCATCAGGAAATGTAGAAGATGGAGATTTTTAATTCCAAAGGTTTGTTTTCTTATTTTACAAACTCACTTAATTTTTCAAAAATTTGCACCTTTTGTTTAGGTAACTATATAAACTGAGGATTCTAGCCAACTTCCCAACACACACACACACACACACACACACACACACACACAATTGTGTGAATAACCTGCCGTCCTCTAAACAGAGCACGAGTGCATATTATAGAAACAAATTCAAATAACTACTACCTTCCATTTACCTAGCATTACAGTCTGGTTGCAAGAGACAGATAGCCATATATGAAACCATCAGAGGACACTACAAGGACAAGTAATTGTTCAAATGTATTGTAAAGATATGTATAGGTAGAGGGAGGAGGAGGGGGGAGGGGTGCCATAGCTGTTGAACTGAAAGAGGACCTTCAGGGATACTCAGTTAAATGAACAAATTTTATAGAATAACAGCTCCCAAACTCAGGACCAGTGACCCAGAGCCAGGTCCTAGACCAGTTTTTACCCAGCCTCAGCGAACTGAGAAAAATAAGAATCACAAAGATACATATACTCAATTTAAAAATATCTTTTTAGGGGCGCCTGGGTGGCTCAGTGGGTTAAAGTCTCTGCCTTCAGCTCAGGTCGTGACTTCAGGGTCCTGGGATGGAGCCCTGCATCGGGCTCTCTGCTCGCCAGGGAGCCTGCTTCTCTCTCTCTCTATGCCTGCCTCTCTGCCTTCTTGTGATCTCCATCTGTCAAATAAATAAATAGAATCTTTAAAAAAAAAAAAATCTTTCTAAGCAGGAATTAGAAACTTTTTTTCTTTTTCATGACGGAATGAATACAAGATAGATTATTATTAATGCCTTTATTTGGCAAAAATAAAAATTAGCATCCCTCTGTCAGTTCCCATAAAATGCAAAAATCCAGGATACAGAGATTTACAATTCACCTTCCTCTTGGAATCAGAGTATTCACTCATCATGAATCAAATTAGATATTTTGCCGAGTCGGCCTCCTGTCCAATGTTTGTTTGTACACTGGGCATTGTTGTGGTATCTTTTCACCAGGAAAAAACTGCCAGTCCCTGAGGGATGCTAATCCCTATTGTCACAGGGAGACTGGACAGTCCCCATGGCTATAGTGATAATTGTCCCTTCCTGGAGATGACACTGTCCTCATCACAGAACAGTGAGCAGCTACTCAGTGAAAGGCCACCCGCGCCTCCGCACAGTGGAAGTGGCCAAGTGGCCAGTGGGTGGAAGACTCCAAGGAGACTTCATTCTGATGGGTCATGAGTTGAACCACGCACTCTGCTGAAGGAGCAGCCATATTGGCACCTCCCAGACCTCTCTGTGAGTGCTAGTATGTTTGGGGACAGTCAAAACCACTGGACCTGAGATCAGTGGCTCTGTGAGCAGAACATGACAAAGAGGCAGAGCCATCACCCCATGGATAAACATACATTCTATAGCACAAGGGTCATCCCACAGAGGTAACTTTACCCAAAGGAGTATCCCCAGGAGGATCCCAAGCCAGTGAAGGGCAGCCCTGCAGACCGTGAGGGGGGCTGTCATGGTGGTTCACACAGCTGTCCTCCCTAGTTCCAAAGGAGGACGGCCTGGGACACAAAATTGGAAGCGACCTTCACTCTAAGTTTGCAATGGATGTGACAGAATGCAAATCAAGGGATGGTATACTTCTGTGGCTTGCCACTGGTGTAGTATTAGTAATACTTTCTTTTCTAAAATTTTATCTTGCATTTTATGGCAACCATCATCCAAGTTGCAAGATAAAGCTATAAAACAAAAGAATTCAAACCCCATAAAAATCTGATTGCACAGGATGGCCTAGAGAACTTGAAAAGGTAACTCACATTAGAAGGGATAAGGTTAAAGGTCAAGTGAGCAGAGCTGGGAAGGTGAATTGAGACCTGTCTGCCCAAGGCTTAACCCTTACAGGGAGGCTTAGAGTTAACAGGGGCAGCTGGAGCAGAAGGGCAGGGGCTCCAGCCTGAGCTCCCAGCTGCAGGAAGAAGCAGGCACAGACAGTGAGAAAGGATTCTCTTTGGGACCAATGGAGCTAAACTGGGAATGTACATTGGACACAGACTATGGAAAACCCCATGGGCAGGGCAGGGTGCATTTTTCTTATAGATTGTAGGGAGGTACTCATAGTTTTTGAGCACGAAATGCCAGGATAAAAATAAAAGGGGTAGAAACAAGTCAACCAACAAGTAAATATTAAGTGGCAGAAAGTCTAAAGAAAATAACTTTTGAATGTAGGAAACATTTGTAAAGAAAATTCCCTAAAAAGTCTTCATTGATTTGCCGCACTGTGCAGTGAGAGAGAGGCCAAATGTTGCTATGAGGTTTTCTTCAATGCTTCGAAGGAAAAATCATATCAGTACAAAAATGGGGATGCAAGGAAGGGGAAGGGGGAAAAATGCTCAAATTGGTTTTAGATAAAGAGGGTGAGAAGCAACCGCCTTACACGAGTTCAGGGAGAGCCAGATCTGGGGAGACTTGCACAGATTGCTCATCTAGAATTCTGAAAGCCCACAAAAATCAGATTTTCTATATCAATAAATGTTCATTTCTGAAAGAAAAAAAAAAGTATACCATGCCAGGCACTATGCTAGATCCTGGAAGCATAAATGATGAACAAGATAAACAAAAACTTTAACTTTTTTTTTTTAAGATTTTATGTATTTATTTGAGAGAGAAAGAGAGAGAGAGTGTGTGTGTGTGCTCACAAGCAGGAGCGTGGGGGGTGGGAAGGGCCAGAAGAAGAGGGAGAAGGGGACTCCCTGCTGAGCAGGGAGCCCGAAATCATGACCTGAATCTAAGGCAGACACTTAATTGACTGAGTCCCCCAAACCCCCCCAAACTTTTCCTTCTCATAACTAGTGGCCTTGATAATGACAGTCAGGTGGCGTCCACACAGTCCAGCAATCTATACATATCAATCCGAATACCATGAGGGTGAGCAAAGAGTTAAATAAATGTAAATAAACTCTCTGTGGTATGAGATCTGTATCTTATATACTTATTTTAAACTATTTTGTGGAAATTATAATGTTATCATTGTGATTATGATTTTAGAGAAGAGGAGGTATATCTCATATACCACACGTAGCAAATGTTATTTGTTTTTGGTTTTTTTTTTTTTAACCAATGTTTTTCACCTTAAATATTTATTTAGGGTTTCTTGGCAGAATGCAATGAGCTTTGAGGATGTCCTATGGTTATTATACTTTATGGGCATGGGTATTAAACCTGAGGTCTGAGGGCAAATGGTGGTTTTTGCCTCTGTCAGCTATGAAGTGACCTCTTCCCCTATTTCCCAAGTTGTCATTCCTCTGGTGTCATATCCCTGGAGACATCTGCTTCTGCAGACTCCATAGATCCTCTCAGACCGTTGAAAGTGGTCAGGGTGGAGGGAGGTACAGAGGAAGAGGAATGGGGGAAGAGAGTTTCGGTGTCAAAGCCAGACCACCCCAAGTCGATTAGTAAGTGCCCTCTCGTGCTTCACCCTGGCGCCGGCTATCCCGGTCTGAAGGAGCCGAGATGGAAGAACAGAAGCTCTGACGTGTGCAGCCCTCCCTCATTTATGTCAGAATAGATCAGTCGAGGAAAAGCTTTAGCAAGACCAAAATGACTACTTTGATATCAGAAAATAAAATCACCAACAAGGCTATAAAGTACAGTGACGAATGGGGAAATCTGCTCCCAGAAACTGACCTTTCTCCCTTTGATGATTGCAAATCAGTTTACTCTCATGAAACTGCTCAGCAAATAGGAACTATAGCATGACAACCTTAGCCATCAATGGCAGGCAGCCCCTCTTCCTGCTGCTCTAAGAACTGTAGAGTTCACATGCATCATCTGAAACAATCATTGATTTCAGGGACGTGGTGGACTCTCATGGGCTTTCTCCCAAAAAGCAGGAAAATGATGAATTCTTCCCAAAAGACTCGACTTGCATAAATGGCTAGGACTTCTGTGCAGAAGCAATTCCTCTGAAAACAGTAACTACCTCTAATTCTTCCTTACAATATAACAAAAAAGGCAGTAAGATACTGGTACTTAGGGCCAGAGCTTAAAATGATTCACATACTGCAATCATGTGTTTGCTTCTCTCCCCTTCTACGCCACATTTCAGAATATAATACCCTCTTTTTAGATGTGGCTCTTTATTTAAATATTTAAATATTATTTCATTATTCTTCATGTGAGTCTCCCTAAAGAAAACAACCATAAGTTTATTATGTGTTAATCATGATTCAGTAAATCATTAAGATACAATGAGTCCATTGCATGTTATGAGGATAAGAGTCATCCCTAGAGTCTCAACAGAGGCTCAGGCTGGAGAAATTTTTCAGTAAATATTTCCCAATTGCCTACTGTGGAGAGGCATAGAGCTTGCTTCATGTCCTAAGCCAATAGCATTGGGCCATCCCTTTGTAATGGAATGTCACATCACCCAAGGACATCGCCTCACCCTGGAGATAAGTTTCTGGCACATAGCACTAGTGTAACACTCATACTCACCCTTTAACGATAGCCCTTGTTTGAACACTGGACATTTTATGCTTGTTTTGCATAAAAGGAAAACAAGACAAAGTAAAACTACTCTATGTGCCAAGGACCTAGAGAGAGGAGTTGGGAAAATATGAAACATAAACTTATTTCCCACTGCTGAACCCTCACTTGTTCCCTTAACTCCTAAACTAGTGCTATCAGAATTTTTTTTAAGTATCCACATGTTTTTGTCTGTTTAACAAATAACAACAGAATCACACATTGTCCTTAAAATTTTTTAAAAATAACAGATGTAAAACATGGAATTTGCATACCAAACATAGAGACACTGAACAGAAAGTATCATGAGAACAACATGTGAGGTGGAAAAAAAAAAAAAAACCATTATTTCAAAACTCGGAACTTTTCCACAAAGCTTCTCAAAACGAAATTCTGGGGGCTCCTGGTTGGCTCACTGGGTTAAAGCCTCTGCCTTTAGCTCAGGTCATGATCCCAGTGTCCTGGGATAGAGCCCCACATTGGGCTCTCTGCTCAGTGGGGAGCCTGCTTGCTCCTCTCTCTCTCTCTCTGCCTGCCTCTCTGCCTACATGTGATATCTGTCTGTCAAACAGATAAATAAAATCTTTAAAAAAAAAGAAAGAAAGAAAGAAAAAAATTCTGGTTTGATTTTCTTCTATTCATTTGCTCTATGTATCCCCCCCCGCCCAAACTCCTAGAGATGCTATCATCTTCCCAACATTAACGCATTCTGCTCAGTTTCACTGTTTTAAGTATTCCTCAGGGCTTTCCCAAGTTTAGCTCAGCTATGACTTGGGAATCAAGTAGCTAATACTTTCTAATGTGCAAAACGGGGCTTGGCATTGAGACAAGCAATCTCTAAGCCACGTAAGGACAAAATTCAGCATTTCTTGAGCTATCTAATGAGGCCCAATATTCCCCATGTGTGTTTTGGAAGCCTATTGGAAGACGCTTTTTGGCGGGATAGTGGGGGAGAGGTGTGAGTGGAATGTAAGGATCTCAGGACCCTGAGATCATGACCTGAGCTACCCAGGTGCCCCAAGCCTACTGGAAGATTTTATAAGATAAATATAACATTTAATGGGGATCCTAGGCATCTACATGACAGTTAGCCCTCATGATTAATCATACTCTTACGTTGTCATTCTTAACAAAATTAAAATAGGAATGATTTTCTCTTTCCTATGGTATCTTTTCCAGTCTGCTTTTGGCTACTTCTTGCCGTACCTAAAGCACTTGATGTAGCTAGTTAGCATTTATACAGCTTCCTTCTTTCAAAGCACTTGAGAAACTACATGGTGAGCCCATTTGTGGGCTAGGGGGAATTATAATTGCATTTTTATCATTATCCCCATTAGAACCGAACATTTTCCTGCATTCACAACTCCACTGGAGCCTCAGAAAGGAGGAAGCTTGCTTAGATAAAATAGGCCCCTGCTGCTACAAAATTAAGCTACTGAAATTTAAGCGAATTTAAATATTTTAGCATGTCAAAATCTTAATAACCAAAAATGCAACTCTTGCAAGAGGAAGCCTGGCTGGCTGCTTTATGACTCCACCTTTTGGGACCCCAACAGGATGATGAAGCCACAGGAGCACCTGAATGGGAAACACTCATTTTGTGGAATTAGCTTCTTAACATAAGATGTGTAAAACCACAGTGACACTGTGCTTGAGGCCTGTAGTATTTAATTTCCGATCTGATCACCCTTGGTTCTAAGGGTTTATTAGTTTATGGTGAGAATTCCATTTCCAGGGCTATAATGTACATGGTGTTCATAGTCAGTATTATTATAATGCATATTTGAAAGTTGCCAACAGGGTAAATTTTAAGAGTTCTCATCACAAGGGAAAAAATTGTAACTTTGTATGTGAATGGCAATAACTAGACTTAGTATGGTTATTGCTTTCCAGTGTATACAAATATTGAATCATTATGTTATACACTTGAAGCTAGTATGTTACATGTCAATTTTACACACATACACACACACACACACACACACACAGAATTCCATTTCCAACTTCAGTTCCAGCCCAAGTATATCTCTTTTTGGTGTTACATTCGAAGTAAAGAAAATAGTTCCATTTGATATTCTATAGACTGAGAAATGGTCAAAACCAATTGGCAGCTTTGTGGTGCCTGGATGCTTTGAGTATTCTAATTCTGAAAAGAGCTTATAAAATTAAAATTCACAATTACCTAAACTTAGAACAGATATGAATTCCAACCTAAGAACCCTACTTGAGCTATTTAAAACATATAGATTTGGGGGGCCTATTTTGACAGTATGAAAAATGAAACAAGTTGTATTAATAACAAGTGGAATGAATACTGTAGCAGCATTTAATTTAACCAGTTTGCTTGTGGTAGATATTCCCTATTATGGGACAAAACACTTGATACTCTCTTCAGTCAACAGTTAGAAGTGCTAGTAGGATTTATTTTTAAAAAAATAGTAATTGTGGGGTGCCTGGGTAGCTCAGCAGATGGACCGTCAGTCTCTCCATTTCAGCTCAGGTCATGATCTCAGGGTCCTGGGATCAAGCCCTGCATCAGGTTTGTACTCAGCAGGGAGTCTGTTTGAGATTCTTTTTCTCCCTCTGCTCCTCTCCCTGCTATCTCCCTCTCTTTCAAAAATAAATAATAATAATAATAGTAATAATAATAAAGAAATAGTGCTTGTATCAATAATTTTCTACAAATAAGACTATACTGCCTCTTACACTCAAGTTGTGAGCGTGAGACGCCATTGGCTTGAATGCCAGAAATGAACACCCTTCAGATTGTCCCCCTGGTGTCTCTAGACCTCCCCAAAAGGCTTCCTCTCATGTGGCTTACATATCTGTTTGTGAGATGCAGTACCCACTCTGCCTCACCTGTGACTCGCTTCTTTGTGTTCCCATTTGCCTATTTCTTGCCTGGGAAGCCAAAGGAGAAGGCACACCATCTCCACCATTCAGAAGAAGAGCATCAACTCCTAGCTCATGGTGCTGTCTCTGGAGAAACCAACACTTCAGTTCTCAACTTGCCAGAACTTCTTTGGGTCCCGGGTAGACTCAGTATGGTTGTCTTTCACTGTGGGCCAGCTAAATGATACAGAAACCATACTTTCACTTTTGTTCTATCATTCCACATTTTGCTTCTGAGGCAAGGTCATAAGGGCATCGCATCTTCCACCTTGATCTCTCGGATCACTTGATTTGGGAGAAGCCAGCCACCACATTGTGATGGCACTCAAGCAGTCTGTAGAGAGGCCCATAGGGAGGAAAACTGAGTCCTCTTACCAAGAGCCAGCACCACTTTATCAAACATGTAAGCCTCCTTGGAAGAAGATCTTCCGGCCCCATTCAAGGCTTAAGATAACTGCTTCCTTAGCCAAAATCTTACTGAAACTAATGAAAATCCAAGCCAGATTGCCCAGCTAATCCTCTCCCAGTTTCCTGACCCACAGAAACTAGAAAAGATTTTTTAAATTGTTTATTATTAAGCCACTCCTTTGGAGGGTAATTTGTTATATATTGCTAAATAACTAATACAGTTCTTTCTGTTTAACAGTTCTTCAGCAGCAGCAATCAGTCCAGCTTGAAGGTACATGATTACCTCAGGTGGCCCACTTGAAGCTTAAACATTAGGCAAGGTTATGCCTCAAGGATACTATCAACAGGCATCAACAGAGTGAAAAGGCAAACTCCCTGAATGGCAGAAAATATTTGCAAATCATATATCTGATAGAGTATTAATATCCAGAATATTTAAAGAATTTCTACAACTCAACAACAACAAACAAACAAACAACCTGATTCAAGAATGGGCAAAGGGGGGGCACCTCGGTGGTTCAGCTGTTAAGCATCTGCCTTGGGCTGAGGTCATGATCCCAGGGTCCTGAGATGGAGGCTGCCAGCAGGCTCCCTGCTTGGTGGGAAGCCTTCTTCTCCCTCTCCCACTCTCCCTGCTTGTGTTCCCTCTCTCACTATGTGTCTCTGTCAAATAAATTAAAACTTAAAAAAAAAAATGGGCAAAAGACTTGAATAGACGTGTCTCTGAAGAAGATATACAAATGGCCAGTAGCATGTGAAAGCTACATAACATCTTAGGAATCATTAGGGAAAATACAAAACAAACCCACAATGAGATACCACTTCACATCCATTTAGATGACTACCATTGGGGGGGGGGGCAATGAATGTTGGAAAAGGTATATAAAAATTAGGATTCTTGTATATGGCAGAAATGTTTAATGTTGCAGCCATGGTGGAAAACAGTTTGGAGGTTCCTCAAAAAATCAAAAATATAATTACCATATGATCCAGTGATTCCACTTCTGAGTAATACACAAAAGAATTGAAAGCAAGAACTCAAACAGATATTTGTACACACATATTCACAGTAGTGATCAAAATATAAAAGCAACCCAATATTTGCTTAACAATAAATGGACAAGCAAAATGTGGTGTGTGTGTGTATATATATACATATACATATGTGTATATATACATATTATATACATATGTATATATACACACAATGGATTTTTATTCAGCCATAAAAAAGAAGAAAATTCCGACATATATTACAGAATGGTTGAATCTTGAAGACATATGCTAAGTGAAATATGCCAGTCACAGAATAATAAATACTGCATGATTCCCCTTATATGAAATATTTTAAATAGTCAAATTCGTATGAAATAGAAAATAGAATGGTTGCTAGAGACTGAGGAAAGAGGAAATGCAGAGTTAATGTTTAAGAGGTTTAGAGTTTCAGTTTAGGAAGATGATAAAAATTATGGAAATGGATGATGGCAGTAGTTGTACAACATGTAAATGTTTTTTGCTTTTGGGGAGAAATTAATGTATTTCATTTGCTTGTAAAAATACTCATCAGAAGTAACTAGAACATTCACTTAAACTGTATTTCACATAATTTATGCTAAAGAGTGAGGATTTTTTCCATGCCTTGGCAAATTGCAATATTCCTTCTTTAAGTTTGGGTCACTTTCCAATATTTAATCCTTTATGCTTTCAGTGCTATGAAATATCTACCATAGTTCCTGCGACGTGAAGTTTTTGATGGTATCACTTTCTCTGGAACTCCTTATTCTCTCCATCACAAGTATTTCCCTCACTTGTGACAAGAAATACGCTCTTGCTGAATTCCTTGGCTTTACATCTAGAGTCTCTCAAATGACATCAGTGTTAACGTTTCCATGGCCGGTCATTTCTCCTAGAAATTCTATTTGAATTTCACCCTCAGCATTATCCCTTTTTGTTTTTATGCCACTCTTTCATCTTTGTTAGACAAACCTCTCATTGTGATTATCCATTTTTGTAAAATGTCATGTCATGTTTATCTGTAGGAAACAAGGATGAGAGAGAACTATGTTTCCAGCTATGTGTGAACTGAATAGCAGATGTGCAATGATCAATCACCAACAGACTTTGAAAGAAGTGACGTAATTGGTCATTGACCATAAATCGCATTTATTATATATGTAGTGATTTGTGGTTTGAAGAGCTAACAGCAACATGTGTTCTTCATACAATTACTCACAGTTAACATACCATGGCAACTGAAATCTGAGCAGTGTTGTTGGGAGCATGTGCATGTTTTTAGTGCCATCAAACTGCACATTTCGTAGTGGTCAAAAGGCAAATTTTATGTTGCATATATTTTACCACAATAAAAAAAAGTATGGGGCTAATAATACATTATATGTTAATAATAAAAAATAAAATTTAATTTAAAAACAGTAAACAAGATGATTCTAAAACAAGATAAATTCTAATTTATCTAGAAATGCAAGAATAAGTATATTCTTATATACTTGATAAAGAACAAAGTTGGAGGACTTATATTACCTGACTTCAAGACATTAAAAAATTACAGTAATCATGACAGTAGTATTACAACAAAAGGATAAATGAAAGAAAATAGAGTTGAAATAGATTCTTGCATCTGGTCAAACATTTCTAGAAAAAAAACAAAGAGGAATAATTGTGAGGTGGGGCAGATGCGCTACTCTAGGCACTTACACCTAGAAGCCGAGATTCATAAATTGGACTCCATTGAAACTAAGTTCTCCTGCTCTTTAAAAGGCACTATAAGGAGAATTAAAAGACAAGCTACAGACTGGGAGAAAATATTTACAAACCACATATCTTTGTAATACAGTTTGAAATCAGGGAGCATGATACTTTCAGCATTGTTCTTCTTTCTTAACATTGCTTTGGGTATTCAGAATTTCTTTTGTGGTTTCATACAGACTTTAGAATTGTTTGTTCTATTTCTATGAAAAATGTCATTGGAATTTCGATAGGGATTGCATTGAATATATATATTTCTTTGGAGAGTATGGATAATTTAACAATATTCATTCTTCCAACCCATGAGTACTAGTGTACCTTTCCATTTACTTGTGTCTTCTTCAGTTTCTTTCATTAATGTCTTGTGGTTGTCAACATACAGATTTTTCAACTCCTTGTTAAATTTATTCCCAGTATTTTATTCTTTTCAATTCCATTGTAAATGGGACTGTTTTCTTAACTTCTCTTTCTGCCAGATTGTATTTGTCATAGAAATGCAATATATTTTTGTGTATTCATTTGTACCCTGAGGCTTTATTAAATTCATTTATTGATTTGAACAGTTTTTTGATGACATCTATATAGTTTTCTATATATAATATCATGTCTTTAGCAAAAGTTTTACTTCTTCCTTTCCAATCTGAATGTCTTTATTTATTTTTCTTGCTTAATTGGTCTGGCTAGTATTTCCAATACTGTGTTGCATAAAAGTGGCAAGAGTTGGCATCCTTGCTTTGTTCCTGATCTTAGAAGAAAAGTTTTCAGTTTTTGACCACTGACTATGATATTAGCTGTGGGTTTATTATATATGGCCTTTATTATGTTGAGGTATGTTTCTCTATATCAACTTTGTTCAGAGTTTTTATCATAGATGAATGTTGGATTTTGTCAAATGCCTTTTCTGCATCTATTGAGGTGATCATATAATTTTTAGCTTTCATTTTCTTAATGTGGTGTATCACGTTGACTGATTTGTGAATGTTGAACCATCCTTGCATCCCTGGATTAATTCCAATTAATCATGGTGTATGATTGCTTTAATGTATTGTCAAATTCAGTTTACTATTTTCTTGAGGATTTTTGCATCTATGTTCATCAGAGATATTGGCATCCTTGTAACACCGTTGTCTGGTTTTGGTATCAGCCTTATACTAGCCTCATAAAATGAATTTGGAAGAGTTTCTGCCACTTCTATTTTTTGGAAGTGTTTGAGGATTGGTATTAATTCTTCTCTGAATAGAGTTCACCAGTGAAGCTATCTTAACCTGTACTTTTTTGGGAGGGGTTGGATTTGTTTTGTTTTGTTATTTATTTATTTATTTATTTATTTGACAGACAGAGAGATCACAAGTAGGCAGACAGGTATGTGGGGCGGGAAGCAGGCTCCCTGTCCAGCAGGGAGTCTGATGAGGGGCTTGATCCCAGGATCCCAGGATCATAACCTGAGCCAAAGGCAGAGGCTTTAACCCACTGAGCCACCCAGGCGCGCCTTTGGGAGGTTTTTGATTACTGGCTGAAACTCCTTACTAATAATCAATCTGTTCAGATTTTCTATTTCATCATGATTCAGTCTTGGTAGGTTGTATTCATCTATCCATTCCTTCTAGGATGTCCAATTTGTTGGCCAATTATTGCGCATAGTAATCTCTTATGATCCTTTGTATTTATGTGTTATCAGTTGTAATGTCTCTTTATTTCTGATTTTATTCATTAGAGTCCTCTTTTTTTTTTTCTTGGTGTGTCTAGATAAAGGTTTGTCAATTTTATTTACCTTTTCAAAGAAGCAGCTCTTAGCTTCATTGATCTTTCCACTATCATTTTAGTTTCTATTTCATTTATATTGCTCTAGATTTTACTATTCCTTTCCTTCCACTAACTTTGAACTTTGTTTTTCTTTTTCTAGTTCCTTGGGATATAGAATTGGGTTGTTTATTTGAGACTTTTCTTGTTCCTTCAGGAAGGCATTTATTGCCATTAATCTACCTTTTAGAACTGCTTTTGTTGCATCCCATAAATTTTGGTATGTTACATTTCTAATTTTGTCTATCCCAAGACTTTTTTTCTCTTTTTTTTTTTTAAGATTTTTATTTATTTATTTGATAGACAGAGAGATCACAAGTAGGCAGAGAGGCAGGCAGAGAGAGATGGCGAAGCAGGCTCCCCACTGAGCAGAGAGCCCCATGTGGGGCTCGATCCCAGGACCCTGAGATCATGACCCGAGCTAAAGTCAGAGGCTTAAACCACTGAGCCACCCAGGCGCCCCTTTTTTTCTTTTTTGACTTCTTTTTGACCCATTAGTTGTTCAGTAGCACACTGTTTAGTCATCAAATATTTGCAAATTTTCCAGTTTTCATTATATAATTAATTTTTAGCTTTTTACCACTGTGGTCAGAGAATGTGCTTAATATTATTTCAAGCCTCTCAATTTATTAAGACTTGTTTTGTGGCTTAACATATGATCTATCTCAGAACTTGTTCCTTATACACTTGAAAATATATATTTTGCTACTTTTGGATGGGATGTTCTCTAAATATCTAGTAAGTCTATCAAAGATGTCATTTAAGGCTGATGTTTCTTTATTAATTTCCTATCTGAGTTATCTATCTGTTGATGTAAGTGAAGTATTAAAGTCCTCTACTATTATTGTATTGCTATCTATTTCTCCCTTTAGGTCTGTTAATATTACTTTATTTATTTAGGTGCTTTTATATTGGATGCATAAATATTTACAAATGTTATATTCTCTTGTTGGACTGACCCCTTTATCATGACATAATACCATTCTTTGTCTCATATTACAGTTATTGTAACAAAACAAAATGTTTTGTCCAATGTAAGTATAATCAGCTTTCTTTTAATTTTCATGTCCATGGAATATCTTTTTCCATCTCTTCACTTTTAGTCTGTATGTGTCCTATATCTAAAGTCAGGCTCTTGTAGGCAGCACAGGGATGGGTACTTTTGTTTTGTTGGTTTTTGTTTGTTTGTTTGTTTGTTTGTTTTTTAATCTATTCAGCCACTCTATGTTTTTTGACTGAAGAATTTAGTCTATTTACATTAGTTATTAATGTAACTATTGATAGGTATGTACTTATTACATACTTATGTAATTAGTTATTTATAGGTATGTACTTATGACCATTCTGTTAATTGTTTTTTGACTATTTTTGTATTTCCTCTCTGTTCCTTTCTTCTTCTCCTGCTCTCTTCCTTTGTGGGTTTGATGACTTTCTTTAGTAGCACGTTTATATTCCTTTCTCTTTGCCTTTCCTGCACTTACTATAGGTTTTGTTTTGTGGCTACTGTTATGCCCCGATAATGGGTCCGTGATTAAAGGAGCGAGACTGCTAAAAAGCAAAGGTCAAGCAAAGCTTTATTTCTCGCGCCAAGCATCAAGAATCTAACCGAACGTTCAGGACGCACCTCTTACAAGAGAGGGAGACCCTTCTCTGTTTCACAGACTAGCTTTTAAGGGCAAAGGCCATGCAGTCGGGCCTGGCCATGCACAGGTAGCCAATGAGATTGTAACACACACAGGAAATTCCACAGTGATGTTAGGTGACCAACTGAATTACAATTTACCCTAGTAGACATTTGAACCAGCCTATCACATTAGGATTGGAGTCAAAAAGGCTCCCAAAGGGTGGGGGCCCATACTCCTTGGTAGCTAGGGAGATAGTATGCAACCCTGCACTGATCGGATGTCTCCACGTGGCCTGACCTACCCCTGTATCTGGGCTTTGTTACCTGGAGCTGGTTTCTGGGTCTTGTATTTAAGTAAATTCCCTGGTGGAAGAGGAGCAGGGACAGTTTAACTTTAATGAAAGCCTCTTGCTAAATAGGTCCTTACAGCTAACCTGAGGCTTACATATAACAACTTCTATCTATAATAGTCTATTTTAAGTTGATAAACCTTAAGTTTGATCCTGCTCTAAAACTCAACATTTTTACTCTCCCCCACCATACTTTATCTTTTTAGTATCACATTTTACATCTTTTTGTCTTGTATATCCCTTAGCTAATTCTTATAATCATAGTTATCTTTACTACTCTTTTTTTTTTAACCTTCATACTATCTTTGTAACTGAGTAACCCATTACTTTTACTATATACCTACCTTTCTAGTGACATTTATGCTTCCATATGTGTTCTTGTCACTAAAGAATGCCTTTTCTTTTCAGTATAAAGAATTCCCTTTAAGATTTCTGTAAGGCCAGTTTAGTGGTGATAAACTTCTTCAGCTTTTGCTTGTCTATAAACTCCTTACCTCTCCTTCAATTCTGAGTGATGTTTTGCCAGATAAAGTATTCTGGGCTGGAAGTATTTTTTCTTTTAGCACTTAAAATATATCAAGCCATTCCCTCTGGCCTGTAAAGTTTCTGTTGAGAGATGGAAATGAAAATTCAAAGAAATGTATACACCCTCATGTTAATTTCAGCATTATTTAAAATAGCTAAGATATGGAAGTAACTTACGTGTCCATTGATGTATGATTGTGGTATAAATATACAATGGAATGTCATTCAGCCCTAAAAAAAAGAATAAGCTTGCCATTTGCAACAACATAGATGGTCCTCAAAGACATTATGCTAAGTAAAATAATCAGATAGAGAAAGATAAATACATGATCTCCTTTACATGTGATATTAAAAAGAAAATAAAAGCTCATAGATACAGAGAGCAGATAGATTGCCAGAGGTAAGGGAGGAATGGCAAACTTTTTTTTTTTAGTTTAAATAAATTTTTATCACATTTCTAATGAAAATCTTGTATCCAGAGTATATAAAGAACTTTCAGAATTCAATAATAAGAACACACATCAAAAAAAAAAAAAACTATTTTTTAGATGGGCAAAAGATTTAAATAGTTCACCAAATAAGATATACAGATGATCAATAAGTGCATGAAAAGATGCTTCACATTATTAGGCATTAAGGAACTATAAATTAAAACTATACTTTTTTAATGGCAAAAATAAAAAGAGTGACCATGCTGAGTGCTGAAGTTATGGGTTTTTTTTTTTTAAGATTTTATTTATTTATTCGACATAGAGAGATCACAAGTAGGCAGAGAGGTAGGCAGAGAGAGAGAGAAGAGGATGCAGGCTTTCCACCAAGGATAGAGCCCGATGCGGGGCTCAATCCCAGGACCCTGGGATCATGACCTAAGCCAAAGGCAGAGGCTTTAACCCTCTGAGCCACCCCGGTGCCCCCCTGAAGTTATGGTTTAACTGGAATACTCACACAATACTAATGGGAATGGAAAAGGGAACAACCACTTTGGAAAATAGTTTAGCAGTTTCATTAAAAGTTAGACTACTTAACATATGCCCAGACACACTTCAAAATATTTACCTAGTAGAAATTAAACCAATATCCATACAAACACTGTTCATAGTAGCCTTATTGTAACATCCCCAAACCAGAAAGACCCAAATGTCCATCAATAGGTAAATGGAGAAATGAATTGTAGCATAACTACATACTACAATATAATAAAAAGAAATTCATGCAGCTACATGGATGAACTTAACAATTATGCTTAGTTTAAAAAGCCAGACAAAAGTGCATACTTTATTATTCTATTTGTTTAAAATTCTTGAAAATATAATTAATTAATTAATTAATCAATCTAGAAAATACAAACTAAATTATGGGAACAAAAAATAGATCAGTGTACAACACCAAGAGTGAGTTCTACGGTTCACCACCCAAAACTGTGGGCTTTGGGTGATGGTATGTCAATATGGGGTCATCTATTGTCATAAATGAACCACTCAGTTGGGAGATGTTGATAATGGGAGAAGCTATGAATTTGTGGGGGCAGGGACTAAATGGGAAGTCTCTGTAGCTACCACTAATTTTGCTTGATCTTAGAGTTGCTCTAAAAAAATAGAAAAAATTTAGGTCTTAATAATTAGGGAAAAAGTAGATCTGTGGTTGCCTGGCAATGATGGTAGAGGTGCCTAAGAAAGGAAACAGAGAGAGGTATATGGAAACATTTGCAGGTGATGTATATGTTCCTTATCTCGATTGTGACGGTGGTTTCACCAGTATAGACATAGATCAAAATGGGTCAGATTGAACACTTTAAACATCAGCAGTTTATTGTATATCAGTTTTTCCTCAGTAAAGCTGTTTTATAGGCTTACATGCATTTTCTAGTAAGATATGTTGCTAAATAATTTGCAGAGCTATTCTTCGTTTGTCCTCCATCTAAAGGCTACATTAAATGTTATCGGAAACACTACCATAAAGATCTAAAATATCCGGTCAAAAGACAGAACAGAGATATAGTTAAATTATGTCAAAAAGCTCAGAGCAGGTAACCAGTTGCAAACAGCTCACATCGCCTTGGGGAAGAAGAGAGGAAACTGCCTGTCAGAGAAACCTCCCTTTTTAGTACTGGGTTAGCCACCCTCTCCTTACGCTGAAGGATTCCCACTGACTTCAAAGAAGTCTTTAGATCAGAGAGAAAGCAGTGCTAGGCTGAATAATTGTAGTGAGGTTGAGGCTCTCTTAAAGGGATTCTCTTTTGAGCTGTATCCTTGATGACCTGATCACTTTATCAATGATAAGAGGGCTTTAGGGTGGGACTCTCTTAAGCATCAAAGAGGAGGAAAGAAATGCATTTAAATCGAGGCAGAATTTTCTGAAGTCCTGGGATAGTGAGTGACTGAGACAACTAAGAAACTGGCTTGGCTTTGCTAGCTCCCAGCCATTGCTGGCAGAAAAGCACCAAAAAAAAAAAAAAAGGTGAAGAAAGAGAAATCTATTATAAACCCATCATAATACAATAGCTTAATATTGACCCAAGCACAGCGTGCGGGCTGGGGTCAGGCGGGTGCCCATGTAAGGATCGCTTTTTGCACAAAGAAATGGAGGCACACCAGGAGGTGAGGGGGCCCAGACAGTACACCCATGGCACAGCCTCGTGGCCAGACCATCCACCGCCAAATAATCTGCTGAGAATCTGAATAGGGATTGTATTTTTAGGATCATTAAACAGCAGGGTCTAAAATGTTGCTGGCAAGAAGAAATAATTAGTGGAGAGATTTCTGCAGTGTCATGAATCAGCAGGTATAATGGAACTATCTATTTTCTTCATGTCGCACAATAAAAATGGTCAGTCAGAGGCAGAAATCTGTTCTTATAAGCTGAGCTAGAACATGATTTAATGTCCCTGGTAAAACACCAATTCAAAGACCTTATGAGTGTTAGAATTATGAAAAGATTTAGTGTCAGACAGTGCAAAGAAAACAAGCCTTGAATTCTAAAGATTGCTAATATAAGGCTGAGTGTGTTAAGTGTGTGAATAAATATTTGGGCAACCCCGAGAAAGGAGCGATTAATCCCCGTTTGGGTTGAACGGAGGAGCGTGTGATAACACGCAGGAAAGCACTGAGGTCGACCTAAAAAGAGAGAATGTTATCAATGTCTTGTACGGAGAAGGTGCTCAGAATGACAGTTTTTATATCGTTTATCACTCAGGAATTAGGAAGGTCTGCAGCTTTTAAAAATAGAGAACTAGAGACATCTTCATTTGCTTTCTGCACGGAAAAAGGAATGTATTCTTCAGCTCCAGTAGCCCTCCTTCTCAAACTGTTACATGACTTTCACACTGGATGGAAAACCAGCAGGTGAAAACCTCTTGGACTGACCTGGAGTAGGATTGGGCCCTCTCCCTCAGTCTCCCTTGCCCCCCACTCCGAGCCTGGCTGGACCCAGCCCAGATGTGAAGAGACAGAAGGCCTCCACCTACTTATTTGCAGATTAAGGTTAACAGTAAGCCCTAAATTGTCCGTCCTGGCCATGCTGAGCCCTCACCTCCCGCTTCCAATTAGCACTGCTGTTATCTTAAACGATGTAGCTGCTTCCCTGCTTGCTTCCCAGATAGAGCACCAGCGGGATCCCACCTGTTAGAAACAGAAAAGCAGTGGGATTAAGAAGCGTATTTAGATCAACTGTGTGTTATGGCAGGCTTCTCTGCAGAGAGCCTGAAACTTCTCTGGAATGATTTCCACAGAAGCAAAACATTCACTATGTATTGGCAATAGCATGAAGATATGCCAGATTCTTAAAAAATATATAAATATATATATTATATATATAAATATATATAATATATACATATATATGCGAGATTCTGGATATACAGTCACTTAATGAATTTAAAAAACCATCACGGAGCATATATTACACACATATTATATATATCAGCAGTAAGGTTGCCAGATTTGGCAAATAAAAAAATACAGGACACCCACTTAAATTTGAATTTCAGATAAATAACTTTGTTAGTATAATTATGGCCCCTGTGTTAAAAGATACACTGAAGCATATTAAAAATTTTAAAGGTTTATTTGAGCAAAAGTCTGTTTGAATTGGGACGTGTCAAACTGGAAGTGATTAAGGGCAAAGATGAACACAGAGAAAAATACAAAAGCAAAGAAAGGAAATAATTTGAATGGCTATAGCTTAGAGCCTAGTTGTCTATTTGTGACTGGTTGTGCCTAGTGTTTTGATTTCATAATCTTGAGACCTTTACAAGCTTGGATTTTGGTTTGCATAGGTAAACCACCATAACATTAGGAGCACCTCAAGTCTAGTGGCCTCCTTGTTTAATTTAATTTAATTCAATTCAATTCAACTTAACACATGTAATATTGATAATGCAAGCATTATCAATTGCACTCATATTTTTAAGTTATTTGTTATTTAACTGAAATTCAAATTTAACTACATGTCCCACACTTTATCTGGCATCTCTACTTGGGGAGAATAAGAAGAGTTTCTTAATGGGTGAGTTCAGACAAATAAGGAGAAGAAGGACATTGAAGCAGGTGAAACCATATGGGAAAAGCCAGGAAATAACTGCATTTTTTAAGTGGCAATGAACAAAGCAGATCCCATAAGCAGAGGTCTCTTGAAGGAGAATAAAATTCAAGAGGACTGTTAGGGACCCTCTGGAGAATGTCTTGAACAGTGGGCCACCCTTCTACAACAAAATGGTGAGGAGTAACTCAAGAGTCAGCTGTCAAACTTCTTTTAGGGGAATCATCTTTGCCCAGTAAAACACCTGGAAAGGACATTGTGGCTATGGAATGATAGGCTTCAGGGTTTGGCCAGGGTAAGCACAAACAGACAAAGAGAAAGCGGATTCACTCTGCATGAAAAAGGAGAAGAAATGAAGACATTCTGGTGCAGTCCTACTGAGGAGCCTTAAGGGGAAATTTTGAGGACAGCAGGATGATAGGGGGTCAAAAGACAGAAGAAATTTTGGCAAGGAGAAATTCTCTATAACAGCCAAAGAATATGAAGGAAGTCAAATATCCCACCCATGTTATCGGCTGTGCCTTGTCACCTGAAGATCTGCCACAGCCCTCGAATCTGCCGTCACAATCCATACCTTAGTAATCTACCTGGGGAGTGTTGGAGAGGTGAGGAGAAGCACACAAGCTCCCTGCTCAGGGCTCTGCAAAACAGAGAAGAGAAAGCAAGCCTGAGGCAAGCCCCCAGTAGGAAAGAAAGGTCCCCCAACAGGAAACCAGAGCGAAGGATGAATGTGTGAACACCAAGCCCTGAGAATCCACACAGATCTTGAGGAAGAAAAGAATGTGTGTAATTTGTCTTGAAGCAATTCTATTTAAGTCTCAAATAACAGTAATCCCAGCTAACACCGGGCTCCGTGGGTACGAGACAACCTTGATAGACCCAACTTCAGATACTTTGGGAGTCCATGATTGCACATATAGATCTGCCAGGGTCCATTCTTTATTCCTTCTTTTGTCTTGATAACTATTTTTTGGACCTTTCGCATCTTCACCAGTGTTCATTTAACCAATCCTAGGGAGAGATGGGCCAACTCAGAATGATTGATTTTTCTCTTTGTTCCCATCTCTACAAAAGATGAAATTGGATGTCTCAACTGCACGATCATGTGTACACAGCTGAGAATGCTTCTGTGAGAGGGCTGTTTGCTCCTTTCCCGTTACCTCCATGTATTTGGATGTGTGTATGTAGGCTCCTATAGAAATATCACAAGGAACTTAAATGTGTATAGAATTATTTCATTTCCTGGAATGAGTGAATTTATTCTTCAATCTATAAAAGGCCAATAAAACTTTTGCAACTGCTTGTAATATTTCTCAGCTGCAGTTCCAATGTTTTCCCCAAAACCATGTGCTGATTATGGTGGCAAGTGAGCACAGAGTATTGTTACTTCCAGAATAATGACTTCAGAATGATATTATCTGGCCAGTCACCTGCACTGTTTGGGAGTGAGGACTATTCCTTAACTATAATAATCGACTCTTTAGATAAAAAGTTTCCTCCTGGTAGGAAATTCAATTCAGAGAACAGAGTATCTATAATGGAGGATGTCTAATGAGTCATTGGGAACATTAGAGAATGGGCAAGATGTTGTATTTATGTTTAAATGTTTATGTAATGCTCATTGCTAGGGGGAAACTAGCTATTACAGTTTTTGCAATTATCGTGCTGTTTTTCTTTTCCCATCTCCTGGAAAGCTACAAAAAAGGATGATTTGACATTATCCCTGGAATACATTCATGATCCTGCTGCTTCCTTTAGAGTGTTTGGGAAATCAGCAAACCTAACCTGCAACCGAGTTTATTTCAATTTAAACGGGACATGATAACACAAAAGCTACCAGGCTGGTTAGCCATCCTGGTTAGCTTCCCTAAAGTTGCTGACAATTTACCAGCGTGTTGTCTCCTACCCCATTTACTTACTGATGATGCTTATCCTGGCTAACATTTATCATGACACCTCGAGTCATTTCCAATTGAATGCATCTGAGCTGATCATCTGAGTTCCTCTTTGAATTTTATAATAACTCTATTTCTATTTCAAAAATCCAAAGCAGGGCACCTGGGTGGCTCAGTTGGTTAAGCGACTGCCTTCGGCTCGGGTCATGGTCCCAGAGTCCTGGGATCAAGTCCTGTATTGGGCTCCCAGCTCCCTGGGGAGTCTGCTTCTCTCTGACCTTCTTCCCTCTCACACACACTCTCTCTCTCTCAAATAGGTAAATAAAGTCTTAAATAAGAAAGAAAGAAAGAAAGAAAGAAAGAAAGAAAGAAAGAAAGAAAGAAAGAAAAGGTGGTTCAGTCCGTTAAGTGTCTGACTCTTGGTTTTGGTTCAGGTGGTGATCTCAGGGTTGTGGTATCAAGCCCCACGTCAGGCTCTGCACTCAGTGTGAGTCTGCTTGTCCCTGTCCCTCTGCTCTTCACCCCCCAACCCCACTCAAATAAATAAATGCATAAAATCTTTTTAAAAAAATCTAAGATAACAAATTTATACCCTTTGGTACCAACACTTTTAAACAATTTTTTCCTATTTCAGCACCTTTACCATTGGATATATGCACACATTATGAATTTGTTCACATTCATTTTATAGTATATTTTTAATTTAATAATTAGCATGCCCAGATGAGCACACACATGTGCTTGGAATCATTCAAGGTGCTGGGTTTTTTAATTAAAAACAGATCTATACCTAACTTGATGGAATTTACAGTCTAAAAGAGCTCATGTACACATGTCAAAATAGGTACCTTAGTGACAAAGCTATCAGAATTTTTAAGGCATGTCTCTACCTAATAAAGTCATTTTCTCATTACTCCTGGGTAATTTACCTCTTTGCCTCTGCTTTTTTATATTCCCTTGCCTTTTTTCACTTTCATTTATCAGAGAAACATAAAGCAGTAGAAATTAAATATTTCCATTTTAAATAATAATTGGATTTTAGAATAAAAGTAGGAACCTCAGCCTAACATCTAATTTGAATATAAATAAAGTTTTAATAAATTATTGACTAATTTTTTCCATTCTATCTTTGAATCTTTTTGTTAATCATAAAAATTATCTGTCCAAGGACAGATAAAAATACCAAGCATTTCATCCACAACGTTTATCAGAATGAAAGGTGGATGGCGAGATGATGGTGAAGACTCAGACATAAATGTTACAGGTGTGTATAGCACATGGCGTCATCACAAAGCAGGAGTCTCCACCATCACCTGTTTCCTTATCTTTCTCCAAACAAATCAGGCAGTGCAGAATGTGTGGCAAGGGCTTCGCTATTACAAAACAACATTGATTTTGGCTCTGATCGTCTGTCTAGGTAAACTGGAGTCAGGGGCGTGGAAAGTGTTGATGGGCAAGGCAATGCTATTGGGATGTCAGGCAGCACAGCAATGGCAAAAAATAAACCCTCAGAAAAAAATTCTTACCCTCTCAATGTCAGGAGTCTTGGAAAGGAAGGAACACAGAGGCAACCAAGAAATCAGAGTAGTCGTCGTAGCACTGTATCTTTTCTGCACCTTGCTGTATTAACTGAGCCCTTCCTCATGACTGCCAGCATCCAAAAGTAACCAAGGAGCGCATGGAAGCAAGTAGTGGGGAGGGTGGGGAGTGGTCGGGGGTGGCATGGAGAGAAGCTTAGATGAAAGAGAGACACATCGGGGCCCCTGGAGGTGGAGGTGGTAGGACAGAACAAGAAAAGGGTACAAGCTTACTAGGACTAAGATATTTGGAGATCTGACTCCCAGCAGACCTCTGGGCAAAGGTCCAGGCCTGAATTAGGATTTTGTAATAATTTTTAAGAGAAAATGATTTTCCTAAATATCACTAGTTTTTCCTTTAGTCACTTATGCCTGGATCTTATTAAGATTACCAGTCATTCTGCTCACGTTATCTTCCAAGTACAGATGAGAAACTGAAAGGAAGGGTCCATATCACAGCAACTGGGCATTTGAAATAAGAAATTCAAACACAAAACAAGAGCCAAAGCCTATGGGACCCCGGCTAGGAAACTAGGCGACAAGCTGGGGACATCAGAACTCAGACCCTCTGGAAAACTCAGTTGCTCTCACCAGTGCTTAATATGATAGAGCTTGGGGGCACCTGGTGGCTTGGTTGTTTAAGCGTCTGCCTTCCACTCAGGTTATGATCCCAAGGTCCTAGGATCAAGTCCCACATCAGACTCCCTGCTAAGCGGGGAGTCTGCTTCTTCCTCTGCCTCTGCCTGCCTCTCCACCTGCTTGTGTTCTCTCTCAGTCTCTCTCTCTGTTAAATAAATAAAATCTTAATATATACATATGTATGTATATATATTATATTACATATATGTTATACATACATACAAATATATTACATATATATTACATTATATTTAATATATACCTATGTACACACATATATATATGTATCTACACACACGTGTGTGTGTGTGTGTGTGTGTGTGTGTATGCCTAAAGGAGTGTCAGAGTACATCTCATCTCAGCTAAAGACCACGGGAACAATTCAGTTTATCTGTAGCCAAGCCCAACACTAGACCTCCAATTACTCTAATTACTTTCTGCTAATAATAATAATATCCATAATACCTACTGTGTGCCAGGTACTAGCACAACTGTTTTATACATGTTACTTCACTCAATCCTACAACCACTCCCATGATGTAGGTGCGAATTACTATCTGTGTCTTCTCAGGTGAGGCATGTGAGGCTTGGAGTGGATGAGTTATTTGAGCCGTCTCAAAACTTATGAAAGGGCTGAGCTTCCTCCCCAGAGCCCACGCGGTCTCCCGCCCCCAAGGAGCATGTTTATTTCCCTATCATCAGCCTCCCGCTTCCTTCACCCATGGAAACATCTGCAGAGAAGCCCGGCTAGTTCGTGCCTCCCTTAGCTTCATTACGCTTCATTGTGCAGTAAATTACTGAATTCTGCTTAGCGGAATTGTACATAGAAAATATCATCAGAACACAAGGTCTTGAATTTAGTAATGCTGGGTTGTCTCTGTAATTGGGAGAAAAGAGTAACAGCTTGTTTGTCCTCATTCTTTCCAAGATCCTAACTGCTCCTTGAAATGGTTTAAGCAATTTGATGCCTGAGAAGGACTTCATTATCTCCGGTTTCAACTCCTTTAGTTTTGCGTGAAAAAAGAAAAAAAAAGAATTTATAATCACAAAATAACAGGAGGGATGAGAAAGTTGATGTAATCGTAAGCTGAAATTTAACAACTCTGATAAATTACCTAACCAGTCGTTGAACCCCAGAGGCAGAAATGCGTGCAAGGCCTCAGACTAACCATATCACACCCCCTCCCAGTTATGAAAACTCCCATTTATTGAAAAAAACCACCAATCAGCGCTGCCTGCGGTTGGGCGGTTGTCGAATTTCTTGTACTTTTTCCAGTTCTAGGGCAACGAAAATCACCCTCTGCGTGCCTAGGTCAAATAAATGGCATTCTTTTCTGCTGCACAGAACCTGAAGCGGGTGGCCGAGACCTGGATGGATGAATTCGCCGAGTACATTTACCAGCGGCGCCCAGAATACAGGCACCTCTCCACCGGGGACATCTCCGCCCAGAAGGAACTGCGCAAACAGCTCAAGTGCAAGGACTTCAAATGGTTCATGGCTGCGGTAGCCTGGGATGTGCCTAAGTACTACCCTCCAGTGGAGCCCCCGCCGGCGGCCTGGGGGGAGGTGAGGAGAGGCTGCATGAAACCCGCTCTTGCCTCAGCGCGTTCATCTCTCCTGGGCTCAGGTGGCGGGAGGGACCGGCTCCTCTGCCCTAGAGCCCAGTAAGATTAGCGTAAATCACCTCTGATAAATCAATGTCCAGCATTTTTTAGAAATTGCCAGGGGGGCGGGGCGGTGTGGATCGCTCCTGGGTGTCTCAGTCCTCAGTCCGTGAAGTGTCTGCCCTTGGGATGGGGATCATGATCTTGGAGTCCTGGAATCGAGTCCCGTGTGGGGCTCCCAGGGAGCCTGCTTCTTCCTCTCCCTCTCCCTCTGCTCCTCCCGTGCCCCCCCACACCCACCATTTTGGACTCTCTCAAATGAATAAAATCTAAAAGAAAGAAAGAAAGAAAGAAAGAGAAGAGAAGAGAAATTGCCAGGGAGAAACATTCAGTCCTCAGCGTTGATAGTCCCACCCAGACCTGCTATGGATTCTCCAAATGGAACACATCTAGAAAATATTTCTATGTATTTGAGATTAGTGAAATTGCCATAAGAGCTTGCAGAGTATGCAAATAGCTGTTACCCTAGAGTATCAGTAAGTGTGACCTGATCTCCATGATAGAACTCCCCCTCCCCCCGACCTCCATGCATAGCCATGTAGCTATTGGCATATGCATGGATGAGGTAACAGAGTGGCTTGACTATTTTCCTAGCCAGAGCTGCTATGCAGCCTCATGAAGAAATGCTTTTTCATAACACCCACAGCTGTGGCACATGGAGGAGTCATATCGGTTGCTTCAATAGGCACTACCCTTTCCACCTCAGAATGCTGCTTTTCGATTTCACTTCATGACGTAAAATGGAAAGAACTGAATAGCCCCAGTTCCCAAATTTAAAATATCTTATCGTTTTGCATAGAAAGGACTATTGTGCTGGGCGCAGTTCCATTCTGTCCTGTTACTATAGCTTTCTCCTCATAGAAAAGCATAGGCTAAAGCAAGGACTAAAACTGGATAAGATGGATTTATCCTAGCAATTCAGTCTGCGTTTAACGGGAGGCCATGAGGGGAAATTGCAGCCTGGGTGGGAAGCTAGCACTGTCCTCGTTCTCAAGGCTTTCAGAAGCCAGGAGGTAACAGTGGTGCCTCGAGGGGGATCCTTTTCATCATTGTCTTTGGTTTTGTGGTGTGGGGGGACAACATGCCTTAGCCTGGTTGGTGTCTGGTCTGTAGCCTGGCAAAGCTGTGAATAAAGGTTGTCTCAGGGCGTAGCAGCAGTGACCAGAAGACGGAGGCAGCGTAATTGGGTGAGTGGTCCCAGCCCTCCTTGGAAGGTGTTCCATGCGCACTGCCTGTTTTGCCAAAAGGGTCCAAAAGGATCTCCTCTACCTGGGCCTGGGATACCTGAGGCATAAAGGAGAGCGTCAAGGTCAAGAACATCACTGCACGTTTCATTGCCCAATGTTTTTGAATGTGCATGGGGTCCTAATACGGGCTGCTCAAGCCAGTTAGCAATCTGATCTGATACTTTGCGTCTTGAACATTTCATTAAAGTTTCCCTGGAATATTAGTCATATTAGTCTGCTCCCCTTAGTTTGAGGTATCTACCGCAGACTTCATTTCTAGTGGAAATGTAAAGTAGACCCCACGAAGAGCTTTCCTAGTTAGTCTAACGCATGGTATGACACAGGAATTTGTTGTTCAATAAGCAGGAGAGTGCCTTTGGGAGGTGTTTTTGGTTCAGGTTCTGTCTGCCACCTGTTGTCATTTAAATGTAGTCCTGATTTAGGGACTCAGAAATATTCTTAAAGACCTCACAACATCACTGCCTGATCCGCAGCTAGTGAAAAATCTCGTCAAGCTTTTCTCCATCTTATGTGAAAACATATATTGGTTCCTATGTGGTTACTACTTCCAACTGCAACAGGTCACATTTTCCCTTCGAACCTGACTAAAGCACAGCCTGTATTTGTAAAGCACCTGGCTTGGAAACAAACTCAAAGATTCCACCGATTTTCTGAGAAAAAGACACAATGGCCCAAGAAAAGTCAAAATAACCATCTGAAGGCCAGGTCAGCTATGCCAGCAGGTTGTTATTTGACTATCTTACACCTTTATGTAGCTTTCCAGGCCCACGGGAACATTTGCATTCATCATTTATGATCTACACAATCAGACATTGAGAAGATCAGGGTTTTTGTTTTGTTGCTATTGTTTTTTTAACACAATGGCAAATTTCTTTCCCCAAAGCTTCAGCACAGCAAGCAAAAAAAAAGGTCATATCTAGGTTTCAGGAAAGAAGAAAATGGGGGGGTGGTGTCTGGGTGGCTCAGTGGGTTAAGCCTCTGCCTTTTCAGCTCGGGTCATGATCTCAGGGTCCTGGGATCGAGCCCCGTGTCAGGCTCTCTGCTCGGCAGGGAGCCTGCTTCCCTCTCTCTCTCTGCCTGCCTCTCTGCCTACTTGTCATCTCTGTCTATCAAATAAATAAATGAAATCTTTAAAAAAAAAAGAAGAAGAAGAAGAAGAAAAAAAAAAGAAGAAGAAGAAGAAAACGGGGCTACAGTTCAAAGGCCAGTGGCGTTCGGTTGCATTTGTTCAATGAAGGTGTGGTCCACCGCAAGAATGAAAACTAGAAGACTGGAGGAAGACAAAAAGAAAGGAAAACCACAAGTGACAGAGTTTGGACTGGTAAATAGCTGTGAAAAAGACCTATTTTCTAACCCGAGTAGATCCTTGAGAGTAGAAATAGTACCTGTACATTTAATCCAGGAGGCAAGAGAAGTGCTGAAATGCAGCTTGATCTAAAGGAAATCATGAAAAAGAGAACTATTTCCAACTATCCATGAGGCAATAGCAACCTACTTCTTAACAGTGGATAAAAATGACTAAATGTGAAGAATATTTCTATGGATCATTTTATCTTGGAAAAGAGCTCTTTTGAAGTGATCACTCTGATGTTTTCCTTTTCCCTTGGAGAGGGCTTTTTAAAAAAAAAAATTTTTAATATTTTGGAATAATTTTAAATTTGCAGAAGAGTTGCAAAGGATGGTACCCAAAGTTTACCTCAGTTCTTCCGATGTTAACCTCTGAAGGTTTGCCACATTGACCGCATCTCATTTAAACTAAGTAATTAACATCAGTACGCTGCTATTAACTAAACTACAGATTTTAGCCAGATTTCACCTGTTTTTTTCACTCATGTCCCTTTTCTGTTCCAGGACCCAAACCAGTATATGAGAGGGTTGTTTAAATTTCCTATAAACTTTAAATTAATTGTTAGAATGGGCAAATCTCCTAAATAAATGTAAAAAGGTCAATTGCTATTTTTGTAAGAAAGGGAAAAGGGAAAAGCAGACTCTGTGGCTCTTTGAAAGCGGTTCTAGAAAGGAACCACAAACCTCCAGCAATGTAAACACAAGAATCCTTTATGGGAGATCCGTGCCCAAAGCAGGATAACTGGCTGTTTTATGCACTTGTACTTGGAACGGTTTCCACCTGCTGTCGTGCGCCAGCCTGATTCTGGGTAAACAATGAAGTGCTTAGGCAATTTTTGGCGCTGGTTGTTAGAACCCACCTTGTAAAGGATACGGTACAGGCCATAAATAGCCTATAAACTGCTACTCGTTTCCTTGACAAGTTTGGCTGGATTATTGCATTTATCTGCTAACTCGTCTCTCTGCATCTGCCCTCCCTCCCTTTTGCTTGTTCTCAACAGAGTCCACTAAAAATGGAAGATCTGGCCACTCCTCCATGGTAGAGATGGCTACCATCTCTGTTGGGGTAAAATTCAAAGTCCTTCTGCATGCCCTGAATGATCTGACCGTTGTTGCATCCCTCTCACCTTTTATCTTACTACTCACCCCCTGGGCTCTTCTTCTCTAGGGACAATGGCCTCATCACCTTTCCTCAAACAGGCCAGGCAAAATCCCACCCCACGGCTTTTGCACTTGCTCCTCCTACTTAAAGTCCTCCCGCCCCAGGAATCCTATGGCTCCTTTCTTCTGATCCTTCCTCAAAGGATCTGTTTTCTTCCGATCCTTCCTCAAAAAAAATTAATCTTCTCAATAAAGCCTTCACTGTTCATCCCACTGGGGGCAACAGTCCACACACACACACACGTCCACTTAGATTTATACATTCCCAATCCCCTTCCCTGCTTCATTTTTCTCCTCAGCATCCATCACTCTATTACAAGTTTTATAATGCATTCATTTATCATGTTTCTCATCTATTTCTCACACTAGGAAGAAAGATTCATGACACAGAGATTTTGTTGAATTGTGGAGTTACTACCACTCTTCGGCAGTTAAAAAGAGTGTTTGGCATAGAGTATGCGTATAATAAATATTCACTAATCGAATGAATGATGAATGAACGGAGGATTTGGGCTCCCTGTTGTCCCCCTTGCCACTCACTGCTCTGCCCAGAACCTCCATGGGGCACACAGAATCCTCACTCTGCTCCCCCACACGGAGGAAGAGCCTCGGTGCCTTCCCTTGTTGGCCGTTCATCATGCACCACTTTGAAAGCTCGGCCAGGAAGAGTTTGAGGTCGACTCTCAGGGAACCCATCTTGATGTACTCTCAGGTCTACAGTCCCCATGATAGTCAAGCAAGATACTCAATGTTCTCTTCTGATACCTTCAGGAGAAAAAGGGAAAAAATCCAAAAGTGAGAATCCTCTGTTCTGGCAATTTCCAAACTCTCCCTGCCAGCTTCTTACTTAAAGGCAAGAGGAGATTAAAGTCACATCTGACAGAGCAGTGCTCTCCAGGGTAGAAGTCACTCCATCCTGCGGGAGTGACTCCCTCAGCGAGTGGCCAGACCAGGCGGAGTGGTGGGTGGCGTGCGGCCCAGGGGACAGAAACAGGGTTTTGAGCCGTGTCCTAAGTCGAGCATCCTTTTGTGCCATTCAGATAGAAGCCGTGTGCTTTTCCACACGGCTGTGCTGGATAGGGTAAGAGCAAGTTTAAAGTGAAAAACTATTCTTAAACCAGGCACATATGGAGTGCCTTTTTTGTGTCAAGATACTAAATGAAAGAAGCAGAATTTCCTATTATTTTTCTCTTTCTTACCCCTTCCCCTCCTTAGAATTCATGAATTTGCTAAAGACATTTATAGTACTCCTTTAGAGTCCAAAAAGCAGAGTTCTGCAGAATCCCAAATATCATGTGTAAGAGGGAATAAAAGATGTAAAACAGACAAACGTGCCTTTCCCAACCGGGGCCAGATACGCCTTTGAGATGTGTCTGCTTTCTGTCCTCAATGTGCCAATCTGGGCGCATCCGTCTGTCTTCTTGCAGTGGTGCAAAACTTTTTTTAAATCTTTATTTTAAAAATTCATCTCAGCGCCGAACTGCTTCGGCTGCTATTTAAATTCCTTCCTCGACATTAATGTCACCGGGAATTGCGGAACGTTGGCAGAGACCGGCGCCTTCGAGAACTCCGGTTCCCCTCCTCTGTTGCAGGGGCACTTGACTTCTTTTAAATTGCTTTCTTCCTCTTTCTTCTAACATTCTCACCTACAGGCTTTTCAGATTTCTCCCTATCAGCTTATGTGAAAGGAAGTTTGGCCTTAGGCTCGGTGTTATCTGAAGGACCATCTGAGGATGTGATGGTGTCACTTTCAAACCGATTCTTGTGTAAATGCTGCCCCGTATCATGCAGAGGTCAAAGCCAGCACTTCTGGCACAATGAGGGAGGCTTTCTTGTGTCCCCTTGGGAGCGCTGAGGACGGTTTTCCCGCCTCCCCCTGCAACCCAGTCTTGCAAGCGGGAAAGCTGCAGGGAAGGGTTGTCCTGCCACTCCCTTGGCAACCGTGCGGGGACTGGCCCTGCCATTCAGCTGCTATCTGTTGAAACCAGATCATTAAATTAAGCAGTCATTCAGAGCTCATTTGTCATTCTCTAAGTGTATTAGAGTTGACTTGATCTGTCATTTATTTTCCCAGGCAGTGGCAATGCCGGTACAATCTGCTGATTCGTTTCTCTGGAGCTCAACACGGAGGTTGAAAGAAACGTAAGAACACGTAAAGAAACGCATCATATTTTCAGATCTTACTGTGTGTTTTCTAAGTTCTCAACGGTTGAGACAGTTGAAGGCAAACTTGAAGTGTCTTATGATAAAATGTATTTTAGTTCCATATTCCCAGCTGAGTAAAACTGGACATCTTGGTGGAACACATGGGTGGCTTATTTGGTTAAGTGTCTGCCTTTGGCTCAGGTTGTGATCCTAGGGTGCTAGGATGGAGTCCCAGTCCCTGCACAGTGGGAGCCTGCTTCTCTTTCCACCTGCCACTCCCCCTGCTTGTGCTCTCTCTGTCTCTCTCACTCTCTCTCTCTCTGACAAATAAATAAAATCTTCGAAGGAAAAAAAAAATTGCACATCTTAGTGCCATAACAGTGACAATTTGGCCCAACTTTAATGGAATCAGAGGTGTTTCAGAGCTAACGGATTTTTTTTTTCTTCTCACATAAATATACCAAGCAAAACGTTCTGTCTTTTCTATTTTGTTCCTCCTTAAAATATATGTATTCATACTGATACATGTTTTACACACATAAACATATGCCTTTGGGGGTTCACATGACAGGAGTAAAAGAAACTTTAAGCTTATGTTAGCTTAATTATTAATTCATCTTAATCTCCAAGGACGATTGGTACCTTTCTAATTCCAAGAATGACATAAAATTAATAGAATTTGAGGCTCACTCAGTTATCATAGCAAGATTTCCAATGCAGGCCTCAGGAATTGGCATAACTAGAAAAAATCCACTATCATCTTTCTAGTCACGGACAAAGGCAGAGCTCTCTCCTACCTCATTCTTGAACCAAGTGCACAGCTGGCTTAGAGCTGAGTGGCCTCCGCAGCAGCTGACAGCCTTAAAAACCTGGTGACCATCCACAGGCTTGGGTTGGGCACAGGAATGAGCACCACAAAAAATGAGGACAATTCTTGGGGTCTTGGAATAAAAGTGGAAAAAAGTGGAGGTCAATTCTAAGTGATCCAGACTGATGCCAGAATACATTCTGGAGCTCAGAATTTGGTTTTATTCATTCGCAGACAGGCAGTAGTTAAGAATATGAGCCAATATTTCCCCAGGGGTCCTGACAATGTGCTCTTAGCGGTTGGTCTTGGCTGGCCTCGCCTGGTCCCAAATTCTGAGAGGTACAGAGAGTGCACTGCTTAAAAGTGAGTAGTCCCTTACATTCACAACAGAAATATCTTTATCCACCTTAATGGCATTGTTCAGTCTTAGATTTTGGGAGCAGCCTATCTTGGGTTGGGTGATCTGAAGATAAAGGCTCCTGTGCTTTCATCCTGCTTCTGTAGCTAAATACTTTCTCCATGTTTTATTTTCTCACAATTATCTCTTTACATTTTTTTGATCTGCTTGAGTTATCTTTCGTCCTATTAATATTGAGTTTCCAGGATTGACTTTGACCAGCTTAGATTTCCAAAATCTGTTTCCGTCTAATCAACAACCCTGTAATATTTGTCTAAACCACTTCTCACCTCAGATCTTTCCCTTATTGTGGAGATGTGAGTAACTTTTTCTGTAGAGCTTCTGTTGTCCATGATCCCTACTCATTGATCAATTTCTGGATAAGATGTCCTATTCTTTTTTTTTTTTTAAGATTTTATTTATTTATTTGACAGACAGAGATCACAAGGAGGCAGAGAGGCAGGCAGAAAGAGGAAGGGAAGCAGGCTCCATGCCTAGCAGAGAACCCGATGTGGGGCTCGATCCCAGGACCCTGGGATCATGACCTGAGCCAAAGGCAGAGGTTTTAACGCACTGAGTCACCCAGGCACCCCAGATGTCCTATTCCTTAGGCTCCTTGGGAAGAGAGACTAACATAAAAAGTTAATTTCAGAAGGAGCTTAACTTACTAGCCCAATCCCTAAAACAGGAAGGACAAATCAGTTTTTTCCAGTCTTGTTTTAGACCCAAGTCATTCAGAACTAACTACACATATCCGGGCTCTTTGCCTATGTTTTTTTGCCAGTATTGCCTACAAGTTTGCAGCAAACAGTTTTGTTCCACATCCTAACATTCAAATACTGCCATTCTATTGGAAATAATGAAAACCCACAAGGTGTGATGCCAGAAATTAAAAGCTAAATTTTCTACAATATTCTTGCTTTAAGATATACTATTTCCAATGCTAAACACACAGCAGCAGCATGGTTTTATTTAATCACAAAAACCAGACAGAACATTTAGGATGGCAAAGAAAAAACACAATACGGCTATCACCTTACATAAAACTGGGGAAGTAACTGCAGGATATGGGTGAGTGTAACCTGAGCAGCAGACAGCTGCAGGTCTTGTGTGGGATCGGCAGAGGTGTGGAGCTGGTAATAAAGAAAAAAGACAGTACTGACAGTTCTAGAAGCTGCAAATTAAAAATCAACAAATATTCATTCCCAGAAAAAGACAATCTTTTACAGGACAGAAATAAAGCAATCAACTCTGCAAATTACCAGTAAAATTCCAAAACATTCTCACAGGTTCCAAGCTGAGGACAAGCACAAAAAGATGATGAGAAACAAGAAAGGGGCCATGGGAATGACCATGCTGAAGCCCACACCTATCTCAGAAACTCTCCAAAATGCTCTCTTTTTGGAAGGATGGAGACTCATTCTTCTCCTTTCTGTTGCCCACACCTGCCCTCATGGGAAAAAGAAAAAGAAAAAGAAAAAAGAAAAAACCTGCTGATGATCTAATCCAAAATGAAACACTGCGGATGCTGGGGAGACAAAAGCTTCTAACAGAAGAGAAGGAAGTGTCTGAGGTCGATCTCAGAAAGTCCTGAACAACAAACACAGTTAAAGGGGACAAGGCTGCTTTGCAAGGAAAGGCCCTTGGAACTCTAGACAACACGGGAGTCAGAGGCAGGAAGCTGTTGTAAATCTGACTTAGCTCTGAGAGACAGAGAGGCTATAGTTTGTAATACATCAGAGTAACAAAGAGAAAAGAGCCCAACAGAGGAACTTTCTTCTACTAGCCCAAGAAAACGAGTTTATTTATAGATAGAAAATAAAAGCAGATTACAATAAAACCCCACACAGAGATGTTCGACAGGGATAAAGATAAAAATGAACCCAATAAAGTTCCAACAGAGAATGAAAACATACTACAAATGTAGCCACAAAAACGAGGAAAAATGCAACATAAGATTCAAAGTGGACTAAAGGAATCGTAAAAACAATCAAAGCTTGAAGGAACTATCCACATCAGAATTAGAACAGCTCAGAAAGGATATGGCCAAGAGGATAGGAAGCATGATGATGTGGAAAGAGAGTTGAAAAAAAGAGTTTCTTAGAAATGAAGGCTAAATTGGAGGAACAGAGTGGCAAGTAGACCCCATGGAAAGCACAGTAAGAGAAACTGAGGTTAGAAGAGAGAAGAATGAAATTAACAAAGTGAAAGAAGAAAAAAGAAACAAAAGGACTCAACCAAAGAGCTGGGATGACAAAGATGCAGAGGAGATGTAACAGGAATTCACAAAAAGAACCTCCTCCCAGAATGAAAGACAACAAACACATAAAACTGTAACTCAAGAAAATCTTCATAAAATAAAATATTTGAACCTCAATACTGAGACATTTCTAGTGAAATCATTGTATTTTTTAAATGAAAAAAAGCAATTTTACGCATCAAAGCAAAAAAAAAAAAAAAACCTAACTAAAACTTTGAAGCACAAACATTTTGTACCAGAAAACAATGAACAACATTGTAAAGATGCTCCAGAAGATAAAATATGAGCCAAAGATCTTTTTTAAGATTTTATTTATTTATTTGAGAAAGAGAAAGAGAGAGACAAAGCATGAGCCTGTGGGGGTGGGTAGAGGGAGAGGAAAAAGCAGGCTCCCGCTGAATGCAGAGCTCCTGTGGGGCTCGATCCCAGGACCCCAAGATCATGAGACCTGAGCCGAAGGCAGATGCTTAGCCAACTGAGCCACCCAGGTGTCTTAGAGCCAAAGATTTTATATCCAGACAAATTATGCCTCAAGTATGGAGGCCATCAAAAAATGGTTATAAACACTGAATATAAACATGCGTTATTTTTCCCAAGAGTCTTTCTGAGAAACATACTGGAGAATGAGAATCAGAAAAGTAAGGGATCCTGGGTGGCTCAGTGGGTTAAGTGACCACATCTTGATTTTGGCTCAGGTCATGACCTCAGGGTCTCTCTCTCCCCCTCTCCCTCTGCCCAACCCCCAACATGCATGGCTGCTCACTCTCTCTCAAATAAATAAGTAAATAAATAAATAAATAAATAAAAGTATTAAAAAAGAAACCAAGAGATGTCAAAAGGTTGACCTAAAGTCTGGTAGAAACTGGCTATAAGGATAGAAGAATATGCAAATTTTATAAGCTCTGACAATGCAGAAATAATACAACTAACAAATAGAGAAAGTAAGTGGGAGCTGAATGAGTTCACTGATTGTCCCAAAGGCATTATCTAGAGTTAAAAGAATATCACCTATGTTTATACACTGAAGAAGAGGGAAGAAAAGGAGAAAAGATTATTACTAACTGGTATTGTTTAGAAAAAAATTAGACATTATCTTTTAAAAAATGGAATCATCAAATATTATATATAATATTAATGTAAATAGTAGAACAAAAAAATACAGATTATATTAAATACCAAAGATTACAAAGAGAAAAGAAAATGGATCACATAGTGATCGTGTGGATACAGTAAATATATAACAAATCAATATGTCAGAGCTGTCACAAATATGTAATTAGTATATAGAAATACACTAAAAGGAAAAATTCTATATTGACCATTAAAGCAAATCTGTCTGCTGAGACATACCTAAACCAAAATTTTACAGAGTGATTAGAGATTAAAGAATACAATAGAAGGGACACCTTGGTGGCTCAGTTGGTTAAGTGGCTGCCTTCAGCTCGGGTCATGATCCCAGCATCCTGGGATCGAGTCCCACATTGGGCTCCTTGCTCTGCAGGGAGCCTACTTCTCCCTCTGCTCTGCCTGCCACTCTGCCTGTGCTCGTGCTCTCTCTCTCTCTCTCTCTGACAAATAAATAAAGTCTTTAAAAAAAAAAAAAGAAGAAGAATACAATAGAAATACCAGACAAAGCAAGTTATAAGGAAGCAGAAGTTGAGGGGTGCCTAGGTGGCTCAGTTGTTAAGTCTACCTTTTGCTCAGGTCATGACCCCAGGGTCCTGGGATCGAGCCCTGCTCAGCGGGAAGCCTGCTTCTCCCTCTCCCACTTCCCCCTCCCCACTTGTGTTCTCTCTCTCGCCTTGTCTCTCTCCGTCAAATAAATAAATAAATAACCTTTAAAAAAAAAAATGGAGCAGAAGTAGGAATTTTAATTTGAAACAGGGTAGGATAGGGGAGAAAAAAAGTTAAAAAGTTAAGAGACCAAAAAAGATAATACCAGAAACCACAATCTATAGAAAAACAGCTTTTGTAAGGGTAGAAACTACTTGGAAATGCAAGGATAAACAGACAGAAACATACCAATAATAGGACAGCTTAACTCTGTAATAGATGAGCCAAAATGAATAAGGATCTATATAATCTAATTATATAAATCTCTAGATCTGTTTAACTCTGAACCGCTTTTAATTTACCTCCCTTTCAAATACACAAATTTAAAAGTATGTTAATATTATTTAAAAAAAAAAAAACAAGGGTTTGGTTTGTTTGCTTGTTTTTTACAATTTATTTATTTATTTAAGAGGGAATGTAAGCAGGGGAGGGATACAGGGAAAGGAAGAGAGAGACTCTCAACCAGACTCCTCACTGAGCATGGAGCCCATCATGGGGCTCCAGCCCAGGACCCAGAGATCAAGACCTGAGCAGAAATCAAGAGCCAGCCTCTTAAATGACTGAGCCACCCAGGAAACCCAAAAAAACACAATGTTTGCAGCAGAGATCCAGATATAAGAAGAGACCCAAATATAAAAATCAACAAAATAGGGGCGGCTGGGTGGCTCAGTGGGTTAAAGCCTCTGTCTTCCGCTCAGGTCATGATCCCAGGGTCCTGGGATCAAGCCCCACATCAGGCTCTCTGCTCAGCAGGGAGCCTGCTTCCTTCTCTCTCTCTGCCTGCCTCTCTGCCTCCTTGTGATCGCTGTCTTTCAAATAAATAAATAAAATCTTTTTTAAAAAATCAACAAAATAAACCTGCTAAGCTCTCAAATTTAAATCGGAAATGTCAAAGTGAATTCATGACTTTTTTTCCTCTCACTTTCTAAAAACATGTATTTTCTAACTCTATCCCCTGAAAAGGCCTATTTGAATCCCACCTCAGTGATCACATCTAACTCTCATTGTGGTCTCTATATAAGAATCTCCACTAAATGGAACTAAGGACACTTGAAGAAATGGCTGATTCCAGTTGTGGGGCAGGAAATGAGGAAAATGTGCTGCGATATCCATTGCTCCAGAAAGCAAAGAGAGTAAGGAAGCTATCAAAAGCTGATATGGTCACATCAATAGGACACAAGAGTTAGCTAGAAGAGGTTCTACTTCCTACAGATGGAACAATGTGAACATTAAAAAAAAATTAGTTAAATTATACTAAATATTTTTAAATCCATAAATTAATAATGATGCTTTTAAAAATTTTTTTTGAAAGGGAGAGTGCATTTGGGTGGGGCAGGGGGTGGGTGTGAGAAGGAGGGGCAGAAAGAATCTTCAGCAGGCTCTACACTCAGCACAGAGCCCAGTGTGGAACGTGATCTCATGAAAATGGACATGAGCTGAAATCAGGAATTAGGTGCTTAACCAACTGAACTACCCAGGCACCCCCATAATGATACTTTAAAAGCTGGAGAGAAGAGAGAAGGAACAACAAAATAAAAACCACTAGTCACCATTAGCAGTTGCTAGGACACCAAATCAATACTTTGAAAACTGACATTTTAAAGGGTAATAATTAAATATCTTTCATGTGTTTCTGGTATAATATATATTTCAAGTTCCAAAGAACCCCTGTGGCTCAGGTTGGTTTTTTTGTTTTTTTTCCTACAGATAATAAACTTAAACAGAAAAAATTAGAAAAATCAACATTTTGCAATCCCTAATGCAATTAATGATTCAGACAATAGTCATCATCGGATGCCAAAACCATCAGAGGAAAAGGGATGAAAAACAATAAAATCATCAAGTTAGTGCCACCTGAACCTAGATATCACAACATCACTAAAAATGAATCATACACGTATTCTGATATGCTGCAATATAAAGACATTTTAGACAAGCTAGAAAATCAAGAACCAGCCCTGAAATGATCATTTTTTAAAGCAACCACAAAACTAAATCCGAATTTAATCAAGCTTTTAAATCTAACTTTGGCCAAGAGTAAATCCAGGGGGCAGAGGAAAAAGTTAAATATGTCTAGCCAAATCTAGAATTTAAGAACCTCATTTATTCCATCAGTAGACGGCAGGGAGGGAACGGGAGGAGGGACCTATTCTAGATCACAAGATAATCACAAGCTCTGTAAAGGTCACAACCACATACAATGAAATGAAGCTGGTTTGGATCCTGAATAGAATAAACTATCTGAAAAGAGACATTTTTAGAGAATCAGAAGAATCTGAATATGGGCTAGGTATCAGCTACTACATAATTCGTGTTAATTTATGGATATGGGAGAAAATTCTTTCTCTTCCCCCTTGCTCTCTTCCTCTCCCTCTCCAGCTCTTTCTCTAGATCTCTTGCTTTCTCTCTCTCTCTCTCTATCTCTATCTCTCTGTCTCCTGGGAAAGCTTACTAACGCACTTAGGGGTGAAATGACAGGATGTGTGGGATTTTCTTTAAAATTATCCAGCAAAAAAAGAAGTCGATTGGGAAGTGAATAGATAAACAAGCATGGCAAAATGCTGATGGTTTTCAAAGACTGGGTGCATAGAAATCTTCACAATAAGGAGCATTTTCTAAGGCTTGCTTTGGAAGGTACGTGGGAACACAATAACAATAGGGAAAGAGGAAGCAGAAGCATGCGTTTTGGTGGATGTTGTAGGCATAGCTAGACATCAGCATTTTTATTTTACTTTGTACCCTAGAGCTAAAATCATTATATAGAAACATATCATCATATCCTATCATGTTTGAATGGCAAATGCCTCAATTATAAAATATTTTACTCAAATTTTATACTTAGAATATTTATTAGCTCTATCTTAGAGCCAGTGTGGAATAACATGAGACAAAATGCTGTATAAAATATGAGCAGATGGCACCATTTTGTCTGCCAAAATACCCCCCCCTCCCTCTCCCTTCTCTCTCTCATTTCTAAAGATTAGAGCCCTGGTTATTAGTGGTCTAGAGGGCTTTCCTCTTTCTCACCAGCAAAATAGAATGAACTGTTGAAATCATACTCTGATTAGTAAAAATTCTAGAATAGTTTATGTTTTTTAAATGCTTACTCTAATTGGTTTAATCCTCCAAATGTACATGAAACATACAGTCCAGTTATTCATCTAACTGGACAGCAATAGAGACCACACTAGTATTTTTTTTTAAAGGAAAATGGAACAGAGACACCCTTAAACCATGGTCACAGGAGATGCTAGTTACCACAACCAAAATTGCTATGAGGCAAACTGGGTCAAAAGCTCAGTTCGATTTCTGGCATAAAGAAATAATCCTATTCAGAGGAAGTAAAATAGCCAAAGATGATAGAACTAAAAAGTCTTGAGCTGCAGAAGCCACAGAACTGCAACTGTTAAGCAAGTGTCCAAGGTAGGGCTTCTCAAAGGTACAAAGCATCCCCTGAGGGAGCGCTCAGCCCGAGCTCCAGAGCACCGGGAGCCACAAATACCCCTGCCTCTTTTCCCAAGAGCATTGACTTTATTTAAAGGTTAATAGGAAGATAACAATGAAATGAAATGTGTATGTTACAGAAAATAATGCACAGTATATGACATTTTTTCAAAATAGAGTACTTCAAGAAAGTGTACTTCAACCCAAGATGGCTGCCCTTCCAGAGACACATTCCCTCATCGTCAGCCTGGTCTGTGTGGAAAGGTGTGAGAGGCCCCAGCCTGAGGAAGGGGCTGGGTGAATGAAACTGGCACTCCTCTTTGAAGATCCAGAAACTGACTTTTTTGGGTGTGTGCTCACAGTGAGCAGATCCCCAGAGACTGACTCCCCCAAGCTAAAACGCAGAGGAGCTGAGGACAATACCATACCGGGATGTCTGTTGTTAATTGTCCATGAGAACTACCACTGTCACAAACTCAGAAATCCACGTGTGAATAAAACCAGTACTTTGGGCCTCAGACGGCTATGCATGCACCCAGTGTTCACTGTTAATCTCTCTATCGATTCTGCATGATAAATCGCTGTCCCGGGGAACAGAAAAATATAAAGTCCATATTGTCAGCACATCCTCTCCATGTAAGCAGACTACGTAGGAGTCTGTTTGATGAGTGTGCAATCACAACACAGACAAAGAGACTATCTAAGGGCATCAAAGACGTCAGTGGGCTTGGTTTACCAGAAAGAACAACCCTTGAAGTCTGTTGGCTACAAACTCCCACCTTCAGTTTTATCCTAAGGACACCCCCACCATTGGGACAGGGAGTTTTACCCATACGTGAGTGGTTACTCTGGGTAGCATTTGGATGGCATGTCCCACACTCATTTCTTAGTGGCCTTTTTCTGTCCTTCCATTACTGACAACCCCTTCTAATCAACACATCTTTCTCTTTTTTAATGCTGCTCCACAGAGTGGTCATGTAGAGTTTTGCTGCCCATCCTGTCTCCGTCAGGTGGCCTTACGTGGCTGTCATCTGACATGTCAAGTGTTCATTCTTATTCACCTTTTCTCATTCAGCCAACATTAATGGGCCAGGCACTGTACTTGTCACAATGGTTGAATGGTGAGTACAGGAGACATAGTTTCTGTTTTCATGTGGCTTAGGGACTAGTGAGCTATCATGGGAGCAAGCTGTTTTCATTATTTTGAAAGAGAGCCTCATCACTCGGAGCATATCTACGAAATCCTAGAGCTCTTGAAAGCCCTTTCCTTGGCACAATGGCTTCTGCTGATGAGCCCATGTCTCCACGACCACAACGGCAGGCCATGGTGTTCTTCTATATTCCCAGGGACTAGCCTTGCATCTCCCCAAAAGAGCAAATCCACACTTCCTCCCCTTGTATTAATAGGTTACCTGAAAAAAATGCATAAAGAGGACCATAAAAGATGTCACATTGCAACAACATCCAAATTAAAATTTGAGATAATGAATAAAGTACTAAAATCTGATGCAAGTTGAGCTCACCCTGCTGTAAGGAAGTTCTGAGGGGCAAGGTTGAGGCAAGCACAAGGCCAAATCGGAAATGATGGCTGTTCGCAGTCCCTTATGGATTAGCGCACATCCTAAGTTCTTCTAAATTCCCAGACACCCCTGTTCAAACCCCAGCTCCACTATTTACTGGGTATGTCAGAATCAGGAAAGTTTTTTAATCTCTGTTCCGTCAATAAAATGAGAGTAACAGTCCCTACATTATAGAGTCTGTTGAGGACTCACTGTCATGATTCATGTAACGCTCTTACCTCAATGTCTGGCACAAGGCAAGCAGTCAACAGAAGTCACCTGTTCCTACAGCAGGGGGGTTACTCCTAAGGGTGGTGGTGGGAGTACCAGCAGCAACGACTAACAGTAACTGGAGTTGTTGTGGTTGTGGTTGTTATTGTTAACAGCCTCCAACATCTCAAAGCCAGATGAAGGCAGAATTGCCCAAAGACATAATTCTGTGTCTGCTGTAGTTATTGATAATTAAAATTTAAGGTACTCCATATCGAGAGGGGCCTGGGTGGTTCAGTTGGTTAAGCAGTCAACTCGTGATTTCAGCTCAGGTCATAATCTCAAGGTCCTGGGATTGAGCCCCCCATGGGGCTCTTTTCCCAGCAGGGAGTCAGCTTGAGGATTCTCTCTCCCCCTCCTTATGCCCCCCCCCCTGCTTGGGTGGATGCATGCCCTCCCTCTCTCTGGCTTTCTCTCTCTCACTCTCTAAAGTAAATATATAAATCTTTTTAAAATAAATAAATAAGGTACTCCGTACTGAAAAGAGAAACTACATTTAATTCCCTTTCATGACAAAGTGAAAGTGAGCAAATATTGTTTCCCAAAGAAAATTGTTCTTGCCTTTTTTAAGAGATTCAGTTTTCTAGAAAATGTTTTGGCTAGAAGATAAAAATTAAATAAAACAAGGAAATGAATATGGAAAAATAATTTTTGTGTCAATAGTGTCGTACTCGATCATGACATTCTGAGTGAGCAGTTTCATGGGGGAGGGGGCTGGTGAAGAATTCAAGTTCTTATCTGTGTTGCCTATCCCGGTTACAGTGAGCAGAGGAAAGCAGAGGTATCCTGTCTTTCAAGTGCTCCTTTTTTCTTCTATCAATTGCTACCTCTCCAGATGAATTCTAAAATTGCTTGCAAATTTAAAAGCAGGCTTTGTCTCTTCTGGCTAATTAGAATATTCTCTCTCATTTTGCAAATTTTTTGAGCTGCCCTGCTTGGTTATAGAACACGGGCGACACAGCTGGAAAGCTTAGCTATGACTACTTAAGCTTCAGGTTAAGAAAACAGTCTTGGTTAATTTCTAAGGACCATAGTATGAATTGGCAGGGAATTAATCTCAGATAAAGCAGGATTAGGAACAGGAAAATAAAAATAAAAATGCTTACCACTTGCAACTATCTACAGCTGGTCTTAATGTCTTCCCTGTAATAAGAAATAATGCCAGTCCTTTGGGGGAATTTCCAGACAGTTCTCTCTCCTAAGACAATTACATACCATCACAAAAGAATAGATCATTATATAACAAATAATATTTAAAAATTATATTCATGTATTTATAATGTTTCCCTTATATGTAAAGTGGGTGTCAAATACCTCACTGGTGTGAGATACAATAATTCTTAAATACAGTGAGAAAATTGTATCTACTCAGAGGCCTGTTGAGCACAAGTTTCTTCTAACATCCACCCCAAAGCAAGAAATTAGGTCCTGCTTTATATCACCTGCCACTAACCCACAGCTTGGCTTCCTCTCTTTTCTGGATTTACAGAAAACTGCTCCAATCATCATCAAATAAGCACTGCATCTTTTTATTACAGTAAAAGATACATATTTAAGTGCACAATTTAGTAGCATTGTGTACATTCACATTGTTGTGTAACCATCACCACTGTCCCCTTTCAGAACTTTTTCGTTATCCCAACTGAAAATTAGGACTCATTAAGGAACTCCCAATTCCCCCCTTCCCACAGCCCCTAGTAACCTCTATTCTACTTCCTATCTCTAAGGATTTGACTCTATGGTTTCAAGTACCTCATATAAATAGAATCCTATAATGTTTGTCATTTAAGAGCTGACTTATTTCACTTAGCCTAATGTCCTCAAGGTTCATCTCTGTGGTAGCCTGTGTCAGATTATCATCCTTTTTTAAGGGTCGGTAACATTCCATTATGTGTATATATCACATATTATTTATCCATTTATGTTGTTATGTTATATTATGTTATGTTATGTTATGTTATGTTATGTTAATGGACACCCGATTGTTTCCACATTTTGGCTATTGTGAATAATATTGCCAATGAACATGGGTGTACAAATATCTATTCAAGTCTTTTCTGTCAATTAATTTATGTATATACCCAAAAGTGAAATTACCGGATCATATAGTAATTCTAGGTTTTAATTTTTTTGAGAAGCCACCATTCTGTTTTCTATAGCAGTTGCATCAATTTATATTCCCACGGCAATGGACAAATGTTCTAATTTTTTCTCACCTTTACCAAAACTTGCTGTTTTCTAGTTTGGCTTATAATAGTCTTAATGGACGTAAAGGTATATCTCAATGTGGTTTCAATTTCCTTTTCCCTAACAATTAGTGATGGTGAACATCATTTCATGTGCTATGGCTCATTTGCGTATCTTCTTTGGAGTTAAGTGTATTCAGGTCTTTGACCTGTTTTTGAATTGGTTTGTTTGCTTTTTTGTTGTTTACTTTTAGGAATTCTTTATGAATTCCGTGTATTAAGCCTTTATGAGATCCATTATTTGCAAATATTTTCTCCCATTATGCATCTTTATACTTAATAGTGTCTTCTGATGCACAGAAATTTTTAATTTTGATGAGGTCTAATTTAACTATTGTTTGTTCTTTTGCAACCTTCACTTTTGATGTCATATCCAAGAATCATTGCAAAATCCAAAGCTGAGAAGCTTTTCTATGTTTTCTTCCAAGGCTTGTATAGTTTCTGCTTTCACCTTGAGGTCTCTGATCTATTTTAAGCTAATTTTTGTAAATGGTTAAGGTAAGGGTCTAACTTCATTTTTTTGCATGTAGATATCTAGTTTTCCCAAGGACCTTTCTGAATGATCTTGCATCTTTGTGAGGCATCATTTAACCACATATGTTTTTTACTGGGCTCTTCATTCTATTCCACCAGTCTCTATGTCTGTCTTTATCCCAATATCAACTGTTTTGTTTACTGTAGCATTATAGTCAGTTTTGAAATTAGGAAGCATAAATCTCCCAACTTTCTTCTTCTTTTTCAAGATTATGTTGACTATTTAAGACCTCTTGAGATTTCATATTAATTAAGTATTTTTTTTTATTTTTGCAAAATATATCATTGAGGTATTGATAGGAATTGCAGACTCTGTAAGTCACATTAGTTAATATTGATAACAGTATTGTTTTCCAATCTTTGAACATGGGATATCATTCCACTTATTTATGTCTTTTTTAATTTCTTTCAGCATGCATAGTATTTTAGTAAAATATTTCCAGCAAAGCACTGCCCTTCTGCCCAGGCAGGTCCCAGCCACAGTTTAATAGGCTTCTCTGGCTCCCCCGAGACCTCTTTCTTCTGTTCCCATGTCACAGTCTCCATGGGGTATCCTACCCCACAATTCAGGGAAGGAAACTTGAGGTCAACATTGTGCTCCTGAAGTGATGATCCCGGCTCACCTCTGTTTCTTTATGTACGTCAGGTTCATGGTTCTACTAGAACTGAGACTGCTACCAGACTGAGCCCTGACCTCAGTGGCCAGCCAGCACATGGTAACACTGCAACTCTGAGAGGAAGCCAAGAGGAGACATTGAAATCTACAGTTAATAAGTGTGGGGCTTTCTTGAAGCCCTAACATAACAGTTGGAATCCTAGATCTACCACTGACTTGTATCAATTGCTTGTGTAGCAGGTTGAGGGATGGCCCACAAAATAGTATGCCCACATTTTAATTCCCAGAGCCTATGAATATGATTTCATTTGGAAACAGGGTCTTTGCAGTTAAATTAAGTTAAGGATCTTGGATCATCCTGAACTATCTAGGTGGATCCTAAATCCAAAGACAGATGTCCTTAGAACAGACACACAGAGAAGCAACACAGAGAGAAGGCCATGTGAGGACAGTGGCAGACATTGGAGTGAGCAGCCACAAGCCAAGAAATGCCAGCCTCTATCAGAAACTGGAGGAAGCATGGACAAAATCTCCCCTAGAGCTTCTGGAGGGAGCACAGGTCAGCCAACAGCTTGATTTTGGACTTCTGGCCTTCACAACTGAGAGAGAATACATATCTATTGTTTTAAGTTACCAGGTTTGTGGTCATTTGTTATAGCAGCTATAGGAAACTCATATCTTTTGGTTTCCTCTTTGCAAAATAGAAGTAATAATATTTTGCAATGAGGAAAGCAAAAGATATGAGTTTCCTGTAGCTGCTGTAACAAATGTGATGATCAAATGGAATAATCTATAGAAAGCACATTGCATAAGGTCTAAGACAGCAAACTCTCAATAAAAGGTTAGTTACTATTATTTACAGTCATTGAAACTCTGATTTGCATTACATATGGATTGAGGAGGCAACATATACCTCAATCATACAAGAGAATGATTGAGAATAATTGTTTTGTGCATGAGATATCTCTCAGTTGTGTTCTGTTTTTGTTTTGTTTTTTAAAGCAAAAACTATAACCATTTTCTTGTCTACTAATGCACATCAGTACAGGGAAAGTATCTCACATACACTCCAAAAAGCAAGTTCTGAGCTCTTGTGTGTCTCTTTGTTGGAAGTAGAAAAAAATCAGTAAATGTGATAAACATGTAAAACAGATTTTTCAGGCCACCAGATATATAAAGCAAGGATACTTTGTTTGTCAAACTTCATGTCTGTATGTGTATACAATTTTCTGGAAAGTCCATAGCTTTCATCAGATTCTCAAGAAGAGACTGTGACTCAGAAAAAAGCTTAATATCACTGACATAAAATGACACTGACAACCTTGAATGAAAAGATTAAAACAAGGCTCAAAATATAAATGAGGCAAGTACCTCATTCAGCTGGAGGACCACCTGTGGCTCAAAGAAGTCACTGCTGGAGTTTTGCCCATGACCTAATTCCAGGAATAAAAAGAGATGAGTCAGGATTTTGGTAAGGATTTGAGAGATGAATGTAAGCAAGTGGCTTTGAGAGTCTAGCAATCTCCTCACTAGGCCTAGAATGTAAGTAGTATGGAAAGTGAATAGGAAACAGCTAACAAAATTTTCGAGCAATAAATTCCTTCTAAGTCATCTGAAAAATACAATCTTTGGAGAAGTTTCTTTGGAGAAACTCTAAGATCAATTGCAAGAATAATTATAAAGAACTGCCATTGTGGCCCTTCATATTCATCAGCAGAGAATCTAGCAAGAAAAGTAGTTAACTGTCTTCTTTCTTTCTTTCTTTCTTTCTTTATTTATTTATTTTAAAGCTTATTTATTTATTTATTTGAGAGAGACAGTGAGAGAGATCATGAGCGAGGAGAAGGTCAGAGAGAGAAGCAGACTCCCCGTGGAGCCGGGAGCCCGATGTGGGACTCGATCCCGGGAATCCAGGATCATGACCTGAGCCGAAGGCAGTCGTCCAACCAACTGAGCCACCCAGGTGTCCCTGTCTTCTTTATTTAAAAGGAAGTTCTTGCATAAGTACTGTATGGTAAGGACTGAATTGTGCCCCACAAAATTCATATATTGAAGCCCTAACCCTTCAGCAATATAACTATATTTGGATATAGAGGAAGTAAACAAGGTTAAATGAGGTCGTCAGCATGGCCCTATCCCAAAAGGACTGGTGTTCTTATAAGAAGAGACACCAGGAGTGCTGACAGATAGAGAAAAGGCCATATGAGGATATTGCAAGAAGGCAGCCATCTTCAAGCCTTGAAGCCTGAAGCCTCAGAAGAAATGAACCCTGACAACATCTTAATCTTTGACTTCCAGCTTCTAGAACTGAGAAATAAATTTCTCTTGTTGAAGGCCCCCAGTCTGTGGTATTTTGCCCTAGCTGACTAATATATTTTATACCAAAAGCTATACTAGGTTCTGGGGTTACAGAAACGTTGGAGGCATAGCCTCCCCCCAGGAGAGCTTCATAGGTTTGGGGTAACACAGCAGGTCCCTGCCAAAGACCAGAAGCCAGCCCTTGCTGGCCTCCCGAAGGCTCCTACACAATATGGGGCTTCCCTGAATTTCGCTTGAAACTGCCTGGACTGTCTGTTTAGGTTGTTAATGTAGCCACACTCACTAGACTGGAGCTAGACTGTTGTTTTTCTGAGAACTCGGTTGTTTTGTTTTACATTATTTTGTTGTGATTTTTGTTCTGCTTTATTTTCATGGAGAAATATAGTTTTACTCTCTCCCAGAGAAGGGATAACTCTTGGCTTTGAACAACCACCATTCATATCACAATTTTATCAAGCTTCAACCTGTTCATTCTCAGAACTATCCATCCATTGAATATTATTAACTGCACTGACGGTTAATTTGAGAAGAGGAACATTATATAAAATGCTTAGATTAAAAGTAGATATAAGGTTATTGTTCAGAAAGTTGGCTGGAGGATCCAAGCATCTTGAGATCGTTACATTATGTCTTACATAAGATGGAGCCCCAGGGTGGACTATCGGATGTCCCTGGTTTAAAGGGAGTACATTTACTTTTTTATAGGAACAATCAATCAGTAGTCTTTATTAAATAGTTTTGCATTAATTTCTTTACTACAGGACACAGTGATGGAATGCTCATCAGTGTGGCTCTGAAATTTCAGGCTAGGCCTTCAAATATCACTATTTTATTTCCCCATTTATATGCTTTTGCAGCAGGAGGTAAGAAAGAGGGTGGAAATATTTTTTACTACTACTCAGTTGTGTATCCTACAAAATGGAAAGGATACGGTTTCATAATATATGGTCCACAGAGAAACATTGCAGGGAAGTAATTATACCATGAAATATTTTATAAATATTACATTATAGCTTAGTATCCCAAATGCAATTCAACATTTCCACCATTTTTTTCCCTTAAAGACCCAAGTTGCCTCTTTTAATATGCTGATTGTGTTTAACAGTGATGAAATTTACAATAGAAAACTCAGACCCTGAATTATCTTATGTGAAAATAAGGACAATTTGTTGACCTTCCTTAGAGGGATGGCTATTAAATTCAAGAATGAGTTCAAGAGATTCTACTTCTCCAGAGAACTTTAAAAGCCCATAGATTATCATGTGTCTCAGGGATTTTGCTGCAATCCTGTCCAGGGTCCAAGGGTCACATCCTTCTCAGAATCAACCCATAATTTTGATTGCAGATCTTCATTAACTAGCGGTTTTAAATTTTACACAAGAGCTTAACATCTCTATATTAGACAAGCTTTTAAACCTGTCCACATTTCAACAATCTGACCTGAATTTGAAGGAAAAATTATTTTTATCTAGATACTGTGTTGTGTGAGTCGTTTTTCAAACGTTAAGAAGTTGCTTTATTTTTAATGCCCTTGGCTTTGGGGATAACACTGAAAGCGGCTTTTCACTATTATACTGGAACTGGAGCAAGTCTTAGATTTATTGGCAATTCATAGATGAATCTAACCATTGGGAGAAGTGTTAATATTCACAAAATAGCACTCCAGAAAAAAAAAAAATGAAAGGAACATTAAATGTCAAGACGTTCATTAAAAGATGAGGTGCTTGCCCAGCCCAATGTGGCTCAGTCTGAGGAGATGTCTCCATGTTGTTTTCTGAGTGATCTATGATGACTATGATCTATCATCTATGATGACTAACACTTTATGGCTCCAGTCTATTCTGGGATTTCTTCTCACAATCTCGGGCTGAATCCCACAGTGCCTTCACAGCCCCCAAGCCAGCTCCTCCTGTGGTTTGAATTTGCCTTCAAAGCAGTATTTCCTGCTTTCAAACCACTTGACACAGGTGCAATTAGTGTTATTAGCAGTGTGGGAATAGCTCTTCCTGGTGATTCCTTCCCTCCACAGAACACAGGAAAGCTCACAGTAACTCCTGATTTAAAATGCCTTTCCTGATTTTCAGATATCCCTTTGACAAATTTTCCCGTAGATAATCTCAAACTCTCACTATAACGTTTTCTTTGGATTTTATTTTCCCTCCTGCTGTCCATCTTTAATTTACTCATCTGGGTCTTATAAATTGTAGGGAGAAAGAGGACCCAAGTAAATCTCTTCATCTCCTAAATTACTCCTTACAACTCTTTTTTAATGATTTTTAAAAATCTATTTATTTGAGAGAGAGAATGAGAGAAAAAGAGAAAGAGAGAGCACATGAGCAGGGTTAGAGGGAGAGGGAGAAGCAGGCTCCCCGCTAAACAGACAGCCCAATGCAGGACTCAATCCCAGGACCCTGGGATCATGACCTGAGCCAAAGGCAGATGCTTACCCAACTAAGCCACCCAGGCACCCCTCCTTACAACTTTTTAAAAATGTCTTCTTTCATGTTTCTTACAGGTAATGTATCATTTATCTCATTACACATGTGTGTATAATTCATACCAAAACATGAATAATTATCACCTGAGCTTTCAAAACTCTTTGTTTGGCCAAACCAGTTATTGTCATTCCCTCATCAGACAATGTCTCAATGCCAAAACAATTCTTTCCTTGACTTTATGAAATTCCAACATCAGAACTTAAGGAAAGAAATCCAGACTAAAAAAATTCATAGTTTCTAAGCCTTCAGACTTACACGTTTATGGGTTCAAAACAACAAAGCTGGTCCATGTTCTGTACTTAACAAAGGATAAAACTGGTTGTTGGACACAAAAGAAGGTATTTTCTAGTCAACTGTATGTGTCAGAATAAAGTTGTCAATATTCTTCCATTTTCTGACATTTGGGAAAATGGATTTTTAAGAAATTCAAATCTAAAAGCTAGAGTCTCATTCAAAGGTCAGGAAAGGATTTCTTCTCCTGATCCCCCATGGTTCCTTCAGTCATACCACTGCAGCCTTCCTAGAGTCCAGTCACTATGGGGAACCACATATTTCCTTTTAGTCATGGGCCTCAATGAATTGTCACTTCTTCATCCATTGGCTTGGCCAAGGGCTTTACCAAAGTTTCCTGAGTGTCTTTATTTCTAACCCTGCTTCAGCCCTTCTATCTAGATCAGACACTCTATCTAGATCTAGACCCCAACTCAATTTTGGACTGGGATCACTTCTTTTCTAAACCCAAGGATTCGTAGCCTTCTTTAATCTTCATATATTCCTTTGAGCTCAGTAAAGCATTTGCCATGGATTTAACACCCAAAATTGCACTGTTCTGGTGAATTAATTATAACCATTACCACAATAGAGGATAAAGATCACAGGTCTAGGAATGAGAGACATGGGTACAAATCCTGCCCTCTATCTATTGGTTTTGTAATCTTAGACAAACCACTTACTATCTAAGAGCCTCAACTGCAAATGTGTATGGATGCAAAGCATGGTGGTGGTACAGATTTAGAAGCAAATAAATGGTTGTGAAAGCACTCAGTTGAGTATGAAGTAAGTACTATAATTTTTTTTTCCTTCTATTAGGAAAGAGTTGCTTATCTTAAGCCCAACAAAAAGTGGCTTATTTATACAAATCTTCCTCTGTATATGTTTGTGAGAATCAAATTGTTGTTGGCAAATAACACTTAGCCTAAAAGTTCTATTCTGATGCTGGATATGTTTCACAAACAATACTCACAATACTTCAAGTTGTGGGACATAGTTTTAGAAAAAGACTATTTAGAGCAGAACACATACAAATCTGAAGGCCCTACGGTAATATTTCTGCCACAGGCTCAGCTTTTTCTTGCATAATGTAAGCCAGGCTTCTGAAATGAGTCGTTCTAGTAAGTCCCAGGGCAAGAAAGAGATGCCAAAACAATTACATTTATGGTAAATTCAGAAGAGGAAAATGTACATAAGCTAGGAAGAAAATCTCTGTGGGCATAATTTCAAGGAAAGGCAGTAGTTGGTCTCTGCCAGCAGTCATTGTACGCCAGGAGGACAGAGCAGAGATGGAATGGGTCCGTTCAAGCAAAAATGGTGTGATGGCCATGAGACCAAACCTTAAAAAGCAAAAGGTCCCACAAGGATAATGAAAGCACTTCTAATGTTTTCTATTTATATATTTATGTTTTTAGTTTCTAAAAACACTTCAAAAAAATGTTTTGAGTCTCAAATGAATTAGAGCAGGATTTATATGTAATTGTAGTCTCAAGTCTCCCTATCCTTCAAAATGTTGGGTTTTTTGGTTCTGTTTTTTCCCCTTACTGTCAAGCTTCTTGAAAGAGAAGCTTCCAGCGGCATCTGGGTGGCTCAGTTGGTTGAGCATCTTGACTCTTGATTTTGGCTCAGACCGTGATCTCCGGATCCTGGGATTGAGCCCCTCCCTCGGTAGCGTGGAGCCTGCTTAGGGTTAGAACTCTTTCTCTCCTTCTCCCTTTGCCCCTCCCCCTCTCTGCTCCCTCTTTTAAAAAAGAGGGAAGCTTCCATTTGTGGCTTGAACTTTCACCTCCCAATTTTCTTCAACTCACTGGGCAATCTGTCCCCTGCCTGTTACCACACCACAGAACTTGTCCTTGGCAAGGGCCGCCAGCGACTTCCTGTCAAATCCAGCAGCCTCTTCCAGTCCTCCTCCTACTGGACGAATCTAAGAGATTTGATGCTATTGACTCTCCCACCCACTTCTTGAAACTCTTTTTGCTGTCTTCATTCTAGTCCTTCCTTTACTCTCCCTTTCTTTTTCCTCACTACTCTTTCTTTGCCGTCTTCCCAAAGAACGCATTCCCCAGAATTCCATCCCATCTTCTTCATATGTTTTACTTATGTGCTATCATATCCTTGTATGACTTCAATTATTACTCATATGTTGCTGCATCAGTCAGGGGTGGGTCAGGAGCCAGAAATGATACCAGTAATTACAACAAGGAAATTTTAATATAAAGAAAATTACAACCTAGTAAAAGAGGTAAAACATAGACTCTAAAGAGTACAGAAGCAGCAACTTCTTAAAGTATGTGGGGATGTGAGCTGAGGGGATGTGATCAAGGCAGGAACTCAGAAACTTCTTTCCCCACCAAGGTTGAGAGTCAAGTTTCATTTGATTCCATTTGGCTTGTGGCGGTAAAGAGACCGCAGGCAGCAGCCTCTACTAAACTATGAGGACCCCTCAGGTGAGGGCTACTTTCTTCCAACTTACTCTACATACCAATTTACTGACTATGATATGGAAAATCAGCACCTACACAATGGAAAAGAGTGAGACTTCTTCCGGCTCTGCCTTTTAGTGTCTCTCCAGCACCCTCTATGAGTGGAACCTAAAACTGCAGCTGCTGGAAAGGAAAGATGTCCACAGCGTCCATCTTGAGTATCACAAAGCAAGAAAAAGAGAAATGAATTTGAAGTTGAGAGGCAATATATTAATAGTCGGCATAGTAGGTAATTTTCAAATCCATATTTCTTGCTCTTGCCTATCTTCTAAACTCCAGATTTCTGGATGTCATTGTGTGGATGCCACAAAGACACCTCAAACTCAGCACGTCTTCTTCATTATCTGCGTGCACTTGTCAAGACCAGTGAATGCTGTCTGAACAATGTGTCTAGAATACATCTCTTCTTTTAATACATACATATATTCTATCACAATCACTACATAGTACAGATTCTCATCAATTAGAACTACAGCGCATGTTTACAACTACATAATTCTCCATCTGTCTTTCCCACTAACACGTTTTTAATTTAAAACTAAACCAAGTTTTTCTTCTCAAGATCTAATAATTCTGTTTGCCAACAGAACAAGATCTAGATTCCTTATTTTAATATTCAAGGCCCTTCATAATTCTACCTCCTCAGTCTCATTGCTCACTGCATCCCAATACTACTACTACCAGTAGTACCATAAGCTAACATTTTGAGCACTTAATATGGGCCAGACACTAATGTGAGCACCATATATAATATCACTTAATCTTCACATCCAATTTACCAAGTAAGTATTGTAATTACCTTCACTTTATTGAAGAGGAAACTAAGACAAAAAGAAGTTAAGTAACTTGGCTAAAATCACATAGCAGCTAGTAAATGATTAAAATCTAAACTAAAATTCCACAATCTGTGCTCTTACATACATTATATTTCTCTCTAAAAAAATTCATTCAAGAGTAAATTTAACTAATGAGGGAAAATATTTGTACACTGAAGAAAATTTTAAAATACTGAGATAAATGGAAAGACATCTTATACGTTTGTGGATTAGAAAACCATATTGTTAATACTACCCAAAAAGTTTGCCAGTACTACTCAAAGAAATTTAGGGACTCATTGTGATCTCTAGCAAAACTCCAATGGTGTTTTTGTAGCATCAGAAAACTCCTCCTAACATCTCATGAAGAGCCAAAACAATATGGAAAAAGAAGAACAAAGTTGAAGAACCCACACTTCCTGATTTTGAATCTTAACACAAAGCTACAGTAATCCAAAAAGTGTGCTATTCATTATGATCCAGCAGTCCTACTTTTGGGTATATAACCAAAGGAAATGAAATCACTCTCTCAAAGAGATATCTGCATCCCATGTTCATTGCAGCATTATTCACAGCAGCCAAGACACAGAAACAACCTAAATGCCCATTGATGGACAAAAGGATAAAGAAAATATGATATATACATATCATATATATATCATATATATATATAGAGAGAGAGAGGTAGAGAGAGAGAGTCTGAGATAAGTCAGACAAAGACAAATGCTGTATGCTCTCACTTTTGTGTGGAATCTAAAAAAACTTACCTCATAAAAATAAAGAATGAAATGGTGGTTACCAGGGCCTGGGCAGTAGGAGAAATAGGAAATGTTGATCAAAAGACACAAACCTCCAGCTGGAAGGGTGAGTTCTAGGGATCTGATGTACAGCATAGCAGCTAGAATTAGCAATACTGTATTATATCTTGAAAGTTGTTAAAGGAGTAAATCTTAAATGTTATCAGCCCCTTCAAAAAGATAATTACGTGAGGGAATAGAGGTGTTAACTAACCTTATTGTAGTAATCATTTCACATATTATATAGTAATAACATATATTAATATATCAATAATATCTCAATAAAGCTGGTGGGGGAAAGTGTAGTAATGGCTAAGGACAGATACATCAACAAATGGAAGAAAATAGAGAACCCAAAAATAAACCCTCACTTACATAGTCAATTCTTTTCTTGACAAGAGTACCAAGATCACTCAATGGGGAGGGAACAAATCATGCTGGGAAGACTGGATACCCACTGTTAGTGAGTCATGTTCCCCAAAACTCATATATTGAAATCCTAATCCCGAGCACCTCAGAATGTAACCTTATTTGGAAAGAGAGTTGTTGCAGTTGTAATTAATAAAGATGATGTCATATTAGAGTAGGCCTCTAATCCAATATAACTGGTGTCCTTACAAAAATAGAAAACTTGGGGGCGCCTGGGTGGCTCAGTGGTTAAATCCTCTGCCTTCAGCTCGGGTCATGATCTCGGGGTCCTGGGATCGAGCCCCGCATCGGGCTCTCTGCTCAGCGGGGAGCCTGCTTCTCTCTCTCTCTCTCTCTCTCTCTCTCTGCCTGCCTCTCTGCCTACTTGTGATCTCTGCCTGTCAAATAAATAAATAAAATATTTTTTTTAAAAATAGAAAACTTGGATACAGACAAGCATAAAAGGAGAATGCCATGTAAGCATCAAGGGGGAAATCAGGGCAATGCATCTATAGGACAAAAAGTGTCAAAGTTTGCCATTAACTAGAAGCTGGGAGAGAGGCATCAAACATAGTCTGCCTCACAGCCCTCAGAATGAATCAACCCTGCCAACACCCTGAGCTCACAATTCCAGCTTCTAAAACTGCGATACAATAAATTGATGCTGCTTAAGCCACCCGGTTGATAGTACCTTGTTACAAGCAGTCCTAGCGAACTAATACATCCACATGCAAAAGAATGAGGTTGGAACTTTATCTTATACCCAAATTTTAACTCCAAGTGGATCACTCCTAAACATAAGAACACAGAATTCTTAAAATAAAACTTAGGGGGAAATCTTCACAACATTGGGTTTGGCAACGGTTCCTTAAATATGACCCCAAAAAGAAGCAACAAAAATAAAAATGGGTAAATTGAATTTGATTAAAAATAGAAACATTTGTGTACCAAAAGACACTATCAACAGAAGGAAAGGCAATCTGCAAAATTGGAGGAAACATTTGCAAACCATATATCTGATGAGATTAATGTCCTGAATGTTTCTTGAAACTCCTACATTTCAACAACAACAACAAAAACCCAGTTCAAAAAGGGTAGAGGACTTACATGACATTTTTCCATACAGGACATACAAATACTGGATAAAATCATGAAAAGGCATTCCATATCATTAGTCATTAGGGAAATGTAATCAAAACTACAAAGAGATATCACTTTGGACCCACTAGACTGGTTATTATCAAAACCAGAAAACAAGAAGCATTGGCAAGGATATGAAGAAATTGGAACCATTGTACATTGCTGGTAGGAATGTACAATGGTGTGGCCACTAGGGAAAACAGTGGTTTCTCAAAAAGATAACCTAGAATTGCCATCTGACTCAGTCAATTCCACTCTGAGGGATATACCCCAAAGAACTGAAAACGAGTAAGCCAACAGACATCTGTATGCCAATGGTCACAGCATCATTTTTTACAATAGCCAAAAGGTGGAAACAAGCCTAGTGTCTATCAATGGGTGAAGAGACAGCAAAATCTGATATATATGTATATTAATACTAATATGTATATTACATATGATATGATATCATTCAACCTTAAAAAGAAACAAAGTTCTAACTTATGCTATAATGTGGATGAACCTTGAAAACATTATGTTAAGTGAAATAAGCATGACACAAAAGGACAAACATGGTGTGGATCTACCTATCTGAGGTATCTAAAATAGGCAAATTCAGGGGCACCCAGGTGGCTCAGTTGCTTAAGCATCCAACTCCTGATTTGGGCTCAGGGTTGTAAGAGCGAGCCCCATGGAGGGCTCTCACATGGAACAGGGAGTCTACTTGAGATTCTCTCTCTCTCTCTCTCCTTCTGCCCCTCTCCCTGGAGAAATAGGAAAATTTATAGAGTCAGTAGAATAGAGGCTACCAGAGGTGGGGGAAGTGGGGAAGTCATTGCTTAATGGTTACAGAGTTGCTATTTTGGGGGATGAAAACAGTCTTGGACGTCCTGGTGACGGTTACACAGAATTTTGAATGTACTAATGCTATTGAATTTTATACTTAAAAATGGTGAAAATGGCAAACTTCATATTATGTACATTTTACTACAATTTTTTTTTAAAGCCCACGAGGAGATGTTGAAGGCCTGGGAGACTGGAAAGGAGAAGAAAGGAGTAGGGCATTCAGTATTAAGGGTCAGAATCAACAGACAGCTAATTGGGGCTGAAGGCAAGATGTGAAGTGTCTAAGGTGACATCCAAGCTGCCCCGCAGAGATCTTGGATGTCTGCTTCTAACATCAAGATGATCAGGTGATCAGGACTAAAGAATAGGTCTTGAGTGGTGGGCCACAGGTTCATCAGTGGCCGTCTCCTTGTATTTGAAGTGCCTGTGAGACATCTCACTGTATAACAGAAATGGTATCTGACTGTGGCGTCACCACATGTACCACCATAGTTGAGACAGCTGAGAAAATAAATAAGCAAATAAATAGTAGCTAACACTGTGCTAAGCACTTTGCATGTATCAGTTCAATCTTCCCAGCCACCCTCTGAGGCTCAACTGTCCTCATTTTACAGACCTCACGCTGAGCCACGATTCTGTGCCATTTCCTTGCACCATGAACTCTCCACATACAGGTTCATTTCTGATCCCTGAGGCTAGAGTGCCCCTCTGTCATTTCACTCTCAAGATTCAATTCCACGCATCCCCTCGAGCTCCTTTCCAATGTCCTCTCGAGCTCCTTTCCAATGTCCTCAGTTCTAAGTGCCCAAAGCTGTCTTGCTCAGAACTGACCATTTGCTCTTCAGTCCTCACTTAGCATTTAGTCATCTAACAAAAACTTCGGAGTGCTGTCTCCCCATTAGAACTGTAGGCAACTTGGAAACAGGAGCTATTTTTCTTTTGTCCTGGGATCTCCTTCAGTACTTCTCAAAGCACCTTTCATTCAGGGGCACTCCTTAACGGCTGACTTTTTAGAAATGGACGAATTGAGCTTTTAAAAGGAATACATGGCGAGGTGAAGGGGAACCTGTTTTTGTGACTGACCTGCTCCGTCTCCACTCAGTTCTCTCTCCATACTCCCCTACCATCTTCTCTCTTTCTAGCTCAGCACACGAATTTGATTTCTAAATCCAACCCCAGTCCAGAAAAAGAAGCATCTTGATTCCTTTTGCCATATTAAAAATTCACGGCCAGAAGTATTGGGAGCCTCAAGCCTTTCAGGTGCTCCCTGATGTCCTCTAGACCTCAAACCGCACAGAGGAGGAGGCCGATTTTGTTGTGGTGGTGGTTGTTAAGTTCAAATTTATTTGTATCAAGTTTTTTTAATTGAGATATAATTGACGTAAAACATTACATTAATTTCAGCTGCTCAACATAATGATTTGGTTATTTGTATATATTATGAAATGATCACCATGGTAAGTCTAGGTAACATCTATCACCACATGTTGTTACAATTTTTTCCTTATGAGAACTTTTAAGATCTACTCTCTTAGCAACTTTCTTTTTTTTTTTTTTTTGAAGATTTTATTTGTTTATTTGACAGAGATCACAAGTAGACGGAGAGGCAGGCAGAGAGAGAGGAGGAAGCAGGCTCCCTGCCGAGCAGAAAGCCCAATGCGGGACTCGATCCCAGGACCCCAAGATCATGACCTGAGCCAAAGGCAGTGGCTTAACCCACTGAGCCACCCAGGCACCTTCTTAGCAACTTTCAAACATACAACACAGTATTCTCAACTATAGTCACCTGTGCTGTATATTATATTCCCAGAACTTATTTATTTTGTAACTGGAAGTCTGCCTTTTGACCCTCTCTGCCCATTTCACATACCCCACCCCACCCCACCCCCAGAAGTGATGCCTTATTATTTTTCACTGTGGACCCAGCATGTGGTAAAGCATCTTGGATAGCAGGTCATTGGTAAAAAAAAATTCGTTGAATGAATAATAATCCACTACTTCTTACTTCAAAGTCCCTGGTAAGGGGGAAATTAGCAAACCATGCTCTCTCATTTGTTAAACTGAACCTAGTCTCTCTCTCTCTCTCTTTTTAAGATTTTATTTATTTATTTGACAGAAGAGAGAGAGAGATCACAGGTAGGCAGGGAGGCAGGCAGAGAGAGAGAGGAGGAAGCAGGCTCCTCACTGAGCAGAGAGGGGTCGAACCCAGGACCCTGAGACCACAACCCGAGCCGAAGGCAGAGGCTTAACCCACTGAGCCACCCAGGCGCCCCGAACCTAGTCTCTCTTTAACAACCAATGCAATAAGCAATCCCACACCTACTAGCTAATCTATTTATACCACACTCCTCTGGGACCTCTTTTTAAAAACTTCCTGTGTTGGGGAGTGGGCAAAAAAATGGTCACGCTGAGACTGACTTCTCTTGTCTATCTAAGACATTCTTTACTCTCTGCCAGACCTTTCCCTAAGCCTCGCCCAGAAGGAGATTATCTCTGTAATCCTGTCATACATAATGATTCCCTTTCCCCCCATTTCTCTCCAGCTTCCCACCCATTCCTAGTCAAGCACTACCTAACTTTCTAATCCTGTTCAGTGTCTCTCAGGATTTCTTGACACAATTTCAATGATGCCAAGCCCTAAAGCTGGACATCAAAGGAATAAAGCATGAATAGGATCTATTCTGTCATAGATTTACTCGGTGTTCTGTGTCCTAGATTTGGGTGTGTGCCTGTGTGTGAACTGCTTTGCTTTCGGCCAGATACAGAGCCCGTGCTGAAAAAGCATAAACCATTTATAAATTTTCTTATCTCCATTTTTTAATTTTATTCAAATAAATAAATAGAATTCGTTCTATTGGAATTTTATTCAACTGTTTATTTCATTTCATTTCATTTCATTTGCATGTGGTTGACACACAATGTTACATCAGTTTCAGGTATACAACATAGTTTATATATTCAGCTGTATTTACGGTGAGTGTCACTCCCATCTGTCCCAATATGTCACTATTACTGTATCATTGTCTATATCCCTTAGGCTCTGCCTTTTATTCCCATGACTTGTTCATTCCAAAACTGGAGGCCTATATCTCCCACTGCTCTTCACCTTTTCCCCCAACCCCACACCCCTCTCCCCTCTGGCAGCCATCAGTTTGTCGTCCATACGGGGTTGACGGAGTTGTGTTTGTGAGAAGAGGAGAGACAAGAGTATGTGCCAAAGTGCTTAGGATAAAATGAAAAGGAAGAGAGAAACGAGCGCGAATGACCAGGTAGCAGGCTTGACGCCAGGGGCTACCTTACCCTACATTCCCTAACATTTTCTTCTCTGGCACCACTACAGGCTGGAATTTACACAGATGTAGACAATTACGCCCTTGAAACTTGAAAGTTGGCTTCCAAAGCAGTTTATCCCATTGTCTATGCAGATGCCTTTGGAGTGAGAATGTAGAAAATTCAAGAGTTTAGAAAATGATCTCCTCCAGCCCTGCCAGAGCCCTTCAAGCTCATAGCATTTAGAAACCAAAATGAGGCTCTCGGATGGGGTTTGGTGTGTATCTGCAGGCAGGTTTGGCAGATTGGCCACTTGGCGTCCCTGGCTTGTGTATGTTCTTCTCTTCTTGATGTCCACCTTTTCCAAGAGCAGCCAGAGCCCCTTGGGTGAGCGAGCGCCACGCCAGCTGACAGAGAAGGGCGCACTTCTCCCTCCGTGGCCAAGCGGCCAAAAAACACTGGCAGCTGCTGTTCTCCTAAATGTGGTTCAGAGCTCCTGGACTCAAGTAGAAGGAACAATAGTGCCCTGAAGGTGTCTTTGGCCCACACCGACACTGGTTCTCTAAGAAGAGCGTGTCTCTGACTTACACGGTCCAACAGTGGAAAGCGAGTCCTGCCCAGGGTTCAGGCAGGCAGCTCCCGGGCTAGAGACAGCTTTAGAAAACGAATACCCCTGGTGCAGATAAGGAGATCAAAGGGGAGCTTTGCAGAGTGTGCCAGACTCAAGTCAGTGACAGAAAAAGCAAACTTTTGACCTTCTGGGTGCTTCTAGTTCACCAAAGAAACTCAATCATACACCAAGGAATTGATTTTTTACAAAAGGCTGATTTGAAGTGTGGCTCCCTGGATTCCACACAGAAATTCCTCCCTGGTGCTTATTTCAAGAAGGCAGAGAAAGAGAAGTGAGAGCTAATCCGGGGAGCGTCGACAGCTGCTGAGGTCATTACCTGGCTCTTGGGATTTCCCACCCTACCAGGAGGAAGGGGACACGGAGTTTTCAAGGAGCAGGTGGAATGTGTTTTCCCTAATTCAGGGTTCAAACGTGGAGTCTGTAGGTTCCAGGAAAATGAACAGAGAAGTTCTGATGTGTATCCACTTACAGCTTTGTTGCTTACTTTGTTACTGTCAAAGTAGCCATAGCTTTCCTTGGATTCCCTGACAGGTCTATAGACGGAACTAGGTTAAGAACTGTTACCATGTGTCCTACATTATTTCACATTCCCCTGGCACTGGAGGGCAGAGAGCCTGAACATCGGGGTCCAAAATTAGATGATGAACCCCCCCACCCCATTGTTGTTAAATTCCCTGAATAAGGACACTATACCTACCACATTGGCTCCTCCTGAATGACATACCAAACTCTTCTCCTACAGTAAGTGAAATAAGACATCACTCCGCCCTCCACAATCCCCTTCTGGCCTCATTTATTCCTTTCACGACCCTCACTATATTTCATGACAACCTTCTCTCTACCTCTTGCCCTGATCCCAGTAGCAACAGGCCTGCTTCTGTCATCCTTCTGCCCCGGACCGACTCCTTACTCATCTGCTCATTCTCGGCAAAAGAGCCTTGACTAAAATTATCACCTGAGTACATCCTGTTCTTGTTTCCATTCTTAACAATACCTAAAGGGATTATTATAATCCCGGACTATATAAAAGCATGAAAAGGACTGAGATCGCTGAGCTTAGCTAAACGTTGACTGCTAAGTAACAAACCATAAACACCAACCATCTCTATGATGCGGGGGCGGGGTTTCGAGGTCTTCAGGATCATGGAAATCCTGGAACAGGCAGACTTGACAAAGCGACACCTGCGCATGGCCTCAACTCCTGTTACCATTTCTGATCTTGACACTTTTCATAGTCCATTCTTCACCCACCCCTAACTACTCAGTTCCTTATATCAGTATTAATAAGATCATTGTAGGGGCACCTGGGTGGCTCAATGGGTTAAGCCGCTGCCTTCGGCTCAGGTCATGATCTCAGGGTCCTGAGATCGAGTCCCGTATCGGGCTCTCTGCTCGGCAGGGAGCCTGCTTCCCTCTCTCTCTCTCTCTCTCTCTGCCTGCCTCTCCATCTACTTGTGATTTCTCTCTGTCAAATAAATAAATAAAATCTTTAAAAAAAATAAGATTATTGTAAAAAATTGTCATTTTTTTTCCTCATTCGACGACTTGTCCAAGTTCAGACTTTACATAGAGAATCCTCTTCCAGCATAACATGGCACCGGTAGTACCATCTTTCTTATTTTGTTAATGCTCTAGGGGGCCCTAGGAGAAATGCTACACTATGACCACGGGTGGAGACCGGGATGGTCCAGGCAAACCCAGACGTGGTGTGGGGACCACGTCCGGGTTTGCCTGGACCATCCCGGTCCCTACACCCTTCAGAGAACCGTGCGGTGCTCTGTGATTCCTTCTCTTCCATCACACACAACATGCGTCACCTGCTTCCCATTGGATGTCTCTCTCCCAGCTGAGACAGAAATGGCAGAAGATGCTCTGGAGCAAGAATATAACAAATTCCAAGCTAAGAACTCCCTGAAGAAAGAAACCGCCAGTTTCCGGGAGTCCCGAGCCAGGCTTCTCCCCGTGTGGCGTTGTCGCGTGGTCCTTCGCTGGTCCACCAGCTGCAGTCTTGCTCCTCAACCATCTCACGTTCCTTGACATGCCCACTAGGCCTTGTTATATTTAACTCCCTGATTTTGCTCCACACGTTGCATATAAATTCAAAACATGGTTCGGGAATCATGTAATCAAAAAGACAGCTACTGAGGGGCGCCGGGGGTGGGGGCTCAGTCGGTTAAGTGTCTCCCTTCGCCTGGTGTCATGACCTCAGGGTCCTGGGAGGGAGCCCCGCATTCCGCTCCCTGCTCCGCGGGGAGCCTGCTTCTCCCCCTTCTGCTGCCCCTTCCCCTGCTCAGGCACCTATGTGCAGTCTCTCTCTCTCTCTTTCTCAAATAGATTACAAAGAGAACTACTGAATCTACACCAAGATTGCCGGGAGCTAGGGGTGCCAGAAAAACTAGCCCCACGCTCATTCTTTCTTCTGTCCACAGATTCGAAACCTGGCAGCAAATCTCTGCGTCGACAGCAAGCACGGGGCCACCGGCACCGAACTGAGGCTGGACATCTGCGTGAAGGACGGTTCCGAAAGGACGTGGTCTCACGAACAGGTAGGTCAGCAACCCCAAGGTCAGCAACCGGAGGTGCTGGGAGCCAGCAGGGCTGAGGCAGGCAGGGAGGCGGGCAGTGAAGACAGATTTCTAACCCAGGCATACAGGACCCACAGGTCGTGGTCCTTGCTCCCACCAACCAGCTCTGTTGTTCAGCCAATTACTTACCTCCTTGGTTTCGGCTCCATCTCCGAGCAGCTGTGATAATCAGCTGAGATCCTGTACAGAAATGTGCTTTACATAGGAGAAAGGATGGTAGAAACGTCTCAGGCTTCTGTTTTCTTTCTTTCGTCTTCAAACCACGAAAAGCCTATAGAGTGCCATGTGATCTTCCAGCTAAATGTCACAGTTTTATTGAAAGACTCTTTTTATTTTGTAAGTTTTTTTGTGACTTTTATCTAATCTTATTTTCCCCTCTGGCGATATTTTGAAAAGGAGACTTTACATAAGCGTCTTGGGCTGTAGCAGTCTGTAATCCTACACATGAAGGATGACTTTGAGGCGGTAACAGGCCAACCCGGACTTCCTGGAATCCTTTAGAACTTATTGTTGCCTTTGATTGAAAAGCGTTTTAGTGCAATTCTGTTTATGAAGTGACTTGCGACTCCTGACCCCCTGATGGTCCTTGTAAGGGACTTGCCCCACACCGTGTCACTTGCAAAAGAGACAGGATAGTGGGTAGAGTTGTGTCCATCCCTTTTTATTGTCTTAACTTTTGATAATGAAAAATCAAATGGGGGAAACATCTGGGTGGCTCAGTGGGTTAAGCCTCTGCCTTCAGCTCAGGTCACGATCTCAGGGTCCTGGGATAGAGCTTCCTATCAGGTTTCTTGCTCTGCAGGGACTCTGCTTCTCCCTCCGCCTCTGCCGCTCCCCTTGCTTGTGTGCTTTCCCTGAGAAAGAAATAAAGTCTTTCAAGAAATCAAATAGGAAACTATAAAAAAAATTAGAGCACACCTTCACCCACTCATTTCACTGACTTCATAACTATCTGCAGCTAGTGCCATATTTTTCAAAAGAATAAAATTTACAGATACAGTTAAAGCTCCTTCCCTATCCTACTCCTCTGTCTCCCTCTACAAAAGGCCACATCTCACGTTCAGCACAGTATAAACTGCCTGTGCTTTGTTTCCCAGAATTGCCCAGAATGCCTCTCTTATGAAACCTGAAAACAGGAGACAAGCAGTTTCCACGAAGGCTTGAGTTCTGTCCTATTGCTCTATTCCTCAGTATCCATCTTGTATATGAAACCAATGAAGACAAATCATGCCCAGCCTAGGATCTTGCTGAGCTGCTCAGATAGGCTGAGCTCCGCAGTGCTGGTTCCTCCCTGTCCGCCCCCTACTGTCCCATCTGACCCCGCACGCAGCTGACACTACAGTACAGAGCCAGCATGGTCCGGGAAAGCGACGATGAAGCCGGCACACAGCACAGTCCGAAATTAACACCGTCAGTCCATGAACCCACACTGCCCTGCCTCGATGGGTCATCTGGTCCTTCCACTCTGATCCACAGCCTCATGGTGTTCCAGAAGGATCATGGGCCTTGAAGTGAGGCCAACCTAGATTTCAGCCACCATAATCTGTGTGACCTTGTGAAATTGTTACATCTCTCTAAGCTGGAGTTTCTCCACCTCTGAATAGGGACAATAATATTCACAACAGAATAAATCTTGTCTACATACACCAGCATGTAGCACGTGTGGTAGGGGCAAAATCAATGTACTTTCCCTTCTGCTTTATGACATTTTCTCCCCCGGATCACTTTATACTAACACCAAATTAGAAATCTCTCTCAGGTCCAAGGCAGCTTCCAAAACCAAATACTATTTATCATTCACTCAAATATATCCTGCAGGATGCAGACGCTTATCAGGTTGGTTTTAGAGAAGGCTCTGCGGGAGCCCTGGGTGGCTCAGTTGGCTAAGCGTCTGCCTTCGGCTCAGGTCATGATCCTGGGGTCCTAGGAATGAGTCCCACACTCCCTCTGCTGCTCTCCTGCTCTCTGTCAAATAAATAAATAAAATCTTAAAAAAATAAAAATAGTCTTTCATGGTTCACCTCTGCCTCCGATTTCCCCCAATTCACTTTTCCTTTCCTTCTCCTAATGTCTTCCATGTTATTCCTTATGCTCCGCAAGTAGGTGAAACCGTATGACAATGAGGGTATGTATTGCATGGAGCCCTGGGAATTGTACATAAAAAATGAATCTTGGAACATTGCATCAAAAACTAATGATGTATTTTACGGTGACTAACATAACACATTAAAAAATAAGAAAATAAATAAAAATTAAAATTAAAAAAAGACTCTGCAGCTCCAGGATTTGTGAATAGGAATGAAATATCAGCAAAAGCTGACTTGCCCCTCCTTCCCCGATCTTCTTTAGTAAACACCACAGGGCTGTTACCAGAATGTGAGGAAGAGTCTGGCCTGTCACCTCCAAGAAGCAATTCTGACTTCAGCCTGGGAGCAAGAGAAAAGGCTTCAGAGGCCTATCAGGAGGACCCACATTTAGAGTAGAAAGGATACTTTTTTAAAGAAAAAAGAAAAAGAAGCATGCCAGATGGAAAATCTATGTCTGTTGGGCTGAATTCCTCTCTACCGCCCCTGTGCAGCCCAACCAGGAAACACGGGTAGCCAGCCAGCCGATGAGAAGTATGCCTTGCCTGAATGCCTGAATCAGGTTTCATAATTCTGTCTTCTGGAATGTCCTAGATTTAAATATGCTCTGGACCACAGATTTTATGTGACAGCTGAAAAATAAATATAAATAAAACCGACTATATTGCATACACTTTAAAAATGGTTGGTATATTTCCCCTCTTCATGCTGAACTGTTAAAATCTACATCATGTAATTCAAGAAATGGTCACCAGAGGGCAGCACCAGACAAGCAGAAACTATGAGGCACAAAAATACCAGTTAATACAGCTCTTTAAAAAGATTCCTGGTCTCTAGAGATTCTAAAAACAGAGCTATGGGGAGATTAAACAAAGTTGACAGGAGGTAAAAAAATGAATCATCTTTGAAATACATATCACCATATATTCACTTGGTGATTAAAACATTACAAGCTGCTTTTTTCCCCAATAATTAGCTATAAGCTTTATTCACTGTATTACTCAATGACTTACATGAATTAAGACTCATTCTCCTCCGTTTTGATTAAAATGCCTGAGTGAAAAAAGAGTATATCAGAGAAGGAAAATTATAGGTATTCTTTTTTATTCAAAAGCATTTAAAGAATCCACAAGGGGCACTTATTAGAGTTGAAATGATCCTTTTTAACAAATGGCAAAAATAAAACACAAATGAATAAACAAAATAGTTACATGGGAAATAAAGGATCATCTACGGAAGCGCCTTGACAAGAAAATGCCTCTTGTTGCAGAACACCAGTGCTGTCTAATTTGGCTTCTGTGAAGGAAGCAATTTGTGTGATTCATTTTTTCCAAGGGCCTTCTATTTAGCTGTTTGGGATCACTGTAGCATTGTGTGCTCGCTTTCAGCTTCCTTTAGGGACCGAGAAAGAAAAAGCAAAGAGAACTTAATAAGACTGTAAGGTCTGGAAAGGATACCCTCCAAATGCCATTAGGACTCCAAGTGAGAGGGCAAGGGAGGAAGGAATGCCTTCAGTGGCCAACAGTTCGGGCCAGGCAGCAGGCTCTGGTCTCATGCTGGGGCTAGTACTGTGGCCACACAGACCTTCCTGCCGCTGAGGAAGCCGACTGAATGCTCCCTTCGCGAGACCCAGAGAGGCACGTGGGCACAGAGATGGGAGCAAGTCGGTGCACGTGGTAAAGGACCGGTGCTGGGACCCACAGCCTCACTCGCAGAACAGAACAAAGCTGGGACCAACTGCAACGTGCACTTGCTCAGATTTCTGCCAACCACATAATAAGGAAATAAAATAGAACCACCCACGGAGAGGAAAATATTCTCAGTCTTCTCAAATCAAGTAGCAAAATCAAGGTGCTAAGTGTATTTGCAGTACTAAGTCTAGCTGAGCTTACTTACACGATACCAGGCTGACAGTAAACTGAAGAAGTACAAGTTCTGTATCACTCTGGATCTATATTTAAAAGTATCACTTAAAAGCAGCAAGTGGGGAGATTAACATCAATTTACTCTAAAACTGAGGATTTGAGGTTGAAAAAAATCAAGTTTTTGCACAGGAAACCTGAATGAAATCTAATCCTTCCATCAGTAAGAACCAGCCCAAGAATAAGAGACAAACTATAAATGTCACAATAGCATCATAAAATACAGACGATGAAAATACATTCATAATGTCTGCTTGTGTCTGGTTCTACAAAATTGCTCGGGAGAAAGTGTGCCTAATGAATGAAAGGCTTGGTGCCTGATTGGATTGACATGGCCATCAGGATGAGATAAATGGCAAAAGAAAGCACTTCTGCGACATAAGAGAGACAAATTTTAGCTAAAGGTAGGTGCAGAAGAATAGAGCAGTTGATATAATCTGGAAACATCTCTTGGGGTGCAGGAAAGTCATCACTACATAATCAGGATGATATGATGGTGATGATGATAAAGCATGAAACTCTATGGAGACCCCCAGCTAACAACCAACCCACAAATCTGAAAATGATTATCGCACTCTAACGACAAACCTAGCAACGAGAAATAAAAGTCACCTAAGGAACCCTGGGGTATAATTGGGACAATAGGTGAATAAGTCCATCAAGAGAAGAATTTGTTGATGTTTGCTTTAACACAGGAATTCTTTTGTACTTCACTCATTCCTTTAGTTAAAAAATTAGAAAAGTAGAAATTAAGAAAGCAAAAAGTAAAAAAAAAAAAAAAAGACTGTCTATAAAAGAAGACATAAGGTGGGGCACCTGGGTGGCTCAGTCAGTTAGGCATCTAACCCTGTTCCGGCTCAGGTACTAGTCTCAAGGGTGGTGGGATGGAGCCCTGCATCGGGGTCCCCGCTCAGCAGGGCAGACTGCTTGAAGATTCTCTCCTCTGCCCCCTCCACTCACTCACTCTTCTTTCCCTCCAATAAATATATAAATATTTTATTTATTTTTTTATTTTTTTTAAGATTATTTATTTATTTATTTGACAGGCAGAGATTACAAGTAGGCAGAGAGGCAGGCAGAGAGGGAGAGGAGGAAGCAGGCTCTCCGCTGAGCAGAGAGCCCGATGCGGGGCTCGATCCCAGGAGCCTGGGATCATGACCTGAGCCGAAGGCAGAGGCTTTAACCCACTGAGCCACCCAGGCACCCCAAATATATAAATATTTTAAAAAGAAAGAAAGAAGGAAGGAAGGAAGGAAGAATGGATATTTAAGCCAAGGGGCCTGGGTGGCTCAGCCAGTTGAGCGTGGTACTCCATTTCAGCTCAGGTCAGGATCTCAGTGTTATAAGATAGAGCCCTATATGAGATTCTCTCCCTCTCTGCTCCTTCCCCCACACCTGGCCCCTGGACTGAATCTCACAGAACTGGTAAGCATGAGCTAGGTTGGCTGCATGTTGGCCTCCTGACCACAAAAAAGTCTCATGAACAAAGTCACAGAAGGGAAAATATAGCCTGATTAGTGCAAGGAACCACAAATGTTTTTGAATTGAGATATCATTGGCATACGACATTATATTAGCTTCAGTCATACAACATAATGATTCGGTATTTGTACATATTGCAAAGTGATCACTAGAGCAAATCTAGCTCACACACATCACCATTCAGAGTCACAGGATTTGTTTTTCTGGTGATGAGAACTGCTAAGATTCACTCTCTTAGCAACTTCCAAATGTTTTGTTGTTGCTGAAACATCCACTAAGGGAAAAGGGATGCAGCTGGGGAAAATGGCGAAGGCCAGATTGTGGGAAATGCTTTATAAGTTAATGATGTAGGAAAGACAGGTCAAAGCTGACAGCCAAGAAAGAATTCTTGAGACATCTTTGGTGCAAAAAGTGGTTTTATTAAGGCACGGGGACGGGACCCATGGGCAGAAAGAGCTGCACCGGGGTCATGAGGAACGGATGATTATATACTCTCACGTCGGGAGGGGGTTAGGGATAGCGGAAGTCACTAAGAAATTTGGAAGCAAGGTTTCCAGGACCTTGAGCGGGCTAGCTATTGTTGGAGAAAGGTCATCTATTACTGTCTTATAAACCCTCAGTCATGAAACCCTTCAGATGTATATCGGTGCCCCACATGCTTGGGGATGATTGCCAACATGTATCTTGGAGGGTTTAGAGATAAATGAAGTTTCCAAAAGAATTTTTATATGTTAAAGTAGACTTACAGGATCCAGAATCAAGGTTGGGGATTGAGGGTGTGGGGGTCAGGCTAGGTTTCCTTTTGCCCTTAGCAAGCAGTCAGCATGGAGGCAGCTGAGTCCCTAGAGGAATGTCACTCCGCCTGTTTCAAGGACTTGTCAGTAGTAAGCTGTAGGTACTAAGGACACTTAATAATTTCTCTTCCACCTCTATTTCCCGCATCATTAAAGAGTTTTTATTGTGTTCTCTGAGCATGATATGAAAACACGCTGAGAATTCAGGCCAAGAGGTAACATAGTCAAAAGGTTGTGAAGGAAGACAGGAAAGACACCAATCAGGGAGTCATTTCAGTAGTCCAGACAAGAAATATTGAGAGCAAAGGTAGTAGAGATAGAGCGGAAGGGACGACTTCCAGCAATATTCGGAGACGAAAGCGTTCAAGACTTGCTAAGTGATTAAATAATGAGGGTGAGGGAAACCAAGGGGTTAAAAGAGGAAAGACTTCCAGGTTGGCAAGTGAATACTATGACCACCAGCTAAAGCAAAATAAAAGAGTAGGAGCAGGCTTAGAAGGAAAGAAAACTAATTGAATTTAGGATATTTTGAATTTGAGATGTCCATGGGGCATGCAGGTGGGCAGTTCTACACGGAGTTGGACACATCACAGATGATAAGTTATCAGCGTACTCGCGGGACCTGGACTGAGCATACACAGAAGGGGTAGAGGACAAGGTCCAAGGGAGAACCCTGAGCAGAACCTGCATCGAAGACAGATACAAGATGGACATGAGCAAAACAGAGGAACAGGATAAGAGGAACCCAGTATTTCAGAAACCAAGGGACAAGTCAGTTCTGATTTGAAGAAAGTGTTGAAATCAGAAATACCTAGCTGATCGACATTTTTCCTTGATAAGTTATTGTCCTGCATGGGATTTAAATTTAAATGAATCTAAAAAACGGCTCAGTCCACCATGAAATGGGGGGAGGAGGAACCGTAGGAAAAAGGACTACACAGTATTTCTTTTTTTTTTTTTAAGATTTTATTTATTTATTTGACAGAAAGAAATCACAAGTAGACAGAGAGGCAGGCAGAGAGAGAGAGAGAGAGAGAGGGAAGCAGGCTCCCCGCTGAGCAGAAAGCCCGATGTGGGACTTGATCCCAGGACCCTGAGATCATGACCTGAGCCGAAGGCAGCGGCTTAACCCACTGAGCCACCCAGGCGCCCAACACAGTATTTCTTCATGAATCTATTTCACATGCCTCACCTAAAACCCTTGTCCTTCTCGTTAAAGCATTCTCTTGTGTCCTGTCTTCCAGGTAAATAGAGGACACTCACTCCCCATTACGCAGGCAATCCACTTTCCTATGTCTGATTTACAGCATGTCTTTGCGATTTTCTCCCCACTCCTTAGCCCCGTGTTTTCAAGTTTTCTGCAGTCTGCTCCCCCCATGTCACTGTATGTGGTAGCCACTCCTGGTATTTTGCTGGAGTCTCTACATTTTCTTACCCAGGTAGGAGGGAAAAACTGAAATATTCGGACGACCTGGTGGGGGCCAAGTGCATCGTCTATGCGCAGCTCAGCATCTCGTTGGCTCTTCTGTCAACAGGACGGCTCTTTATCTGGCAGCTCACAGCTTGGCTTCACAAAGGCCACCTTAAGTCCATCCCATTGTAAGACTTACATAATCTCATTGAGATTTTAGAACTGGAAGAGAGCAGAGGGCTCATCTACTCTGTTTCCCATTTCCTTGAGGATTTCTCCTACCAAATTCCTCAGATGGTGGACAAGCTCCAACTCAAGAAAATACCCTTCCCTTATAGAAGAGGTTTTTTTTTTTTTTTCCCCTCTTAATTCAATATATTCTAAAATCCACTCAGTGTCTCCAAGGTAGCATTTTTCAAATAATCGAATGGTAGGGTAGAATGGATAGAATAACAGAGTCCATTAAATGCAGTAAGCTTAAATATCCTTTCCTGAAGCTTCTGTTTTCCTCTGGGGAGGAGGAATTTGTGTATGTGGGTAGACTGTGTCTCTTCCTGGTGTTTACAGCCCAAAACATTTTACGTTGCCCTGCTGAATTACTCATAACAGCCCCAGAAAATTAATTTGCCTCTTCTTGACTTCATTAAGCTTGGCTTCCATTCCAATTGAGCCTCCATCCAGCTCAATTCGGCTCTGCTCTTCTTCCAGTTAATCTCCTTCTTTGAGCTAACTGCATAGCATTTGATCCAGTAACATTTTATCCAAATGAAGAATTTGTAAAGAGCTTCCTTAAAGAGCGTGTTTTCCTCCTTCCCCTTCCCTCGTCTTCCCCCTTGCCATGCTCCTCCGCCCCTTTCTTTCCATGCCATCCTGGTATGGCATTATTTCTCCTGGTACCAAATTGGAAACTCCTCACTTGTATTTTTTGGCAGACCAAAGGTGACCCTGTTGCTTCTACAGGGCTCTGTGATAGGTGCCCTTTTTCAACACCTCCACTATGCCTAGATGGAGTTCTTTTCTGGTAAATCACAAAGCACAAATTCCACATTGTTAAAAAGACCTCTCCCACCCTTGCTCTCCAGACTCTCCAAATTAAGTTCACTGTAGCTTTTCTGCTATTGTTGTTTTCGCTAGCTCTTTACTTTTGGATGGAGAGAAGACATTCGACCTGGTGAGCCATTGCACACCCGCAAATTCTGCTTCGATGCAATCTCGCACAACAGCGCGGTCACTCTCTATGACTGTCATGGCATGAAGGGGAACCAGCTCTGGGGATACAGAAAGGTAAGACGTGGCTCACTGCAGCCATTCTCAAACTGCTGGGCTTAAGGTTTTCCAACTCAAAAGTTTGTTAGCGCACTGTTTTGATTTCCACTGTTACCTAGACACAAGTACATACGCACTTGACTCAGATATTTGCAGACCACCAGCAAAGATTAAGGAAAAGACACAGTGTGCTGGAAGGGGCATTGCTTTTGGTTTTGCTTGTGCACACTCATCACAATCACTTATGATTGAAAAATGACTTTGAAGGTGCTTGGGTGGCTCTGTCGGTTAAGGTCTGCCTTGGGCTCAGGTCATGATCTCAGGGTCCTGGGATCAAGTCCCGCATCAGGCTCCCTCCTCGGTGGGGAGTCTGCTTCTCCCTCTTTTTCCACCTCTCCCTTCTGCTTGTGCTTTCTCTCTCTCACTTGTTCTCAAATAAATAAGATCTTTAGGAAAGAAGGAAGGAAGGGAGAGAGGGAGGGAGGAGGGAAGGAAGATGGCTTTTAGCCAGAACAGGCACTGTTCTGTGTGAAGGGACTAGTCTTAGCCAGATAACGACCAAATGGGGAGACCATGTACCCAATAAGCAAATGTGCACATGTGTAGTTTTTAAGAACCTCAAGTTATACCCACACACATGCACACACTTAAGACATCCGTTTATTTATAACTGTCTCATTTGCTTGGGAGCTGTGTGTGTTAAGACAACTAGATTTACATCAGTCCACACTCATGTAGGAGTAATTGTTGTGACGTTTCTACAAACTGACCCGTTTGTAATTTGGCCAAAACCCTGCCCAAGGATAACTAAGGAGAATTTATTTGGACAATTTAAGTTTAAAAACTTACAAAGTTAACATTTAATGGTAGAAAAAAATAGTTCAAAAGCAAATATATAAATCATATTTTATTGAGTTGATAAAGAGCAATTAAATTTTTATTTTAAAATATCTTTTGATAACTTTTGATAACTTTTCAGGATACCACACAAATTTCTTTCCAGCTTTTTTTTGTTTTGTTTTTAGGGCAGGACTTTCTAAATTATACAGAAACCCACATACCCACACTTTAATCATAAAGTCAATCAAAGCCACACTTTGGCTCTCCTGTGACTGGTAAAACTTAGTACCTCCTTTTTTTTTTTTTTTTTTTACAGACTTTATTTATTTATTTGAGAGAGAGAGAGTGCATGAGAGGGGGGTAGGGTCAGAGGCAGGAGCAGACTCCCCACTGAACAGGGAGCCCAACACGGAACTCTATCCTGGGATTCCAGGATCATGACCTGAGCCAAAGGCAGTGGCTTAATGAAATGAACCACCCAGGCGCCCCAAAATGTAGCATCTCCTGACTACGGAAAGCTAAAGGGAAGAATCTACAGAGAATCAATATGGGGGACCACTGGTTTTCATACTTGTTCTCCCACTTAATAAGCTTTCTGGTATTCGCTTTTCAGGGTTGGGTACCTAAAACTATGCTCAAAGGCAGACTCTGAATATACCACCCCCCACAGCCTCTGAGATTGTGGCTCTGTGTCTAGAAAAGGTATAAAAGACCAGTTGTATCCTCCTGTTTTCCTTACGTACTGCATCATAAATGATTAATCATGCCAAACCCTTTTTATTATTCAATATGCTGCAATCTATGTGAGATACACCAAGAAAGTTGTTTTGTTTTGTTTTGTTTTTATGGTTATATTCTGACTCTTAACAAGTTCCTTTCTGGGCAAATCAATAAAATATCTGATTCACCATTTGCCTAGCATGCTGGTTGTCCCTGAGGAACACACCATTTCTCATTATTGCACGTTTGTAGCATGAGAGACAGAACACTCAATAATGTACAATTAAGCCAAGAAAATACAGTTGTTTTCATTAGGGAGCTTACAAAAGCTTACAGATGGGTAAAACCAACTAACACACATGCACACAGAGCTCCTGGAGAAGAAAAAGTTGACTGTGGTGATTTCAAGAGGTAACTCTTACAGCTTTAGCATTTTAAACCTTCCCAGCACCCTAAGGGACTTGTGAAAGAGACCCACTGGATTCAGGTGTGCTGTGACTCCTTTCTCAGATGATTCTGTTGCAGTTGGCCTTGCATTACTTAGCAAAAGGTTACATTCAGTGTGTATTTATATAAGAAGCAAGGTATTTATACAAAATCAGGAACATGCCAAAGGCTCAAAATGGAAAGTTTCTGAAATATCTCATTCTGGTTGATGACTCAGGCTTATTCAAATGCACCTGTTTCTTGAAAGCGCTGCTTGTTTATTCTGTGGGCTATTCCCAAGGCATAAAGACAGAAAGCACAGAGATGTCTCTCTGGGGTGTTGCCTTGTCTATTTAGATGCACTACTTGGCCCTGGGGACTTCCGAGAGTTCAGCATCTTTTGAGTCAGCTTTGGAGCTCCCTCTTTTTATTAGCATATTCATGAATAAACAGGCTCCCTAAGACTCTCCTAATTGCCTAAAGGACCGCAGTGGGCCATCTCCTAAGCTCTGATGGTAATCATCATGATCATCATCTCCAACTGTTAAAGGAGGCACTGAGCTAGGGCTTTACACATATTGCCTCAAGCCTCACAACCATAGGTACTATTATGTATAATTCACAGAGGAAGACCGATAGGAGCATGTTTGCACTAGAGTCAACATTCAGATTCAGGTGCATCTGGCTTTAAAGACTCTACTCTTTCCTCCGTGATACTCTTAAGAAATCAGATCAGTATTCCCTGGGAGAGTTCCCCGATGCCTTTTGGATTCAGCACCACTGATAGCAACCAACCCCTCCTCCCAGCTACAGGGCAATTTCTTGGAGAGGGAAGGTGGCCAGAGCTGCTTTGCTTGAGTGGGTGAAGGTTGTTATTAGAATCCATTGGCAGCTCTTGGCTCTCAGATGTACCTTCTTTTTTTTTTTTTTCAGGAAGATTTTTGGGTCATTTCCCAGCTTTACTGAGATACAATTAACATATGTAACATTGTGTACGTTTAAGGTGTACAATGTAATAAATTCATACATATATATGTTGCAAAGTGACTACAACTATCAGTTTGGTTAATACATCCACCACCTCACATAGTTACAATTTTTTGTGTGATGAAAACTTTTAAGATCTACTCTGTCAGCAACTTTCAAATATACGATATTATTAACTATGATTACCACGCCATGCTATACATTCCCAGAACTTACTCCTCTTATAAATGGAAATTGTACCTTTCGACCACCTACACCCATTGCCCCCAACTCCACCACCCAGCTTTCAATTATTCTTAGATGTCAGTCATTGCAACCACTAAAGGTGGTGGTGGGGGGGGGAGTGTCCCTATTTCATAGCCTTGTAACTAGGTTCAGTAATACAATTGTGTCCCGGAGTACTAAGCTCCAAGTACCAAGTACCAAGGATAAAGAATCCCATTGCTGGTTTCCTTTTACCACGAGGGGGACTCCTCTTACAAAAACAATGACCTGATGGTGACCATGAAAATATTTAAATTATCAACTAATACAAAACAAAAAACTTATTTCTCTCTTCTTCTACCCTTACATCTAATTAGTCACTAAGACTTGTGAACATCCCCTATCCCAGCCCATATCTCAAAAATCTATCCTCTCTGCCATGTCCACAGCCTGGACCCTACTGGCTACCTTTCCTGTCTTACCCCTGGATGACTCTCAGAGCTATCTCAAGGGTCATCCTGCCTCCTGTCCCATCCCTCACTAACCCATCTTCCATCCTGAAGTTAGAGGGATTTGCTACAAAATCTGGTCATTGCATTCCTTTGTTTAATAAGTTCACTTCGTTTCCCACTAAGTAGCAGATAAAGTGCCTTCTCTCAATTCTTATCCTAGACCCTTCACAATCCAGTCAGCATAATGATTTCCTAGCAAGCCTTTCACATCCTAATTAATCCTAAAACTGTAATGTGATCTTGAATAAATTATTTCACATCTCATCTATGATTTTCAACTTCCTTATCAACATAAGCAGGATAACAATTAAGTGAGCTAAACTATGTAAAAATACACCATTTCTGACCACATGGCCAAATCTATATTTATGGGGGTGACAAATGCAATTTTTACATGGAAAATAGTGGTCAGGTGCATCCTGCTAGACCACACAACTCCAGCAACCTATCCTAAGCAATATTAACCATTGTTTCCCACCCCTCCCCCTCCCCAAATTAAGAACTATCTCCCATGCCCCTTTCCTTTGAAATAAGTTTTACTGGAGTATAATATATATCTTGGTTTGGGTTTCTTTAGACGTATACATGAAGTGAGAATTTGAGGGGTTTTATTTGGGAGATGGCCCACCAAAATCTTGGTAGGATGTGGGTAAATGAAAGAGGAAGTCAATAAAGGGTGAATTATAAAGCAAGTACTACTGTGGGCAATTAAAACTCAATCCCACTACAGATGTCAGGAAATTGTATAGAGCATGTATCAGAGAGCAAGAGAATTAGGTTATCTATAGACCACGCTAGTCTACCTGTGGTTAAGATTACTCCTAAGGGGTTTATCCTCTGACATCTCTGGGCTGTGCCCCGTAGACAAAACTGTTCTTGGGACCAGAGAAAGCCCTTACGGAGTGAGACACAGTGGCCAACCACTGGGGTTGGGCCAGCATGCACTGAATTGTTGAGGCTTGAAGAGTGACGGGCAGGGTACAGCTGCAATGTGAGAATCCATTTGCCCCACATTTTTGTTAACTCTTGGCATTGTTTCTTTTTCTTTTCCTCTTTTCATTTTGTGGCTATAGAGTGACAGCACATGCTTGCTAGCTGTTTTGGATATCTTCTTTGGGAAGGACCTAGTAAGTCTTTTGACCATTTTTTAACATGTGTTGTCTAGTTTTTCCTTACAGATTTTTGGATAGATAGATACATACATACATACAAGTGCTTTGTTAAACGTACATATTGTAAGTATCTTATTCTAGTTGACGTCTTTCCTTTTTTCTCTACAGAATATCTTGAGGAAGAGCTATTCTTTATGATTAGTGTCTTTTGTGTTCTCTTTAGGAGATCTTTGCTCCATACCAAAGTCATGAAGATAGTCTTCTTTGGAAGATTTATTGTGTAATCCTCTCTTTTGGTATAGAATCCCATGAAATATTTTATGCATGCACTGTAATATGGGGTTGATTCCTTTTTCATATTTATATCCAATTGATCAATCACCATTTATTAAAAAGACATTTTTTCCTGCCACATGGAGATAGCAACAGAAATTGAAAAATTTCCTCCAGGGAATAGGAATAACATATAATGTTTCCTATCATCACTTCTGTTTTATATAGTACAGGGCCACCTACCCAGAGTAATCAGGCAAGCGTAAGAAATTAAAAGCTATGAGAATTGGAAAGGAACAAATGAAACAGTCAATTTACAGATGAAATATTATATAGACAATCCAAAAGATTATGCATTCACCCTATTAAAAGTAATAAGACTAGTCCTGGATACATGGCAAATATAAGAAAAACAAATGTCTATATACCAGCAACCAAAAAATAGAAAATGAAATTGATCACCATGAACAGCAAAATAACTCACAGCAGAGGTGAAAATCCACATCACCACAGAGGGGAAAGACCTTTACACAGAAAGCTACAGAACATCCCTAAGCAGAATTAAAAGCTTAGGAATCCATCATGTTCAAGGATAAGACTCAATATTGCAAGGTTAATAGTTCTCAAAAAGGTATATACATTTAATGCAAAATTAGTCCAAACCCCAGAAAGTGTATTTATGGAAACTGATCAACTGATCCTGAAATGTATAGGGAAAGGAAAGAGCCAAGAAAAGCCAAGAAAATGTGACCAAGGGAAAGAACAAATATCAAACATTATAAAAGCAACAGTTTCCAAGACTTTGTAAAGGTCCATTTAAGGCGATATGCTATTGACATAAGGTGAGCCTGACTGGGGCTCTCTAGAAGGTGAGCCCTGGGTACTGGTATTTTTTGAAGGTTCCTAAAACATTCTCATGGGCAGCCAGATGAAGAATCCCTTTTCTAGGTCCAATGTTTATCTACTTTCTTTACCAGACTCCTTCCTCCTTCTTTAGTTGGACTTTGCCCCCCCCCATTTGTATTCTGGTACCATTTTGTTTTTTCTTTTGTATGAGGAACATTATGTTCTACATAGTTAGTCTCTTTTTATAGATATCAACTACCTGAGGGCAGGAACTTTTTCTTTTATTTCTGTATGGCCTTTTTAATGTCTAATATATAGACGATCCTAAATAAATTTCTAAATGGCTTAAAGAACTACTGGGTTTGGGTGGCTTGATTGTTAAGCATCTGCCTTCAGCACAGGTCATGATCCCAGGGTCCTGGATCGAGCCCCATATCAGGCTCCCTGCTCAGCGGGGAGCCTGCTTCTCCTTTTCCCACTCCCTCTGCTCTGTGTTCCCTCTCTCTCTGGGTCTCTGTCAAATAAATAAATAAAATCTTCAAAAAAAAAAAAAGAGCTACTGGGTTCAGTTATTGATATGATCTTCTCCTTCATGAACCCCAAGTTTGTGCTGGATAAAATTTAACATATCTCATGGAAGCAACCCAAATGTCCATTAATAGATGAGTGAATAAAAAAGATGTCATATATAGCTGACCTAATATGTAATGGAATATTACTTGGCTATAAAAAAGGATGCGATCTTGCCATTTGCAACAACAGACATGGGCCTGGTGGGTATACTGCTAAGTGAAATAAGCCAGCCAGTGAAAGACAAATACCATGTGATTTCACTTATATGTGGAATCTAAAAACAAAGGAACAACAACCCCCCAAAAAGCAGACACAGACCCATAAATACAGAGAAGAAACTGATGATTACCAGAGAGGAGGGGGTGAGGGATGGGCAAAGTGGGTGAAAGGAAGTGAATAGATTTAGATTAGAAATAGAAATAGAAATAAGATTTCCCATGATGGAATGACTAAGCCAGGGGGACAATATAGGGAAAACAGTCAACGGTATCCTAATAAACTAAGGTATAGAGTTGTTGAATCACTATGTTGTAACCTGAAACCAATATAAATTGCGCATTAACTATGCTTCAGTTAGAAAGAAAGAGAAAAAAAAGACTTAGCACTTTTTTAGGGGGGTGGGCGGCTCTCAGAACCACATACACAGCCTCGCCAAAGACCAAAAGTGAAAGGTTTAAATTACTATTCTTAGTTGCTCCCTGGGGTGTTCTTGTAGTTTAACTGCTACAAGAAAGGGCTTAAAAATAACATCAAACAGGAAATACAGATAAGAAGTTTCCTTTCAGGCTAAATTGATAACATTACAACAGTCACATTAATTTAAAAAGTGAGTGGGCAGAATTCTTGGCATGTGCCTACATTCGACTATTTATTGTGACTTGTGATATATGCCAGGGCTTTGCCCTCCCAGCTCGTTAAATCCTGCTGGTCCACAAAGATGCCAGATGGAAGGCCACAAGATTCTTATTTTTAACGTGTTCTGGTTAGTTATTGATTTAGGAACAAAACTGAGAAAAGTACATAAAAAGAGCTGAATCAAAAGGCATGTATTTCAACTTGGGTTATGATATACAAAGCCCCCTACAAAATCCTGGACTCGTAGTCATACTTAGGCAGTCACAGTATCCCAGTTCAGCTCATTCATTTCTGGACAGTCCCAAGTATTAGAAAGTTCTTCCCTGCCTTTGAGACCACACAGATAAAATTTAATCCATTTCACTGAATACAGATCCCAAATATTTGAACAATGCTTGCCCTATCTTTGCTCTTTCTTTCTGGTTAAATGGTCCAATTTTCTGTCACTATTCTTCATGACTTAATTTGCACCTACCTCAACTTCCTGGACACTCACTCTTAACATACTCCAAATAGTTCTAGAAAGTGTCATGTTACCCAGAACAGAACACAATATTCTAGGTGTGTTCTGATCAAAGGAAGTAAGATCTGTTTCTAGTATTCTTTGTTATGATTGAGTTGATTGATTTTCTATCTTAACTTTACATGCTTTGCTTTTTAATGAATTTTCAGTATAAAAACTCAAGTCTTTTTCTCATTTTGCTTCACAAGTACATCTCCACGGTCTTCTACCTGTATAATTCATCTTTTATACTGTGTAGCTCTCCATTTGCTTCTATTACATTTCATGTCACCAGGTTTACGTCAGCCTGGGTTTTGACTCTTTGATCTAACTTACTGGCCATCAGATGAGTTTTGTTCCATGCAAGAATTGGATCTGCCTGCCTTCAGGCCTTCATCTAAGTTGTGGACCCCAGGGCACAAGGCCAAGAACTGAGTTCTCTGTCATATAACAGAGATGACACTGATCCATTAACAAGCATCACTTGGATGAAGTTATTCAACCAGATACAAATTTACCTAGTAGTTATTTCCTCTAGCCCACATTTCTCCAGCTCTCCCAAAAGAGAGCAAAGAGGAGCTTTTCAATTACCTTGCTGACAATAATATGCACAATGTCTACATCCTACTCTCATGTGTAATAGGAGACTTAAGTCCTTGTACCCTAAGAAGTTTTGATCTTCATTTCAAATGAAAGAGTCAACCAAGAAGGAGGTCAATACCCAAGAGGGAAATACATTCAGTAGAGCAATGACACTACCTTTTCTTTTTCTTTTTTTTTTTTTAAAGATCTTATTTATTTCTTTGAGAGACAGAGATCACAAGTAGGCAGAGAGGCAGGCAGAGAGTGAGAGGGGGAAGGAGGCTCACTGCTGAGCAGGGGCTCGATCCCAGGACCCTGGGATCATGACCTGAGCCGAAGGCAGAGGCTTTAACCCACTGAGCCACCCAGGCGCCCCAACACTACCTTTTCCATAGTGTTAGCTTCCCATCCTGTTTTTATTTGTATGTCTCACCTTTTAACTTTTGTTGTTTCTGAGTAACTTAGGAATATTACTACCTATTCAGACTATCCTAACAAGTCTAACTGCCATTCCCTGGTCACTCAGAACAAGAAAGCCTCCATCGTGGGCTATCCCAGGCTCTAACGCAAGGGTAAAGGCTTCCTGAAATAAACACCTGCCAAGATTTAGACTAACAGAAAAGAATCTTGGTAGTAAGAACTGTAAACAATTTCAGTTAGTATTTACATTTAAATTAATAGTTGCTAATGAGCAGGGGTAGCAGTGGAATAGGATGGCTGATTGGTTCAGCCAAGAAGGACTATAAAGCATAACTTAGAGGTCAAGAGTAGAGGCTCTGGGTCCTGTGAGATCGAAGGTTGGCATTCTGGCTCCCATCTGGTTCCTGGCTCTGGGATCTTGAAAAAGTTCCTTACTAAGCACTTTGGTTTCCTCATTCATAAAGTGAGAATAATAATAGTATCTATCTTAGAGGATTGTTGTAATGCTTAAATAAAACTTAAATTTACCTAGTATACAGCACTTCAGAGTTCAGTTACCGTTAATTATTGCAGACTATGTGTTCAACAAACTATCTTCCGATTTGATCTTTGCTCTTCAAGAAAGTTTACGTATAGGAAAAGATGGGCTAATTAGTTGTATTTCTATGTTGTACATTTTTGTACCATTTTAGTTACTTAGCTATAGCTAGGTATTAAACTGTAAATTCCACAAGAACAGAGGTTTTTCTCCGCTTTCTTTTTTTCTTTCATTTGGCACCTAAAACACTGGTTGGCATATAATTGGTGCTTAATTAATATTTATTGAATAAATAAACTAATGAACCCAGCTTGTTATTTGTCAACATTCACTATCCCTTCAGATTGCTTATGTGGTTTACGTGGATAAAATGGAAAAATCTACATAGAATACTTAGCACTGCCAGACACAGAGACTCATACTCAATAAATAGAAGCTATTATTATTATGTTCATATGACTCCCAAAAGGTTTACTTCAGGGAGATAAAGAGTTATGGACAGATGGAAACAAGCTATGGAGCAGATGTGTTTTCTCTACTCTTAGAGTTTTCAGTCTAGTGGGGAGACAGACAAAAATAATTAAATAAATTAAGTTGCAGGATAATATGAGAACACAAAACACTGGGCTCTACCCAGTAAGAGAAGTAGGCAAGACTTCTCTGACAAGCTAATATCTAAATGGAGATCTAAAAATGAGTAGGAATTAGGTAACTGAAGGAAGTAACAGAGAAAAAGACCCCAGATAAAGTATCAGCTTGTGCAAAGGCCCTGAGGTAGGCAAGATTTTGGTTTTCTTGGAAAAACAGAGACAAGCCAGTTGGAAGGTGTGAGTGTGTAGAAAATGATCAACTCTAAGACCAGACATCTGGCCAGGGAGAGGACCATGCAAGACCTTGCTGGCCATGCTGAGAATTTAGCTAAGGGACCAGGAAGACTTTGAATGGTTTGAAGAGCAGGGATATAATCAGATTAGATGTTTTAATAATTCTGGCTACTATCAGGAGAATTAAGAATACACTCATGTACATCACTTGACTGTAACTCAGAAAAGCCAACCAAGAGAGCAAGGAGTCACGGTTGAAGGGCTGCTGTGACTGGCACCGTCTCAGCGCACACACCAAGGGACTCTATCAGGACATTAAGAAACATTATTTCTGATTGGCCAAATTAGCCACTGATGCAAGAAGACCAATTTTCTCCTCCTGTGAGGAATTCTACCTGTCAAAGAGAAAATGGAAAAGGAGAGACAGTAAGACTGCTTTGTCCCTGTTATGCCTATCAAGGTATTATTTGCATTCTCCCAGATGCCAACAGTAAAAATAGGCAGGAAAAAAACTACCTAATTTGTCTTTCTTCTAGAACACAAAGGACATTCACAGACCAACCTTGTTCTCCACAACACTGAGATGGGAAGGCAGATATTCTAAATCTTATCTCGTCCCACTTTTCCCCACTCCACTCCATTCCTTCTGCAGCGGGGACACCTATCTCACTGACAAATGAAGAGACCATCAGAGATTATTGTCAGGAATAAACCTGGGATTAAAAACTAGCAGTAATTTGGGGCACCTTGGTGGCTCAGTCGGTGAAGCACCTGACTCTTGGTCTCAGCTCAGGTCTTGATCCCAGGGTTGTGAGTTTGAGCCCTGCATTAAAAGAGAAAGGGGGAAAAACAAAACAAAACAACAAAACAAAACTAGAAATACCCGTATTAGACATCAATGGCATTGGACAGGAAGGAACTCTCTCACAACAGTGTTCTCTTTCAATATATGTTACCCAGAAATGAATATCAGTGGAAGGGAGTAACTCCGTTCCCCCCACTATGCACACAAGACCTATCCTCCAGTCCAACCTATGTCCAACTGCTTACTGGGCATCTGCACCTGAATGGTTCATCCCTACCCCCAACTCCTTACACCGGAAACAGAAATCACGATCCTCCCCCGCTGCCTCATCCTGTTCCTCTCTCTGCATTTCCTGCCTCAAGCCTGCTTTTCCTTCCCTTCTTCCCCCACGTTAATCCCCACGTGCCATTCATCAGAATGTTCTCTACACTGACTTCTCAAACAGCTAGCTCTCCGATCACTTCTCGGGCCACCCCCAACTCAGCCCCCTAACCTCCGGCTTTGGGTTTTGCTTTTGCCAGCTTCAGTCTGTTTGGTTGCAGTGGCCTCGCTCTATGCTCTTGGCCAGAGTCCAATGCCTCCCCACCCCCACTCCATCCTCCTCTCTGCCACTAGCAACCTCCACCCAAAATATGGATTCTGTGACGCCCTTTTTTAAATCTTTCAGTGGCCACCTCCCAAACGCAGGAAAATTTTCTAAAAAAAAAAAAAAAAAAAAAAAATTAGCGATGTACCCCAGTCCCTGAACGATATGTCTTGGCTATCACATCTTGCTCGTTGTGATCTAGTCGCACCAAATGACTTGCTGGTCCCCAGCACATGAGCTAGCTCCCCATTACGTCTGACATATCTCTTCCCACTCTCTCCCCTACCCAGTCCCCCTGCCATTCCTCTAACTCTCTAACCCCTCAGGGGGTGTTCCTGCTTAATGCTTTTTGCACCAGCCGGTCTGTCTGGAACTCTCTTCCCCAGATATTGGCATGGCCAATTCCTTTACCTTCTTCAAGACTACCCTTGTCACCTTCTCATGAGGTGCACCCTTGCTGCCCTATTTAAGTTTGCATAACCTGGGGCGCCTGGGTGGCTCAGTGGGTTAAAGCCTCTGCCTTCGGCTCAGGTCACGATCCCAGGTTCCTGAGATGGAGCCCTTCATCGAGCCCTACATCGGGCTCTCTGCTCAGCGGGGAGCCTGCTTCCCATTCTCTCTGTCTCTGCCTGCCTCTCTGCCTACTTGTGATCTCTGTCTGTCAAATAAATAAATAAAAATCTTTAAATTTGCATAACCTATTATGCCCATTGTCTGTGCCCCACTGCCTCACCCCTACCCTGCCTCTAGCATGAAAGTTCCAGGAGGGTGGGGCAGGAGCGGGGATTGTCCTGTGAAGTTCACTGAAATATCCTATCTACCTAAAACAGTGCCTAATAAATAGTGAGTCCCAAATAAATTTTTGCTGAATAAATCAAATGCATAAATACACGAGCAATCACATCTCTCTTTCCCCATGTTCCTCTCGCATCTGAAATACCCTCACACATTTTACTCTTCCTCATTCACAGTCTCATTGACACTTTTTTATTTCATACATTTCTTGTTTACCTCTTGGTGTCCCCCTCTTCCTGGGTCAGGAGATGCATCTCAGCTCATCTTTCTAGCCTGTTCTTCTAATACATACCAGAAAATAAAAGGCATTCAATAAATATGTATTGAATTCTGACCTGAAAGTGTTGTATTTCAGGCAAAGGACTGAAACATAGGAATCATATATAAACTCTGATCATAATTACATGAAAGAACTAATTCCCGAGCCATACATCACCTTTGTTCCATAAATCCTTTTGCTTAAAATGGAAGTATGTCAATTTGGATGACGGGCTGAGGCAGGAACTAATTTTTGCACATTCTATTTTGCCAGGATTTCAGAGAATGCAATTTGGTCTTGAATAGCTGGTCTCGGACCAGATGGTTTGTACGTTCTGATTTTTAGAATTGGGGATGCTCCCTGACTAAAAATAAATTAAGGGAAGATACAGAGCGGAAGTACTTATTATATGTAGGACATTGTGCCAGCGATTTTACATGTATTAAAACTCATTTCATCCTCACACCAAACTCATGTAGGATCATTATTATCTATATTTTACGGATGAAGAAGTTGGAGTTCAGAGAATTAAATACTGCCCAAGGTCACACAGCAAGGACATGATATGACTGGAATTTGATCCAAAGCCTGTGCAGAACAAAACCCCAGCCTCTGACCCAGCACAGGCTGCCCTCTCTCCCACCGTGTGCCAGTTCTATTCTCAGAGTCCTCTTTCTACACATTGTGAACTCACACACTTACTGTATTGTCTTTGCATCTCGGTGGTTTGTTCTTTTATTACCTTGCACACGGTGTGGAATGCTTTCTACAAACATACCCAGGCCTTCAAAGCTCAGACGCTGGAGAAGTATGGAATCTAATCGAATTTAGTGTCGGGCGACGAGTGTCACAGAGATGCCAATCAAATCGCTGGCTGGTTTCAGGAAGGGGTCCCTTTCAATGAGGTCCCTGAAAAGTCCCACCCATGCCTTTAACAGCCTGGACTGGCCAGAACTGGGCATTCAGTCTGACCTGATTGGATTAGGAAGGGCAGTTCTCCAACCCTGGATCTGAACTTTTCCATTTCCCGCTCAAGAATTTCTCATTTTCTGGGGCGCCTGGGTGGCTCAGTGGATTAAGCCGCTGCCTTCGGCTCAGGTCATGATCTCAGGGTCCAGGGATCGAGTCCTGCATCGGGCTCTCTGCTCAGCAGGGAGCCTGCTTCCCTCTCTCTCTCTCTCTCTGGCTGCCTCTCTGTCTACTTGTGATTTCTCTCTGTCAAATAAATACATAAATAAATCTTTAAAAAAAAAATTTCTCATTTTCTGAGGCAAAACCAAAACAGGAACGACAAGGAAGGAAGCAGGCAGGGAAGGTGGGAGAGGAGACAAGAGAGGTACAGTTTGCCGTATCATGCTGTGAACAACCAGGGCACATGCTCTGCTTTCCTCTCAGGACTGAACAGGGAACAGTCCAGTCAAATGGCCCCTTTAAGGGGGACGGTTATGGAACAGCAGGCTTGCCAAAGCTCCCAGAAGCCTATTCCAAAGCGGGGGAGACCTGTATTCGATTCCGTTATAGCCAACTCTTGTCATAAGATGGAGGGCAGGGGAACAAAGGGCTGTCTTAGAACGAGAGACCGTACTGACGAATGATTGCTCGGTCCACTGACTTAATTCCAGCCAGGAAAGCCATCAGTAAAGACACTTAGTAATCCAAAAGCTTAGCTGAGTAGAAAGTTACAAAGATAGCAATGTACGTGGCCCCCAAGGTCAAAAGTGGAGAATGCATGCTCTGGGGAGGCTGACAGGGCCTCCAGAAGCTTCACCTGTAGGACCTGGTGGACACCCGCAAGGACAAGGGTGAACAGAGCTCAGTCTATAACCAAAGAATGATCAATCTGTCAATCTGAGTATTGTCAGTAGTCTCTAGTTGGATGCCCCGTCATTTGTCTCTGTCAGTCAGCAGTGAACTTTGGAATAAAAGGTTCGTTCAATTTTATGGCCAGGAGAGGCCTTACAGATTAATCTTACCCACCCTCTCATTTTACTGGTGGAGCTTCTCAGCCGTCGACAGATTAAGGGAATTTAACTTTCAGCTTCTTTGAGAGTACCAAGTACAATAACAGAAAACATATTCTGGATTTTTCAGGGCGGTGATGAATTTGCATATCCTGTCCTTGTCCTCTTGCATACACCTGTATTTGTCAGAGCCTGTGTCCCAACTTGGGGCTGGGGGAAATACGATCACCTTATAGCTCAGCAGATAATGTTCAGAAAATCCGGTTTGGCTTTTGCACCCGTACAAGCTCACGAAGGGAAGAGAACAGAAACACGTTCTACTCCTTTCTTTTCTCTCTCTCTCTCTCTCTCTCTCTCTCTCTCTCTCTCTTTTTTTTTTTTTTTTTTTTTTTTTTTTTTTTTTTTTTTTTTTTTTTAGCTTTCATAGAAATATGTGCTTTGGGGGAGAAACTGCGAGCATACAAGGTCCCCACTTGAGCGACTGACAAAGGGAAAGAATAGAAGGAAATACAGAGAAGTAAGGGAAAAAAAGAAGGAGACGTAGGTGGAACAAAGTGAATTAGCATTTAGTAGGTCACATAGAATTTTCAGGAATCAAATAGCTTAGGAAGGCTCTTTGAAAAGCTGATTTAAATATACCTTGTAGCTAAATGGGTATAAGTTAGGGGCAGAGGACTAAGCATGAAAGATGATGCTGGGAAGCAAGAGGGTGGGCACAAAAGAGACCGCAGCCCAGAGGACCGGCACGGCTGTGAGGAGGGGTCTCTATGTGTGAGTTTCACCTGAGAGGAAAGGGTGCATGGGGTGAGGGGCGGAGTAGGCTAGCCTCTCTTCTGGACTCTGCTGGCCGCACCCAGAGGGAGTTCCTCAGAGCTTCCCCTGGGGTTGAACAGCAGCCAAGGTCTCGAAGCCCCAGGTGAAGAAAAGAGGAAGGACACTTCTTTGAGGAAAGAAAGGAAAATCCGCAATCAGCCCCGGAAATTTAAGAAAACAAAAGAGAAAAGTGAGCCTTTGTATGAGGCAGAGCTCTCTGTTTACATTAAACAGAGACAAGCACTAAATTGCAGGCACTGCCTTTCTCCTTCCTTATTCTTCCTTCACCCACTGCGTAACTGTGCAAACATCCGGATCCTAAAAGGACATTAAATATTGGTTGATGGAGTCCTAACATCCAGAACAACCCAGAAATATTTACACTGGCTGCCTGAGAAACTCTGTCATTGTAAAAGCATTGTGAGTCAAGTATTCCTCAGTTAAAGAAAATAATCAGAACCTCTGAACGTTTCCTAAAAAACAGTATTTGGCCCCGAAATTCAAAAATTGATTTGAGAACGCTTTTCACGTGTTCTTGGCAATTTTTTTTTTGCATAGCCGCTGTAAGAAACAAAGGCTTTGTTACCAGTTAAGGAAAGATTTTTTTTTTTCTCTTTACATGAACTTCCTTTTCTCTACTTAAATAGTAAGAAGAGGTGTGCGTTGGGGCCCCTGGTTGGCTCAGTTGGAAGAGTGTCTTACTTTTGATCCCGGGGGCATGAGTTTGAAACCCATGCTGGACATAGAGATTCCTTTAAAAAAAAAAAAAAAAAAAAAAAGAGGGGTGTGTTCAAGTCGATTCAGATAGTGAGCTCTGTCACCTCCATGTAAGCTTTGTGCCCTGATAGTACCTTTCTCTCACAGAACTGTTTGTTTTACCGCATACTTAGGTACCCTTTTTTTTTTTTTAAGTGAATGCTGCCTCCTCCCTTTTATGGGAAACAATGAGAGTTGCACCACAGAAGAGCTGTAATGGCCATAAGGGAGATTGGAGGAGATGCCGAAGCTTCAGAGCTAAGAAATTTGAGTTTGTACATGGAGATAGGGCCTGTGCACCAGCAATCTCTGTCCCTATAAGTTCTGAAGAGGGCAACTGAGCACCTGTTTCTTCTTGTACTTCTTTGTCCCATTAGAGGCTCCATACAAGGGAAGGGAAACTCCTCTTCTTCTAATCTAGTCGGGTCAGACTCAGTGAATGACAGTCAGTCCAGGCTGTGAAAGGCATGGGTGGGTTCCTGTGGGTGTGTGTGTGTGTGTGTGTGTGAGTTGCATGCGGACCCACCTGTTGCTGTTTGCTAGGGACAGAATTACCATCTTTGTAAATGTGCCTCTCCCCAGATAGCTACATTATTAGCTAGTTGGTCAGCAACCTTCCATACCGGTAGTATCTTTAAAACCCAAGCATGTAGCAAAATGCTTACTACAGAGTAGGAAGTGCATGGATTGCTTTTTTAAAACAGCCGTGAAGGAATGAATTCTCTGTTCCCAGTTGAGCCTGCTTGGAGTCTCCACATCAGCCTGCAGGCCCTGGGACCCTGTTCTCCACGTGGTTATCAAACTGCTATTGTTTGATTTGGGAGATGGTCTCCTTTTCACACCCTGGGTATATACTGAAATATACACAGGGACATTTTACTTCCTCTGTGTATTTTGGGTTCTAACCGCTCATATATTATGTCAGGCCTTTCTTTTCTTTCTGATCCCTCCAGGACAGAACATTATTCCATTCTGTGAGCAACAGCTGCATGGACTGCAACCCCGCAGAGAAGAAGATTTTCATGGCCAGATGTGACCCTCTCTCTGAGACTCAGCAGTGGATTTTTGAACATATTAATATGACTGTTTTAGAACAATTTAACCACCACGCCAGCTCCTAGGAAAAAGGAAGGAGGGAAGAATGAGCGATTACCTACAGATTATAAAAACTGAATTTCAGCCAGCATCTGGGTCGAAGGAGTCAGGAATAACATTTCCTAGATCCAGGAAGCCTGGTTTCAAGATTTGTAAATGCCACGTCAAAGTAGGTTGTCCTGCAGAAATTCCTGCCTCTGAAGAACTTGGCCGAGAACCTCACCAGCTGCGTCTGAGAACTTGAGACTAGCAGTGCCCTTGCTGGCCAAGGGCAAAGATTATTTAAGGACTTTTCCAAACAACTGCTGAGTTAATAAATCCTAGCATTTCTCAGGTCAAATCCTGCAGTAGTGAGTAGCTATGAATGGATCCTATTAACTGGGTGGGAGGGGGGCGAAAATAGAGTGCATGACTGCTCCAACAAACCCGAGAAAACCACAGGTTTAGAACTAGCCACACTTAAGGGGTGAGCTGTCCTCTCTGGTGCCATTCTCTGACTAAGAACGGGTTAAGCAGGTTTAACCCTTAAAAGTGCTGCAGATGATTTTAGAGTGCTCATACCGTTCTGTTCTCCTGTGATGTCACAACTCAAGTTACATACTGCAACAAACCTCCAGTGTTTGCATTCTCTCATTCCCATTTCCTTTTAGATCAGAGGTAACTTCTCGTTCATCAAGGCTCGTGCTCCGTACATCAGCTGAAGTTCTAATTCAGTGCCCTTGGATGAATCCAGTTCAAACATGAAACAAAAACTATGCTACCAAGTTACTCCAAAGAGAAAGATTTCACAGAAGCAGCAACACCATTTAAGGTCGAGGAGAGGGATTTCCCTAGGAAATCGATTTTTACTTTTCTATTACTTTTAGAATTTTAAAAGTCTGATGTTCGTCCAGTCATACTTTTTATTAAGGAAGGAAATGGAGTGAGGTTGATGTAATTTGTTTAGGAGATCCTGAAATCCAAATAAATCTACACTCCAAGTGATGTGCGAAAACGGTTTGGTTGGCTTCAATCCTGTGTGATCGGTGCTGGGGACAGACACGTGGTTTCATTTGTTTGGCTTCGGGGTTTTTAAATTTGTTTGTTTTATATTGCTGATATTAATGATGTTTTTGTTTTACTTGGAAGCTCACAGAAAGAATTTCCATTAATAAACTGCTTCTGACATCATTTTCTGTTAATGAGACAATACTTTAGGGGTGACGAGAGGAATGATTATAAAACTAAATGGAACATGTAATCCTTAAAAGACTTTTTTTTTAAATTTTCAATAATTACAAGGATGGGAGAAGAATATACAGGAATCTGGATGGGTCTTTACACGAAAGGGCTATGTGTGTTATACATTTTTCAAGGTTTTTCAGATAGAAAAAGGTTTTATTTTGATTTTGTTGTTCCCATTTAGCTTTGTTTTTCTGTTAATCAGCATGTATCTGTTGTCCTGGATAGAGAAGCATTGGATATTAGAACTGGGAAGACTCTTAGAATGCAATCCTTTTGTTTTTCCAAATGAATAACAAAAGACGAAATAGGGGGTCCTGATTGCTGGTGAGGCAGATGGCCCTTCTGAGCAGCACGTCTCCTCTTGCTCGCTCTGTTACCCAAAGTGTTTCTGGTTCTGACTCAGGTGTAACTTGAAATTTTCAGTCACGAGATGAGAATATTGTGCCTCCCCGGGGATGCTTCTGAGAGTAGCATTCATGTTCAGAAACTTTAATATATGAAACGTCTTCTTGTAAGGACGTCTCAAAATCAAAGATGATTTTGTTCTCCTCTCCCTTAAAATTGAACCACAATGCCCAGTTAAACCACCCTGCTAATAGTTGGGGAAGAGTTATTCTGTTATCTTTCCTGATTTTTCAAGCACTTTTTGAAGAGCTACTCTTTTCACAATGACAGTCACAGAGATTTTTTTTGTGTGTAGGTCAAGAGATCTTGAAGCGTGAGAGATGCAGAGTAGAGAAAACCAATAGTGCGAAATTAACCTATGTGTTGAACAATTCCAGAAAGTGAGTGAAGATTTATCTCAAGTGCTCAGAAAGCTATCTGGTTGTAGAATTAGAGAAACCTGTAAAAATTCACATTATGTCATTAAACAGTTGACTGCTATTTACAGTTCCACCTGAAAGCAACCCCTGGTTTCTGCAACCTGGAAAGCCCAGATTTGCAATATGTCAGCAAGCTCGAATCATGGGAATCTAGCCATAACCGGTTTGGCACTGTTTTCCGAGAAAACCTGAAGACCGCATGAAGTTACTGGTTTCCCGATCTCAGAAGGGCTCATCTCTTATATCTAAGGTATAAGAGTACCTTATACCTTAGGTACCTTTGAGCAAAAGGATATAATGTAAAAAATTAAAATTAAAAAATTAAGAGACTGAGATGTTAAAACCAACATTAAAACTTCAAACTGTCAAGCAATTAAGTGTGTGCAAATGGGGAACATCCAAACAGACTAAAATGAAGCCCAGAGAATCGACTTCTTAGCAGAAGCACAGAGCACTGCCAATAAGCGCGACTCAGGAGGCATTCCCAGTCCCACTGAAGGTTGGGACTCCACTTACTTAAAAAACCACCATTACTATTGCGAAAAATAGAAAATTACATATGTTCGTGTATTTGTTTGGCAAAGAGGAAGTGAACGATTATCAAGAAGATTATCTTCCCTGGAAATAATATGATTCAGACATTAAACAGTACCGTCCCGACTTACCCTTTTTGATCAGAATGAGAGGAAAAGAGCATGAAGTTAATCTGGCCTCAGGAATCGCTGCTTCTCCATAATAAGAAACAGTTTTGCCAGAAGTTAGCACATCATTTTTTAATACCCTTATGTATGTACTGAGGAAAGGTTATGCTGAAAAACAATTGTGAACTAATGATGGGATTTAGACTTAGTTCCTAGCAGAATTAATGTCATGGTAATGACAATAGATTAACTTCTATGTCTACTGATATTGAGCTAAAAATATTACTATGATCACAGGACTTTTTAAAGATCTATTTATTTATTTATTTATTTATTTATTTATTTGACAGACAGAGATGACAAGTAGGCAGAGAGGCAGGCAGAGAGAGGAGGAAGCAGGCTCCCCGCTGGGCAGAGTGCCAGACGTGGGGCTCCATCCCAGGACCCTGGGATCATGACACAGGACTTTTTAAATGCATTCATACTGTAAGAGACCTCAGTGAATAGTGTTAGTTACAGAATTATTTTGTGAGTTGGTAATATAGAACTTTATAAAGAGATGCATAACATATAATGAGCTGGATTTACCATCAATGAAATAGAGGCTTAGGCCCATCTGCTCACATTCTTGCAAAACATAAAACCAATGACAATGCTCAACCCCATTCCCTTTAAGGGCAATTCCACGTTTTTTCTAAAAAGCCTGAAATACGTAAATGGCGTATAAATGTCTCTTTTACCATTCTTGCCTTCGCATGGAAAGCTTCTATTTCAATTTTTTCATAAATAAGGAAATAGTAAAAAGGAATCCTTTATTGGAACGAGTAAAGTCCGTGTCAAACACCTCAAAAGAGCCAATGGCACTTCATTTATGAAGCCAGCTGTCCAGTCACGGGAGCAAAGCCACGCTCACCACTGTGCGACATTCTTGACCCAGGATTTGACATATCTGAAGACCAGAGTTGGTGGCACGGTGTGTCACCAACTGCTTTTGATTCCCGTCTTTACTGTTACCCAATCTTCACCAGAAGTGGAAAATCCCAAGTCCCACCCCACCCCCATGCCTTCATATCCTTCCAGATTACATTAGTTAGAATTCAGAACCATCCTAATAACATGTGATTCTTGCAAACATTGATTTATCCCCGGGAACCCCCTTCATAAAGTCTCTTCAGACTTCTCCCCCTGGCAGAAATAGGAGGAAGCGATACACTTTCCTCAACAGGAGCTGGAGATAAGGAAATAAAGCATGTCGTATAAAACCTGAGAAGGAACACCTCGAAGGGAAAATATTTTTAAGTGGCGCTCCTCGATCCCAAGAGTAAATATAAGTGGTCAGGGGTAAACTGTGTCCCTACCATGGGTGTGTGTAGTCCTCGCCATTCACCTCATGGGCAAGCTCCGCCCCGCCATCCGTAGTAATTCTCAGATGACACCACAAACTGTAATTACTCTCTCTGTGCGAAACTGTGGCGGAGAGCACTGGAGCGTGACAAGTGGCCAGTCCTGCCCACACGACCGATGTTGGAAGATTGCTCTTTGATTTATGTCTGTGGTCTCTGCTTGCAGAACTGGGAGCTGTTTGCAACTCTATTTGGTAGACTTGACATTGGCCTGAAGCTTTTATTCACAGGCGCTCATCTCTTCCCTTGACTCGCCAGGCTAGTGCGTCTGGTACTGTGGCTTCTCAGCAGACAACAGCTCAGACCCATGTTTGATAATTCACTTCAGAGAAACCTGGGAGCATTCCTTCCGCCCCTCCTGCCTGGGGCTGCCCCCTCCAGCTCACCACACAATAGCTTCCCTGGGCTGCCACAGTCGGCCTCTCTGCACCTTTGCTTCTGTTTACTTCATAGTTCCTCTGGGAAAGTTAAAATGTCCTGTATTTATTAATGCTCATAGACCGCAAGAGACCAACCAGTCTCACTCTTTCTCTTCAGGACCAAATAAAACCCAGTTATGTTTGTTGATTGCCTATTGCATTCCCATGCAATCGGTGCATTCCAGATTGTGTAAACGGAAGCTTTTCAGTTAAGAGTTCTTACACCCACCTAAATCTTTTTGCTGAATTAAGAGGATTCTAAAATGTTCTTTTCATGATTTAAAAAAATACATTTAAAATCAACTTGAAAAAGTCATTTTCGACTTTTTCAAGCTCAAATCAGTAGATGCTCACCATGAGCCATATTATTAATATATATACTATATATATTAATATATGTTATATATTAATATATATTAATATTAATACTCAGTATTATGGTCCAGGATAGAAATAGATAAGGTAGGTAGGTAAGGAGGTAGGTAGATAGATAGACACATTCTATTTGCATTATCGGTTTTGTTTTTCAAAATGACTTTACATTTAACTCATTCCACCCTATCTCAGAGGTAGAAAACATTACCACCCTTACGAAGAAACTGAAGGACTCAAAGTCAAGGGGCTCGCTAGGTATCAGCGGTTGATAGTGGCCGCTCTCCATATTTGTAATTATTATTAACTTGTCACAAGTTAACAGCAGAGCCAGAACTGGAATTCCGTCAGGCTTTCTGATGCTCAGGCCTCAGCTCCTTCCACTGTCCATGGAAATTCATACCTCACTGTAGGGTCACTGGTCCACAGCAAAACCAAATATGAGATGTATCACTTCTAAAACGCTGTGAACGATCATTCCTTGGGGGCTCCATTTTTAACCCCTTAATTATGTTTGCTTATCTCTGTACCTGTGTGTTCTTTGTTGGTTTTTCCACAAGCTGATTAAAGCAAGAACACCAAACTGAATTTAGTTCCTCTTAATGAGATTTTCAGTGCACTTTGAAGAAGTGATCAACTAAAGCTATTTGCATAGCTCTGGAAGAAAATCCTAAAGCAAATACTTGCATTTTGTGATTGTCAATGGGCTCAGCCCTGGGGTGTGGGGGAGGGGGACAGTCACCAAGCAAAGATTTTGCATTTATTTTGCGGTAAGTCTCCAAATTGACCTTCTTTCAACATTCTTACTTCTGAAGAGTTCTGTCCAGGTACACCCCTTAGCCATTTGAGACTCTCGACGTACACTAAGGTGAGTTCTCTCTGTAGCATTTTCTCTCTTTTACAGGTACTAATGCAGAACTTCTGGGTAAGGCAGAGAGATACAAATAATTCTACAATTGAAAAGACAATGAATTGCTTTGTGCTCCAGATCTCAATGTCTTACCACTAGTAAACCCCAGTTAAGTCTCTGACATAGTTGTCTCGCTCACATGCATGGGCTGCGGGAGCCTGAGAGGACAGCCAGTGGGATCCGCAGCTAAACTTGCATTGACAGGAACATATCCAGGAACACTTTACTCCAAATTCCTCTGGCTTTTATTAGGCCAGTGCTTACTAAACCGTATCACCTGGAGGGATTGTTAAAACACAGATTTCAAGGCCACAGCCCGCAAATTTCTTATTCATTCAATCTGCGATGGGACCCAAGAACTGACATTTATACTTAATTTCCAGAGGATGCTGATCTTGATGGTCTGGGGTCCACACTTGGCTTAGGTCAATAGTCTCACCAGTTCGAAAATACCTTTTTAAAGATGGTCTGGGGTCCACACTTTGGCTTAGGTCAATAGTCTCACCAGTTCGAAAATACCTTTTTAAAGATAGGTTTGTTAATCTCGACCATATTTGGAAACCATTATTGTATTTGAAAGCCATCTCTCAGAAATGATAAAACCAACTCACTCAAAATCCAAACGAGTCTAACTCAGTTCAATAAATATTTATACCTCTTTTAAAGCTCTTTAAATCAGCATCGCACAACTGGAAGACTCAGAATAGGCAGTATTGTGGTATCATAGTAAAAATCTTTTCAATCACTTACATTTCTCAACTAAAGTATAATGACTAGGTCAAGACCCCTACCATTAAGTGCCTGGAATTGAGCATCACATTAATAATTTAATCATCATTGTTCCTTCCTCTGAACTGCTAGTAAACTTCATGCTACTATATAACAGTATTGAAAATCAAAAGACGGCATAGCATGATTAAATAATTTAGACTTAACACTGTTTTTCATTATATCGGTCTGCCTGGCCTAGACCATGCTTTTTCTCCAGTTCTATCTTATGAAAAGTACAGTACTTTTTGGTGGCAAATACCTGGCCAAGCTCATTTCAAAACCATTGTGCAGCTATGACTGAACTATGGTTCCTTTCATCTTTGAAAAATTCTGCAAGTTTAATTAAAAGTCTTTTAAGTGCAACAGTAGCTCACTGTGTTCAACTCAGTGTGGCAACTTCATTAGAAAGAGTTGCAAACGGTAAAGAAAACCTCAGTACTATCACCTGTTGGAATTGTGGTTGCCCTGGATTTATAATCTTCTTGTCATTGAAAATAAATACTAAGATCTTTTTAAAGGTTATTTCTCTCTCGTCCTCTGTTTGCAAAAATAACAGGGTTTTTTTTTTTTTTTTTAAGATTTTATTTATTTATCTAAGGAAGAGAGGGAGAGAGAGAAAACACGAGTTGGGGAGAGGGACCGAGGGAGAGGGCAAGCAAACTCCCTACTGAGCAGGTAGCCCGATGTGGGACTTGATCCTAGGACTCTGGGATCATGACCTGAGCCAAAGGCAGACTCTTAACCAACTGAGCTACCTGTGTCCCCTACAAAAATAAAAGTTAATGGAGAATATTTTTCTTTTTCTTTCAGCTTATTTACATTTTAACCCCTAATGGCACACACAGTAAATCTTCCAAATCACTTTTTCTCCCCAAACATTTTCCTGTGTGTGTGTGTGTGTACGTGTGTGCATGCACTAGAGGTGTGTGAACGAAGAGATGGGAAAGGTGTTTTTTGCTTTACTGGTATTTTCTGTTCAAATTTCTATCACCCAGTACATTGTTTGTTACCGAATTTATAGTCATGTGTCAAAACTCCAAGCCACCTGTGTTCAGATTTTACGGAGGAAAAATTGCAGAAGATGTGAAAACTCCTTTTAGAGCCAAAATCTAGACAGCGCATCTCAAATCGAAAAGATAAACTTCTACCACTGGGACTTTCGATTCCTTTTGAAGCTAGTGAGAGCCAAGGAAACTGAAGTGCTAGCCAGTGCTCCCCAATCCTAGTAGCGAAGGGATTAAAGGGGGTGGGAAAGTGGAAGGGGGTTGAGGTTAAGAGAGAGGAAGAGAAACAGTCATGCTTTATTTTCCTAGAGGTAATTTTTTTTAACATCCTGGAGGAAGCAGCAGGGAAGTGTCGGAGTGACTGAGATGTCAAAGAAATAATCTCACAAAAGAAATGCTGCGCTAGAAGCAAGGAGCCACTTCTCATTAATATCTACCCGTTAGCAAATGGCGAGGGTCAGACACATACAGGCTCACACACGTTCACGAAAACTACTTTCCATCGGAAGACAAGGGTTTATAAAGAATGGGAGCTCAAACAAGTATTAAATAACTATGCAGAGTCACTGAAATGTTTAAAATAAAACAATCTCTAGAGCAATTCATCTGGATAATAAATGCCTTCGCTTGAGAAAGGACATGGAGTGGAGGTTCTTTCATGGTGAATGACAGGAAAGCCTTAATGGTGGGGAGAGCTAACGACCTTGTTTCTACATTCCTCAGACATCAGTGGGCTGCCAGAAAACCGCCTGTGGGGTCGAGGCAGTGATGGTTTAAAATGGCCAGGGAGAAAGTCTACAGGAAAAAATGAGCCGCAGCTTGCAGCTTCGGTAGAAGCTTCTAAAGATGTTGATGAATGATTGCCACCCTCTGTGCTATCCGCTACCCAGCCGAGCCACTGGCCAGATGCGAAGATATTAGTAAGGCTCATTCAGAAATTATTCTCCTTCCATTTCTTCTTAAGTTCTCCCCTATTTCTATCAATCCTGAGTAAACTGCCTCCAAAAATGAAGTTAAAACATTGGGTGACTTGAGGAAGTCGAGAGCATCCTTCTTGGCGAGGTAAAAAAGAAGCGTTAGAACAACAAAATCCCCGATCTTCCTTCATATCACCTTTTATGTTTCTCTTCTTCCTGAACTAAGAAAAATGTTTCAGGCAGTGTCAGTAGGTTGGCCGCTCTCTCTGAGGACTCAGTGTTCTCTCTAAATTTAATTCAACGAATGTTTGTTGAGTACCAGCACAGGCAAGGATTTAATTTAGAGCAAAAGGTGCAAATAGCTAGGAAAAAAAAAAAGTCTGCTTAGTTGTCTAAAAATTCTGTTGTTGGGGCACGTGGGTGGCTCAGTGGGTTAAAGCCTCTACCTTCAGCTCAGGTCATGATCCCAGGGTCCTGGGATCGAGGCCCGCATCCCATCGGGCTCTCTGCTCAGTAGGGAGCCTGCTTCCCTTCCTCTCTCTCTGCCTGCCTCTCTGCCTACTTGTGATCTCTGTTTGTCAAATAAATAAAATCTTTAAAAAATAAAAATAAAATTTCTGTTGTTGCCCCAGCTGTGGCTCTTTTCTCCCATTTGAAACTAAGGGAATCTTTAACCCCTCTAAGTCTTCTTCTTCATGATGGTGAAATGTTATAATGAATAGGAAATCATCATGTAACTTGCAGGCAATTGTAAATGAAACAAGTCAATTTTTTTAAAAAAGATTTTATTTATTTATTTGATAGACAGAGATCACAAGTAGGTAGAGAGGCAGGCAGAGAGAGAGGAGGAGGAAGCAGGCTCCCTGCTGAGCAGAGAGCCTGATGTGGGGCTCAATCCCAAGACCCTGAGATCATGACCTGAGCCGAAGGCAGAGGCTTAACCCTCTGAGCCACACAGGCACCCTGAAGCAAGTCAATATTTAATAAGAGTCTGTCCCCTAGCAACTTACAGTCTCACCAAGTGATTCTTAGATAGGGTGGCTGTATTATTTATTGTACAAAACAGATCATTTTTGAGAGCAAAAGGAGATATTAATAGTTATGGAGGAAAAACAGGTGAGAACCAGGAGTGGGGAAACTAGGACATATAATGATCCTCTTCTTAAAGATGCTAACAGAAGATTTATGGATAAGTTGAAAAAAAATTTTTTTTTAGAAATAGGGGAGAGGGGCAGAGAGAGAAAGAGAAAATCTCAAACAGGTTCCACCCAAAGTACAGAGCCCAATGTGACTCTCATGACTCTGAAGTCATTACCTGAGCCAAAATCAAAAGTCGAATGCTTTACTGACTGAGCCAGCCAGGCGTCCTTGGATAAGATGAAATATTAAAACTGAACCCACATAGCCAACATTTAGGAGTTGTTGGAGAAGAAAACTTTTCCTCTACCCTCTTCTGTACAGTTTTGAGGGTCTGCAAATTAAAGTGATAAAAGACAGGTGAATAAGGATAAAAACAGATATAATTATGTGTTTATGCAAAGGAGTTCATTAAAAATGTGACTGAAAGAGGCAGTTAGCGTTTGGTGCTTTTATACCATCTGAATAGGAGATGGAGATGGGTAGAGGGGAACTTCTGGGAGAGTAAGTTTGTTCTCAGAAGGGGAGTCAGGGAGATGGGTACTTATGGTAAAACAAGTGCCTTTTTGGAAATATAATTTGCTCCCTAGGAGAATAAGTGGGAGATATGAGAGTTTGTAACAATGTCTGCTTGGATGTGGAGCCAACTTCTTGTCTCTGGGAAGAGATTAGAACTTTTCCCAGAGTGGAAATTTATGACAGTTGAGTTCTTTTGAGTTCTTTCGGAAGGCTCTTCTTTTAAGCAGATAAATGACTTTAATTCTGAAATGACTTAGCTCAAAATAGTTTTTATGCCAAAGCAGCATATTTTGGGGTGGCACATCCTGATCCCCTTCAGGGTTAACAAAGTGGATTAGATCATCTTACTGGGAAGTTCTTTGAAATCATGTAGGCTATGTAGTTCTATTTGCTATTTTTAAGTTCAAGCATGACACTTTATCTAAAGATAAGGTGTTATTATAGCTAGATTATAATATCTAGGCTATTCACTGCTTGAAAATGGCCTTAAAACCCTTTTCATCAAATCGGTGTATCAAAATAACATTATAATAACCCTCTTAATATAGAGACTGTAAGTAAAAATCTTATAAGGTGCTTTAAAGAGGAAAGATAGTCTTCCCTGTCTTGATATGCAATTGTATACAGTTAATTAAAAATAAAAGAAAAAGGAAAGCAGAGCTTAGAAAACAGTCACGTTATTAAATATCTCCTACAACATTAAAATTGCTATTTTGTAGTTTGCTTTATGTAGATGGTCAATAGCATTGTGTTTTGCTTGATGAATGAGGATTTCAGAAGGAAGCTGCTGACAGAGAATTTAGCAATAAAACAAAATAGCAAAGCAGACATTACGTTTTTTATTGCTAATTTACTTCCTTGGTATTGCATTGCACCAGGGGTAATTCCTCTATGAAAATGTAGTAATAATGCCCGATAGACTTACCTGATAAACGTCCCCCATCTTTAGAATGTTCAATTTCACTTCATCCCAAGATAAAAGACAGTGGGGAAAGGTTACTACAAAATGAAGCAAATTATTTTCTACAGGGTTTGTTCCTGACAAGCCATATTGCAGTCCGTACAAAAATAAGGAGACAATATATCTTCTGATTTAGAAACCAAACAAACCAACCATAGCGAACCAACCAACCAAAAACAAACATAAAGCGCCTAAATGCTACTCCAGCAATGGACCTGGGCAGAGAGAACTCAGTTTATCTAAAATATGTATATTAGATACCTACAAATTATGTTGAATGAATGATGGACAGATGAATGGCAGGAATGGGCCTCCTTCCCTGTGCTACTCTCCATATTTCCCATAACTCAACCTTGAACATGGAGAACAGAGAGAACAAGAAACAGAATGTGAGAGAGAGGGAGACTGGGAGAGGGAGAAACACAATGTACATGGAAGCCCATGTTCTAAAGCACGAGAAATACACCGTAACTGGGTATTTTGATTAATGTAGTAAGTTATTTTGTAATTGATTTGAAGAAAAAGAAGACTAAGACACAATCAAAATAGATCCCATTAGGTCGTGAACAGGGGGAAAAGTCCCCAGAGAAGAGCACAAATCCCTGTCTGCAGTGAGTCTCTAACAATTCTGAACCATTTAAACTCTCCCATGTGCAGGTCCCACCGTCGGAAGAAGCACAAAGCAGAAAAGGCTACCCTTCTCTCTCCCAGCTCATGTTGGTACTTTCATCTCTTCTGAACATTCACAGCAATGATGTGCACTAGAGATGGTCAGTAGAGAAAGGAACCCGAGAAAAAAGAATAAAAGATCCAACGCAGGCTGTTAAGTATACAAATTATAGAGAGGGTTCTAGTTATTGATGGAAATGGCAAATACAGAGATGCCTTATTGAGACGTTCATTTTAATGGCTGAAACCTCAGTAAAGTTAAGGCAGGGGAGTCCCATTGTGGTACAGTTTTTGGCCTCTTGGCTGTTAATGGAATGAACATTAACCCTTTCCCAAAAACCTTGGGGCACTAGGTGCTCAGGGAGGGGACAGTGGAAGCCATAGAAGTACATTTCCCCAACAAGTTCACATTTTTTTTATTTGCAACAGGAATCTGTGATTTGAAAGCTTTTCAGGGTAGTGACATTGATTTCTAAAACTAATTAAGCAGGAAGAAATGCATGAAACTGAGAAAGGAGGCCAGTCGAAGGCAAACATAGGGCTATAACAAAAGGACAAAAGGTTTCAGAAGTAACTGAAGAAGGTTTCCTGACTGTTCTTGACCAAGGGATTTACTTCGTTTCGCTTATACTGCTGAATCACACAAATGGAAAATAATCAAAAGCAATGGAAGCAGTAATTGCTTTCCTAATAGCTACTGTTTGACCTGATGTGAATTAATATTCTTAAGCTTCTTCAAGGCATATTCCATTTGACTGTCTGAAAGCCGCCACAAGAGGAACAATGCTTACCATACATACAGCATTTTTATTTTGTTTCTGTTTCTAATTCCTCAGTTCTCCAACTCTGATTCCATAGAAGTTGAACTTTGCTATTCAGCCACACAACGGTGGGTAAATGGCCCAATATCTATAATTTAGAATATTCATTCCTAAATTGTACTTTCTAACATCCCTTATAAATGGAAAGTTCTGTGATTTTGTAATAACAATAAAGTGAATAAAAGGGATCCATGTTAAACTATAAGAATATAATCTGGAGAACATGGAACATATTTTTCCCTCCTTTAGAGGATTGGGATAAGAATAATCATTGGCGATGTTAGAGTAAACAACGTAACTTTATGCACCATACGAAAATGACATAATGAATCATAGCGCACACTTAGATATTACAAGTGGCTGGCAATGTATTAAGTCCATTGGCTACTGGTTCAGTCATTCCACAAACATCTATTGAATGCCTGAATGGTAGATGCTAATCATACAAGCTCTCAAAAACCTGTAATATTGCTTCATGGCAAAGACTCCTCTTATGAAGCTGTTTACATAATTGAATTCACAGAGGGGCTCATCAGATACTCTCTAAACCTTGCCAGCAGGCTGAAAATCTGCTTATCGGATTACAAAACCACAGCCAGATGTAATGTTTAAAGGAAAACATTCTTAATAGTAATCTTACTCTCCTTTACTATTGTTTCTAATAGATGACTGGAGATTTCTCACAGAATAAGATAAAAAGAAGAGGAAAGAAGATTTTGAAGGCTTTGGAAGACTAACTTTTATAAAATAAAAATATTTAGTTAATGTTCAGTGTAGTTTCCTTCAGTATAGGAAGGAAACTAGGAATTATACGTCCAAGGCAGTAGAAGACCTCTCTCCTTCCTTCTCCTAAATATTCCCCTCTGGTCCAGCCAGCTGACAGAACATCACTGGTCCACCTTTGAAATCCTAACAAGGGAGCGTGGGAAAGGCAGCAGTGTTCAACTCCTGATTGGGTTTCCTCATGTATCTTGTCACAGTTAATTTGTTAATTCAGAACTTGGAGTTCTAAACTTGGAAACTTGGGAGTTTCTAAATTCTTTATGGAGTTAGAGGAATTAGAATTTTTTTCTAAAATAGTATCATTCTCACTCAAACCTCTGGTATGCTTTCTCAACAGCATGAGAAAAGGGCATGGTTACGGTTATACCTGACCATTGAAGGTGACCCTGATTCTGACTGTGGGGAAACCACTGGGTGTCTAAAGGCTCTCCACCACTGTCAACAGCAGCAGAAAGACTGAGAAGAGATGCCCCATAAATTTAGTCGCCAACCTTGCACTCTTCCGCTTCTTAGGACCTTTGGTCTCTAAAGGGAGGTTAGAGGCATAGACGCAGGGTAAGTGCTTTCCCATCCAAGGCTGGTCCTGAGAAAACAGTGAACGGCCTATTAAAATAGGAGGCATTCATTCGGTTCCAAAATGCCGACAAAGAAGCAAACCAGTGAAGTTTAGTCTAGTCAGGCAAACACCTATGACAAATCCACTTGAAACTCTTCAAGATCAAATATGGGCTAAGTAGGTGGCAATTGCTCTACCAGTGTTAAGTAAACTTCCATTTTTCATTCACTGGCTTCAGAGTTTTTCTTAAGAGAGATGAAGTAGAGAAGCCTATCAAATAGCTCACTGATGTTTTCCACTGTGTCAGGAAATGGGCCAGCTGTTCCACCACTGGAACAGGAAGGCTGTTAACCCATTGTCCATTTTTGCCAAGCCAAGAAGTAAAGAGCTTAGGCCCGATCTTTATAGGTGGTTGGACGGTGTGGAGCTTGATCAATATGCCTGTGTGACTGGCTACCTTACAGCAAAACAAAGGACGATGCCAGTTAACAAAACAGCTGTGAAAATTAACATTAAAACCTGGTGAAGATGGGAGTTTCAGAATCACAGACGCTGTCCCTGGCAAGAAATATACCTATTACAAAAGAGTGATGGTTGTTAAAAGAGCTAGAAGCCACTGCAGATACATTTAAAGCATTCTACAATCAGTTTTCAGATAAGGGACATTGCCTGGAGTTGAACACAAGAAGATAACTGGAATTTGTGATTCTCCTTTAGCATTTGAGATTCACAGCCTGAGGGAAAGAGCCGTGTAAAATACAAACACCCTCTGAATTTTGTACCAAAGCCCTACAATTAACTTCCCATTACCAGCTGCAAACTCGGTATAAAAGGGCATTTGAAGAAGGATATTGGTCTAGGCAATCGTGGAGTTTGGTGGGTTAGAAACTGGGTCTTTTGGAAATCTTGTAGCTTCTTTTTGCAACCATTTGCAAAATCCTTGCCAGAAGCAGGAAAAATCTATATGCTAATCATATATCCAATTGGGCTGAAACTGAAGGAAGTCAAGAGGAGAGCACAAATCTGACTCAGAGGGCAAAGGAACTGCCATACGAAAAGAAATGATTAAAGGGTTCTAAAATGCCCAGCTCTGCTGAGTAGCCACCAAGAGAAGACGTGACTGTCATTGGAAAGTGTCCACAGAGTGTAAACAACAGTCAGAGTCATTACTGAGTTGAAGGGAAGGAATAAATGGAGGCGAAATTAAGGACAGAGAAGTTTTTACTTAATGTCTGTAATGAAAAAAGCTGCCAGATAGTTAAACGTCTCCCTGGGGGTAACCATGAGCCATCTTCTCAGGAAGCTTTCGAAGGCCAGGCTTCACCAAGAACCAAATGAGCATTTTTCCAGTCCTTTGGATTGGAAAAACCCTTCATAAAAGAGTAGAATTCTATTTTTTGGAGAAAATAATTGTCACAGAATTTGTGATGGGACAACATTGGAAGCTAAATTGTTGTGGGTGTTTTGGTTTGTGTGTTTGTTTTTAAAGTAGGCTTCACACCCAGCATGGAGTCCAATACAGGGCTTGAACTCCCAACCCCGAAATAGATCAAGACTTGAGCTGAGATCAAGATTCTTTTTTTTTTTTTTTTTAAGATTTCACTTATTTATTTGACAGAGAGAGAGAGTATGCACAAACAGAGGAAGTGGCAGGCAGAGGGAGAGGGAGAAGCAGTGTCCTCCCCTGAGGAGGGAGTGAGATGTGGGGCTCTATCCAAGGACCCTGGGTTCATGCCCTGAGCTGAAGGCAGACACTTAACTGACTGAGTTACCCAGGCACGCCCAAAAGGAGCTAGTTTTAAAGGAAGTGAGTTAAGAGCAGAATGCTTAGAAAAGGCAGGTCATTGACCATCAGAGAAGCAGTAGGAAACACCACTTAACCAGACTCTTCAGAAAGACAATGATAGACCTATACTAGTAACAAGGGTCTGCTTATATGTTGAAGCAACGGCATAGGGCATAGGCATATTCTTTAGTTCATCAGTGCGACTGGATTTCTCCAACTGTTGGCGGCAACCTTGGAGTTGTGTCCTCAAGCTAATAAGGTCTAAAAACTCTAGTAAGCTAGTCTTGGTAACATTTTCTATTTTTAACTAACAGAGTGGTGGCTCAGAATGCAAGCTTGCCATCAAGTAGATCTGAGTTCAAATTTCAGCTCCAATATTTCCCTATGTGACCACTGGCCAATTAATATAACTTCTCAATGACCCAAATTCACAGCTGAAGATGGAATAATAATACATACATCTAGAAGCCAGGGCTCTTGGTTGCCAGAATTACATGGGAAAATTTAAGAAGAAAAGAAACCTATGGGAAGGTTATTGAAGAGTTCAGACAATCGTTAGTAGTACAAGATGGAGAAAATGGATGGAAAATAAGAGAGGTAGGTTGTTCCAAGCTATGGGCAAGGTTATGCCACGGAAATTATCTTGTTAGGGTGTCACTGCTTGAATGTTCACCACTACTGCTGGACCGTACATGACCAAACTCTGCTCTCACTGGATACTGAATGCCTCTTGCATCCTCTCTGGGCTTAGCCATTGTGAGGTGAATTGTAAAAGATCTACACAACTTGTTTCTCTCACTTAAGAGGTCAGTTCCCTACTGGGAGTATTTGATTGGCCAAACCTAGGTCACATGCTCATTTCATAGCTGTCAAGGGGAGCAGAATGGGAGTATCTGATCCTTTTCATCTTCTTTAGTTGAAGTCAGGGCTTTGCCTCCCATGGAGATTCACGTGGTGAAGGATCTCCTCCAAATTAGAAGGCAGATTTGAATGCTGGGAAGCCAGGGAAAGGACAAACATCTACTCCAGTTCACCTCTTCGGTTTTCCAACTTTGCCTAGATTATTCTTTCTCGAATTAAGTTTCCCTTAACAAAATGCAACTACCCTTATAGAGCCTAAATCACAAACCCTCTCCCAAAAGGAAGACAAGGCATTCCTTCTCAAACCAACTTAAATCCAGGCTATCTCAATGATGTTAACATCTCTTTTTCTATCATAATTGCATCTCAGTATCCAGAAACCAACGACAAATTGTAACATGAATACCTCTACCCTTACAGTGTTGGAAAGGGAGAGCAGAGGAAAAAGAAACATGCAAGGATTTGTCTAACTCAAATCTATCATGTTCTGATTTTAGAGGGGAGGAGGTCAGACAGCAAGAGATGTTACATATACATTCACAGCAAAGAAGGAAATTCAAGTAGAAAGGAAATCCACAGTCATTATATCTACATGGTCATTGGGCCATGGCTAAAATTTTATTCCTCTTCCATAGCCTAGTTGCTCTTCAGGGGTTTATTATTGTTGTTGTTTCCTGGTAAGCTCATTCAAATCTTTATATCAGAGGGATCTAGGTTTGGAGGTCCTGCCTACATGGAATTTCAGTAGCTCTCCATTTATTGTAAACTCTGGCTATAATAGAAGGAGGAATTACCCCAGAACATCACCTCAATGTCACAGTAACAGGTCATCTTCACCATGATACTCAGGATCAACTATGAGCATCAATACCAAAGCTTTCTATTACAATGGCACAAGGAGATCGACATGGTCAGGTAGCAGTCTCAATTTCCAGTTCGATGGGACCATTGTTTTGTTTCCTGAAAAACTCATTTATCCCTTGAGTACTTAAGGCTCTAACCAATGGGGCTCAGGGTCACATGAACAGAAGCAAAAATTTTGAATTGGTCATTAGGCATCATTATATTCCTTGGTTTGAAGGTTCACGTACTCTAGCCAGAAAAAGTGTTGTGAATTGGTCCAAGAGCATATAGTTGAAAGCTTGCATTGAGTACATTGCAAGATGTATGTGCCCACCGGCACCATGAGTAAATCTTCAACAGGTTTTTCCATAAAGCAGTTTCCAACTGCTTCTAGATGGTGGAGTACATGTAAAGATCAATAAATAACTGAGTGTGAACCCATTGCCTTTGTTAATTCACTGTAAAGTGAGTCCTTGGTCAGAGCAAAGTTGTGTGGGATACTGTGTCTAAGGTCTTCAATAAACCTAGTCATCAGCCAAACTATGATCCATTGATCATGATATGTGTCAACCTTGCGTCAGGCCATTTTCCTTTCCAGACTTAAAAGATAACAAATAGGGGCTTCTCCAAGTTCCACCCTGTGGAAGGACTGACTTTTATTACTCCTCCAGACCAGGCTGGATGGAATGGAATTGCACAATCTGCCATCTACTTCTGACTCATGCCAGTCAGAGGTTCGGAGCACGAAGTTAAGCTCAAGATGCTTTGTCCTCATTAAAGCAGTCATAGGGAACCCTCATGAGGCCAAACGTGTTTGCTCACTTGTAGAATGGGTTTTAGAAGCTTGTGAGGATAAAATGGGATAAGTATTTGAAGCTGTTAGTCCAGAATCTGACAGAATAAAAATCCTAAAACCCAAGTCATTGTTGCCAAAGCACATTTTTAGGCAGAAACCAATATGTGTGGGCAAGCAGACCAATCAACGACGATTTTTCCTAAGTCTACATAATTAAATGAGAATATTCAGTAAATACACTAATGGGTACAAACTTAGCATCCTATTAGTATTAAAGTCATGCATTTTAAACCCAGTTAATGCACACACACACACACATACACACACACACACACACACGTCTCTATGAATTATTACTTGGGAAAAGTAATACAGATCTATGATATCAGATAAGATGAGAAAATTTTAAGCATTTCTGTATACAAATGCTTTTTTTTTTTTTACATAGATATTTTCTGTAGAAAAATTCACCAGTGTACTCCAGGAGGGAACCAGGGTTCAATTTCTCCTCACCAATCACTACCCTTTCTTCAATCTTTATCCAAACTATGGCAACAAGAAGGAAAGCCTGTGACAGAGGTCATAGAGCAACATCTTGAAGAGTCAGATTGGAAGCTTCATCCGTAAAGTCTCCCCCCTCAGATGATGTCATCATGCCAAGTATATCTCTAGATCTTCACTACCAGATCATTTGTTCTCAAGCACTAATATAATTACCATGGAAAAAATGAGCACAAGAGACATCTGGAGAAACTCAGAAACCCGAAGGTGAGAGACTGCTTGTTACACTTCCTCCCACATGTTATATTCTAGACCAAAGTTTTGGAGTGTCTCTTATAGCAAGAGTGTTATTTCATCACAATTTCCCCCTTCGACGATCGAGTTTTAAAATAACTGAATATTTAATTAATTCTCCGGAGGAATCTAAAATATGCAGAATTGATTAAAGAGTAAAAATTTTGCAGTTGTTCTATAACTGTAACCTCATTGAATGCAAACGAAATGCTCCAAAATGCAAACAGCTTACACAATCTAAAGGATATTGGAAAGTAGAGTTGAATGTTAATTTCATCTAGAGGACCAGAAACTGACTTCCAGACAGCCTCCATCCTTTCTTCACAACTCAGCTGTCCCTAAAGTTAAAGGAGAGGGGATTAAACATAATCTGTGATTCTGTGAAAATATGTCATTATGCATTTGAAAATGGTAGTTCCTAGTCAAATTAAAAAGCTATGCGGTGGATATTTTTTTAATGGGTACTTGCTTAATTTTATATGATAATTGAAAATTCTACAGCAGAAAAAGAAAAATGGTATCCTTATTCCTACCTAGCTACAACAGAGCAATCTGACAAAAAATTCAGGAGACCGATGCCTTGGCTGAAATGGTGGGCAGCCTGAGGCTGATTACTTATCAAAGCAGAATGATGAGAATCAAGGCTTATCACCAGGTGACAAAATAGCCTCTATTCAGGTACTGATTCTGCTTGTCACAAGAGTTATAAAACAACCTCGACTTTGAGATTCCCTGAAAATGATGGGAATGATAATAGGAGAGGAGAATGGAAAGAAGGATGTATTAAGTGGTGAAATGAAGGGAACAGTTGTAACTTCACACACTTGAATCCAAACAGGAGTAGGAGAAGAGAATCAAGGATTACATCCAGGTTCACAGCAGCAACCAATAGGTCATAGGTGAGGTTACACTGGGACTGCAAGACCCAGGTGGTCAAGCAAGTGTTTAAACAACCATCATAATTTAAATATAATCTATCTACTTAAATAACAAACAAAATATCCTCCTAAAAATCAGCGTTTTCCTAGTAATGTTGAATATGCTTTTTCGAATTTGAAATACTGGACTCCTTGTTCTAAAAATAAAATGACAGATCATAGTCTGTCATTGTACAGTGAACACCCCAAATTTACTCATAGTCAAAACTTGTTCATCCCAAATTGTGTCAACACCCAGAAAGGTTTGGTTTTCTTATTTCCAGTTTCTCAGAAGAAGCATAAAACTAATTTGGGCCCACAGTCACTTGCATCCTCCTGGTTGATGGGACTGGTTGGCGCCCAGAGGGGGCAGGAGTCAGTAGACTCTACACAGAAAGTGAGGTTCCAGCAGCCAAACTGGTCACTGAGGAAACTCATTACCCAGCACAGATGAAAGCAGCAGAAGCAAAAGAAAAAGAGAATCTCCAGAAGAGGGAATCCAAGTTGTTGGCACAAAAAGAACAAAATTAGGTATGTCAGTTTAGGGGCTGAAAGAGGTTTTTTAAAAGGGAAAGGGAGAAAAGGGTGGGTCAGCGGCGGGGGGGGGGCACCTTGGTGACTCCCGGCGGTTAAGTGTCTGCCTTTGGTTCAGGTCAGGATCTCAGGGTCCGGGGATCAAGGCTCACGTCATGCTCCCTGCTCAGTGGAGAGCCTGCTTCTCCCTCTTCCTGCCCCTCCTTCCTGCTCCAGCTCACTCTCTCCTTCTCTCTCTGAAATAAATAAATAAAATCTTTAAAAATAAAATAAAAGGGAAAGGAGCCAGGAATAATGGGCAGAAACAGGAGGGAAGGTCCAGTTTAAAAGAAGCCAAAGTACGTTCTTCACCATGGCGGTGGGGGGAAGGGGGGACAGTGCTGGGTGCAAGATAAATGGGGTAGACCTGCAAAGCCGGCTGGGATGTTGTAAAAGCTTGTTACATAAATCGCCTGCTGGAGAGCACTGAGTGGTATTAGTGGGAGAGTTAATGTACTGCAAAAATACCTAGTCATTTTGTTTACTCCCCAAATGACACTTAGGAATTCAAGGTCAGGTTTAAATTTGTACTTTTCTTCCCTGAAACAGATGGAAGGGCAAGGATCTCCAGCATCAGTCTGGAATGCGGCTTGTTCGGAAGTCCTGCTGTCATGCTTCCGGCAGCCTGCTTTTTTCAGGGGAGGCCAGCTGAGCAGGCATTTGTCATGCAAAGAGCAGAGACATAACAAGGTCCACAGAAGGAAGATTAAGAGCACAAAATTAGGCCATGTGGCAATAACTGTGACCTGCTGGGAAGCAGTAGCAGCACCTGGGAGAAAGTGAGTCGTTGTGAATACAGGAGACGTGTGTCACAAGGAGAGAGGGGGGGGGGGGGGGGGAAAAACAGTGAACAGCAGGTTTTGCAAACAGTGACCACAGGCACCAAACCCAGGCCATACTGCAGATGGATCTGGGAAGGATTGCATGAAACACACACACATTCTCATACGCAAAGAGCTCAGCACTCCTAATAGATATCACAGAAAGGAACATAAGCAGGAGGAGCACCTTTGAACAATTACGTTTTATATGAACAAAGAAATGGTCTCTATTTTTGTTTCAGTAGGCTCCGTGCCCAACGTGGAACCCAACATGACCCTGAGATCAAGACCTGAGCTGATATTGAGAGTCGGACCTCCAACCGACTGAGCCACCCAGGTGCCCCAGAAATTGTTTCTATTTTAATGGTATTTTCTCTCTTTGGAAAATTTCTCCAAGATTTGAATTAAAAAATGTTGAAATACAAATTAGAATAGGATTTTCAGGTTATGATTCTACATTTCCAAAACTACCACCTGGACAGATAAATAATGAACGAAAGACTTTTTCCTCTCTTACATTTCTCTCCTCTATTCATTCATTTAACCGGTATTTATCAAACACCCAGCACAAGCCAGCCCTGTGCAAACCTCTGGAAGTACAACGATGATCCGCGTGGATGTGGTTCCTGGTCCCCAAGTTAACATCCCAAAAGGGAAGTCAGATACCAATTAAAAAATCTCACCATATTGATGAAGTCCCAGAACCTAAGTCAGGTTCGGTGGGGTGAGGAGGTTCGGAGCCGACGACTAAAGAAAGAATTCTTAAGACGTCGTTGGTGCAAAATGGTGGTTTATTAAAGCACGGGGACAGGGCCCGTGGGCAGGAAGAGCTGCTGCCCCGGGTTGTGAGGAGTGGTTGGTTATATACACAGGAGTTGGGTAGGTGAGGACAAAGGGGTGTTCAGAAGGGCTATTGGGGCAAAGAATACTATCAGGATATTGAAGGCTTAGTTGCTATCAAGTAAAGACAATTGAGAGTCTCCTGGTGGAATGTTACATTCCTGCTATCAAGCATCCTTGTTAATGAGATTTAAGTTTAGAAGAAATTTAACTTTATTTACTTTTCCTTCTACCTCCACCTCCTTCGGTTTTTATGGAGGGGAGGGTAACATTAGGCTTGAGGAACTGAGTTCTGTGTCTTTGGAAATTGGGCTATTGATAAGGTAACTTCTTTGTTGTAATCTCAAGGACATTTGCAAACCAAGGGAGACTCCTGTCTTGCAGGATTGTGATCTCAGCAAGTTAACTATTTATCATTTTATGGCAGTCAGGGGTGCCTGAGGAATGCTACACCTATGGAGGGGAGCGGATGAAAGGGGGGGTGCAAGGCGCCAGCTCTTGCTTTGTCCTCAGCCAGCCTCCTGCTCCCTCATCAATATCATAAGTACAAATGGAAAGGCTGTTATGCAGTAAGACCACTGCAGACTGTGGGAGCACGTGATCTCATCTGTAGACTCCGGAGAGAGTTGCTCGAAGAAATGACATTTTACCTAAGCTCCAAGAAGAGAAGTTTTTTTAATTCCTGCCAGTTGAGGCACGATTTTGTTTTTGTTTTTAATATCATGTGATGTAAGTATCAAGGCCTTGAGAGAAAGACAAGCCAAAAAGGTTTTACTGTTGCTTGCTGATCTCTCTGAAGAAAATGGTACTACTTTCAGTGCTTCTAGCTGTCTATCTAAACGTGGGCTTTTTCTAACATCTTTAAGATTCTGGATGTCACTGCAAATGCCTGAACCTCTGCAGGACTGGTGGGCCACAGTACAGAGGGAGGAATGAGAGAGGCATTTGGATTCTTTTTATATTACTTGCTCCAAGAATTGAAATTGCCAGGTTTTGGTGAAAATCAAGCTCTGTTCTCTTACCTCATCCAGGATGCCAAGGAACAAATATCTCTCATTTTTCTAATAATATAAAAAGACAAGCAAGTATAATCTCTAAACAAAACAAAACAAAAACATAACAATGTCTCTGAACAAGACATTTTTATGAAACAAAAGAATGTCTCTGAGCAAGACATTCTGCGGGTACTACATTTTCTCTTCTGGAGAAGGAAATCACAGATCTTGGTATAATTTGCTTAAGAACAATAGACAATAGACACTTTTGGTTCCATCTATTTTCTGTAAGAAGAAAACATTTTTCGCAGCAGAGAATGAAGGCCTTCAGATTTATAAAAGTGTTTTGCTGAGATTTTCCACAAAAATGAGTTGTTGGTAAAGGATGCTAAAATAAGGAATGTGGATGAATATCCAAGGAATAAACAATATACCTTCAAAGGCCCTGGGGTAGATGATCATGGTGCATATGAGGAGATGAAGAAAAGTCATTGTGGCTGGAGCAGAGGAACTAATAAGGCAAGTGGAAGAGATGAGGTTGAAGAGGTGCCAGATGCTATAGGGCTTTAAAGAACAAGCTAATGATTCTGATCTTTTTTCTTAAAGCAATAGAGATCCATAAAAGGGTATTTAGCAGGAAAGTAATAACAACAGATGCATGTTTTTAAAAGATCACATTTTCCACCACTTGGAGAAGAGATTTGAGAGGAGCAAAAGTAGATGATGGGAACGGGTGAGGGGGCTATGGTAACAGCTTAAGAGGGAGATGATGATAGCTAGACTTAGGATGGTGGTTGTGGGAGAAAACAGAAGAAATTAACAGGATCTAGGGGTGCCTGGGTGACTCAGTCTGTTAAGCATCTGCCTTCAGCTCAGGTCATGATCCCAGCATCCAGGATTCCCTGCTCAGTGGGGAGTCTGCTTCTTCCTTTCCCTCTGCCTCTCCCCAACACCTGCTTGTGCTCCCTCTCTCTTTCTCAAATAAATAAAATCCTTAAAAAAAAAGAAATTAATTGGACTTAATCATAGATTGGATTATAGAAGATAAAGGAGATGGAGTTGTCAAGGATGAGTTCTTCATTTTGAGCTTCTTTCTGTAAATATGTGGATAGTGATGGTATTCACCAAGAAGGGAAATCCTAGTACAAATAAGCTTTGTGGGGTGATGGTAGAAGAATCAATGTGTTTAGCTTAGAAATGTTGAGTCTGAAGTGCTTTGGGGATATCAGGTGTTTATATTATTGGAAAGTTGCATATTTATCCCACAGTTGAGAGATATGGGATGAAGATTTGAACTGGAATATTGATGGTGGAGATGTAAGAATGGATGAGATTGCCTAGGGAGAGAATGTAGAATGATGCATTGAGGAGGAAGATGGGCAGGCAAAGAAGACAAAGAAAATAGAGAGAAAGGAAAATCAGAGAAGTGGTTTCACGGAGGCTGAGGTTTCACAGAGGACTAAAAAATGCCTGCTAGGTTAGTGACATGAAGGTTACTTCTGGTGGTAAAAAGAGTCATCTCTACAAATGAGAAAAAACTACTTCAGAGTATGTTGATTAAGGAGTAGAGGGGCGGATAAATAGAGTAAGTGTAGACAACAAATCTTCCAAGAAGTTGGATGTCAATGGAAGATGAATATGGAAGAAAGAAGTAAAACTAGGAAGGTCCCTAAAAAATATAAATGGGTGAGATTTGAACATACCTCAGTGCTGAACGGAGGGTGCCACTGAAAGAAGGAAAAGTTGATGGTACAAAAGGGAAAATGGATTCTGGAAGACATAACTATTTTAAATCAGTGGAAGATGAGATCCTGACCACCTGTGTAAGGACTAAACTTAGAGTAGAGGAAAGGGAGAAGAAAGTTGAGAACATTGCCTCTGGTGGTTTGTATTTTCTTTTCCAAGAGCAAGGTTATGCCCAGAGCAAGAGAAAAGAGATGGGATTGATGAATTGAAAATTTGAGAAAAGTAGTGGTCATGACATGGTCATTTCAGGGAATGGGTAAACAAGTTAATCAGAGTAGCATTGATAGATTTTCCAATAATGTTTGAAAGACAACTGAAATTGTCTTGTCATGAATTTGTGGTGGTGAGTAACTGCCCTATTATGAGATTTTTCTCCCAACGGTTCTTCAACAAGAACTTAGAAACACAAGCATTGATATGATAGCTCATCAAATCTTAGTTATATATGGAAGAAAATAAGGATAAAATAAGCTTATGAGTAGAGCAAAGCCAGAGCTGTTAATAGAGTCGATGCCCACATGAGTTTGAAGGATGATGTTAGCATAAGTAATTGAACAAGAACTCTGGCTTTAATCAGAGAGTGGATGTCAGATTTGTAAGTTAGAATTTTAAGTGTTGGGTGTTTTAAGCTCCAGGATGTGACTCAGGGATTGGTGAGTAGAGGGGCAGTAGAGGTGAAGTAGAGGAGTAGAAGAGTAGAGAAAAAGTCAAGAGAATGAGGGCCAAAGTGTGGAGTGGATCATGTGTTCATATATCAGAGCAGGGATTGGGGTGAGATGATCACTATTAGACCATATAAGATTCATTAATAAATGAGTACAAATAATGGAGAGGTCATAACAGTGAAAAGAAAGAATGGCTAGTAGGGCTGAAAAGCATGTGCCTCCATGAAGCATCATATTCAACAAAACCATGGAAGTGACACAGAAACAGCAAGGAGGACACCAACCCGATCTCTAATCCCTGAGGCTCATGAGGTATGGAAAATGAGCAACATCCTTTTCCCCCCACAAATGGCCTATGCCCAAGGCAACTCCAGAGTCTTAGCATCTACTTCTCTGGGCCATCTTCCCTCACTCTCCTAAATCTATCATTTCTGTCTGTCAAAAGTCTCTGAAACAATGCAATCATTTCTTCAAAAATATAAATACTATTTGCTGCTTGAAAGATTCTTTGTTTGTTTGTTTGTTTGTTTACCTAGTTTAACTCTAAGATAGTCAATGCTGCTAGGTCAATAGACCTAGCAAGATCATTTTAGAAGAAAACTGGGATAACATTCCACTTTTTTAAAAGTCTAGATTGGACTTTAACTTTTAAAGTAAGACCTTCAAGGAAAACTCATCAGAGACTCATATTCACAATCTATTCAGCTGGTATATTTGGGTTTGATGCTCAGTATGTCTGTAATAGCATACTTTCACACTTCCACATCTCCACAGTTACAAGGTCTTAATCATAATGAGTCATAATGAACTCGTCTTTGGTAAGTGGGATTAACATTCCCACATGAACTTGAGATGCTAAATTATTAATAGCCTCCTAAGGCCTTTGGATTTTTTACTGCGATGCCTCCAAGGCTTTCACAGAAGTTTAAGATCATTAAAATAAAATGTAGGCTCAAAATATAAAAGTTTTTAAACCTATTCTTCCCTGCATGTTTTCAATATTCTTCAAGATATGAGAAAACTAACAATAAAGGCCACCATGAGCTTCTCTTGAGGTAAATATTAACGCATTGAAATTAACAACAGTTTAAAAATATTATTGCAGCATACTGGGGGGAGAAAAAAACCCTCCAAACATTCTGTTTTTACTGTGTGGGATTTATGGCTCAACAGTATAACCTCTTTGACAGTCTGTGTTGGCATCAAACCAATGCTACGCAATGACAAATGAAAAATTGAAACTGTGAGATATTCCCCAAAAGACATGTGGTTTTACCAGGTTTTGCCAAACTTTCATGAGAAACTTTGATCACATAGAATATGTCTAAATGCTGAAGTATTTCTCATTAAAAAGTCAAAGAGGTAGAGCACCAGGGTAGCTCAGTAGGTTAAGCATCTGACTCTTAGTTTCATCTCAAGTCATGATCTCAGGGTCCTGAGATCGAGCCCTGTAGAGAATCCACGGTCAGTGGGGAGTTGGCTTGAAGATTCTCTCCCTCTACCCTTCTTCCCACTTGCGTGTGTGCACATATGCATATGCATTTTCTCTCAAAATAAATATAAACATCTTAACAAAAAAAAGCATAGGGTAAAGGAAATGAAGGAAATGGAGGGACTTGGGCATAACTATGTTACCTTCCTTTCCTTTAAGAGTGAGAATGGAAAAAAAGGTCCCCCCAAAAAAGGCCCTACAAAGGGATTTCCAGAAGATATATAGATTGCTACAATTTTTAAATGGACTTCAGGTTGTGAAAGGGTGAAAAGTAACATATAGGTAAGGACGAACAAGCACGATATTTACCAAAGAAATGTAATCAAAAACATGTTCGTTTCAAAGGAAATAGCTTTGCGATAGCCGGACAGAAATGACATGACGAGGACATTCAGAGAAGTTGCAGCAAAAAAAAAACAAAACAAAGAAATTAAGAATCCTAGATCTGTGGTGGATGGAACTCCTCCAGAGGAGAAAGCAATGCCAAAGGGTGTGAATTACAGGATGGAAACAGGAATGGGTGATAATCATTTTATGAAAAGGAGGAACCCGAGGAGTCAAAGTAGGAAAGAAAAGGGGGAGTTCCTAGAAAACCTAGGGATGTGACAATGTCATACAATCATGGAAAAAGCAAAACTTCGAGAAGGGAGACTTAAAACAAATAACACATACGTGCAGATAGGTGGTGAGACAACTACAAAGCTCAAGATACATTTTTAAAACAACTTTTTTTAAAATGACAGTGTCAGGGCACCTGGTGGCTCACTTGGTTAAGCGTCTGGCTTCTGCTTAGGTCATGATCCCAGGGTCCTGGGATCAAGCCCCACATCAGGCTCTCTGCTCAGTGGGCAATCTGTTTCTCCCTCTGCCCTTCAACCCTGCTTGTGCTCTCTTTCTGTCTCTCTCTCTCTCAAATAAATAAATACATCCTTTAAAAAAAATGATAACACCGACTATGAAAAGATGAAGCATGGGGTGACTGGCTTCAGGGCTCATTTCCCTGACTGTATTAGTTTGCTAGGGCTCTCACAATAAAGTACCACAAACTGAGTGGCTTGAACAACAGAAGTGTGTCGTCTCACTATGTGGAAGCTGGAAGTCAGAGATCCAGGGGTGGATAAAATTGGTTCCTTCAGAGGGCTGTGAGGGAAGGATCTGTTCCCAGCCTCCCTTTGGCTAATAAATGGACATCTACTCTCTTGGTCTTTTCACCTGAAAGTCTTTCTGTGTGTCTATCTGTGCCTCCCACTTTCCCCCTTTTAGAAGGACACCAGTCATATTGTATTAAGGAACCACCTACTCCAGGATGACCTCATTCTAACTCAACCAGTTTCATCTGCATCGATCCTATTTCCAAATAAGGAAACATTCTGAAGTATTGGGGGTTAGGACTTCAACATGGGAATTTTAGCACACAATTCAATCCATAACAGTGGTCAACAGTTTTGCCAGCAGGATGCCAAGCGGCAATGAGATTTCCATGTGACCTACACATCACCGAGGGTCCCCCGCTCTTTGAAAGTTAAGTATAATCACATTGGAACCCCATTCAGGCCCAGCAGATATGTATTAGTGATTCCCCTGGGGGCTTATATCGCCAAAGCCAGCTCTGGTGCCTTCTCCATCCTGCACTGCAATGACCCAGAAACATGATACACCCCTTACCTCCTTGATGTTCACTAAAAAAATAAATAAATAAGAGCCCCGCTCATCAAGTATCTGTGAAGGTAACAACTGTTACTGAAGATCTGAAGGTCACTGGAGGGGGGAAAGCTGGAACATATGGGAAGCACACTGTGAGCAACATATTAACCTTCCTGCTATTAAGAGTCCTTTAGATCAGCTTCCCATCAGACTCCCTTGCCAAGGTTACTGCCTCCTGCTGCCTGGCATGTCTTCAAGCTGCCAGGTCATCCCAGTGTTTCCTGCAGTCCTCCACGAGCTAGAGTTCTCTGAAGAAGAGGAGAAAGGCAGAGAGGTCCTGATCCCCACTTGGTCACATCTGTCACATTGGTCCCAGAGCAGGCCACCTGCACCCTTGTATTTCAGTGGCCCCCTTGTGATTAAAGCTCTCTCAGCTTCCCTTTGGAGCCCCTCTCTCTGTAAGACTCATTCATGGTGCGATCCTGTACCAAATTAAAGACATACTCCCTCCATTCCTCATCTCCCCTCCATTCCTTGTCTCCTTCTGCCCAGAGCACAGGGCAAAATGCCTTTAACTCGCTTCATGCAGATGAAGTTCTTCCAGCCCCACCTATGAGTTCAGGCTTGTCTGAGTCCCCAAATAGACTCAAGTAGGGACTTTTATTTCATTTATTTATTAAACTTCCTGAAATGGGAGTTTCAGCAATGAAAAACCAAAAAATTCCTGTCAGAAGGAAATTGAAATTGTAAGAGAAATGATCTAAGGGAGTGAGGATCTGTCCTTTCAATCTGTCAAAAACCAGGGGAACATATTAAAATATGATATATAGAAAACTCTCAACAGAAAGCACAAAGGCAAAGATTCTAAAGAGCCAAGTAAATATTTCCAACTGCTAGGATATTCAGCAAGTACAAGTTTGAAAATGCAAAGGTGAAATACTGGAGCAAAATATCAAGACAACATCTAAGGGACAATTCTGTCGACAGAGTCAAGCCTGATAAGAGGAGAAAAGAAATCAAGCAAGATTAAAGACATTACCTACCTAAGAGGAGAATAAAGGGAGATAGTTTGCTTAGGAACTAGAAACAGACTGAAGTTTAGCCAGAAAAAAAAGAAAGAGAGAAAAAAGATCTTTAAAAGGAGCGCTGCATGGAATTGTTTCCAGAACAAGGTACAGAAAAGACTGATTCCAATGGAGCTGTGATGGATCCAATGGCGCCCTTCCCAGATCCCCTGCTACTAGTGAAGCTACCTCAGCTCCTGGGAGCACTGTGGGCCCTTCAGCTGGGAGCACTGCAGGCCCTTCGGCTGGCAGCTCCTTCAAGGATTGCCTCAGCTGGGGAAGGAGCCTCACTCAAGGTCACATCCCTTCCGACAACAGCCTGTATCCCATGATGGTTCAGTGCGGTGGTAGAATGGGCTCAGCCACTCTGACACAACTCAGAATAGCCCTGAAGGACCATTCTAGTTCCAGAGTTCCTGAGGCAGAGGCTGCCATTTGGTCTGCATCGCAACTCTACCTCTGCTTCCGCCATATTCCTTCCTCCTTTCCCTTTCTTATGTGCTGATACTAAAAAGCATTCCTTAATTAACAGTATGCCCACTAAACCCCATCTCAGAGCCAGCTTCCCGAGGAAGCCAACTGGTGATGGAAGGTGATTCGCTTATATGAATAGGCATATATGAATATAAATTCATTTGCTTATTCGAACAAATTTATATGAGAATTTTAAAAATTATTGGTGTTCTTAGTCCATTATGGTGCTATAATAAAACACCATGAACTGGGAAGCTATAGATAACAGAAATTTGTTTTACATAGTTCTAGAGCCTAGAAAGTCCTAAACCAAGTCACCACAGCTTTGGGGTCTGGTGAGATTCAGCCTCTTCATCAATAATCTCTTCTCTATGTAACCTTACACAGAGGAAGGGGCATGGGACCTCTGTCAGGCCTCTTTATATGGGCACTACTCCATTCCCAAGATCTCCACCTTATGATTAAATTACCTCACAAAGACACGACCTCAAAGTACCACCACATTAGCAAACCAGGTTTTCAACGCCTGAGATCTGAGGGAACACAAACATTTAATGTACGCCAAATGGTGGGAGTAAGATGCTAAGCAGGGGAGGAATTCCTGTGTTCACAACTTCATTGCTTGATTCTTTAAAACGTTAAGGATTATCTGAAAACTTTTGGCTTTTAATGTCATATGCAAGAAAAGCCAATAGTTTAAACAAGCAGGTATATCCTAAATCAAGTGTTAGAGGGAGAGAAGAAAAGAATTATTACATGAGGCCAGTAACACTGTTGGTAAATTTCTTAAGTGGGTCTTATTGTAAAGCCTGGTGTGTATGGTAGAAAGATGATAAACAAGCCACCGTGTTGTGCCGTAAAGAGATGAAGCATAGCAGCTAGTGGCTGAAGAGAAATAAAGAAGCAAGACAGGGAAGGGTCTAACTTGTGTTGTAGGAGGATATATTAAAGCCATAAACTGTAAGCAACCATGTTCTATCATGAAGAGCGAAGATGAGAGATGAAGGGAAAGTCTCGGTGAAATTTAGGTCCTTAGTTTCAGTTTATTGTTTAGCCCTACAAAGAGCTGTATTCTTCCTCTATCTCCTGATGGAAATCTTAGGTTTTGTAGAAGAGCTTTGGTTTGAAGACACTCTTAAAGAATAGGTGGATAATCAATAATTAGAAAACAGAAGCAATCTCCGGGGTCAACTTCCTTATCCATGGTTGATTTCTACCATTAAAAAGGTGTGTTGTATCAATGGCAAGTTCATTTTTTTTTTTAAGATTGTTTATTTATTTATTTGACAGACAGAGATCACAAGTAGACAGGCAGGCAGAGAGAAAGGAGGAAGCAGGCTCCTCGGTGCGTGCAGAGAGCCCAATGAGGGGCTCGATCCCAGGACCCTGGAATCATGACCTGAGTTAAAGGCAGAGGCTTTAACCCACTGAGCCACCCAGGCGCCCAGGCAAGTTCATTTTGAACATTAAAAGCATCCTGTATTTCTATATTAATTAACATTAAAAGAAATCAATGACATAAAGAAAGAAGATTTCACAATTGCATGTTAATAACCTAATTAACATAAAATACTGTATCTCCATATGTGGAGGTATGCACCCACTTACCATTGGATCATGAAATTTTTAAGGCTACTTTATATATTTTTATACTGGTGAACTGTCTGTGACATCCTAGAACCCGTTTCATGTTTAATATTGAGGAAATAATGAAATCAAAGATGAAGGCACAAAGAATCAGTTTGAGGTAGACTTTCCTATATAACAGAAAATGAAAGCCTATAGGTATGAGAAGAGAAGGATTTATCAAAAGTGGTAAAACATAAAAGGATAGACGTTAAGAAAACTATAACTTTATTAAAAAGGAAAAAACATTTGAGAAATAGAAACTGTTGAGAGACAATTTTCCATAGATTTCTTGCATTTGGCCTAATCTTCTTAACACAGGACAACTTAAGAAACAAACAGCCTCGAAACTAGAGACTGTGGAATCCTCTACAGAAATTTAGAGATTTATCTCAGCACAGACATCCCAGGATAGTAAAGATAAAGTCCTCTTCCTTTTCACCCAGAGACGTACATTCTGAGATAATGAGTCATCTCTCTCCAGAGGGGAAAAAGACAAGGTGTCCCAGCAACCCCATTTAGCTCAGCACCTCCCAGTCTTGGGACTCCTTTCCAGTGATGTAGTGTCACTGAATGCCTAGGTAACCTCAGGCCCTCATCACATCATTATGTGGGGATTAGGGTGTGAGAAGCAACATCCATAATGCTGCTCTGACTCTTGTTCTTCGTGTGAGTGACAAATGGTCTATTTCTCTGACTCAAGTTTCTTGTATTCTTCTATCAATGGATACCTAAAGCTGGGGCAGGCTAACTCGTGATCTTTCAAGAAGAGTAAAATCTTAGACCCTTCACAGTTTTAGACGTATCAGAAACGAAATGTAAATTGTGTTGTTTCACCTGGTGTTGGGAAAAGACACGCATATATTTGAACACGCTGACCCTAAGATAATCAAAGGTAAGTCCTTAAAGTGCAAAATCCTACAGAGATATAAGGAGATGGATTCAATAACTCATAATTTTAAACTCAGCTATGATGGATATTGGTAGCACGACATCCTTTAGATGTGATACATCACTTACTGAATTCATTTTTCCATAGATAGCTGTCAAATTTGATGTTTACACACATAAATACAAATTGCATTTGTATATGTCTATATTCATGTATTCATATATTTTTTCACTTTCCTGTCATCTTTCACCAGATGTGGTTTATTTTATTTTGTCCTCACCCTTCCTGCCCAGTGCTTGCCTACTCACTCTTTGCTGGGTTGTGATTGTTGCCTCAACATTTTTTCACTTTCCCTAGCTCTGAATTTTGAGATGCTCCATATGCTTTATTTTTCCATGAGGTCTAGCTGAAGTTTATCAGCTTTGTCCCATTTCTCAGAAGGACAAATAACAGCCAACAGCCACCACTGACTGATGGAAGAAAGAGCTGCTTATCCTATCATCCAGTGATCCCCTTTTAACTCTTCCAGAATGACCTTCCTCCAGAGACTATCTGGACCTTCAAGTATTGCAAGAGATAGAGACACCTGTTGGGAACTTGAATTAAATGTCAAGAAATAGCTCTCCTGACAGGGCTCTTAAAATGTTCCAGACATTCTGGCAATGAAAACAGTTGTAATTCTCTTTACGGTCTTTGTATTTGTCCAAGCTGCCCCCTCTCAATTGCTCTTTTTTTTCAAGATGCAGTTTTATTGTTCATTATCAGAACAAACAGTTTTGATTGCTCCATTCAAAAGGTCCACATCAAAATAGGCTATAAAGATGTTTCCTGGAAAATTGACTATTGTTACTTAAATGTACATTTGTCAGACAGCCCTAAAGAATCCTAGTAAGTGTCTACATTTACATAAGATTAATTTACATCTCTACTCTTGCACTTTCAATGCCTTTCATTTTTCTTTTTCAGTATTAGTTTCTTAACCTCTCTTCTCTTCACCGCATTCTGTAAGACCTCAGCACTCTCCCCCTGTGCGTGAAATACTTGGTGGAGACTTCAGCAGATACTATTGCATTGTTTCTAGGACTAGGGTTGTTTGCCCTTGTCTAATTGGGATAGCTTCCATTACCGAGTCTCATCCTACTCACACACAATATGCTAAAATAAAATGCCTCCCTTGTTCTGCTATTTAGTTTAACCATCTGTGACATAGGAGAGTAGAAAAAGGGAGAGGGAGGTAAGTCCCTGAAAGCAGAGAAGAAACTTGACTTGGACATGGAAGTGATTGGAAGAGATAATATCCATATCAGGATAATTCAGGGAACTTTGTTTGAAATGTCTATTCAAGTGAGGCTGAGACAGGTTTTTCTGTGGCGGTCCTTGAGTTGCTCAGTCACTAATTCTCTCTACTCTGATATGCCGCAGAGAGGAGAGAAGTGGAGGGAAACGGGTATGTTGGGGTCTGTACTTGGCAAAATCCTGGAAATCTGAACTGTGATGTCAGAGCCTCAAATCGTAGCTGAGAGTTAAAGAGGATCTTCAAGTTCGTCTGGACTTGGCTTAGGGCCCAGCAGGAGACCAAAAATAGAGAGGTGCAAAGACGAAATCCAAAGAGCTTTTGTGAAGCCTGCATTAGGAAAAGATCAGGTTGGGTCCTGAGGTGGGAAGGATGTGGCAAACAAGACAGTTTTGGGGACCTGGGAATAGCCAGAGTGGCTATGGAGCCTGGAGGCTGGGGAGCAGGCATCTTTATCTAGCCTTTGATGCTATTGCTGTTCTTCTAACTTGTTTTCCCCATTTCTAGCTTTTCTTCTTATATTTATTCCATCAGTTAACAATCACAGAGCACGTAGGATGCAGCGGACATTGTACCAGGCAGCACGCAAAGTAGATAAGAGCGTGTTCCTCCCTTAGTAATTACCCTATTACAGGAGATTATAGTCTAGGCCTACATTTCCCAAACTATGTGTAAAGAATCATTACTGTTCCCATAAGCTATAAATAAATATTTTCTGACATTTTGGTTCTGTAGTCAAAGGAATTTGGAAAATGCCTATAAGATTCCGCTGTTGGATAATGACAATGTATATTAACCCAGGAAATGTACTGACATATCCTGTAATACAGAAATTTTTAACTCATTGTTTTATCAATTTATGTGACCATGGAACTTGTTTCTTATAAAAATTTGTAATATCCTAAATGAGGGATACACCACACTAAGGATGAAATATTTGACATCTGAATGATAATGAGATATTTGACATCTGAATGATAACATAACATAAGAACATGCTTATAATAGGGGATTTAAAGTATTTGTTTAGTAAGGCCAACATCTGGGCTAGAAAGTGTCAGGGACACTTTCTAGTCGTGAAGCTACTGGTTTTCAAAGCTGCAGCAGACCTTGGACAGAGGGACAGGATTAGGACAAGTTAAAATGTCACCAGGCTTGCTGGATTGTTTTTTTGTTTGTTTGTTTTTTCTTTTTTTGAGATTTTGCCTTAAAAAAAAAGATTTTTATTTATTTATTTGAGCGAGAGCATGTGCAAGGAAGAGAGCACAGCAGGGTAAAAGGCAGCAGGAGAAGCAGGCTGAGCAGAAAGCCCAACACAGGGCTCGATCCCAGGACCCCAAGACCCCAGGACCCCAGGATCATGATCTGAGCCAAAGCCAGAGAGTTAACCAACAGAGCCACCCAGATACACTGCCATGTTTCTTGAATAAACATTCCTTAGGTTGCTACAAGCCTTTACTTAATTTTCGGAGTTCTGAAAAGGGTGATTTTGACAGTTTCATTGCTTTTATAAACAAGTAGGTTTTTGGAGGTCCTTACTCCAGCAATCCCTCCATGCATTTTTTTTTTTTTTTACTGTATCTTTATTATTGTTGTTCTCTATACTAGGAATGTACTTGTCCCTTGTTTATGCTGCTTGGAAAATTATCATTCAGATGTCAAATATCTCATCCTTAGTGTAGCTTCCCTTTCTTCTTCTCCTCCCAGGAAGAATTAATTATGCCTCATTTGACTTGTTCATACATTTTATAGCAGTGATCACATAGTCTCATGTTTAGCTGTTTCAGAGTTCCACATTTGGTTATAAATATTGTGTACTATACTACACACCCTAGGGATCACTGTTCATAGTAATCTTGAACATGTCCCCTAGAGTTACAGAGTGAACAGTCTGCATGGCCAAACCTGGGTGCCTTCTGTCTGTCTCCACCAATTAACATAAAATACTTACAATAGAAATAAGGTCTAATTCAAATTTGTTTGCCGGAGATTGAGTCCAAAAGTTCTCTGAAGTACATACTCAATAATTTAACAAATGAATGAATAAAATATATTCTTCCTATCCTTGTTATAGATCATAAACAGGCCTTCCTCAGAAAAACTTACAATGTGGAATATGAACAAGAAATCATAATAACTGAACTAAATAGAGACCTATAACTGCCATAGAGTTAGGAATACAATTCCTATTATTTCCACAGCAAGAGAGAATGATTAGAAAATTCATGAATTAACCTTCTGTTTATTATGGGATTTCTACTTAATTCATGTTAAAGGCCTTAATTATACATGTTTCCATATGTCTTATTAAGAACTTATGTTTCGTGAAACAGAAGCTGCCTAGAGATGGCTGAAATAAAGAGGAATTTTTATAAAGAATCAGATATTACATGGAAACTGAATGCAGAACTTGAACATGACCTCTTTACACACTGCAAGTCAGAACTAAAAAGTCCATAGTAAAGCCCTCCTTCCATTTCTCCAAGACCATTCTCTTGGATTCTTATCTTCTCTCTCTGCATATTTGTTTTATTCTTTTCTTTCTCCCTAAAGACCTATTTTCTTTTAAAGATTTTATTTATTTATCTGACAGAGAGAGATCACAAGTAGACAGAGAGGCAGGCAGAGAGAGAGAGAGGAAGAGAGAGGGAAGCAGGCTCCCTGCTGAGCAGAGAGCCCGATGCAGGACTCCATCCCAGGACCCCGAGATCATGACCTGAGCCAAAGGCAGGGGCCCAACCCACTGAGCCACGGAGGCGCCCCAAGACCTATTTTCTTTAGGTCAGCCTGCACAAGGTCACCACAGCCCAGGCTTCAGTACTATTTCTGTTACACATCACATCAAACTAACTAGAGTTTCTGAGTCCCTGTTTCTGTTTCCCACAAGAGCTAATCCGCTGGACAAGCTTGGATCAGGTGTGAGCTGCTGGGATAAATAGCTGTGCACGGGGCGGGGGCGGGGGGGCAGGGTTACATGGCTCCCAAGTCTGTGGGAGCTCACTCACTAGAAGAAAATGGGCAATGAGGATAGGGCCGTGGGTGGTGGGGAGTTTAACTGGAGACATCTATATTAGTCTGTTGCAGCTGCCATAACAAAATACTATAAGCTGGATGACTTAAACAATAAAAATTTATTTTCTCACAGTTTTAGAGTCTAAGGGTCCAAGATCAAGGTGCCAGTAGAGTTTTCCTGGCTAGCTGATGACCACCTTCTTGCCAAGTCTTCACCTGATCCTTCCCTGTGGAGCCTTGAAGAGAAATTTCTATTGACTCTTCCTTTTCTTCTAAGGCTACCAGTCATATTGGATCAGGGTCCCACATTATAGTTAACTTTAATTAATTCTTTAAAGGCCCTACCTCCAAATATGGGGGCAGGGCTTCAACATATTGAATTTTAGAGGGACATAATTCTCCATAACAGCATCCCAAAAGTTATCCACAATGCCATATAAGATGATATCTGAGTTTAATTTCTGAATGTAATACACATTGTTTTACATACTAATAATGGTTGTTAATGGTCTGGAACTGTTAAAGATTTGTTAAAAAATAATTTGTGAATTAGCTTTCTTCTTTGTGACCAATATCCTCACAGGTGTATATACATGTGTGTAATATATGGTCATATATACTCAATTCTCAATTATCCATACTAATGAAGATGTAGAGTGAACATTCAGATGGTCTAAAATCAAGAGTTTTTTTGTACTTGCTCTATCCTAGTAACCAAATGTCCTACAGGAAGCACCAGTAACATTGAGAGGGACAAGAATGTAACTTTGCCATGCCTTTCTATATAGATGGCCATACCTTCAATGAGTAGGAAAGATGCTCTGTGGAGTTATGTAGATATCTCCATCCTATTTTATTTAGTAAGGGAGGAGAGTTGTATGGCAAAAAGCATGAAACTGGGCCTCAAAGAAATAGGAGTAGACCTGGCAGAAAACTAAGGGAACTTTTCAATAGTATGCAATTTCAATGTATTTATCACAGCACTCAGAGAGTGATAACTAAATTCTAAAGGGGACCAAAACAATCCCCTCTAAACAAACACTACTCAACTCCACCACTAAAATTTATTTACCCAAACCCAATGACTTATTCAAGTACTATTTGGTTGCCATTCTCAAAGCAAAAATCCTAATATCATCTCAGTTTAGGGATATTGTTCTGCTCCCAGTAAGTAATTCTGAGTCCTCTGGGTCTTCAGGAAGCTAGTTATATGATAACATCATTAAATCTTGAATCATTCCAAGACTACTCCATTGAATGCTGCCCTAATTCTGCTGTGCCCATCTTGGCTGCCAAATCAACAGAAGGAACTAACACAGATTGAGCACCTATTATGTACAGTACACCTACTTAGAACATTTTAATTTCAGATAATACTTCTAATAGTCAGCTAACTCCTTTAAATATAGAAACAAGAAATAGATAAATCTACCATATTTGTCAATAAGTCTTTATTTATAATTTTTATGGTATAGAGCTATAGAGTATATGCAGTGTAGTACAGTGGTTAGGAATAAGGACTCTGGAATTAAAATGCTGAGGTTCAAACCCCAGGTCTACCACTTACTAGCTGTGTGACCTTAGCCAAATAACTTAAGCTCTCTATGCTCCAGTGTCATTACTAAAAAGGGATAATAATAACTTCTACCTCATAGGATCACTGGGAGGATTAAAAAATAAATGGAAATGTTTAGAGAAGTTTGGGGTACATAGTCAGTACTATGCTACTTGTTGCTACAATTACAATCTCTATTATTTCCCTGTTAGCTACTATGGCAGGCATACTCTAAGATGGTTTCCGATGTTTTCCGTTTCCCAGTATTCACACCCTTTGTGTAATCTCTTCCCCTCAAGTGTAGGTAGAACCTATGAATGGCTTCTTTTTATTTATTTATTTATTTATTTATTTATTTATTTAATTTATTTATTAAAGATTTTATTTATTTATTTGATAGAGAGAGATCACAAGTAGGCAGAGAGGCAGGCAGAGAGAGAGAGGAGGTAGCAGGCTCCCTGCCTAGAAGAGAGCCCGATGTGGGACTCGATCCCAGGACCCTGAGATCATGACCTGAGCCGAAGGCAGCGGCTTAACCCACTGAGCCACCCAGGCGCCCTTTTTTTTTTTAATTTAAATTCCATTAACCAACATATAGTATATCTTTTATTTTCAATAATTCATTAATTGCATATAATACCAGTGGTCATCACATCATGTGCTCTCCTTAATGCCCATCACCCAATTACCTCATCCCCTTACCTACCTCCCCTTCCGCAACTCTCAGTTTTTTCCTAAAGCCAAGAGTCTGTCATGGTTTTTTATCCTTCTCTAATTTCTTGCCATTCAGTTTTCCCTCCCTTCCCCTTTGATCCTCTGCATTGTTTCTTATATTCACATATGAATGAAACCATATAATTGGTCTTTCTCTGATTGACTTATTTCAGTCTGCATAATACCCTCTAGTTCCAGTTCCATCTATGCTGACATAAATAGTAAGATGTCATCCTTCCTGATGGCCAATATCCTTGTGTGTGTGTGTGTGTGTGTGTGTACTACATCTTTATCCATCCCTCTGTTGATGGGCATCTGTACTCTTTCCATAGTTTGGCTATTGTGGACATTGCTGCTGTGAACATTGGGGTTGCGGGTGCTGCTTTGTGTCTGTCTCTTTATCTGTATCTGTCTCTTTGGGGTAAATACTTAGTAGTACAATTGCTGGGTCATAGGGTAGCTCTATTTTTAACTTGAGGGACCTCCATCCTGTTTTCCAGAGAGGTTATACCAGCTTGCATTCCCACCAACAGTGTAAGAAGGTTCCCCTTTCTCCACATCCTCGCCAACATCTGTTGTTTCCTGACTTGTTAATTTTAGCCATTCTGACTGTGAGTTCCTTCTAACCAATAAAATACAGCAAAGTTGATAGATGTTATTCCTATGATAGGTCATATGAAATAGAGACTGTCATCTTGCTAGCAGACTTTCTCTACTGCCTCCTTGGCTTACACATGTTAATGAAGCAAGGTACCACATTAGAGAGGCTGTGTCCCAAGGAATTGAGGTCAGTTGAAGCCAACAACCAACCAGGAACTGAGGTCCCCAGTCCAACAACCCACAAGGAATTGAATTCTGTGAACAACTGTATGAGCTTACCACAAATCCTTCCCCAGCCAGGCCTTCAGATAAGACTCCAGTCCTGGCCTACACTTTATAGCCTGTAAAAGACCCAAAGAGAGTCCACCTAAGATATGCTTAGATTTCCAGGCCATAGAAACTGATATAATGAGTGTGTAATGTTATAAGTCACTAAGTTTCATGGTTTTTTGTTTTGTAGCAAACAAACAGCTGATACACCCACAAAAATTTGACACAAAGTGATTGCTCCAGTAAATATTCATTCGCTCTCCTTCCTCAGTTATATATATTTTAATGTGATTTTTTAAATGACTCTTTAAAGCATTGTTTATTAAAACACACATGTGGGATTAGCCCAGATTTGGCTTATATCTTTTTAGTAATCATTATTCTCTTGCTTTGATTCAGTTTCTTCAATATACGAGCCATTCCTTTTGAAGTGCTTATGTATGGCATGCACAAGCCATGTGTCAAGCACCTTACTCATATTATCTCATTCAATCTTCACAAAAACCCTGAAAAGTAAGTATCATTACCTTCTCTTTATGAGTAAGGATACTGGTGTTCTGAGAGATTAAACTCCTTTTCCAGAGCCACAGCTTGATGTTCTAAATTCTTCAAACAAAACAGAGTGAGAAGCCACCACTGTTTATACTCATAGCTGTTCTCAAGATAATACAGTTGACCCTTGAACAACACAGGAATCGGGGGTGCCAACTCTAATGCTGTCCAAACTCTACATGTAACTTCTGACTCCCTCCGAAGTTAACTACTAGAAGCCTGCTGTTGATCAGAAACCTTGCTAACATTATAGGTAATTAACACATACTTTACACGTTATGTAAATTATATACTGTATTCTTACAATAAAGGAAGCTAGAGAAAAAAACGTTGGGAAAAAAATACTAAGAAAATCATAAGGAAGGAAAATACATTTCCAGCACTGCAACGTAAAAAGTTCACACATAGGAAGTGTGCCTGGAGGTCCTGCAGGTCTATCTCTTGCTTTCGTAGCATCTGAATGGACAGAGCCAGGAACATCCCTTCTTCCACACCCCAATCACCCTCCAGTCTCTCTTCCACTTACAACCTTCCAAACCATCTCAGCCACCCTCTGCCACCAAGACCAGCCAACACTGTTTTTCGAGTTTAGCTCTTTACTGCCGATGGACCACGTGTCAGAATTATTCCACCTGGTGAACATGCATTGGCAGGCCTCTTATACCACCTCTCTCTGGGCTTCTATTCTCAACGTGACAATGGAGCTTAAGAGGGCATATGTCACTTCCTCACTTCTTTTGTGCTGACAAAAGAGAAACACAAGGGCACCCCAGCATCTCTTGAAGAAGCAAAAGCAGAGTGGTGACCTCACCCTCTTCCACGATGTGCAGAAGCAATCCTATTGTGGAGCACGCTATGAAGGCACACACACAAGTTGTGTCTTTCCATAGTGTCAGCTTCATTCAATCATAAAGCAAGGCTAACGTAATTGCAAAGCGGCTTCAGGATTCCAAACTCAAAGACCTGTCACTCGGCATTTAACTTGGCTTCATACACATCACACAAAGCACAGGACCATATAAAGTCACACAACAAACAAGATCCAACAAGGAGTAAGAAGCTAACGAACTCAACTCGAAGTCCATCCATGAGCACACTGTTGAGATGGGGTCTCCGTCAGGTCAGGGTCGGCTCTCACCCTGTGCAGCTAATTATGTTCAAGCCGTGGAGAATCTCTGTTATGTTCCAACATCAGTTGGGTAGAGCCTTCTGTGGCAGTTGCCTTTTTGATGTGGTGAGACCTGAAAGGGTCAGTGTCAGGAGAGTCTGGCAGTTTGCTGCAAAAATCTCTCTTCTATAAAGGAATTTAATCCTGCTTTGGCCTTAGCAAACCTGCTCTGGTTCTACTTGTTATCCGTTCTGGGTGTCATTAGCCTGTGCTGGTTTGGGCGCTATCTGGTCGGAGCTGCACCACCCTTGGCTGCTTGACACGAGTGATTCCATCTTGCTCTCTGCATCCAAGTGTAAGTATAGACCCATAGAGTTCAAACCCATGTTGTTCAAGAGTCAGCTGTACTATTTTTCTCTAAATAGTTTACAAAGACTTCCAAGATGATATTACTCTTCTTTCTTCATTTCTTTCACTTAGGAAATTCTCACGCATCAATGACCATTTAATCTGGCCCTTCCCAGGTATTTACATGGCAGTCAGGCAATCAGAAGGTCAGCAATATCTAGCTGGTGTCCTCTCTTAGGTGACATCTTCATATATAGTGATATCTGGAAAAAAAAAAAAAGATGGTGGTTTCAACAGCTCACAGCCAGGCCACATGCTATCATTACAATATGCAAAGAAGCCTCTCAAACATTCTTTTCTGTCTAAGTTAAGGTTTAGGCAGAAACAGATTGAGATTTATGCCCACAAATCTCAAGTTCAAAATTATGGTTCCCATGACAGTCATAACTTACCCTCAAGCACACAGGTAGTATTTTTAGTTGTTAGGTTATAGCAGGAATGTTGTAGCCTAAAATACATGTGTGATATGTTCAGATTACAGCTAATACAAGATTGGCTAATTTAGATTTCCTTTACTCTAAGGTTGTTTATATTTACACCTAAGCTGATTCACTTGAGTGTGATTTTTGCACTTAAAGGAATGTGCATTTCAAATTCGAGGGGGTAATAATTACTTGCAAATTTAAATTAAAGTAGTTAGAGCTGAAAATAAGCAGTGTTTGAGCTCAGCATTCAATGACAGGTAGTGGGAATAATATAACCTCAGAGCACGTTCAAATACTTAAGTTAAGGAGACTCAGAAGGAAGGAAGGTTGTCTTGTTATAAGGAAGGAGAGAAGCCTCAAGGTTAAAATAAACCATGCAGGTTACTATGTGTATTAAATTCTGTGCCCTCCAGGCACACGCATACAAGTAATTCTTCTAAATGCATTCATGTATTTAAACCCATTCTCTAAATGCACAGCAGAAGGTTTTCAATCTTGAAAACCAGCATGTAATCATGTGCCTGGGCCTGAAAATAAACTCCTAAGAAGAAAGGAGAAACAGGAATGAGACAAAAGGAACCGATATATATTTAGCCTCGTCCTTCTGTTTGAATTTCTCAGGTACCAGTGGCTACGTTGGGAAAACTGTGAGTGGTTTGGCTTCAAGTAGATGGTTAGATTATCTTGAGTCAGTCTCAGGCTAACCTGTAGAATGTGCCTGATAGGTGACAGTTGGGGGCCTTTACTCTTAAAGAAATGTAAATTTGTGAGACAACGTTTAGATATTCAAATTCTTCTTTGTCCATAAATACTACATATTTTTATATGCAAAGATACCAAAGTAGATTCTCTCTCACATGCGCGCGCACACACACACACTAGGGTTTTCTTTTTTAATTCACTTAAAATCTGAACTATGAAAACATTGCATTCTGGAAGGCAATGGTGGGTATAGGATTACTAAGGAGCAACAGACTTGGAATATTTTTTTTTCTAAGATTTTATTTATTTATTTATTTGACAGAAATCACAAGTAGATGGAGAGGCAGGCAGAGAGAGAGAGAGGGAAGCAGGCTCCTTGCTGAGCAGAGAGCCCAATTCAGGACTCAATCCCAGGACCCTGGGATCACGACCTGAGCCAAAGGCAGCGGCTTAACCCACTGAGCCACCCAGGAATAATTTTTAAATGGACAAGAAGCATGGAGGGAGTTATTTAAAATTAGAGGCGCACGGGTGGATCTGTTGGTTAAGCATCAGACTCCTGATTTTGGCTCAGGTCATGATTTCAGGGTTGTGAGATCAAGCCTGTGTTGGGCTCCATGCTGGGTGTGGAACCTACTTAAGATTCTCTCTCCCTCTTCTTCTGCCCCTACCTCACATTCTCTCTCTCTCAAAAAACAAAAAACAAAACAAAACAAAAACTTTTGAACAAGCATTTTACTTGGTCTGCCCCTCAGCTTTTCATATCTAATTATCAAAATCACGGCTTTTAGAAAATAAAATGTGTTTGAAGTGAACCAAACTTTTTGAGATTGGATTAATACAGTAAACTAATCACATGTATACACCTGTTTTCCAAAGTTTCATTAAGTGAAAGATATATTTTAAATTATTTATTTTTGTAAGAGAAAGCATGCAAGCATTCACACAAGTAGGGCGAGGGGCAGAGGCACAAGTGGGGGGAGGGGCAGAGGAAGAAGCAGACTCCCTAGGGCAGGGAGCCCCATTCAGGGCTTGATCCCAATACCCTGGGATAATGACCTGAGCCAAAGGCAGACCCTTAGCCGACTGAGCCACCTGCCCAAAAGATATATTTTAAGGTAGTGGTTCTCAAAGTGTGGTTCCCTGAGCTAACAGCATCAGCATCTCCCAGGAACATATAAGAAATGCAAATTTCTCTTACTTCTCTCCGCATCTACTGGAATGCTGGAGTAGAGGACCAAGGAATCTGTTTTAGCAAGACCTCCAGGTGATTCTGACCCAAATTAAGTTTTGAGAACCCCTAGTTCAAAAGGAATAAATCTACATTAGCCCCAAAACAGAAGAAAGCATCACACCCACAAAAATAATAATAATAATAATAATAATGGAAACACTACTGAAGAATAGAAAGCACACTGGATTGTGATACTCAAAGCAGCAATATAAGAGAAAACTAAAAATCTTATGTCTACTCGGGTGGAAGAAGTTGAGGAAAAAGAATACCTTATTAAAGAAAAGTGGGGGGCTGTTTAGGGATGGGGGACTGAGAAGCCCTTGGTGATTAATTTAGGTGGCTTCCTTAGAACACCTGGGCAGGGCTGACCCCTCTTCTACCTCCCTGTGTTCCTTCCCCACCCCACCAATGCCAAATCCTAGGCACCTGTGGCCTTTACTCATTCCAACAGAGGTTTGGGGCTGTGTCAGCAAAGCAGTACCGGGGCCTCTGGTGGTTACTGATGGGGAAGATAAATGACCCCATGCCAAGGACCTGTGGCTGTCTCTCCTCAGAAATATTTTATCTCTCCCCAATGGTCATTATTGACAAAACAGGGTAATCTCTACAGATAGGCAGGCTGGGATTCTTAATTAAAGAGATGAGCAGTCAAACAAGAATTATAATTACTTGAAGAGGGTCCACACCATGAGAGGAGCACCAAACTCAATAATCAAAAGACCTAATAAAACTAATAAAAATAAGCTAGTAATCAGTAAAGAATTTAGGAATCCGTTACATTCACCAGGGATTGCAAACGGCTATGCAAATGCAACTAAAAGTGAACTGAAAATCAGGTTTGCTTTTGTTATATAGAGAGAAAAAAGAAGGGCGGTAACCCGAGGCCACTGTAGCATTTCATTGATATCATCAGGATCCATATTCTTTCCATTTTTCTGCTCTGCCATTCAGTCTGGATTTTGTCCTGATGGTGGCAAGATAGCTGCTGAAACTCCAGATCACATAACTACATCCTCTGAATGAAAAGAAAGGAAATAGAAAGACAGCCCCAACAGACTTGGCCAAGAATTAGAGTTTATACCCACATCCAGGTGCAGGTTTTTATGAATTACAACATTTAGAACAGAGAGAGGCAAGATTGTTCACCCACAGAGTGTCTACCTCACGAGTGTAATTATTATATTTGGAGAGATTTAAGAAGATATTGCATCCATAACAAATTTTAAATGTAATTGGAAAAATAAAAACTCAGTTATGAGCTAATAGCATAATGGACAGAGCTGAGAAGCAAATTAGTGAGTTAGGAAACCAACCTAAAGAATGTTAGAAAAATACCCAGAACCTTAGAAAGTCACTGAATCTAAAGCAGGAAAATTGAAAAATATTCATGGAGGAATTCCAAAGAACAAAGGAAAAAAAAATCAAAAGAGTTTCTGCAGATACAAAACAGGTTACCCACTCATATTAGCTGAGAATAAGCCCCTTCTATTGTCTGTCCCTTCACTCTGTAATCACCAAGTAAACGATGCTAGCCCCAGAACCTAAGAATACTTGGGTTGATTAAAACTTCCACCTTTCAGCTGATACCTGCAACAATGTTGTTAATACTTAGATATTATCTGAGCATTGCATAGGATAGGAAATAAAGACTAGATGGACACTTTAGTTGATCTCTAACACATGGTGTTTCTTTTACCAAAATCAATAGAATAAAATTTATGGCCTGAACCAGAGAGATGCAGGCAGCCCCAGGTTTGGCAGACATTAAAGCAAACAAAGGTACACTAACAGGTAAAAAATAAAGTGATACAAAAAGATTTAACAGACTGATTCTGGTAAAAGAAATTAGATATTGCAGTATTAATATTAAACCAAATAAAACGTAAAGAAAAGGACATTTACTGGTTTAAAAAAGGGACATATTTTACATTTATAAAAGGTACGAACTGGAGAAAATACATAACAATAGTAAGCTTTTATGCACTTATGAACACTATTCTGAAACCTATAAAGCCACAGATAATAGAAAAATTGTAAGAAATGTGAAATTTTGATCTCTCTCTCTCGTAGGAATAGACCAAATAGAAAAAATGCTAATAAGTGTGATCTATACATATATCATATATATTCTCCTTCTCTTTTCCTCTTAATATCATAAAAGCTAATTCTTTAGAAAGATCAATAAAATCAACTTTTTGACAAGAAAGTAAGAGAAAAGACATAAAATAAACAGCGTTGGGAATTAGAATGTAGCGTGCCTCAGTTATAAAGATTCTTTTAATTATAGAGAAGATAAAATATAATTTGCACCAATAATTCTAAAAATGTATGTCACATAAACAATTTCTCAGAAATACTGATTCAAAACCAGGTAGAAACATTAATACTATAAAGCAAAAACTATAAAAAATATAAAAGTCAAAAACCAAAAAATGCCCCTCAAAGTATGGCTGGATTAGGAGACTTTAAAATCTATTTTATTTTTAAATTATTTTAATAATTTAATAATGAATAAACCTATTTTATTTTTAAATTTTTTATTTTTAAATCTATTTTGTTTTTATAAAATCAATTTTCATTAAAATATTCTATTGTATTTTTAAATCTATTTTAAATCTGGGCACCTGAGTGGCTCGGTGGGTTAAAACCCCTGTCTTCTCTTCAGCTCAGGTCATGATCCCAGAGTCCTGGGATCAAGCCCCCGCCCCCCCATTGGGCTGTCTGCTCGGCAGGGAGCCTGCCTCCCCCTCTCTCTATTGTCAAATAAATAAATAAAATCTTTAAAAAAAAATCTATGTTAAATCTATCAAACAAAGAACAAATCATTCTACATCACATAAAGCAGTCTAGAGTGTAGAAAAGTATAAAAACAATTGGCAGTTAATTTTTATACCAAAGCTGGAAAACACAATACAAATAAAAATGTAGGCTAATATAATTTCTAAATATAGATTAAAATCATAAATAAGACATTAGAATATAAAATCCATCATTCTATGCACAAGTGCGGTTTATACAAAGAGTGTGAGGATGATTCACAACAGAAAGGGCAATTTGAGGGATGCCTGGGTGGCTCAGTTGGTTAAGCTGTTGCCTTCGGCTCAAGTCATGATCCCAGCATCCTGGGATTGAGTCCCACATTGGGCTCCTTGCTCAGCAGGGAGCCTGCTTCTCCCTCTGCCTTTGCCTGCCACTCTGTCTGCCTGTGCTCACTCTCTCTGACAAATAAATAAATAAAATATTAAAAAAAAAAAAAAGAAAGAAAGAACGGGCAATTTGAGAAAAGTAATCATTAAGCTTGGAGCCAGAACTACCTTCCAGTCCTGGGTCAGGTCAACCACTTGGCTATCTGAGCTATGGTAATGTTTCTCTATAACCCCCTTTCCACTTAAAAATAAATCATGAAAAATAAGATTTTAGAGACTGGGGAAGACTATTTTATAATATTTTTAATCACGGATCATTAGTCTACTCCTAAGACTTGAATGCCACAATTTCTGAAGTAAAAGAATAAGAAATCAAACATTACTGACAATAAGCTGATAGTTAAAAAAAATAATTACAGAAGGTAAATAACTAGACTGGATCTGTAAATTAGCAAGAGCTACTCAAGCACATGATGCTCAAGAGTGAATCTACAAAAAAGCCGGCTGAATCTGAAAACCATGAAGTCCAGCAATTTAAGCCAAGCACAGAGAGACAGAGACACGGAGAGAAATATCTCTTTTTCTGACACCTTCTAATGCTTCCTCTGTGGTTGACCTTTATGAGATGTTGGTAGTGAAGTACTCTTATGCAACTTTACAAAGCATCATGAGATCCTATGCCATCCAACAGATGGGCTTTATACAACCAATAAAAATAAGTTCATAAAGAAAAAAAAGTCTTTAAAGAAAATGCCTCTAAAACAATGTGAATATTTTTATAAAGCAGAATATAAAATTGTAAGTAGAATGTGACACCACTCTATTAAAAAGATAAACACATGATTTTATATATTATATGTTACATAACAAACACATAAGCTTTGGGTTCTCATCATCTACAGCCATCTGGATTCACTTTCCTTTCAAAAAAAATAATAATATCTTCAATTTTTCTAAACATTGCACCCTTTTATTGATCCACTTCTGCATATAGTCCTCTCTTCCTGCATCCCCTTCTTTAAGGATGGACACTCCTAATCTCATCATTCCTGGGAGTATCATTAACGTAAGGCTGTTAAGTGTGAAGATTCTCATTAAACGTTGAGGCTTATGGAGGGGAATTACCCTAGCACATATGGGAAACTATTTAAAACTAGCCGGAATAAGGGGAGATTTTCCTATTGTGTATTGTCTGTTGTAAAGCTACAAAAATGAAAGCATTGTGGCACTGTATTCAGAAGAGATGGATGGAATCAATACCATATCCAAAAATTAAATCCAGTTTAAAATTCAATCCAAAGTAAGAATTTAGTATATAGTTACGAAAGTACTCCAAAACAATAGGAACAAAACATAGTCTTTTTTTTTTTTTTTCAAAGAGAGAGACTGGAGGTTATCGAAGCAGAGGGAGAGGGAGAGAGAGAATCTTAAGCAGGCTCCATGCCCAGCACCGGAGACCAGCACTGGGCTGGATCTCATGACCCTAAGATCATGACCTGAGCTGAAATCAAGACTCGACTGTTTGACTGACCAAGCACCCAAGTGCCCCAGACACATATTTTTTAATAGTCAGCAAGAAAACCAGCAAACTATTTTTGGGGGGAAACTATTTTTTAATTAGGTTAGATTCTGTATCTCATACTGTATTCCAAAATAAATCTAAAATGGCTTAAAGATTTATATAAACAAAATTAAAACATTCAATGTTAAGCAATAACACAAGCATATCCTGCTAAAATCTTGAAGGAGGGAAACGAAATTCTGAAACGTGAAAGAAAAATTGGATACCTCCAAAGGAACAGGCAAGTACATTCCTGCTCTGCAGGGACTCTGTTTTGTCCCTCTCCCTCTGCTGCTCCCCTGCTTGTGCATGTGCTCTCTCTCTCTCAAATAAATAAATGAAGTCTTTAAAATATAATAATAAATAAATCCAAATATGTGAACTAATTTAAACATCCATCCATGTTCTTCCATACATGTTACATTTAAAAATAATGTGTTTATATTTATTGACAATGAAAAGACATTCACAAAATGTTAATAAATGGGAGAGGGGAATTATTACAAAACAGTATATAAAAATATATATATAAAACAGTATATAATTTTTTTTTCATGTTCAAACATAAAAGTAAAACTGTATCATTTCCTCGGTAACAAAGCTTCCTATGGCTTTCTAATATCTACAGAACAGCCTGACTTTCTAGCATAACATTTGAAGCTCTTTACATCAAACACTCCTTTTCCTCCCTCAAGAGAATGTGCTTTAGTCACACAAATCTATTATCCTGTCCCAAAGGACTGTGTGCTGTCACATTTTCATGGAGCTCATGCTGTTCTCTCAACCTGGAAGGAGAAATCTTCCACATTTGCTTCTTAAGGAAATTCTCCTCATGCCTCAAGTCTTTGCTCCAATGTCACCTTTCACTGGAAGCTAGCACTAAACCCACCCCCACTCCTTCCTTACATTCTCACAGTACAATATTTAGACCTTTTTTGTACATCAGCATTTTTGACAAGCTTCCTCCACACACACACACAGTGCTGAGTGTAATGCTCGTAATAGAGGCTCCGATAAGTGTTTGCTTAAATACAAGCCTTTAAATTTTTAATTATTTGAATAATTTCTCAAACAAGATGAAAAATTAAATAAATCTATCATTTTTTGCACTCCTGTTTCTACTAATTAAAGAAGAATTGATTGAAAAAAAAACAGTGCATTAAAGTGCCTCCTAATTTGATTTGACCCCCTCAAGGCAACCTCTATTAAGAATTTAGCATATATACCCTTTCACAATTTATTATGTGTGCTTAATTGTTCTATAAAAGTGGCACCATAAAAGGAAATTTTTTTATCAGATTAGCAAGATTCTTCTCCCCAAGGCTCTCCCTAAGCCTTCTTCCTGCTTCTTTCTCATATTAGACAAGCATTTGCTTTCAATTTTATTCAACTCCACCCATAAATCCTCAATTTGCCAGGTGCTTTCATGATATGGATGCAATAATTCACAGCAATTCTGCTGGTCTTTTTGGATCTGTCTGTCGGAGTGACTCAGGCATCTCACCCCATCTGAGAACCTCAGTTGGGCTGACTTTTGGGCTTTAAGTGGTTTAAGTGATCCTAATGAAGTCTTAACGAGGTACCCACAGAAATTACGCAGCCACTATCTCCTGAGCAATATCTTAAAGCTTTGCAAATAGAGAACTTGGCTGGGGAGCAAATCCAGGGTCTTCTTGAGCTCTGCTTCTCACAGTTTTTGTCACAGTGAATCTTTAGTCCCCTACATCTCCGATTTCAATTTCTTGATCAGTGAGGGATAGAACTTATAAACATGTAATGTGCGTTGACTAGCACCTTCTCCAAAATATCCCTGCCAAGCTGGTCTGAAACTGCCACCAATATTAGACGACAGAAGAGGGGACCCATCACCAGTATCTGGCACATGGGAAGGGCTCAGTAAATATGTGTTGAATCATAACTAAGTGATGGCAGAACAGGCCTGAGCAGAGGACACTCTTTCAGCTTTTTCCTATGGGTATGGATTTAGCCAACGCTAAGACACAGAAAACGTGACCATGGGGACAAGAATGGAGCACGGAAATCACTCCTCGGTACACGAACTTGGGCAGTTGTTCCTTCTGCTGTGTTTCCAAAGCTGGCTTTCCAGCAAATGGAAAATAATAGTGATGGTGATGATAACTCTGAAAGATTGGAGATAATTACCGTCCTCACGGAGTCATAGATGAATGCTTTCGCCTCTGACAAAGAAAAGCTTTTCCAAATCTGAATATGTCTTTACATCAAGCAGGCACTTCTCAGACCTCTCACTCAACATAAACTTTACTTTTCAGCAAATCGTTTGCAGATGTCTGTGAGCTTCGGGCATGTAAGGGAAGGAGTGGTAACAGACTTTTCCGTAGCACCAGTCACCTCGCTTGGCTTGTCCGGTGACATTCTGGGCTCCCAGGTGTGGCCTCAAAGTGGGAGAATGTTCCAGCAGGACTGCGGCACCCAGCAGCTGCCTGCTGAGCTGATTCAGAGCACAGCTGTTTGGCTCAGAGGACGGCAGAGAGGAAGAACTCTCTGCCTGCCACAGAAGTCAGCTGGGATATCTGCTATTCTTGCAAATTGGTCTATATTAAATACGTAATTCAAGGACTAAAATTAAAACCAAAATGAGCCCACAATGTCTGGAACAGTCTTCAAACATTCCCGTCATAGCTGTGCTTCTTTTAATACAACCAGCCATCTTCGGAGGCTCAAAAGGAATTTCCTCTAAGCAGAAAAGTCTGAAAAGAGTTCTTCAAAGATCCTTGAGGAAAACTCAACTCTGACGGCAGGAAAGAAAAGTTCAAGATGCCTCAGAAGACTACAGGCGTGGGAAATTCTTTAGACTGTCAGGGAGAGAGGAAGTCATGTTTGATGATACCTAATACAGTCTTGGGTTAGAAATCCTGCTCAAGACTAAAAGAGCAAGAGTGCTATCAAAGGCCTAAACTTGGAAAGTGGGGACCCAAGAACATAAATACATATACAGAAAATATTATGGGGCGCCTGGGTGGCTCAGTCAGTGAAGCGTCTGCCTTCAGCTCAGGTCATGATCCCAGGGGATCATGGGGATCGAGGGGATCGAGGGGATCATGGGGATCATGGGGATCGAGTCCCGCCTCCCGCTCCCTGCTTAGCAGGGAGCCTGCTTCTTCCTCTCCCTCTGCCTGCTTCTCCTCCTGCTTGTGCACCCTCTCTGTCTCTCTGACAAATAAATAAAATCTTAAAAAAGAAAACATTAGCTGCATGAATGTATATATGTGCTTAAATATTAATGCTGGGATGATGTCCAAAATATTGAACTACTCTAGCAGCAGTTAGTTCCAAACAACTGTCCCAGTCTGTTTAGAACTAATGGGTTTCCTGGGATATGGAACTTCTGGTACTAACCCTGGGATAGCCCTGGACAGCCAGGATATTTGGTCACCCTAGGCAAGGGCGCTAACCAACCTGAACAGACATCAGCTATACCCACCTGTGTGGGCTGGTAGATGCTCTGTCTAATTGCTCATCCTTGATGTCTGATGATGTTTGAATTAGGTGAACCCTGGGAATCATAGAGTCCTGTATTTGGTTTCCCTAAATTTCTCACGCTTTCTCCTGCCTCCGTGCCTTTGCACAAATGGTTCTCTCCACCTAGAAAATCCCCAGCCAACATCTGTAACTTCCTGCCAGAAGACCTCCCAACCCTTCAAAAACTGAATTAAATACATCTCTGAAGATCTTCCCGAGGACTCTATATATACTCTTATATTCAGAGGGAAAATGTGAAGTAGAAAGGCTTCTTTTCCAAAGAAGCAAAATTGCTTATCTCCATTACTTAACGCACAAGGAAGAATCAGTGAGCATCTCTCACCCCCAAATCCTGAATCAAAGTAATTTTTATCACAGTTGGTAACATTCTCCAGGAAGCCACTAAAAGCTATCAAGGGTTTTTGTGCATCCTGCCAGGGCCCCAGGTGCAGCAGAAGAAAATCTGAAACCAAGGGGCACCCAGCTGGCTCAGGCAGTAGAGCATGTGACTCTTGATCTCCAGGTTGTAAGTCCTCGTCCCATGTTGGGTTAGAGATTACTTAAAAATCTTTTTTTAAAAAAAGGAATCTGAATCCAGTGATTTTAGGGACAATAATTAAGACCCACTATTTCCACATGTCTGGGCCACAGCCCTGTTAGTAAGAGAAATAGTCTTCTTCAGCTTAGGTTAGGCCATGGTGTCTCTGACAAAATAATTACACTGAGTTTTTGAGAGATGTAATTAGTTAATAAGGCATCAACAGTCCCAGAAACTGTTCTAGGTGGGGCGACTGAACCAGAACTAGAGGAAAGATTTGCACCTTCCCCTTCTCCCAAGGCCCACTGCCCTCCCAACTACTTGAGCCTGCAAGCATCAGGAAAGAACTGGAGTTGAGCCTTCTCTAACAGGAGTCACGGGTGTGACCTGAAGCTAGAACCACGTCAAGGAAATGAAAACACCCATTGAGACTGGATCAGTTGGGGTCCCACCAGGAAACAAATGGCACGATCACAACAGGGAAATCCAGAGAGAGTTTGATGAAAGGTCTATTTACAAAGGTGTGGGCAGGGTGTAAAGAAACCACAAGGGATTAGTGTGACTCCTAGGGCTGGAACTGCAGGTGTTACCGCCCTTAGGCAAAGTGAAACAATGGTTACCAGAACCTGGAGACAGAAAATGCTGAGCAGAAAGAGCCATATGACAACAGCTTGACACCTATGGTGACAGTACTCAGCCAGGGGACAGTGATAAGGCAGGAGAGAGCTGACCTCTCTGCTCTTCTCCTTCCAATCTCTTGCTAATGATCCTCTTGGGACCAAAGGGTAAGGGTGCCATCAACATAATTTAGGGTCAACTCCCAATGCACAAGACAGAGTGGAAAAATGTACAGATCTGGAAGACAAACAGAAGGTGTCCAGCAGGTGGACACTCACACTGTGAAAGCCTGCATCTTGTGGTCATTTCCTTCAAATGCACAAAGAAATTCCAAACTCCAGGTCCCTGGCTGGCTCAATGATAAAGCATGCGACTCTTGATTTCGGGGTCATGATTCAAGCCCCACATTGGGTGTAGAGCCTACTTATAATTAGAAAAGAAAATTCCAAACTACAGTTGACCTTTGAACAACACAGGTTTGAATTGCCAAGTACTTACATGTTAATTTTTTTTTTTTTTTACAAATACTGCACAGTACTGAAAATGTATGTATTTTCTCTTCCTTATGATTTTCTTAAAAATAATTTTTTCTTTAGCTTGCTGTATTGTAAGAATACGATATATAATACCTGTGACATACCAAATATGTGCTAATAAACTGCACATGTTATCAGTAAGGCTTCCGGTAAATAATGGACTATTTGTAGTTATGTTTTGGGGGATACGTGTATTTTTTATTGCGCAGGGGTGCAGAATTGGTGTGCCTCCACTCCCACATTTTCAAAGGTCAACTGTATTTAGAACTTGAATCTTGGCAGTGGTTAAGAGCATTGGTGAGACTGCCTAGATCTGGGGCAAGTTGTTCCACACTTCTAAGACTTGGTTTATCCACCTATAAAATAGGCACAATAGTAATACATATTCATGGAGTTGTCGAGATTCCATAAAGCATTCAACATAGTGGATGGTAAATAGTAAGTGCTTAATACATGTGACTATTAATCCTCCATTTATCACTATCACTGGGTTTTGCTAAATATTATATATGGCATGCCATTTAATGTTTTCCTACTGAAGAGGCTAAAGGGTCAAGGGAGCAAGGGGAAGAATAAAAAAGTCTTCTCCATCCCATCTCTGGCACCAAGAGAAAGAGTCACCTCATCTCCAGACATGCTAAGACACAGATGCCATTGTGTCAACCAAGAAACCCAGAACGTCAGAGAGAATGTCTGCAAGAGAGATGGCAAAGCCAAACTTCCCAATTGGCTCATGTAGATTAAAAAAAATCCATCCCCAGGAAAGGGTTGGGAGGTCCACATATTCCTATTATACTTAAAAGGGGAAATAGACCCAAAAAACGAAATTGAGTTTAAGTAGGATAATCTATATGTTACACAGAGAAATGAAAACTCTTCGGCAAATCAGTGGTGATCTTAACATGGGTCTGACAGAGTGAAGAACGTAGGTTACCTCTGACAACAATAAAAGTCATAGTCTGCCTACACTTTCTGTTATATAACTGTTGGGCCACAACTTACATGTTGGAGGAAACCGATGCCACTCAAGTGTTCTTGATGGTTTGGAAGCACAGAGTTTCCTCTCTATATTCCACCACAAGTATAATCCTTTATGGTAAAACTTCCTGTTTGACAACCTGACATAGCTAAGTGAAAAAGAGAGAAGTAGTATTGGCAAGTTAATAGCATTCTATGGATCCATGAGTCACTAATTAGTGTTCAGTGTCAGGTAAGAATGCAGATGCAGAGACAGCAGAACACACAGTTTCTGCCAGGGGAATAAATATGAATTGGGAAGGGCGCCTGGGTGGCTCAGTGGGTTAAAGCCTCTGCCTTCTGCCCAGGTCATGAACCCAGGGTCCTGGGAGTCATCGAGCCAGAGCTCTGCATCGGGCTCCCTGCTCAGCTCTCCCTCTCCTACTCCCCTTGCTTGCATTCCCTCTCTCACTGTGTCTCTCTCTGTCAAATAAATACATAAAATCTTTTTAAAAAATGAATTGGGAGCAAACAAAGGTCTGACACCAAAAATATGCATGATATCATCCCTGGACTTAGCATTTTAGTCTTTCATTATCTTACCTGTTTTGATTCAAGAAACTTACTAAGACATTGATAGGCTATGGACTTTTTTTTTTTTTTTTAATATAGCTGGTGGCTTGCAAGTTTTTTTTTTTTTTTTAATAACAGCTTCATTGAAATACAATTCATATACCATACATTTCAAGTGCATAGTTTCAAATGTACAATCCTGTGGGGTGTTTTTTAGTATATTCACACTTAGTGTAACCATCAGCACAATTTTAGAACATTATTATCATCTCAGAAAGAAACCCCATACCCTTCATATATCACTCCTTTGTCCCTGTCTTCTCCTCTCCCCAGCCCTAAACAAACACTAATCTATTCTCTGTCCATATGGATTTACCATTTCAGGCCAATTCATGTAAATGAAATGATATAATAGAAGATTTGTTGCTGACTATCTTCTTTCACCGTAAGGTTTCAAGGTTTATCTGCATTGTAACATGTATTAGTGCTTCATTCTTTTCTATGACAAAATATTGAAAAGATATATCATATTTTGCTTATCCATTCATCAGTTGATGAACATTTGGGTTGTTTCCACATTTTGGCTAAGTGAATAATACTATAAACATTCACGTCCAAGTTTTTGTATGGACACATATTTTCATTTCTCCTGGGTACGTACCTAGGACTGGTATTGCTCAATTATATGGTAACTGTATGCTTAACTAATTCAGAAACTACTATTTTCCAAGATGGCTGCACCAGTTAACATTCCCATGACTCCTTCATCTTTACTACCACCCTCATAACTATTGAAAGTACAAAACACAGGGTTATCCCTAATCCACTCACATCCACAAATACTTCTTCTCCAGAATAAAGATTCTGTTCTTACTTCCTCGTTTATTCCCAAATGCCCATCAATAACAAGTCATAATAAATCTTCCAAGGATTCTAACAAAACCTGTGTTGTCCTCTGCAGTATCCCTATGAAAGGAATTAATTTTATTCTCAAAAAAAAAAAAGAAAAAAGAAAAAAGAAAAAAAAAACTGAACTGGGCAGGAAGGGCATGGTTTTTTCCATTAACCTAATCAGGAAACAGAAACACAAGAAAATTTATAACATGCCCTAGGAAACATCTAAGTGCTGATACCAGGGTATCACATACTTCAATCTCTTCCCTCTAGTTGGAATGATAAGATAGTAACATAAAAAATAACAATGCAAGATATATGTGCTATGAGTCAAACGGGTGACAAGAGTAAAATATAATAAGAGTGTTGTAAAGGTGAGAGCTGATGAGGAGGATAAGGCTATACTGGAGACAAAGGAGAAAGACACAAGGGAGATTTCCTAGAGGAAAAGGGAAGGTGGCCCTGGAGGTGGCCTTGGGGAATGTGTAGAAGTTTGGGGGTGTGACAGGTTACTTTGCTGCCCTGTAAAGCAGCAAAACCAACAACTTGGCAAACGCAAGCGGAGATAGGGATGGGTAGTCCGGTTGGAGTGCCAAATACTCCTTTACGTTGAGCTAAGTAGTAATAGGTTAAGGGTTCAAAGAGAGATATCAAATTAAAGAATCTGGTCTTTATCCAGTGGACAGTACAGAAAAACTGACAAAAATTTTATTCAAGGATTTTCGTGATCAGTGGTGTGCTTTAATGATACTATTGTGGTAATACTGTATGGAAACAAGGTAAAAGGATACATACTGGGAAGAGAAACACTAGTTAAAAGACTATCATGATAGCTCAAGTCTAAGATAACAAATATCTATATTAAAGGTTCTTTTTTTTTTTTTAAGATTTTATTTATTTGAGAGAGAGAGCATGCACACACAAGCCAGAGGACTGGCAAGAGCAGAGCAAGGAGCCCGATGCAGGACTCCGTCCCAGGACCCCAGGATTCTGACCAGAGCCAAAGGCAGACACTTAACCAACTGAGCCACACAGGCACTCTATATCAGGGGTTCTTTATCAGGGCATATGTTACTCCCTAGGAGATATTTGCGATGTCTGGGGACATTTCTGGTGGTCACACAGTGCAGAGTCCTTCTGGCACCCATTGGGTAGAGACCAGGGTTGCAGCTAAACATCTTAGAATGCGCAGGAGTCCCTACAACCAAGAGTATCTGGCCCCTAATGTCAATAGCGCCAAGGAGGAGAAAACCTGGTCTAAATTAAAGTAGTAGCAGTGAAAATAAAAGCAAATGACAGATAATAGAATTATTTTCAAGGGAGAAGAGGTAGAGCTTGATGATTGGCTGGGTCTGGAAGCAAAAGATAGGGACTAGGTGGTTTAAAACATGCTTGGCAAAATCTAATAGCAAAAACAAAATTTTTTAAAGAAATTAGTAGGAGGAGGATGGAAGAGTGTAATGAGTATATATATGCTTGTTTGTTTTATAATGAATGTATTTTTGTAAAGATTTTATTTATTTATTTGACAGAGATCACAAGTAGGCAGGAGGCAGGCAGAGAGAGAGGGGAAAGCAGGCTCCCCCTGGCTGAGCAGAGAGCCCGATGCGGGGCTTGATCCTAGGACCCTGAGATCATGACCTGAGCTGAAGGCAGAGGCCTAATTGACTGAGCCACCCAGGTCCCCCTGTTTATTTTTTTAAGATTTTATTTATTTATTTGTCAGAGAGAGAGAGAGAGGGAGCACAAGCAAGGAGGGCAGGAGGCAGAGGGAGAAGCAGTCTTCCCACTAAGCAAGGATCCTCATGTGGGACTTGATCCCAGAATCCTGGGATCATGACCCCAGTGAAAGGCAGACACTTAACCAACTGAGCCATCCAGGTGTCCTGAGTATATGTTTTTATTTTCTCCATATCCTTTTCTTTGGAAACAATCTATTCTTCAAACCATAATGGCATTTGGATGGGAAAGATCACACTCCCAAACCATCTACAAGTGGTACTTTGGATCTAGGTCTAGCAAATCAGGATCTACCGTAGAGTCAGCCCTACTGAATGGTTCTCTAGGTGAGCACGTGATCCAAGCCGACCAAAGAGAGTTCTTTCCAAATTATGCCCATGTCACACACAAAGCCAGCCTGACTGAGACTTAGAGAGGCAAACCAAGAAACAGACTCTTAACTTTGGAGAATAAACTGATAGTTACTGGAGGCAGAGGCAGGGGTGGAAGAATGGGTGAAATAGGTGATGGGGATTGAGGAGGACACTTGCAATGAGCACTGGGTGTTGTAAGTGTTGAATCACTGCACACCTGGAACTAACCATATACTGTATGTTAACTAACTGGAATTTAAATTAAAATTTTTTTAAAAAGTTAAACAAAGGCAAGCAGAGTGGAGTAAGAAGAGACAGGAAACCAGAGACAGAGAGTGAGAGAGAAACAAATTTTAACTGATTATCGTTTAGGTTCCTGGATCTAGCTATGCCTGAAATACAAGATTCCGATTTTCAATTAGATCAAGCCAATACCTTTCCTCCTTTGCTGAAGCTAGTTAGAGTTGGATTTCTATTTCTTTCAAATGAAAAAGTTTTAGCTAATAATGAAAGAATGAGATTAGCTTTCAATGTGTTAACAGATGGAAATTTTATCAGTGAGGGAGCAGCTAGAATTTAGAGAAATAAGTTAAATTAAGTGATGCATTTTTGAACTTATTTCTTCAGAGGTGACAGATGTCAGAACAGTCGTGACCCTTTTGAAATAGGCCAAAGATAGAAAGGCTTGGTATTTCTTTTCCAACTTATAAGAAAACAAAAGGAATCATATATTATATTATTAAGTCTAAATTAGTAAATTGTGATCATTCAGAAGTAGCAATTCTAATAAAGATAATAAGGTTACTTAAGAGTTATTTAGAACTCTTTGTGGTTTCATCACATGTAGAAGAGCTTTGGATTTGTTCAGTTCTAGCCCAGCAATTGTTAATCATTTGCCTATTTGCTCTTAGATTTCTTTTCTCTGCTTCTCCTGTTCTGCTTTGTACCAAAGAGGTTGGGTTTCTGCAAAACACATTGCCCAGGCTTCTTTGCCAATTGGCTTCCTGTTAGCTTGGCCAATAAAAGTCATTAGCAGGCGTTTGGAGTATAGAAGGTGGGGAGAAGCCAGAGTATGCCTCTCCTTCTTTCCTTGCTTTGGCCAGTATTTCTGACAGTGTTTGTGTCTCTTCCATGTCCCAACCTCCTGCAAGAAGCCCTTATTCTTGGTGGCCCAGACAGAGAGAGAGAGCGCGCAAGTCAGAAGACAAGCAGCTGAGCAGCCCCAGCTCCTGAAGTCTGGTGAAAGCTTCTCCTCTTTCTTTTTTTTTTTTTTTTTTTTTATAGTTTTTTTTTTTTTTAAGATTTTATTTATTTATTTGACAGAGAGAAATCACAAGTAGATGGAGAGACAGGCAGAGAGAGAGAGAGGAGGAAGCAGGCTCCCTGCTAAGCAGAAAGCCCGATGCGGGACTCGATCCCAGAACCCTGAGATCATGACCTGAGCCGAAGGCAGCGGCTTAACCCACTGAGCCACCCAGGCGCCCAGCTTCTCCTCTTTCTATCCCTCCAGCCCTGGAAGTGCTGGCAGCTTCTTGCTATTCCTAACCTCTGGCTTTATCATTTGCTGTTTGCCTTTTTAGCTCTTCCAACACTTTTTTGTAAGAAGTTCCCTGGGTTAAATCCTTCCAATTAAACCACCTGGTTTGGATTCTCTGTTTACTGATTCACTTGCTAAGTATTTTAGTCATTTTGGAATGCCATTACAAAAATACCATAGACTGAGTGACTTAAACAACATTTCTTTCTTCAGGTTCTAGAGGCTACATGTCTAAGATCAAGGTGCTGGGTTGGTGGGGGCGGCTGGGGGGAACAGTTCCTGGTGAGAGCTCTCTTTCTGGCTTATTGATGGCCATCTTCTTGCTGTGCCTTCACATGGTGGAGATACCCTCTCTTGTGTCTCCTTGCATAGGAGCACTAACACCATTCATGATGCTCTAACCTCATGACCTATTTACTTCCCAATGCCCCACCTTCAAACACCATCACACTGGGGATTAGGGCTTCAACATATGAATTTGGGAGTGGGGGATGTTATACAAGCATTCAGCTTATAGCATCTAGTCTCCAGTTCAAATCACCAGGACTGGTGATGGACAGGGGTAAAAAAAGGAACCCTTTGACCATTTTAACCCTTAAATCCAATTAAATAAGGTATATACAACTATGTTGCCGGTGGACATAAGAAAACAAAATATAGTTCATAAGGAACCTGTGATGTAAAGCCATATATAAACAAAATAAAGATATGAAATGTTGTAGGAGTAAGTTGCAGAGGTCAGAGGAGAGAGAGATAGATGTTAATTGCAGGCATCAAAGGAAGGCTTAATGAAGGAAGTAAGACCGGAGCTGAGAACTCTAAGGGACAGAAAGCCAAACAGTGGAGAGCAGAATCACAGACGGCATTATGTGAGCAAACGGGTGGGGCATTAGCAAGGAAGCAGGAATAAACACAGTGTGTTCATGGAAGGTCTGACTAAAATAGAGGCATTTATGGGTAAATTGGTTCAAATAAGTAAGAAAAGGTCACATTGCAAAATGCCTTTAGTCGCCAGAGAACTGTGAAGTCTGTGGGATCAATCCTAGAAAAACTCAATGGTGAGACCACATCCTTTAGAAGATTAAAGCTATACCCTCCCCCCCCCTTTTTTCTTATCTAGTCAATGAAACACAGAATAAAGAGTCTGAAGGCTGGCTTTCGTTCCCATTTCCTAACCCATTTTTATAACCTTAAAATGTTTCTTAGATTTTAGGTCTCAGTTGCCTACTTGCAGAAGAGTTAATAATATGTAAAATTCATCTGAAGATTAAGATATTTGTTGATTTGTTGTTTTTCAGATAGCTAAGTATTTTTTAGATATTTATCCTATACCTAATCGTCTGCTAAGCCTAAACTTATGAGGTCAGTTTTTTATTTTTCCCAAGTGCCCACTTTGTTCCCTCATAATAAAGAAGATGACTAGACATTGCATAAGAGGAAAGAAAGAAGGGTGTTTCGTCCAGCACCTAGTTCTAAAACATGCTGAATTTAACTCTGACCTTAAAAAACCAGACTGGAAGAAACAAAGTAATATTTTAACATAGTCTGCTAATTACTTGTATTTATTTTTTATTTTTTTTTTAGAGAGAAAGAGAGTGCACATGCAGGCGGTGGGGTGAGTAGGGATAGAGGGAGAGGGAAAGAGAGAATCTTAAGCAGGCTCCATGCCGAGTGGGGAGCAGGACACAGGGCTTGATCTCATGACCCTGAGATCATGACCTGAGTCAAAATCAGGTATTGGACGCTTAACCACTGAGCCACCCAGGTGCCCTTGTTAATTGCTTTTAAAAAGTAAAAGTACACATTGACCCAAGAATGGGCATGTCATTTGAAATGTGACTGTTTTTTGAAAATGAAAATAGAAAGAAACATTATTGCAAAGACTCATATTATTCTAGGACTTATAAGTGGGTTTCCTTGTCAGGTAGCTGATGAAATAAAATTCTACATTCCGTTTTTATATTAAAGCGAATTTGTTTTGTCATGTGTATTATAATTCGCATTAGAAAAGCTAGTAATCATTGTGCTGTTAACTCCACTTTTATTGCGGGAAGAATGGGCGGAAGCAACATCTTAGCTCTTATTCCAGTGCCAGGAATGAATTGCAGTTGGAACAAACGAAAGACTTAATTATAGCCTTTAAGTCAAAGCGGGAATAGTACACGTGGAACTGAAATCTTATCCAAGACCCATTTTTTAAAGAAAATAAAGGTGAACTGGAATTTTAGCTTTGAAGAAGAAATCAGACAGCGTCCACCCTTCTGTAAATTGATATAAGTAAAAATTTGGTTAGCATTGGGGGGTCTGTGAAAGGATTTTCAACTGAGTATGTTTTGTAGACCTCCCCCAAAACAGTTTTCCAGTGCTGATAAGAAAAAGAAATACGCTAGATAAAAGTCAATTTAACTTTATGAAATAAAGACGTCTGTGACTTGAGCATAGTTTGCCAAAAGGTAAAATTTCGTTCACGGCTTAAGCTGAGAGCAAAGGGCATTTAACAGAAAACACAGAAAAAGAAACCTCTCCACCGAAGGCAAGTCAAAACCCACCGGAGTCACATAATCATGTCATTTGGTGGAATGAGCTGGCCGGGAAATGAGGAAACATGAATCCAGAGGGCGTTTTCAGTTCTGAGTAACAACATGGCAGGACAAGTCCCCTTAATTGTTGTGCTTCTACAGGATGATGGTACTGAGCAGTCTCCTGAGCTCAACAAGATTTTCAGCTAACCCTTAATTGTTAAGTCATTATGACAACTACTGATGTGTCATCCCTGCTGTAATTGCCGCAGGCTCTTTCTAGCACCTGTTTTGCATTTACTGTTGTATTCTGAAACTTAACACAAATGTAAAATGAGACTATTACTTCTGTCAAGTGCACATACACATTTGCTGTAAAACATTGTTGAACGTGCACACAACACAATGGGAACGATCACTTAATGTTGTACAGATGAGACCAGCTGTTTGAGCTCCGAAGGTCAAAAAGTATGAAAACGAAAGGAAACAAAACAATAACCACAAAGAAAATCACGCAGTTAATCCACAAGCAATTACATAAAAATCTTGAAAAGAGAAGAAAGCAGCTTGGTTGATTTTTTGTTGGGGACGAGGATTTGCCTCTGTGCCCACTACACATCCTCCACACCTCCTCAAAAGCCTGCCCCCCAACACTACTTATGTGGCCAAACCTGCGTCCAGTTCAACCTCATGGCCCATGAAAGGATTAGAACAGGGTGGCTGAAAAGTCATATAAAAATGGGGCCTCGGGGGGCACCTGAGTGGCTCAGTGGATTAAGCCTCTGCCTTTGGCTCAGGTCATGATCCCAGGGTCCTGGGATCTAGTCCCACATCAGGCTCTCTGCTCAGCAGGGAGCCTGTTTCCCCCTCTCTCTCTGCCTGCCTCTTTGCCTACTTATGATCTCTCTATCAAATAAATAAAATATTTAAAAAAAAAAATGGGACCGCGGGAAGCAGAAGTGAGCCACTTTCCTATCCACATCCACTCATCTCCTCCACCCGTATGTACCTGGCAGGCAGCTTGGAAAAAGAAAGCCTTGGATGATCACCATTTCTTTCTTTCTTCCTTCTTCTTCTTCTTCTTTTTTTTTTTTTTTTTTTTTTTAGATTATTTATTCATTTATTTGACAGACAGAGACACAGCAAGAGAAGGAACACAAGCAGGGGGAGTGGGAGAGGGAGAAGCAGGCTTCCTGAGCAGGGAGCCCGATGTGGGGTTTGATGTGGGTCTCCATCCCAGGACCCTGGCTGGGATCAGGACCTGAGCCGAAGGCAGAAGCTTAACGACTGAGCTACCCAGGCCTTCCAATAATCACCATTTCATATTCTTGAGCTTTCTCTAAAAACACTGGTCCTTATCTAAATGTGTTTAAACTGAACTTATGCAGCAAAGGTACACCCACATTTTGATTCCTACTGATTGAAGTGGAGGTTTATGGGATCTAACCATAGAGCCCAGGCTGTCAAAGGCAAAAATACTCTTTGCTGGTAACACAGAGGAGCTCATTCGCATCACAGTATTAAAAAGATATGTATCAGGAGATAGCTGTGAGATCAACACACAATCAACTTTCAGTTCTCTTCCCCCATGCATCTCCAGAGGGACATAAATGCCTTCCCTCTGACAGCTGGGCACTGTAGAGCCACAGACTGCGGGGCTGGTGACAGCACTTCCTTTAGCCAAACTGACCTGCAGGACCTGCTGAGTTCCATCAGCCCCACACTGGTCACCACCTTCGCTTTGATGCCTCGATGTGGGTGTGTAACTGACCATCTATAGAGGGAAGTTTTCAAATCTTCTTGTATGAAAACCACCCAGGGGCTGGCTGGCCTTCTCTGCTCTGGAGCTGAAGTTATTTTGTCTTAGAGCTGATGTCTCAATTCTTTCTTTAACATGAAAGCACAGTGGATCAACAGGAGTTTTGAAAATCTATACGCAGGAAGATTTATCAAGTCTAGTCCATTTTATCATCATTAGAGGGGAGTTTCGAAAGTATATCTTCCAACACGAATAATCTGGAAAAGAAGGAAGTTAAAATAAACTGCCTAATAGAGGTATGACATTAAAGAGGAACGTAAAGTCCTGCAGTGGCCATTTAGGATCTAATTTTTTTTTTTAATTTGGACCACAAAAAAAATATGGAATGATGTCAGTAGCTAAAATCGCAGATGCACAGGGACTGCACACATGAAGCTACAACACAACTGATATTTGGAAGTAAATGAACTTGTAATCCTTAAAAAAAAAAAAAAAAGCAAAAAACAAAAAACAAACAAAAGACAAAATTCTCATAAAAGAAAACACCAGGCTGAGAGTTTCCCAAGATTTTTTTTTCCTATTCTTTCTGTAGTAGATAAAAGGCAGCGTATATCTTACAGAAAGAGAAATCAACTCACAGGACACTAAGAGAATAAAAGATTGTTAAAAATCACACAGTGAGGCTATGCTTGCTTTTTAGACTCCAAACACATAACTCGAACCCCATTACTGCACGGTTGTTTTAGAGGGGATTTTTACGTGACAGCCTGTTTTCTTTCATCGCCAAAGAAAAGGAAATAAAAGATTCCACTAGATATATTGGAACAGGTTTAGGTATTAAAGAGAGAAAAACATTTATTGTGTGGTGTTGTTGACTTAACGCTCCATGCCGCAGAGCCACTAAAAGATACTACTTAGCACCTTCTTGGAAAGCCAGTTGAAAGTTAGCAGATGGTTTCTTTCACAACAGTTTTGATAGGCACTTTTCCTGATCTCTTAACTCTGTGATGGATGAGGTATATTTTTTTTAACACAGAAATCGTATGGCCGACTGTGAGGATAGAAGAAAGAAACAGGTGTCAGGTGATAGACACAGAAGATCAAGTTCGACTTGAAGCACTGTTTCCATTTTTTTCTTTTCTTTCTTTCTTTCTTTCTTTCTTTTTTTTTTTTTTTTTTTTTGAGTTGAAAGTCAAGAAAAGGGCTAACTCCCTACAGAGAGGAGATTTTTAAGATGAAAATGCAAAGTTGGGGATTTCAGACTAAAACTGTCTTTCCATCATAGAAAAATGCATGAGTGTTATGGCTTTGGGAGAAGATTAAGGGAGAAAAGGGTCTCCGGCAAAGACCCGTTAAGGCTATGAATTGTTAGGTTAGGACGGTGTAAGTGTAGCAAATTCTTCTTACTCTCTGTGAATAGTGCAGAAAGATACATAATTGTGTCTGGGGACTTAAACGACACTTTAAAGATTTATGACTTAAAATGAATGTAAAATATGAGTCTAGCAATGCCTGCTTTTTTTGTAGCTGCTACAGGGTTTGATTTGCAAATGCATTTGATCCAGAGAAATGGAACTTTGTAATTTACCCGCCGGCATAACAGATGATCCAACGTTCATTTAGTCCCTTTCCCTGTACTGCTAACAGAATGTATTATGATTTAGTAAAATTACTCAGTATTTGGAGTGGGGGCTAGGGAGATTTAGAGGTGAGAAAGGGTTACATTACAGAACGATGTCTTCTAGGAAATAAACTTGCCTTAGGGTGATATAAAATGAGCAACTGGTGAAGGCAGTTACATATTTTTTTTTCTTTTTTTTAGCTGAGTCCAGTAATACTTGACAACTGGCATTATCAGTACACACTTATAACTATATTGCATTTCCCTTGGCTTTGCTCTTATCTTATTTAATATCCCTTCATAACTTTTCACTTAAAACATAGCAAGGAGATGTAGAAAGAAAATCATATGGGTGCATAAATAATTCATAGGCACCCGAAGGCATAAAAATCATGCTAGACAAAAACAAGTAGTAAGGAAGGTGAACAAGAAGTTAAATTTAAATGTTGTTAAAACACACACACACATCAAAAAACCCAATGGAAATCTAACTGAAGGTGTCTGAAAACGAATATAAAATGATATCTTTCTCTCCATGAGGATATATGTAACCTTGCTCTTTGGCCCACATCATAGTAATTGAACTAATTCATCAGGGATTGTCTTAAATTTGAGGAACTTTAGTGTCTGTTAGATTATTAAGGTACTGAACTGTGAGCTCAGCTCAATACAAAGAGATTTGCAACTCTATTTACATAGTGTTCTTTACCTTCTAAGATAATATTCTGAACTCTGCCCAGGCTTTCTTAGAAGCACTTGTCAATCCATTTACAAACTTCAATGGTCTTAAGTCCCCAGATTCAGAATAACAAAGGTTCTGGTGCTGAATAAAAGATAGTGACTGTACTTTCTTTCTTTTCTTTCTTTCTCTTTTTTGTTTTTTTTAAATCATCTCTACACTCAATGTGGGGCTTGAACTCGCAACGTTGAGATCAAGAGTCTCATACTCCACTGGCTAAGCCAGCCAGCAACCTCTGATGATACTTTTCAGAGATAGTATATGTGTTTAAAACATAAGTTTCTTTGAAGGAGAAAAAAAATTCAATAGCCTTAGATTTGAGAATACTTTACAAAGCAGCCAACCATTTTTATATATATTCCTGTAGCATGGCAGGGTTTGATAGCTTATTTTCCCATAAGTAATGAAGCATGTACAAATACAGAATAAGAATATACAGTAATCCAAACCCCTAAAATTTAATTCCTAGACATGAAAGGCAGCCAAATTACTTTTTATTTATTAGTGTTATACTTCCCTGTTTCCTTTTATTCTTCATAAGATAGATTAATGATAATAATAATGTTTAACATTTATTTAATATTTACTATACGTCAAACACTATGCTAAGTACTTTACAAGATTTATCCCATTCAATCTTCCTAATAGGCCTCTGAGTTACCCACAGTTAACAGATGAGGGAACTTAGATAAGAAACTCAGCCAGTGAGATAAAGCTAGTAAATGATGGAGCTGGATTCCAGCAGTCTCTATCCTGAATATGCATCCTCTTAAACACTGTGTTCTTTTCTGGGCTCATCATAGAAGAAATGGTCAGCGAGCCTTGGTGGCTCAGTCGGTTAAGCACTGGACTGATTTTGACTCAGGTCATGATCTCAGGGTCCTGAGATCAAAACCCATCTTGGGTTCTGTGCTCAGCAGGGAGTCTCCTTAGGATATTTTCTCTCTCTTTCTCTCTTTCTGCACCTCCTCCTGCTTTCTCTCTCTCAAATAAATAAATAAGTCTTTAAGAAAAGAAGAGGGGCACCTGGGTGGCTCAGTTGGTAAGCATCTGCTTTCCGCTTAGGTTATGATCCCAGTGTCCTGGAATTGAGCCACATGCCGGGTTTCCTGCTCAGCAGGAAGCCTGCTTCTCCCTCTCCCACTTCCCTTGCTTGTGTTCTCTCTCTCGCTCTGTCTCTGTCTGCCAAATAAGTCAATAAAATCCTAAAAATAAATAAATAAATAAAATTTTTTAAAGAAATAATCACTGGTCCTATTGTTCTGAAGCAAAATTAAGTATTTTGAGTGTGTCTTGGATCCTTACTAATGGATCTGCTGAACTGAAAGGACTTTCAGTTTTAACCAGGAAGTTATCGTAAATATGGATATCAAGGATTATGAAATCGTAATGACGTGTATAATTACAATTATCTGTAGCATTATCTCCCAATCACACTATATCATTTTTTAGTCCACAATCATTTTTTTGATCACCTACAATGTGCCTAGCTTTTTAAAAATAGTAGGAAGATTGGGACAAGAAATAAATTATACAGATATTTTATCTAGGTAGACATCATTCAGCAAATTTTATTGATATTTTTGTACTCACTGTCACTTAAGAAATGACTAGCAAATGCTTTTAATGACAAAATTGTCTGAAATTGCTGTCATATTTTTATTGAGAATTTCTTCCCCCAGGATGATTTAGATTTGTCTCTTAATCGCCTGCGGTTTGGGAGAATGAAGAATCAAGGGGATAACCTCTGCGGTTCCAGAATCATTTCCGACTCTTCGTGGGACTGGAGGTTCTATAGGGCACCAAGCATCCTTGCCTAAAGGAAGTGAAGAGGACGGAGAGATGGGACAAAGTCACAGAGAAGGGATGCTATCTTGCCCTCCATGTTCTTTACACCCGTCAGTGGCAAATACTTGACTTTAATCCCATGTGCTCTCTCAAGGATGAAAATATTCTTCTCAGAGAATCCTTGATTTATTAGAGTGGCTGCTATTCTAAAGCAAAAACTGGTAGTGTGTTTATGAAAAGAGATGGTGGGGAAATGACAAAAATAGTATTCCCTCTAGAAAAGTGGTAAGAAAAAAAAGAGAGAGAGAGAGAGGTGCCTGGGTGGCTTACTGGGTTAAGTGTCTGCCTTCAGGTCAGGTCATGATCTTAGGTTTCTGGTATTGAGCCCCCCATCGGGCTCTCTGCTCAGTGGGGAGCCTGCTTCTCCCTCTCCCTTTGCCCCTCCTCTGTCCCCTGCTCCCTGCTCATTCTCTCTTTCTGTCTCTCACTCACTCTCTCTCAAATAAATAAACAAATAAAATCCTTAAAAAATAGGAGAAAATCTGGAAATAAGTAAAGGGCTTTCTCTTATGCATATCAACAGGATCACACGGAGAATTGCTTAAACCATTCCTCAACATAGGGCAATCTATGGATTTCAGGATTTTTCTTTTTTTTTTTTTTTTTAAGATTTTATTTATTTATTTGTCAAAGAGAGCGAGAGAGAGCGAGTACAGGCAGACAGAGTGGAAGGCAGAGTCAGAGGGAGAAGCAGGCCCCCTGCGGAGCAAGGAGCCCGATGCGGGACTCGATCCCAGGACGCTGGGATCATGACCTGAGCCGAAGGCAGCTGCTTAACCAACTGAGCCACCCAGGCGTCCCGGATTTCAGGATTTCTTGTTCATCGATGTCCATTCCCTTTTTCAGGAAGGCTTGTGGAAGGTCATAGATCCTCTTCGCTCTACTCTATTCCCATCCTGCCAGTGGTGGACGTTGCAGACTGTATTTTGATTTTTTAGAACAAGTGTATTTCTAACCAGGCCTAGAAAACTCCTGGATAAGAGGGCAGTCTTCTAAGAAAGGTACTTATAAGCTCTTCAGAGAATTATCGATCCTTCTCTCTTGGATCAAGAGCTCAAATGAGCTCATCTGAGCTCTTGATCCATATGTAGTTAGTCTAAAATACAAATCTCTCCTTAGAAAGGTCATGTAAGAGGAACAATATTTGTAACAGAATCTTCTCGTGCTTTTTACTTACTATAATATCATACTCTCGAAGCCGGAAGAAAGTAGAGGTCATCGATGTGGGAGTCTCCCATAAATTCCATAAGAAGTAATCACTTGCTAATATCATCTGAGGTTAAGTTCTACCTTCATGAGATTATCATCTTTTCCTTATTCTGAAGTAAAGCCTGTCTTCATGATTCCACTCATAGGCTCTAGCTGTACCTCTTAGAGTATTAGAAATTTCTACTCTTTCTGTCACATAAGAGTCTGCTAACATTTGAAGACAGTTACGTATACATAAGCTCTTGTGTCTTGCTGTTTATAGAGAACAGAACATGGGATCTAGGGTCCTAGATTCAAAACCTGACCCTAAAATTTACCACTTATAAGGACTTGGATATGACATTAAATGTCTCTAAACCTCAGGGTGCTTGGATGACTCAGTGGTTAAGCATCTGCCTTCAGCTCAGGTCACAATCCTAGGGTCCTGGGATCAAGGCCCGCATCGGGCTCCCTGTTCAGTGGAAAGTCTGCTTTTCCCTCTCCCTCTACTGTGTTCCCTCTCTCACTGTCTCTCTCTCTGTAAAATAAATCTTAAAAACAAAAAACAAACAAACAAACAAAAAAACCCACTAAACCTCAACATTCTTTAATGGAAAGGAGAAGAAATAACACCCGTCTTATGTAGTTAGTCGTTAAGTGTGTTAAACTAATGTATGCAGAGTGCCTTTTATTAGTGGTACTTAATTAATTGTGGCTAGTATAATTATTAATACTGTGGCCTCAAATCCTCTCCTTCCACCCCATTTTCTCTCCTGATGCAACAGAACAGAGCTTCGTAAACACTGTATCACAGGTGTGCCAAAATATTATCATTTTTCTGTGGGTGCCATAACCTTGGGGTGTAGGTGAGAGAAGCATCCTATTCGTTTTTATGTTCTTCCCCCTACTGGAGCGATCTAGTCGTTAAGCAGCTGCCTTGGCTCAGGTCATGATCCCAGGGTCCATGATGAAGCCCCACATCAGGCTCCCTGCTCAATAGGAACCTGTCCCACTCCCCCTGCTTGTGTTCCCTCTCTTGCTGTTTCTCTCTCTCTCTCTCTCTGTCAAATAAATAAAATCTGTAAAAAAAAAAAAAAAATTGTCCTTTAAAAAAAAGTCTCTCTCCCTCGCACTGTAAATATTCTTTCATGATCAACATTTGAGCAGCAACTTTTGCTAGAAATAAAAGATTCTCTAAGAAAATAGGGTAGTTCTTGACATGTATTAGTCTCTCAGTCTTAAGTGTGACCCAGCAAGGCTTTCCCCGCTCCACCTGTATCCTACAAATGTTATCATTTTCTGGGGTCAGCGTGGTGTAAAAAAGTTAGGGCAAGACCACAGTAGTGTTTATTAATGTTGTCTTGGTGTGTGGTACTCAAATTTAACTCAACCTTATACTCCAGAAGGTTAAGAAGAGTAGGATGAATTATAGTCTTCATTTGTTCTAGACATGATCCACGTTCCTCTGCTCTACAAAAGTAGAGTGTACCCCTGAAACCTTTCATTATCTGAAATGACAGGAAGTGGAGAAGCAATTACCATTAATTTATATGGATAATGTTTTTTGAGCACTCCCAGATCCAAAAATTAATCTTTCTTAAGGTTTTGTTGTTGTTGTAAGATTTTTATTTATTTGACAGAGAAAGATACAGCACAAGTAGGGGGAGCAGCAGGCAGAGGGAGAGAGGGAGAAGCAGGCTCCCTGCTGAGCAAGGACCCTGAACCGGGGCTGGATGCCAGGACCCTGGGATCATGACCTGAGCCAAAAGCAGACGCTTAACCAACTCAACCACCAGGCGCTCAAGGTTTTCTGATTCCTTAGGACACACATTGCTAATGGATGCCCAAAATAAATCGAGAAAAAGCCCAGATGCCCCCATACACAGTTCAAAGATACTGCCACTGGATGCTGCGGTGGGGGTGCGCAGTGTAGAGCCTCGGGAAGGAGCCGGGGGTGGAGGGGGTGCAATTCTCCTAGCTCTGACAGCTTGCAGCCTCTTTAATAGCTCGCTGCAAAACAAATGACAACACTGTCTTTGCTTTCCGAAGTTTTTGTAAAATCTTCAGGTTTCGTTCAGTTACTGAAAACACACCCGGTACTATTTCTTTTTCCGCATCCGGTACTATTAATGGAGGTATTTCATAAAGGAGAAGTAGTGGAACACGAACTTTCAAAAAGCGGAGGATTCCTGTACTTCTTTGCTTGAAGTTTAAAATGGCATTTGGGTTTGGGGAGACCACTTCGACCCTTATCTAACATTGACCTTGCAGTTCATAAAAACTGCTAGCAAAAATGCAGATTCATTCATTCATTCAAAAAACATTTTAAGTCTAGTTTGTGTACTATTCTAGATACTGGGGACAGAGCTTTGAACAGGATAACAAGGTTCCTTCCCTCATAAAATTAATATAATAATAATAATAATAATAATAATAAACTCTTAAAGTCAATGGTATCTACAACATGGTTTGAGTTTTAAAAATAAGTAAGTGCTTTTGACTTTCAGCTCGGAGGAGGCGATGGTGCAATGGTCTTCAGTCGTCTGGGTTCATCCAATCCGGGTTCGTTGGACAGCCGCCGTCTCTGCCATGCCTCGTAAGTTCCACCCGCAATGAGATCAAAGTCTAATGCCTGAGTTGCACTGGTGGGGAGCTTGGTGCTATGTCTGCCTTGGCCCCAAAGATGGGCGGGCTTGGTCTGTCTCCAAAAATGTCTGATGATGATATTGCCAAGGTAACCCGTGATGGGAAGGGTCTATGGATGACAGTGAACTGACCATTTGGAACAGACAGTTTCAGATTGAAGTGGTACCTTCTGCCTCTGTCCTGATTATCAAAGCCCTCAAGGAACTGCCAAGACAGAAAGAAGCAGAAAAACATTAAGCACAGTGGAAATATCATTTTTTTAAAAAATATTTTATTTATTTATTAGAGCACGCACAAGCAGGGGAGCGGCAGGTAGAACAGGCAGAGGGAGAAGCAGGCTCCCTGTTGAGCAAGGAGCCCCATGTAGGACTTGATCCCAGGACTCTGGGATCATGACCTGAGCCAAAGGCAGCAGCCCAACCGACTGAGCCACCTAAGTGTCCCTGGAAATAGCACTTTTGATGAGATTGCCAACATTGCTGACAGATTTGGGACTGATCTTTATCCAGAGAACCCTCTGGAATCATTGAAGAGATTAGGAGGGGGGTTCCTGGGTGGCTCAGTTGGTTAAGCTTTGCCTTTGGCTTAGATCCTGATCTCAAGGACAACGGATCAAGCTCCAAGTCAGGCTCCCTGCTCAGTGGGAGGCATTCTGCTTCTCCCTCTCCCTCTGCCCCTCCCTCCCACGCATGCTCACACGCTCTTTCAAATAAATAAAATCTTTTAAAAGAGGGGGGCACCTGGGTGGCTTAGTTGGTTAAGCCTCTGCCTTCAGCTCAAGTCATGATCTCAGGGTCCTGGGATGGAGCCTCACATCAGGCTCTGTGCTCAACATGCAGTCTGCTTCTCAATCTGCCTCTCCCCTCTCCACTCATGCGCACGCACTCTCTCTCTGTCTCTCTCTCTCTCTCTCTCTCTCTCTCAAATAAACAAAATCTTTAAAAAGAGAGAGAAAGAGAAAGATTGTGGGAGTTGCCCAGTCTGTGGGCTGCGATGTTGGTGTGACCATCCTCATGATATCATAGATGACATCAACAGTGGTGCAGGGAAATACCCAGCTAGTTATGAACTACAAAGGAAAATATTTCAATAAAGGATCATTTGACAACCATAAATAGATAAATTGCTACCCTGGCTCATTTCTAGTCAGGTGGATAAATATCAGAGCCCTAAAGGAGTGGGAATCATTCCTTTAAAAAGTAAACTCTTCATATTTTTTTCCTATTCATTTAATAAAATAAATGCAAAAGAATGCACAAGAGCCTGCCTGACACAGCTAATTATTTTCCTTCTATTGTGTCTCACAATATGCACCATCTGTCCCCTGCTTCACCAGCCACATCTTTGTTATCTTCCAACAAATTGACACAATTTGGAATCTCTTTCTCCTCACAACTCCTAGTGAGTCTTCCAACAGAATAAAGGCCAAGTCCTCTTTATTTCACTCTTGATAATGATGCTCTTGTAGGCTTTTGTTTATGGTATCGTATCAAGATTGGTTAGGTTGTGACACAGACACAAACTCCAAAATCGTTGTGGCTTAAAGCATACATTTTACTTATTTCTTGCTTTTGCTCTATTCCTATTGCTGGCTGGAAGTAGGACTCTGCCTTTGATACACTCTCAGGCCTCCCAGCTCACGGAGGAGCTGCTATCTTAAATATTGTAAGTCACAGAGCTGGAGGGAAAAATGGATGTGGTGAAGGAGACACTGCCTCTTGTACTTTCTCTAGCCAGAGAAATCCCTTGGCACACCTAATTCTGAGCACACAGGGAAATAACAGCCCTACCATGTGTTGTGAAAGAGAGACAGCCTGGTATATGCAAACCACCACCATGATGATCACAGGAGTGCTATTTATTAATTATATTCTTCCCTCCCAGGGTAAAATTGCTTTCAGGTATTCAGAATCTTACTTTGACATTTATGCTAAAATGATCAATTGATACAATTTATAATAGTGCATTACGTTTAGGAAGTTCTTGCATTATCTGTCAGGTGTCATCATAAATCTTGAATATAGTCTCTAATTAGACATTTCACTTTTTCAGTGTCAAAGAAGTAAATCATTTTATACATTTAAAATAGAATGATATTGATATAAAATACATAGGCCTCTGAGAGGTGTAAATAAGTCTACAATGATGTGGGCTTTTCACCCTGGGGTTGGGATTTGCTCAACTGCTATAAGGACATTGATTAACTAACTACAACTGTGGTTATTAAGCAAAGTGTGGATTTTTTCTAACATACCTTCATCCATAATCCATCTCAACCATAATTTTTTAGAAGAAAGTATGAGATACTCATGAGTTTCCAATACATTAAATTTCAGGAATTGACTGGTTGAGGATGATTTGCTTTGGTCTGAATGTGCCAGCAGCAGAATATTCTTGTGAACTCTTCTGCCCAGCATTGCCTGTGGTACCGCTGGCGTCCTTACAACTCGAACCACTGTCTGAAACTCAGTTTGTGAGGAAGTGTCTCGCTAATAATAGTCTATTCAGACTTGTCTTTCTTTTATAAAAATGCTTTTGCAAATAACACTTCATTTTCTTTATACCACTCACCTTCTAAAGAATCTGATTTTGATCTTCCTTCCATGGTTTCCTGTAGGCTTTCTGGCTTATGCCTGCTTTGTTTGTGTTGATGCACTTTTGCTTGCACCTTTGATGAAAGTGAATATTTTTCTCTTATTCTTTGTTTAATACAGAAGGCTGCTCTGTGCACTCTCCTCTGTTACTTGAACGGATTTCAAACAGTCTTTCAGAACTCCCACATGGGGATGACAATGAAAGTAGTCAGTAATTGTTGATGAAAGCTTTGCGCCGACTTCTGCATCGTCTAACAAAACTGAATTGTGAAGAACAAAAGTTGGTCCCTCATCCTTCCCTGTATTCTGAGAAGGCTTACGGGAACCTCAGGTGAAGCCCGAGTAGTTACTATTCCATTTAGAAAATGCAATAGAAGACAAAATCTGATACAATTAATGAGATAACCTAACAAGTTGAATCCTTAGACGATTAGAAAATATTATTTCTTACAGATAGCTTTGGTATTCCATTTCTGAGATTACAGGGAATTCGGATAGTCCAGAATTCAGTTTGTTGGAGACAATTTACCCATAATCGTGTTCACTGCTGCCATAAAGTCTCCATAAATTATCCATTGTTCATTATGAAATTGTTATAATTTTTTGAGGGCTTGAGTTATAAATGCTTATTTGTTGGGAGCATAAATTGAATCTGATGATGATTTGTTCAACTTAGTTATTTATTCTGTACTTATTATTAATTTTGATGTAACTTACAAAGATATTATGGTACAAAAATAAAACAGTAATTAAGAAAATTCAGAAAATAATTGAGTAAAATATGAAGGAGGAAAATAAGGCCAGAGCAGTCATAGCAACTAAGAATCTCTCTCTCTCTCGCTCTCTCTCTCTCACACACACACAGACATGCATGCAAATTGATCTTGGAGCCTAATCCCAAACTCTGTATTACTAATTGCAAATTATTACAAATTGCATAAATTATGACACATATTAAATCACTTTGCTCCCCCTAAAACTCTTGTGAGTAATATAATATTTAAAAGTAAAAAAGAGAGAGAGAGAATAGTTCGTGATGTAAATTTTCTAATCTTTTCCTTTGTGATTTGTAATTTTTTTTGATGAAGAAATTTTTCAAGGGTCATAAAGATAACTTTTACATTTGCTTTTAAAATTTCTTAAGGTTCTGCCTTTCATATATAAGTCCTCGATTCATGTGGAATTTTTTTTTTTTTTTAAGATCACAGAGATCACATGTAGGCAGAGAGGCAGGCGGGGGAGAGGGGGAAGCAGGCTCCCCCCCTGAGCAGACAGCCCAATGCAGGGCTTGATCCAGGACCCTGAGATCATGACCTGAGCTGAAGGCAGAAGCTTAACCCACTGAGCCACCCAGGTGTCCCCAATTTGCTTCTTTTTCTACATGGAAAAATCAATTACTCCTAGTCATTCTAGTTGAGGGAGAACAAATAGGAAAATGAAATTACCATTGTGTCCAAGACTGAGACAAGTTAGTACCAAAAGCTGAATTCCAACCTTAGTGGAGCATGGAGAACGCTCGTGGCGTAATCCTGGCAGGGACACAGGCTGCTTGGAACAATTGCCTTGAGTCATAACTTGGGATTTTAGCGTTTTCCAGTTCCCTTACACATGATAAATCTTCATTATGTGGGGCTTCACTAGTTCAGAAATTGTTAGAATTCACATAGGTACTCTACTGAAGTTTCATCTTCTACCAAGAATAATGACAGAGATTGCAAACCATCTTAGCCGTAGAAAGGAGGAGGTACACAGGAAAAAGTTGTCTTCAAATACTGCAAAGGAACTTTTTTGTCTAAATATTAGGTTTAAATATGTGTTAAAGTCAGTCCATCTCTTAGGATCTTCCGCTAAGCAATTATAATATTATTATACACTGTTAGAAAGAAACGATAGTTTCAGACTAATTTGCAAGAGGTTTTCTCCCAGACTCTAATATCGTGTTTTTTAACAGAAATAAATATACTGCAATACCATTTAATGAGTTTAATAAAATGGAAAATAATGCTGTGGTTACACTTTAGTTCCCAAAGCTAACAGTTAATTTTTCTAACATCCTGTTGGGAACCGCTCTTAACATGTTTTGCCCGAAGGGATTAGTTTTGAGGCAAAACAATTAAGATGAAACAGAACATGTCAGAACCTGTCAAAGCACCTAACACTCTAATCATTGACCCGCATTGGTCTTATTGATTCTATTTATTCACCATGTGTTTTAATTATCTATTGAGTAACGACTTAACCCAAAACTTAGCAGAGCAGCTTAAAACAACAAACACTAATCTCACAGGGTTTCTGAGAGGCAGGCCTATGGGAGTGGCAGAGCGGAGCGGTTCTGGGTCGCTTGAACTGCGGCCCTCTGAAGACTCAGCTGCGGGAAGATCCACTTCCAAGCTCACTCACACATTTGCTGGCAGTCCTCACTGATGAGCTGGCTGTCAGCTAGGGTTCTCAGTTCCTAGTCACGTGGGCTTCGCCAGAGGCTGCTCCCAGCATCCTCTCCTGCCTCAGCCTCCTTCCCCAGAACAAGTGATCCAAGAGCCCAGAGTGTGAACTGGGAGGTGGGGAGTACTGGGAGCCTTTCTGGAGACTTTGCCATGGCACTGTGGTTTTAAAATATATCTGTACAAAAGAGAATAAAACAGAAGATAGGGAACAAGAGATGTTAACTCAGAAGGCTCAGAAACATACACACACATATATATGTTTTTGTATATATACAGTATACAGAAGAGTGACGTTTATATTTCCTTGAATATGCCTCTGGGTCTTTCCCCATCATCACTGTTCTGGTTTTGATACCATAGCATTGTAACATACTGAAATTTCTGGTAGGGGGGAAAAAAAAACAACAGAAGGAAATGTTAATTTTTAACAATAAAAAATAAGATTTTTAAAAAACTGGTTTCTATTTCTACACTGAAATAATTGATTCTATTTCCCCCCCACCTTACGAGTTCATGAAGTTCAAAAAAGCAGTTATCAACAATTTATAAAAAACAAAATAATTTGAGCAAGTTGGAAAAGGAATGTAGGGTAATGAAGTTCCATAATCAAGGGGGGAATGTTGTGAGTGGAAGAAATGAACGACTGGTTCCCAAGGGCAAGTCAGCAGCTATAATATGTTTGGGGAGATGTGACGCCGATATGCAGAACTTGGTTGAAGGAAAAAAAAAAACAAAAAACAAAAAACAGATGATAGCAAGAAGCTCAACTATATTTGAACCTTAATATATTGGCTTGGTAACTTTTTGTTTGTGGCTGGTGCTTGTATCATGTGGTTTGCTATTACTTTATTCACTTCCACTAGCAATAAAGCATAGAGTGACAAACTATAAAGCGAGGATATTTGTTTTCTCATCTCCTACCCACTACCTCCCTTTTACCAGCTGTATTATTCATCCCCTGGATGAGAGAATCTGGGAAATGTGCTAAAGCTGTGCACCCAGTAGGAAAAGCGGATGGAGGGGTCTCTGTGTATCACCGCCTTCAGCCTCTCTGCGGGATGTGAATGTGTGCTTTGATGAAACTCCCCACAAAACTCGAGTATTCAGCCCTTTGATTTATACTTGTCTTGTATTTTAGGCTTTGAAACAATTATTCTTCAAATTTATAGAAATAAAAAGGACTTTGCTGAATCTTGGTTAAAACTATAATAAACTCTGAGCTGGGTAGTGGTCGATAGGTTCCAAATGGAGGCAAAAGACTATTCTGGAGCCACCGTCTTACTGAGTGTGGTTGTGCTTAAACTCTGGGTGATCAGTAAATGCAAGTTTATGGAAACTCTAAATGGTAAAGTTCCTCTTTTAATGCACTAATCCTGAAGTATGTGGATGCATATTTAAAAAGACATACAGTTTTTAAAAATGCCTCCTTGTCTACAGGTATGAACTCTTATTCATAGCACTTTCTATCTGTGCAATCAACATTTTTAAAAGCCTATGAAGTAAAACAATTTGCACTTTAACATTTATATATGTAATACAATGATTTCAATAAACTGGTACTTGAGAATGAAGAAAAGAGAAACAAAAGTAATGAAAAATTCTGATTTGTAATGCTGAGATTTCAAAAAGTAAAGCAGTAAATAAAATCTAAAACTTCAATAGATTTGAACTATTTTTCCCTTGATTGATTTGCTTGTGTTATTAAGCATTAAATGACTTACAAAATCAGACATCGTGTATTCGTTTGCAATGAGTTATTCAATTGACCTATTTCTAGGCAAGAGATACAGTTCTAGTCACTTGGTAGATTTCACAAGGGCAACTGGTGGCTGAAATATTATTTAGTGCTGAATTAAGGAATTGCAATAAGTTGTTTCCTCTTGATGACATCTGATTTAAGATCTTCTCATTCCATAACTTATGTAATTGAAAATTTTCTTTAGATTATATTGACAAATTTTTAACCACCTGTTTTCCCAACTTTGGTTAACAATAACCCTGATTTGTTGTACAATTCTACTTATTACATTTCATTTGTCCTCCTTCTATGCTCCCAAATTGCTGTTCCCCCCAAAATGTGCTTAATTTTTTTTTCCTTTTCTTGTTGTCTGTTATCTGTAAAGGGCATCATGGATGGCTATGCTTACTAGCATTAGCTTTTTTTCTTCCTTCTTTCCTTCCTCCCTCTTTCCTTCTTCCTTCTTTACTTCTCATTCTTTCTTTCTTTCTCTTTATTTTGCAGTTTCTTTCTCTCTTTTGCACCTTTCCTCCCCGCCCTCTTCTTCCCTTCCTCTCTTTTTAAATATAAGGTATTAACAAATGTGAATCATGGCAGTGTATCAATCTCCTTGATAAATTAATGATGTGAGCTTTTATGGCACAACACTAAATAATGCCCAGAAAAAGAGCACTTTCACACAATCCTAACAGAAAAAAAGAGAGATGTGAAAATGTATATAAAATATAACCTTAAATTTTTTATTAGAGATGGTATTGAGAAGAATGGCTAAAAATGCTTTTTTTTTTTTTTTTTTTTTGCCATTAATCATTTCATTCAGATTTTCCAGGCTGCAAACTTCTTGAAAGCAGGCCTTTGTTATCCTCAGTCTGGTACATCTCATCTAGGCACTCAATATTTATTGAATGAATATGTCAATGAAATCATATATGAATGGTAAGACAGGATACCTTTGAATGTTTCAAATACAACCAGAAACCTGTTTATTTTGAGATATGAAAACTAGTGTATAGCATGTAAGAAGAAAGCTCTACAAATTTACTTAATAATATGAATAGGTTATTAAGTCTTTTTAAAAAGGAAAGCAAACTGGGCATTCTTATAAAGTTTTCTGGGCCTTCATCCATTGGTTTATTTTCTTTAGTCTGTACTGAAAGAAAACTGTCTCATCACACTGAAAATGTCTCCTTGTGACTAAAACAATTTCATTTGTAGAGTGCAATTTACTACCTGTTCCTTCTCTGATTAACAAAACATTAATTCCCTAAACAGGAAATGGTTTATCACTTTTATAATTTTATTATACATCTTATTCTCTTTGGAAGACTTTAGAAGAAAACAGGAATGTGTTCAATTTCAACCATTTTGCTTAAAATTGTGTTAATAGAAAAAACTCTGGAAAGGCATCCTTCTCATTTTTGTAGAGTGAAGAAACAAGTTAATTTGGTACAAAGTTGTCCATGTTACCTTAACTCCTTTTTAGTAGGAGTTATTACCTAACTATAATCTATTTGCTCATCTGTCTATAGGTCCCACTAGTCTGTAATCTCCCCACCAGCCAGACACAAAGACCTCCATCTGTATCGCTGGTATATGACCTGGCATATGGTTTGCACTCAGATCTTTCAACAGAAAGTAATTTGGTAGCATAAAAACTAAAATTTGTGGTTAATCCTTTTTTAGAAACTGAAACTCCAAAATTCTCTTATCCTTAGATATAATCCCAAGATCAACTTGGTCATTTATTAAAAACATTAAGCCATCTGTATAATGTCTGCCAGTAGGCCATCTCATTCTGTTTTTCCTTTTTACCCCATCAGATTACTGTAGACAAGCCCTCCCCTACAGCCACAAATCTGAGAGTGTCACGTACGGGAAGACACTCAACTCATATTCCCGTGCCCACTGACTCTGGTACAACAGGTGTGTGTGCCTTTGAATACAGCAGTTATTCATGGACATCTATTGAATAAACTGAAGGATAGCATCAAGTAGGAGAGCACTGGCTTCTCTTTCCTCCAGTCCATGCTTAGGAAAATAAATATCTGCACATTCTTCACATTATTGGTAAGATGAGGCAGGCACTCGAGGCTGAGGTATATTCTAGGTATTGAGCTAATGATGCTAAGGCTCTCTGTGACTCTCCATCCATACTCACTGGTAATCAGTTTCCCTCCCTTTCCCATTGCCTTCAGGATTGCTTCTAGAATCCTTGGTTTGGTTTAGCTATTGCCCATCCTGGAACACTCACAGCAGCTGTGAAGACTTACCTTCCTTTACCTCATCTTAGGCATTCCGGATGTTCTCCATCCCACACCACCTCCGTGACTGGGCAGCACCTGTCCGTCCGTCAGCCTTCTCGTAAACAGCTCATCTTTCAGGAGGCCTTTCTGGATATACTGGGTTAGGTACTGATGGAAGTGCCTCCATGGCAGCAGGTACTGGATCTGAAGTATTTCTTATCATAATGCACATTATACAATTTAAAGCATACCTTCGCTCTGGGCACATAAGCTTCGGGAGAGCCGAGGATTTTTTTCTATTCTGTCCACCATTTTATCTCTAGCATCCAAGTTCAGTTTTCAGCTACTTAATGAAATTGAACAAATGAATCATGTGTCCAACTTGAGAAAAGGGAGCCCTGGGCTGGAAATTTGTAGAAAGGGGATCAAATCCTTATTACCAGCCCAATATGCTCTCAGGGCCACTGTGACCCTGGGCCCCCTCTTCAACAAAGCAAGTAAAAGAGCTTAGTTTATGTGCTCGCATCACGGTTCATGAAGCTAGGAGAATCTTGCACCATGGTGGGTAGAGGGGAGGTACTTCAGTGCAATGCGGCTACAGAGACCAACAGTCAAACAGTAGTTTTTCCCACAGGGCAGTGTGAGGACTGCCCTCAGTTATGCAGTTGGACCTGCTCCATGTTAGCGGCGGGTCCGCAGCTCTGCGTCCTGGGAATCACTCCCCGGCACCAAACAACTGTAATGTACATTTGTAGGCCTCTGTGATTCCCATCTCAAGTCTAATGAGACCAGTCAACACGAAGGCCAAATCATTTATTATTTACAATCTACATCCAATTTGAAAAAAAAAAAAAAAAGACAAAGCAATTCAGAGCAACACATGAAACAGGCTGTTTAAATGATGCCGTAAGAACAGAAAAGGTGAGATACTGTTAGAGGAGAGGGAGAATGGTGCACCAGGACATGTGATCACTGGAGCTACCTATATAGAATAGGAGTGAGAGTCCAAGCATGTAACACATGGGGTACATGGGAAATTTACTGCGGACCCTCAATCCAGAGTGTGTCATCCCTCCAGGTTCTTGCTCTTTACCTTTGTCTTACAGAGGTATGAATTTTTTTTTTTTTTTTAAAGATAACAAGAGGGGAGATAAACAATTTATAGCTCCTCACTGGCAGGACAATCCAGAAGAATTGGTATTTCTTCTTAGGTGTCCTCCTTTCCAATTATTCATTTCTTGGCTCAATAAGTAAAATACACCCAATGGTCAAATCACATGATGGAATGAGTTATGTATAATAGAAACTCTGTCACATCTAATTCGTAATAATAACAAATAGCCCAGCTAGTGTGTTATGGCCATCAGTATTCAGGAAAGCGCTCATTCCAGAAGTCTGTGCTTCACAAGAATGCTAATGTTCATCAGTCAGCTGTTGTTCTACAAAATCCTCCAAAGTCTTTGTAGGTGGGGTTTTTGCTGAAGATTCTCATTTTCCCTTAACAACACAGGAAAAGAAAATGTAGAATTTTCACCTTAACTCACCTAACGTAACCTATAAAGTCATTCTGCTTGGCTATGCATCTCAACTATAATTTTCCTGACTTTGCCCTGCCCTGACTTGATCCCATCCATTTCTTAACACTTGGCTTCAAAAACAAAACAAAACAAGACAAAACACACACACACACCAAAAAAAACACAAAAAACTTCCCAAAACTGAGACTTAGTAATAACGACCACGAAGCCAGAAATAACAGAGACCACATCCTTACTTTTGGACAACACATAAAACATTCCAGGTAGGTCTCTATGGTAAGGATTTCCCCAGACGTAGATTCTACAATTCCCTCTGTATTTTTTATTTAAGTGTCAAATCTTCCAGCTTATCTTTTCTTTGTCATTCAAAAGGAAACCTTATATAAAGTGTAAAAATTAACGACCAGCTTTTGTGGCCCTTGTTGTTGTTACTTATCATCTCTGAGAGTAGGATTATGACCTCAAGAAACAGTAGATACCTCTTTATCTTACTCATTTTGGCTAGGTGCAAAACAAAGAATTCTGGTCTTTACAAAATGTTCCCTAGAGAGGATGCCTGGCTGGCTCAGTTGGTAGAGTGACTCTTTTTTTTTTTAAATTAATTATTTTTAATAAACATATAATATATTTTTATCCCCCGGGGTACAGGTATGTGAATCGCCAGGTTTACACACTTCACAGCACTCAAATGTCTTTACAAAATGTTCCCTAGAGAGGATGCCTGGCTGGCTCAGTTGGTAGAGTGACTCTGTTTTTTTTTTTTAATTAATTAATTATTTTTTATAAACATATAATATATTTTTATCCCCCGGGGTACAGGTATGTGAATCGCCAGGTTTACACACTTCACAGCACTCACCGTAGCACATACCCTCCCCAATGTCCATAAGCCCACCCCCAACCCCCCTCCCCCCAGCAACCCTCAGTTTGTTTTGTGAGATTAAGAGTCACTTATGGTTTGTTTCCCTCCCAATCCCATCTTGTTTCATTTATTCTTCTCCTACCCCCTTAACCCCCCATGTTGCATCTCCACTTCCTCATATCAGGGAGATCATATGATAGTTGTCTTTCTCCGCTTGACTTATTTCTCTAAGCCTGATACCCTCTAGTTTCATCCACCTCATTGCAAATGGCAAGATTTCATTTCTTTTGATGGCTGCATAGTATTCCATTGTGTATATATACCACATCTTCTTTATCCATTCACCTGTTGATGGACATCTTGGTTCTTTCCATAATTTGGCTATTGTGGACATTGCTGCTTTAAACATTCAGATGCACGTGCCCCTTCAGATCACTACATTTGTATCTTTAGGGTAAATACCCAGTAGTGCAATTGCTGGGTCATAGGGTAGTTCTATTTTCAATATTTTGAGGAACCTCCATACTGTTTTCGGAGTGGTTGCACCAGCTTGCATTCCCACCAAACAGTGTAGGAGGGTTCCCCTTTCTCCACATCCTCGCCAGCATCTGTCATTTCCTTACTTGTTTATTTTAGCCATTCTGACTGGTGTGAGGTGATATCTCATTGTGGTTTTGATTTGTATTTCCCTGATGCCGAGTAATATGGAGTACTTTTTCATGTGTCTGTTGACCATTTGGATATCTTCTTTGCAGAAATGTCTGTTCATGTCCTCTGCTCATTTCTTGATTGGATTATTTGTTCTTTGGGTGTTGAGTTTGCTAAGTTCTTTATAGATTTTGGACACTAGCCCTTTATCTGTATGTCGTTTGCAAATATCTTCTCCCAGAATGAGTGACTCTTGATCTTGGGGTAGTGAGTATGAGCCCCAGGTTGGGTGTAGAGATTACTTAAACAAATAAATACTTCTTAAAATTATTCTGTATATTAACTATCTTATTCTGTTTGCCATGGGATGCCTGGGTGCCTTGGTTGGTTGACATCTGCCTTCAACTCAGTTCATGATCCCAGGAAAAAGATAAAAGAAATATTCTATGTTATATCAGTGGGCATCCATTGAAAATGGGGTGGGTAGATGGAAGAGAGAGTATTCACTGTTTAAAATAATTGTTCGGCGCCTGGGTGGCTCAGTGGGTTAAAGCCTCTGCCTTCAGCTCAGGTCATGATCACAGGGTCTTGGGATGGAGTCCCACATAGCTCTCTGCTCAGCAGGGAGCCTGCCTTCCCCTTCTCTTTCTGCCTGCCTCTCTGCCTACTTGTGATTTCTGTCAAATAAATATAAATAAAATCTTTAAAAAAATGTTTAAAAAAGTTAACATATATATGACTTATTAAACATTTGCTTTTTGGTACTTATCTATGAACAGAGTCACAAAATTAGGTCATAAATCATAAAACTAGATAGTCTACCTGGTGGGAAAAACCTGTGTGAGTCATGGTCCCCAAACACATAGAAGCTTGAAACTAAAACATGCAACTGGTAAATATAACATATGATAGATCAGTTATTTCTGAAGGGTAGTAAGCTTGGGGGTAAAAGGGATGATTAAGTAGAACACACATTTTTTTTTTTTAAAGATTTCATTTTTATGTAATCTCTATACCCAACATGGGGCTCGAACTCACAACCCTGCGATCAAGAGTCATATGCTCTACTGACTGAGCCAGTCAGGAGCGCCATATATTTTTGATTTTTAAAATTATGTATTTATTTTAATAAGCATAGAAAAACTAATACCACAATCCTGTGATTTTACTGGTATTGCTTAGTATGAAGCTAAATTTAGGTTTATAAAAGTATGTAATTTTAGTGAAAAATATTAAAGCAATAATATATGTTACTCCAGGTATGACTAAGAATAGTGTAAAAAGTACCAAGATGAATAAGGTTCAGGAAACACTAACACAGGTTATTCCCTAGTATTGGTATTATACCTAGTATATGATTTAAGTCATAAAACTAAAGTCAAGCTATCCTAAAAAAAAAAAGTATGATAATTTGGCTAATCAGTTGCCACATTTAAATAGCATCATTAGGGAAATAACTGCTCTTAACATTTTGTTCTTAGACTTACATTTAATTATTCTAGTCAGTTGTACTGGTTCAATCAATAAATATGTATTAAGTATCTGCTATGTACAAGACTTCTGATAGGCAATTTTCAGGAATAAAGAAATTGTTCCCATTTTCCTTCTTTAAATATTTTTGATAATGTTTCTTTTAAAAGGAGAAATTAATATTTCTTTTGTAGGGAGAGGGTGGTTGGGTTATAGATATTGGGGAGGGTATGTGCTATGGTGAGTGTTATGAAGTGTGTAAGCTTGACGATTCACAGACCTGTACCCCTGGCACAAATAATACATTATATGCTAATTAAAAATAAATAAACAAAGTAACACTTTTATTATTAATAATTTAGATAAGACAGAAAAATGTTGAGAAGATTCCCATCAATCCTTCTATTCAGATAGAGATCAAATGCTAATGACTTATCTGCTTATATATTATATTATTTTTTTAAAAAAGATTTTGTTTATTTATTTGAGTGAGAGAAAGAGCACAAGCTGGGGGTGGGGTGGGAAAGGGCTGAGGGGGAGGGAGAAGCAGACTCCCCACTCAGCAGGAAGCCTGATGCAGGGCTCGATCCTAGGACCCTGGGGTCACTAGCCTAGCCAAAGGCAGGTGCTTAACCAACTGAGCCACCAAGATGACCTCCTTATAGTCTTTCAAAAGTAAAAAATATAATATTTCTCTTATTAACAGAGTCAGAACAAGAGTACACTTACTTTTTTCTTATGTTTTTTTCCCCACTTTATTTTCTATTTTTTCCATTTTCCCATGTTACCAAATATTTTCCAAAACATGGCTTGAAGGATCAGGTATGCTATTCATCTACCAGTAGACATGTGACTGAGTTTTAGTCAATAAAATCGGGCAGAATGACTGTTCACCACCCCAAACCTCACTGTTAGAAACACCTCCTGGGCATCCTGTATGTGCTCTTTTTTTTTTTTTCCCAAAATTACCAGCTCGAAGCAAAGAACACAGTAGAGAGCTTGGATTGCTCAGGGGATGGTAGAGAAACTGAATGGGAATAGCATACCTCTAGAAGGGAGATCTGCTTGGGGACAGAGTTCTTTTCCTGCCCCTCAACCAATGCACAGAGAGGAGGGTACATTTTGATTGCATGGAACCCCTGAAACTTTGAAATTGTTTGTCATAGTAATCAGCCTACCCTAATTCATTTATGTTCTTCCTCTAACTCTTGAAAACTTCCTTTAAAATTTTTTTTAAAAAATATATAAATATATATTTTAATATATAAAAATGTATATGTGTGTATATATTATATTTTTATATATGTGTATATATATATATACACGTGTGTGTGTGTGTGTGTGTGTGTGTGTGTATTTTTATCCCCCTTAAAGACTTCCAAACTCGTGTTTCCTCATTTTGTGGCACTTTTTTCTCTGGGCCTTATCTTGACTTTTTCAGTTTACTTAATCCCAGGTGAAGTCAACTGTCTAGTGGTCAGCTGGTTGTGAATGTACTTGATTTCACTTTCTGCCACTTCTCAAATCCAAAGCAGAAAGAGTAGATTCTGTGAATGATTTCACCTTATAAGACACAAAGTATGCTCTGGAAATGCTGACTTGAAACTTCCAAGTAGGAAGTGTCCTGTGGTCTAATGCTCAGAAAACAAGTCTGTGCTGAAAGTTTAGGTGTGACAATTATTAACATAAATGAAACCTTGTGAATGGGTCAGTCTATGCAAATATTAAAAATGAAGGAAAAGAAAACAAACTAGAATGGAGTTCTAAGTGATGCTGCTGGGATACCTGTGTGGTTCAGTTAGTTAAGCATCTGTCTTTAGCTCAGGTAATGATCCTGGGGTCCTGGGATGGAGCCCCACATCAGGCTCCTTGCTCAGCAGGGAGTCTGCTTATCCCTCTGACCCTCCCCCCACTTATGCTCTTTAACAAATAGATTAAAAAATCTTTAAAAATTTTTTTAAATAAATAAGTGATGCTGCCTTTAATTTAGATTATAGGATTAGTGACCAAGACTGAGAATGAGTGGCTGAAAGATGGAAAGAGAACTAAGAGCCCAGAAACCAAGGGATGAGAGAATGTCAATAACAATTCTAATATGCTCTTTAATCCATCCATTAACTTAAAATTTTTTATCTATATTTTTTTGTTTCTGGACATGAGGTCTCTTCTCAATTTTACTCATATTTTCAGAGCTCTTTTCATGTCTGCAATATATTAAATATGATTAATTTATAGTGTCCAATGATTCCAACTGCTAAATTCATTAACTGTGTATTTTGCAGTGTATTTTTTCTGCTAAACTGCCCTCACGGACATTGGTGTTCAATGATTTTCTACTGTGAGCAACTCATTTTCTTAGGGGCCACAGGAACAGAAAGTTTTTCAAAGCATGAAGGACAGAGGGTTCTTTCAAAAAGGTGTTGTTAAAAAAAAAAAAATGGGGCACCTGGGTGGCTCAGTTAGGTATCTCCCTTTGGCTCAGGTATGATCTCAGTGTCCTGGGATTGAGACCCACATAAGGCTCCCTGGTCAGCAGGGTGTCTGCTTCTCCCTCTCCCTTTGCCCCTCCCCTGCTCATATTCTCTCTCTCTCTCAAACAAATAAATAAAATCTTTAAAAAAAGACAAAAAATGAAAACCAAAAAGGAGTGTATTTATTTTCAGATGCCTTGTGAGATGATTCATCTGGGATCACTTTAAACTAAGTTCTTGGTTTGAAGGTTTTCTAGCCATCTGGGTGGTGTGGATTCTGGTTGCAAATCAGCATGATGGCCAATTTATAATGACTAATTTCTTAGATAGATGGTATGGGGTATGTGCAGAGGAAGGTTTCTCTTTAGGGGATGAGGGGAATGGGTTTAATTTTAGTTCTCTTTTGCCTTGGGGATGAAACATTTTGGGGATCCTAGTTTTTTGGGATTTTTTTGGTTTTTTACACTTATTTATTCAAGAGAGCGAAAGTGAGAGAGATCACAGAGGAAGAGGGAGAAACAGATTCACAGCTAAGTGGAGAGCCCGATGAGGTGCTGGATCCCAGCACCCTGAGATCATGACCAGAGCTGAAGGTAGACACTTAACCAACTGAGCCACCCAGGCTCCCCTGGGGATCTAGTTTTTGAGGTACTATTAGACTTTCCTTTTTGGGTGCATCCTGAATTTGTTTTCTGCTCCTAAATCTGTTCCTTGAACTCAGAATATAAGTGATACTCGTACAGGGTTTGGACAAAGCCCTTAAGGCAAAAAGTCAGTGTTGGTGTTTAACTGACCGTCTCTACTCCATGTATGGTCTTAGTGTTCTCTATTTTCTTGTTACCCATGGATGCATTTAGAAAGATTTAAAAAATATTTTACTCATCACATCAGTTGATTCTGGCATTGTTGCATGGGAGATTTTATTTCCAAATAGAAGTTTTTCCATTTGAAAATATACTGCATATATGAAAATCTAGAACAAATTACCAAGTAATTGCTTACATAGCTTCTTAAAATAATGCATGCTGCCAGAACATTTAAAGAGTTTGTTTCACAGACAATTAATTTAACTACTTACAGAGAGTCTGGAAGCAAAACAACAAGTTCGATTATATGGAACCATAATAGTTGAAGAATAATCAAAATATATTCATATTCTGACCTATTTTCACCAATCCTGCTCTCCTAATCCTAGTTCATGCTACCATGATCTCCCATCTGGATTATTAAAAACAACCTCCTCACTGATCCTTGCCTTTATCTTTGTTCCTTGCCATATTAAATCCAGAAGCAAGAGGCTGTGATCCTATTTAGATGTTAATTAGATCTCACCACCCCTCTGCACAGTCAATGGCTTCCCATCTCACTCTAAATTAAAGCCATAGTCACTACTGTGCCCTGATACTCTCCTCTTACTTTCTCAGCTGTAACTCTCCGTTTGTCCTTGCTTTTCCTAAACCAAGAAGGAATGGTCTTGCCTAAGGGGCTTTGCACTTGCTGCATTTTAGGCCTGGCGGCATCTCCCTCAGATATCCATTTGGCTTGTTCCTTCATCCCTTCAGGTCTTGTTCCAGTATTGTCTTCTCAATGAGACCTCAGACTACTGCATACTGAAACCTTCCCTCACTCCTACCCAGCATTCCAAATCCCACTTTCCTGCTTTATTTTTCTCCCTAGCATTTATCTTCTGATATACTATGTAAATAAATGAGTTAAGCTTGTAAACTCTTAGACCAATGTTTGGCCCATGACATTCCAGTTTATTTGGTAATAAGAGATAATGCTTTACATATCTCATTTATTGTCTGATTCCACAAGAACAGAGATATCTGTTCTTTTAGTTTACTGTTATATCCCATCATCTAGAACAATGCCTCGCATGATACATGTTTTTAAAAAGTTGAATAGAAATAGTTATGTATATACAATGAAAGATTATAGAAAATGATTCAATTTGTTAAAAATCATTTTATGCAGTCTGAGAAATAGATGACATCCTATGAGACCAAGTCCTCAAAGACCATTCTCCAAAAAGAAATATAATTAAAATTGAAATTTCAAAACTCTTTGCAATAGCCAAAAGGTACATTTATCTAAGTGACAGTATTTTGAGCTTCTCCGAAGATCAGCACTCTCGGCTCACAACTCCCTGGTGTAGCTCTCCAAATACTCATTTAACGTAGGACCACACATCCAGATAAAAAGAAAATGCACCTGTTCATTGCTCAGTTGTTAGAAAATAAGTGAAGGAAAGAGAAAGTTATCAGGTCTCAGCAAGATGTAGTATGGCCCAGTGGGGAAATAGAAGGTTTGGAATTACTCCCTGCCTGGCCCCTGATTCGTGGATCATTCAGGATAATCTTCCTGCACATGTGAGAATCTATACCTCAGTTTCTTTATTTGCATGCACTTTGGTTTATCTCCTTTGAAATGTCTGAAACAGCTTCGAGGCACAGTCCATTACTAAAAATAACCCATTTATAATTAATCCAAAAAACATTCAGAAAACGGTGCGGAGAACTTCTGTGTGGTTCCCGTAATGTGCCTTTTAGGCTGTAGTTTGCCTTGGACAAGCAGCAAAATGCTCCTTCCTCCTGGTCTACACGTCTTCACATCCTTCTAGAGATCCTGTTTATCCAGCTACACCTACCACGGTCAGGCCAGAGAGATTCAGCAAAAACATATCGCCCAGAATCTCACCTTCTTTAATGTGGGAATCTGATATCTTCAAGACAAACGATCCTGTTTTTGTCATACTGATAATCTCTCAGAGCATCAGTTTGATGGCAACAGGGGTATAATGAAAAGAAATGGTGTCAGAAGAGGGACAGAGAACCCCACCTGTCAAATGTAAAATGAGAGATTTGGCTAGACTCTAATTTTCCTTGAAGTGCTAAAATTTCATGAAATTAAAATACGAAATCCACTGAAGAAAGACTCAAGTTCTCAGCCGAGTGTGGTTAAAAGACATGAAAAGTCTTTAAAACTGAAATTTGTCAAGGAATTACTCTAAGTCCTATTACAGTTTGTGCATATAAACCTCTGCATCAGCGAGCAGATGGGTAGTTTCAAACGGCTATTAGTTTATTATCTGGGAATCAAAGTACTCATTTTTGTAAGATAAAAATGTAGAACACTGTACCCTCCTATCCCAGCTCCTAAAAAAGGGCAAAGCCACTCAACTCTAAAATACTTATGCAAAACATTTAGCTATTATCCCCTCTTAAGATCTGTTAATTAGAAATTATTAAAGCATGGGGGAAGGAAATGGAGATTTCTACACACATTATCAAGCTCTAGAAAGACACCGAAGCTCATAGAGATGACAGAAAACTGAGGTAAAGAACTTCATCGCTGAGGCGGAGTGGGGGCAGTGTGTAGCAAGAAGGGAGCTTTGGTTCCTAAGATTTTTATTTTTTAGTGACAGAACGACCTGACACATTTTTAAATTAGTTATAAGATTAGGTTATTTTTAGTGATGGTCTATATCTAGAAGCCTTTTCAGACATCCTGGAGGAGATAAGCAGAGTTACACACACTAAAGAAGAAACTGAGGTACAGCCTGCAGAGAGATTATGCAGAGACATCAACCGGAAATGATCCAGGAGGAGAGGCTGGACAAGACTCCGTTCCCAGTAATTAATTCCAGACCTTACATTTCCCTACTGTGCCTTACTGCATCTTGCTGAGGCCTAGAAATTTCATCTTTTCTTCTGTTGTTTTCTAACAACTGAGCAATGAACAAGTATATTTTTTTCTTTATGGGCATGCATGCAATAGGTCTTTTACTACACTATGCTTCCAAACTTCTCTGTGCTTAAAATGCAGAGTGAACATGTGATCCAGTGAACATATGAAAGCTACTTGCCCTCGTTTACTCTCAAACTCTGACCATCTTCCGTGAGGCAGGCACAATGGACATCTAGGAATAGAATCACAGATGACAAGAATGTGGCCCTTACCCTTAAGAAATTTGGCCCAGTGGGGGTGACAGACCACTGAAGAAGCAGTAACAAATGTAGAACGCTATGTGGTACAACAGAGTGGGCCCGGGGTGCTCTGAGAGCATCGCCAAGGGTGGGGTCGGAAGAGAACATTCGAGAGGTTTCTGAAAGAACTGATGTATAAATTGAACTGAAGATGATCAGGAGTTTGGCAGAAGGGATTTAGTGCTGAAACAGTGTCCCAGGGAAGGGAATACCATGCAAGAAGGCCTAGAAGCGAGAGACCATGGCCTGTTCCAGAAATGGAGAGGTCAGTGCAGCTATAGTTTGAGTTGGAAGGGCTCATGGACCAGCCTTGAAGCTGTGGAGGAAAGCAGAAGCAAGCTCACAAAAGTCTCTGTAATACAGTGAGAAATTTGGATTTAATGCTAAAAGCAGTGGGACACTGGGAAACAGGTTCCATGCAAGAGTGGTAAGAGATAAAATTTGCTTTTAATCACCTCTTAAGTAAATGGTTAAAATCCGAAGAGTACTTCTGAATTGTGGGAGTCCAAAAACAGTGCCGAACTATGAGGAGGTAGTGCTCTACAGTGTTAAATCTAAGAGGGCTTTTAAATAAGCATTTTTGCCTTCGAAACACTGTAGGATACGATTAACCTCATCAAATGGAAGCCCTAGGGACAATAGTCTTTTATTCCAGATGAGCACAATTTAGGAATTATCCGGCTCATAAACTTGTGCTAGAAACAATAATCCATGTCCGGAAGAAAAGTGTAAAGGGAGAATTTCAGTTTACTGGATTCCATGCTGCAGTATAAATTTAAAAGTGTCAACCACGCATCAACATCACAGGGCAGTCTTAGAATTTCAGTATTGAAAGGAATTAAGATCATTTGGTCTAATTCCTTCATTTTATAGTTGACAACAGTACACAGAGTATTTCTTTGCGAGATAACCAGAAATAAGTAATTATTTAAGATCTGAATTCTTTCTGAACGATTTCAGCATATGATAATGAATACTACACAAATGACTTAACACAAACAATAAATGAAAAACTAGTATTCTGACCCAGATACTTGATTCCCATTGTTTTTCTTAAGCTCCCACGGTCCCCTACCTCTTAGTATCCACACCCTTGTCTAGTTTGCCTCTACACTGTACCAAACTATGACTTCAGCTTTGGGCTTTCTCTTGCCCTCAGATCTTTTCTTCTGGAGGAAGACAGCTGCTATGTCATAAGCAGCTCTATGGAGAGGCCCTTGTGATGAGGAACTAAAGTTTCCCACCCAAAGCCTGTGAGGAAGTGAGGCCTGCCTGTTGGCTTTATGAGTGAACTCGGAAGCTGATTCTCTAAGTCCAGTAGAACCATGAGATGATTATCGCCCCAGCTTGTGGCCTGGCAACAACCTCGTGAAAGACTTTGAGCCAGAACCATCCAACTAAACCACTCCTGAATTCCTGACCCTCAGAAACTGTGTGAGTTCAGTTTGTTGTTTTAAAATGCTAAATTTGGGGGTGGTTTGTTATGCAGTAAGAGATAACTAATAAACATTGCACAAATTAATATATTCTTTTTAAAAAAGATTTTATTTATTTATTTGACAGACAGAGATCACAAGTAGGCAGAGAGGCAGACAGAGAGAGAGGCGGGGGAAGCAGGCTCCTTGCTGAGCAGAGAGCCAAATGCAATGAGGCTGGATCCCAGGACCCTGGGATCATGACCCGAGCTGAAGGCAGAGGCTTTAATCCACTGAACCACCCAGGCGCCCCACGAATTAATATATTCTTAACAAACAAACTATCAACACTTTAAACATATCTAAATAGAAGTTCTTTTCTAATAGGTAAAATACATTTTTGACTTGAAAGTACTACCACTGGGGTTCTTTGAAAAGAGGTGATTAAATGTTTACAGAATAGGTAATAGGAGATTTGCCCAGTAATTTATTGGTCACTGATTCTGACTTAACTTGAGTTCTTGGCAGCCAAAATAGTTAAAATTGAAATTTCGTTGCAGATAGTAATTGCCCATGGCTACATGTTCCCATTTCAATACAACTTAATCTCTTTCTTTGCTGGGGGGGGGGGGGGAGTGGATTCTCAGTAGATACAAAAGTCTCAATTTTAATTAAAACTATCCCTTTCCTCTTGTCTTGAGTTGCCCTAGTAGGATGCGGAGTAAAAGGGAAACAATAGTCTGCCAGCTGCTGCTGTTGATGACAACTTGCAAAATAATCACTTTTCTAATTAGCTGGAACCTCTAAAGTTTTATCCTTAGAAGGAGAACCTCCAGGTAAGGAAGAAGAGCAGTTGACAAGAGTTCTGACCCCTCGTCTACCTTTCGTCTTCACTGTACAGTCTCCATCCGATTATTCATTCAACATTTCATTGAAAAAATAGTTACTGAACCCTTCCTACACTCTAGACACAGGAATGTAATGAACCAAGTAGACCAAACTCCACTCTCCTGTACCTCTTTAACTGGGAGTGGGAAAAGAAATTAAGCAATTACAACGTAGTGGTAATTAGTAGAGAAGGCAAAGTGTGGGGTGCAGTGGTAGCACCTAGGGAGGGTACCTAGGAAGGATATTAGTTAGGCAGGGACGGGGGTGGGGGGAGATGGTGGAGTGGTGGGGAGTGATGTGAGCAGGAGTGTGGAAAAGCTTTTTGTTGTTGTTGTTGTTAAGGTATTGTTTCAGGCCAAAAGAACACCCTTTACAAAGGCCTGAAGGCAAGGCAGATCAAGATACACTTAGAGACTCTTGGGTTCAGCTTGGTTGCACCATAAAACAGAAAGGAGGGGTGAGACTCTCCCTCTCCCTCTGCCCCTCCCACTCATTCTCTCTCTCTCTCTCTCTCTCTCTCTCTCAAATAAATAAATCTTAAAAAGAAAAAAAGAAAAGGCTGCAACCCAAGCTTGGCCACAATTCCTTTGGTGGGTTCTCCTTTAAAAGGGCAGGCACCAGGAAGAATTTAAAAACCTAACAGATCTTTAGGCCTTGACCTTTTGCATCCCCTCGGAGAACACTTATTTTTATTCTAGGCCCAGAAGGCTTGGTGAGGAGTATGCATGTGGTGGCAAGAATCTGAGGCTAGAAAGATCTGCTTTGAATCCCAGCTTGAAAACAGCAGAATTACCACCCTCACTCAGGTTGTGTCAAGATTAAGTGAAGTTGGGCGTCTGGGTGGCTCAGTGGGTTAAAGCCTCTGCCTTCGGCTCAGGTCATGATCCCAGGGTCCTGGGATCGAGCCCTGCATCGGGCTCTCTGCGCAGCAGGGAGCCTGCTTCCTCCTCTCTCTCTGCCTACTTGTGATCTTTCTCTGTCAAATAAATAAATAAAATCTTAAAAAAAAAAAAGATTAAGTGAAGTTAACAAATGTGAGGCATCTTGCACACACTAGGCATTCAAAAATTTTCTCTTCCACCCCATCCCATTACCTTGCTTCTGAGTCCTCTGCCGGCCTCCTAGCCAAAGACATCGTGTCAAGGCGCACCACCTCAACTGCATGCCTGACAGAGGGCAGTGCTCCCTTGGTGATCCTCTCTGTCCCCCCAATGCAGTTCTAGTCCCTACCCTCTTCTTTGGTGACCCCAGGATTAGAAAAACTGGAAAGATTACACAAATCTCTGTCATATAAAAGTAGCATCCATTAAAAAAAAATTATATATATATGCCCTTACACAACTCAGCCTTGTTCTACCACCATATATTTACATTTTATATCTTTACATACGCTTTATGGCTTATGTCCTTAATCTCCATTATTCCTTTGATAATGTTGTGAAATGAGCGTTGTAATCATTATTCGGCAGGTAAGAGCCCTGGGTTCGGAGAGGTTAAGTGGCTAACATTGATGTAAGCTTTGCATGTAGCTCATGTTCTAAACAGAGTTGTGTCTCCCAGGCTGCTTCCCAGCAAATATTGCAATGGGCATATATTTTTAAAGCATACTTTTCATTTCCTTTAAACACTGTGAGGACTCAGAGAAACATGGGGTTTTACAACTCTACACCCATTTGTCAATTTCTAACTTTGTATCTTTCCACGCAAATTTTAAGTTCTGTGTAAAACTAAAGGGGGATGGATCTCTGAATCCTATTTCTGCACAAGAATCATTCCCATTACTTAGTGAGTAATAAGTACCACTTAAAATTTGCATACCTGTGCAACTATGCTAATAGTAAAAATAAAGCTTCCTATTTTCTTAATAATAAAAAGCTGTCTTCTCTGTGAAAGTGAGAGCACAAATGAGAGATTCAACTTCAGCAGCTGATTTCAAACAGAATTATTCCCTCATGTGATCAGAATAAGATCCCTTAAAGGTAAGGTCCCTTATTCTAAGCCCTGTCTTTGTCTAGGGAACTGTCATCCCAAAGGTGTCTTCCTCCCTTATAAGCAGCTCAAGTTGAGTCCACAAATGATCCTATTCCTGCCTCCCAAGAATACCTAAATAAATCTTTCCCCAAGCACCCCTTCCCTGTCACTGTTTCTCCAAAGGTGGTACACAACTTATCTGGATCCGAATCACCTGGGTACTTACTAGCAGGTGATTTCTGGGTCCCAACATGGACCTGAATTGACCCAACAGTGGGGCATTATTTTTCTATATTACCCAGCAGGTTCATATGTAAGCAATTAAATATTCAGGTCTTTTTCACCAAGAAAGTCTTCAGCAAAATCTCCCTCATCTTCAGCTCAGGTCATGATCCCAGGGTCCTGGGATGGAGCCCCACATCGGGCTCTCTGCTAGGCAGGGAGCCTGCTTCCCTTCCTCTCCCTGCCTCTCTCTGCCTACTTGTGATTTCTCTGTCAAATAAATAAATAAAATCTTTTTTAAAAATCTCCCTCATTTTATACTAAAAACAACTAGCTCTTAAGTGGCTGATAAAAATGGTGGGTTGGGTAGTGATTTGTGTTCAACACCTGATACCCCTTCTCCAGGTGATCTGTGTATTATAATGGCTTATATTGCAACTGTGTAATTATTCATTCAGCCAAACAAGAATATGCCTAACTATATTGTCATCCATTCTACATTTCCCTATGTTGTTCACAAGGACATCACTTCAAATATTTTGTGGAAATTCTGAAATTATGACATCTGTGGAATTCCTCAATATATAGGTAATGTAACCCAAATTAGGAAGTACATGAAGTTATGTTGGTACAGTTCTTTATCTGCATGATTCAAATTCCTTATTTCATTTTTTAAAAATTTAAATAAACAGTTTTTACTTTTTTAAAAGTCATTTTAGATATGAGGCATTAGGAAAAAGGATGAACTTTCACCATCCTAAATATTAGGATAAGATACTAAACATTCTGTTTAACTTAAATTAGGCAGTTTAAGATATGGTCCACTGATAACGTAATCACATAGGCTTGGCAATAAAGTGACTGTCATCTTTGTTGGGAGATATGGACTAAAATTACTCCTCCCTCAGGGTGAAGTATTTGGTACACGTTTGTCGATAACCTTCCATGTATAATTTAGGTCTCATAGGCAGAAAAGGGTAGAAAAACAGAAATCAAGGAACGTCCATCAAGTGGTAAAAATCAGGTCTGAGGGAGGCAATGAAGGTAGAGCATTGTTTAATAAATCCCCAGTCCTCGGTCCTCCAAATAGAAACAGCTCCTGAACAAGGTTGATATTATTAGCACGAGACAAGCATTCTTCTAATTAGCTCCAGAGAAAGTGAATATTGGCTTTGCAGGTGAACCCCTCCAGTTCAGTGATACGTGCCCATCACACCTGGGCCCTTCAGTTACAAATTCACCTCCTTAAGGAGCCGTGTGAAAAAGCAAGAACAATCAATAAGAAAAAATCCTCCCAGCTATAAATCAGCCACGTGGAGCTGCTGCTGCGGCAGCGGTAGCCCTGACTTCCTGGTTTGCTTCCTGCAAGCCTTGCGGCTGGGGGCTCCGGGTAGTGGGAGTAAGAAAGGGAGGAGCAGCCAGGAACCGCTCCAGGTCCGCCGGGAGGGGGGCGGCGAGCCGGGGGATCCCGGAGGGTACGGGCGTTAAGGACAGAGTTATGGCCCATAATTAAAACAAAAGTTTGGGAATCTGGAAGCTTTCAGAGCTGAGCAGTGGGGCAAAGGCTAAGGACCAGACCCGGGGAAAGTGTAAGTTAGTTACAAGGTAACAGGGAATTGCCAAGAGGATTCTTGGACATAGTGGGGAAAGAAGAGGGCTGCGGGCTGGGAAGAGGGTAGGGAGACAAGAGAGGAAGCTTGGAAGAGCGAGGCACACGGGTCGGTTGGAGCTCTGCGGAGGCCGACGGTGGGGGGGGTGGGGGGGCGCGGCGGCGGAGCGCAGTCCGAGCCGACCAGCCGCGGGGAGTGGGGGCGGAGGGAAGAGCCCGGGGGAAGGTAGAGCCAAGGGGAGTTCCGGATCTGGAGCTCGAAAGGGCAGGCGGCGAAGAGGGCGGCAGCCCAAGCGGTAGGGGTGGGGGAGGGAGGAGGTGGAGAGCCGGAGGAGGGGGAAGGAGGGAGGGGAGAGCTGTGGCGGCGGCTGCGCCGGGCTCTGTGTCTCTCGCCGCCGGAGGAAGATGAGGCTGAAGATTGGGTTCATCTTACGCAGTTTACTGGTGGTGGGAAGCTTCCTGGGGCTAGTAGTCCTCTGGTCTTCCCTGTCCCCGCGGCCGGACGACCCAAGCCCGCTGAGCAAGATGAGGGTGAGTGACCCGCCCGCCCCCTCCGGCGGCTGCGACCTGCAACTTGTTTTGTTTGCGCGCGCGCGTGGCGGGAGAAGGGGCGGCGGGGTCGGGGCGCGGCGCTGCGCCGCAGCTCCGCAGGTGGTGCTGGCGGAGCGCGGGCCGATCGGGGGCGCCGAGCCCCGAGCACCCGGTCCCGGCCACCAGCCACCGGCCCGCCCCCTCGCCTCCCCTTCCTCCCGCGCTCCCCCTCCTGGGGCGCCGCAGCCGCCGCTGCCGGCGGCCGCGCTCCACGCCGGGACTGCGGGGCGGAGCGGGAGGAGAGCCGGGGCCGCGGCCGCCCAGCCCCCCGAGTCCTCCGTGCTGGGACCGCCGCGGTCGCGGCTGGGGGCCGCGGGGTTGGTCCAGGCTGCGGCCTGTGGCGCGTGCAGGCCTGAAGGAGGCGAGATGCTGCCGCTGCCATCACCGCCGTTCGGGACCAGGCCCCTCGGTGCAGCCTTCCCTCCCGGCACCACCCGTCCGGGGATGCTCGCAGCCCCCGGCTCCCCCGGCCCGCCTGCCTGCCGGGAGTGGGAGGGAGATGGCGCCCCGCCTCCGGCTCGTACGGAGAGCGCCGCCTCCCTGCCACCCCCCACCCCCCGCCCACCCCAGCTCTGGCGGCCGGGAGACGGGGTGCGATGTGCGGCCGCGGCCTCGCCCTGGACCGGCCCTTCCTCCCTTCCCGGGTGAGGGGAGGGGCGGTTGGCCCGAGGTGGCGGAGGGGCGTCCCCGCCCGGCTCGCGAGCCCCTCGGCCGCAGTCCGCACAGCGCGGGGGAAGTCCCTTTTTTCAGAGCCGCGTCTCTCGCCCGCCCGCCTGCTCCCGGCGGCTCTGTCCGAGGGGATGTGGGGCCGGTTCCTCTAACCCGGCTGTGGCAGGGCTGTTCGGGCCGGAAAACTAACTTGTACCGGCGCCCCGCCGCTTGGTTTTGGCCGCCGGCTCGCCCAGCCCGACGCCGAGGGGCGCCGCGGAGCGGAGCTCCCCGCGCCTCCGCTGGGACGCATTTGTCTGCCGCCCAAGGCGCGAGTGTTAGCTTTGACACTCCCTTGCCTTCGAGGGTTTAGTCAGGCGCCTCGGAACGTTAGTTACCGTGAGCCGCGCCGGGAGGGGGCCGCCGCGACTGCAGCTTCGCTGACCCAGTTGGTTGGCTGCATACCGGCTTCTCCCAACCCCCCCGCCCGGATTCCGCTCCCCCAGAAAATGAGCCGCCGCACCCCTCTCCTTCCTCATCCAGGAGCCCGGGGTAGCCCGCTGGGCCCGCTGCCCTTGAGGGTGACGGAGGGCGTGAGGAGTTCAGGGCCACGGAGTGGCCCAGGGGCCTTGGGAGGAGTTAGGCTCTCCAGTAAAGTGTCTTTTGCAAATATTACCCACACTGCGTCTGTGTGATCTCCTTTATTAACTTTCCTTAGCCTTAACTTAGCATCAGGAGGTTGAATGACTAGGCTTTCTTTTAAGAATGAGAATCCTAGGAAGAGATTTCCTTAGCAGTTGCCGTCTATATGGTAAAATTAGATTACTCTTACGTTTTAGTATTTGAAGTCTGGACTGAAGTGGAATTTCTTTAGAATATCTGGGGTGGGTTCCCATCCAAGTTATCTGAGTACTACTAATAAAAAGTCCCAAGTTTTCCTTTTAGTGTGTTTGTGATTCTAAGCCTCTCAGATCTCGCGGGCTGATGGTGACCTCTTTATGATTTTTGCTTTCAAAATGATTGACAGAGGATAACTGAATATCGCAATTGAGAGTGTTTAAGTCATTAAATGGCCTTTCCCAGAGAGCTAGGAATGTTAAAACCCCATTTTCTGGGAGAGAAACTGAGGAAAGTCTGACAAAACTAACCATATTCAGAATGTCCTGTAGTTCACATGACAAGTCTTTTAAAGAGGTGATGGAACATCCACACCAATACCCATCTCTTTTGTAATAAGTATTAAAGTGGTTCTATAGTAACTACCCAGCCACAAGGCTAGTCATTCAATAGCAGGTGATATCTTGATTTTTGGTTCAACTTATTTGATAGTTTGTCACTGGGTCCACGGTCATTGCTATCATTTGCCAAAGACAGAAGCTAGCTTTTTAAGACTTTTAAATGTAAATTAACACTGAAAAGAATCCTTCTGTATCGGGAAAACAAAATAACAGGCAGTTGTTAACTGCAATTTAAGGCATAGCTTGTGAATCATTACGGGCATAAATAAAGGACTTTTGCCTGCTTTTATTAAAAACTAGTCTGAGCACTTCTGAGATCTGGCACTAGAAGAACATTTCTGACCAACACATAAATTCTGACTCTTGAATTTCCCTTCTGCCTTCTAGTTCTTTTCCTTTGATTATCATGGTAGACACCTCCCCACACTGTGACGCACCTGCCTTTTCTTTAATGCTGATCCACCTGTAGGCTTTTTTTTGGATCTCTCTAAATCCCTGTAAATGTCTTGAAATAGGCTAGAACAATCTACCAAATAAAGGTTCTGCCTCTACTCTGGCAAGCTTGTACTTGTGGTTCCACCCTGTGCCATTGTTTATCTTGCACTTTCAGTGTGCCTGCCAGGCAATAAAGTCTGTAGCAACCTCGTTTTTTGTTTTCTTTTTTTGTTTGTTTTGTTTTTAAAAACCTGGACTACTTCTTCATATCTGCCCAGCTGTGGAGGTCACTATTACAAAACATAATACCCATGGTCAAGATGAGAAACATTTCTTATCTCCTTCCTCATTCAGGGCCTCTCACTGTTTTTCTTAGGTAAATGATGTGAAAGATGATCTTACCGTTCAAATTGTACTTTGTTGTATATGATGGGATTTAATTAAACATTTTTGAGTGCCTACTATATACTAATGCTAGTTATCGAGGAAGTACTCCTTACCACTAACCCTGGATCTTACAGCTTTGTGAGGGAAAAAAGCACCCCACTTTAATCAAAACTCCACAAATCTGCAAATAAAAAAACAAACTGAGGGTTGCCGGGGGGAGGGGGTTTGGGAGAAGGGGGTGGGATTATGGACATTGGGGAGGGTATGTGCTTTGGTGAGTGCTGTGAAGTGTGTAAACCTGGTGATTCACAGACCTGTACCCCTGGGGATAAAAATATATGTTTATAAAAAATAAATTAAAAAAAAAATTATGCTACATGCTTTGAAAAAGGGATAAGGGAACAGAAATTTGGTCATAAAAGCCCCTGAAGAAATGACATAGTGAGTTGAAATCTGAAGATCTGAATACAGATAGTTGATACGGATGTGGGGGGAAGGCACTCCTGAGAGGGAGAAGTATGTGCAAAGGGCCTGAGGTAGGAAGTAGTATGGTGAACTGAGGAACTAGAAGAAGACCAATATAATTAGAACAGGGAGAATGAGAGGAGAGGTAGAATGAGTATGTAAATGTTTGTAGACTAGGCTAAAGATGATCTCTTTAGAACAGCAGAAGCCATGGAAGGATTTTTAAGAGGGGGGAGGGGGGACTTGATTAGATTTGTTGATTAGTCTTTTGGAAGGATTCTGATTGCCTGCAGGAGGTATGAATTAATTTAGAGCAAGAGCAGAGTGTAGGAGTCCTGTTGGAGATTATAATGGTTCGGGTGGGACATGATGTTGCAGGGTAACAATAGAAGTAAAGAACTGATTCAAGAGCTATTAAAGATGCAATGGTATCACAACTAGTGATTGGATGTGGGTGTAGAGAAGGTGTCAGGAGGTTTAGGCTGATAGATTATTTGTCACACTGAAAGTTCTGAAGACAAACATACATTTTCTGTTCTATTTTATGCTTATGGGAAGGTTTACTTTTTTAGGCTTTGTCCTCTGGATATTTTGAGGTCAGCATTTATTAAGACCATCTGTTTAGTACTTGCGAAGTGCAGAAAGTTCCTTTAATTAAATATAGTATCTTCCAAACCATACATTCCAAGTTTCAGCCTTGAGTTTTTAAATTTTTAAATTTTTTGAAGAGTTTATTTATTAGAGAGAGAGAGACAGAGGAAACAGGAGAAGGGGGAGCAGGAGAGGGAGAAGCAGGCTCCCCACTGAGCAGGGAGCCAGATGTGGGAGCCCTATCCCCGGACCCTGAGATCATGAATTGAGCCAAAGGCAGACACTTAACAACTGAGCCACCCAGGCGCCCCTAGCCCTGAATTTAAAATTGAACAATAAGCTCCTGACAATAAAGGTTTGTAATGGAAATGTTGAGGTCTTCCGTGGTTTTATTATAGCTAATCCAGTACTGATGAGAAGCTGCTGGTAAATGGATGATTCTTTGTATGTGCAGATACTACCTTAGTCAAGCCATTACTGCCACTTAGGTTTAGAGCATGCATAGCAGGGCTAACTCAGGAATCAGTCCTAGGCAGAGAGGTTTTAAGTGATAAGCTAAGACCCGTTGAAAGGAATATTGCTTAAATGAGGCTGAGTGAGTGAATTATTACCCTATCACAGTCAAATTCCACCTTACCAAACCCTTTTATCTCTGTGATGATTGATTGCAACCTGAAAGACTTTGCCCTTGACCTTAAGACTTTATTTCAAATGGAAGCTCCATTGATATTAGGAATAGAGCTATCACTTATCAAAAGCGTAGTGTCTTAAGTGGTCACTGTTGTCTCACTTCCCTGGTTGAAAAGCCTTGGGACTTGTTTTTGTTATGTATTGCTGTCCTCCCTCACGCCTGTAATGAAAAACTCCCATGTCTATGAACTCTGGGCGTTACAGATCCCCTGAAATTAATGCAGACTTGTACGTTTATGTGCTTTCTTGGGGGGAGAGAATCAGAAGCTTTCTCATTTCACTGTAAGCCACTGACTGAGTCCTTTGAAGGCAGGATTTAGGTTTCTTGGAGTAGCTCATGGACTATCTCCTCCACCTACCAGGGTCCTGAGGCATTCATTCATGTCGCCCCCTTAGGTCTGGACACCCCAGAAATGCAAACGTTCCTAAGAATTCAAAATCTGTGGATTTTGCAGAAGTGTTGCCCATCCAGTGGTCAAAGGTCAAAGGCATCAAACTTGTTACAACCATGTCTCTTCACGTCCCTCCCAGGAAGACCCCATTGTAGAGTACCAAGAATACCTCAAGTAGAAGTCCCTGCTTTAAAGGGATCTCATCCTAGTTGAAGAGATGCAATACTTACAGGGCATGGGGTTTATTCCTTTCTTCCTTAATCCAAGTAGTAATAAGGAAACACTGAGAGCTGTCACAGAATGTTTTGTCAAGAGCCAAATCCATAGGTAGAGAATAGCCATTCAGGGAGTGCACAATTGTTCATAAGGAAGGAATGAAAGCTGTTCAAGAGCAGGTTGAATTTGGATAACTATTTTGTGATCGAGGCTGGCTGCATGGAATAGGAGATAAGGTGTGGGCTGCAACAATTTGGTTTTAGTATAAGCTGCGTTAGATCAATCAGTCCTAAATTGGAGACAGAAGGAGAGAGAAAATAATGCAACATGAATGAAAATCAGAATTCTGAGTGTGGACCATTTGTAAACAGAATATTTGTAAATTCTAACTCCAGAGTTCTAAAAAAAAAAGTTGGTCAGCAAGATTTGAGTGGCTCTCGAATGTAGGAAAATGATTGTGATTATCTGACTTCAACCTAGATCATTGTCTTTGCTCGTGTTTTGAATTCTAATTTTCATCGCTGAAGAATGAATGTACAATCTGACAGAAGAAGTATTTAAATTAAGAATTTATAATCTCTAGAGTAAAATGGACATAGCTTGAGTTTATGAAAGGAGTGATTTTATGTTTGGGTTTTGCATGGTGGAAGAGGGAAATGGGTGAGAGGGTGAACTATGCCTTAACAATGTGAACAAAATTCTTTGTAAGAATTTGGAGATGTATTTTTATTAAAAGCATGAATCATTGGGTGCCTGGGTGTCTTTCGTTCAGGTCATGATCCCAGAGTCCTCGGATTGAGGCCTGCATCGGGCTCCCTGCTAATAGAAAGCCTGTTCTCCCTCTCCCACTCCCCGAGCTTGATTCCTTTTCTTGCTGTGTCTCTCTCTGTCAAAAATAAATAAATAAAATCTTTAAAAAGGAAAAAAAAAAGGCGTGAATTGTTTACTCAACAGGTGTCAGATGAGTGTTTACTACTATGCTATCCGTGGCTCTAGGCATTGGAGATGCTGTACTGAACAGTGGAAGAGATAAAAACTGTTGACATAATAAATGTGTTACTCAGGTTTTGATCTAACAACTGCACAGTAGGTGTTGTGTCCATATTGCAGATTTCTTTGATATATAAACCTGGCCCTTTTTATAATACCTCCCAACCTCCAACCTTTCATTTGCTCCAACTAACGTATCGAGGCTTGCTTTCCACAAGACACTGGGCTGGGCACTGGAGATGCAGAGATGGCAAGGACACAGACTTGGAGCTCCTTCTGTAAGTGAGATGATCTGTGGCAATAGGAACGGTAGTAAAAAGGAGTTTTTTTGTTTGTTTTTTAGATTTCATTTAATTACATGAAAGAGCACCAACAGGGGCAGAGGGAGGGGCAGGCTCCCCTCTAAGCAGGGAGCCCGATGAGGGGCTCTATCCTGGGACCCTGAAATCATGACCTGAGCCAAAGGCAGATGTTTAACCGATGGAGCCCCCCAAGGGTCCCTAAAAAGGAGGTTCTTGCACAGCTGTAGGAGGTGGATGTTCAGAGGCAAGAGCATGACATTTGGCTAAACCTGGAGTGTCCGTGGGATCCGGGAGGGATACAAGGAAGAACAGTCTACACTAACGGAATAAGATGAGACCAGAAAAAGTCTTTTTTTATTTGAACAAAGTGTTGGAAATTAAGAGTGAGAAAGTAAGCTTGGGCCACAATTTGAAGGGAATTAAATGGTAGGCCAAGGAACTGGGTTGGGGTTTTATTAAGTCAGCACTTAGAGAAGATTTTTGGAAGCTTCTGAAATAGAGTTGAGGGAGTGGTGACATCCATTAATTGTCAACTCTTGATTCAGTAATTTGCTCAAGTATTTCAAATATTTATTGAGTGTCTACTGAGTACCATCCATTGCTGTAGGCATTGGAGATGCTCTAGAGCAGTAAATAATAATAGCGATGATAACAGATAACATGCAAGAGATAAAATACCTGGACTCCTCTTTGCCACGAAAGCATTATATATGTATCATGTTGTTTAATGGTAACAACAACCCTGTAATGCAGGTCTGATGTAATTGTCACTTTATAGATGAGGTGAACTCTTTACCTGAGGTCATTTACTTATAGTAAGTGGTAGAGCCAGAATTGTCTCCTGTATTTGGATTTGAACTTGGCTCTGACCAAACACTATAGATTTTAACAAGTAGGTGTGCTCAAGCGGGCTACATTGAAAGGAACATAGAGGCAATAGAGCAGTAATTTCAAATAACACTGAAGACAGTGCAGAGTAACATGAAGGAGAAAAGGGCAGTGGGGACCATGCAGGGAAGTTCAGAGGGCGGGTGGTTGAGCTGAGACCCAAAGAATGAGTATAACCCTGTAATGCAATTCTGAAGGATAAATGTTCCCAGCAGAGGGAACAGAAAGTGCAAAGCCCCTGATGTTGGAATGAAAGGCTATAATGTTTGAGAAATAGAGGGCCAGGATGACTAGAGCCTGGTGAGTTTGGAGGGAATATAGTACTTGATAAGCTTGCAGATATAAACGGGGCCCTGCTTTGGATGATAAATTGTATAGTTGTCTATGTAGGGTCCAAGATAAAATGAGTAATGACTTTTTTTTTTTTGACGACCTATTGTAGTGTGAGGCAAGAACTGTATTAGCTAAGTCTACTGGGTCCTGTGGGACAGAGAATGCAGCATCTAGTCTATAAGGCCTGGGTGCTGTCAAGAGCTCTTTAGAAAACATGTATTGGAGGGACAGGTGTGTGAGGACAGAAGAGCGGTATGTGCAAAGTCATGAAAGATTACAGCAAATGCCAGGGACTGCATGGCTGGAAGATGGGATTGGGGAGTGGAAGATGGGGAGAGCAAACCCTAGAAAGACAGAGTCTGAGCCCTGAAAGATTGAATACTATGAATGGCCAGAGCTGGGCTATCAGGAATAATCTGGAAACAGTGCAGGCTGGATTTCAGTGAGGAGAGAAATGCCTCCTAGGATATGACGAGGCCCAAAAGCTAGGAGGACCAAGATCGTGTATTTGAGGAGAGCGAGATTGTGAAAGTAGAATTAGCTGGTGTGGAGTGTAGGTGGAGGAACCCTCTGGATGGAACTGAAAGGGGAGGATGCTGATGCCTTAGAAGGAACAGAACTGTTTAAAGCTGAGGTTCTCAAACGTCAGTAGGCCTCACAGTCACCTAGAGGGTGTGTTAGAACAAAGTACTCCAGCCTCAGGCCTTGAATCTCTGATTCAGTGGGTCTGAGGTGGGGCAGAGAATTGGCATTTATAACTGGTTTCCAGGTTGCTGGTCCAGGGATCCTACTTTGAGAAGTGCTGGTCTGGGGGATGGGGAGATTTGGGGGCTGTAAAACAAAACATTGGCTTGGTTTGGTCATGTAGATTTTTTTTTTTAGTGTGGGGGTGGATGTCACATTTTATAGACCGTGTCTACTGGGTAGGTGGAGCTCATAACCAAATCAGTACTGGATGCAAAGTGTGCAAATCATTGGCAGGAATACATCTGAAGCTTGAGGCCTGGCTTGGTAAACGAAGGAACTCTGTATGGATAGAGGAGGAAAGTGTGGGTAGGAAAACCGAACCCCGGAAAATGCCTCCTTTCAGGTGCCGGGCCGGGGAGAGATGAAAGGGGCATAGGCAGAAGGAGAAGATTTGGAGCCTGTTGCCCTGTAGAAAACATGGGCAAAGATAATTTAAGGGCAGGGCCATCAGCAGTATTGGATGTTCCAGCATTTAAGCAAGAGTTGATCACCATTAGGGATCTGGAAAGTGGCTGCAGAAGCTCACTTACCGGCCTGGTAGATGAACCCATAGCACCTTGGTCCTGAGAGGGACACAGTGGCATCTTCACTGGCATCCCTGTAAGTGGGATAACCCAGCGGAACCAGCTAGAAGAAAAAGAAGTTCAAGTGGTGAATAATCACCTTCACAAGATGAAAGATACAAGAAGAGGAAGGGTTTTAGAGAACTTAACTATCAAAGGGGAACTTAACACATGTTGGATTCTATCTGCTCCGCCTTAATTAGGCACCTCTCTGCACCCGCTCCCCATGTGTGTATATAGACGCATCTGTACATTTTAAGCTAAACTGTAATCATGTGGGTGTAGTAATATATACTTCATATGCTATACATACGTTCTGTTAAAACAATTAGAATTCATGGCAGGCATTCTTTTGCGCTCTCTTGGTCTGAAATCCAGTAACTTATAAGAAGCTGTGACCAGAACATTTTAATATTTGAAGTTGGAAAAGAAACTTTATCCGCAGAATATTAGGCAGATTTTAGTTTTTAGCACATTAATTTGCCTGATGTGTAATTACAGGAAGAACCAGAGTAGCAAAATTGTCTGCTCAGCATTTCAGGTGATGTTGGTTTTTTGACAGTGGAGTCCACTGTTTCATTCTAGCTCAGTCCTGGGAACCTGAAAGCAATGCTGAGGCAGTGTGAACTGCAGTTTTCCAGGCCTTTAGTCTGTTTGGGAGAGGGAAGGACTACCTTCCGGTGCTTCCTTTTACTAAGAGTCCTGAATATCTCAAAATGAGAAATGTTCTCATTTCTGCTCCATTATAAATTCCCTTCTGGGCTTGGTAGCATTTTAAAGCGTTACTCCTAAGAAACATTTAAACATGCCAACCGGGAGACCTGATTTGGTTCACTGAATATAGGAACTGGTACTCTGAAACTTGAGGAAAAAAATTAACTTTGCATTATCTAATTAGGTTTATAGAACTGCTACAGAGCAGCCTGGTTTCCCAAATCTAGAAGGTACAATTAACTGCTGTATAATATCAATACCAACTAGTCTGCTAATAGGCTTCCAAGCAAAGCAATTGGAATTTGTTATTACCAAGAATATTTTAAACTGGATGGATTAAAATTAAATCACATACTTGTGGGAGCAGTTCTGTAGGAGAATAAAATAAATGACCTAATCATTTTTAAATCTTTAATCTCTTATTGAGTCCCTGGGTTTAAGAATACATCTGGGCCTCAAGAGGTATGCTACTTTTTTTTAATAGTAAACTTACATGCTTAATGATTATCTGGCTTAAATGTAATTTTAGCATTTGTACTTCATAAAATATTTTGCTATATGTGTTAGCACTTCAGTATTGAAGTACTTCTAAAGCTACTGCATATTCAGTGGTAATGGGTACATCTTGTAAGAAGAATTGTGTTGAAGAGTTAAGAGCACAGGGTGTTCTATACAACTGATGAATCACTGAACTCTACCTTTGAAACTAATAATATACTATGTTAGTTAATTGAATTTAAATAAAATAAGAGTAAGTCTTAAATAGACATTGAGAAATTGCAAAAGCTTTTTTTTTAATCACTCTTACAAGAAGGTGGGTGTGCCAGCATTTGTTTTTTAGACTGTCTGTAATTATCCTTGACTCTTGATTTTTCTTTTAATAGAAACACTATACACACACACACACACACACACACTCTGTGATACGATACTCTTTGATGTGAGCAAGGTTTGCAAATAGCTTTTACAACTGTGTGAATGCCTAACTCCTCCAGCTGGAACCCTTGATTTCAAACCAAGCCATTGAGGCTAGCTATTGAAGTGAGACAGTAGGCTCAGGTTCACAGTGGAGTATAAGAGACATTTTTGCACAGTTTTATAGAATTTTAAGAATTAACACTTGTTGAAGTAATATCGTAATTTCAATATAATTTTTATGCTTCTGAGAATTTCTTTAATTCTCTAGAAACGCTAAAGAGAAAAAAATAGAATAGGGTGCAATTTATATTATAAAATAGTCCTTACATCATGATATTTGAAGTGCTCTAAGGGTTCTTTATTTGTCAGCATTTCTGCATTTTAATAATTTTATCCTGTTGAATTTTAAAGTAAATATTTTATGTGCATTTTTTAAACATCTGTTATTGGAAAAATAGTTCCCTTAAAACCCTGGAAAAAAACCAAAAATGATCAGTATACTGAAGTGAGTCATGTAAGTTTAGTTTTGCCAGACTTAGATCAAAGACAGATATAATAGATAAGAGAAAAAGATGTTCAGATACAGAAAACTGGGAAGTAGCAGGAAATGTAGACTCCCATTTCTGTTGAGATATGTAGTTTATTAGTCAATTGTATAAACATTTCAAAAATGACTCAGGAAACATCTAATAGGGTTAAATCAATTAAATTTTTATTTGTTGATTGTTAAATGCAGCTATGACACATACCTAGAAAAATTTGCCATACAGTATATTATACCAACTGGAGTTTTTTGTCAACAGCTCATGTACCTATGAAATCAAAGATTCACTTTAAATAGCCAATTTAAAACCTGTCTTAAGATATTTTCTGAAATAGTTGACTTATTAGCTATAGGTTTCAATTATGCTTACTTGGGAGGACTTATAGCCAAACCTCTTCCCCCAATATTTCCTTTGGCAATTGAATATTTTGTTTTGTAATTCTTATTAGACAATTTAATCATTATGCTTCTTAAAATTTATTCCGACAAGATTAGTCTTTTAATCTCTAATACAGTGAGGGGTCTTCCATGGAAGTCCATATTTGTTACCTTTACAATCTGTTTGCAGAGTTTTAACATCTTTTCTTTTGAAAGAAAGCATTTAAAACCTCCTGTTCAAAAGTCTGCTAACTCTTGCCAGGGTGATTTAAAATGAATAAAAAATCCATTAGATTTTTGGCAAATAAGCTCCCAATTATGGTACGGAATAAATGACTACAAAGTGCTTTTAAGAGTAATGGAATGGAAATGACTGAAATCTTACTACTTCGCACATGCAGATTTTTCTCCTATTGTTGAGTGTTTAGTTTAAGCTAAAAGATCACCGTCAAAATTGGAAATTTTGATCATTTAAAATATATAATTACATTTTAACATTTAAGCAAAGGATTGGTGGAAGGCAGGAATATAGGCATGTGGTTTCATTTACTGCTGCTCTCTGTGTGATGGCCTTAGGAAATTTGAAGTCCACTGTTTGTAAAAGAAGGTTGGAGGAGAGTGTTGCATTGTGATGGTCAATTAAAATAAATTTGCTTATACAGTTCAGGGAGATCCTGGTGGGTGGCGAAGAGAAAAATACTTCTAGCAAATAGTTCTCAGAAATTCTCTCTTCTAAAAATGTGCTCAATACGGTGATTTCCAAATGCCTTGGTATTTCAAAGAAATACATTTTCTGTATGAAATTAGGAGAACTCTCATTCTTTTTTCCATGGTTAACATTTAGGCTGCAAACCCTGGCACATATAACTTCTATTTTAAAATAAATGTGGCGTGCATGTGATCACAATTGTTAACTGAAAATTTTGAAGAGTGCTGTCAAACCTGCGAAGGTAGTATAGAGCCCCGAACACCGCACCTCTTCCCAGGTCCTGCTCTTCTCTTAGTTTAAGAAAAGAACTGATATCTGCAGTATGGTCAAAATACGTCTGTACTACATGGATATTCTCAGATTTTTTTTTTCAGCGTCCTCTTTGATGTCTGAGGAAGGTTTCAATGAACCGGGACTTCATTTCACTTTCCATGAATTAGCACGGCAGGAGGAGTTTTGCTCCAGCAGCCTATTCCTGTGACTAACCTGAAGAAAATCTCAGAGAATCTAATAAATAGTTTCACTGTGGTACAGTCACATTTCATAAGAGGCAGGTATCCTCCTTGACCTCTGCTCAATTAACTGGTAACACAAAGAGAAAAGTAAATGTTAAAATCATTATTACACCTTGGCAAAAAAAATCACTTCCGGAAGATTAAGTGAATGGCTTGAAACGTGGACTCATTTGCCTCTACTTCTCTAGCTTAAACAGGTGCTCCTGTTCAAAAGCAAGTATGTTTTGTGCAATGATTTATGGTTCAGAAGGGCTGATGAAATGAAAGAGTTAAAGGAAATCGTAAGTAGAAATTAAGGAATAGATTTTTAGTATAAAATATCAGAAACTTACAGTAATAGTAAAGGCAATATATATATATACATATATATGTGTGTGTATACATATGTATATGTGTATTATATATATGTGTGTGTGTATGTGTGTGTATATATATATATATATATATATATATATATGTTTTGTGCTTTCTAATGAAATGTGATAACATTCCTACTATTTTTTTCAAATCATGAAAAACACTGAAATCTGTTTTTTTCCTCTCTTGGGATTCCTTTTGTTGATTGTGAGACATTTGTTGAGCAGTTGGTCAGTTTCTTTGGGTCCCAGTGGGTGCTAAATGTGAGAATGATTCCTTCAAGGTTAGAAAGGTCAGTCACGTAGTTTATTGACCTCAAGGTAGCTGGAAAAACCAAGCCTGCCATTTGGACATGCAGTGCATTGTCTCCTAATGATGAAGCCAGCAGCTTGTTCCTAACTTTCTAACACAGAGGTTGCATTTTCTGAATATACCCCCATTGTTTTTCATTAAAGGCAACTAAACCTTCATAGTCCTTTATCATATCTGTAACTCTTGTGGTGAATCAGCACTAATGAAAAAAAATTTTTCATTGCTAAAATAGAGATAAAACGAACTTTTTTAAAAAGAACTTTGTACTCTTTCTGTAAATCTCTATACACCTCTACCCACAACTCCTTTTATACATCTCACTTTAAGAAAATGCTCTAAGAAGCTGTTACATCCTGTGAATACAGACTAGGAATGGAAGAAAAATTAGAGTTTTGGTTTTCTTGCAGGAGATTGCTTTCTGTCAGAGACTGCAGATTTTCCTTGGTTGGCATGGGCCTAATTTAAAATTGCCTCCTATATGCAGTGATGAAAATCAAATCAAACTTAAAATACTGTGTGGAACATTTTCCTGATAATGTTTTTGGGAAAAAGATTTAGGATAGTGATGTTGAGATTTTGAAATGCTACTGTTCTAAAGTTGAAGTTTCCACCTCCTTTCCATTCCTTCCATCTCTCGTCAGGTGACTGTAGACACTGGTTCATTTGTCAGAGTTTAATGGTTAAAAAAAAAAAAAATCAGAAAATATGCAATGCCTTATGAAGTCAGGTTCCTGTTTATTTCTAGTATCTTCCATTTAGATACAGATTTGATTTACTTGTTTCCTAAATTCATGGGCCAGTCCTGATATTCATAGTTGTACTCTTGGGATATCTTAAATAAAAACACTTAAAAACAGTTGTAATAGATGGCTGACACTCAAAAAAGTAAAACAATAAACATAACCCAAACTGTCGTGTTTTAGCTGGTTTATGGTGAAGCAGAAAGCATGAGAAATTTGCTGTGTTTCAGTCTGCTCATCATCACTTGGAAATCACCTTTGCCTTGCCCAGAAAAGACGCAGATTGGCTGAATTCTCTTCCCTGTTCTGTGAAAGCATGTCTTCATGAAATACATTTAGAGAGTGGTACACTTAGTGGCACCTGGAATCTTGAAAGGACAGTGTCTCTTATATGCTTCATTTATTGCTAAGAGTGAAGATGAGTAAGTCTCAAAAAGAAAAATGGAAAAAATTCCTTTTGGGGAGGGGTAGCTAATGTCCTCTAGGATTTGGATTACTACAGTGTCTTCACTGAGAGAATTCCTTAATCTTCTAAGAATACTACATTTGTATGATTTTATAATTACTTCAGTGCTTCCTGTCCCAGACAGTGTAATGAATTAAAATGCACAGATATTTAGCAAATGATAGAACTCAGGAATACGCAATGTAGAATTTCATCCTGTAGGCCAGGTATCAGGAAGTAGTAGAGGTCATATCTGCTGCCTGGGAAAGTTTTTTATTTCCTTGAGTGAGCCTTAGAGCCTGCCCATCTTTGATTTTGCTGTTTTGTGAACTGTAATAGTTTTTGTTGTTCTATAAATTGCCTGCTAGTCAAGTAAGAGGCAGAAACTCCGTTTAGGTTTGAGAGATTCAGCACCCTCAAGGTTTTGGAATAATCTGATATTTTAGTGGTGTTTTTTTTTTGTCACTGTCTCATTGAGATTTTGGAAAACATACGCCTATGCCTAAGTCCATAATTAATCAAGATTCCTAGAGAAGGTACATTCAAGTTGATTACAGTACTCCTTACTAGGAAGGGCAGGGAGTTTGAGCTTGAAGGTGTGGGAGGAAGGAACGTGTGCTGCATAAAAGGACGAGGAGCCTTGTACAGTACAAGGTCATGGTTTGGACCAGTCATTCATGTTGGCAGTGGGGAGTAGGAAAGACAGGGATTTAAACCACGTACGTGTTTTTTCTTTTAAAAAAGTAATCGGGTTGATAACTGAATAGTAATCCCCATAAATAACGAAATATCCTGGGGACATTTTATTATGTTTAAAATTACTTTGTGGCATGTAGCTCCTCAAGAACAAGGTGGATTTAAAAAAAAAACAAAAAAAAAAACTGATGTCCTTGTGTAGTAAAAGTCCACATGGACTCTGTCAGGAGTTAGAGTCCTGTTATAAATACTGTTCCGTGAGCTTGGCCTAGTGACTTGACGTCCCTGAGCCCCCTTTCCCTCTTCTGTAAAGGAGACAAGGCACTATTCCTGTGTTTGCCTTAGGGTGAGGTTACCAGAGCTCCTGGGAAAGCATTTGACTTGCAGTTTTACACCTGTTGTTGCCCCTTCTTTCTCTTCCTTCTTGGATGAGTATAACGATTTGTACATAGTTTCAAGAGTGCTTAAAAGAATAAAAATACTTACACGAATTTGTTATGAATTCATGGAAAGGGGCTGAGTCTTTCTCCTAGACTGACTTTTGCCTTAAAAGTTATGTCTTTTCGAGGAACCAATGTTCTAAAACAGGGAAAGAGGAAAATGCTATTGTTTATTTACTTTAAAAATATACTCTTTTGGGGGTTGCTTGGGTGGCTCAGTCAGTTAAGTCGGTGACTCTTCATTTTGGCTCAAGTCATAGTTTCAGGGTCCTGGAATTGAGCCCTTTGCCTCTGTCCCCACTCATGTGTGCCATCTCACTCTTCCAAATAAATAATCTATTTTAAAATATACTTTTTTCCTGTATATAAATATGTATTCATTGTAGAAAATGTTAAAAAGTAAAAAACAGGGGCACCTGGGTGGCAGTGGGTTAAGCCTCTGCCTTGGCTCAGGCCATGGTCTCAGGGTCCTGGGATCAAGCCCCGTGTCGGGCTCTCTGCTCGGTGGGGAGCCTGCTTCCCTTTCCTTCTCTCTGCCTGCTTGGGATCTCTCTCTCTCTGTGTTAAATAAATAAATAAAATATTTTTTTAAAAAGTAAACAATTAAACTAAATCCACTGTAATTTATTTTACTCAAAGCTAATTATAATCTGTTTGGTGTATTTTTTGTCCAAATTTAAGGGTAGATCTAGACTACATATACATGACTTTGTGGGTTGCCTTTTTTATTTTACTCTAGAAATATCTTAATTTATATATTATTTTTAGGACCTACATTGTCTTGTAAACTCACCTTTTAGCGTCTGGTTGATTAGTCATGGAGATGGTTTAAGGGAAGAGGATTTTAGGAAGGAAAAAAAAAAGTACTGGTGTGCTGAGAATTACAGATTCCAAATTGTTGTGTACACCATATGTGCAAAATTGTTTTCCCACCTGCCTCTTTAAAAAAAAAAAATAGGTCTGACTCTAAGTTTTGCTGTTTAAAATAATTTTGGGTACCTCTGGCTGACATACCCATTAAATGGAGTGAAACAAGTGATCTGAGGGAGAACAAAACTGGGAGAGCAACTATTGAAGCTACTTATTTTCACTCTCTTCCTTATTTTTCCCAGAAGTCTAGTCCCCAACCTAATGTTGAGTTGTGATTGTGGAACATTCCAGAGCTTTTAAACTTCTGCTTAGTAAGTACTAAGAAATCCAAGTCACTGCCATCGGGTTAATTATGAGGTGTGGCAAATACATTGTTTTCTTGATTTTATTAATTTTGTTTCTTTTGTCTCTGTGTTGTGAAAAAGAAGTTGTCTTCTTGCAAATTCAACTCAGCCATTCCTGGATTTTTCTTAAATATTGTGTTCCATTTTCATATTTAAAGATGAAAATTATGCCCTTTCTTTTTAGTCATTGTGTATTCTTTTTAGTCATTGTGTTGTTGGACTATACTATGTCACTGTGCAGCGATAGGGCTTTTTATTTTCCTTGAATCTTCTTTTAAGCACACACCGTCTGTTTGTTTAAACTTGTATTTAGCAACATAATAGGTCAGCACTGTGGGAGCAGAATTCTAGTGTGAAAATTGAACATCAAATACTAATAAGGAACTTTTATTGAATTCTTGCTATGCCCTCTGCTAGGTGTGTTTAAATTCTCAATTTAGCCTTCTGACATTTTATAGATGAGAAACCTTGTGGCTTGGGAAATAGGAAAGTTCAGTGCCTTGCCTGTCACCTGGCCAGAGTTCAAACCCAGGCTGGTAGCAGAGCCCACCCTCTCAGGCTGGATTCAGTACCACCACCATACTCTGTGAACCACGGGGGTTCCTTTACAAAGGGCTCTTGGGCCGGTAGGGTTGAGAAATGTTGCATGTCCTATCACCCCCTCAGAGATCCACAGGGCACATAAGTATGCTAGAAGCCCTGAAAAGTCCTGCAGGAAATAAAATTTTAAGATTTTTTTTTTTTTTTTTTAGCTCATCTTTCCCAAATTGACCTGGCCACCGATTGGGTCTGTAAAGAGCTCCAGCATCCTGAGAGAATGGTTGGCTAATAGCTGAATCAAAGTAAGGGAGCTATTTGAGTGATGTTACTGGTTCATGCCTGTGGGTAGGTGCACCTATGTCAGAGGAAGGCTTTAACTGCCTGGACCTGCTGAATTCTGCTGCTGGACTGTTACTTATGTGTTCACGGTTGGCATGGCCTCATGCAACGTTCTAAATCATACCATCCTTCAAGGTCGATCCAGGTTTAGCCTCTCTGAAGCTTTCCTTAAGTACTTTAGTCCACTTGGATCTCTCCAGGCTCAGATAGATTCATCATTATGGGACAGGACTATAAATGAGTGTAATACTCTTTAGTACATAGCTGCTTTCCTAGTTGGTCTTCAGCTTCTTGAGGGTAGGCCCTGTTCTGTAGTGCTCTCTTGGTTCTCTGCTAATTAGCTGCCGGTCCTGTTGTCCTAGAAAAGAGATCCAAGTTGTTCTAGTAGTGGTTTGTTCAGTTGACAAATACTCATTGTCTCCTGGTCATGACCCCTACTGAGACCTGCATTCATTCTTAATCCTCAAACTTGAACTCATGTAATCATTTCATACTGACATTGGCAATCCTGCTCCCTGTGTTGCTTTCCAGTGGGACACAAACTCACTGATCTTGCTCTGTTTATCAAAAATGACTTTAGTTCTGTTGTAGATTTTCAGACACAGTGAGCACTTTACAAGGCAGAAAAATCCTACTGACGAGTTAAAATAGGTTTCTTACAACAGCCCCTGCATTGGAGTCACCTACATCTTTCTCCATTGCTTTAGCAGTCCAGTGACTCTGACAAGTATTTATACTGAGGAATTTTTTTTTTTAAGATTTTATTTATTTATTTGACAGAAATCACAAGTAGGTGGAGAGGCAGGCAGAGAGAGAGGAAGGGAAGCAGGCTCCCTGCTGAGCAGAGAGCCCGATGCGGGACTCGATCCCAGGACCCTGAGATCACGACCTGAGCCGAAGGCAGCGGCTTAACCCACTGAGCCACCCAGGCGCCCTTTTTTAAACATTTTTGACAGAGATCACAAATAGGCAGAGAGGCAGGCAGAGAGAGAGAGAGGAGGAAGCAGGCCCCCTGCTGAGCAGAGAGCCCGACGTGGGACTCGATCCCAGGACTCTGGGATCATGACCTGAGTCAAAGGCAGAAGCTTTAACCCACTGAGCCACCCAGGCGCCCATATACTGAGGAATTTTTTTAATACAGGGAATCTCAGTATAAGTGGTTCCTTGACTTTGGTTGCAAGACAAATGGTTTTAAGTATAACTCATATCAAGTTGCTGTTGGTATGGAAATAGGTGTCCAGTGCATAAATTGTGTTTCAGTTACTAGAAACTCCTTTCACATCATCAAAATATCAAAACAGGTCCCCTAAACCAAATAAATGCTTTTATAAATATTTTGCAGGCACATAAAACCAAAGCCGTATCATGTATGTTATGTGGGTAAATTTTTCTGCATAGGCAAGATAGAGTGATGCTGCTTAAAATATGAGTCTAATAGGGTTTGCACCGAAAGCACCACCTTTTCTTTTAGAAACTCCCTATAGTAATTATGGATAGTCTTTCTTTGCTCCAAGGCACTATTGTGTACAAAATTAACATCATCTATTTTGACTATTTTCACTCTATTTAGTGCCTAACTGCCTCTGGAAGTCTTTGAATGGTACCTGCTGGGAAATGGCAATTTCTACCACCCTCCCCCAAACTTCTTTGGGGAAATATGAAAAGGGCAAACCAATGGTTCAGTTATCAGTTGGTTTTGTGGGCTCTCTGTGAATTTTAAGGGGTGGTAACTATATATTTGGGGTTTATATCCATTAGAATATAGATTGGACTATTGCAGAAATCCAGAAAGTTAGATTTTTTTTCCCTCTGATGTAAGTAGCCAAACGAATCTGGCAACTCTTCATAGACCTGTGCGACCTCATCAGGGATCCATGCCCCTTCTCCCTTGTTCTTCTGTTATTCCTAGAGAGCTGCCCTCCTCTACATGGTCTGAGATTACACCACCCTGTCCACTTTCTAGCAATAGGAAGGAAAGAAACTGAAAGGGGAGTTTGTTTCCTTCTCTCCATAGGTACATATCCTGTTCAGCCACATTCCACTGGTCAAAAGGTAGTCAAAAGAAAATTGGAAATGTCTCCTTATTCTGGGTGCCATCTGCATAGCTAAGAGTCAGAGGTTGGAGGAGGTGGTTAATATGAGAGGAGAGGTGAGGAAGAATGTCGGGGAGTTATAGAAGTCTTCGCCACAACTTGATAGTGTGTAAGTGTTTAAAATAAGGTTTGTAAAAGTCTCTCTCAATAAAGTGTAAAAGCAGGGGTGAAAAGTCCCTTGTAGCTTAACTTTTAGTCGTACCCAACTCCTTCCCTAGAAAAATCAGCATGGTCTTGGTATCTGGAATAAGTTTGGTCTTCTCACTCAAGCACAAAATTTATTTTTGAATTACTTGATTGTTGATCCCAGATTCTTTTCAGACTTGTCTGCTAAACTCACATCAACAGGACTAGGTTTTAAGTTTCTCTTCTGTACCCATTATCACCGGATTGTGCTATAGATGTTCAGTAAACTTAAATCACATCGAATCATTATTAAAATTTTGCCTCTTTTGCTTATTTGACAATAGATTCAGTGGTTTCTTGTCTCCCCCCGCCCCAACTGTAACAGTCCCTACTCTTTGCATTGAACTCCCTGTCCACTATCAGAAAGACAGAAAAGGTATGGAGTTTTGGGATTGATGAAGATGTGTTACCAAAAAGTCACTCTTGGACCCCAAACTTTACTGTTGGCAGTCAGGGATTCACAGAAGGGGTGTGTGTCATTGGAGGAGTTAGCAAAAATCTGTGCTTTTGCATAATAGTATAAAGAGGTAGGTCTAACAGCGAGCAAGATGTATTAGAGAACTGAAAAGGAAAATTCGGATATAGAGTAAAACACAGGGGTAGTGATTGAAAGAGCTGCCATACCTAGGGGAGGTCAAGCGGTGAGGGCATGGTAAAAAGGAAGAGGTTGGGATTGTCAGAGTTTAGAAGCTCACGGGAAGCCCAGCAAGCTGGGGTTCAGATCTCTGGGTGAAGCATGGTGGGACCCTGTCCAGCTGCCTGTTGGATCTCCAGAATATAATGAGGCTGCTTTGGGGGAATCTTTAACGAAGCTGGGTTGGATTGTGCTAGAGGCTAGAATCACTCCAGCTGCCCCGGCACAGTGCCCTAACTTTGACAGCAAACAAAGAAGCAATCCGTTCTGCCTGCCTTTCTGTCTCTCTCACGACCCCTGTTGGTGAAGCGTAACAGAGGCAGTTGGCAAAGGAGAGATGTTTGCAGAGTTCTAGACCACAAAGCAGAATATAGAAGGAAAACAAAATGGGGTGTGTGTGTGTGTAGTGGGTTTAGTGCTGAGACACAATAATTTAATAGCCAACACAGTACTGGACATAGTCTTTAGAACTTTAAACTTTAGAACTTTAGAAAGTTCATGTGGGAAGCTTTAGGGTGAAATAATATTGTGAGAAAAATTAGTTAGATCTGGACTGGATGCTATACAGATATGACTTCTTAATATGGACAAGCATAGGCTTTCTTTGAGGAGGGCCACTTAACTTGTATACTAAGTCGAACCGTGGTCTGTCCAGTCTGATACTCTTACCAAAGTACCAGAGCTGTGTTTATGCAAGAGTGCATGACTTTCATTCTTTATCCTTATGGGTTAAGGATGCAGCTTAGATTTTCCTTTCTTTCCTTTGGAAGCCTGTTATGAAACTGTTACACATTTCCTTGAGGCTTTTTTGAGTTTATTTCTAGTATCTGTGACTCACTAAAAACTACATAGAACTTTTTAGGTGTCTTGCATTGTGTTGGGCCTTGGAGGATGCAAAAATGGCTAAAGGTATCGTCTGTGTCCTCGGGGATGTGACAACCTCGTTTGTGGTACAAGCCAAATGGGAATTATTATACGTTAAATAGTAAGATAGAATGAATTGTACCTGGAAAGTGGAAAAGAGCAGGCCCATGGAAGAGAATTAACTTTTGGCTCATCCTCAAAAGTCGGCTGAGGGTGTGTAAGTGTGTGTTGTGGGGGAGGGCAGCAAGTAGAAACTATACATTTGAGGGGAAAGAAGGAAATAATTATTATAATGGCATTTGGCATACATTTGCCAGTTCCTGTATGAAGTAATATTATTCAGTTAGCTGTATGGAGGCCCTTGTTTTGGCTTCAAGGGATTCTCCTTATTCCAGAATTTTGAATTTGATAGGGATCCTCCCTCCTGCCCCCCTCTATTGTGACTTTCTGTACTTTAGCCATGTTCTTCCTGAGACAGTCACCTTTATAAGATAAAAATTCCTATTTTACTTTACTTTCAAATCAGAGCTGGCTCATTTGTTTTTATATTAGTTGTTCCTCACAAAATAGTTTCAAGTTTCTGTATGTGAGCCTCCCTACCTAGAAAAGGCTGTCTTGAGTATCAGAATCTCTAAGCAATGAAAGATTGGCCCCGGCTACCATATCCCTTTTATGTGCACAGTTAGGTTCTTGAATTGTTGTCATTGTCTTGAAAGGAAGCATAATTGGAGCATCTGGGTGGCTTAGTCAGTTAAACGTCAGACTCTTGGTTTCTGAGGGAGATGGACTCAAGCCCCATGTTGGGCTCCACACTCTGTGGGGAGTCTGCTTGAGATTCTCTTTATCTCTTTATCTCTCCCTCTACCACTCCCCACTCCGTCCTGCTTGCACTCTGTCTCTAAAGTAAATAAATCTAAAAAAAAAAAAAATAGGGAAGAGAATTGTAGAGAAAGAATAAAAATTCACCTGCTTGAGCCTGTCTCCCTCAATGTTCCTGTTTGTGCCAGTGGTTAATATTATATCCTCTGTAAAACATAATTCAAGACATAACATCTTTTTTTTTTTTAAAGATTTTATTTATTTATTTGACAGAGCGAGATTACAAGTAGGCAGAGAGGCAGACAGAGAGAGAGGAGGAAGCAGGCTCCCTGCTGAGCAAAGAGCCCGATGCGGGACTCGATCCCAGGACCCTGAGATCATGACCTGAGCCGAAGGCAGCGGTTTAACCCACTGAGCCACCCAGGCGCCCCCAAGACATAACATCTTAAGGCAGGTCCTGGTCTCAGTTCTGTCTGTATCCGTGGCATGGAAAGGAGAGGTCTGTCCCACAGACACAGGTAATTGGAACAGGGGTATCTAACCTAGATCAACTACATTTTTGGTCCTGGGGTTTTTGAGTCATGTGGTGTTGTCTACTAGAGATGATGCAGAGCTGGTCTGTAGGCACTGCACCATGGTCAACTTATTAAGCATCAAAGTCCCATACAAAGTAAAATTAAGGGGGAGGGAAACCTGAAAGTTTGCTGAGGAGGCCAGTATCAGAGAAAAGAATGAAGTAGACTTTGTTTCTAGAAGCAGAGAAGAAAGATTTGGAGAGGGATAGACAAAAGGACTACTTCTGCCTTAAGACCTTCTAATTTCATGAGACTGCCTATTCTAACTGCAGATTAAGTTCTGTGACATTTGCGTGAATCCTTACAGTAAGTGCCCTTTTACTTAAGTAGGTTTCTGCATCTTGCATAACAAATTGTTAGAGTAACATATGGAAATAATCTCCTGCTTGAACCTAAAGGAATTACCATCATAGACATTTCATAGATAAACCAGAGGGGAAGATTTTGAGTAGGGCCCTCAAGTCACATAGAGGAAGTTGTTTTCCCCAGGGCCTTATGTCTATTGCTACCACTGTCTTTTTCCCCCACCTCGAATTTGTTTTGAGGAGTGGTGATAAAGGAAGATGAAGCGTGTTTTTGTACAAAAGGAAAACTTGTTTTGGAATTTATGATGTCTGCCTTTTTATCCTTTTTTTTTTTTTTTGACAAAAAATCATTAACTATGATACATAGTATGACTCTCTGTAGTATGTATAATATGAAATTTGGAGAAATTTCTGTGTAAATGAATGATAACCCAGAGGGCAAACAAAATAGAAAAAAGGAATTCATAACTCCCCAAATTTGTTAGCTTTTAGTCTATTCCTGATGAGTACATTTTCTTTAATCAAAATCCCTAAACTTTATATATATATAATTATATATGTAAAAGTTTACATATATATGCATTTTTTTCCTTGCTAAGGAAAAATATCATTTTAACTTGATTTCTTTGAAATAAATTTAGTCATTTACTAGGGAGGTATCTGAGTGGCTTATGAAATAGATGATTGGACCAAAAACTGTAGACCATTAAGTTAAAAAAAAAAAAAAAAAGACTAAACATGTTCAGTAGTTAACAATAGTAATAATTTATTGCTGTTTACTCTGAGTTTTGGGTTCATATAAATTTTGTTCATATGCTAGATAGTTATAGAATTGTACTATGAAAGCAATTAGACTTAGTTTTCAACTTTCCTATTTGTAAATGGATTTAAGTTCTTTTTGATAGTCTAGGAACCAATTAAATATTTCCTTAATGGCTCAACTAATTGCTTCATGACTTCATTATTTTACTGTATTCACTTTACAGAATGTTAAAAGCATTAAGAGATAATAGAATGTTAAAGAGACTTATGATGTAAACTAATTGGAGTTCTTATTGTCAGATTTAATATAGTATGTTAATATACAGTATTTATAGAAGCCTTGGGTTGTTTTAAGGGGCATTTAAATTTAAAGTAGGCAATTTTCTTATCAATGTGAAAAGCCTGTCTTATTGCCCTAGGGTTAGTATACAGCGCATTGCAACTTTTAAGAACTGGAAAGCTGTTGGGAATTTTGTTTGCCAACACTTTCACAATCCCAGTAATATTCCATAGCTTTGAGGGTAAATTTAAGGTTTCATTATTTTCAGAAACAGGAAGAGATGATGTTTGCTGATGATAAAATGAAACTAATATCAGGTTTTGAATCTAATTACTTTTTGGGAGGTGGTTTCATGTGAGTCTTTGATTAAGATTTTATTTTACAGGAGATAAATATAATCTGGCTTTTAGCCATAGGAGCATCTAATCTGAACCCTGAGAACATTCTCTCCATTTTTTGTTGCGATTGAAGAGATCAACAAAAGGTTTTGTAAACCCGGGAACTTCTAGCTTAGATCCCCTTAGCTAACTTTCAACCTAGAATCAGTGGCTAAGTAGCAGAGGTTGATTTTTAGTGCTGGCTGAGTAACGAAAACTCCTACTTGTTCATAAAATTCGGTTTCATAACACACAAAGTATTTATAAAGCCACTTATTTCCTTTAATTTCAAGACCAAAATACAAAGGCTGTCTTTGAGATTTGGAATTGAGTGTGGATTTAATAAAGTGTCATTCAACAAGTGTGTCATACCTCTTAAACTTTAATTATTTTTACTTGTTCAGACTCATCTCGGAGTATTTGTAATTAAAATTGGTTTTTTTTCTTGAAGCATACTGAAATGATCTATAGCATGGATAGACAGAACGATCTTCCAAAAATGGAAGGGGATCTGTGATTGGTTTTCGTTCTAGGCTAACTTTGAAGTGAATTTCGTATTTGGAACTGTACTCTGAACTTAATACCTTTCCATTCCAGCAGGCATTTAAGTGCTTGAATTGGTTCTCCACCTTCTCTGGGGTAAACTTGATAACTCTTCCAGGATCCTAGCATCATTCTACAAAGGAACGAGAGTGGCATAAAAACACCCCCTTCCCTTTGCCTTCAGTATCGGGAGTGTAGTCCAAAAACATATTTTCTTCTCTAGAAACATTGGATCCTGAAGACAATTTCTCAGTGTAGGAGCAGAGTTGTCCTTATCCTGATGAATCTCTTTGGACAATCTGTAATGACCATTAAGAATTTCTGTTCTATGCTTTCTATGAAAGTTGTTCCTCTTAAACAGCTGTTTAAATTAAATTGATGACTTGGATGAGATAGGTAAAGAACTTATGTTTGGTTTCCTGGATGTGTAGTCTTTTAGACAGTAGACACTAGATCTGGCATGGAATCCAAAGAAGCTTTCAAAAATGTCACATGGGACTTAATGAGGGAAAAGAATACACATCACCATGTGGCTTCGATTGATGTTTTAATTTAAGCCCTAATACTAAAACGCACCTCTTACTGATGTTGTACAAAGAGTAACTGAAACTGCCTTCAAATTGGTAATGGAAGTTATGAATAACTGTTTTCAAGTGTGAATGAGATACTTATTGTTAATTCCCTAATTAATAGGAAAAAAATTAACCCTTAGTGCATTACATCAAATTATATAAAGCTGGATTACAGTTTCCTAGTTCATATTTTACTGATGGAGAGAATCCAAAGTTGAAAAATGTTCAAGCTGTTGTTTAAAGTGAAAACATTTTAGGTGTTCCACATGACCTTTTAAAAGAACTTGGGACGCCTGGGTGGCTTAGTTGGTTAAGCAGCTGCCTTTGGCTCAGGTCATGATCCCAGGGTCCTGGGATCGAGTCCCACATCGGGCTCCTTGCTCAGCAGGGAGCCTGCTTCTCCCTCTGCCTCTGCCTGCCTGTCTGCCTGCCTGTGCTCGCTCGCTCTCTCTCCCTCTGTCTCTGACAAATAAATAAAATCTTTAAAAAAAAAATTAAAAGAACTTGGATTTTGGAGCAGGTATAGGCATTACTAGTTGGTACTATGAAGATTGTTGTTTGGTTTCATGAAAACAAATTTGGTGATTATGGTGCCATTGTGTAATGGGCTTAACCTCTGAGCCCTTTCCATGTTGGTACTTTGCTTTGCTTCTTGAACATTATTGTCCTTTATTCCGTTTGTTTAAATATCAGATAGAAGCATATCAAAGTTGGGTTCTTTGCTGGGACAGTCAGAGGTACATTTGAGAGGTATATGTGTTTCAAAGAAGGTGAAATTTTTAGATCCTTTTTTGGGGAGGGAAGGGAAACAGAAGGAACCCCATCATTCGATATTATCAAGACGATATGGATAGTAGGGATCTAATTCCGTGAATGCTGCCTTTTTACAAACTCTGGAAAGTAACCCCAGAGTTTCAGACTCTTATCACTGAAATTGTATTCTTGTCTTAAACCAAATAGTACTGCTCTGCAGGATTTCTGTAATTCAAGCTTTTATAAATTTATGTTGCATCTGGAGCCTATTATAACATGTTCTCTTAGAACAATAAAGAAATTTTATGTGTGTGGGGGAAAAGAAAGCATAGGAGTGGCTTCGATAAGCCACGGACCAGACTTTTATGATAAAAGTAATTCATTTCCTAATCACCTTTAATCAGAAATATGGAGAAGACCTTTCTCTTCTTTCTCCAGTCTTATCTCCTAAAGGGATGAAAAATGGTTGTATTACTTGTCAAAGGGTTTTTTTTTGTTGTTGTTGTTTTGTTTGTTTGTTTGTTTTGAGCTTCAATTCATAGGACCTAATGGTGTCACATAATACACTCTGGACACAGTTTATTGTTATATAGGTCTTGTACACCCTGCAGTATAAGCATGAGGGGGAATGCGTGATCCTCTCCCTGTGCTCCATCTTGGCTGGCCACATCTCGCTCGGGGTCATCCCAAAGCCCAGGCCCTAGGCATGTTCAGGCTCTGGCTGAAGAGAAGCTGGGAGATGATATTGCACATCAGTGTTCAACAGTGGGGGATGGATGGGCTTTGGAGCCAGAAAGTTCCGAATTTGAGCCCTGGTTTATCTTAGTTCTCAGGTGTAATAGAGTATGTGACTTAATCTTTCAGAGCCTTACCCTCATGATCTGTAAAATGGAGATTGTCCCATCTCACAGAGCTGCCAAGAGGATTAAACACTGCTTAATGCATGTTTCCGTGTTATGGTTCCTGGCCTCCCTTCCATTCTGGGGAGTCGTTGGGGGAAGGAAGCAGATATAGTTGGGTGTAGCAGAAGCCCAGGGCTCTGTGCATGTGAGGAATTAGAGGATGAAAGTGAGAAGTGGTCTCCAGGAATATAAACCCTAACTTAACCCTAGTTTTCATAACTTCACAATGATGGAAAATAATGCAAGGATGTGGCATGTACGAGCCAATACTTTTAGTCAAGAATAAAATATTCTTCCCTGCCTTTGGCTACTATTATTTGTTCTCCCCCTTCAGAAAATTATCTAAAGGGAAAGCCCTCCTTTCTTTGGTTGGTTTTGAATTTTCAGATTAATAAAAATGTGAGAAAGGGGAGGTTCATCAAGGTTAGGTGGGAAGTTTATCAAGTGGGAGATACATAAATAAGTTAGTTTTCAGCTTTGTGACCCCAAATTCTTTCTTTACATTGCTGCTGACTTGCTTCAGTGACCTTACTGAACCTGTTCCTTTAGTGAAAAAAGGCTTGGGGAGAAGGCCACTTCTTAAAGCAGCGTCCAGAATCTCTCAGAGTAGATCTCTCTCTGTGGTGCTTCCTGGAGTGTCCCCCTGTGAGGGGCTCCGTTAAAAATAAAAAATTCACGGGGCGCCTGGGTGGCTTAGTGGGTTAAAGCCTCTGCCTTCAGCTCAAGTCATGATCTCAGGGTCCTGGGATCGAGCCCTGCATTGGGCTCTCTGCTTGGTGCAGAGCCTGCTTCCCCCTCTCTCTCTGCCTGCTTCTCTGCCTACTTGTGATCTCTCTCTCTGTGTCAAATAAATGAATAAAATTTTTTTAATAAAAAATAATAAAAAATAAATTCCCATGGCCAGACAGGTGTAGCAAAAACTGTTTACTAGTCCCCCACCCCTTTAAGGAGTCACAAGTCTGAAAAGTCTTGAAGAAATTTACTTAACTTTAGCCCTGTTAGTTCAGTAAATACTGTTTGAGAACTTGCTGCGTTCAGACCCTGTCGTAGGCTGCCTCTGGGAGGGCTAGGGAAGAGACAGGTAAAGAGTGAAATGATGATTTCAGATAACGATGAATACTCTGGACATCTTAAAGCCGTGTGAGTGCCGTGGGTGAGAGGTGAGAACTCCTTTTGATCGATGGTCATAAAAGGTCTCTAGAAAGGGGCTGTTTGAGCCAGAGTCTGAAAGGTAAATGGGGTGAGGCAACAGAAGTAGACTTGCAAAAATCTTGGAGGGTAGGATCTTCTAGGCAGAGAATCTGAAAAGGGATTCGTGTTTTCTGGAGCACATTTTGAGGAGAATAAAGGCAAAGAAATACATGTAAGAAGGATTTTGTAATCCCAATTTTGCATGCATGATATATATTTAATCTCTGTTGAGCATTGTGTGCTAGGTACTCTGTGCTACAGACACAGAGAGCACAGTTCTGTTTTATTTATTTATTTTTTTAAGATTTTATTTGACAGACAGAGATCACAGTAGACAGAGAGGCAGGCAGAGAGAGAGAGAGAGAGAGAGGGAAGCAGGCTCCCTGTTGAGCAGAGAGCCCGATGCGGGACTCCATCCCAGGATCCTGAGATCTCGACCTGAGCCGAAGGCAGCGGCTTAACCCACTGAGCCACCCAGGCACCCGCACAGTTCTGTTTTAAGGAAGAGAGTCTTTCAAAGGAGAAGGATTCAACATTTAGGGGACAAGGGCTAGGTTGTACAATGGAGGCAGCATATTGTGGCTGAGGCAAGAGGGAGTCCGACTGCCTAGGTTCAAATCTCCGCTCTGCCTCACACTCGCTTTAAAGCCTCCCATAAGTTACTGAGCCTCTGTGATGGCATATTAGGAACCCTGTGGTGTTTCTTTCAGCGGGCCATTAGTATCTGCAGTGTTCTTAGAATAGTGCCTGTAATGTAGGCCCACTTGCTAAAATAGATGACGATGGTGTGCTATTCCTAGCACAGTCATTGTCATATTGCTGTCCCCATCATCAGAAGGTAATGGTGACATCATTATAGTAGACTACCTAGTGCCCCACATGGCACAGTCCAGATGCCTGGATAGCTTTCGTCCCCTCCTAATAGGGCCCAGGCTTGCCCATGAGAATCCTATAGTGATCACCCACCACGTATGAACTGTCCTTACCCAGCAAAGGAGATTAAAAGTTGCTTCATTGACTTTTCTTTCTTTCCTTTTTCATATTGATTTATGTATTTGAGAGAGTTAGCCCTCGTGAGTGGGGAAGGGGCAGAGGGAGAGAATCTTCACGCAGATTTCCTGCTGCGTGTGGCTCCCATACACAGGGCTGGATCTCACCCCCACCATGAGACCATGACCTGAGCTGAAACCAAGAGTCAGTCACTTAACCAACTGAAGCACCCAGGCGCCATTTGTCTACTTTCTATCCAAGTTACCTTTTTTAACAATGAAATGTTTTCTAAGGGTTTGTAAGCCTTAAGTCAGATTGTCTTTCATTTTGGGCAAGGGTGAAGGGTAGGAAGGAACAAATCAGAATCTGCAGTCCACCACTTCTTGGATTAGGTTAGATGAGAATCATAGTTCTAGAATAGTAATGGATCATCACAAGTGACAAGGCACTATAAGATTCACCGTGTTCCTTCTAAATAAATAAAAGTTACAATTTATTTGCAATAATTTTAGCATTTTATTGGTTTCTTTGATTTTATTTGTCAGAGAGTGCGAGTGCACAAGCAGGCTCCCCACTAGAGCAGGGAGCCTGATGCAGGACTTGATCCCAGGCCCTGGGATCATGACCTGAGCCAAAGGCAGATGCTTAACTGACTGAGCCACCCAGGCATCCTTGCATTATGTTGATTTCTAATTCTTAAAAAATTAGCAATCCCTGTATAAAATAAGAAAGGCCCAGTGGCTGCAAACATTCATAACCTGAATAATTCATTCCCTAACCATTTAGATAAAATGAGAGATTTTTATAAAGCTAAAGAAATTATTAAACTTCTATTTTGTACATGGAAGAAGCGATTTAGCTAACCAGTTATATATCTAACTTCCGTAGCAGCCCTTTGGAATTAATCTAATTGCGTTCATTGAAAGTCACTCACCTTTTGCAACATGACAGTTTTATGCCAGGAGAACGAAAATGTCAGGTCTTTCCATTACAGAGAGCCAGATTTTTCCCTTGATTATTTAAGGCAGAAAGAAAGCCAGTGAGATTAATCTGTTTTAAAACTATTTTTAAAACATGCTCCCATGTTCTAAGACCACTTTGTTCTTGGATACTGCTTTCTAAAATCTGTAGGTTTCTATTCTTTAAAAAATAAAAGAAAAAAATGAATATCTCACTTGACATACCATTTTATTCCAGGGAATCCTAATTAACACACTAATATCAAAGAGCTGACAACCTCCTACATATTATTTTAGGATTCCATGTGCAAGACTGTGATATTCTAGCTATTTGAATAGCATATATTCTCCATAGCTTGCTAATAGCAGTTTTATGTATTCTTTTTTTATTTATGTCTATCTGGTCTTTAGAGTATGCTAAGGAGTGGGAGGTAAATATGTACTCATAAAGGATGTTGCAGGAAATAGATCTTGTAGGATACAGTTATTTCCATTTTTTTTTTAAGTACAAGATTCTAGAGTCCCAAAAGTCTATATGGTAGAATATTGAGTGCTACTTTTTTTTCAGTGAAACAAAAGTAATATTCCAAATGAGAGAGAGATTAGAGGAGCATTTCTCAAATACCATTTTTGAACCTCAGCTTAAAATAGATGTATCACAGAAAATCTTAAGTGAAAACAAAGGAAGAACATTTATGAGACAGATAACTATATGGTAGGTGTTTTCATAGAGGATATGATTCTTAACATAAAACTTCAAGATCTGTGATCCATTCCAAATTTGTTCAGATTGAGTAGTTGCCTGATGGCTTTGTGAATTACTATTTTGACTTGGTTTTAATGTTTTTAAAGTTCAAAGCTAAAGTTTTTGCTTACTCTTAACAATGGTGTAACACCTATTAGAATGAAAAAAAAATTAAGGTTTCATTTTTAAGTAATCTCTATATCCAGCTTGGGGTACAAGCTCATAACCCCAAGACCAAGCTTTGCATGTTCCATCTGCCACGTTCCCCTAGAAGGCATTTTCTATTTCTTTTTTCCCCTCACTTTCTTGCCTTCATTTCACCTTTTTGCTTAATATTTTAAAAATTGTATTTTTAGGACACGTTTTTAGATGGACTACCTCATATTCTTTTCAGTATGTGGTAGAATTATTTAATTAAATAATTACAAACCTGACCAAATTTACCCACCTAGAAACTGAAGAGCCAAATATTAATACAAACCCTCCTATGATTGATTGCAGAGTACATGCTGTTCCAAATGCACCTTTGCTGCCTTACGGAATCCAGATAAAAATAAAGAAGAAAACTTAAGTGCTCTGAACGAATTCACAGCTATTTGTATGACTAGAATGCAATCTATTTTGAGCAAAGAGAACTGGGTTATATTCTATTTCTATATTGAGCCCAACTAGTAAGTCATCTTCATTCTATAGGATTCAATTCAACATTGTATTAACTTAATGAAAATGCCAGCTCGCATTCAGGGGATATGACTAACAAGTGATATCAAATAGGACATCTTAGCAAGAGTACCCTTTTTCTGGTAATTGCTGATTGTGTCCTACAACCTTCCATGTTAATTGGCTTAGAGTGCCTCGTCATGCTTTAGCCAGGTTGTCCAGAACCCTGCAAAGATCTTTTCATCAGCTCTCATTAGGATGCCACTCTCAGCCTTTCCTTAATAGGAAGGCAGAGAATTTCCAGACTTCTGTGTCTCTTAGTGGGTTTTGATGTTTGGAGAAAAGTGACAGTCCTATTGTAAGTGGATGTCTGATCTTACACTTCTAAAGAGAGGAAGAGAGGAAGATCTTTCTGAACGAAAACAGCAGATCCTGTCTTTATGAATTGTTTATTAGGAAGTCTGATTTTCAAGTTCATAATATGCATTGATTTTTCTTTCTTCTTTCTGATGGTGATATTGCTCTTTCATAGCAAACTTGATACTGTACGATATCAACTGTTTTCATTTTTGCCAAAGGGAAACACTCCTATATTTCCAAAACCTTGAGAAGCAAGCCTTTTAAAAGGGCTTTTCCTGGTTCATCTTTACTGCTGGGCTACACAGACTGCTGGCGTGAATGAGCATTCTCTCTGGAAGAGAAGCTCAGATCATTGTGGGTCTAGCCCTGCACCAGACATTCATGGTAGGCAGAAGTAGCTTCTTCCTTAGCCGGTGAGTTCCTAAGCCTAGTGCAGATCTATAGTGATTAGAGCCTGAAAAACCATGTACAGAGGGATTGGGTCTGTCTTCCTGCCCTTGATCCTGCAGTCGTGTTTTCTGGGACTACCCCTTCTTTACTTTGTTTCCTACCTCTTCAGTCCTTACCTTGCTGTCAAAGTCTAGTTCAAATCCTCTTCTTCTGGGAAGGCTGCCCCACCCGTTCCAGCTCCCAACAACTTTTTTTCCTGGCTAGTTACAGCTTTTGTTGCACAGTCTGATGGGACCCTTGACTTGGCTCCTGCCTGGTATTTCCAAGTAAAGGCTGTCCTTGTGTTGGATACGAACCAGGGAGGAGCTTGTTTTTATTTACTGGCATCCCGTTGAGATAGGTACCGTCATGATCCCAAACTGACAGATGAAGGTAGATGGCCTCTGTTGCCAGTCACAAAACCTTGCAGCACTAGAGCCAAGTTTGAGACCTCATCTTTCTGATTCAAAGTCTGCTTCCTTCCACTGTGTGGACCTGGACTCTCAGACTCATCTTCAGGTTCAAGAATTTTCTGCCTCTCTGATGTTCTAAGAAATGGGAAGTAGAAAAGAGTACGGAAGAATGAGGGGGAGTTTTGCTTCTTCCATCTGTGCAGCGCATACTGGCCCCAGGAGGCCTGTGGCTAGAGGGGTGGGTGGGGTGAACACAGATTGCCCTTAGTTTCCAGTCCAAGGTCTCCCTCCCACTAAGTAGTTCCGGATTTAGAAAACTCAGTTTGCAGCCAAGATGTGACACAGCCTCTCCGGTGCATTGGAAACTGCTGTTGTGGCTACTTGGGGGCCCTGTGGAAGGGGGTGCTTTGCTGTCTATCACTGTGGCCATCGCCAGCTTCCCCGTTTACAGCAACTACCCCTCACTGCTGGGGTTTACCAAATGGACTCAGTGTCTGCCGTCTTTCTGTGTTGCCTCATATGGGTCCTTGAGTCTAGAATGTGACTTGCCTTTTCCTTCTTTCTTATAGCTGTGTCAGTTACAACTGTTTTCAGTACCACTGTAGTGGGCTCGAGTTTCTCCAAAGGGGATCCCCTGTCTTTGTCACCGGAGCTGTTCATGGGCCTCCTACCCCAAAATGAAAGTGATCTTGACAGGAGAGTTGTCCCATCATAAAGGTTTTTTTTCTCAGTTCAAAAGAATAAATTTTTGTAGAAAATTCAAAGAAGAATAAAATAAGAATGACTTAACCACCCAAGGATAACTTGCTAAATTTTGATATATACTCTAACATTTCCCACATCAGTGTATATATTTTTTCATGCAGAATATATAAACACTATCAAAAAAGGGTGTGTGGCTCATTTTATATTTGTAGTTCCTCAGGGTTTTTCTCTTAAAACTATATCTTCCATATCATTATACTTACTAAATTATTTAGAAGTAAAAGTAAAGTTATTAACTCAAACCTCTATTTGGGTTGTTTCCCACCTCTCTGCTCTTGTAAATAGTTGAGTGGTAAGAGTTGTAGCTAATTTTGTACACAAATTCTTAATACTGTGTTTTCACCCTTTCTTCCTGGTTTCTTTATCTTCAAAGTAATACATGAGAAGAGTAGCTTCCATCCATCACCTTATGATTTCCTTAGCATAGATATTTAGAATTGTCTTTTTCTTTCTTTTAAAGATTTTGTTTATTTATTAGAGAACACAAGCAGAGGGAGTGGCAGGCAGAGGGAGAAGCAGGCTTCCCGTTGGGCAAGGAGCCTAACATGGGACTGGATACCAGGACCCTGGGATCATGACTGGAGCCAAAGGCAGGTGCTCAACTGACTGAGCCACCCAGCCATCTCTCTTTTCTTTTCTTTTCTTTTCTTTTTTTAAAAAATAGGCTCGGGGTGCCTGGGTGGTTCAGCTGGTTGAGTGTCCAGCTCTTGATTTCACCTTAGGCTATGGTCTCAGGGTTGTGGGATCGAGCGCTGTGTATGGCTTTGTGCTCAGTGTGGAATGTGCTTGTCCATCTCCCTCCTCCACCGCCCCACCACCCCATGCTCCCTCTCTCTAAAATAAGTAAAACCTTTAAAAAAGAAATAAAATAGGCTCCACTCCCAGCATGGGGCTTGAGCTCACAACCCTGGGATCAAGAGTCGCATGCTCTACCAGCTGAGCCATCCAGGCACTCCAGATTTCTAGAATTTTAATTGTTGGGTCCAAAGGTATGCCTTTTGCAAAGGTTATACTGTATAAGTTTACTCTTACTAATAAATGAAAACCTCATTAATGCTGGATATTATTTCATATTTTGTCAATTTTATAGGTAATGAAATCTTAGTGTTTTTAAAATACTAATATGATCAAGCATCATTTTTATTAACCATTTGAATATCATCTTTTTAAAATTTGAATGTTATCTTTTTAAAATTTCCTGCTTATGTTTTTCCCCATTCCTTTCTATAGGTGTTTATTTTTTCCTAAAAATGTGCAAGAGGTTTTTTGTTTGTTTGTTTTGTGTGGGTGGGATGGGGTGGCTAGGATTTAAGAATATTAACACTTTGGTTGCCATATTATAAATATTTGTTGCTATATTATAAATATTTCCCCAGCTTTTTGTCTTTCATTTTTTTTTGTTTTGGTATTTTAAATTTAAAGTATTATCATGGTTAAAGATATAAATAGGTAAAAGTGAAAAAGTACGGTCTATATTGTTTCTCTAATAGCACTAGAAAATAGGCAGTTTTTCCTATTTTTGATTTAACAATGGAAAATTTCTATTTGCTCCTTGATATAAAAGATGCAAATTTGGCCTGTCCTTTTCTGTTTACCTCTCATTCTACCAAAAGTTGGGATTTTTAGGTGTTCTCCTCTTTAGCTTTATGACTCAAAATAACTCTTCTTCTTCTTCTTTTTTTTTTTTAAAGATTTTATTTTCTTATTTGACAGAGACAGAGAGTGGGAACACAAGCAGGGGGAGGAGCAGAGAGGGAGAAGTAGGCTTCCTGCCGAGCAGGGAGCCTGATGTGGGCCTTGATCCCAGGACCCTGAGATCATGGCCTAAGCCAAAGGCAGATGCTTAACGACTGAGCCACCCAGGTGCCCTCAAAATAACTCTCCTCATTTTATATTCCATTATCAGCCTCTCTTGACCCCCACTTTATAAAATAAGAATATTAGCATCTCTACCCTATGGGCCTACTGTCTTTCCCCATCTACACCTAGGGATTCTGAGACCAGAGCTTTTCCAGAAGTTTCCCTCTCCTCTGAGGTCCTCATAGGACTGGCATCCATCTCTACTGTCTCTCTCTCAGCCTGGTTCATCTCCTAGCCCGCTCTCCTTTGCTTCCTGTCTTCTAGAAAGACTCTGTTTCTGCTTAGGCCTTTCTCTTGCCGGTTACAAGTTTCCTTCCTTATATCTTTTGATTAAATGGAGTTCTCAGAAAGATGAGAACATGCCTAGCTAGCCTGCCATCTCCACCTTAATTTTACAGTGGCTTTGGACAGAGAATTAAACATTTTTTTTTCTATAATCAAACCTACTAATGATTTCTTTTGGTTTCTACCTTTGGTGCCATGTGTAGGAAGTCCTTTTTCAGTTTAGGATTGTTTCCTTTCAGTATTTCTATGAATTCTTTCTTACATTTAAATCTTTATTAATTTCTAGAGTTTATTTTGGTGGTGGAATGGTTTAGAAATCTAACTTTTGTCCAAATGGTTAGCCAGTTCCTCCAGTATCATTTATTAAATAATAAAATTTTGAAGTACCAGCTTTTATTAAGTACTTTTTATTTTTTGTTTTGTTTTGTTTGTTTGTTTTTAAGAGAGTGCGAGAACGTGAGCAGGGAGCAGAGCAGAGAGAGGGGGAGAGAGAAAATCCTAGGTAGGCACTGCGTGCAACGTGGAACCCAATGCAGGGCTCAATCTCAGGACACTGCCATCTTAACTTGAGCCAAGATCAAGAACCAGATGCTTAACTGACTGAGCCACCCAGGTGTCCCTAAATACTTAGTTTCTTTTATACATTTGTGTCTCTTTGTGAACTTTGATTCATTAATCTTTATCTATACTGGTGCCAAACTTCTTTATTTCAAAATTTATTTTAATATCTGGAGGGCAGTTCTCCCCCCACATACCGTAACATCATTGTTCTTCTTTTGAAATATATTCTTAGCTGATATGTTTTGTCTTTCCTTCAGTAAGAAGAAAAGTGGGCCATATTATTATACATTTTGAATGAAGTTGCTTTGGCCAACCCATTTCTTAGCTCTTAGGACTCTTTGGTATTTTTTTTTTTTTCCTAGCTGAACTGGAGAAGTAGAACTTCTGTGTTACATTAGTTCCTTGTCCAGAACGAGTCTCACTTGCTCCCAAGACTAGAATTAGAAAATGCAGTACATTGCCAGTAACCCTTAACTCCGCTCTGATTCTGTGAACATATATATCTCACTGACCAGTGTTTGTGTAGTTACTTGGAGCCAAAAGGAAAATAATCATGTAGCCAATTTCACTGTTAATACTACAGGTGGGCTTCCCCTCTCTGGTACCTGCCAATAGACCCCCTCCTTCCACCCTCCCCTCCCCATACCTCACTTGCTCTCCCCATCTCTGGCAGTCTCACCCAGCCTCCTGAATCACTTCAGGAATGTGTAGATGCCCTGGGGCCATTTCATCAGGTTCCTTTCTCACCCCATCTGCCAACCCATCCTTAGCGTTCCCCCATAGGGGACCAGCACAGAAAGTTCCTGACCTTGCATACCTCTGTGCTCAGGCAGAACTGGGCACCTGACAAGAAATATTTAATTATCCTTACACAGAAACATTGCAGCATCAACATGACTCATTCCAGCCAGAAGAATGAGCAGTTGTTTCCTGGCAGGAAGGATGCCAGGAAACCTATACTTTGGAGTCCCTGTGGGCATGGAGCATGTGTTTGAGGTAGATAGAATTTCAACGGCTGGAAAACTCACATACACGGACTCTTTCATAAACCTACCTAGAGCAAAATGAAAAATGGTAACCTGTGCCCAAATCTTTATCAGGAGCCAAGGAGAGCAGAAAATCACCTTTATTCTTTTTCCTTTTATATTTGTTTTATTAGTCTTATTCTTTTTGATTCTTCAACAAAAATTGAAATGTTAAAAATTAAATATTTTCTGTAGAACATACTTCATTGAAACTCTATTCTGATGCTGTCCAACAGAAAAACAAATGCAGGTCACACAATTCAAAGTTTCTAGTAGACACATTGAAAAGTTTTGAAAACCCAGCTGAAATTAATTTTAACATACTTTATTTAGCTTAATATATCCAGTGTTCTGTTCAGCATGTATTCAATGTAAAAAAAAAAAAATTGAGATCCTTCAAATTTTTTTCCATTGAAAGGTGTGTATTTTATAATTACAGCTCATCTTAAGTTGGACTAGCCTATATTTTAAGTGTTCAGTAATCACAGATCGTTTTCTAAATTTGTTGTGTTTTACTTTGTCCTTGTATTGAAACTAACCAATTCTAAGGGTTCTTAATCTGAGGATGCTTGTCTAGAAACACCTCAATTTCAAATTATACATTCCTGTCTGTACCACCATTAGATCTGCTGAGGTAAAAATCTATGAGTCTGGGCATGCAAAAGATACATAGGTGTGGGGTGCCATGGTGGCTCAGTCGATTAAGTGGCTACCTTCAGCTTGGGTCATAATCCCAGGGTCTTGGGCTCCCTGCTCAACTGGGAGCCTGTGTCTGCTGCTCCCCTTACTTGTGCTCTCTCTCTGTCAAATAAAATCTTAAAACACCACACACACACACACACACACACACACACACACAAAACATAGGTGACTATAACAAGTACCTTTAAAAACCAAGCTAGTCCCATTTATTCATTTTTACCTCTGACTAAACATACCCAGTATAATGAGCTTTTTCCACAGGGTAATGATACAGACCTGAATCTTTCAATGACAAATCTGGTACCCTTTTTATTACATTACACTGCTTGTCCTTTTTACCATAGTGGATAAGAATGTAGACTAATATTCTATGTGGATTTTTTTATAAATAATTTTTTAAAAGATTTTATTTATTTATTTGACAGAGATCTCAAGTAGGCAGAGAGGCAGGCAGAGAGAGAGGGGGAAGCAGACTCCCCACTGAGCAGAGAGCCCGATGCGGGGCTCTATCCCAGGACCCCGGGATCATGACCTGAGCCGAAGGCAGAGGCTTTAATGCACTGAGCCACCCAGGCGCCCCTGTGGATTTTTTAAAAAGGTGGAGGGAGGGGCAGAGAAAGAATCTCAAGCAGACTCCATGTCCAGCCCAGAAGCCGTCCAGGGGCTCAATCTCACAACCCAGAGGTCGTGACCTGAGAAGAAATCAAGAGCCAGAGGATGCTTAACTGACTGAGCCATCCAGGTGTCCCTGGGTGGATTTTCAGTAACAAAAGGGATTGGCAACAAAATGGATTTTCAGATTAATCTTCAGTTTTTGAGGAAATTAAGTGTAGAATACCACACTGGTAACGTGCAGGTGTGTACACAAACACATCGCCTAAATACTCTTACTGATTGAAATTTCATTGTGATGGGCATGACCAGATTTTATGTGTACTTCCATTTTCCATGTCTTTTAGATATTAGAGTTAGTCAATAGAGCACCATGGGCTGCTATTTTAAAACTCCTTTTCAAAATCTGTATCAAAATAGCAGTTGGGTTTATTGTAATTATTTTAATGTATCTCTGGACATCATGATCTAATATATAGGTTCTTCAGCCTATCAGTTTTCAAAGTGTGAAAAACACATTCAACTCTTGCGCTTTCAGGTTAAAATTTCATCTTTAATGACAAGACTGCCACATCTCAGCAGGCAGTATGGTTGACTGCTCTGTAATTTTATGGGAATTCTTTATAGGGTAAATCACAATGGCTTTCTTCTTTCTTTTACGTAGAGCTGACAAGGGCAGCACAAGTACTACACTGAAAAATAAATCTGAGAGGTCATCCAAAGGTAATGCCAGGATTATTTTAGATTAGTTGAAGACAAGAAAAATGTTTGCTTTTTAACACTAGTTTTAGAAGTGACTAAACTTTGAAGTTAGATAAATCTTAGGCAAGTGAATTTAACAACTAAATATTTTCAAGTTATTTAATAATATTTTTCTTAAAAATCATTTTAAGTTTTCAGAGAGTACAAGCACAAGGCCTATTAAATAAAGGAATGGTATCCATAGTGCCCTCCTAATAACTACTAGATTTTAAAAAAGCATCTTAAAGTTCCAGATCGTTTAAAGTCTGTTTAAACAAAATTTTTTTTTTTTTTTTTTTAAACAGTGGTCAGAATGGTTATATGGCTCCCAGTTGAGAGTCTTGAGTTTAGAGTATCTAGACTATATTATATGGTCTAGATAATTTACATAGTCTAGATAATATATATTCTTTTAATTTCTTTTTAAAGACTTTTTTAGAGCAGTTTTAGGTTCATAGCCAAATTGAGAAGGTACAGATTTCTCCTATACCCCCTGCCCCCACACTTATACAGCCTCCCCTATTATCAACATCCCCCACCAGAGTTGTACATTGTTACAATTGATGAACCCCCGACCCCATTGACACATCGTCGACCAAAGTACATAGCGTGCATCGTGCATTAGGATTCGCTCTTGGTGTTATACATTCTTTGGATTTGGACAGTATGCAATGTACAACTGATTCTTGAAAAACCCGGGGTTAAGGGCCCCAATCCCTGTACAGTTAAAAATCTGTGTATAACTTTGACTCCCCAAATACTTAACTGCTAATAGCATACTGTTGACCAGAGCCTTACTGATAATAAACACTTTATCAACATGTTTTTGTATGTTTTATGTATTATATACTGTATTCTTACAATAAAATAAGTTAGGGAAAAGAAAATGTTAAAAAAAAATCCTACACGGCTCTGTACTGTATTTACTTAAAAAAAATATCCACGTATTTGTGGACCTGCACAGTTTAAAACCTTGTTATTCAGGGGTCAACTGTGTAATGACACCCATCCGTCATTATAGTATACTACAGAGTATTTTCACTGCCCTAAAAATTCTCTGTACTCTACCTGTTCATCCCCATCCAATCCCTGGCAGCCACTGATTCCCCCATCCCCACCGTCTAGTTTTGCCTCTCTCTTTTTACAAATGAACAGTTCAAACTGAGATTTAAAGAGATCAGTGGGTTAACTCCAGGTCACACAGAAAGTCCTCTGGTCTGCCACTGCCTTCTGATTCACTTCACTGACTTGTCTTTTTTATTGACTATGATGACCTCTTTTGTTGGAATGTAATAGTTTATTAAGGTGTGATTTGCTATAACAAAATGATGAAAACTATTTTGAGATCAATTGGACTTACAAACACAATACGATGAAGATAATAGCATGACTTCAGTGTTTGAAAATTACATCTGTATTTCCTTCTGTTTATCATTGGGCATTAAGTAGAGAATGATTATTTCTCCAAAAATAGGTTTCTTAAGACTGAGTACAGTAACCAAAGTTTTAAAATCCTTTTTATGGAAAATACTAAAACTTGAATCTGCAACCCTGCTTTTCTTTTTTAACATTCTCGATCACGTCAGGAAAAAATTTTACGTTAGGCAACTGGGTATAATTGTATATATAAGGTACTAGGACATACAGGTTGCCTAATTGACTTTTAATGTATTAAGTGAGAAAATTTACCTATTACTAATTTTCAGTTGACCAAATGAAAAAATGGATGACTCCTTGTTTAAGTGCTCTGTTGTATTCTTAGTATTCAAGATGCTTAAACTAAATAAGAAAAAACATGATTTCTCTTTTTACATTCTCTTTTTACTTACTCAGTGGTATTTTTCTTTTTAATGCTGGACAGTGTTTTTACTGCAAAATTAAAGCTGATAAACCTGATCTTCTACTCTGTGCTATTCAAGCTGCTTCAGTGAGGAACTGTTCCCCATAAACCTGGGAATTTGTTAGAAGTGAAGCATTTGCCATTTGAGCATATTAAGAAGATCTAGACTGAAAGCCAGTAAGAGAAAAGGAATTGTTACTTTTCTGGCAGCATTTGTAAAAACTGATCAGGCAATGAGCAGTAATCTTTAACACAATTGAGTTGTGATGAACAAATATGAGTAATCGTACATTGTCTTAGAGGAGTCCTGGATTGATATTTTTATTATGCACTATACTTCACAATCAAATAAAGGAGCCTGTTTGCACATATCCTGAAAACTATAATTTGATAAGTATATGGTGGTTACTTCTTAGTAATTTTTGAAGGTCTGCCAACCAAAAAATTTGTAATAAAATTCAGTCTTATGAAATTAAAGATTAAATGACAAAAATGCAGCTGTTTCAATAAATATTAAAGCACTGCTATGCCTAAAGCACCTCAAATGCAGTTGTTTTCACCAACTTTGGTTTTAAAAGTCTTTTTTCATTAAGTGAATTATATGAACATCCTTTCTCATTATTACTGCGAAGGATTCATCATAATTTTTCATAGTAACTTTGACTTTGGACTCAGTTTTAGGGAAATTTAAATGTATTCTTCTATACATTTTCAGAAATGTTGACCACTGCACTTGACTAATATATACTTTACTTTATAAAATTAACTAACATATGGGCTTTTATATTGCTCCAGGCAAATTTGGTAAACCTCAGTCTCTGATTTGGGGGGAAAAAAAAATCAGGATACCTCTGAAAATAATACACAACCGAATGTTGTTTATATTTTGGAAGACCTAGCTAAGATATGATCATTAAATAATAACCTTTAATTTTGATGTTTTAATAGATGATCAGGTGTTTCCTTTAAACAACAAAGTTCAATTTGAGAGATTGAGTACAAAGCTCTTTAAAAACTCTTACGGAGTCCACCTTTGTGACAGTTATTTCAGCCGTTGGATTTTGATAACCTAAGAAACTTTCTTTAGAGAAGTCATTAACTTGTGATTTGACCCACATCACTCTGTAAGGTCATGATGGCTTCAGGCTTCTTATCTCTAACTAGCTCTCTCCGCTGGGACACAGAGTGTGTTCCAAGAGAAAGAGCAAGGTCTCTGTGTGATTAAATTGAGTCTGTAAGGGACCAGAGGCACCCAAGAAAACACCAGAGTTTAAGAAATCTTCAAACAGAAAAGAAACACAAGCCCAGATGAGCCCTAAGGAAAAGTGAAGTATTTAGTGCAGGTTCACCTTATGTACACACTCAGCAGAACTGTTCTGACCAAGAATCCAAATCCAGGTTCTCAAGCCCTGTAGAGAGTTAGATCACCAGCCCTTGGCAGTAGAGAGTTTGTAGAATTCCTTGGTGGAATCCGGCAGTAAGTAGTAACCTGTTACCCTGGCCTTTTACTTATTCCCAAATTTGCAGTTTTATGGATTTTTTTTTTTCCTGTTCTGTTCCTGCCAGCCCCAGGAGCTGGTCAGCATTTTCCAAAGTGTCATTCAACACTTCTCTAATACCAGAGGCAGTACCAACGCATCCTGGCACCTAGCCCATGTTCGTACTTCAGGAATACCCAGCTGCCCTGGTGATGGCCAAGTGCCAACTCATGTAGCCAAGTTGTGGTTTGGACACGTGGACCCATTCCTTTCTGTAACCCTATCAGAATTGCCGGCTTGCTTTCTCCCCCCACCGGAATCTAAGCTCCTAGAAGGCGGATGCCATGACTTTTCTCTCTGTTACCTCCAGGAAAATGGTGGATGTACAAAGGAGGTTAGTTGAAGGAGCAAATTCAGCTATCCAAGAGGTTCTGAATTAGCCCCTTCAAGTCTGTTTTTCTCTTTTTAATACACTCACATACTAGGGGAACTGAATTAAGTAAGGATCAGAGCTGCTAGCCAGGGAAGGGCTGGTTGCTGACCTGAGTACCTGAGAAGTCTTTGGGCTCAAAGAAGCCTTTCAAGGAGCATACTGGGATCACAATTCCAGTGGCAGTGATATAAGTATCTTTCTTTAGCTGTGAGTAAAGTAATTTTATATTTAAAAAAACAAACAAAAAAAAATGTGTGAATCTGTTTTTCTGGACAGTCTTACAAAGGCACGAAATTAAAACATTAAATTAAAACGAAATTAAAATGAAAAAGCCTATGTTTTCACTTATGAGAAGGATAAAATTACATGCCACTGAAATTGATATGAGGAAATTCAGGAAGTAGGGTCACTTAATTATAGAAAATTTAATACTGCTTGAGGTTTAACTTTTTTTTTTTTTTTTAAGATTTTTATTTACTTGAGAGAAGAGAGAGAGTACACCGTAGGGTGGGGAAGGGGCAGAGGGCAAGGAACAAGCAGACTCGGCTGAGCAGGGAGCCGAATGTGGGACTCTATCCCAGGATCCCCAGTTCATGACCTAAGCCAAAGGTAGACACTTAACTGACTGAGCCACCCAGGTGCCCCAGGTTTAAATATCTTGACAGAGTATCAGTCTCAATTCTTCAATTATGTGACAATAAAGCTTTACCTTTTAAATTTAACTAAGAAGCTCATTTCTACTTAATGAAATGTTAGAATTACAGAACCATCTAAAAACTATAGTTTTTCTTGTCAATTATTTTGAAGCTGTTGTAGTATGTAGGTTTGAGATAGACAATATCGACTGCATTTTGACTGACATTCAGATATTTAAAACTGGCTTTAGTGATTACAGAGAATGATGTCCCTATGCTGTTTCTAAGATGGTTTTCCTCCTTTAATATTTTTTCAACCACTGATTTACTTTAGCAAACACTTTCTTTGTAAAAAAATTCAAAGGTAGAACTTGTAGCTAATCAACAATTCCAGATCAGTAGAATCTAATGAAGTGTTTTATCCATCCTACTTTAGTCAGAAATATCATTCTTATATCATGTGGCAATAGTCCTTTAGTGCGTCTACTAATAACTAGTAAATATAGGCATGAAATGACAGCGATGAAATTTGCTACACCAATTGACACATCCTTTCATGAATGGTTTCTCTGTTGTCGTTTAACCAATCTTCACAGCATCTTCATCAGGAATAGATTACCATCTTAAACCACTTTCTTTGCTCCTCCATACGAAGCAATTCCTCATCCATTCAGGTTTTGTCATGAGAATTGTAGCAATTTACTTATATCTTCAGGCTCCATTTCTAATTCTAGTTCTCGCTTTTTCCACCATGTCTGCAGTTACTTCCTCCACTGAAGCCTTGAACCCCTCAAAGTCATTCACAGGCGTTAGAATCAAATACTTACAAACTTCTCTAAATGTTGCTATTTTGACCTCTTCCCAGGAGTCACAGATGTTCTAAATGGTGCCTAGGATAGTGAATCTTTTCCAGAAGGTTTTCCGTTTACTTTGCCCAGATCCATCAGAGGAATCACTATGGCAGTTGGAGCTTTATGAAAGGCATTTATAATAAGACTTCTTGATCTGTGGGCTACAGAATGGACATTGCATTAGCAGGCATGAAAACATTAATCTCGTTGTCCATTTCCATCAGAGTTCTTGGGTAACCAGGTACATTGTTAACGGGCAGTCATATTTTGAAAGGAATCTTTTTTTCTGAGTCATTCTCAACAGTGGGCTTAAAATGTTCAGTAAATCATGTTGTAACAGATGTATGGTCATCCAGGCTTTGTTCCATTTATAGAGCACAGCCAGAGTAAATCCAGTATAATTCTTTTTTTTTTTTTTTAAGATTTTATTTATTTATTTATTGGATAGAGATCACAAGTAAATAGAGAGGCAGGCAGAGAGAGAGGGGGAAGCAGGCTTCCTGCTGAGGCTCGATCCCAGGACGCTGAAATCAAGACCTGAGCTGAGGGCAGAGGCTTAACCCACTGAGTCACCCAGGTGCCTGAGATCCAGTATAATTCTTAAGTGTCCTAGGATTTTTGGAGTGGCCCCTCACAAGAGAGTCAGCCAATGCTTTGAAGCTTTTAAGTCGAGCATTGACCTCTCCTCTCCAGCTAGGAAAGTCCTAGATGACCTCTTCTTCCAACAGAAGCCTATTTTATCTACATTGAAAATTGGTTTAGTGTAGCCCCCTTCATGAATTCTCTTAACTGGATCTTCTGGAGAACTTGCTGCAGCTTCTCCATCTGCACATGCTGCTTCCCTTTGATGCTTCTTTCCTTAAATCTCCTGAACCAACCTCTGCTAATTTCCAACTTTTCTTTTGAGGCCTCCTCACCTTTCAGTCTTCATGGAATTGGAAAGAACTAGAGCCTTGCTTGGGATCAGGCTTTGGATGAGCGGAATGTGATGGCTGGTTTGATCTTCTGTACAGACCACTGAAATTGTCTCTACATTAGCAATAAGGCTCTTTAACTTTCTTATTCATGTGTTCCCTAGAGGAGCTCTTAGTTTTAGTTTTCTTCAAGAGCTTTTCCTTTGCATTCAAAAGTCTATTTGGGGGGTGCCTGGGTGGCTCAGTGGGTTAAAGCCTCTCTGCCTTCGGCTCTGGTTCACGGTCTCAGGGTCCTAGGATCAAGCCCCGCATCGGGCTCTCTGCTCAACGGGGAGCCTGCTTCCTCCTCTCTCTCTGCCTGCCTCTCTGCCTACTTGTGATCTCTGTCAAATAAATAAATAAATAAATTCTTAAAAAAAAAAAAGTCTATTTGGTGCAAGAGACAGCTTTCAGCCTGTCTTTTCAGCATGTCTTTCTCACTAAGCTTGGTCATTTCTTGATTTAAAGAGGAATGTTTCCTTTCACCTGAGCACTTAGGGGCCTTTTAGGATTAGGTAACTAAATGATCTAATTTCAGTATTGTAGTGTTTAAGGGAATAGGGAGATCTGAGGAGAGGGGGAGAGAGGAATGGCTGGTCAGTGGAGCAGTCAGAAGACACACATTTATTAAGTTTGCCCTTAGATGGGTGCAGTTCATGGTGCTCCCGAACAATTACAATAATAATCAAAGATGACTGATTGCAGATCGCCATAACAGATACAGTGAAAAAGTCTGAAGTGTTGTAAGGATTACCAAAATATTACAGGGAGACACAAAGCGAGCGAGTGCTCTTAGAAAAATGACACCGATAGACTTGTTTGTCACTGGGTTGCCATAAACCGTCAGTTTGTGTTTTTACAAAAATGGGGTATCTGTGAAGTACAGTAAAACAGGTATACTTGGATCTGACATCTACAAGAACATAAGGTTGAAGGGAATTCATGTTTTAGTTTTACAGAAAATTGTTTTAAAATGCACAAAGGAAAAGGCCCAAATCCCACCCCCCCGCCTTCTTATTTAAAGTGGGGTTAGCATCTGTATTGCCCAGAGATTCAGGCCTTAGTCTTCTCTGTTTCTTTACCTAAATGACAGGAGATGGTGGTTTTGACGTTTGTATTTTTTCTTAGACCTGAGGCAGAGATAATTTGCAGCCTGACTTCCTTCCCTCTGTTAGTGAAGGTGGGGCTGATAAACTTCAACCTTGCTTACTGAAGATAGTCCCTTCTATTAGATACTGTCTTAATTTGAAACAATGCTAAGAAGGCTGACAGTTGTTTATAAAATACCATCATAAAGCCATCAGGCTCCAGAGAGTTCTGATTACATTTCATAATAGCCTTAATTTCTCTGGCTGAATCACCTCAGTACATTTTTCTCCTGGCTTCTGGAGACAGGTTAGGAAGAAAACAGATTAAATTCCAATACCTTAAGCTATTTGTTGGGCCTGCAGTGTTTCTTTTAAAAGTTTAAATGATAATGTAGATTAACAGATTGGTTTATCCTCAAATCTTAGCATAGATGTTTTATGTAGATTGGAAGTCATCTCATTTGTGAATGAAATATGGCATCTTATAGAACAAAATGAGTCTTATGCAAATCCAGGCTTAGAAGCAATTGTTGGAATTCGGAGGTTGGGTGAGGAGTTTTATTTTAATTCTTTTCTAATGTGAGATGTTTTCTGAAAGCTAAAAAGCTTTATTTTAAATTTGAGAGGACTTTTTCTTGTTTTGTTTTTTAATCTTGGAGATCAAGATACTATCACAGTTCCCTCAATTCTCCCGAATATTTTGTGTCCTTGGCTTTAGAAACAACATCCAAGCAGTGGCTATTGAGAAAGGGTATGTGTATATTAGTAGATTTTAAATGCTCTTTGAAGGGAATCATATACATATACTCTAAAAAGAGCAATTTCAGCAGTTTCTCAATCACTAAGATTTTGTGTTTCTTTTTAGTTGGAGCATTACTATTCACATTGTGAATTGTAGAAGGATGGATAGTATCCAGCATAAATAATACAAAAATACAATTTCTGCTCAGAATTAGAGAGTAAATATTAAATATCTTATGTAGAGAGTGAAAAGCATATTCTTTTAAATGTTGGCAGTTGCCTCATGGTCCCATTCATTCATTCATTCCTTCATTTTATTCAACAAGCATTTACCAACCCCTGTTGTTTCTAGCACTAGCTAGTTGCTCGATGTGCAAAGATGAATGAGTTATGATCCCCCATCACAAGGAGCCACCAGCTTCCAAATGCTTGGCTATTTGATTGTTTTATTTTTATTTATTTTCATCAATATCCATCTTCCTGGAGATCTGCTTAGTACTGGAGATGTAGCAGAAAAAAAAAGACAGGAACACTCTCTTTCTTTATGGGATTGTTCTCTAGCCCAGTCATAAGTCAACATGAATGAAATAACAAACCAACCAGTACTGAGCCGAACCTCTTCATAGAGAGTGAGCTACCAATCATACTAATATAGAGACAATCCTTGGGGGGTGCCTGGGTGGCTCAGTCATTAAACGGCTGCCTTCGGTTCCAGTCATGATCTCAGGGTCCTGGGATGGAGCCCCGCATCGGGCTCCCTGCTCAGCGGGGAGCCTGCTTCTCCCTCTCCACTCCCCCTGCTTGTGTTCCCTCTCTCGCTGTGTCTCTGTCAAATAAATAAAATATTAAAAAAAAATAGAGACAATCCTTTGATGATAGTTTAATTAATGAAATAATATCAGAGCATTTTTTTTAATAGACTTTATTTTTTAGAACAGTCTTAGGTTCACAGCAAAATTAAGAGGAAGGGACAGAGATTTCTCATATACTCCCTGCCCCCATTCATGCCCAGCCTCTACCATCAGCATCCTTCACCACCGATTTTTTCCTGTCTCTGTGGTTTTGCCTTTTCCAGAGTGTCCTAAATTGCAATCATATAACATGTAGCCTTTTCATACCGGTTTCTTTTACTAAGTAATAGGTGTTTAAAATTCTTCCATGTCTTTTCGTGGCTTGATAACTTATTTCTTTTATGGTGTTGAGTAAGATTCCATTGTTTGGTTGTACCAAAGTTTGTTTATCCACTCATCTACTGAAGGACATCTGGGTTGTTGCCAAGTTTGGGCAGTTACAAATAAAGCTGCTGTAAATGTGCAGCTTCATGGGGACGTTAAGTTTCCCATTCCTCGGGGTAAATACCAAGTGGCACGATTGCTGGATTGCATGGTAAGAGTAGGTTTCATTTCGTAAGAAGCTGCCAAACTGTCTTCCAAAATAGCTGTACCATTTTGCATTCCCTGCACAGCGAAGGAGAGTTCCTGTTGCTTCCCAGCGTTGTCAGCCACTGGTATAGTCAGTGTCCTGGATTTTGATCCTTCTTGTGGGTGTGTAGCAGTGTCTCATTTTTACAATTTGCCTTGCCTTGATGACCTAGATTGCAGAGCATCTTTTCATGTGCTTATTTGCCATCTGTACATCATCTTTGGTGAGGATGAGGTCGTTAGCCCATTTTTGGAAATTGGGGAGTGTTATTTTTTAAGTGACTAAGTGAAGTTACGGCCCCACTGGTAGAGCAAAATCACAAATCTAAAATAGCAGTCTTTAGACATAGGCTTGGGAGATTGTTTACTTAGCATTTGAGTCATTGAGAACTTTAATATTTCAGTAATATTTCACTAGTATTAACTATTCTTAATTTAATTTTATTTGGAAAAAGGTGAAAGGCGGGTACCAGTTTTAAAACCCAGCTCTGACTCAAATGTTGGCAAGTTTGGCTGTCACATCAGACTTGATTAAATATGCAAGGAGATAAATTGCAGTTACCTCACTGGTGCGTCAGTCAGATTTATTTGACTCTTGTCCACTCTTTAATCACCACTGTTCGGGGGGATTGATCTAGTGAGAGTTATACTTAAATTTTAGCATGAGTCAAAAGGCGCGAGGCACTGTTTTCATCACTTCACGCTCTCCAGTACTGCTCCCGAAACAGTCTGTGTTGAAGGGCTGTGTTTGTTTGTTTGTTTTTTTTTTTTAATTTTATCAGGTCACAAACCAATACTCTAGATCAGTAAAAGTGAACTGAGAGAAAAATGACAATTTTAAAAGGAAGATGCAAAATATGAGCCTGCATTAGATTGAGTAGACATAAAATGAAGCTATCTGATTGCCTTAAAGATTGTAAAAGCTGCCTTTTACCTTTGTACCTGCGTCCTTAGGGAGTGCTGACCAGTCCCTGAGGACTGCTCTTCCGCAGCATCAGTGCATCCTTAGGAGCCCCTTAGTAAACATTCGCATGAATGGAGTGCTCATTGCACGGAGAAGATCTCAACATTATTTAATAATCTGTACATTTGGTGTTGCTTTGCCTTTAAATAGGCGATTTTTAAAAGTTATGCATATGAAACAAAGATTTTTATATTCCGATTACTTCTTTTAGAAATTTTAAATCGTTCCTACCTCTTCTAGATTAGATACATTTAAATAGGACTTTATGTAAAGTGCTTTCCCACACTTTAGCTCGTGTGATACTTGTGACAGCTCTGTGAAGTTGGACACTTAACTATTTTCCCCGTATTACCAACAACTTAACTGCAGTTTAACTGAGATTATATAGCTAATGAGTGGAAGATGTGGGCTGAAAACTAGAATTCCTGACTCCTGTTTTAGAGCTGAGATTGAACTCCTTCATCATTGACCTCTATCAGTGTTTGAAATAAAATTGCTCTTAAGGTCAAAGCACCGGACTGTTAGTTTCTGGCTCTGGATCTTTTTGTCAATAGTAGTATAATTTTCTTCTTGAGAGACTTATCCTTTAGAGGAAAAAAAAAAAAAAATTCCATCAGCACTTCTCGGAATCAGTTCTGGGAGCCACTTGTACTTAGATGGGGCTCCTAAAGATAAGCAGTCTTTCATTTTTAACAAAAGAGGACCCCTTCAGAGGTGTCTGATAAATGATTTTGAGAATTTTGACCACTGATATTTGCTCTAATCATTTAAAAATCAAGTCAGGGGCACCCGGCTGGCTCTGTCATTACAGCATGAGACTCTTGATCTTGGGGTTGTGAGTTTGGTCCCACGTTGGGGGTAGAGTTTACTTTAATAAAAAGTAAAATCAGTTCATGGTTTAAAAAATAATAAAAGTCGAATCAGATAGTCTCTGTATTCTGCTTAGGATTCCTTTCGTTGCATTTTAAGTGCACTAGTCCTTCCCGTCCCTTTTTAATATTACATCCTGCCTTCTTTTAAACCATGTTAAGTGTCAAATAAGTCACTGCATAAATTTAGTGGAGTTTTTAAAAATTAGTACAGCAAGATTTCTAAGCTTGCATTCTATTAGTTTAACTCTGACCCAAGAAAAACAGATCATACTAGTTCTGATAAAACAGTTCTATAGTTCTTGAATATATCTGTTCAATAACGAAAATGTTATTACTGAATTAAAAAGAATTGCACAGTATTGTATTTGCTTTCTTTAGGAATACCCTTACCTCACTCATCCAAAATGTGTCCAGTCATTCAAACAACTTAAAAAACCATTTTGCTCTTAAGCATTTTATAATGGAAATTTTCTTCAAATATACAAATAGGGGGTGGGGGTTAGGCAAATGGGTGAAGGGGAGTGGGAGCTACAGATTCCGTTATGGAATGAATCAGTCACAGGGATGAAAGCCACAGCACAGGGAACATAGTCAGTGGTATTGTAACAGCATTGTATGGTGACAGATGGTATCTACACTTGTGAACATAACATAGTGTATAGACTTGTCTTTTCACTATGTTGTACACATGAACTAATGTAACACTATGTCATCTTCAATAAGATACACACACACATACACACACACACTTTGAGAGAACAGTACAGTGAACATCCATGTGAACACCTCTTGGATTCACAGTTAATATTTTGACAAATTTGCTTTCCTTCTCTTCTTCCCTCTCCCCCTATATAGGTCTTGACTTGATTTAGGTAAAACATGATTGATCATTAAAAATACCTTTTTGATGTGTGGACTTTATATCGCATCACATCAAGAGGCAAATGATGTCAGATTATTCCATTATTAATGATGTTCTTTAATCATTTGTATATAGTGGTAAACTGCCAGATCTCTTTTTTGTAAATAACAAATGTGTGTCAGTACAACTTTGGTACCATGTGCATGTCCTGTTCTCCCAACAGCGTTTCAACCAAAGGTTTCAGCATCATTTGGCCCCTGCCTGAGACTAGTGTTCAATCAGGATTGAGTTATTTCATCCACATGGTTAGCTGTTCGTTCTTCTCTAAAGGTGAGCATTCCCTCGCCTTTAACAGTAGATGGACTGTAGTTCATGCTAAAAATCAGGGTAAATGCTTATTCTTCCCTTTTAATTACCCTGTTTGGAGTAGATTTCACTAAATCAAATCCCGCCCCCACCTTTTTTTCCCAGTGCTGCTTTTCCTTTCTGACACAACCAAATTGGCTCACCTTGTGATTTCCACTTCACATCTGGAATCAGCCACTTCTCCAAGGAGATGAGCTCCTTTTAGTGGGGCATGGTATTTAGAAATCAAGATCTAAGGGTTGGGCATGTTTATTCTTTTGTATCACTGCTTTCAGGCCCTTTTTGCAGGGGGCCAGGAAGTATGTTTTCTTCTTTTAATCATCCTGTTGATATTTCTAATTAAATTAGGCAGCACTCTCGGGTTCTCTCCCTCCTTGGGAGCTTTGCTATCACTCAGTTAACCTTGCTTTGCTGCCTACCAGACAGAACAAAACACACACACACACACACAACACACACAAGAAATGCTTTTAATTTTAACCTCTTTAATTTTTTGATTTAAATACAAATGTTTAAAATTTACCTGCCTTTAAAGAAATGTCTTGAGGATGACCCGGAAGCAAGTATAAGAGGGAGAGATCAGTGGAGAACAAGAGTGTGATAAAGTATTCTGTTTGAAAAAAGTGTATGCATCTTTGCATAAAGCCCTTGGGCTTCTGCCTCATGAATGCCTCATTTTAGAGGATGTCCTAATGACATAATGTCTCCTCTGTGCTTTTAAGTAATTGATAACTGATGACTGACCAGGTGATGCGTCATTGAATTCACTCTGTTTTTTGTACTTTTTAAAAACTTACTGAAAGTCTTATTGTTTTGTTTTCTTAATGCTACCTTAAATTTTCGGTAGTATACTCAAATGAAAAATATTCCTACCTATGACCTATGTGGGAACTTTCAGCTCAGTCTTTTTGTGATCACAAGTACTGTTCTCTGAGCCTTCCATCAGCTGTGCTTGCTGGGTATTCTCTTTATCCCCAAATTTCTTATGATGACCTCTTTGGCAGTCAACCAACTTCACAATTTATTGTTGTAGAACCTCCTAGAGGAAAACAAAATCTCGAGTTACTGTTAATAGACTGTTTTCTAATGGATTTTCATCAGTAAATCTTAAAACAAGTTTGAGAGAAAGGTAATGATCTTTTTAAAAACTTTATATAAGCATATGCTCAAGATAGGAACCAAGGGATGAGAAAATATATCTAAAATCTCCCCACCAGACACAACTACTACTTTTAACTTTGTTGCTAGTCATTTCTGGTTGTTTTTTTCTCTTTCCATATTTGAGATTATATGATATAAGCAGTATGTATATTCAGTGCATGTATTCTAATTTTAAAAAACATCATAAGGATTTTCCCCAGGAATTATTTCTCTTAAACATTTTTATAGTTATGGACAATCCAGCTGTATAAGGGTAACATTCTTGGCCATTCGTTCTCTTGTTAGAAACATTCTATTTGTTTCTAGTCTATTGCTAGTATATGCTGCAGTGGAACATTTATGCATAATGTCTTTTTCTGTAATTAGAATTGTCTCCCTAGAATATATACCCAGCTCTGAAATTTTGTAGTCAGAAAAAAATGAATGTTTTTAAGGATGTTGATACCTACAGCCAGGTGGCTCTGCCAAGAACTCTACCAACATTGTACTATTCATATTTTTTTTTATTTTTTAAAGAGCAGTTCCAAGATCTTCATGACCCTAAAAAGGTTGAAAACCACTGATAGGTTTATTAAAATTTTATGGAATTAAGATTTTATGGTTCTTGAGGTCATTACTGACTTTTAGCTTTCTAGAAGGCTAGCACAAGCATAGCCTAAAGAAGCTGTGCAAGAAATCTGTTGAAAATATGATCTCAGTGAGACCTGCAAGTGATCAGACCGAGGATTCCTTTCAGGAATACTCTGGACTTCAGGGAGTAGAAGTGGTGGTAACTCTTCTTCGCATTAATTCGAAAAGTCCTCTTTTATTTACTTCCTGTTTGTCAGTGGCAGACAAATAGAAGATATTTGAAAACAATTCCATGTTTCTGTGAAATCAGAAGAGCAAGCATAGCAGCTCTTGTGCCCAACTGACTAACTGAAAATAATTTCTGTTTTTCTCAGTAGAAGTAAAATCATATGAGTGTATCATTCTAATATTCTGATATTCACCTCGCCTAGTGGGCCTCATAGTAAGTTATTACTCCTTTTTGAAGTATGAATTGGATTTCCGGAAATTCACTTCTTTGAAAATAGCCCTTTCTGAATTATCTTATTAATAGCATTATACTGGTTTTACAAAAAAGGGATTTTTATTAAAATGAACTTCTGAAATGAACAGATTCTAAGGAATATATTTAGGTTTTGATATTTTAAAAATCTGAAAGAAAGGGGCGCCTGGGTGGCTCAGTGGTTAGTTAAAGCCTCTGCCTTCAGCTCAGGTCATGATCCCAGGGTCCTGGGATCGAGCCCCGCATCTGGCTCTTTGCTCAGCAGGGATCCTGCTTCCTCCTCTCTTTCTGCCTGCCTCTCTGCCTACTTGTGATCTCTGTCTGTCAAATAAATAAACAAAATCTTTTAAGAAAAAATCTGAAAGAAAGCTATCAATTTATATAGCTAAAAGTTGAGAACCTTGTGGAGCCCGAGACCCTGGATTTGAATCCCTGCCAGGTCCTCCGGAGGGTATGGCTTTTGGCAAGTTACTTAAACTCTGTGCCTCTATTTTCCTCATCTGCAGGATGTGGTAAATGATGGTTCCCAGCTCAAATGGTTATTTCAAGGATGAAAAGAGCCAGGTAGAATGCACTTGGAATAGTGCTGGTGACATTGTAAGGGCTCTTCTACCTGCTCTCACCCTACCATCATCATCGTCGTCATCAACACTCTGAACTGAATCAGCACTCAGTAAAATACTTCCAGTGACAAACTGATTTGCCTCTGTTTTAAAAATCGGTTCCGGTTTCCTTGTTGAAGCCTTTGGAGGTTCTTTGCTAATTTTGCTAATGTTGACAAAGCTTTGACTGACACCTTGGCAGGCTGTCTTTGGCATGTGCTGTGAAGTAACAGTGAGCCTCGTTTTTCCATTCATTCATAGATAGAAAAATAACTGTCTTGCTTACCTTAATTGTGCCAGGTGAAAAAGGAACTCTTTTTCACAGAAAAACAAAAATACTTTTAAATGACTTAGGGTCATCAGAAGATGATGTCAAAATTACACTGAGGTGTTCTGTGAGACTTGACCGTTCCAAGCACTGTGCATGTTTTTGCTGGAATTTCGCCTTTAGTTGCAAAGGGATCTCAGATTTCAGTTTACTACTTTGGTAGCTTATGTGAGACCCAGTGGAGTTGGCTGGAATGTGTTCGAGCAGCTAAACGTATCATGTTCCTGACTGACCCTCGCCTTTGCTGACCGATAGAGCCACTTTCCATGGCTCAGCGACTGCTGCTCTTCCTTCTCCCCAGCATTTCTTGAGCTTATCATCTTAAGGTGTTCTAGAAAGAGGTGTTAAGTATTATAAACATTGCTGTGATAAAATTAGGACACTACTTTTAATTTCCAGAAAGTGGTGTTTAGCATGATTAAGAAATGGAACTGGAAAGAACTGGAAAGTTAACGTGAACGGCATCACGTTGTTAATGTTCTAATGTCAGTATAAGCTCCTTATCCCATGATATATCAGAATGGATTAGGAGATGACCGTGTCTTATTCTCCATGAAAGCAGTGTCTTGATATGTGACTCCTAACCTGCCTTTGGATTTCACAGGGCACATCCTCGTGTATCCCAGAAAACAGACTGTGGTATCTGTGGATACCTACTCTGTGAGGCTTTCTTCTCCTCTCCCTGGGTGATCCCTTTTACACCATGAAAAGGATAAAAAAGACCATTTCTTTTTTAACCTTTCATGGTCTCATATATAGGCAGCCCATCCTGAAAAGTGTAGTAAGCTCCCCGTGATGGTATAATTCTTTTCTATTATGGAGCCATTTTTGGATAAGTTTTTGGTTAAAGTGGAATATTAGCGAAGCCATAGTTGTGGGCTTATGAATAATTTGGTTTTATTCCATGGCTTCAGCGATGCTTTTAGTCGTAAAAAGGCAAAAGTATTTTTTAGCAGGATTTTGAACAGCTCAGAATTTAAAGATGTAGTACATCAGTCAGAAGAGTCAGCTTAACAGGACCAAAAATACTTTAGTTCTTACTTATGAGAGAGGCTGATTTAATTCTTTGTGTAAAATTAGTTCAAAATGTCTTTCCCTTATTTCACATGCTGTCAGGGGAAATCATCGTCTAACACATTAAAGGAGCGAACAAACCGTTGACAAGGCACATCTCATTGTTTAGAGTGTCAGAATGGGCCATTTCTTCGGTGTAAGTAAGTTGCCAAAGACAAACTGTATAAAATGTGATAAAGAAGCAGAATAAAGAGACATGAAAGTATATATTAGTTGAGCATTTTTAAAGGCCTCTCAAATTTTTTGGTATATTTCTAGAAAGTAGAAGTCATCAAGCAGTTGTAAGTCAGGTGGCTCAGCATTGGGGCTAAATGCTCAGGAGTCTGAGTTACGCAGGGTTCAAGTACCAGGGAGTCCCTTCTGAATTATGTGACATTGGATGTGTTAGTCTCTCTAATCTTTGATTTCCTCAACTATAAAATGTGAAAATAAAATTACAGGACCTGTCATACTTAGGATCACTGTAAGCCCTGGAGAATGAAACCTACTTACCAGTATCTGGCTATTTTATTTTTTTAATCAGACTTTTCATTGCTGTTCCCCCAAGATCCATCTAAACACCATATGGCACACCCCCCTCTAGAAACATGGAGCTCAGGGACATCACATTTCTATTGAATAGGTGTTATTTTACATAGGGGGATAAGAATAAGGAAAATAGAAATGTCAGAATTGAGAAGAAAGGAAGATACATAATACAAACTCCTACTGCACAAAAGGAGTAAAAGACTAAGACCCTCCTCAGCTAGAACTTTTAGTTGGGGGCGGGGGGAGAAGACGAGCACATGGGATAGATAGGGAATTATAAAAGTATGAAGGAGTAGAAATTCATGCGAGGGAAAATATCACTGGAGCTAGAACAGATGGCAGGGCTGGATCTTATCAAAGGACTTGGAACTGAACCTAGAAAGAAAGAGGCGGGCAACAGGGCAGTGCTGTAGGCTAAGGCTTGCTAGCAGGAGCCAAACTAGAGGCCAGGCTGACAATGTGTTTCTATGATCTCGTGAAGGGTCCAGCTGACTAGAGTATGGGGACAGCTTGAGTGAGGAACCAGGGATGACAGAAGGACAGGCAAAGGATTTTGAACTGACATGTTAGAAAAAGATGGGAAGACTTTCAAATTTTTTTTTTAAGATTTTATTTATTTATTTGACAGAGAGATCACAAGTAGGTAGAGAGGCAGGCAGAGAGAGAGGAAGAAGCAGGCTCCCCGCCAAGCAGAGAGCCCGATGTGGGGCTCGATCCCAGGACCCCGGGACCATGACCTGAGCTGAAGGCAGAGGCTTTAACCCACTGAGCCACCCAGGGGCCCCAGTTTTTGTTTTTGTTTTTGTTTTTTAAGAACTCTCTGACATGCACTGTGAGAGCATTAACATAGGTAAATCTGATTGCAGGAAGTAGAATAGGTTAAATCAGAACGGGTTAAATTACTGTTGGAGTAATTCAGACAGCAGTAGTGAGGGTTTGGATCCCAAGGAGGAGCAAAGTACATGTGTCTGCCCCAGTTGCATGTTCCCGTTACCCCAGAGAGGCTGCCCTCCTCCTGACCTGACTAACTCCACCTCTGCTTTGGCTCCCACCAGTCCCCATTCTCAGGAATGCCTCACTTTTAATTATTCCTCCTCTCACATATATTTGAATACCTTATCCTTGCCTTTCTTTTTAAAGCTGCTCAGAACTTTCCCATTAAAAACAAAACGAACCCAAACCCCTCACCCAACCTCCTTTCCTCCAGCTCCCTCTCCATTGCTGTTCTCTTCACAGGCAGGGCCTTCACAAAGGTACCTACTTTTGCTTGCACCATTTCCGTACCTTCCAACTCCACACCTCAACGCCACTGGCCCTGGGCTCTTGACACTTCCTGCCACTGGAATGGCTCTCGCTGAATCCAGTCCTCCTCTCACACGGCCTTTAAGCAGCATTTAACACCGTTGCCCATTCCTGCTGTCCCACACGTGCTGTCTTGGTTTTGGCTTTCTTCCTTCATACTGGGCTAGTCCTCTGTCTCCTCCTCCTCCACCAGGCTTCTAAGGGTTGGCTTCCTCAAGGTGGGGTCAAGGGGTCCTCTCCTCTTTTCACTTTATGGTCAACTCATAAATAGCATCTGGGTCCTTATATCAGTTTTGATCTATTTAAGGTATCTACCAAATTTTTATCTTCTCTAGTCACTGAGATACAAATTCTATGTTTCAATCTTCTTTTGAATGTTTCAGAGGCACTTCGGAGTCCACATACCCAAGAAGGGCCTCGTAGTCAACTTCATTTTCAATCTTTTTCAGTGCTTTCCCTCTCAGTGAATAGTATCCAGTCATGCCTTAGAGCCATCTCTGAGGCTCCCCATTAAATATCTCCATTTCCTAATTAACCCTCATCCACTCTGGCCCCTTTCCATTCTCTCGCTCCCCAGCCAGTGGGCTCTTATCAGAGTGTTCCTGTCTCTGGTAGGAGCATTGAAACTATTGACTGGCTGCTCGGGTTCCTATATTACAGCCAAAGTCATGACCATCATACAAGAGCCCCACTTGTTCTGGCCACTACTTTCCTCTGCCTCGTCTGCCACCAGGCTTCGCCAGCTCCTGGCGCTCCAGCCGTAGTTAGTTCTCCCTATTTACCGTAGAACTTCTTGCTGTAGAGACTCTGCACATGTTCTCTCTGAATACTTTTTCTGAATACTTTTTTATTAGTATAAATACTAATACTTATTTTAGGAGTACCTGGGTGCCTTGGTTAAGTGTCTGCTTCTGGCTCAGGTCATGATCTCAGGGTCCTGGCATGGAGCCCCATGTCAGGTTCCCCACTCAGCAGGGAGTCTGCCTCTCCCTCTCCCACGGCCTCTCCCCTGCGCTCGGACACACGTGCATGCTCTTTCTGGTTCTCTCATTCTTGAATAAATAAAATCTTTAAAAGATTTATATATTTGAAAGAGAGAGAGTAGGGGAAAGGAGTGGAGAGAGAGAATCTTTCAAGTAGACTTCCTGCTGACCACCTGACTCAGGGGTCAGTCCCATGAGAGCATGACCAGAGCCAAAACCAAGAGTTGGATTCTAAACTGACTGAGCCACCAGGTGCCCCTCTTTCCTCTTTTTACCAACTTAGCTTCTCCTCATCCCTCAAACTTCTACCTCAGCAGTCCTCCATTCTCAAGGAAGCCTTTTTTTAGCATCTTAGATTAAATTGACTCTTCCCAAAAGGCTCTTAGAGCACCAATTCTGTATGACTGTCGGATTACATGTCTCCCTCACTGGACAGAGAGCTCCACAAGAGCAGGGATGGGTTTGCTCATCAGGTGTCCCGGAAGCCCTGGAGCAGCATAAGTGCTCAACACGTACTTGTCACCCATCAATTAGACTATTTCAAAGAAATGTCGTGGGCTGAACAAGAGGATCACAGAAATGCCTCTAGCCTTCTAGGTGAGAGAAAATAGGATACTTCCATCTGCAGCTGGGTAGGAGATAATGGTGAGGAGTCCTGAGTCCACTCTAGATCCACCCTCCTGGGGCCTCTGCCAACGTTGTAGTGAGTCATGCTGCAGGACCGGGACTAAAATCCCTCCCTTGCCTGTACCTTCAGACCTTGGAATTCTCACCAATTTAACATCTTGCCTGCAGTTTTTAGTCCTCTTGTCCACCTCTTGAAATTCTCTCCTGTATTGCTTTTTCCCATATTTTCTACATTTTTTTTTCTTATCCCACTGCAAACATCTTGGCACCTCTTCCCATTCATTTGCTCCATCGGCAAACTCATTCCAAAATTCAGCTTTGATCTGGCATGCACCCCTCTCATGGCTCCCATAAAGTCTGAACTTACTGGTGTTTCTTAAGAGGCACTTGCCAGCATCTCAAGTCTCATCTCCTGCCACCGCCCCATATGTCCCCTGCACTCGTTACATCAAACCATTTTTTCTTTTATGCTTCTGTGCCTTTGCCTCAGCTGCCAAACTCCACTTTCCCACCCCCACCTCCTTTACCTACCAACCATTCCCCATCTCACGCAGGGGAGTGTCTGCTGCTTCAAAGCAAGGATTCAGTCACTTCCAGCCCATTCAGACATCCCTTTTCCCAGTCAGTGTGTCCTTTCATGGTAGGGCGCGTCAGTGCCTGGCGGGTAGCAGACCTGGAATATTTGGAAAACTGAAAGGACGGCTCTTTTACCTTTAATGATACATTGAAATACTAATCAGAATGCCAAAGAACAATTATGGTAAACTAGACTATCCCTGGATAAGCATTCCCTCTTGAAATCGAACCTGCTGATGGTCGAAAAGTAAAATGTCCAAACGTTTATTTATGTAAATGGCCTCCATCCACCCTGAGTATATTTTTTCTCTCTCCCACAGTTACATTTCCTTGACACACCCTCCTAAAATGGATTTCTAGTCCTGACATGGTAGTAAAATGTTGTCCCCCACTTTAAGATGACAGCTTCACCCTGAAAACTTTGAGATACTTTTTTTCTTGAGGTGATTTTTTTTTTTAAGATTTACAAGAGGAGTTTCTTATACACCAGTCAAAATGTATGTGTTCTGAAGCTGCACATTACAGTGCTTTTTCGTGAGCTGTTATGAAAGCCAAGCTTCAGGGCAAAGCAAGGAAGCACTAGAGGAAAGGCTGTTTTATGCATTTCCAGCTGCACAAAGTAGTAGCACTTCATGTGGGAGTGCTGTATTCATTCTAGAATTTCTCCCCTAGAGGGATAATAGGACATTGCTTTTTCAGCTTTCAAAGGGTATTACAAACATTCTCTCCCAACACAAATACCACATTTGACCTCATTCTTCTTTCACTCAGTAAAATGTTTTCCTTAGTGTCATAAGAATTATTAATGGTTGTGTTGGTGACATAATTTCCAATAAAGTTTTCAGGAAGATTTGGAAATCATTTCATGCTTTCACCGGCATTGCCAGATGTGAAGGAGAATTAGGAATTAAACTGTCTGCTTTTGGCAGGTATTAGATTATGAAGTGCATTGTTGTACCGGGAACGAAAATCAAAGGATAGGACTGAATAAACACTTGTCCTGGGTTTAAGAAAAAGTGTTAACAGTGTCATTCCCCAAGGATTGGTGCCTGGATTGCTCTTTTGAAATATTTTAAAGATGATCTAGGAAAGAGAGTGAAGAGGTTTCTAGCTCTTCTAGGTAAAAAAGTAGAATTGATTGGCATAAAGCAAAAGAAGGTTCCAGAACATCATGTGAGTGGGCAGAAGAGGAGCAGATGGGACCTCATTTTCAATCAATTCAGCTTTTAAGTAGTTCCTCATTTCTCCACCTGATGAAATGCCATAATTGTTCCTTTGAAGGGTCCATTCAGCTGGGTTAATTTCTTATTTCTTATCCTGCTAAGCTATTTGGTTTTTAAATGTGTATTTCCTCTCTCCATGTGCATATATCATATGTATGCATACATAAATTATTCATGTGCTAAAAAATCTTCACAGATTTTATTTTATAATCTTCCTCTCCTTGCTTTGCTTTCATTTTCCTCTCCTCTTTAATACCTTATTTTTAGACAGGTCATTTTGTAGGAATAATGTAGTAGAATATTTATTGTAAAATACCAACAATCTTATTAAAATATTTTGCATAACTTACCACATGCTATTTTTAGAATGAAAATGCCTCTTAGGAGCTTTCTTTTTAAAACTCAGTAATTGCTTAGCTCCCAAACAGAGAGAGTTAAAAATCTACCCACTATATCCTTTTACGATTTCTAAGAGGTATTATAATCTGCCTTTTAGTACCCATGGGAGCTGGAGCTTTTAAATGGCATTGGTGCGCCTTGTATTTATAGCCTAGGCTTGACGTCGGTGCTCTTACCACTGAAATGCTGGCATAGGCTTTGACAACTATAGCTTCGTCACCTTTTGAAACCTACTACAAAATGATTTATTGGCCATTGCTTCATAATCATGTTTGATTCTTAAAATTCAGTTCAAGTCAGTTAAGGATTTAATATTAAATATTCATAATAAATATTTTTTATGCCTGTGCAGTATATCTATGACTCAGTTCATGAGCTAAAGCATGCATTTTTCATAAGGTTTCTGGAAAATAAAAATTATTTGGATTGCAGAAATATGTTTAAATTTCATGTTTCATAGACTTGGTTAGTTGTGTGTGATATTAACTTTGATCCGGGCCATTAAGCAGTAGTACAAATAAAAGTTTTTTTGTAAAGGGATAACCAATTTGTTACTTTACTATTGTAGACATTAACCTACATTTTGGTCCTTTACTTGCTTATTTCTTTTAATTTATTCCCCCTTGAGTATTATCTGATACTTTCCTGACCTGATTTAGAATCTCTATCTTATTACTGTTTTAAAACAAGCCCCAAATTTAGCAGGAAACCATTTGCAAGATGAATTGGCTTAGAGGACTGAGATGAACACCAGCACATATACTTTCTCGTGTTTAAATAAAGTACTCATTTTCCATGAAGTAACAAATTTCACTTGCAGACACGATTTATCCAAATCTGAAGAGAAGAAACTAAAAAAAGGATTATTCGAGTTTTGGATTGGTAGGGAAAGCAATGTTGTTCGCAGAGAAAATAATGTTTTTAGTTATTTCATTTAGATTCTCAAAATGCTAGCTTAAATCAAGCCAAGCAGTGAGATAAGACAGGGGCTCCAAAGTCCGTTTATATTCCAGCAACATAATAAGAGATGACCCGCAGCTAGGTGGTCTCCACTTAGTCGTCTGTGAAGAAACATGTGCTGAGTATCTGCCCTCCACCTGCCCACCCACTCCCAGCCACTGTGTAGGGACACACAGACACACACTTACTGTCTTCAGAGAGCCCTTAGTCTGACTGGGGAGAAGCATGTACCAGATACTAGGGCAATTCAGGAAGAGCAGTATCAGAAATATTCATGGGACTGTGGGGAAATATACCCAGAGCCAATTGCTGAGTTTAGAACTGCTCGCTTGAACTACTGGTGCTTCATGGTAATTTCACATTTACAAAACAGAACATTGGAGATAATGGTATTAAAACAGAGAAAGATTTTGCATGAAATCTCCCTGTTTTCAATTATAGTTTTAACTTTGCTGTTGAAAATTGAAAATGTTGATTACTGAGGAGTTTGTAGTTTAGTCTGATACCTTTAAAAATGCAATGTATTGATATGGTTTTTGAAAAAGTATCTATTGTGGGAGGGGGGGCACCTGGGTGGCTCATTTGGTTTAAGTATCTGCCTTCCACTCAGGTTCTGATCTTGGGGTCCTGGGATTGAGCCCTCTGTCGGGCTCTCTGGTCAGCGGTGAGGCTACTTATGCCTCTCCATCTGCCCCTCTCCCTGGCTTGTTCTCGCTCTCTTTCTCTCTCTTGAATAAATAATAAATTCTTCAAAAGAATAGATTTTATATATATATATTTTTTTTAGATTTTACTTGACAGAGACACAGTGAGAGAGGGAACACAAGCAGGGGAGTGAGAGAGGGAGAAGCAGGCTTCCTGCAGAATAGAGAACCCGAATGGGGCTCGATCCCAGGATGCTGGAATCATGACCTGAGCCGAAGGCAGCCACTTAACAACTGAGCCACACAGGTGCCCCTAAATTTTATAACTTTAACCAATTCAGACATTTACTTTGGTTGAACTAAATTTTGTTTTGAATTTTGAAAAGAGCCCAAGACTTAAAATTTGCCATATCTAGATATTCTATAGTTGACCATGATTATTCAAGATGTGCAGAGATCTGAAGAAAATTGTCAGTGCAGATGGATACTTCTCTTAAGGATACCATATGATATGCATGAAGATCCAAATCTACAAAAACTGACTAGTTGCACAATTATGGGATTTGTTGGGAGACTCTTTTATAATGGAAATCTTTCTTCTGTTAACATGATTAAATGTTCACAATGTAATATAGCTAACTTTTTAGGAAGACACCTATTAATTTCAAGTGGTATTCACGATAATACTGGGTAGATCTGTATTAAATACTGTGTTTTGCTTGTTTGGTTAAGGAGAGGTGACATTTAATTGACTCAGAATACCCCCATATGAACCTAGTAAAATCTTTCCAGTGGGTGGTTAATACTACAGCACTAACTTACGCATTTGTAACTATGGTTGCCATAGTGTATCATAAGTTTTAAAAGAAAATAAAAGGACCAGTCATTAGCTATTATGTAATAGGCAGCTCTCCACAGTCCAGTGTCAGTATTGTAGTCCCTAGAAGAAGTCTGGCTCAATCTGGCTTACTGCGACTAGTGGCTACCCTGCCGAAGTCCAATTTCTAGTACTAGAAGTGCTGACCCAGATTTCTTTTGGTGGGGCACTTATTGTGATGCCAACCATGCGGTTTTCTCCATTCTGTTACCTTTTGGTTTATAACCTGGCCTCGGGGGTCAAGGGGGAAAAGAATTGAAATCCCTGCAATGGGAGTTTATTTCTTTTCTCTTCTTTTTTTCCTTTCTTTTCTTTCTTTCTTTTTTTTTTTTTTTAAGATTTTATTTATTCATTACACACACACACACACACACACACACACACAGAGGCAGGCAGAGGGAGAAGCAGACTCCCTGCTAAACAGTGAGTCTGACGCCGGACTCGATCTCATGACCTTAGCCAAAGGTGGATGCTTAACGAACTGAGCCACCCAGGCGTCCCATGGCAGTCTATTTCTTTCAGAAGATAATTCTTCTATCAGAATGTAATACTGATAAGGCACACCCTTCTTCATGTTCAGTTCTGCCCTAGTAGCTAACAGAGGCCTGGCCGTGGGTCTTCAATCGCTTTCTAGTTCATGAGTCTTTACTGGTAGTTGGGATAGGTCTCTCTCCTTAAGGGAGACCATCTTAGATATTCAAGGACTGATAAGGTCTCTGTTTAATCTTAGGTTTTTCCATTTTCTGCTCTACTTAAACACAGAAAAGTCACTTGACCCCTGTCCCTCCTCTCATGACCAGCAGAGGCCACTGACACCCCCCTCCCCCATGCAGTCCCTATCAGTCCTCTGAAAGGAGCTAGAGTGAATGGTCTTCAGTCAGCACAAAATGCCAGCACGGACGGGTTAGCTGAGAATCCAGCTCTAGCTAAGCAGAGAGAAACAAGGGTACCGAGGGTGGAGCACCCACTTTCCCACCCACCTTCTGCCACAGGTGGATTGGAGTCTGGGGAGGTCCAGCCTTACAAGCACACGCAGTTTCTTCTGGGGCCTCCTTGTTGTAACTATCTCCCTCCGTGATCTTTGTTCCTGTTGCTCACTCACCTAGGAACAGAAGAAAGTGGAGCTAGAAAAAACATGCTGGTGTCATTCCTCTAATTAAAGGTGTTCCTTGGGGCGTCTGGGTGGCTCAGTTGGTTAAGGCTTGGACTCATAATTTTGACTCAGGTCATGATCTTGGGGTCATGGGATCGAGCCCCCATAGGGCTCCATGCTTAACAGACTGTTTTTGAGATTCTCTCCTCCCTCTTCCTCTGCCCCTCCACCCCCAAAATAAATAAAATCTTTTTTTTTTTAAGGTGTTTCTTATCGAGAGGGTTTTTAAATCATGGTATTAAATTTGACTTATGTTTTTAAGTTCTGTGGCTCATGTAGCATGATAACCAAATAGTGTGAATATTGTTAGCCGTGGCCACTTTCTAAAACTAAATTGTAATTTCTGCAGAAATCATTGACTCTAGGAGCTCATGATTAAGAGCTTAAGTTTTCTAGGTTCACCTATAATTTCAAATATAGACAAGCCTCTATCTAAAGACTATTTTTCTAAATCCTTTTGTATTCCTATCGTTTCTACCAAGGCATGATCATCTGGGAATATACCATACTTAAGTAGAATCTAAGGGTGAAAGGGGAGCTTTGTAAGATAGAAAGTGAATAGTCTGACCTGATTTCTGATCATACCATATTTCCATCTGCTGGTAAGTGATTCTGCTTTCCAGTATATTTCCACCTTTATGAACATGGTGATCTTAAGCAGTTATCTACCAATTGTCTTTTCCATTTCTAGTCAACAGTGATTCATTGACTCTTGACTGCAGAGTAAATCAGCTGGTACTTATGAAGATATTATAGTACCAGTGAGTCACAAAGGCATCTCCTGATTCTCATTCACTCTCAGGATGGAGTGTGTAGTTTTCCTTCTCAGGGGAGTTGAGTATTCTACGGCTTTGTAGCCATTCTTTGAATCTCGTAACATTAAGATTTGACATGATTAATTTTAATTGACTTGAGGTTAGACAGTTCTCATATTTGGTTTTGCTTTCAGATTTAATGCCATACAGGCTTTGAGAAGTGAGCAAATTCAGTTTTTCTGGTGACTAGTATAGCATTATTAAGAGTACACTACTGTGGAGAGAGTATTAAGTTATATCCTGTTCTCTTGACAGTTTTGTCAAGTATTGCCCAATGTACTATCTGATCCAAGCCCCTCTTCCCATTCCCAGTCTATATTCTCCATTCTCTCTTTTCCTTTTCTTCTCTCATAACCAAAGCAGAAATTTTAGGGGTCATCCATTTATTCAGTAAATATTTATGGAGGAATTAGCACCAGGATAAACATGGGGAATGCAGTGGTTCATATGATAGACATGGCACCTACTTTTTCACAGAACTGACAGTCTAGTGCAGGGGTTGGGAGGGGTGGTAGTCACAGATCCATCCTGTTGTCTGTCTTTGTGAAGAGTTTTATTGGAACACAACCTTACCCATTCATTTACATATTATTGGTGGCTGCTTTTGCACTATAATGGCAGACTTGAATGATTGCAATGGAGATCCTGTGGTGTGCAGGGCCTAAAATATTTACCCTTGACCTTTACAGATAAAGCTAACCAACGCTTTTTCTAGGGATATGGTGAAAAGAGTATAAACTCTCCTTGTTAAAGAATATAAATGGGGGCGCCTGGGTGGCTCGGTGGGTTAAGCCTCTGCCTTCGGCTCAGGTCATGATCTCAGGATCCTGGGATCGAGCCCCGCATTGGGCTCTCTGCTCAGCAGGGAGCCTGCTTCCTCCTCTCTCTGCCTGCTTATGATCTCTGTCTGTCAAATAAATAAATAAAATCTTTAAAAAAAGAATATAAACGCTCCTGAGGGAAGTGGACCAGCGGTGGAATGTTGTAAGCAGGGAATGTGACGTGTTCATATTTGAATTTTAGAAAAGTCACTATGAAAAGACTCAATCTCAAAAAACAGACTGAGGGTTGCTGGGGGAGCGGGGGGACAGGAGAGGGTGGTGGGGAGATGGACATTGATGGACATATGCTATGATGAGTGCTGTGAAATGTGTAAACCTGGCGATACACAGACCTGTACCCCTGGGGAAAAAAAAAAAAAAAAAAAAAAAAAAAAAAAAGAAAAGTCACTATGGTTGCTATGTAGAAAAAACAATGAAAGCAAGAGTACATGCATGCATTAGAAGGAGAAGCACTCAGTGTAGTGGTTAAGAGCATGGACTCTTTTTAATAAATGTTCAATTAGCCAACATATAGTACATCATTACTTTTTGATGTAGTGTTCAATGATTCATTAGTTGTGTATAACACCCAGTAAAAGCATGGACTCTTCTTTTTTTTTTTAAGGATTGTATTTATTTATTTAACTGACAGAGATCACAAGTAGGCAGAGAGGCAGGCAGAGAGAAAGAGGGGAAAGCAGGATCCTCGATGAGCAGGGAGCCCAATGTGGGGCTGATCCCAGGACCCTGGGATCATGACCTGAGCCAAAGGCAGACACTTAATCCACTGAGCCATCCGGGTGCCCCAAGAGCATGCACTCTTGAGCCAGTATGCCGATATGCAAATTTTGGCCCTACCATGTACTGATTCTGATGTTGATAACTTTCTGTCAGATTTTCTACTGATAAAACAGGAACGGTAATCACAGACCCTAACTCTTGGCAAAATACATAAATAAATCGATATATACAAAGCACTTAGAACATAATATTTACAATCATTACTATTATCACTATTGTAGTAATCCTGTTAAGGGGTGAGGGTGGTCTGAACTGTGGGGCAGTGGTGGAAGTGGTCAAATTCAGGCACTACAAAGTCAATAGAATTGACAGGTATCAGGGATTGATTGGACATCAGTAGGCAAGATCAAAGAGAACAAGAAGTTGAGGAAGAAATGCAGGTGTTGGATTTGATCAGTGGTGTAGATGGTGGTTCCTGTCCCCAAAGCCGAGAAAGACCATAATCAAAACAGGTTTGTGATGTGAGGTAAATAGAAGTTCAGTTTGGGGTATCTTAAGTTTGGGTACTAGGCTGATATAAGTAGAAGTCTAACATGGGACTAGATTAATATCTATGTAGATGTAAGATCGATTGATAAAGATTGATATAAGCAGAAATTTGGGAAGAAGCCAACAGTAAGGATTAGAGGAGTGTGATGGGCTAAGGAGAGGGATGTAGGATTGGTTGATGTAAGTCTGGTCATAATGCTTCGAAAAAAAGGAAATAACCCAGAATGAAGCTGGACTGATAGGTGGATGTCTAAGAGAACTATGAGGAACACCAGCAGCGGAAGATCAGACAAAGAACCCTTAAGTCAAGAAAAGATCTAATTTGGAGGAAGATAAGCATGAAGTTTAAACCCATTAAATATTCTCTTATTGAGGCAGGTGAATTTGAAAAATATTTAAATTTGCAAGTTTTGCATTTGTATAGGCCAATCTAAACCATAGTGTGTATTTCACAGTGTGGGTCTTTCATGTACCGCCATATTCCATTCTCTTCCAGTATACACCATGCCCTTTACGGAATTTTAGACAAGGGTAGAGTGGTTGCTGTGGTTGCAGATGCTGACATCTGATGACCTATTCGTTCTGCTTTTCTGTGTTTGATGTTTCCTACCCCCCCTTTTTCTTTTTCTTTTTTTAATCTCCCCAGTTACACATTCACTGGAGCCTTGATGTGAAATATTGAAGTGGGGGAGATGGTCTTCTTTATGTGTTATACTTGGTTCAGCATCAATATCTTAGGTCCAGTATCTTAGAGTTTTAAGATTTTTCTGTTTTAATTTGCCTATAACACTGCCACAACAATTTTCTTTTAGAAAGAGCTGGGAGATAAGTTGGAGCACCGTATACTTTTTCCATCCTCCGAGGCAGTAGGGCTCACAGGTTAGGCTCCAGCTAATCCTTGCTACTGAGATGTGTGATGATAGAAGCCTGATCCAGAAGCCTTATCTCCCTTATCACACATGCCTGAAGAAAGGTATCGCATTTATATAATCAGGCTGAGTGTTGCATTTTAAATTTGGTTTTGTGTTATAGGAGAAAAATTATGGAAAAACTTCAAAGTGGACCAAAAACATTATTAGGTATACTCTCTGGCTTGGCTTCTAGGTTATCTTGCTCTTTCCTTATCTTTGAGCTATTTGACAGTGGCTAGAAACAGCAGAATACTGAGACAATGCGAAAGATGCTCGTCCGTTGAAATTGTATACAGTGAGTGCAGTGGGTTATTGCCTTGTAGGTATTGACCAACATTACCAGTCGTGCATCTGTTTATAAACCCTCTGCAGTATCATTGATGTTTAGATATTTGTTCTTTGGATTCACCTTCGAACCACTTGTAACATCCTACCGGTTTCCTTTTTAAATAACGAGTTAATTAAAATTGTGTCCCATGCTAAAAACAATTGTTTTGTTACCTACACACGTGTGTTTATATGTGCATATAACATCTCTAGAAAGATTCCCAAAGTGCTGCCTGTGATGGCCTCTGTAGGAGAGGAAGCCAGAAAACGTGCTTTTCATTAGATGCCCTTTTGGGTCCTTGGAATATTCTATCATATGCTTATATTACCTAAACAAATAAATTTTTAAAATTCCTTTTTGAACTCCCCCAAATCAATCCTTAGCTAGCCCTTACCAAAACTTCAAGTAAATTCACATTTAAATTAACTGGCTGGGTGATGGACCCTGGGGACGGTATGTGTTGTGGGGAGCGCTTTGTACTATATAAGACTGGTGAATTATAGACCTGTACCCCTGAACCAAATAATATATTATATGTGAATAAAGATAAAGATTTTAATACTAAAAATAAATTAATGAACTGGCTTTCTAAAGAGATCTTTCTCAATAAACTCCCAACAGAGAGCAACCTACATCTCAGTGTCATACCTAGCACTGCACTTCTGTACTCTTTAAAATCAAGTTTTAAACTTTCCTCTTCAAGATAGCTCTAACACTGTAGCCACATTTTGGTCCGATAGCCCTAATTCTATTATGAATCTATGAAGGGCTCCGATAGTCTCAGTGTGGAGGGGAGCGGCATACCCTTTCGCCTATTTTGCAGTTTGAAGTTCACCTTGCTTCTTCCCCAGCTGTGCATATTCAATAATCCTCTTGTCTAATTATAGCCAGCAGCTCTTCCTCTGAGCTAAAGGTTCTCAAGCTTGGATGCATATTAAAATCGCTTGGGGGAGCTTTTAAAAATGGGAATGCCCAGACCAATTAAATCACAAAGTCTAGGGGTGGGACACAGACATCAGTATTTCTTAAAGTCACTGAGGTGATGCTAATATTGGAAAACACTGTCCTGTGCAATGAATGGTATTGATTTAGCAAAAACTTCACATAGAATACCTCAGCAGCAAAAGCACTCAGGATTTCTGACCGAAAGATCTGTGCAGGTGGTGAGGAAGGTTCACACGGACACAGGAGATGGCCCTTCCAGAATATCCATATGCACCAAATCTGTTTTAACTTAGGCTACCTCTGGAATGGGGCAGACTAGGTATTTGGTGTGGTTTAAAAGCCTGAAGTGACTTGGTCATTCTTTAGCATTTTTTTTTTGTTTGCTTTAAAAAAAAAAAAAGTTCTGAATTCAGCTAACCTCTGAGTAGAAAATACAGACTGTTGAGTGCATTTCCCCTTTTCCTCTGCCGTGAGAGGCATGAAGCCAGCCTCGTGGTGGGTGACATCTAATACCACTGCCACCATATGGCTGCATTCCTGACAAATACTTATATTTATCACACACCAGACGTCTGGGAAAACCACATACTGTACATGACCTATTAAATGTCTGTTTTTGTCAAAGCTCCTCGAACCCCATTGCTTTCACCCATAACAGTGTACTTTAGTAAGAGGTCTTTGATGGGAGAGTTAGTTTTAGAAGGGAAGAGGTTAAAGAGCATGTATCCATTCATTTATTTTGGAATGGTAAGGTGGAAAGAGTGTATTTCTTGGGATGTCCTCCCCTTGCCCAAAAGATGTCTTTTTAATGGGAAGTCCTGATGAATAGCCTGCTTCTGTTTAAATTTTAAATCATTGTATTGTTGCTTCAGCCTTTTATTAAACATGAAAATTCGTGTCATAAACTCTGCTGTGATTGCCTTCATGCACTCATTGTATATCCCCCTCCCTTTTGTATAGGAAGACAGAGATGTCAATAACCCCATGCCTAACCGAGGAGGCAATGGATTAGCTCCTGGGGATGACAGATTCAAACCTGTGGTACCATGGCCTCATGTTGAAGGAGTAGAAGTGGACTTAGAGTCTATTAGAAGAAAAAACAAGGCGAAAAATGAACAAGAGCGCCATGCTGGAGGAGATAAGCAGAAAGACATAATGCAGAGGCAGTATCTCACATTTAAGCCTCAGACATTCACCTACCGAGATCCTGTGCTACGTCCAGGGATCCTCGGTAACTTTGAACCCAAAGAACCTGAGCCTCATGGAGTGGTTGGTGGCCCCGGAGAGAACGCCAAGCCATTGGTTTTGGGACCAGAATTCAAACATGCAGTTCAAGCCAGCATTAAAGAGTTTGGATTTAACATGGTGGCAAGTGACATGATCTCGCTGGACCGCAGCGTCAATGACTTGCGACAAGAAGAGTAAGCACACATCCTCTTCTTTCTAAAATTGGGGCAGCTATTGTTCTGATAGATATTTAGTTAGATTGTTAGACTGGAGAAAATATCTTTGCCTTTATTCCAAGGAAATAAAAGGCTCTTCGGTCTGCAAAATGGCCAGAAGGAGGAGATTGCTCCATTTATGCCGTTAGATTAAAGGTATGACCTATAAAATTCTGGGAGTTTTACATCAGTGCTCCTCACTTGTGGTCCCTGGACTGGCACCAGTGTATGAATTTTTTGTTACCAGTCCACAGTGAAAACGTGAATTTGTGCCAGAGTGTAAACCAACCAGTAAATAATTTGTTTAGGACAAATGACAATCTTTTAATAACAAAACTTTCTCGATGCATTGATTTTCATTATGGATCAAGCCCCTTGTCTTGTTGGAATAATAACAAATAGTAACGCTATTCTAGCTATCTCCTGTAATTACCTAGATGTTGATGTTTCCCTTAAGTTTTTTTCTTAGTCCTGCACCTGGAAATCAGAACTCTGGGTCTAATGCAAAAGGAGTCCTCAGCAGATAAAACTATGGCCTAAACTTCCAAATTATTTTCATGTAGTTTGATTTAAAATAAAGGATCAAAGGATCCCCAACTCCTAACTTGATAGACAGTGGTTACTGATTAAACTCAAAGCTTTTCTCTTTCAGTTTATTTAATAACCTGTTCTGCTTCTGTAGTATCTAAATAGCCTCTGTTAACATGGTACAAATTTAATTCTGTACGACTAGAAAACTCTCAAAATGTGTTCTGATGATGGATTGCTAATGTAATCTTTGTCCTAAAAGGTTAACACATTTATGCTCACACACAGAGACCCCATTGCAGTGTTCCTTATGACCGTTAAGAAAGATTCTTTACTTAATATAGTGCTACTCAATAGACTTTTTTCCTTTTTAAATTTTTGTTTAAATTATAGTTAACGTACAGTGCAGTATTCGTTTCAGGAGTAGAATTCAGGGATTCGTCACTTCCATACAACACCCAGTGCCCATCACAAGTGCCCTCCTTAATCCCCATCCCCCATCTAGCCCATCCCCCCCACCTCCCCTCCAGTGGCCCTCAGTTCTTTATAGTTGAGAGTCTCACATGGTTTGCCTCTCTCTTTATCTTTTCCCCATCCCATACGTTCATCTGTTTTGTTTCTTAAATTTCAAGACTTTGGACATTCATCTATTAATTGGTAAGAGTGAGAGGGGGTGAATGAAATATGCAAAGAAAGCAGAGGAATAGAAGTACAGAACCATGACGGTGAGAGGAGTTAGAGCATCTCAAGGGACAGTGAAGGAGGAATCCTGGAGCAATTGATTCTAAGTCAAAGTAGAGGCTTGCCTGGTCACAAGGTTGCCAGATTTAGCAAATAAAAACAGAGGACACTCGATTAGATTTGAATTTCAGATGAATAATGAAGAACATTAAGTATAATTTTCTAAAGTATAAATATGTCCCATACACCAAATGGTGTATGGGACATATTTATACTTTAGAAAATAGTTGTTTCTCTGAAACCTGAACATAACCGGGTGTCCCTTACCCCTCCAGTCAGGGGCGGAGGGGGGTGGTTATGGAGCTAGAACTGCCACGTGAGTATCCTTTAAGACCCATATGAGGCTCTGCAGTCCCTTATCTGGAGTGTGTCCTGGTTATCTAAAATACAGCACTTAAACATACTGTTTATCTCTGTGACAGAAGGTTCTCTGAGAACCTATCAATGGCATTCTCATCACTGAGAAGGGAAGGGGAGAGTAACATGGATTGACTTCCCACTACATGCCAGGACTTACTACAGGTTCTCTTACTTAAATTCTTACAACCAAACCTTGAGGGTTTTTACCTGTATAGGTAGTCTGAAGCTTGGAGCTCTGACTTCCGTGTGTTTGCCCAGCAAAATGGCAGAGTTGTGGTTCAAGCGAGGGTGGTTTGGTGTGAAAGCCCTATCTTTCCACCATACGTCGTTACCTCAAGGTAGGTCTTGCCCAGGTGACGTGCCTCCGTGCCATGTTATAGTCTGTGGGTGAGCTTATTGTAGAAATGGAGGTTTTTAGCACTTGGGCAATTTGTAAAAGATCATTAATAACACCAATATAAATCTGGCTCACTTTTCCAACATAAGAAATAGGCTAAAAAGCGAAATGACCTACAAGACAGAGAAGTACACGCCTGTCTGTCTCCCTCTCCTTCACCCCACACATCCATTCTGTCTGCAGGCCTCTAGCTTCTGCCACCAAAACACGTCTCCAATTACTTCGGAGACGAGTTCTTTCATTCCCACTGCCACCACCCAAGTCCAGGCCACCATCATCTCTCTTGAAATCCTGCAAGAATCTCCTTCACGGTTTCTCCATTTCAGCTTCTGCCTCCTACCTTTTCCCACAGAAGCCAGTATGGTGTCTGAACCACACAACTCTAGCTTATCTACAACGATTCTTTGCCTTCCCAGTGCACTTAAATAAAATCCAAACTCCTAAGTGGCAGCTGCAACCCTTCCTTGTCTTGACAACCTCCTCTTGTTACAGTGCTCTGGCTCAGAGTGCTCTAGCTGGGCTGGCCTTCCCGGTCTCTTTGCCTGTGCTCTTCCCTCCTCTATGAATACTGTGGCTGGCTCCTTCCCATTCTTTAGGTCTTAGTAGAAGTTCTCTCACCATGCTGTCTAATTTGGTAATACCCTGCTTTATTTTTAATACTGCTCTCCGGCCGTTTCATTCATAGTGCATATCCAATTTTATAATTTATCAAATTTATATAGGTATTGGTTTATTTAGTTGTTTATTGACCATCTTTCTTACTGCATGATAAAGTCCCAGGAGCAAGGAGTTTGCCTGCTTTCTTCACCAGCTACTTCCAATAGCTGACAGGCAGTTGGTAAATATCTGTTGAGAGAATGAGTGAATGAATGGAATCTGCTAGGGTTCAAACCTTGACTTCATTACCAGATGTGAGATCTTTGATCAGTTACTTATACTCTGTTACCTAATCCTTAAAATTAGTCTAACAATACTTATCTCCATGGGTTGGCATTGGAATTAAATGATATGATAGGCTAAAAGTCTTCTGTCACAGGCCTGGTGGCACTCAAGTGTTCTTGAATTTTAATAATAATAATAATTATTATTATTATATATTATTATCATCATTATTATAAATATATCATTATTATTATATCATATACAATATATTATACTTATAATATATAATATATGTATAATATATTATAGGATGTAATAATAAATTATTATATCATATTATTATAAGTATAATATATTATCTATTATACATATATTATACATATACGTATATAAGTATAATATATATGATATAATAATTATTATTATTATTATTATTATTGCGGCACTTTCTTCAGGTCATATACCCTCTTGTCAAAATTTTCATGTTTTCAGTTCTGTTTAACTTTGAGGCCCTCTGTTGCTTTTTGGAAGATGTAAATGTCACACACTCCCTTATCTTCATCATTTTGCTTCTACTTGTTACCTTCCATGATGGCAACGCCTTCCCCTCTTCTGTGGTAAGTTTTTTAGACATACCGATGATTGCCACCTAAACCTCCAATCTCTCTGAGTACTCTTTGCTCTCATATAACTTCCTTCCCTCCCTCGTCTCTCCCTTGTCCTTTCTGTCCGGGCTTCCTCCTTGCATCCCTCCACCCCCCATCTTTCCTCTCCCTTCCTTCCTTCTTCCATGCCACACATAGGCTGATCACTTCCTGTGTTCTTTTCTCTTGCATAAGTACTTAGAAATTGGATATTGCATGTTTCTATGTATCATTCCTTTAAGTACATTGTCCTCAGTCAAACAGAAGGACCCAATACTATCTTAGCAAATGCTCCTAAGCCCCTCTTTAAACGTCTATGCTGGTGAGAAAACTCTCTCTTTTATGCTTCAAAGTACTCAAACATTATAAACCCCAGAAGCTTTTTTTTGTTTTTGAGAGAGAGAGAGAGAGCATGCAAGCAAGCTTGTCGGGGGAGAAGAGAGAGAGAGAGATTCTTAACCAGGTATCAAGCCCAGTGCGGGGCCCAGGCAGATCTTGATCTCATAACCCCGAGACCATGACCTGAGCCAAAAATCAAGAGTTGGATGCTGCGCCACCCAGGTAGTCCCCCCAATTTTTTCTAAACTGAATCCAGATCACCCCCCGCTGGCAAGATTTGATTTATTTTAGAGAGAGAGCGTACTCAAGCAGAGCAGGGAGGAAGATAGAGGGAATCTCCAGTAGACTCCGTGCAGAGTGCAGAGCCCATCATTGGCTCGGTCCTATCATGACCTGAGCCAAAACCAAGAGTCACTTGACTGACTGAGCCACCCAGGTGCCCCAAATCCAGATTACTTTTTAAACTTGATTCTTTCTCATACTTAAAAAAAGAGAGAAAGAGATAGGCTTCATTCCTCTTTGAACACTGAAAATTCAATGTAGAAAAATAAATTCTAAGTAGAGTTATTCATAAATTAGGATGTGGATCGTCTTAAGAATTTAATGTAAAATTAAAAGGCCAGCAATAAATAAAACATCCCTAATTTTTTACATATTATCCAATATGCAAATTAGCACTTTTCTCCTTTTCTGGCAAATATATTGAAAACAAACCTGCATCCATATCACACATTCAACCTCCCTCATGCTCATCCCACATGGAGAGTATGCTACATAGAGCCCACCAGAGACTGACTTGGTGTTGCTGACTTTCTGCAGCTTTGGACTATAGGCCTTCTCAGCCCTGTTCTCTTGCATCCATCAGACATTTATTCATTTTTTTTTTTTTTTTAAAGAGTTCATTTATTTCAGAGAGAGATAGAGAGGTAGAGAGACCACGAGCAGGGGGCAGCAGGAAGAGGGAGAAGCAGCCTCCCCGCTGAGCACACAGCCTGCTGTGGGGCTTGATCCCAGAACCCCAGGATCATGATCTGAGCCAAGGGTAGCCACTTAGCCAACTGAGCCACCTAGGCGCCCCTCCATCAGACATTTAAATGAGCCACCTGCCAAGCTTGGAAACGGTCTTTGGGGCTATTTGTCCAGCTGTGACATCTGACACTGTGCTGAACTTGTTTGTTCTTGTGGCTGTTCCGTCGTCTTTTCAGATGACTGTTCTCTACCTTAGAAGCAAGACAGAACTGCCCAGCTGCCAACGTGACTCATACTTATGTATGTTACAGCTTTGAATTACATGCACTGGCTGAGTAATTTACTGGCTGTTGATTGCTTGTTGAGAGTGAGTAACTGTATTTTGAGTGAACTGGAGGCCTACTTCTTTTTTAGAAACTTGATCCAAGAATGACTTCACCTGCCTTCACACAAATATCCTATGAAAAACACAGTGGTTTTTTTGACAGTTCGACAGTTATTGAGTATCTCCAATAAGCACTGCATTGTGCTAACCCATTGGTTGACAAGACACAGTCCCTACCTTTAGAGAGCTCCCCATCTGCCTCTGGGGGAAGGAAAAGAAATCCATAATGTAAGAGTCCTAGGAAAGGGGTGAGCCAAATGATTTGGTTCAGAGCGGGGAGGGGTACTTGACAGGAGTTGGAACAAGATGGAGGGAGGGGGAACACCAGGGCTGAAGTCTGGAAGTTGGGTAGGGTCTCCCCAGGAAGAGTTCCAGGTTTAGAAGACTTCAAGACAGCCAGTGACTAGGGAAAAAAAACAAGTGGTGTAATATATACTTGGGTCAGGAAATAGGTATAGAGATACTTGTAGGATAAGTAGCTTCACATTTGGGAGACTGTAGGGTCACGCACAAAGTCATGGGTTGGTGGTCAGGAAAGACCCACCAAAGGTTACACAGAGAATCTTAGGAATATCAGATGGGTAAAGTTATTGAGAATGGATTACGGGGTGGAGACCAGTTGGAGGGTTCGGAGCTCTAGACCAGGAGCTTCAGTGAAGGGTATAGAATCAGAAAAAGAAGACTCTGTAAGAGAACAGAAATCAGTAGGCCTTGGCAGCTTGATGGAGTGGAAGGAGGAATCAAAGAGAAACCCAGTTCTTGGACAGGCAGCAGCACGAAGAATGGCGCCTTAGCAGGGAAACGTGGTTGGAGTGGAGCAGGCTACTCTGCCCAAACGTCAGTGGCCTGAACCACTTTTCTCCCAGATGTAGGTGAATTCCTGCAGAGCCCAGCAGGATGGGGAGGCCACGTGTGGGAAAAGGTGGCATGGTGTGTTTGTGAATATGTTAGATTTCCTTCAATTAAAGCTCCAGATTTTATTTCCCCTGCTGGGAACTAACTGCCGATGCAAATACATGGAAATTATTCTTGCCCTTTTTCTGCCCAAGAAGATAGACAATCAGCGGTATATAATCCAAGCTATTTTGTTTCAAACAAATGAATTAAATATTTTGACTGGTTGAGCAAATTCATCTGCTTCTAATATTTAACCTTTCCTCCTACCTACGTACCAATTGCATTTTTATTTTGTAGAGAGCTATCTTCGTTGCATTACAAAGTGAAATAATAGATGTTAAAGTGCTCCAAAAATTCTAAGAGCTATGCAAATGTTAATATGATTAATTGTTAATAACTTCCTTAAGCTTATCTATGGGAAATTGAAGGTTTTGTTGTTTTTTTTTTATAAGAAATTTTCACTTACACTCATGCCTATATACTAGACAATTCTCTTCTTTCCTGATACCAAAATATTCATGTTTATGCTCTTATTGAAGGTGAATTGTGATCATGAGATTTTTTTTTTCTTTTTCTATTTGTGTTAAAGGCTTTCTTTAATACATTTGTTTGGAATATAGTGCTATAATTTATAGAACATACCGTTTTCAAAGCATTTATTTTGTTGAAATGGTATAGGGTTCCTTTTAAATCTCAGTTTCTACCAATGACCCATAGTTTTCAGTTAGAGCTACCTAAAACTCTGAGCCAGACATCAGAAGTTAAAACAAATTATTAGAATGTATAAACCCGATCTACACATACATATGTGAATCATGTACGTGCGTATGGATTTCAACACTATGTCCCAGTTTCTGTTAGAATATATGGCAGACCCCATCCAAACTGCACCGTTCACAGCTACCAACACCTGGTCATTTTCTCTCATGAATGGCCCAAGATGTGTCTCATTTTTCAAACTATAGTTTGGGAACCCTAGGTCTGATCTGCAGGAAACACATTGAAATTGGTTTCAGATGACCCATGATGGACATATTGCTTCTTTTTTGTCTTCAAAGGTATTACTTTCTAATGGGCTTGAAAACTTTTACTCTTAGAAGCCACTCTTTGTGAGTTCAGACGTTTTCCAGACTAAAAATAGCATTCTAACACTTGGTTTCTCTTTTTCCTTTTCCTCTAAACCCACACACACACACACACGTGCACACACACGAGCATGAGCACACACACACAGGCACACACACGAGCACACACACAGGTGCACACTTCGCACATTGGTGTTTTCTCAGTGCGGTGCACAGCTGATTTTTATTTAAGGTCCTGGCTGACAACTGGAGATGTTATTTAGCCAAAGTGGAATTTTTACAGATTGGGGGTAAGTTAGGTCATCCCAGTTTCCACAGCAGTTGAGGAGGGTCCCATGTTCATAAAGTGAGCCTACAAAAACGAGATAGAGGGAATTCGCTCTAAGCCACCACGAGCAGAGTAGCAATCTTGAGTGCCACTCTCCCCTTAATCTTATTCTGGGATGGCTCCCTTCCCTTGGCAAAAACTTTCTTCTCCTGCCAAGACTTCATTTGGTTGATAAAGTCCTTCCCATTCTCTAGTCACTATCCAAGTTGCTCTGTTGAAAGGGACTTTGCTCCATTTCCCCTGCTTCCTCACCACTGGCATTACAGAAGTGTGAGTAAGAAATGCCTGACGAAAAACAGTAAATCAGGTGATTCATTTTTGTTTTTTCAAACCCTTCACTCCCAATTTTAGAATTTAGAATAAGAGAAATACGTAGAGAGGCACCACTGGATAACCCATAACATTCTACCCCAGAGACAGACAATTTCAGCAAAAGAAAATCTTGACTTTTTTTTTTTTTAAGATTTTTATTTATTTATTTGACAGATCACAAGTAGGCAGAGAGGCAGGCAGAGAGAGAGGAGGAAGCAGGCTCCCCACTGAGCAGAGAGCCCTAGCGGGGCTCCAACCCAGTACCCTGGGATCATGACCTGAGCCACCCAGGTGCCCTGAAAATCTTGACTCTTCTTCCCCCCCCCCCCGCTTTAGGCTAAGTTTCCCACCCACGAGGAGCACTGCCATGGAGGTTAAGGGATGTTTTTTGTGCCCACTCCTACTAGAGACTCTGAGTTTTGGAAATAATGATCATTTCACCGAGTTTAGTCTCCTTGTCCTCTGCTATAAGATTATCAGATTCTTCCCCCTCCCACCCCCCCACCCCCGCGGGGAGAGTTCCAGATGCAGACCCAGGCAGGCCATAGTGCGGTATGGGTGCCGAACACCTGTCTCTCCCCTGGGAGGGTTTCACGACCCTCTGTGGCAGTTGAACAGCTCAGATGAGTAGAGGCAGCCAGGCTATTAGGTACAGCCTGTTAATTCCCTTAGTGCGTATGGGCTTGTGTGTGTGTGTGGTGAATAAGAGAGATGCTAGAGGCACCAGCTACACTCGCTACTGTGTTAAGCTGTCTTGGGAAGCTTCCAGTGGATCCAGAGACGCTGAGAGGAAATGGACTGGGGAAGAAGGGTGTCTCTGGATCAGACTTTTAATTTTGGCGAAGCTGCTCTATATTAGAACCAAATGTCCCCCAGGACCTACAGGAAGGAAAACACAAGCCCCTGGGGTTTAAAGGCTGAAAGATGGTCCATGAATGTCAGTGTGGATTTTAGCTAAGATTTTACTCTCTGGGCTCTCATCCCAACGTTTCCTACCCTTGGAGTGGTCTGGTCCTATCTCTGTTTTAGGTCCTATTTGCTTCTCTTTCTTTTTTGAAATACATGATTTTGCAAAACAGAGTTTTACCTGGATATTATCTATCCATCTCTCTATGACCTTGTAGCAGAAGTGTTTGTATTGTACCTCAGGGGTAGTCAAAGCCAAACTTGCGGACATAGGTTCATCATAGTGTGACTGCAAAGTCATAATATAGGGTGTTTTCCACATTTAAGATGAATTCTCTACGTGGAACTGGTTAACTGTTAAGCCAAGCATGAACGAACCTTTAAGGAAAGGGAGAACTCTGCCCCTTATTTATTCCAGAAGCCCCTGCAACCACTCTGGGAGGTTGTGATCTGTAAGGGAGTGCTCGTGTTGAGCCACACACTAGGGAGAAACTTTGGCCAGTTGAGAGCCAGGTCTCGCTACTGTCATGTTGGGCTGTAAAAGCCGGAGGTGACAGCCTCACCCCTTCCACAGAGACACGTGCGGTTACCTCTGGGATAGCTGGTAGAAAGGACTAGTTTGGGAGAAAAGCAAAAAGTAGGCTGTGGGAGAGATAGCAGTCTTTTAAAAGTGGTTGTACCGGGTCAAAGCCTTCCTTCTTCTTGATTGGGTGAGTTTCAGGCTGACATCCACTCCTCAGTCTGTGGGCCAATTGTGACAGCCCACCCATGGCAGAGACAAGTCCTTGGTGGCGGAGGGCCGGGGGAGCGGTTGGGGGGGACTGTAAAGCAGGATCATTCGTACCAACTCTTTTTCATAAGCATGTATTGTAGAAGTAGTGAGATGAATAATTTGCTGTACAACTTCTTGAGTGCACTTGTAAATTACTTATCTTGGCCCACTTTAAGCTGAGTATGTTAAAAAATGCGCTTGGTATGTTGCAAATAGAATTATCACTCTTGCAACATGGAAGGGGAGCATGCTAAAAAAGTGAAAAGGTTAAGCGAATTGCATGTGTTAAAATTATGTTAAAACACAGTGTCAGTTCAGTAACATCTAGGAAACGGCCTGTAGTTTTTGCTCTCCTCTTCACGACATCCCTGCGGTGAGCTACCACTTTCTAAAATGTAGTCAATGTGTAGGAGGAAAATCACATTTTTAATAACCTAGTAACTTATTTTAGAATGAGCTATGCCATTTCAATCAAAAGGAAGATCTCTGCTCCTTCTCCAAAATAGCAGGTTCCGGTGAGCAAATCAAAAAGCGGGATAAAGGGCTCTGGGGAACGATTAGAGAATCTACACTGTGTATTCTTAGACCCTGGAGATGCACTACTGTCACTTTAAAGGAGGGAGTTGGAAAGTCTTCAGCAAAAGCAGACGTGAGTGAAGAGCAGACCAGCAGAACGCTGTGTTTCATCTTTTGTGAGGCAGGAGCTCCCCCCAGAGCCACAAGAGGCTCGCTCCAGGCCTGCTGGCTTGGGTCCCTCCCTAGGAAGATCGCGCTCCTTCTTCTCACAAGGAGAATAGGGAGGGAGCAATGGAGGAAGACAAACTCCTAAAAGTTTTTATTGATACACGTGGGATGCACCACTTCCTGGGAATATAGCATCAAGTAGTCAGTCTTACTTAAGACCAAAGAGGGGACGCCGGGGCAGCTCGGTCAGCTGAGCATCTGCCTTTGGCTCAGGTCATGATCCCGGGGTCCTGGGGCATTGGGCTCCCTGCTCTGCAGGAAGCCAGAAAGCTTGCTTCTCCCTCTGCCTCTGCGTCTCCTCTCCACTTGTTCTGTCTCTTTCTCTTGCTTTCTTTCCCAAATAAATAAGTAAATAGTCTTTTAGAAAAATAAAAGCAAGCAAAGAAGAGCCTGTCTTGGAGGCAGACATGAAACAGCCTAGATTGGGTCTGACTGCTTCGTAACCTTCTCTGGCTTCTGTCCTATGTGCTCAGCTCTGCCTCCACAGTCGTCAGACGCCGGACATTAGGGCTAGGTGCAGTACGGGTTGGAGTTAAGGGTCTGTTAGGGGACATGTGCCACAGACCTGGAAAGACACAGAAAGGCAGGTTCCAGCCCTAGGGCATTTATTTATACTTTTTTATATGGTTTTGGGGAAAATATTTCTCAGTCACTATTTTTTTAAAAAAGATTTTGACAGCAAACACAAACAGGCAGAGTGGCAGGTAGGAGCAGGCTTCCAGCTGAGCAGGGAGCCTGACACGAGGCTCCATCCCAGGACCCTGGGATCATGACCTGAGCCGAAGGCAGATGCTTAACTGCCTCAGCTGCCCAGGTGCCCCTTCTCAGTCACATTAAATGCAGTATAAGCTATGTTTACCACTTCGGCAGAATTAACTCTGTCACTGTGATGGCGCTTTGCTTCCGTATTTCTCCCATACAGCAGGTCATGAAGACAGAGGGTCCTCTGTAAGTGACAGGATCAATAACGTCATTGTCCATTTTATTGAGCACCTGTTGTACGTCTGGCCGTGTGCCAGGGACTTTTTGACTGAACTGTCTCCAATCTTTACAACCATATTGAAACTACATATTTTTTGCACTGTGTTTTTTGGGGATGTACCTGGGGCTCAGAGAGGTAGGTAATTTGAAGGTCACATAACTGTAAGATGGTGGCCCTGGGATTCAAAATCTGGCTTCTAGAGCACGTTGCCTTGTCAGTGATGCTGAACTAATGGCCAAGGGGTTTATGTTACGGGACACTACAGTGTGCTAACTTTCTTAAAAAGAAAAACACAGAAAGTTAGGAAAAGGTAAAAGGCAAAGACTTTTTTTTAAAGATTTTATTTATTTGAGAAAGAGAGACAGAGATAGGGAGAGAGAATACCAGTGGGAAGGAGAGGGAGAGGTAAGCTCCCTGCCCAGCAGGGAGCCCAATGAGGGGTTTGATCCCAGGACTCTGGGATTATGACCTGAGCCGAAGAGAGAGACACTAAACCCGGACTGAGCCCCCCAGATGCCCCAGGCAAAGACTTTTTATCTCATAATTGCAGAGTTTTTTTTCTGCCCCTAAGAGAGGGTTTCTCAGTCTCAGCACTGTCACATTCTTTGTCATGGGGGCTGTCCTGTGCATGGTAGGGTGTTTCTCAGAATCTCTGCAGTCTACCTGCTAGATGCCAGGGGCACACGTACCCTGGCCCTGGTTGTTGTGACGGCAACCACAGATCTCTCCAGAGTTTGCCACGTGTTCCAGGTGGGGCAAAATCTCCCCTGATTAAGAACCACTGTTCTAAGAAGTCAAGGGAATGTTTTGGTGGGTAGAGTGCGGGCGGTGGCGGTGGTAATACAGTGGAAAGAACAGAGATGAGATTTCATTTTGGGAAAGAATAAGCACATATTGACCGAATGAGTCAAATAAATAGGAAGGCCTGATCTGTGGTAGAATGAAGTTAGTTATTAGAGGTGAAGATGTCATCACGGGTCTTAGGCTACCTTGAGGCAGAGTATCAGTGACGTTACAGTAATCATTCACAGATCCATGGATATCTCTTCTGCTTTTTTTCCATGTAACAAATACTGGGAGTACAAAGCACAGAGCCACACTTTATTCCACAGTTGGGGGGAAAAAAAAAAAAAGGGACCAATCCTGCCTTTTATTTAATTTCACCTTTCAGTCCGTGCTGGCCACTGATGACATTTTCAAAAGTGAGTGCATTTTGTCTGAACTTGATCCTAAGTTATTCAAATCATTCATCTCTCGAATTATCTCCTATTTCTATTCCACCCCCACCTTTTTAAATCTGGACAACTACTAATACTTGTTGGGGAGGGAAATTATTCTAAGAAATAAATATTGACAGTGCTTGTGTTATTAACCTGCAAAGACAATTTTATGCTCATTAGTACCATTGTAAGGCAGTGATATTTTAGTTATGTATCAGCAAGTATCAGAATGTATTATGTAAAGGTAAAACCTGTAATAAAATATCTGGTGCCTTGGCCTGTTCAGATTCTCTGGACCAGCAGTTCTTTACCTTTTGGTCTCAGGCCTCCCTTCAACGCTTAGAAATTATTAAGAGCCCCAAATTACTAGACTTTGGTTTATATGGGATATATCTATCAAAATTTACCATATTGAAACTAAAAAAGTTTTAAATTATTCAGTTAATAATAATAAACCCATTACATGTTAACACATTTTTATCAAAAGTAAATTTTCCAAAATGAAAAAAAAATGTTTGGTAAGAGTAAAATTATTTTGCATTTTTACCAGTTTCTTTAATGTCTGGCTTACAGAAGGTATCTAGATTCCAATATCTATTTCTCCATTCAGTCTATGCACATATGTTGTTTTGGTTGAAATATATGAAGAAAATCTGGCCTCATACAGATATGTAATTGGAAAAGAGAGTATTTCTAATAGCCCTTTCAGATAATTGTCAATATTCTTCCTTGATACTGTGCCAAAACATAGCCATAGTAGTTTTTGAAAGGTAGTTGTAATGTAGAATCTGCAGCTATACCAATGAGCCTTGAATACTCTGTTGTTTGTCTGGCTTGCACTTTAGTCTTTTCCCGGTGAATGATGCAACATCACCTGTTCATACCCCAAGTAACGCAGAGCTTCCAAATATTGACAGTTTCATTACATATGTCATCATCAGATCTCATCAGAAAGGGTTTTAACTCCTGGGAAGCTGTCCTAATTCCAGAATTCTAAGTTTTGCTTGAAAGCTCAGGTTTTATCATCAGAAACAAATGATGTCAGCTGTTTTCCTTAAAAGTGACATATGCTCCCTTCATCCACACTTGAGAAAATGCCAAATAACCAAAACTTTCGTTCTAGGAAAAAATTGTCAAGTTCAACGGGGAATTCAGTTATACAGCGCTTTTCCTTGAGACAACCATCATAATGGAGCAGAAGCCCTCTTTGCATACTTCCCATTTTGTCTCATACAGTATTAAAAAGTCATGTACTCAAGGGCAGGATTTAATTTAAAAAATTAGTTGCTTCTTCAGGGACATTTAGTGTAGATGGCATTGTTTTTACTGTGAGTGTGACGATGAGGGACACATACCATCAAACACAAGGACCTTTTGGTGCTATTACCTTGATTTGTCCAAGGGCACCAACAGTTTTACCCACCACTGCTTTTCCCCCTCAGAGTAAATATCAACACAGTGAAAAAGATATTAAGCTCTTAATACCATGAAAATAATTTTGATCTAACCAAGCTCCTGAAAGGGTCTTAGGGATCCCAGGGATCTGTGGATCATACTTGGGGCACCACTGTTATAGATTTTAGAATAAATTAGATAAATAATGAAAATAGACTTCAGAAAAAAGCAGTCTTCCAGTTTGGTCACCAACAAATTATAATATTATAAAGTTAAGTTAGAATTCTTATACCTGATTCATTGGTAATTTCACTAGATTCCATGGTTAGTGATGATTTAGATCATTAAGATGCCATCCTGGTCCAAAATTTAATTGGACCCTATTTTAATTAACTGATAAACTTTAGATTATGAAAAGTGCCGGAACATCTGCAGAAGGGTAGATGACCTGATAGTATGAGATCCTATCATAGACTAATTAATAGGACTGATGGGTAAAACAATTAAAAAAAAAATAGTCCAGTTTTAATATTCCTGGGAAAGACATGTTTTTAAATGGTGTGACGCAACCAGCCTCCAAATTTGGAGTAGTTTATTCTTATCCTAATAATTTAAATTATCCAGAAAGGGTCTTGCGGTAGTAAAAAGGGATTCAAACCCAAGGATTCAAAGTTCAATAATTTATTGGCCAGGTACTTTTTTATACTAATGTTTTTGTATTGATCATTTTTGATATTTTAGGAATTCACAGCAGAGTGCCCAAAAGCTATTTTCTGAAGTTTAGAAATAGTACTAGAATATCAAATATATCATGCAGGTACATCATAAAATGAGACCAGTAGTATTAACATGACAAATTGATAAGACATTATACAGATAACCTAAGTTAGCTTTCAAACTGTTAACTCATTTGGGACATCTGCAAAACTCTTTCTTTCTTTCTTTCTTTCTTTCTTTTTTTTTTTTTTAAAGATTTTAATTGTGAGAGAGAGCAAGAGAGCGAAAGAATGAGCCCAGGCAGACAGAGCGGCAGGCAGAGGGAGAAGCAGGCTTCCCCACCAAGCAAGGAGCCCGATGTGGGACTCGATCCCAAGACGCTGGAATCATGACCTGAGCCAAAGGCAGCTGCTTAACCAACTAAGCCACCCAGGCGTCCCTGCAATGCTCTTTTGCTCTTTGGCAAATCACTAGATGCCGCCCCCCCACCCCCGCCCATGTTCTTGTATTGGTATTTTATCATATATATTGTTTATATAGCAAAGTAATTAAGTTCTAAAGCTAAAATTGATCTTGGAACCAGATTTTTAATAAGGAAAATATAGCAACTTGGGATGCTTTGATTTTTTTTCGGTCCAGCCCACCCTTTCATTTTCAAAAGAAAAAGATCTGTATAATACCTGAGTCGTCAGAAGGCACTTATTATTTCAATCCTAATGATTGTAAAACAAAACAGATACACAGTAAAATCAGAAAAAGCCAACTCTACAAGACTGTCGGTTTGTCTTTTATTTCCCATCAGTATCCATTATGACCTACATTGTGTTCACACTGTGTTGATTCTCATGTCTCTATCTTCAGAGTATGACTTCTTGGGGAAAATACTCCTCATAGCCCTCTCTGAGTCTCAATTTCGGCATCCATAAAAAGAAGGAATTTTAATTGTGTTTAACTTGTTTGGCCACACCATCCCCAGAATCCTTTCTTCAAATGCCTTCCTTATTGACTTTGTGCTTTGGATCTGTGCACCTCCTTGAAACCCCGGACTCCTTAATTCAGTGTGGAAACCTCCAGACATCTTCCAAGGGCTCTTCCATCTGAAAATTACTTTTTTCTATGTTTCTCCACCCTCCCCTGGGTTTTCCACAATGTTTCTCTAGATCTGAAAGCTGAACAGACCCAGCCAGCGAGCAGCTGGTGTGCAGCTGTTACCACTCTAGCTTAGCAGAGCGCTTTCTGTTCTGGCCCTGCCTTCTCTTCCTGGAAGAGCTGAGGAGCCTGGCAGCTTTTGGGCCAGTGCCAGGCTTGACAGCTCTTCTTGGAAAGTAACAATAGATCCAGTATCTGTTAACTTAGCTGTGCTGTATCCCAGCAGAGGCAGGCACTGCTTTGATTCCAGCCCGTTAGCAATTTGCACCGTTTGGCAAAACTTGCCCTTGATGTTCAGCTCCTCGACGCTGTGCCCATCCTGGCAGAGAGAACATCAGGCTGGCTGCCAGGAAACCAGGCTCCCCCCTTCCTTCGTTTCCCCAGGAGCAGGAAGGGGAACAGAATAGATCGGGTAAAGACAATCAGCTACTTTATATTGCCAAGTTCAACCCTGCTGGTGTCCCTTGGATAGAATCCTGCTGTGAGAATATCTCCTCTTGTTACCCAGTTGTACGCATCAGCTCCAGGGAGGGGACGAAACCCGTTCTGGCACCTTGACCAAGAACTGAAAGTCCCCATTCTCCCATTGCAGGGGCAGCTGCTGTTTAAATAATTTGTCAAGTTCTTTTCCCATCCATTTTTACACCTATAGCCACACTTATTAGAACTAAACTTGCTCATCACTCCCTATACTTCCTTCTGTACCGCTGTACATCACTCCCTATGCTTCCTTCTGCTTTGACCTCAGCAGCTTTTGCTATGTGATCTGAGGCTTGTGTCATGGTTAGCATCCTACTGGCACCAACGGGGACCGTCCCAGGCAGGAGTGAGAGGGGGTGGGCCCTGATTTCTCCTACTCCTTCTCTCACACAGACGGCTTACCGTGTGTCCCCGCACGCTCCCCTCTGTGGTTATGCCTCATCTGATGCCATCCTGCGGCCAAATCTCTGCTTCCCTTTCACGCCTCACATGGCCCAGATAAACTGCCAGTTATGACAGGTGGGAGCCAAGGGCACAAGATTGTACTTTTGGAGCCGTGTGGCCACTTCTAAAGGCTATGGCTTGGACACCCAAGGTGGCCACTTCTAAAGGTTTGGATACCCCAAGAACCTTGCTCAAAATATATTAAATATTTCAGAGACTCAAAATCCTAGAGCTGAGTGGAGCCAGAGAGCTCACTGTTTCCTCATTTTATGGATAAAGTACCAGAAGTCTGCAAAGTAAGCTATTACCCAGGATGGTGTGCTACCAGGGGTGTCACCACATCTCTGGGATATTTCTCCACACCAGGTAAAAGATCAGAAAAGTCTGTTATCAGAGCAGTCATTTTAAACTTGAGACATTTTTATAGTAATAGCATTTCTTTCTTAGAAACAAAAGAGGAGTTTAGGTTATCAATTATGTTGTCAAACAAAAGGGAGCAGTGTTATCAATGACTCTGTCTTTCAGTGTAGGCATTTCAAGTCCCAGCTGTTCGCAGCATGGGTTTCTTCTTCAATCTAAGTTGGAAGAAGCCATCATAGGGAGAGGGCAGAGAGGCCCTCGAGTGTGGTCAGAGGGGCAGTGTTAGCATTGGTACAGTGCCTCTCACTTAGGTCATACGCCCTGCCTGCCCCCTGAGCTCATTCAAACCCAAACACCACGGAGATACTATGAGGAAAGTTTTTACTGGAATATCTGCAGAACAGCAGATTCCCACACTTGCGGGTATGTCAAAGCTAGGAGCGTATCACCATCCAGTGGGTTCTGCAGTGACAAGAAACTATGGCCTTGGCACAGATCAGCAAGTGTCTCCAGCATTGCCCTGCCTTATAGCAGGTGCAGCAGTGGGACCCGCTTCACGGAAGCCAAGGCCCCTTTGCAGTGGGGCGCCCTCACCCCCAGTGATCCTGAGCTAGAGGGAATAAAGGGTACTACATGGTACCTGAGAGTAGGACTGAGTTCATGAGTGCGCCCGAGAACAGAAATTCATCCACCCATCACACTTCCCCTGTACAGTGGGCAGGGCAAAGGAATGACAAACTTTGTAACTGACTTTTTGTAGCTGTCCTTATTGGCAGAATTGAATTTCTGTCTGTGTGTATTTTACTATGCGAGCGATCCTTGTTATCAAGGTAGTTGTGTTCTATCAAGTCACTATGAACACGGGGTTAGGAATGCAGAAACATTGCTCCTAGGGGAAACTCAGGGTTAGGTTCTTGTGAGCCTCACTGATCATTATGTAGCCTGGATATATGTGTGGTTCTTTCTATGAACACCCTGTTTAACACGTATTGTTGAACCGTAACATTGAACTCATCATGCCTGGAGGAAGAAATCGAACACATGTATTATATTCTCCAGAAAGCACAACACTGCCTTCTCACACTTAGGAATGCTAGACAGACTTCAGCACCAGGCTTGGGAGCCATTGCAGACAGTGAAATCACCAACAAAAACCGAAAGAGACTCTTAATCTCAGGAAACAAACAGGGTTGCTGGGTTGGGGGGAGCTATGGAGTGGCTGGGTTAGGGGCATTGGGGAGGGTATGTGCTATGGTGAGTGCTATGAAATGTGTAAGCCTGATGATTCACAGACCTGTACCCCTGGGACAAATAATACATTATATGTTAAAATAAAAAAACAAACATAGAACTAAGGAGAAGATGGCCCTACATAGACTATGAAAAGTACACTGTTTACGGTTGTCAGAGTGGAAAAGACAGAGAGTATCCTCCTGTGTCTGCCTGTAGGCAACTCAAGTTGCAATTCACTTTTTTTTTTTTTTTTTGCTGCCTTGTATATGTTCTCAAATGACTGTAACAGTGTCCCCGTATCGATTTGGGGGTTACAAATAAATTTTAGGGAGTGTGCAGGTTAACACACACAGACTCTAGAATGAATAAGGATCTGTTGCATTTTTGTGTATTTGAATATGGAACTCGGGTTAATCACAGAAACATTTAGTATAGGGGCACCTGGGTGGCTCAGTGGGTTAAAGCCTCTGCCTTCGGCTGGCTTGGATCATGATCCAAGGATCCTGGGATCGGATCCCTGCATCGGGATCTCTGCTCAGCGGGGAGCCTACTTCCCTTCCTCAATCTCTGCCTGCCTCTCTGCCTACTTGTGATCTCTGTCAAGTAAATTAAATCTTTAAAAAAAAAATAGTATATAGTTAATGAACATCATGCCCAATACCCCATTATGGTAAGTGCAAATTTCAGGAACACTGGCAGTTTTAGTAAACCAAGTATTTTTTTACCTGCTAGTTTATGCCAAAAAGATAAGGCAATAATGGCTTTTAAAAATGTCAAGACCAAAAGTGTAGAATATTAAGTTTTTCTATTCAAAGAACGGAAAGAAACTGGACTAGTTATTATAAGTATACCTCCATAATTAATCTTTCTTTTCTCCTTCCCACCCCTCCTTCCCTACATCACGCCCACCTCCTTTACTACATCTTACTACTAAAATGATCTTGGGACAAATTTGGAATCGTGCCAGGATGTGCTCAACAGGGGCTGCTGCCAGCAGGGGCCCGGGCAGTGAAACGCAGGAGGTTTTCTGCACTGTTTGGAATATGTATTAGATTCAGTGATGAAATCACCTCTGTTGATTAGCACACCTAATCCGAATTTCAGAGGTACTGATGACCATTTCATGTGATGGTGTCTTGCTTCCAGGCCCCAAGTATGTCACCTTAACTAAATGGTTAGATGCTGTAGTGAATCTGTTTAATTTCCTATAACTAGCCTAGACTTTTCTCAGGAATACTTATTAATTTTAGATTTTATCTCCCCGCCTCAAGAGCAATGATTTAAGTTCATTCCGGGTAGTACTTCAATAAAAGAACATCACACCTATTAATTCAGTCTTGGTCTCAGAGGAATAAACAACAGAGTCTTCTAGACCATGGCCACAAAGTCCCATTACACAGTAATGACAGGAGAAGAAATGTGGCTTTTGAGGCTCAGAAGTTGTGGGCACAGGGCTGGGAGAGTTCCTATGCTCCTGCGTCCAGTAAAACGAGAGGCCTCGTCGCACAGCTGGTTGTGGGGAAGTTGTTTACAAAAGTCCTGTGACTAAAAGAGCAAGACAATACAAATTGTGCATACTTCTAGAACCTAAACATATAAAATGCTCATAAAATGCGCTTTGAAATTGAGCCACGGGTTTTAACAGTTGTGTGGAGGTACAGAGCCGATGTCACTGCCAATGGTGAAGATATGGATAATTACCTCGAGAAATTTTTTTAAAAGTGAGGATAATTTAGAGGGTAAATAGAAGCCTACTTTTTTCTCCCCTTTAGATTGTGACAGTGACCCTTATGGTTCATTGCTTGTTCTCCCCAGAATAAAGCTGTAATGGATTAGGGTCCGCCTCAGAAAACGAGTTTAGGTGTACAGAGATTGAATTAAATTGCTCCTGTGAGGTCTTGGGTTTATCAAGTTGAAAAAAGAATGCTTTTTATTTTGGTGACAAGTGTTTCATGAATAAAAATTTTAGGGGAGAAATCGTGTTCCAGTATCTCAGGTAATGAGGAAGCTGCAGAAGAAACTTCCTTTCTATCTTGAAGACTTTAGTATAAAAGCTGGCCATGGCAGCCGGCACTCTGACTGTAATCTGGGGCTGGCAGACACAAGCAAGCTGGCAGCAAATGACATAGCGGGTCCAAAGAACCCTCGAGGAATGGAGGGGCTAAGAAGTCAGTTCATCTATTAAATCAATACAGGTCTTTAGATAACTGACTTGATGTCCACTCAGAGCTCTCTGTAAAGGAATTCATAAGTCGGACTTTCTTCCTCTTGAGAAACATAATTGGACATCTCTGAAGCACCCTGAATTGCTTCAGAACATTGAGGATTTCTAAGGCTTTTGGTAGATTTTAAAGAGGTATGATTTTTCCAGCGCACGGAATACTTTATTTCTGAAATGGTGATAATTAAACACACTTAGCCAGTGATATTTGAAACATTGTATTGGAACTCAGAAGAACTGGTTTTCCCATTTGGATTTATAAACTTCCAAAAGTTAGCAGCTGGTCTTCATAAAAGATTTCTTCCAACAGAGCTCTTACATCTTTCTTTGTGTTTTCCTTTCCCACTTCGGCACATTTGTCTTTTTTTCTAGCTGGTCCAGCATTTCTGAGCAACAGTAGTCTTCTTAGCAGCTCTGTTCTGAGGGGGCTTCTTTCCACCCTGACAGGATGGCTTTGCAGTCAGATGAGATGAAGTGGAGTAACCAGCTAGCGTCAGGAAGGAAAAGACTGGCAGAAATGAAATGCAGAGAGAAACCTTAAGTATGATTTGTGAATCCCTCAAATATCTTCATATTGAATCAAAATGCAAATGGGTCTAAATAGGAATGTTTTTGAAAAACGTGTCCTCACGTCTTACATGAATTCCAGCCCAGCCATCTACGAAGCAAATGCCAAAGTTTGTTCTAATTCCGTTATTAAGGTAAAGTTCTGGCCCCACAGCGGGGCATAAGGAATAACGCGGATGACATTGGGAGTTGGAGAGGAGAAGTGAGTTGGGGGAAATCTGAGTGGGAGACAAACCAGGAGAGACTGTGGACTCTGAGAAACAAACTGAGGGTTTTGGAGGGAAGGGGGTGGGTGGTTGGGTGAGCCTGGTGGTAGGCATTAAGGAGGGCACTTACTGCATGGAGTACTGGGTGTGCATAAACAATGACTCTTGGAACACTGAAAAAAACAAATGTTTTTTAAAAAAAGTTCTAACTCCAGGGAAAGCCTTAATGTGATAGTTCTCATAAGAAAAGAGTTAGGATGGACCTGTTGGCCAGGCGTTGCTGATTAGGAAGCTGCCCAATGATGTTCTTTTCACTTTCAGTAGTCTGAAGTAGCCAGTTTAAAGGTTTCAAAAGAGGAAAGCATATGCTTAAAAGAAAATATAAAAGAAGGAAATAAGAATCACCTACCACCAGGCTGGAAATTTTCACTTTTTTAAACAAAGATAGTCCACTGCATAGATGACCAGAATTTATGTCCCCAGTCCTTCATTTGGGGATATATGGGTTGTTTCCAGTTTCTCTAAACAATGCTGAGATGAACAGGTTGTGGCCCCATCATCGTGTCCACTGTTGCGGACTTCAGTAGGACATATGTCTTAGTGCAATCCCTCAATCAAAGGTTTAATACCCATTTCATTTTACTTGGTAGTGTTTTTTCCACACTGGATTCCCCCTTCCACTGTCTTCTGTTTCCCTGTCTCCACTGCTCTGTCAGTCTCCACCTCACAGAACAGATTCGTTTTGTTTTGTTTTGCTATTTGGCTTCCCTTGTTCGTGGCCTATCTATAGACCTATGAGAAACACAGGGGCTTCGAGGAGAGAAGGTAACCATTGATCGTGTACTGTCTTCAGCTGACAACTGACTGTATGTCGCTGCTGGTGCTCACAATGTGCTCAGTTCTTGGGTTTCCTGCCAGATTTTAATGAACTAAAATGTTTTCCGAAATTATGGCTTGAGGTTTCCTGTCCTCCGCCTTCTTCAGAGGGGGTGTTGGCATATCCTTTCAGTTCTTACCTTAGAAATTCCATCTCCTCTTTGAGCCATAAAGCTTTTAATAACGAACTTCAGCTTACTTTCAGGGACTCATCAGCCTCCCAGTAGAGGATCTGATTTTCTGGAAAATTACAATGAAGCAAAGATTTAAGAGAGAGGTAAAGGTAATTCAGTTAATGCAGGAAAAGAGGTAGACTGATTAAATGATTTCTTGAAATAGTATTACCAAATTTCTTCACAGTATTTATTAAACATCTTGTGTGTGTCAATTATATTACATGCTAAATGAATAACCTGGCTTCCTAATACCTTAAACAAGATAAATTACTCAACAGTTCATATATTCTTTTTAGCTCCAGAAATTGCCTGCTCTGTGAATTAATAAATATTAACTCTTGGACTCTTTTCCACATCTGTAATCATAGTTTTCTAGTTGGGAATCTTTTAAAAATGGTCTAGTGCATCTCCTCATTTTGCTGTAGGAGTGTTAGGATCAGTCAGTGTTGAAGACTTCCATGAGTAAATATTATACAGCCTATATTGATAACTCTCTCAATATCTCACACTTCTCTCTGTTGTGTAATTTTTTACTAACTCCAATCTAAAGTTACCATGCTACCATCGCAAGCTTACACCTCTTTCGTCATTAGCAGTGTTGAAATTTGCTCTTAGAAATATGAGCCCTCCATATGGTCGATGTGATTTCCTTCTTGTAATGAGAGTAGAGAAGGCACACACTCACTCGCTGAGTGATGAAACATGGAATAGGAGATGACTCAATAAACATTTTAAAGAATGTTTGCAAAGTGTGATTTTCAAATCTGTGTTGAACTGAAATTCCCAACTTGGTCTCTGCACAACTGTTTTTACTAAGTTGTGTTTTGGTAGAATGCCATTGGTCTCCATTGACAGCCTTCATGAATAACAGCCCAGTGAAACTCACTGCCGCATTTGCCATAAGGAGGACCTCTAGGAAAAAATTAAAAAAAAAAAATCCCATCTGGTCTTCACACCAAGATTATTGTACTTCTTCAGAACAACTGGTTTGTTAAACACAGATCAGACCAGGTTTCCCTGCTAGGCAATTCAAGCCAAACTGTGGCCTCCCCATTAACAAGAGGGGCGACAGCAACCAAGGCCACCATATTGCCTGACTCAAGGCAGTGCTATTAATAGTATGTTCTTTGTGACTGGTGCCTCTGGACTGTGCCCACAGGAGGCCTTGTGCCCGCTGGTAGGTACTTTTAACACCTCATTCTTGATTCTTGCTTTTTTCCCTCATTCTTTCTTTATCCATCTTCTCCCCCTATTTTTAATTTTCATAACAGTGTCACATTCTCTGATTGTATGTAAGCTGCCCAGAGTCCTCTGTGGAAAGAGGCGTGGCAGAAATGAAGAGGCGCAAACCTGTGTTCATGTCGTTACTGTCCTTATCCCTGCCCTGACACCCCACCGGATCCTTAACTCCTGTGGAGGCGGTTGTTTTGGCTCAGATATATGGTTTTTTGATGAGCTGGTGCCTCTGTAAAGTCAGAATATGGCATGTAAGCTCATATGTGAAGTGAGAGTCCAATATAGCTGTAAACATATGGCTCACACTATGAAATGTTCATTTTCCCTTCCCAGGGAGTTCTGAAGAAATGCACATGAACATATGTCCAGGCATAGGATTCCCTGCCAGGTTTTTTTCTTAAATTACGTTTTGACATTTCAGATCATTAAGTGGACACATCTGTCTGCATATGTTTTCCTTTTCAAAAAAAAAAAAATGAGAACATTTATCCAATGACATAGCTCAGCATTCTTCACTTGCCCTGATGTATTCTTTAGTATTCTCAACCTTTAAAATCAGGCAGAAATTGACAGAACTGTGTGCAGTCATTCTGTTAGTGTCCGCATAGTCCCTGGGTATTAAGTGAAAGTAAGAAATTCATTCCCCCCTCCCCCCCTTTTTTAAAAAAGATTTTATTTATTTAAGAGAGAGAAATCACAAGTAGGCAGGGAGGCAGGCAGAGAGGAAGGAGGAAGTAGGCTTCCCGCTGAGCAGAAAGCCCGATGTGGGGCTCGATCCCAGGACCCTGAGATCATGACCTAAGCCGAAGGCAGAGGCTTTAACCCACTGAGCCACCCAGGTGCCCCCCCCCCTTTTTAAGGCATATATCATGTGTAATTCTTAGTAAATCTTTGGTTTAAGGGAAAGAACCTTGAAGTTAGAGTCAAAGGATTCATTTTTAAATCTTGCCTCCATTACTATGAGCAAATTGTACACCCTGATAGAGCCTTGGTCCCCTGATGTAGAAAATGAGTAGCACCAATGCCTGTCCCACCTACGCCAGAGGGCTCCTATGGTACTCAGAGGAGACAGTGCGTGCGTAATTGCTTTGGAAACCGTCAGAGCTGTTAGAAGTGCATTTCCCCACTCTGGGATGAAATGAGATCAGAATAACTAATAGCAAAAACACTATTTATTTGTCTCAGATACTGTCCGTTCTGCTAGAATTTTGCCTCCTTCAGATTCCTCCCACCTGGTTCTGGAAGTCCTCTGGGCTTGTTGAACACATGCTTGGGTTCCTCAGGGGCGTTTGAGTTCCTTCTCTGTGGCTCACTGAGGTGAGAGACTTTCCATAGCCGCTCACACAGCTCGTAGCCTCGCTAAATCCTTGGCCGGAGGCCCTTGAGGCCAGTATTGTCTTCACCAAAGGAACGTCGTCATCCCTGTGTAACCACTCTTGACACCTGTCAACTGTCAAGTTCTCTCCTACGTCATTTCTCAGAGTATCTCACAATGGAGAAAATGCCTTTCACACCCGGTTGGCTTGTCAGGACACTGAATGAGGAGGAGTATCAGCAGGATGGCTGAGAGGGAGGCATTCTCTAAAGCCAGACCTGACTTGACGGTTTCTGTCCCAGACTCTGTACACATTATCTCAGGTTGCCACAGAGACCGCAGGCTGAGGGGCCTGAAGATACTGTCCCTTTCAGGCAGGCTCCGGCTGTTTTGGAGCTGTGCGTTCTCACCATCCCGCGGCTGTGTTTTGAAGATCACTGGCAGATGAGCTGTCATGGCTAATGACTAGACAGCAGTCTCCCACGAACTGTGGGGGTGCCAGGAAACTGGCTACCTCAGAGGAGGTTGGAGAGAATGGGAATGAACACAGATACATGCTTTTCGGAACACCCTGGGTGACAGGTCACAAATGGTCCAGGCAGATCATCTGGGCCTCCTCTTTGTTACATAAACTACACAAAGCAGTGGTATTTACTGGCTCTTTTTGTGGCTTCTTGCCTTAGGAATCAGCTGTGGTGAACTAAAGAGTTTCTGGTCCTTGTTATTCTGCTCTGCCAAGAATTCCACCCCCCTTCCTCTAATACATTAATTGTTTGGACATGAAATAAACTTGTGCACCTCAGCTCTGCCTCAGAAAATGAAATCCATCCCAGGAAAAGTTTCAATGCAGCTACTTGGATAGAATGGGGGGCACTTGTCCTAAAACCTGACACACATAGCAAGCATTTGTGTTTTATTTAGATCAAGCTGACTGGGAGGCTGGGCCTGATGGAGGGTATGGGTATGAGGAGCTAAGCAACCCATTTTCCATTCCTTCGTGCCCATCCTGGTATCCCACCTTCGGATTATGGCACCATATACTATACTCCAAAACAAGTATGGCAAAGCTATATGTTTTCACTTACCTAGTTTAATCCCGAAAGATGGCATACTTGAAAAACTTTTGTAGACCCAACCATTAATTCTGTGTTCATTGATTTTGACTTTTAACCTCAATAGAGAAGCTAAAGGCTTATTATTCTCTTTGTCATTGATACTTAATTCGTTAACGAAGAGAATGTGTGGTACTCTTTGATACAATACAACACTGAGAAGAGGAGTATTCCCAGAAAAGTTTTTGAGATCAAATCAACCAATATGTATTGGGTATTAACATAATACAGGAAAATTCTCTTCTGGCTAAGAGCAAGACTTCTGGCAATCAGCTATGGTGTTTTCATCTTGTAGATGGTTAAGGAGGAATGAGTTCTGTTACTATAGACTTATTTTGACCTTCAAGGGAAGACTGACTAATCAGAGCAATTGATAAGAACATTGAGGAAAAAGAACTAAATCATCTTAGGGCTTCTAATAATTGTGGAAAGGAGCATAAACTCTTAAAGACATTAAAGTAGAATTTTGATAAAATCATTAAATTTTTTTAAAAGCTTCCATTTTATTGTGCCTAGTAAAAGAAAGAATATATTATCAAGAAGGAAATTGTCTACATGGGGATGAGAATAGAGGAGCCAAAGGGGACTTGAGTCAGCCAATTTGAATTTACTCTGTTCAACAAACCCTGCTGGGGACGAAGATGCACAGAGCTCTCAAAACCAGTAAGACTGTCAAGATTCCATGCTCACCAAGCAACATTCCTATTGTAATCAGAATTTGTAGGCAGCTTTTTCTAGTCATGACTAGGCTACATGAAGATTTGTGGATTGTTTTTTCACATCAGTTTAATGTATCAGCCTCCTATTTGGTTAGCTTATGTAATTCTCTTTTAAGCTCAATTTTGTACATTCATAAAAATTAGTTTTAGGACCTTCCAAGTAATACTGGCCTCTGGTAAGGCCACCTCTAGTTCATCTTTTTGTAGCTTCAGCAGTGACCATTGAGGAATATCTCCAGTAATCTCAAATTTTAAGTGATAGATAGTTTGATTGATCAAATGATCATGAAAATCTCTAAGTTTAATTCTGTGGAGACATATGTGTAATGAACTGAAGTTTACCAAAATATCAAGAGTCACATGTTAAACATGGATTATTTAGCAGGAATGATTCTTCTCAACTAGCTAATTCTTAATAATAATAATAAGAAGAAGAAGAAGAAGAAGAAGAAGGTTGGAAGTGTGGGGTGGCAAGCAATTAACTGAAAGGATGTAGGAGTATCTCATGGAGCCTAAGGTCAGGAAGTGTACTTGACTGGACCAGGAAATGAAAAGTTGAGAACCAAAGTCATATGCTCTTCCTTTTTTGCGGTTCATAGACTCTAATCTCTACTTCTTTTTTTCTCTGCTCAGCCCATGCCTCACAGGATCATTCAAGAGCTTAATGGAAACCAACTGGAATCTCAGAAGGTTAAAGTTCAAGGGGTGGGGGTGCCTTTGGCCCAGCTTGGCCAAGTGTGCCCTGTTAGGCCATCCTCCTGTGCCAGGATACTTCTACTCAGTAACTGTTATTTAGGGAGACTTTCAAAGAAGTGGACCTTGGGCAGGATTGAGTGATGGGTAGCTTTCAGAGAAGCAGGAGACATTCCAGAAATGCATCCCCAGTGGTGTCTGCCGAAGATAACTAAACAAAAATAATTTAAAAAGTCTGTTTGGAGTAAAATAAAGAAAAAAAACAAAAAGAGTAGCCAGATGATTCAGGCATATTATGTGGTTTTACATATGAGAAAAAAGAGACATGTGTGTACTCTTATTTCTTTCTTAGATGCATGAGTGATCTCCATATTGAAAGTTTTATAACAACATGGTAAAGAGGGAATTAAATTCCAAAACAGTGCGCATGGAATAAGGAAGCACCTAAATACATTAAATTTTTGAGGCTTTTAATAGCCTCTTCTAGGGGCGTCTGGGTGGCTCAGTTGTTTAAGCATCCAACTCTTGATTTTGGCTCGGGTCATGATCTCAGGGTCATGAGATCTAGCCCGTGGCAGACTCTGTGCTCAGTGAGGAGTCTGCTTAATATTGTCTCTCGCTCTTCCTCTGCTCCTCCCCCCAACTTGCTCGCGTGCTCTCTTACTCTCTCTAAAATAAATAAATCTTTAATAAATAAATAAATCTCTTGTAGCACCAGATACTGAGGAACTTACCCCATGAGTCTGAGAGGAAGTGCTGTCAATAATCCAGAAGTTTTGGGGCGCCTGGGTGGCTCAGTGGGTTAAGCCTCTGCCTTAGCTCAGGTCATGATCTCGGGGTCCTGGGATTGAGCCCCACATCGGACTCTGCTGGGTGGGAAGCCTGCTTCCTCCTCTCTCTCTGCCTACCTCTCTGACTATTTGTTGTGATCTCTCTCTGTCAAATAAATAAAATCTTTAAAAATAATGATAATAATAATAATAATAATCCGGAAGTATTGTGAAGAAAGCTGGAGGTGGGAAAATAGTTCCTTGCACTTTCCAGAGAGGAGAGAGAAAGTTTGCTTCTGGAAACTTGGCACTGATATACTACTGTTAAGATCCCAGGAACTGGAACCAAGATGGTGGCTCCCATGGATCTGGAGTTAAAGAAGGCCTTCAGTTTCAAGCCAAAGTAATTAACACTCAACAGAAGGTGAAGCTTGCAGACATACAGGTTGAACAGGTAAACAGAACGAAAAAGCATGCACATCTTACAGATACAGAGATTATGACTTTGGTAGATGAGACTAACATGTATGAAGGTGTAGGAAGAATGTTTATTCTTCAGTCCAAGGAGGTAATTCACAGTCAGCTGTTAGAGAAACAGAAAATAGCAGAGGAAAAAATTAAAGAATTAGAGCAGAAGAAATCCTACCTAGAGCGGAGTGTGAAGGAAGCTGAGGACAACATCCGGGAGATGCTGATGGCACGAAGGGCACAGTAGGAAATCTCTAGCAGAAGCTTCCTGCCCCCTCCCATTCCTGGCAAGGGCAGAGGGGCCCATGTGGGGAAACAGCCTCTCTTCTACCCTGACGGACTTTTTATTTGGATGATCTGGTAAACCTATATTTTCTTCTTCACCCTGATTCCCTTTCAGATCCCAGCTCTGTATTTTTTATCCTGGCTCTGTCTGTCACCCCTACCCAGAACACTCTTCTCCCCTAGGGGTGAATCACTAACTCCCAGGAGAGGGAAGATGGGAGCCAGGACAGACAGGGGAGCTCTGCCCAAGCCTATTACTCTGTACGTTGCTTAGACCAATAAAAGGCATCTGTCCCCCCACCCCCAAAAAAAAGATCCCAGGAGCGATCACTTATGCATACTTAGAAAGTAACCTTCACTAGGTACCAGCTTGGGTTTATGAAAAGGAATCAAACTAACAGCAATTATATCTTAAAAAAAAAAAAAAGTTTATACCAGTGGACCAGGAGACTGTGTGATACCTAATTCATCTTGATGTAGCTGCATATCTGAGTCAAGTTTTCAGATCCTTGTGGACCAGGTAAAGAAATGTAGTGTGAAATATGGTGCAGTTAGATGAAATTGATGGGTAGAGTGATAGCAGCCTCTCAAGGATTACACATAGCTTTCAGGCACTGTATTTGACCTTCTCATATTTGTCCATATAAACAGTGGATACAGAGATAGAAATCATACTAATTTCAGTCTTCCACATAAAAAAACAGGAGGAATGGTTGTATATACCAATTGACAAAATCCTCAAAGAGAGCAGATCCTGCTGGAACATGTACCCAAGCCAAAAATGTAAAATGCGATAGGTGTAAACACGGTGCTTTATGTGGCGTTCAGCTGCAGAAACACAGAATGAAAATGAGAAACATTAGAATGAATGAAATGAAAAACATTAGACTTAATGCTAATCAGGCGAGAAAAGTTGTAGGGGTTTGTGATCTAACAGTATGATATGGTTGCAGAAAAATATATCCAGTGCCAGTGTAATTTTAAATTGCTTTTGTAAAGGATTCTTATCCAGAGTAAGGGTTGTCATAGTGCACCTTTATGGTAGCAAGTCCACATCTGGATTATAGCAGGCTTTTCGGGGAACAACATTGACAGAAAGGAGCATATTCAGAGAATGGTGATCAGGAAGCGTAACTTATAAATTTCTTTGATGCTTTCGTTCTTCATCTCGGTGTGTGTAATGAACTGTAGGAAGACATTCTACCATAGCATGTTCTCAAGGAGCTTACTTCGTGTCATTTCAGTCAAAGTGCATGGATCCTGAATACCGGGGTAAAATCCACCCCCCCAGTCTGTTGACTTGAGCGATTTGGTTTAACAGTGGTAATTCTCCTTTCATTGAAAATGTATATTGGTTTCTGAATGCTAAGTTAAATTTTATATTCTACATTACTAATTTATTCAGCCATTGGGTGTCAGCACTGTTTCATGTAAATCATAAGCAATTTTCTACTTTATCATGGGAATGAGCAAAAAAGGTTTTAGATGGAGACAGGAAATATCCCTAGTTTATTTAAAAGTAAAAGTAGATAATTTTAAAAAGTGTTCCCCAAATTGAGGGTTTGTTTCCCATGCCTAAAAAAGCATGTGGATGCATGTGTGAACACACACACGTACACTCTACCATAGATCAATGATAGTCTATATGGATTACAGGGCTTGGCAGCCTAAGAATGTTGTGTTTTTCATACTCTGCTGAATTAGATATTATTTATTGATAAAGTCTAAGTACAACAAAGCCATATATCATGTTACAGACCTTAAAAACATAGCTGGTACAGAGAATACAAGTGAATTATACATAGGTATTTCACTTTTGGTTTTGAAATCTACTTTTTTAAGTTATAGAATAACAACCATGAGAATTTTTATTCCCATCCTTTCTTCTGATCCCCAGGACCTGGCCCACATTGTCGCTATGATCATACTTTGTTAAATAACTTTAAGAATAAGAGTAGCTTTAATCACTGCAAACCTGTAATCTGAATATGAATTATTTGTGACCTTGATTTGTCCTTGACGTTAGAGGATTTATAAGCTGTCTTGGAAAATGAAGCGCCGGAGAGCAGAAATTAGCCAAAAGTCTATAACAAAACCCACCCCTTTAAATGTGGCATTCTTGGTTCAGCTGACCTTGCTTCTCATTCGAACTTATAAACTCTACACCAGTAAAGTGAGGGGAATGATGCAAAATAGGGGGTTTTACCTCAATACCTTGGGTGCTTCTTTCAATACTAAGGCTTATGTATATTATGAGCTCTATTTCCGTATGCTCCAGGCAGTGGACTTACCTCACAATGGGAAGTCAGAGAAGCTGCCCAAGAGCTAAACTTCCTCCTGAACCTGCATTCAGGCTGATGGTGGCCAATGAAAGCTAGTCATTAAAGGGAACCCAATCTGCATTGGCGTAAAGGTCTCCTTTGGGCTAGTGTCCTGTCAGCCTGAAGTTCATATTCCCTCTCTGGGCTGTTTCTTCTCCACAGTGTCTCATCTCTTCCTTTCCTTTCTTCTGTCACATCCAGGTGATAGGACAGTTTTGCATTCTTGAGGTGTTGTGGGCAGCTCTGGACTGTTGACCCTCCATCTCTGCTGCCTCCTCCTGTCTTCCCAGGTGTATTGACCTCTTTTTTCATTTGCTGCTGAAGGAACCCCTGTTGTAGTAACTTCTTGTCAGTTCTCCTGCTCTCCTTGGGATGGATGGCCCCTTCCCCACGTGCCCCACTCCAGGGACTCATCTCCATTTTGGCTTTCACTGGCACTGTGGATCCTCTGAACCCTGAGGGCCAGTCCCTGGCTTAAGCCTTCGACGCCATAGCTCTGCTACATATCATCTTACCCCTTCCCATAGTGACTATTGGCAGGCCCCTAGATCTTAACGCTCGGCTGCCTTCTGTACTCCCACTGGAAGCATGTGGAAATACCAAGCTCTCCGGTTCCATCCTAGAGCCAAGGGAGACTGCAAAGAAGAGGTGGGAAAGGGGATTGTGTTTAACCCTCTCTGCCTTAGTACACCTCAACATTATTTCTGTTCTGTGCCACAACCATACCCTGCTGGTGATCTCCTGCTCAGGTTCAGAAATGGAGGCCAAGCACACATCCTTTCTTCTATCTGCTTTCATTCCCATCTTGTTCCCTCCAGTTTTTCTATCCCTCGCTACTAATAATGCTTTTCCTTCCCCTTTCTGTGGAAGAGGAATGTCCCCTCCTCCACTGGCCATGTGGACTTGTTCTTGAGGGTACCTCAAATTAGAAGGGTTGTAGGGGGGAGGGTGGACATGACCGAGAAAAGAGAATGCATCCAGAGGTCTTCCAAAAATATCCTCAGAGCAACTGAATAAATATTTATGGAGCAACTATTTTGTGTTAGATTATGGTGAGCAAAACAGATGAGACTCCTGTCCTTTAATGAGCATACACCCTTGAGCATTTTATAGGAAAGATGCCTAAGCAAAGGCATGGAGGTATATGCACAAGGATGATCATTGTAACATTAATTTTAGAGTCAACTGAAATGTCCATCAATAAGGAAATGGTTAAGCCATACTGTGGAATATTATGCAGTAGTTAAAAAGTTAAAGAGATAATAAGATAAATCTGTACATAATCACATGAAAGAAGAATTTATACCTACTTATCTGAATATATGTTGTGTGTTGTGTATATATACACATACACATTTATACGTCTGAGTGAATATAAGAAAATTTCAAAAATACACAGCCAGGGGTGCCTGGGTGGCTCAGTGGGTTAAAGCCTCTGTCTTGGGCTCAGGTCATGATCCCAGGGTCCTGGGATCAAGCCTGGCATCAGGCTCTCTGCTCTGTGGGGAGCCTGCTTCCTCCTCTCTCTCTCTCTCTTTCTCCCCCTCTGCCTGCCTCTCTGCCTACTTATGATCGCAGTCAAATAAATAAATAAATAAATAAAATCTTACATAGATGGGGAGAGGTAAAGGAGGGAGCTTTCACCTTCGTACACTTCTGTATTGTACAAGTTGTATATTGCTTTGGTTATTTTTGAGACAGGGAAAATATACACCAAGAGTTGTTAACTGTCACACAATCTAAACATCTTTGGAGTTATTTCTGAACTGTATGTAGGCAAGAGGGGATGAAAAGATGAGACAGCACACTCTATTCCAGCTCTCTTGTCCCCTTGTCCTATGGAGGAAGGCAAGGTAGCGTGCCCAGACCTTTAAACTGTCTCCACGTGCAGCTCTCCCCAGGACAGTGATGGTGTCCCTCAACGTACGCTGTCTCCTGACTTCACTCTACCTCTCCCCGTTCCCCTTCAGTCCCTCTGTGTTTTCAGCTCCTTTCTCTTCCATTCAAAGTCCCCGTTTGCTCATTTCCCCAAGTTGTCATCCGTTTTTAAAGATTTTATTTATTTGGTTTAGAGAGAGAACAGCGTGGGCAGGGGGAGGGGCAGAGGGAGAGAGAGAGAGAATCTGAAGCTGACTCTGCACCGAGCACAGGGGCTGACCTGGGGCCCAGTCCCATGACCCTGAGATCCCCACCACAGCCGAAATCAAGGAATCAGAGAGTTAACTGCAACACCCTGGTGTCCCCCAAGTTGTCATCTTCTGCCTTAGAAATCAGCAAGTCCCAAATGTCCTACCATGTCTTAAATATTTTCACATCTCTGGTGTTTGTTACAAATCAAAACTGCTGTCTGTGCTCTCCGGTTCTGTTGCTTTAAACTCAGTGGTTCTACTCAGAGAAAGAAAAAGGTTGCCTGAACTTACATCGGGGTTAGAATTTGTTTGGGGGACTGTTATCCCTACCCATTTAAAATTAAACCTGTGGGGCGCCACAGGTTTAATTTTAAATCGCTAAGTCAGTTAAGTGTCTCAGTCAGTTAAGTGTCTGCCTTCGGCTCAGGTCATGATCCTGGGGGTCCTGGGATCGAGCCCCACATCGGGCTCCCTGCTTTTCCCTCTCCCTCTGCTCCTCCCTACTGCTTGTGCACTCGCACACACTCTTTCTCTCTCTCTGTCAAATAAATAAAATCTTTTTTAAAAAATTAAATTAAATTAAACCTATGTGCCCAGATTGGTTTCTCTCCAGAAACGCTCATCACATCTTTCAAGATACGCATTCTTCCACTACTGTATTTTTTAACTCGTTCTGAAAGAGCATTCGCCCATCTCAACTTTGGGTTACACTAGAAAGCCCTCTTGGTTTAATCTGTTGCTAGATGCTGCCACACTGCACTACTCCTTCCCCATTTCTGGGGCCATCTCCTCGCTGCAGAACAGAACATAACAGTATGTTCCATGGATGCCTTGTATGGAGATGATACTTGGTTTCATCCTCAATTCTTAGATCTTAGGTCAGTTTTTAGCCATTCATACATAGGTAGAGCTAGTATTTTTTTTTTTTCATTTGTTTTATGCTTAACAAGATTCTTCTAAATTCAAGATAGCCTAGGTTTATTTCCTGTCTTCATTACTTACTAGCTGTATGATCTTAGATAAATCATTTCTGAGTCTCAGTCCCCTCGTCTGTAAAACAGAGACATTTATAATTCTGACCTCAGAGTGAGTGGTATTGGGAGATTAAATAAATTAATAAAAGTAAAGCACGTAGAACATTTCCAGGCATATAAGAAGTTGATATTTGTTATACTGCAAATGCCCTTCTTTGTAACTTTTCCTCTTTAACTTGTGTTTATCTTTCATATTTTAATTAATGATACAGATCTTCCAAATTCTTTTTTTTTTTTAAAGATTTTATTTATTCATTTGACAGAGAGAGGCACAGTGAGAGAGGGAACACAGGCAAGGGAGGTGGGAGAGGGAGAAGCAGGCTCCCTGCTGAGCAGGGAGTGGGATGATGTGGGGCTCTATGGGACCCTGGGATCATGACCTGAACCAGAGGCAGATGCTTAAGAACTGCCATCCAGGCTCCCCACTCGTCCAACTTCTTATAGTATCTATATCATATGCGCATGATTCATTCTTGTGCTTTTATCTTTCCTCCTTACTCTCTCCCCACTTTTTGAGGGTCAGTACTTTTTTTTTTTTTTTTTTAATCATCTTTCTGGTCTCACCCTCAAATCACTGACTGTAGGAGTCCTCCCTGACCATATGTGTTGAGGCTAGGTGAGGTCCATCTGTCATATATACCCTGGTTTTTGCACCAACACACTCAGGGAAAATACAGGTATTTGTTTTGCATCTTGATTCCCCTGTAGGACCATGGCTTCGGAAGGGCAGAAACCATGGGGAACCCCCTCAATGCGATAGCCCTAGGGCCTTGCTTAGAGAGCATGGGCGTAATAGGTAATTAATACTTGTTTAATGAGAAAATGCAGATGTAGGAAATTGGACTTAAATGGATTACCGGACTCAGTCTGCATTTCTACAGAAACCTCTAAAAACATAGATAATTTAGAACAATTTTGAAAGGAAAATAAACACCTAAGAAAAGGCTGTTTCCATCTGTATTGGGTCAGGCCCCATTTTAAAAAACAGTTACTATTCTAAATGCTGGGATAGGTTATCAGGCTGATAATGTTAATTATTGCTCTCATGGTTTTAAATTTAATCTTGGAAACAAGCTTATTTACTTCAAGAAAAGCTTTGGGGTTAAAAAATAAACAAAAATAAATGTGCATTAATATATACACATGTATGTATATATCTGTATAATATATAGATATTTTGTGAAACTCATTGAACCTTCTCTTGCTCCTTGAATATCTATCAGGCCCTGGTTGGACTCTCCTTTCAATTAGAAAAAGACTTTTGGGAACTTTATTCCTATTACAGTTGTTTCAAATAATTTTGTGTAGACACATGAAAAAATACTTCACATCAGTGTCATTGGGGAAATACAAATCAAAACCACAATGAGATACCACCTTATGTCAGTTAGGATGGCTAAAATTAAAAGACAGGAAACAGGTGTTGGCGAGGATGTGGAGAAAGGGGAACCCTCTTACACTGGTGGGGGGAATGCAAGCTGGTGCAGCCACTCTGGGAAACAGTATGGAAGCTCCTCGAGAAGTTAAAAATAAAGCTATCCTATGACCCAGCAACTGCACTACTGGGTATTTACCCCAAAGATACAGATGTGATGAAAAGAAGGGGCACATGCACCCCAATGTTCATAGCAGCATTATGTCCATAATAGCCAAACTGTGGAAGGAGCCAAGTTTGTCCTTCAACAGATGAATGGATAATGAACATGTAGTTCATATAAACAGTGAAATATCACTCAGCGATCAGAAAGGATGAACACCCACCATTTGCATCACCATGGATGGTACTGAGGGTATTATGCTAAGTGAAATAGGTCAATCAAAGAAAGATAATTATTACATGGTTTCACTCATCTGTGGAATATAAGAAATAGCACAGAGGATTATAGGGGAAGGGAGGAAGAATTGAATGGGAAGAAATTGAAGGGAGACAAACCATGAGAGACTCTGGACTCTGGGAACAAACTGAGGGTTGCAGAAAGGGAGGGGGGTGGGAGGATGTGGGAACCGGGTGATGGGCACTAAGGAGGGCACGTGATGAGATGAGCACTGGGTGTTCCATGCAACGAATGAATCGTTGAGCACTACATCAGAAACTAATGAGCCACTCCATGTTCGCTAATTGAATTTAAATTAAAAAATAAAAATAAAACAATAAAATAGCTAAATATCCTTTAGCTAATCTAATAACTAAACCTTACTAGAACCTTTAAAATTCATCCAACACTAATTTTTTTAATGTCTGCTATTCTGCTATATGCCACAAGTCAGCCTATTTAATAGGTTTTGTTGTTTTTGTTGTTGTTTTGTTCTGAATGTTTTAACCGTATTAGAGTGGTACAGCTTTCAAACACAGCTACCTAGTGGTTTGTACACGGCAAGTGAAACAAATCCTTTGCACTAGAAACTCAAGTTTTAAAAAGAAAAATAAACTGAGATCTAAGTCATGGAAAAAAACAACTCAGCCCTGATAGCTGTAAATAATATCTGACACATCCCCAGCTGGGAAGCACATACCCAGAAATTAATTCTCTTTATCCACACAGCAAGTGTCAGTTGGTTAGGAAGGAGCTCTATCGATGAGTCTCTGCATCTCATAGCATCTTCTCTCTTCTGTTTTGTGCTTCTGTTAAGACACAAAAGGTTGTGTCTCATTCACTAAGGTCGGTTAAGTCAATGATATTTAATTCAATCAGAAAACATAATCATAGTAGGTATGGAACCCTGCGTTATACATTTCCTCTAAGTAAACACGGTGAAATTTTCCTTTTGCAGGTGCAAGTATTGGCATTATGATGAAAACCTGCTCACTTCCAGTGTTGTCATTGTCTTCCATAACGAAGGATGGTCAACCCTCATGAGAACAGTCCACAGTGTAATTAAAAGGACTCCAAGGAAATATTTAGCAGAAATTGTGTTAATTGATGATTTCAGTAATAAAGGTAATGGCTATAGAAAATTGACATTTTGTCTATGAAATAAGTTAATTAGGAACAATTATAAAATGTAATTTTAAAATTAATTAGCCTTTAAAAATTAATAATTAGCATCCCTTGACAGCATCTGTTACCAGCAAGTTGGCCATGTGCCAAGCATTGTGTATGGATTATTTTGTTTAATCCTGACAATAATCCTTGAGGCGGAAGTTGTTATCATCCTTATTTTACACTCGAGGCTCAGAGATGTTAAGTAACTTGCCAAACACCACAGAGATAGTAGTTAACAGATGCATCCAAATCTACAGGCTCATAAATCTGTGTGCTTAGGTACCATCTTACATGTTACCAATTTTCCGGGTCTTAGATTTTATAAAAATTTGGTTTTGGAGATGATTTACTGAAAGATCAAAAAAGTGTAAGTGTGTGTATGTTGCAATGCCACCTGATGTTCCATTCGTGGTTGTCAAAGTGACACCCACATACCTGTTTAATAGTCTGTATTTTGCACTTGAACAGTGATGCAAATATGGAATTTGACCAGAAACCGTGGGCCATTGTTATTTATAATACAAAGTAGCTACTGGAGCTTATTTTGTTCTATATTTGATGTAGTACATTGACTAAAAGGAAATTGTATTTTATTTTTTATTCTTTTTAAGGAGTCAGCTCTTATCATTAGGGAGGTATTGCGTAGTCTTGGTTCAACTTGGCAAGACAGAGATTTGAGTGGTGGTTTTCCAGATAAGTGGGTTTTTTAAATTAACATTTTTTTCTTTAAGTAGATCCATTATTGTAAGCTGAATGTATCTTCTTAATGGCACAAGTATGAGAAGATAGATAATGCTATAGTTCACATCCAAATCAGCATGCTAAGTAAAAAATGTAATTGTGCTGCAGAAACCCAGATCTGGATATTTACTTACTCCTCTTTGCCTGTCATAAAACTGAGTTGAATTTTTTGAATATTGAATAAAACTGAGTTGAATTTTTTGAATATTGACCGAAGAGCTCAGGCTACTCGATAACAGCAGGATATTTGCTTTTTGACAAATAAGTTTTGCGGAGAGTTTTTGTGTACAAGTAGTGATACCACTGAATATATTCAGCGCAGACAGAACATGGGTAGCATGAAAATACCATTCAGAACAGCTTTACAAAAAAGCTTTCTCCAAAACTTCATTTGTAACTCTTGCAGTCTAGATAAACCTCTGCTGTTTTGGCAAAGACATGACCAGAATCTTGATCTTGTATACATGCGTTAGCACAGAGAAGAAATAGAAATATGGCCGATTTCCTTTCCCAGTCATTTTTATACAACTAATCACTTTTTTCTAACTAATCACCTATAATTACACTAAAGAATGTAAACTTTAAACTTCTTAGTCCTGTCAAATGCCCTTTCACTTAGACATCTTATCTTGGTTGCAATTTTCTATGATAGGAGTGTTTTCATTAAGGAACACATTCATTGAGACACATTCCTGTCTCAAGCTAAATATTTGAAAATAGGTTTTAAAGTAATCCTCTTGGTATCGACAATATTTTAGATTTAGGAAAACCTACATCTACAAAAATAACTGAGAAATCTCATGTATGTGGTTATGCTGTTTTTAAGAAGCCCTGTGTTATTAATACAAATAGAAGCTTAGCATATCCTTAAAAAAAAAGTGAAGAAATACTAAAGTATGTTTCCCATCCTAAAATAGCTGTTTGGCTTCGAAAAGGAGCACAAAATTTTAGACTTCAGGTTATTGTCCATTTTACCTTAGTATTTTGGTGATCAGTGTTTCTGTTGTTGTAAACCTCTAATATTCAGTCTCTTATAACACATTTTAACAGCAATCAAGTGCACGGCCCGCTTCACTTACAGAGTACAGTAAAGCATTTGTTGGGGTTATACTCTTGAACAGAGCTACAGAAAGTCTATAACTTTCCCAATTTCAAAACAACCTTAAAATTTGTCAGTCCTGGCCTGTGAGTGGGAACATGGTTTGTTCTTTGAGTTATAATTTTTTTTTTAATGACAAAATACTAGGATAATACCTTGTAGAGGAGCTGGGTGCTCATACTATCTGGGTTTCTGGAAAATACAGTGTCCTCTCTAAACAAGGTGTGGGACCTTGAAATAGAGCATGTTCCTGCATGCATGTATGTCAGGCAGCTTGAGGCTAAGTGAAGCTGAGGTCAAATGGGCTCCACACTCTCAGTGGCTTGTAACCACAAGGACTGTATCATTCCCTGGCTCCTATTGCGTGTTTTCTGTGGGTCAGCCCAGCTCTGCCCCACATCACCATTGCATGGCAGCCTGATCTCAGACATTTCCTGCCTTGTGCAGGGAGAAGCTAATGGTGAAGCACTGATTTTAGCCCTTGTGCTCACAAGTGCCTCACGTCATTTTGTCCCCATCTCACGGACCGTGGCGAGGTATATAGTCTGGCTTGCCCCCAGCAGGTTGGAAAGAATAAATAATCCCCAATTGTGAGCATTCTTAGAATCTACCACAGCGCGGATCCCAAAGAAGCCAGAAGTCATTTGATTGACCAACCGATCTGTTGGCTCACCTGAACTAAGAATCTACATTTGGAAAATAGGCTATCAGCTCATTTCTGGCCATAGCAGTTTATTTTAGATTTATGTAGATTGCATAGCCCAAAGAACACCAAAATGCAATTCAGAAAGACTTTCTAAAAAGCAGTTTAGGATTGGGACACCTGGGTGGGTCAGTCAGTCAAGAGTCCAACTCATGATTTCAACTGTGACGGGGATCTCAGGATTGCGAGTTCAAGCCCCGTGCCGGGCTCCCCGTCAGTGGGGGGTTTGCTTGAGATTCTCTCTCCTCCTCACCCTCTGCCCCTCTCCCTGTTTTCTCTCTCTCTCTCAAATAAATAAATAAAATCTTTCAAAAAAGTAATTTAGGATTGTTACTGAGATGAAAAAAAATCAGAAGGTAAGATTTAAAAACAAAACAAAACAAAAAATCACTTAAATTGATGAGAAAAGTACCCAGATTTCTCTAGGAAAAAAATATAATTCAGCATAAGAATTTTATTTGTAATACTCATTAAAACTGGATGCCAAAATAGAAAAAGGTGGATTTTTTTTTCTTCTCAATTCTAAATACCTGTATATAGATGTATTTCTAATTATAAGCTCCCTAAAAATGAGTCAAGTATTAAGTATATAGCCTGATTTGACTACTTAAGCACCAGCACATCATGCAGTCGAGCTAATGGGGCACCTGGGTGGCACAGTCAGTTTAGCTTCCAACTCTTGGTTTTGGCTCAGGTATGATCTTGGGGTCCTGGGATCGAGCCCCACACTGGGCTCTGCACTCAGGGCGGAGTCTGCTTCAGTTTCTCTCCTCCCTTCCGCATGCCGTCCCTTCCCCCGCACATGCTCTGTCTCACTCAGTCGCTCGCAAATAAATCTTTAAAAAATAAATAAATAAAGCCTTTGTTGTTGTTGTTGATGTGTTCATGGTCCAAAATTTTAAACAACTTAAAAATATTTTTTGTGTCCCCAAGAAACATCTTTAGAGATCCAAGATCTCTGTGGCTATGATGGGTCAATTTCAGGGGCTCATAGTGACACAAATAAAAACTACTCTAGCACCTGGAAAACCAAGGTAGAAATTTTGGCAAATGTGTCTTATTTTTCTAACAGTTTTCTCCACCAGATTGTAAATAAATACATGTATGTTTATTCGTTATATCTAAATATTACATTTAAATATTCACTTATGCATATATGTTTTTATATGTATATCCATATATATGGATATACATACATACATACATACATACTCTCGTCGATACCCAAAATAAAGAGAAAATCGTATTCTTTGATTATTATTTGATAACTTGATGTGAACTATATAACACCAAGACTGCAACCCTGAATGCTGATCACAGCGGGAGGAAGATGGCCAAGAAACAAATGTTAACCTATACCTTGTGTAGACGCCAGTAAAGTCACGTAATGTTACTTATAGTCAGTGTATCTTCAGAAATCTGGAGACTTCTCTTCTGCCGAAGCAAACAAAATGTTTGCCTTAAAGCTTTTAGATATGACATTAAAAAATTGTGAATTTTTTATAAAAACGGTTTCCATGTCAGCTAGCCTAGTCATCATATATTTAATGTTTGGAGAAATCTTTGATAACTCTCAGGCTAACCAGTTCTCTGTAGGTGTATTAAGCTCAAATATTAATTCAAATAATGCACATTACCTGAGTTTCCCACAAACGTTCAGTCTGTTTCAAATTGACTGCCCAAAGGACCTGTTGCCGATTCCTGTTCCTTGAAAAAAATTATAGTCTGACTGGTTTATAGACATCAATGTAATTTGTAATGTTGATTGAATTTTTTTATTCATAGAACACTTAAAAGGAAAACTAGATGACTATATTAAGCTGTGGAATGGCTTAGTGAAGGTATTTCGAAATGAGAGAAGAGAAGGTTTGATTCAAGCACGAAGTATTGGCGCCCAGAAGGCCAAACTTGGACAGGTAGGAAACGTCGGATATTTACCTTTTCATCATCTTGGATTTGCTAAGTAAACGATCATGTATGTTTTAAAGTACCCTTCGGATGTTGGGTTTTTTTTTTTTTTAATTGAAATGAAAATGCTGGCTAGATTAAACAGATAACTTGTATATCAGAAGGACTCTCATGCTGATTTATATTTCCATCTAGTTTTAAATTGTGTGTGACACACGATGTGCCAAATATGAGGAATGTTCTTTCACCTGCCTCTTTTCTTTAAGGTTTTGATATACCTTGATGCCCACTGTGAGGTGGCCCTTAACTGGTATGCACCACTGGTAGCTCCCATTTCCAAGGACAGGTAACATTACCTTGCTTTCTTTTCTTTCCTGGGGGAACAGTAAACCTTGTCGTAGAAGGACAAATCATCTTCTCATTCTTCTGATTCGTTTCCCTCAGCGCCTCAAGCATTGAGGAGGAGCATAAGTGCTCCTTCAGCTCGTTGTGTCCAGGGGTGGGGGCCCGCCCAGCCTTGGGGGTGACTCAGACGCAGGCAGTCAGGCATTTGGGATGAAAAGCCAAGGGGGTCTCACTCAAGAATGGTCTTGTGGTCAGGTTATTGAACAGACATCCTCTAGCTCCAAGAAGCCTTCTCAAAGAGTAACATTAATGGCTCCCTCTACCCTGTGGTAATGGTTCTAAAGCCTGAAGGCGCACGCTCTGAAATTACACTTATTGGTTTTTTATGCCCTTTTGAATTATTACTTCAGACCAGCTGTGACACATGTCAAGGCTTCGGGTTCCTATGGAAACTCTAAAGTTTAGAAATCGACAGCTACTCCATGGAATGTGTCAGTCGCCGTTCCATTTACATGTCTGAAATGTCTAAATGTCTGAACAGTGGAAGGCAGCATCAGTCTCCCAGTTCCAGAAGCCTTTCCTGCTTTTAGTCCAGAATTCTGACTATTTCAGAATCGGGCAGGGGGGGAGATATGTCCCTGTGGTGAATAATATGAGTCAAAGGGTGAACTTTGGGGGATTTAAGCATCAGAGGGTTTGGTGTGAAGGCCAGTCATAAACATTTTTCACACGCTGTTTTAATCCTCACGGCAGCCCTGCAAGGTAAATATTATTAGCTCCATGGTACTGAAGAGGATATTGAAGCCTAGAGAAATTAATTGATTTGCCCTGATTCAAGCAGCTAATAAACTATCAAACTGAGATCTCTCTAGGACACTTTACACTATTTATTTAGAAATCTGAGAATCATGAGAAGTGAAGAAAGATAACACACCTTCCCTCTCCAGGTGAAAACTGGCAGTCTCCAGGCACGGTGAGGAAGTGGTTTTCTGCAGGGTCCACAGCAATCCCACATCTACCCCACAGTGACCCCCACCCCCACTGTCCCCTGGGAATCCACCATCTGCAGAGAATAAAGCAGCTGGCTTGAATCTAGTCCCCCCACATCAGAATTCTAAGCCCTGGAGGTTTTTCTCTTCTCTTTGGTTTCTAAGCCTCTAAAAAGCACCTTAACATGGTTATGAAAGCTGCAGTCTCTGTTTCAGGAAATGCATTTTAAAATCCTGTCTGACAAAGATGACCATTAAAACAAGCTGGGTGCAAAATTATCTTTGCAGGCTTAATCATAACTGGTCTTATAGGAGTAGCATTTTATGAAGCCCAAATAAGAGGTATTTTTTGCTTTGCATTCTCAGGCCACTACTTAAGTTCTTCAGCAGGTTTTGAGTGATTGTTTTTCTCTTTTTAAAAAACAGGAATACAATACTGTACTTTTTTTTTTTTTTTTTTTTTTTTTTTTTTTTTTTTTTGCTGTGACAGCTGTTTATTGCAATTAAAGGAACAGGAAAAGATCCTGATGCACTCAAGGAACAGAGACAGATTTTCATAATAAGTTTTTCCAAAGGAATACAGAGTTGGGAGAACCGCTGAGTATGTAGCTGGTATTATTTCTGTACACACACACACTCACACATGGTCACACGCACATTCACGCACATTTACATTTATATTCATATTCATTTTTATTTAATGGAGAAATAAGGAGGGAAAATAACAGCCAGGAAAATCTTGTAAATAATGCAAAAATTACCAGGAGAAAATTGCTCATACGACCAAAGTAAAAATGAGAAAGCGCTATCAAGTTCAAAGACACGGCTCTTTGTCCCTGACATTTGTCTGTAAGCCAAGGGAACAGTCTGCTGCATCTTTCCTTCACAAAAAAAGGGCTCCTTGACTTTTAAAGACATTCATTCAATTTTCCATCAGGTATTAAAATCTTCCAATGCAAAAAAAAAAAAAATCAATAATAAAAAGAGACAATATAGTTAGGCATGCTAAACTAGTCAGTTTTGGGTTCTTAAACGCTTTTTCATTTTCTGTAAATGTTTCAGAACTACATGTACTGTGCCTCTAATAGATTACATAGATGGGAATGATTATTCCATTGAACCGCAGCAAGGTGGGGATGAAGATGGTTTTGCCAGAGGGGCCTGGGACTGGAGTTTACTATGGAAACGTATCCCTCTAAGCCACAAGGAAAAGGCCAAAAGAAAACATAAAACTGAACCTTATCGGTAAAGATTGCTACTTTATGTTCTTATGTGGAATGTCTATCTAAGTACTTTTTTTTTTCCTTCCCCATGTGCTTGTATAAATATGTGGGTCCACCATACATACCCTTGCATTTCATCTTTGCTGCCATCATCAACACAATACAGAACCATTTGCACTGTGCCGATTATAGATGTCATAAATGGCAACACATATGAAATTGTACCCCAAGGGGGTGGTGACGAAGATGGGTATGCCCGAGGAGCATGGGATTGGAGTATGCTCTGGAAACGGGTGCCTCTGACCCCTCGCGAGAAGAAAATGAGAAAGACAAAAACTGAACCATATCGGTAATCACTAAATCACTTCCATGTTTTTCTTTTCTCCAGTGGCTGCTAACATATTAACCTCTTGCCAAGCTAAAAAGTTTGTTATTAGAACTGTAGTTGCTATCGCAGATTCTGTAAGAGTTTTTTTCCCTTGCATTATTTCCGAGGTTTGAATTCACATTTGCTTCTTTGTAATTGTTTTTTTCCCTAAATGCAAGCTTCATTTGTTGGGGCGGGGGGGGAATCTAGGGATGGGGTTATATGGCATTGGTTTCAAATAGAAGTAGAAAAAAGCTTTGCCCTTCCGTCCTAGTAGAGTAGACATCAAATTGTATTCTTTTGGCCATAGTTTCATTCTGTAAATTAAAAAGGCATAAATCATTTCCAGTCCAAGTTTCATGTCCACTTTGATCCCTTGGCCGTAGTGTTAACGATGAAAGGCAAATAGAAGAGAATTCTTGTCTTTTTCTTCTTTTTGTTTTGTATGCTAACTCATAAATAATACTTTTGTACCGGGTTAGGTTTGGTGTGTAGAAATACATGACTTTGGAAAATATTACATAGAACCCTTTATTACTTCCTTCTCAGAAGAACATTTGATTAAAAGGAAACTTTATTCCAAAGTCAGCTTTTGTCCCTTCTTATGGGACAAATAGAACAGTTTATCCTACCCTATTCTTTTGGTTGTTTAGCTGAAACATTCACTGCCTTTCAAGAGTGACTCCAAATGAAACTTTTTTGTCTTATGTTAGTATAGCTTCTAAATGTGTCTAATTTTTTCAGATCTTATGGTTCTGCTTTTGGTCTCTCTCTCCTTGTTATACTACTGATAATGTTAGAACCCTGTTTTGGGAAGTTGCTTCCAATGTCACGCAAATGCTGGCGGGATCTGGGTGGGTCATGATATTCAAATACTGAGATGGCAAACATAAGGAAATTATAGAATTTTAAGCTTTGACAATTTCCAAATTTCCCTTTGAAGTTCTTTTTTTGAAACAGTCGACAAGAACTTCTTGGTGTACAAAATAAAGGGTAATGATTATATTTATATTTCTGCCAATTCCATGGGCGTGGCTAGTAAAGGAATTTTTTGAAGCAGGCTAGAAAAATTCATGGGGGTATCCCTTTAAATAACTCACCAGTTTTCATGTTAAGATGAATCTTAAAATACACACTGAGATAAACAGGAATACATTTAAATATTTTATTTTTATTTATTTATTTGAGAGAGAGAGACAGTGAGAGAGAGCATGAGCGAGAGGTCAGACGGAGAAGCAGACTCCCTGTGGAGCTGGGAGCCCAATGCGGGACTCAATCCTAGGACTCCAGGTTCATGACCTGAGCTGAAGGCAGTCGCTTAACCAACTGAGCCACCCACACCCTGTATACATGAATACATTTAAAGATCAAAAAGGCATGGTTACAATGGAGTAATTTTAAATGAGTTAAATAAATGTGCCATGAAAATAACCAAGAATGTAATAGCTCTGCTTACCAAGTCAGGCAGCATACCTTAAGAGAATCGCTTCGCTTGATGTGATTTCCTTTAATATTGAAGGTATTACTTGATTTATTATTTATCCTCTCAACAAATATTTAATGAATGCTTATTATGTGCGAGGCATTGTTTCCTGGGGATAAATTTTTCAAAGAAATGTTCTCTTGTGGCTCTTAAAATATAAGGGGTGAGACAGAAATGAAACCGATCAGTACACGAATAACTCTGGAATAGCAACCGCCAAAAGCGGCACGAAGGCAAGCCACAGTGTACATGGAGCTTAGCGGGGAGAGAACCTCATCCAGTTGGGAGGAGCCCGGAAGGCCAGGAGTTGGTCCGGTGGACAGGGAGGAAGAACTTTTCAGGAGAGCGAATAGTCGAGGTGAAACCCTGAGAGAGGGGAGCATTTGTCATGTTGGAGGTGTGAGCAGAGCAGTGAAGAACTCAGGAGAAAGCCTGCTGCTCATGGAGAGCAGGGAGAGAGGCTGGCATCCCTGGGCCCACACTGAGTCTGCGGTGCCTGCTGTGAGATTCGATGTGGATGAGGGCAGAACAGAAGAAGAGACAGTCAGGGGTGTCACCATAGCAGTGCACGTGACGGGAGCTTGGTTTGGGATGGAAGCAGCAGGGACAAGATCCAGATACCTTTTCAAGGTGAAATCAGTAGGAATTAGTGACAAATTGAATGTTAGGTGTAGTGATGAAAAAGGTTCTGAGATGGAGGAATCTACTTAGGAATCAAGACGCATTGATCATTAATTGTGGAGGCGCAGGATGAAAATTTCTTCCTCTAGAGATGTGAGTGGCTTGTCCCCAGAAAGGACCCAATTCAAGATTCCATTCAGGAAGCCCGCAGATCGCCCCTTTGCATTTCTACCTCCCGACACAGTAAATAGCTAATGTCTAATTCTCCTGTGTCGTTTCCGTGCTACATTTGCAAACTCTGAATGAACTGTGACTGTTCAGCCATGATTTACACCCTTATTTGGCATGCCCCTGAGCTATAAAATTAAAAAATGACAGACTACTTCCATGGTCTATGGTTTCACTCATCCTAGAATGACTCATAAATCATTGTAGGAGCAGTTGGCAGACCATGGCTGTATGGCTCAGTATTTTTAGGAGTGAAAGAGAAAATTCTATCTTAACTAACTCTCAAGGCTTAAATTTTCAAACCAACAAGGGAACTAAGGCGCCCTCTCCTGGCAGAATGGTGCAATGCGCTACTTCATAATGAACTGCAAATTGGATTTCAGATAGAAATCAGTAAATTCAGTAAAGAATTATAAACAGATTGTTTTGTGAAGGCTTTGTAATTTCTTAATGTTTGGCCATCAGTGTTGTCTCTTCTGTGCATTACTTAGATTGTGTTCCAAACAGGCTGTTGTCTGTTGGTGAAGGGGTACTGGGGGTTTATCTTTAATAGTTACTGCAGTGTTTCTTCCCTTAGGTCCCCTGCCATGGCTGGCGGATTATTTGCCATTGAACGAGAGTTCTTCTTTGAACTGGGTCTGTATGATCCAGGTCTCCAGATCTGGGGTGGTGAAAACTTTGAGATCTCATACAAGGTAACATTTCATTTAAACAAACGCAGTTTTCTAAGTCGTTACCGACTTTTGTGACTTTCAGATAAGGCTTGTTTCTTTTGGGGGGGGGGACTGTTTAATGCATTTCTCTAAATTATAAAGAACAACTAACAAGAATTCATGCCGTTGGGGAAAAAATGGGGCAAAATGCCAACTCCCAACTTCTTCTATGTTTATATGGCTCGTCGCAACACTGAAGCCAGCAAACTTCAAAAATGAAAGTTCCAGGGCACCTGGGTGGCTTAGTCAAGTGTCCGACTCTTGGTTTCAGCTCGGGTCACCATCTCGGGGTTCTGGGATCAAACCCCGTGTCAGGATATGCACTCAGTGGGGAATCTGCTTGAGGATTCTCTCTTTCCCTCTCGCTCTGTCCCTCCTCCTGCTTGCACACACATACTCACTCTCTCTCCCTCTCTTTCTCTGAAATAGATAAATAAATCTTTTTAAAAAAATGAAAGTACCTCCTTGCCCCACTCCCCACCTTACCCTCCAGGCTTTCTGTGCCTTGAAGCCTTTTGTTATAAAAGCCCTTTAGGGAATCTGCATGTGTGGGGGCCACATTTGACCATCCACTGATACTGTTGTTGCCCTTTATCACTGTAGGACATGGTGATTCAGGACAGAAGCAGACCCCAGCCATGACTGTGCGTCCTCAGACTGACCCTGGAGCTGCCTTCCTGCAGCACCCACCCTGTTGCTGAGGCAGTCCTTGGACAATAATACGTCCATGCTCCCACTCGCCCTCCCACTGTCAATAAGAAAGAGAACTATATCACAGTTGGAGTTAAACAGATACTTAGCTCTTGTCTTAAAAGTCCAGAGACGAAAGAAGAATAACTCCCTGCTCCCAAGGAAGTTAGAGTTCCTAAGGAGAGATTAGAATTAAATTCATTACACAATAAGAAGGTAGATGGCATTCAGTTGGTGTGATTAACAAACAGCATCATCCTGGAGGGAGGATTTGAGGCCGACTAGGAAGGTGGGCATCATATCGATAGGCCGAGATAAAGGGGGAGAAGGAGACCCCAGGGCAGGTAGACTGGGTTAGCAGGTACAAAGGTGGGAACAAGAAGAATATGTTCAGCAAACAGCGAGAGCACAGTTTAGCAGAACCTGATGGCCTGAGTAAGAAAGACATCCAAGAAGGGGAAGTGGACACGTATGTTGGGCTTGTATAGAGGAGGCACTCCGATGCTGAGCCAAGAGATTTTTACTGAATTTAATAAGTCAGGGGCAACCTATTGGAGCTATTAAGCAAGGGAATAACATGACCCAGAGCTGCCCTTCAGCTGGAATAATCTTACTATAAATAAGGATAGCATAGAGTTGAGAGAAGCAGGAAGTGAAGAAGCCAGTTTGGAGGTTACTATAATAATCACCCAGGTGGGAAATCCATTAGCCTTGGAAACGGCGAGTGATATCAGGAATGAAGAATCTGTGTGCCTTTGCAAGGTTACATGGGTGAAGGTTGTTTAAAGCTACAAGTACACAAGGGGCCCTGAGGAGTGGAATATTACTGCATTCCATACTGCCTTGCTTGGTATCCTAGGAGTTTGAAAACGCTATTTTAGGATTCGTTTCATCTATGAATTCCCCATGGACACTGTATCTAATTTAGATTTTACATTTACATTTATAAGACAAATTTTCAAGTATAATTTATTTTGATATTTGAAGCAACTTCCACATGTTTTTTCCCCCGATAGATATGGCAGTGTGGCGGCAAATTGCTGTTTGTCCCCTGCTCTCGCGTTGGACACATCTACCGACTTGAGGGCTGGCAAGGGAATCCTCCACCCCTTTATGTCGGCTCTTCCCCAACTCTGAAGGTGAGTCTTTGGATACCAGGAGAGTAGCCTGGGGACCTCTGTACCACACGCTGCTCCATTGATAGCCCACATATTGAAGTCATTTCAACGGCAGCTCACTGAGGGCAATAAATCATCGAAGCGGTCAATGCTGGTTCTCCCTTCTAGCTTAAGCTGGACTTACTCATGAAACACCTTATCATTTTTGTTTTGTTTTGTTTTTATTTGAAGTAGAGCTGACATGCAGTATTATAGGTGTTAGATTACAGGTGTACACAGGTATTCAACACATATATACATTGGGAAGTGATCGCAATAAATCTCGCTACCATCCGTCACCGTTGAAACGGTTACAGTGTTATTAACTCTGGTCCCTGTGCTGGGCATTGCCTCCCCTTCCCCTGTGTCGCCCATCTGCTCGCTTTGCTTTGTTTGCTTGTTTGTTTGTTTTGTCTTTTAGATTCCACGTAGAAGTGAAATCATACGGTATTCATCTTTCTCTGCCTTACTTATTTCACTTACCTTAATACCAGCCATGTTGTCCATCTGGGTCCATCCATGTTCTAACAAATGGCAAGATTTCATCTTTTTTGTGACTGAGTAAAATTGCACTGTGTGTGTGTGTGTGTGTGTGTGTGTGTGAGTGTGTATATATTTATATATCCCACATCTTCTTTATCTATCAGTATTATCAGTGGACACTTAAGTTGCTTCCATAGCTTGGCTGTTATGATTGTAAATTGTATTATAACTAATGCTGCAGTGAACATAGGGACACATATATCTTTTTGAATTAGTGTTTTTGTGCTCTTTGTGTAAATACTCAGAAGTAGAATTCCTAGGTTGTAGGCTAGTTCTGTTTTTAATTTTTTGAGGAATCACCATACTGTTTTCCATAGTGGCTGCACCAATTTTCAAAAGCAGCATACAAAGGTTCCCTTTTCCTCTTATCTTCACCAACACTTATTTCTTGTTGTTTTGACAATAGCCATTCTGACAGGTATGAGGTGATATCTCCTTGTGGTTTTGATTTGTGTTTCACTGATGATTAGTGAGATTAAGTAGCTTTTCATGTATCTGTTGGCTACGTGTCTGTCTTCTTTGGAGAGATGTCCATTCAGGTCATCTGCCCATTATTTGATTGTTTTTTTTTTTTTTTTGCATTTTTATATTGAGTCATATGGGTTCTTTATCATTTTGGATATTAATTCCTGTCTGGTTGGATCATTTGCAAGTATCCTCCCATTCAGAAGGATGCCTTTTCATTTTGTTGATGGTTTCTTTCACTATACAAAAGCTTTTTAGTTTGATGTAGACCCATGTGTTTATTTTTCTTTTGTTGTACTTGCCTGAGGAGATAGATCCAAAAAAATGTTGTTCAAGAGCTTGCTTCCCATGTTTTCTTAGGAGTGTTATGGTTTCAGGTCTTATATTTAAGTCAAGTCTTTAGTCCATTTTGAGTTTATTTTGTATAATGGTTAATAAGAAAGTGGTCTAGTTTGATTCTTTTGCAAGGGGCTGTCCAGTTTTCCCAACATTTATTGAGGAAACTGCCTTTTCCCCTTGGCTTCATTTGTCAAAGATTAATTAACCACATGAGCTTGGGTTTATTTCTGGACTGTCTATTCTGTTCCATTGAGGTATGTATCTGTTTTTAATCTGTTTTTTTTTATCTGAGGTATGTATCCATTGAGGTATACATACTGTTTTGATTACTATAACTTCGTGATATAATTTCAAATCAGGGAGCATGATACTTCCAGGTTTATTCTTCCTTCTCAAGATTGCTTTGGCTATTCAGGGTTTTGTGGTTCCACACAAATTTTTGGATTATTTGTTCTCATTCTATGAAAAATACTATAGGTATTTTGATAGATATTGTACTGAGTCTTTAAATTGTTTTGGATAGTATGGACATTTTAATAATATTGATTTTTTTCCAGTCCATGAATGTGGTATATCTTTCCATTTTTTTATGTGTTATCTTCAATTTCTTTCATCAGTGTCTTATAGTTTTTGGAGTATGGGTCTTTTGCCTCCTTAGTTAAATTTATTTCTCAATGTTTTTGATGCAATTATAAATGGATTATTTTCTTAATTTCTTTTTCTGATAGCTTATTATTAGTATATAGAAATACAACAGACTTATGTATATTAATTTTGTATCCTATAACTTTACTGAATTCATCTATTTGTTCTAATAGCTTTTTTGGTAGAGTCTTTAGGGTTTTCCATGTAAAGTGTCATGTCATCTGCAAAAAATGACCATTTAACTTCTTCTTTCCCAATTTGAATGCTTTTTATTTATCTTCTTGTCTGATTGCCATGGCTAGGACTTCCAACACTAAGTTGAATAAAAGTGGCAAGAGTGGGCATCCTTGTCCCAGATCTTAGATGGATATCTTTTGGCTTTTCATCATTGAGTGTGATGTTAGCTCATGGGCTTGTCATACATAGCCTCCATTATGTTGAAGTAGGTTCCCTCTGTATTCACTTTGTAGAGAATTTTTGTCATAAATGGATCTTGACTTTTATCAAATGCTCTTTCTGCATCGAGAAAGTTACCTGATTTTTGTTATTCTTTTTATTAAAGTGGTGTATCACGTTGACTGATTTGTGAACATTGAACCATCCTTGCATCCCTGAAATAATCCCAGTTGATCATGGTGTATAATCCTTCCAGTGTATTGTTGGATTCACCTTACTGATATTCTGTTGAAGATTTTTTGCATCTGTGTTTATCAGGGATCGTATTATTTTTTAAGATTATTCTTTGTATCCTATTCTGATTAAGATTTTTATATTGAACGTTCTCCATGAGAAGACATCTCAGAAAAATTAAAAACAAAAAAACAAAAAAACCTGCCTCTCTGTCAGAAAATAGTTGAAAGGAAAATGTCAGCTTCTACTATTTTCACACAAATAAAATATTACATTTGTTTGTTCTAAAATAATTAATCCTATTAAGAGTTTGTGCAGTAAATAAAATCAGATTTTTGAACAATGCTTGCAAAAGATTAATGTCTTTTGTCTCTCAAACCAGGAATAAAGCAGAAAAGCTTCACACAGAGGCCAAATATCCCACTGCTAGGAAGATGAAGTCCTCTATTCTTGACCGAGCAACTTTGAAGTTTCTCTAGTTGGGCTGCTTTCATAAATTCTAAGTGCATAGGAGTCTGATTCCATTCATTTTCTGGAGCCCTCAAACAAGTCAAAAGCAGAAGGAAGTTTATTATTGGCTGTAGATGCAACTGGGAACTGTTCCTTAAGTAGATAATAAAAGCAGAGATAGAAAGGAATGAACACAGCTTTCTAACTAGCCAGTTTATCATAGAAATGGCCAAATGGAGCCCCAGCTACCAGAGGAGATGAGACTAAAATATCCCCAATAAGACAAAGAGCACCAAATCAACACCAGGGCTCACTGGCATTGCAGAAAAAGAGCCTGCCCTTGGAGCTGGGCCCATAACCACAAAGAATTAATGGAAAGTCACATTGATTCATGAAGGCCTGTGCTACAAGTAAAAGGAAAAACGATGAGAAGGAAATCTTTATCCACTCTAAAAATTAACTGTACATATTGGGAAAACGACCTGATAAATGTAATATTCCTTTTACATTCCGTGAGTGCCTAGAATGTGCCAGGCCCGTTTTCCCTCCATCATCCGTTTCAGCCACCGTGTGCCAATGGCTTCCATCTGTTTATCCAGCTTGTCTGTCGTCTCTGAGCTGCTGACTTTGATAGGCAGTTGTCTCCTAGAATTATCTTCTTAGATGACCCTCAGGCATTTCAGACTCCATATAGTCAAAGCTGAACATTTTAACTTTTTTGCAAAAGTAGTCCTTTTCCTGCATCCTCTGCCCGTGAATGAAACTTGGCGGGGGGATGTTAGTGTAGTCTTCCTCCCTTCCCTCCACCTTCCTGAGCCCTGAAGATTCTGCCTCTTACATATCTATGAAATCCTTCCTTTCTATGCTTTGCGCAGGTCCTCGAATCCCATGCATATTAAATAGCCTCCTACTTGGTTCTCTGCCATCAGCTGCAACCCCCTTCGGTCCATCTCCCACTCACCACCAGTGTCACTCCCCTCAACATTAAATTCGATGTCTATACCTGCTTAAAGCCTTTCGATGGCTCTCAGCTAAAGGATAAAATTCAAATCCTTAAAAAAGAATAATAATAATAATAGCTAACACTTTTTAAGTGCTCACTGTACACCAGACCCTAAATGCTTTTTAATTTTCACAAAGCACAACAAGCTATGGTGTGAAAAACTACTTGCAGGATTCCAAAGGCACCATGATAAGTCACACTTCTTTTGGGTTTCTCTTTGCCCTGAATACCATTCCCACATAATGAACCCCTCCTTCGAGGCTGAGCTGTCCCTTGTTCCTTCAAGCTGCCCCTCTAGCCTTCTCCTTCCCAAACAATGAAATGCCCCTTCTTTGCATCACTGTAACCATATTTGTGTGCCCTGAATTCTTTCTGTGCATTCGTATCTAGAAGACATGAGCTGTATCCAATTTTGGGTGACTTTGCAAAAGTTAAGACAATTTAGCAGTAACATTATGTGATACGTTACAACATTACCACATACAACGTTCTTGGAATCCAGGGGCTTTTGGCAACAGCACATCTACGTTCACCCTGTGGTAGTCATAGCCTAGGACAATCTTAACCTGAACACAAGGTGTTTTCCTTTTTTTTTTTTTTTAATTTAAATTCAATTAACCAACATCAAATATGCCATTAGTTTCCAATGCACAAGCTATTTTCTACTCCTGATGTAAAACAGGGCTCAGCAACAATGGCCTTTAGACCAGATCCAGCCCTTTTTAGTAAATAAGGTAATAGGGAAGCACCAGCACATGCATCTGTCTGCATGTTGTGTAAACTACCTTCTCATTACAACAGCAGAGCTCAGTAGTTGCTGCAGAGACTGTGTGGCCCACTGTTGCCAAAGATCCTTAGGCTCTGGCCCTTTATAGAGAAAATTTGCTGATGAACGATGTTGGAGACCAAGGGACTAGATTGAGTATGTATTCCATCTGTCATAATATTCACGCCCACATGCATTCATTCCACCTTACAAGATAGGTCTTTGTCAGTTTTCACAACATCAGCTTATTTTATTGTTCCTTAAATGCTGTTCCTCAGAGTGCATCAGTTGGGGAAACTAGCCGGTTAATTCTGGGTGGTAGCAAAATGGTTCTATTATAGTTGTACCATGACCCAAAAAAGCCACTTGCAAAAAAAAAAAAAGTGTTTTATTCAACACAGCTATTGTTTTTTGTGATGGTTTCTGAAATGAGCCTTTTCCCTACACATGCTAGTAGTGTGGTTCTAATAGAAAGAGATCATTCTGGGTGAAGGAGCATCTGTGTCCAGAAGCCCTCTCCTAAACCCTCCCTGAACTTCACCTTCTTCCTCTAGAAGGTGGACAGAACATACGATCTTAGAATATATGATTTTTACAGCTCAGTGATGTCAGATTCTGTGTCCGTCACTTCTTAGTTGAACGTTTATGACATTTTATCTTTAGCAATTGATATATTCGGGTCGTTAACTGACTTGCATTTGTTTAATTAAATATCAGGTCCTATCAAAATGAGTTTGTTATATGTTGGTCATATTCCGTGTGTCTAAGATGACTGTTTATGGCATTGCAATATTTTTCTTTTTCTTAATGTTGTCTTCTTTTTCACAGAATTATGTTAGAGTTGTTGAAGTTTGGTGGGATGAATACAAAGACTACTTCTATGCTAGTCGTCCTGAATCAAAGGCCTTACCATATGGAGATATATCTGAGCTGAAAAAATTTCGGGAAGATCACAACTGCAAAAGTTTTAAATGGTTCATGGAAGAAATAGCTTATGACATAACTTCACACTACCCTTTGCCACCCAAAAATGTCGAATGGGGAGAAGTAAGTACTGGCAGGTATTCTGATCTCAAAATGTTTGGAGACTGAGTTTAGGAGAAGGCAGAGGGAGGTGGAAATATGTGAGTTAAAGGAAAGAATTCTTGGAGTAAAGTTTCTCCTCTACCTTTCCACCAGACCATGACACCTCCCTTGACACCCTGAACCTTGGCCCAACCACCATGTCCCCTGCTCTCAGGTCTTGGACTTACGGCTCTCCATCCTGGAATGCCATACACTCCCTGCAGCTCCTCCTGCCCCTTCCCTGGCTCTCCTTCCCAAGTCCTTTTCCTGACTAATTCTAACTTATCCTGTTGCTCTCAATTTAGAGAGTACCAGTTCTAAAAAGCCTATCTTATTCTTCCTCAATCCATCAGAAAGACTGAGTTCTTGATCTTCCCATGGGTTCTCGTAACACTCAAAATTGTCTATCTCTCAGCTAGTCTCCGTGTTCAGGACCTGGTTCACCATGTGTCCCAGTGGACTAATTAGAGATCCCCATATACAATAGGCACTCAAACAGTGCTTGTCAAACGAATGAATGATAACTGAAAACAAGTAAAGCAGGCCAAGGCATTGATTGGTGTTGTCATTTGTTTTTTTCAGACTTCCCTTTGTAACCTCATTTCTGATTTTGTGCACCCGTGAGCCTTCATGCTGCTACCTCATGGGTGTATTAAATGTGCCATGAACTTTTAAACCTGGGTAGTGTTGCTTAGTTACGTGTTCAGCAACTACTGGTCAAGGATTTGCTATGTCCCAGTCACTTTCCTATACATGAAATAAGACAGGCAGTCCCTTTTCATCAGGGAAAGGCTCTCCCCTGGGGTTAGTGGGGGAAAGAGACAACAAAAGGGAAGACGAGGAAGGTAATGGCAGATGGTGGTGGGGCCTACAAAGGAACTAAACAGGTGATGTTCAGGAGGACAGAGGGACAGATTATGGAAGCCTTCTTGGAAGAGGTGAGATGTCAGTGATATACCAGAGAGCCAGAAGAGAGTGTTCCAAGAAGAAAATGGTGAGGTTGGAGGCTCTGAGTCAGGAAGTGCTTTGCCTTTGTGATACTCAGAAGAGAGGAAATTAATGAGGAGGGAGGCCTTTATCCTGTGGGGGTAGGAAGCCATGGGAGGGTTTTAAGGAGGTAACAAAAATGATTTAAGCTTTGCTTTTTAGTCACCCTGCTGTGAAGGTTTAGAGTGGAAATAGGGATGCCAGTTAGGAAGCCTGGTAGGGTAGTTCCGGTGAGAAGCGATGGTAGCGGAGACCAGGAAGTCAAAAATGGAATGGAGGTGAGCAGACCAATGTGAGATACGTATTTTATCTGGAGGCAGGTCGCCGATGGATGGGGATGTGAAGGATATGGGCCAAGATGACTAGTTCTGTTTTTTCTCTGAGTAGCCGCTGAGGTGGCAGCTGAGATGGGGAGGTTGGTGGAGGGGAAGCAGGGGAAGGGTTGGGAATGGCAGGTTCTTTATTGGCGTTCTGGTCAGGTGAAGCGCCTGGACGTTAGACAGCCAGGTGCAGCCAGGAAATTGAAGGCCAGAAAAGAGCGATGTGCATTTGGGGCCATCAGCAGGTAGATTGTTTCATGACACAGAGTGAACTCACGTAGGGAGAATATAGAGATAGATAAAAGAAGTTGGGATCCAGCCCTGAGGGATTCCAGCACATAGAGTTTGGAAATAAAAGAAGCCAAAACTTACAGCCAAAGCTGTCCACCTCTTGGTGTAATACCTTTCCCCCCACCCTCCCGTACCCCGTGTTCTATAATAGCAAACTAGGTTTGACTCCCAGCTAGACCGAGAGCCGCTGGAAGTCCAGACCAGATTTCGGTTCTCTTTTAATCTCCAGGAACACCTGATTAATATAGTGCCTTCTTCATAAAAGGAATGAATCCTCTTGGTGATCTTGTTGGGTCTCCTGACTCTGAAACCATCGACACGCTGATGACTCTGGCTTTATATCTCTAGCCCAAATCTCTCTCCTGGAGCCCAGACAAGTCCTTCCAACATGCTGCTTGCAATCTCCAGCAGATTATCTAACAGACACGTCAAACTCAATGTATTCGAAACTGAACTCCTTGTGTCCCCTCCCCAGCCTGTCTTTGCTGATTGCTCAGGACAAAACTTCGGCTTCTCCTTTGAATCCTCTTCTCTCATACGTCACATCCAGTTCCCAAGTCTGAGCCTTTCTTACTGTGCTTTAAGCCACTATATGTCTGAGATTAACTTTGCCTTCGTGTGGCCTGTTCTCAGCCAGCAGGCCGAGTGCTCTTTTGAAAATGTGAGTCCGGTCACGGAGCTCTTCCGTTAGAAACCTGCAGTGGAGTGAAGGCAGAGGCCCTCCTAGTGGGCTCGAGGCCAATATGCAGTCTGGCCCCACTGTTCTCTGGCCTCTCCTGCCGCTACTCTCCCCATTCCGGGTCAGCTCCGCCGCCGTCCCTCCTGGTGTTCAGTGGGGGGCAGGCATGCACCCGCCTTTGCTGTTCCCTCTGCCCGAAAACAAAGCCTGCCTCTTCACGCAGGCCTGACGTTTATACAGTTGACCCTTGAACAACACGGGTTTGAACTGCCCAGGTCCACTTACACAAGCATTTTTTTTTTTTTTTTTTTTAATATAAGGAATGTATTTTTTCTTCCTTACAATTTTCATTCTTTCTTTCTTTCTTTCTTTCTTTCTTTCTTTCTTTCTTTCTCTCTCTCTCTCTCTCTCTCTCTCTCTCTGTCTTTCTTTCTTTCTTTCTTAAGATTTTATTTGAGAGAGAGAGCTTGGGCCGGAGTGGGGCCTGGGGGGAGGAGCAGAGGGAGAAGGAGAAGCAGACTCCCTGCTGAACAGGGTCCCTAATGCGGGGCTCCATCCCAGGACTCTGGGATCATGACCTGAGCCGAAGGCAGACCCTTAACCAACTGAGTCACCCAGGCGCCCCTCTTCTTTATGATTTTTCTTTTCTCTTGCTGGCTTTATTGTAAGAATACAGTACATAATACATATAACATGCAGAGTATGTGTTAAGTGACTGTTTGTTACTGGTAAGGCTTCCGGTCAACAGTAGGCTGTTAGTAGTGAAGTTTTGGCGAAACCCAAAGCTATATATACACAGATTTTTGACTGTGCGGGAGGTTGTCTCCCCTAATCCCTGCGTTGTTCAAGGGTCAATTGTGTATCCGGTCAAGACTGCTCAGATGTTACCTTCTCAGTGAGAATCTGCCCTGCTGTCCCCTAACCCTCTCAGTCCCCACCTTGAACTTGCTCTTCTTTTTCTTTTCTCCATGGCACTTACCACTTCAAACATGTTTGTTATGTTTTCTGCTTATTTTCTGTCTTTCCCTCCCTAGAATGTAAGCTTGCTGGGGCAAGGATCTTTTATCCATTTTGTTCCCTGGTATAACAGAGCCTTACAACATGCCTGACACAGTATTTACTCACCAAATATTTGAGGAATAAATAAAGTCATGAATGAGTGAATAGGTGGAATTTTCTGTTCTCCCTTTTTAAGCCACCCCTGAATATATCCTCACTTTAAGCTCTGTCCCCGCTCTGGCTCCTATACATTAAGCCTCACTCCTCAGTGTTCCCTTGCACATTGCGGGGAACCCCTACCAGTTTGAGCCCCATGTCTCCCTGAGGACAGTCTTCAGCGTCCCTCCAAGCAGGGCAAGAGGCTCCTTTCTCCACATGCCTGTCCCTCCATCCTGCTGGACGTCACGGACACAAGAGCCCCAGCACGTGACTTGATTCTCATTGTATCTTCTAAAGCATTAATCATTGTAGGTGCTCAATCAGTATGTGCTGACCAAATGAAAGGATAAACATTTTATCCAAATACTGTAAAATTCATAATTGCAATACAAATATATAGTATTTCCAGAGAAGGGAAAAGGTGAGCTTTATACAAAATGGGCATTCCAAAGATAAAACCCTGTGGTTGCTTCTCTCCTACATTATTCATGCTCAGAGAAAAATCTCACTGCCTGGCCCATTTGCCATGACTTTTGCCTCACGAGCCTCTTAGAGACATCTGCCAAAATGGTCGCACAGCCATTTGGAGGAGTTCTCTTTTGTCTTTAATTCTGGTTTAGACATTTAGGGCCAGTGTCTGTTAGCACTGGGTAGCTGTGCTCTGTTTGCTTCTCATCCGCATGAATTCTCATGAACCTGGAATTGTATTTCATGGTATCTTGTTTTTTTCTTCTGTGGTATTTTATAAAAATCTATGGACCAGTGCCCTCAGTTGGAGTAATAAGCCCATTCCAGTGTGGGCTTCAAGACTGTAAATGATTTCAGAGGTGACTAGTATTCCCTGAGCTACTCCAAGACAGACAAGACCGTCATCACCTAACATTACACACCCAGATTTCTACTGTGAACTGCAGTATTTAGCATGAAACTCTCTTAACCTGATGCTAGAGCTCACTGAAACTAAACTGTTGCCTGCTTTTTGGTTCTTTGTTCATTTTTATAGATCAGAGGCCTTGAGACTGTTTACTGCATTGATAGCATGGGGAAGACAAACGGAGGCTTTGTTGAACTAGGGCCCTGCCACAGGTTGGGAGGGAATCAGGTAAATAACCATACTTGCATGTTTTCATATTCGGCTGCATTGCGGCAGCTAGTCTTACTGATCATGGGGTTTCATTTACTTTTTAATTTGATAATTTTGTTTGGGTAAAATAAAACATTCTGTGAAAAAACTGACAGCGTTAAAGCATTTACTTAGATGAAGGGGATGAGAACGGTGTTGAGTTTTCACACAAGCAATCCGAATCTAGAATTTATGTCTGATATGAGAGATTAGAATATGTTCCTATGTGAGTATCTAGCCATGTAAGCCTAGCTCTGTAGTAATTTTATTTGTAAATTGTGTTCATTATTCCTCATTTCCCCCTAATAAATTAGCTAGGATGTTACTGCCAGTAAGATAACATTTCACTAATATATTTTCTTACTTCCTTATGTGGGTGTTTTTCTTGTTCTAATTTAGATTGTCAGATATCATCAGCTCTGTTTCCACTTTTTCATCTTCTCACACTGTTGGTGCATAAGAAATATGTGTTGATGATCTGTTCTGTGCCTAAAAGGCTAAAGAACACAATCCTTAAAGTGTTAGCAGGAGTCTTCACTAATATCAAAATGAATATAGTTTCTATCTTTGGACATAGAACTCTGAACATACAGAAAAGTTATAGAAAAATAAAGTCATTGAGATTATGAGTTAAGTTTCTTTTTTCTTTTTTTTAAATAATGCAGATCAGCAGAGAAGGTGCCTTGATACTTTCTTTTTTTTTTTTTAATAGCTTTTTCGAATCAATGAAGCTAATCAGCTCATGCAGTATGACCAGTGTTTGACAAAAGGGCCTGATGGATCCAAAGTTATGATTACACACTGTAATCTAAATGAATTCAAGGAATGGCAATACTTCAAGGTATTAAGCATTTCAACATTTCAGTTGTGCATTATTGTAAAATAATATTATTTGCTATTTCACTTTAATAATACCTACCATCTGGAATTAAGATATATAAATCTTAAAATATATATGTGTGTGTTTATATACGTACATATATATCAAGTTTCAAGATGCATAAATTGCATTTATAGTTCATGTTGTCCAGCAGGTGGAGCTATAGACAAACAAATAACACTTAGAAGTCTGGGTCTTCACAACTTATTATTAACAATGGGAGAAATACTACTTTAAAAGTCATGTTTAGTTAATCACTTGACGCCACAGGAATGGGTGTTTGTTTGTTTGTTTGTTTTTCCCCCAGATGTGACTCTTCCAGGTTCTTTGCCAAGTTGAAGATCCCAACATATTAATGTATTTATGTATAATTTTCTGTGTCTAGACTTGACTAAATCAATTTATTGTGAAACACGAAGTTGGGAAAGCTGCCCCAAACTGAAAGAACTTGGCAGTCCTCCCCTTTATTTATGCATCTAGTGGTCATGATCATACCATGTCTGTCATACCAGCACTTACTTGCTATGTAGTGACATCGTTATGACCCAGCTTAATATTCCCAGTTATCATCATTCATGAATAATTACTATCAAGTGGTATGTGTCAGTTGCCTATTTTTTTCCTGTAACAAGTTAGGAGAAGGTTAATATAAACCTTGAAGAACAGAGCCTTTGTTTCTACAAAGAAAGATGAGTAATAGCAATAAATGATAGGTTCAGTGAGAACAGTATTAGTAACTAAAAACATTAAAAGGCAGCTAAGGCAGACCAGAAACTACCATCCAGAATTAGTTTAATGGACAAAAAATGGAATATACATATTTTAGCTATTTTAAAGGCCACAGCATTGAATATGCATTTGTGCATCAGACATTACTAAATATTCCTTGGGGCCCGATGATGTGGTAACTTCAAAAAGAAGCCAAAGCACATCATACTCTAATGGCAGAAAAGAAAAAACTGCAGAAATACAAGTAAGTAAAATGCAATAGGTTAACAAAGGATCGATTAATAGGAGGAATTGTTTATCATGAGTTTCATAGAGGAAGTATCATCGTACCAGATCTTGAGGTAGAAAAAGGCTTTTTATAGAGGGTAAATAAGAAAACTGGAGGAGCAAAGACATGGAGTAAAAGTGTGTAGTAGAGTCTAGGACTCTTGTTGAGTTTGGTGTCCTTAAGTTGTAGTCCACGAGGAAGAACATTAAACTTCATTTTGCAAGTGAGGAACCCAGTGAGAGGGAACAGTGGATACTTCAGGAAAATAACTCCAGGAATATTGTGAAGTACGGACTGATGAGCAGATCAGTTCAGTCTACAGTTCTCAAACTTCCGGTCTCTAGATTCTCTCTGCACTCTTGAAAATTACTGAGAACCTCCCCACAACGACAGATTTTGTTTATCTACGTCAGAGCTAAAAATGTTTTCTGAGTTGCAAATTAAACCTGAGAAGTTTTGTAAGCATGTATTTGTGTTGTTTTATATTTGTATTGATATATTAATTCATGTTAAAAGTTAATGATAACCCTTCCACGTGTTAATAAAAATAACATTTTTAATAACAAATTACTATTTTTAAAAAAAAAAGTGAGAAGAATGGCATTGTTTCATGATTTTTCAAATCCCTTTAAGTGCATGGTTTAATGGAAGACAGCTGGATTCTCATACTGCTTCTGCATTCAATTTGATGGGATATGTTGTTTTAGTTGAAGTATATGAGGAAAATCTAGCCTCAAACATGCAGTTAAAAAAGAGAGGATTAATTCAATAGCCTTTTCAGATAATTGTATTCTTCTTTGATGCAACACCACAGCTAAGTAAATGGTAGTTTCTTAAAAGTTATTTGCAGTGTAGAATCTGAAACCATATCAGTGAGCATTTGGTCCTATGTTACATTAAAATCCATTGGTCTGTCTTATACTCTGAAAGGATCTTTTACTCATGTCTGCTTTTGTAACATCATGCGTTGGTTGTTTGGAAAATATTGGCTCACTCAGTGAAGTAGGTCTTCCAAATGTTGACACATTTCATTAAACAGTGTCCAAAAACCACAAATATAAGCACTGATTTCATGGTAAAGCTGTCAGGTTCATGGTGGTGGGTACAAGTTTTCCATCACTCTAGTTTTTGCTTGAAAAGTCAGATTCTATCTATCAGTGGCAAAAAATACTGTCAGATTATCATTGCTGGTTTTTTAAGTGACGGACTTACTTCATTTTCTAGAAAAAGTATGCCCAGTCCCAAGCTGGAATAATCATAGTTTGTCTAGAGTTATCCTTTGAAGTCAAAATGACATTACTTGAAAAAAGAAGCTAGTTGGACTCTCAGGTCAAACAAATGTACACGTGCTTTCCTTCTGGATAACCACTGTACTTCACTATCTGGAAGTGCTTTATCCATACTATCCATCTCATCTCAGAATATTTTTAAAAGGTTAGGGACACCTGGATGGCTCAGTTGATTAAGTGTCTGGTCTTGGTTTCAGCTCAAGTCATGTTCTCATGGGTTGTCGGACCAAGCCCCACATAGGGCTCCACATTCAGCAGGGAGTTGGGAGAGTCCCTCTGCCCTCCCACCCCCAACCCCGCACTTGCACACTGTTTCTTGCTCTCTCTCTCTCCGTCTCTAAAATAAATAAATCTTTAAGAAAAAAGTATACTCAAGGGTCAAGATCTAATAAAACCAGTAAGTTTTATGGTTTCATCACAGACACCTTTGAGTAAAACCAGTGTTTTCTTTTTTAGCTGTGGGTATATAGCCACGAATACTGAGACTAGCACAATTACATCACTATTTGATTTATGCAAAGGCCCCAGCATTTTGACCTTCCATTGCTTTTGCACCATCAGTATAAATGTCCATGCAATGAAAAAGGCAAATAGGGTCTTTGTATTATTACAAAGGTAGTTTTGGCCTTACAGACCCAATCTTAGATAGTCCGAGAACTACAGTATGAGAAGCCCTGAGCTCTCTTGAGGAAATTTACAACAGAGGACAGTGCTAAACAGGTACATGCAGTGGGTCTGGGAAAGGATTCAGATCAGAGAAATTGCAAACATCAGTCCTCAGTGATTGCGACAGTTTGAAGGGAAGGAAGGAACGTGGAGCATGAAAGGCCTGTCTTGAGCCCTGGAAGGATGGTACTGCCATTAGCCAGGATGGGAACTGAAGAAGTAGGTTGGGAGGGGAAAACAGTGAATTGAAGTTTGTATACCATTGCATTTGTACGTTGTGACTTAATAATAAAAGGACTTAGAAGACTGACAATTGCAAAAAATCCAAAGTCTGAGGTATGGTTGATTTAAGCCTGTCCGGTTTGCTGGAATTCTCTTCTCTTCTTGCGAAAGCCAGATAATGACTTTGAATGTCAATGATACCAAAAGAAGTACAAATTTAAAGTTCCCTTGTCCTCTTGTTTTCCAGAGCCTGTACAGATTTACTCATATTCCTTCAGGAAAGTGCTTAGATCGTTCAGATGTCCTCCACCAAGTGTTCATCTCCGACTGTGACTCCAGTAAAATGACTCAAAAGTGGGAAATGAACAACATCCATAGTGTTTAGAAAGAATGAAAGAAACCAATAACCTACCTACTGACACATAAACTTATCTAGGACTGAAAACCGCCTGAAACCTGCTGCAACTATTGTTAACTCTGTACAGCTCCAAACCCAGAACCTCCTGATCAGTTTGAAGGACGTTGATAAACTGTGATTTTACAATAACATTATCATCTGCAGTTACTGTTTACAAAACTGCTTTTACCTTAAACTTTGTAGATGTTTACATCTTTTTTTGTTTTGTTTCAAGATGATGTTGGTAATTTGTGCATTTAGCTCTGTTTTATTTAGAACAGAGCTAAAAGCATCATTGTCTTCTTTGGGATTACACTCAGGGGTCTGAAAGGCAGTTTGATTTTTTTTTTTTTTAAACACACTTGAAAACAAGGTTGGAGTAACCAGACTTTCATATATAACTTGGTGATTATCAACCTATTGTGTCTTTATTTAATTTTACATCTTTATGAAGCACTGCCACAGGTTCTTAGCCAAGGTGGCCTTCCTTCACAGTCATGCTGCTTTATTGAAAGGTGAATTTCAACACATTTAGTGCCTCTTTCATTTCTCAGTATATATTTCAAGAGCTTTTGATGAAATTTATAGGATGGTAATGATGGAATTGTCATCTGGATGAGAAATACTTTCACTACTCAAAAATGAATTTATGTGCTACCATTTGCTCTGAAATGGAATGGTGTATGGTTTGAAAAAGAAAAGACAGTATAGAACATCCAACGCTATTTCATAGGGTTGAAGACTGTGACATTACCTCCCTCACTCCCTGGCATGCCCAACGTTCTCCGCTGATAGTGACTCCGAAGATAACAGAGGGGGTCTACCAACTAGGGAAAAGTTGTCCACTGACATCTGGTATTCACTTTTCCCCAATACCTATCACTACAGAAAATTAATTCTCAGTTTTGAAACCCTGAAGTGTGGGAGTAACAAAAACAACAAAATACCACTGTCAAAACCTCCAGGGCTCATTCTGACCATGGTAAGAATTTCCAAGCCCTTGTTAGACTAAGCCTTACAAAACCCATGTGTGTTACAACCCTAAGCTGTGGAACCCGGAAGCCAAGAGTGAACGGATGTTTCATGTATGTCTTCATCCAAATGAAATCCCCTGCACATTGTTTTAAATTAAAAAAAAAAAAAGGCTATTTAAAAATACAGTTCATTAACAAATATGAACTTCTGTTAGGTTAGGTGTTAGTACCCTATTGTTTCTGTTTTGTTTTGTTTTAGGAAGCATATTTCTATTAGTATTTTTCCAGTGAAAAGAAGACGTGTTTGGATTTAACATTTATTAAGATGGTACCTACTACAGGAAAACCAAATAGTGCAAATAGTGAATTAAATTCTAATTTCTAAATAAGAGTCTTTTGTTACCCAAAAGATTAAAATGCTACACTGAGTGGAAAAAAAAAAAAGAAAAAAGGAAAAAACTGATGAAGTGGGGAATGGCAAGTAAATGATGCATTTTTGATCCTGTAATCATGATATCATTACAATGAAAGGAATTTCACAAACTACTGCCAGAGGGAACTATTTTTAATTAAAGCTTAAAAAAGGAAAGAAAAAAATCTACATTTGTTTAGAAGAAAAGCCTACAAATTTGTTTCTTCCAAGCTTGGCTCTTAAATTTGGAGAGTCAGAGTTAAACATCCTGAACAGAGTCTTATTTATAATTTTGAATTGTCAATTTATATTTTGCTACTGATCTGTGATCAACCATTTTAACTTTCATTCATCTCTAGGGATGTTTAAAAGGAATACATTTATATATGCTTATACAACTACAAAATAAATCAGCTATAAAAAGGAAACTAAGAGAATTGGTATATTAATTACTTGTGTCTTTGCAGATAGGCTCCATTTTCCTTGTTGAATAGCTTATAACCTTGTTAACTATGCATAGGCCTAAGAAAGGTGGCACATAAACTGTGCATGTAAATTTTAAATGGGTATTTTGTGCAATTCGTTGATACTCTATGAAAATGATTCTATATATTGAAATCAGAAACCTTACCAAACATGAAAAACATCAGAAGCTGCTGCCATATGACTATTTTCTACTGTAGGCTGCTTTGGAAATAATTCCCATATCCTTGCTTTGTAAGTTGATAATATCACTATGCATTTCTACATATTTTATAAATTTGATTTATGCAGATTTTGATACACTGTATGTTTCTGTAGAAATTGTATAAATATTCAAATTTTATTAGGGATAAATTTGAGAAGTTTATGTATATCTTAATTCTGGGTTGCTTGTTTTTTAGGTGAGAAAAAAATAAAATATTTTAATCCATGGGCTTTTTCAGTACTTGTAATCATTTCTAAATCCAAACACGCATGCTTGAATTTCGTCTATAAGATACACTAACATAATAGCTAAAATATCATATACTATAGTTATATGTTGAGTATGTGCTTGAATATTGGTTATGAATATGCTTGGAATACTTGGAGTGTATCTGTAGGAAGGAAACATAAAGTTTTATTTTGGTCTCTAGTTCCTTATATATAGCAATTTTTTTTGAAGTAACTTATCCAAGTATAAAAAACTACCCCAGCAACATCTATCTTTCTTGGCAGTGTATTCTACTATAGAATTGCCTATTGAAAGCAAAAATTTCTTTAAGTCAAAACTCTTTACAACCTGACAGGTCAAATGAGTAGAGAGAAAGGAAGCCTACCAAAAAAAAGAGAAACAGGACATAGGACCTTGTGGCACAATGTGCGACATCTCAAAAGATACGGCTACTAACACTCCAATACGTGGCAGTGTTGATTTGGGAAACTTTCAGTTGACTTGGCTATTGTCACATCCGCTAATTCTCAGCTACTGTATCAAAGAAATTTGAAGAAGTCATCTAGGACCAGACTGGAGTAAACGGGGGCTCACTTATTTCTTAAGATACAGTCTCACAGGGATCTTGGAATATACTTCATTTCTGGATAGAATCTATCTTTTTTTTTTTTAATCCACTTATAATTCAGTGGAAAACATGGTAAGTACTTGATCTGAGCCAGAGCCCCAGTAGGCCAGTCATTTGGGGACATGAAAATTAATCCATGTGAAAGCAGATTTTAAAAAGTACCAAGCACTATGAAAATGCATATCATTCATTAGAATCAGTGAGTTGCAGGAAAATGGACAGAGAATGGTTTTTGTGGACCACTATTCCCTGGAATTGAGATTAAAGGAAGGACGGATTCTAAGCTAAATCCAATAATTGTATAGCAATTCTCATATTTAAGATTTTGAAATGTCCATAATTGAGTCTGAGCAGAGGTGGGATGGGGAGGACTCCTTATTTTCCTAATAAAATGTTACAGTCTACTCATCTGAATGAATATAGTATGGTGGACCAATCTGTTTTGAATCTCTGTTCCACTACAAATTACTCATATAACCCTGGGAAGTTACTTAAACTCTGTGCCTCAATTTTCCCATTTGTAAATTAGGAAAAGTAATAGTGCCTATTTCACAGATTTTATTAGGATTGTATGAATATACATGAAGTACTTAGGATAGCTCCTGATATATAGTCATATGTCATATAGTCATATATATATATATATATATATATATATATATATATATAAAATAATATATATAGCCAGGCATATAGTCAGGATAATACAAGTATTAGCTGGCATATAGTCAGGATAATATAACTATTAGCTATGATTCTCTGGTTTCAGAGACTTTAATCATGGTGATGGGTGGCTCAATTGGTTAAACGTCTGCCTTTGACTCAGATCATGATCTCAGGGTCATGGGATGGAGCTCCACAGTGGGCTCTCTGCTCATCAGAGAGTCTGCTTCTCCCTCTGCCTGCTGCTCTGCCTGCTTGTGATCTCTTTCTCTGTCAAATAAATAAAAAAATAATTTTTTTAAAAATTCGTTTTTAATCAGAAGACACCTACACTGGAAGCCCTATATAAAGGCTATGTGTGTGTACCTATGTTTCATATACAAGATAACATTACCCACACTTTACAAATGGAGAAATGAAGCTCAGAAGTAATGATGCTTCTTAAATTGGAGGTGAAATGTTTATCCATAAGAGAATAAATAATTTCTACCTCACATCATTTATAGCATGTATAAAATAGTTTTTAGTGGTCTAATTTAACACTTGGATAGAACCAAGCGCATCTTAACAGATGTTTAAGATAATGTCTTTAAGTTATTTCTAAATGAAATTTCGTAGGTTTTTAATACGGACAAATAAATTCCAACTGTATTAATGTCTAAATGTACAAAGAAAACTAGAACTTTTAGTAGAAAATTGAACTGAATTGACTTCCATGTCTGGCCATGACATAGTAGTTGGTATTGGACTTAGGCTGCTGTTCTTAAACAACTATAACCTGGATAAAATATATGGGCTGTTTTGAGGAAATGGATAATAGGCAAAGCAGACTGTGATACTTGAAAAAAAGGAAACATGCAGGTAAACCTCAGGTTTACCATGTCTGTCTGGGAGAACTTTCATGTTCATGGTACAGGAAAATGGAGCTCAATGATGATATTGGTGAGCTATGGAGAACGAGAATAGAGTTTGGTACTTCTGAGACAGCTGGACTTTATAGGGAAGGATACTGGAGGGGAGTGTACCTGAATACCAGGAAATTGGTACAGGAATTTTTATAGCACTGCCATTTACAATAGCAAAACCCCCAAGAACCTAAATACTCATCAATATTACACAGCAATGTGCACACAGCCATTAAAAAAAAAAAAAGAAATCTTGCCATTTGCAACAACATGGACAGAACTAAAGAATATAATGCTAAGCAAAATAAGTCAGAGAAAGATACATACCATATGATCTCACTTGTATGTGGAACTTAAACTAATGAGCTAAGGAAACAAACAAACAAAAACAAAACAAAAAAAAAAAAAAGAGAGACAAACCAAGAAACAAACTAAAGGTTACCAGAGGGGAGATGGGTAGAGGGATGGATGATATGAGATGAGGATGATTTAAAAAAATCTCAGAACTGAATCTGATACTCTTACCATAGCAACTATCTTAACCCATATATATTGGGTTACCAATATAACCCATATACCTTTAGCTAATGTTATTTACTATCACTTGCCCCCCAGAAAAGTATCTTAAATATATTGCCTCATTTAATCCTCAAAATTTCTTAATTTTATAGGTGAGGAAATTGAAAGGTTATTTACCTTGTCTGAGGTTACCAAATCAGTAAGAAAGAGACCTATTCAAACTCCAAGTTCCAAGTGTAAGCTCATCTCCTCACCCTTAATCTCCTTCATAACCTTGCTTCTTCCTTTGTTTGTATTTTATCTTAAGTGATCTCTATGCCCAACATGGGGCTCAAACTCATGACCCCAGAATCAAGCGCCTCATACTCTACCAACTGAGCCAGCCAAGTACCCATTACTTTAATTAATTCCTTGCATAAGCCATCTCCTCTTTATTAGAATAATGTAAAAAATCAAAGAATAACATAACAAATGTAAATGAATTAGTGTTTTATTATCTTACCTGCTGCCCTAGAATATTGTCTTAGTTGAACTGCCATGTCTTCCTGAAGGGAGGAAACTGGATCCGTTGATATAAAGACCATTTCCAGTTCTGAAGTTTGCTGTTCCACGTTGCTTGAAAGTTATTTTACTTTTCTTTAAATGTGACATTCTAACTATGCTTCTGAGTCCATTATTCTACAGATATGGTAACTGTTAGGATGAAGCTCACTGAGGGAAAAGTTAGCACTGTAAATCCTGAAAAGAAGCCTAGGAAATTCCATTAAGACCTCAGACCTCAGAAACAATGTCTATCTGTACATTTACTACAGGATAAGAAGTCAGAGGAGTTTCCAGTCAGAGTGAAAAGTTGCTTATACAACTGTAAAAACAATGCTCAACTGGAAAGCGTACATAAACTTAACAGTCCTAACTCAAATATTGTTAATAATCTTATATTTACCTATTTAATTTACAGAATTGGCAAATTGGTAACCCTTGGGTAGAACCTTACCTGTAGACATTTCCTTTGAACCCGACATTTGAATTCATTGCCAACATTTATGATTCAGATTTCACTTTTTTTTTTTTTAAGCTTTTATTTATTTATTTGACAGAGAGATCACAAGTAGGCAGAGAGGCAGGCAGAGAGAGAGGAGGGAAGCAGGCTCCCCACTGAGCAGGGAGCCCGATGCGGGGCTCGATCCCAGAACCCTAGACAATGACCTGAGCCAAAGGCAGAGGCTTAATCCACTGAGCCACCCAGGTGCCCCCAGATTTCACTTTTTAAAAAAAATATCTAGATTTCTGATTCTTGAAAATTTGGGATATTTGGGAATCCTGGACCCACATTTCCATCCAACCACAGAACTGAGCTAAGTAGGAGCTGCCCTCTTTATCCTCAGCATATTTGTTTATAGAGCACCTACTAAATTTCTGGCACAAGGTATAGAGAATTATACAAAAATTTTTTTTAAATGGGGCACCTGGGTGGCTCTGTGGGTTGGGGCCTCTGCCTTCGGCTCAGGTCGTGATCCCAGGATTCTGGGATCGAGTCCTGAGTTGGGCTCTCTGCTCGGCAGGGAGCCTACTTCCCTTCCTCATTCTCTGCCTACTTGTGATCTCTGTCAAATAAATAAATAAAATCCTAAAAAAAAAAAAAAAAAAATCATTGCTCTCATAGAGCTTACTTTCTTGTATGCTCATCACTTTACCACATACAGCCCTTTTTCCTGTCTGCACTCTATTTTCTGCCCTATATCTTACCTTTCTCTGAAAATGCCACAATTCTCCATAGGAATCTCATGAGAATGAGTCCAAAAAACTTATTTCTAGAGATGTTTTATTTTAAAAAGGACTGGATCTTATGTGGTGACCTAACAGCTCCTTTATCGTTCTTCAGCGCCCCAAGAAATAAAAACCATTGCTGTTTTGTAAAACATTTTTAGTGGCATATGTAGTAATAGGTTTAAGATAATGCTATATTTATACTAGTCTAAGACAAGCTTATGATTTACTACTTACAGTAAATACTGCTGTTAAAAAAATACTTACAAAAAGGCATACTGTCATCTATTGGGCAAGTTTGCAATTGACTGCTCCATAGGATCTTCTAACCCAGCTTTTACAAATAAAAAGACCCAAATTAGTAGCTGCCATCTGGAAAGAAATTTAACCCCCTACCTGAGTCCTTGACCAAAATAAATTCCAGAAGGATTAAAGAATTCAATAATAAAAGAAAACAGATAATTTTATATAATCTTTGAGTGGGAAAGACCTCCCAAAACCACTGAAGATTTAATAAAATTGCATAAAGAAAACAGCATCAAGTCAAAAGGAAATTGATAAGGAGAAAAACATTTACAATTCAAGTCATAAAGGGTCACTTTCCTTAATCTCCACAGATTACTAATACAGACACCCATGAGACAGAAGACCACAGGAAACAAATGGCTGTGAAACAAAAACATGCTCAACTTTTAGCAAGAGGAACCACTTTTACTAAATCAAAATAGCAAAGATTAAAAGTTTGATAACTATTATGTTGCTGAGATGAGGAAATAGACACTCTAAAACATTCATTGCTATGGACTATGTATTAGTACAACTACTGAGAACAATTTTGGCAGCCTTTACTAAGTTAAAACAAAAGAGGTTTCCACCATATACCAGGTACAGTTGACCCTTGAACAAAGCAGGTTTGAACTGTGCACTGTCGACTTAGATTTGGATTTTTTACAGTACAGTACTGTAAATGTATTCCCTCTTATGATTTTCTACTAACATGTTTTTTCCAACTTACTTTAAAAATACAGTATAAAATATAACATGAAAAGTATGTGTTGACTGACCATATTACCAGTACAGGTTCTCATCAACAGGCTATTAGTAAAGTTTTTGGGAAGTCAGAAGTTACACGCAGATTTTCAACAGTGTGAGGGGCAGTTTAGCTCCTATAACCCCCATGTTGTTCCAAGGGTCAACTATACAGGTTTTAGTGGTTATAATCATCAAATCTTAAAATGTACAAACTTAAAATTTTTGTTACTATTTTTTTGAAACCACATACAAGGGTATTCGTGGCAATACTGTTCATAAATATGAACTAAAATTATGATCTATCCAATGGGATACTATGCAGCTAGCTACTCAAATTGAAGCGTCAGCTCTTGTACTGATAGAACATTCCCTAAAATGAGAACAAGGGGCAAAGTGTACATATAGAAAGCTTCCATTGGTTTAATGTTTATATATATGTGTGTGTGTGTGTATATATATATATATATATATATATATGCATATGTACAAATGTGTATTTAAGCAGAAAGCATCATATATTTATACTTACAACATATATATAAATACATATGAATATATAAACATAAATACATACATATAAATATATATGATGCTTTGCCTTTCTTGAAGGATGAATTATTGTGGTTGTCTCATGGGAGAACCAGGTAGTTGGGAATCAAGGATATAGACTACTCACTGCATGGCTCTTCTACATTTTGTATCACTGAGATATAACTTATTTCTTAAAAGAAAAAAAAAGGGACTTTTCATAAACACCTCCATATACCACCTGATCTGGAATGAAACCTAATTCTTATCCCTATTTCAGTTTCCAACAGAACCACTCCTTGAAGTAACCTAATCTTGAAAATTTACTGAATCTTTTCAGAGATTTGAAATCTTGATCCACACTTAATAGATGATGACTCCCCCTAAATCCTGAACTTATTCTAGAGCAGCTTCTAATTAAAAGAATGAGTCGCTCTTAGCTTAGACATGTAAAGTTTTATATAAAAAAACAGAAGTAGTCACAAAAACTTCCAAAAAGATGACAAGAAATCGGACACGTCTGCCTCACGGGTCTTAAAATTTAGAAATATCCTGAAAGAAACAAGACTTTTACCCTATTTCAGTTTTAGAAACTCCTTTTTAAAATCTCTTAAGCACTAGGAAGTATTTTGGGTAATTTTAACTTTCTCCTTTAACATTCAAGCACTGTGAACTGAGTACTGACCCCATATTACAAATGGGGAGACAGAAGGTCAAAAATTAAGTTCATAAAGCTAATATTTATACAGCAAGGAAACTGGGATCCAGACCCAAGTTGTATCTCTAAAATACATTACACTAAAAAAAAAAATAAATAAAATACATTACACTAATTTCAGGCACTATTAAGCCACTTAACATCAGTAATTATTTTTTAAAATTATCAATGTTTTCATTTTCATCAGCAAAAGCTCCAAATTTAAATGTGCAACTACTGAGGTTAAGATTAAGAAGGCAATCAGAGGTCTGCAAATTTTGGCAATTATGCTAATACCTCACTTTCCATTTAACAAAACTTCAGTGTTTCCTATTTAATGATATAATCCTTACCAGATAATTACTCAAATATGGCATAAGACAGACAACCAAAACTCCCATGGTTGGGTAGTAAGAATTTTGACTATTTTAAAACTTGGTAGGTAATAAGGAAACTATCAACTAACAAACAAACAGGTTTGTTCTCTCACCAACTCTACACATGCATACCTATTTCTAACTTGGCCAAAGAGGTTGACTTTCACTAGAAGCCTCTGGTAACAGTTCAAAATAGTAATCTTAACTCAGAAGAAATTGCTCCCTCAAAGGAGCATTTTCTCAACTGCTTTCCCCCAATAAAATTCCTAGTGAAATTTAGTCATGGCAGGATCACAAGTTATTGTGAACCTCAAATGGTTTTGTAAGGTTACCAAAATTCTAAAGCTTAAAACCATAAAGTTATTGTGAACCTCAAATGGTTTTGTAAGGTTACCAAAATTCTAAAGCTTAAAACCATAAATTTTTAAAGATATAATTGAAAATTCATTCTGCTATTCTACTTGGAACTAGTTTATAATCAAAAGAAAATTTAGGGGCGCCTGGGTGGCTCAGTGGGTTAAGCCGCTGCCTTCAGCTCGGGTCATGATCTCAGGTCCTGGGATCGAGTCCCACATCGGGCTCTCTGCTCGGCAGGGAGCCTGCTTCCTCCTCTCTCTCTGCCTGCCTCTCTGCCTACTTGTGATCTCTCTCTGTCAAATAAATAAATAAAATTTAAAAAAAAGAAAAGAAAAGAAAATTTAACCTGTTACTAATGATGCTTTTAAAAGTTTAGGTTTTCAGGGATGTACTCACTGTATTAGCTCCTCTGCCTCATATTAAAGAGAAAGTTTCCCTAAAGATAGTGTCAAGGGACAAGTTAGAATAAACAGCAACATCAAGGAAAAAGAAAAAACACTCATTTTGTCAAAACAGCACCAACTTTAGAAGTTCATTAAATTTCAGATCTATTTTTTAAATACTTTGTAATTCAGAATATGGGCATGTTTTAAGTTTTTTAACCAAACATTTTACTAAATCAACTGTGTCTGAGAATTAGGCACAAGAAAAAGCTGATGTGGTTCCAGACCTGGAGCATTTTTAAAGTGAAAATTAACGTAGCAGATTAAGACAAAGACAAAAGAAATAATATACATAATTTTATTACAAAAATTAAAAAAAAAATGCAACATTCTAAAAACCCAAAATTTACTATTGATACTAATTCCTACAAGTTTGCTGTGCTACAATACACAAGAAATTAAGAAAACCATTAAATATTTAGAAACATTCAACATCAGAAGCTTTAAAATCTAACTGTATGTAGTAGCCCCTCAAAAAGCTACAACCTGCATTTTAAAAAAAGTATTATTTTCTCTACAAAGAATCTTATCAGCTATACAAAAATCTGTACAGTTTTTATACTGAAGCTAATATTGAGCTGCACTTGAATTCACATTCTTAGCAAAACAATTGCCTGAGCACACACACACACTCCACACATATTACAGGATAGCCATTTATTCTTCATCTTCCTCTTCTTCCTCATCATCTTCATCTTCTTCCTCCTCTTCCTCTTCCTCCTCATCCTCTGGTTCATTCTTCTTCTTTGAACCTGTTGGCCTGCCAGGGCCCTTCTTTCCAGCTTCACTTTTGCCCTTGGCGCGATATGCAGCAATATCCTGAAATATGGTCAAAAAATAAAATCAGCATCCGGTGTCATTACTCAACTGTGAAAACCACTAAGCTGTAAACATTCTAAGCTTATTGACCAATAACTCTGATGACTATCCAAAGAGGTATTCAAAGTCTAATAACCCAGCTTTCAGAGGATTTAGAAAGCTAATGATGTAAAATGAGGGGGTTGGAAATGTCAAAACTTTCACTATCACTGTCCAACTTACCTCATATTGCCCACCCCCACTTATTTTAGGTACATCTACATAAAACAAAGTATTTAGCCCTCCATTTCTTAAAACTAAGAGACTCAGAACTGCAAATGAGTCTCTATGCAGGAATCTACCAATGCTACGAACACTGGTTTCAGTCAAAAGAAGGAAGTTTCAAATAGCCAAGTCTTAAATGTACAGTTTTCACTAGATCTTCTCCAAATACAGCTGACAACCATAATTCAAGAGGAACTAAACTTTCCAACTCTACAGTTCATACCTATTTCTAACATCCTTATTTAGAAAATATCTTGGGCTTAAAAAAGACAATGTACCTTTTCATACTTCTCCTTTAGCTTTGCTGCTTTCTGTTCATACGGTTGTTTATCTTTGGCTGACTGTTCAGACCACATTTCACCCAATTTTTTTGCAGTATCCCCAATGGATAAACCAGGGTGTTCACTTTTGATCTTTGGGCGATGTTCAGAGCAAAACAGGAAGAAAGCAGACCTGAAAGGAAGCAACGGAGTTAATCAACTGGGTGGAAAATTATGGGACAATTTGACTGATTTGAAAATCAACTTACGGAGGCCTTTTAGGAGCATTGGGATCTTTTTTCTTTCCTTTCTTGTCACCTTTGGGAGGCACATAATTTTTCATCTCCCTGTCATACCGAGCTTTGTCACTTTTTGCCATATCTTCAAATTTCGACTTCTCCTTTGCAGACATGGTCTATGGGTATGAAATAAGAAATAAAGTACAGCAAAACTATAAGCTACACGCATCCAAAAGATCAAGGCCATCCTTAAGGGCTACATTTTCCGTGGTTAGCAGCATTTTACCTTTAGTCTTGGAAGTAAACGAAAACCTAAGGTCGACTGCCCCAAACTCAAAATAAAATATCTGGACGAGTCACGACCGTAACCAAGTTGAAGGTTACCAGTCACCTACCCGTTTAAAGTTCTAGCCAAAAACAAACAAACAAACAAACAAACAAACAACACCTGAAAAAACCCTTAGCTCTGTCCGAATTCCGGTCTCACCTTCCATCTCTCCGAACATTTCTTGGAAAATTCGGCGAAATTGACGGAAGAGTCCGGGTGTTTCTTCTTGTGCTCTTCCCGGCAGGTCTGCACGAAGAAGGCGTACGAGGACATCTTGCCCCGCGGCTTGTTGGGGTCTCCTTTACCCATGGTGACAGGCGGCGTCTACGTAGCCGGGAGAGAAGCGGTGGGTGGACGCTGGCTGGGCTCAGCTTCCCGCCCAAATACGCGCCCGCCCCCTCTCGGAAGGAAGGCGGCCCGCGCCAGGCTCCCCCGCCAGCCCGCCCCGGGCGGCCGCCTCCGCTCACATACCCTCCTCCCGGCACCCAGCAGAAGAGCCGCGGCCGAGCCGACTCACGCGCGATCACCACGTCGCTCCCGAAGGCCCAAGAGGCCGCCACCCGCCGCCCACCCTACGCCTAGGCCCGGGCTGGGGAAGGGAACGCCGGGCGCGCCGTCGAAACCTTTTTCCTGACAGAAATGCTTCCCCGGCTTCCACGCCGCCGGCCGCACTCAAAGAGTTGTCGCTTCGCGACCGACATTCAAAAAACGACCGAAACCGGGCCCGGACGAGCTTCCCGCCCTCCCGCCGGCCCCGACCGCCCTCCCGCCACAGCCCCCGGCCCTCACCCCAGATTCCGCTCGCCAGGTCGAACCCCGAGAGCCATAGTGCCAGGCCCGGCTAGAAGGCTATGAGGAAAGGGGGAACGACAGGCCCACGAACTCGAAGGGGCTAAAGGGGATTCTTGCCTGGTGGTAGCTTTTCTGAGAGTCCCGCGAAGAGGCCGGATCCAACAGAGACGCTTCCTTCCTAGGGCTCCGGCGTGAACTGGTTTATCGCTAACGCAATCCTCAGCCTCTTGTTTTGCAGAGTTCTCCGCGCCACGGCAACTTGACGAGCCGGGCCACAGGCCACACCCCCGCCTCTCTGATTGGCTCTGATGATTATTCAAACTCCCGTAGGCCACGCCCTACCACCACGAAGCCCTCCGATTGGTCGGTGTCTCGCCAGGCCCGTCCCTCCAGCCCCAGCCTAGCAGGTTCGGTGGGTCGCCCAGGTCGTTAACTCCCAGACCCGTTAGAACCGGTCAGGAGAGGAATGTACTGCTCGATCCTGATTGGCGGCAGGAAAAGGGTTTGAAAAATGGCGGGCCTGGCGCTGACTGGCTGGGGCGGTAAACGGGGGGAGTGGTTGGCCTGAAAGGGAAAGCCCCGCCAGATTTAAAAATACTGAGTCGGCAAACAGGGTTGTTGGGGGGTCGGCGGCGGCAGTTTACAGGTGCTGAGGTTACAAGCAGACTGCCCTACCCTCTCTCTGACCACTGTCCGGGTCGCGTCTCTCTTCCGCCCCAATTCGGCCCCACAGGCTTGTCTCCTGGAAGCTGTAGTCGTTCGGCCGTGTAACCCTACAGGGCGTCCTCTGTCCGGTCCGAAGAATAACAAACAGAGGCTAAGGAGCTTGCCCTGCGGGCCGATTGCCCAGCTCCGCCCGTTGTCGCTGAGGCTAGGACAGAAGCCCAGGAAGACCGGAGGTGGCGGGGAACCTGGGAAGGGGCGCGGGGGGGCGCGGGAGGGCGGCTGTTCCCGCCTTTCGGGTGGTGGTACCAAACGATATTTCAGTAAGGCGTTTCCCGCCCGTGGAGTTTCCCTCAGAAGGTCCCCTCCCTCCCTTCCCTCTTTGTCTCGGGTGTCCAATGTCGGGAGGTAAACAAGGGCGCCCCTGGGGTCCCGAAGGGGCGGGGCCGGGTGTTGTCTTCCCTGGCTCCGCCCCCTCCCCCGGCTCCGGATTCCTGGTTGCGACCTCCTGGCTGGGCTCTGGCTCACCCTCGTACAGCTGCTGCGCGAAAAGTAGGATTTCCCGCCGCGGTCCACCTTTGGCTATCTTATCTATTCACTGTCTCGTCTCCCTTACATCATAATGTAAAAACTTTTAAATCCAAGATCTTTCTGAGACCCCCATAAAAGGAATGAATGCTTCGCACCCCCCAGCTGCTTATATTCGCCAAATGCATATTGCATTTACAACACCCCTCTTATTATGCTATTTCTGTGTTGTTGTATTTAGTTTTAAGGTCTGTTTTTTCCATGTATTGCGCTTACAGCGTCAACAGATTTTAATATTGTCTTATTTTCTCAGTAAATTTAATATTGTCTTATTTTCTTATTTTCTCAGCATTTGTTCGACTGTGTGTGCCTGTTTGGTTTGTATTCAGTAACCCTGACCAATAATAACTCAAAAACCGGCAGCTCTTTATCTAGATTTACTAATAAAAGCAAGATTTTTAAAAATGATCTTTCCGGTGGGGCGCCTGGGTGGCTCAGTGGGTCAAGCCTCTGCCTTCGGTTAGGGTCATGATCCCAGGCTCCTGGGATCCAGCCCCCCCCCACCCCGCATTGGGCTCTCTGTTCAGCGGGGAGCCTGCTTCTCCCCGCCGCCCCCCCCCCCGCGCCTGCTTCTCTGCCTACTTGAGCTCTCTCTCTCTGTCAAATAAATAAATAGAAATCTTTAAAAAAAAAAAAAATCTTTCTGGGCCGCCTGGGTGGCTCAGTGGATTAAAGCCTCTGCCTTCGGCTCAGGTCATGATCCCAGAGTCCTGGGATGGATCCCCAAATTGGGCTCTCTGCTTGGCAGGGAGCCTGCCTCTTCCTCTCTCTCTCTGCCTACTTATGATCTTTGTCTGTCAAATAAATAAATAAAATCTTTAAAAATAATAATAATGATTTTTCTTTGGAAATGGATATTGGCTGCCCAAATTGTGCATATACTAATGCCACTGAATTTAATAGGTTTATTGCTATTTCAATAATATAGTATGATTTGTCAATTTGGGTTTTTAATCTGCTGTTTATAGCACAGTTGTAACTGTGACCTTATTTGAAAATAGGGTCATTGCAGATGTAATCAGTTAGGATGAGCTCATATGGAGTTGGGTAGGCCCCCAATCCAATGATTGGTGTCCTTACAAAATTAATAGGGGAATTTGGACACAGAGAAAGGCACAGAGGTTAGACAATGAAAAGACACACAAAGAAGTCAGCCATCTACAGGGTAAGGAGAGAGGCCTGGAATCTTCCCTCATAGCCCTCAGAAGAAACCAACCCTTTACATTTCAATTTCCATTCTTTACTGCATCACAGTGAATAGGAATACATTTCTGTATTTAATCTGCTTTTACCATGGATGCTAAGACTTCACTCTTAGGCTGTAATTCCTGGCCTAGAAGTAACATCAAAAAGCACAGTGAAGGGGCGCCTGGGTGGCTTAGTGGGTTAAAGCCTCTGCCCTCGGCTCAAGTCATGATCCCAGGGTCCTGGGATCAAGCCCCGCATGGAGCCCCACATGGCTTCCTCCTCTCTCTGCCTGTTTCTCTGCCTACTTGTGATCTCTGTCTGTCAAATAAATAAAATAAAATCTTTAAAAGAAAAAAAGTACAGTGAAGTGATAAAATTTAAATGAGATCTAGGCAATTGTTGGTTATAGTACCACGTTTTTTCCTTTTGGGAATAAAAACCATACGCAGAATCTGGTAGCACACATAAAAAATCTAGTACCAAATCTGGTTCTGTAAAGATGGGTTAAATACAGAAGAGGTTTGGTTCACTATTATAAATTACCTGGCATACTGTTATAAGTTTATCAGAAAACTAAAATGTCCTATAAAACTTTCTCTTTAAAAAAAAAACCACCACATTATTTATTTATTTGAGAAAGAGACGTTGGGGGGGGGGTAGAGGGAAAGGAAGAGAGAGAGAATCCTCAAGCACATTCTCTGCTGAGCACGGTCCTGGGCCCGAGTGCCAATCCCAAAGACCCTGAGATCAAGACCTGAGCCAAAATCAAGCATCAAATGCTCAAGAGATGGATGCTCAACTGACTGAGCCACCCAGGTATCCCTAAAGCTGTTTCTCTTGTGTCTACTATTGTTATGGTTTTAAATGGGAAAATAAGATTGTTTTCTAAAACTTAACCTTTTCAGGAACACATCAATTTCATATATTCTAAAAATGATTATCCAAATTTATTACTAGTACGATGTATCTTCCTAAAAGATGATGAAAAAGAAAGTGTTTATGTTCTTCATAAAGAATGTATAAATTGAGGGGCACCTGGGTGGCCCAATCTGTTGAACATCAGACTTCTTAGTTTTGGCTCTAATCATGATCTCAGGGATCCAGCCCTGTGTTTGGCCCTGCACTTGGGGAGTCCACTTGAGGATTCTCTCCCTCTGTCCCTCCCCCTACTCCTTCACACTCTCTCTAAAATAAATAAATTAGTCTTTAAAAAAGAAAAGAATATATAAATTATAATCCAGCAAGGGCTTGTGGTTTTGAACAGTACACTTAATATTTATTTCTAGGCTTTTTTTTTTTTAATTTTATTTATTTATTTGACAGAGAGAGATCACAAGCAGGCAGAGAGGCAGGCAGAGAGAGAGAAGGAAGCAGGCTCACTGAGTGGAGAGCCCGATGCGGGGCTCGATCCCAGGACCCTGAGATCATGACCTGAGCCAAAGGCAGAGGCTTTAACCCACTGAGCCGCCCAGGCGCCCCTATTTCTAGGCTTTTGACTGACAAACTATAAAATGAGATTTGGGGGACAATCTCTAAGGTAACATTCAGCTCTTAAACTGTATGATTTTATAATTCTGTGAATATTTGTTCATAATGTGAGAAAATAAATGTTAACTTTTGCTATTGTTAGGTGGTCAAGAGATTATAATTAAAATTTTAAAAGATAAATAATTCAAGATCTAGGAAATCCTTTGGTTTTAAGAATACCAATTAGTTGTGAGCCTACTTGTTTCAAATAGTATTTGTTGAAGTAAGAGTTTATAGCTGTTCACATGTAATAAATTATATAGACCAAACTTTAGATTACACAATATTACTCAATCTTCTTAGTCTTCTAATAAAACGATTTAATCAGGGGATTCCCCCTAGATGATATCAAAATAAAATTTGATTTGTCAAACTTTGCCTAAATTCAGCTTCTCACAAATTGTAGCAATGCAAATATTTAGCAATAAGCTAATTCTGGGTTAGGACTGAAGTTGTTTCCAAAGTAGGTCCTCATCCTACATGTATGAATAGTTATTCTGCAGATAAACTGGAATTTATCTGTAATGTCAATCTGGCAGGATTGGATAGAAATGATCTTAGTTGTATCAACTAATGCAATTCTTATTATTTTTTTCATTCAGTTATCCTAAAAATTTGGACTTTTCGTAATCTGATCATCAAACCACATTGGAAAATCCTGATGAAAGAGTATATTATATATCCTTTTTTTGGTAAGCTACCCCCCCCACACACACACAAAGCAATAAATAATAAACTCAGTAATTTTTTTTTAATTTCTTGATTAACTCCTATAGTTAGCTAAGATACTCTACATAAGATTAGGTACATATAAGATCATTCTTTTTCTTTCAAGTTGCCTAGTTAGTGTAAAAAACTGAAAACCGGGGCACCTGGGTGACTCAGTGGGTTAAAGCTTCCGCCTTCGGCTCAGGTCATGATCTCAGGGTCCCGGGATCAAGCTCCACATTGGGCTCTCTGCTCAGCGGGAAGCCTGCTTCCCTTCCTGTCTCTGCCTGCCTCTCTGCCTACTTGTGATCTCTATCTGTCAAATAAATAAAATCTGTAAAAAATAAATTAAAAACTGAAAACCACTACCCTGCACACATATTAGTTTCTCAAATATTAGTCTTATATTGAGATTTAATATTTTTAGGTTGTTTTTAAAGGCGTAGGAGGGGAAGGATAACCATACTAGAGCATTATCAAATAGGCACATCCACCTGTGGGGAGACCACTGGTTCTGAGGCCTAACTATATACTAACTCCAGAGATTCAATGTGGTGTAGTAGTATTGTACTTAGTGATATAATTAGTGATATAGTTCAACAGTACATTTCTTTTCTTTTTTAGGATTTTATTCATTTGACAGAGAGAGAGAGCGAGGGCACACGCAGGGGGATTGGCAGGGAGGGGAGAAGTAGGCTCCTTGTGCAGGAAGCTGGATGAGGGGCTGGATCCCAGAATCCTAGGATCATGACCTGAACCAAAGGCAGATACTTAACCGACTGAGCCACCCAGGCACCCCTCAACAATATGTTTCTGAAGAAATGAAAATGCAGATTAAGAAAAAACAAAAACCTTTCATTCTACTGCTAGCAATTTCAATGAAAAATAGTAAGAAAAAGTTATTCTGTTTTTCTTCAAAAAAACTATTTTTGTGACTCAATTTGAACTAAATGTCCACCAAAAAGTTATTTACTTTTTAAAAGTCTCCACTGCCACAATCAGGATTAAGAAAATGACAAACTGCAAAAATCATGTTTTTAAATACACTATAGATCTATTAAAGCAATCAAAATAATTCAAACTGAAATTCTGGACAGGTGTGCTGTCTACCCTAGGTGTGCTGATGATATTTGAGAAGAATTTATAGATTTTAGGTGAGGAATGGAGGATCAGTTTTGTCCCAGGTAAAAGGACCTTCACTAAGGGAAAGAGAATCAGCAAGCTTTTGGTAATTGCGCGGGGTTAAAACAACCAGTTGGAAACTAGGGGACCCCTAGATATACATAATGATCTATTTTCCACCTACATGGACTGAATTCTGAGGTGGTATAAAAGGATAGAAAATTGTGCCAGAAAAGTCTAAACACAAAGTGAAATCTCCCAGGGTTTCATGGTGCTTAGTGGACAAAGTCTGGCTGGAGGGAGAGGGTCTGTCACAAACAAGACTGATCGCTTCCTGAAGATATTTCCTATTTTTTGAAGCTATGTAGATGGAAATGTAGAGAAACGAGCTCAAAACGATCAAAACGCTGAAATGAATCCTCTATAATCTTTCTGGTCTAAGGAGACAGAGACAGACCATCAAGCCCTCAATCAAAAACCCATCAAACAGTCTCTGAAGAACAGGAATGAGCTAGAGGTGAACTGGGTCTTACTGAAATTTTACAGCCCAGCCTGTATACAGACAGCTCATTCCTTCATTGGATTAAGATAAGTCCTTATCCTTCTACCTATTAAAAAGGGGTTGATTCTGCCTAATAGAGGAAAGGTCAAGTCCTCTCTGGTATAATATATCATCTGGAACACATCATAATACAAAAATTTGAAAACTAAAGATAAAGAAAATCATAAAAGGACCAGAGAAAAAAGACATGGTAAATTTTAAAAAGCAGTAAGTGAATGCTGACCCTTCAATAGAAATATGAAATCCAGAAGGCCAAAGAATGACATCTTTTTTTTTTTTTTAAGATTTTATTTATTTATTCAACAGGCAGAGAGAGTTGGAAGCAGGCTCCCTGCCGAGCAGAAAGTCCATGCATGGCTGGATCCCAGGACTCTGGGATTATGACCCAAGCTGAAGGCAGAGGTTTTAACCCACTGAGCCACCCAGGCATCCCAAGAATGACATCTTTAAATTGCTAAAGAAAAAACAAAAACAAAACTGCTAACCTTGAGTTTTATATCCAGGGGAAAAGCTTTCAGGATCAAGGTAAAATAAAGATGTTTTTGGACAAACAAAAGCTGAATGAAGTCATGGTCGGCAGTCCTGATAAAGGAAAATGATCCTAAATCTGCAGAAGGAAAAATGACTAAAAGCCAGGGTAATTATGTACATTTAAAATGACTATTATTTGTTTAAAATTACAATAATAATACTGTCTTGTGGGTTTTTATAATGTATAAGTAGAATATATAACAACAGCAAATGGTAAGAAAGTGATTGTTCAGAAAGTTCATTGTTCAGAAAGTGATAAAAGTTAATAATATGTATTAAACTGTATGCCTTGCATGCTATATTTTGGGGTGCTAGTTTTATAGGTATGTTTATATATATACCTACATATGAGATATGTACGTATGTGTGTGTGTGCAAAAACTCACCCTTCTGCACATAGGCTACCAGTTCTTAAATTAGTCTATGATAAAAAACTCAATGATGAATGGCTACTAAGCATATGAAATATATTTAACATCATTAATCATTAAGAAAATGCAAACTAAAACCACAATAAGATTACCATTTCATACTCATTAGGATGGCTATAATTTAAAAAGAAAATAGCAAGTGTTGAAGATGTAGAAAAAGTGGAACATTCATTCATTACTGATGGGAATATAAAATAGTAAAGTCACTATATAAAATAGTTTGGCAGTTTCTAAAACTGAAACATATAGGGGTGCCTATGTGACTCAGTGGGTTAAGCCTCTGCCTTTGGCTCAGGTCATGATCTCAGGATCCTAGGATCAAGCCCCGAATTGGGCTCTCTGCTCAGCAGGGAGCCTGCTTCCCCCCTGCCTCTCTGCCTACTTGTGATCTCTGTCTGTCAAATAAATAAAATCTTTTTTTTAAAAATTGAAACATGTATTTACCCAGCAATTCTACCCCTAGGCATCTTCCCAAGAGAGATGAATACCTATATCCACAAAAAAGCATAAAACAAAAAAAAACAAAAAACTTGTATGTGAGGTTTTACAGGAGTTTTATTTCTAATATCCAAAAACTAGAAACAAACTAAATGTCCACTGGCTGATGAATCAATAAACAAAAATGTGGATATATCCATATATTAGAATACCATCTATTAATAAAAAGGAGTGTAGGGAGAAAAAAAGAAATGAACACTGATACAAGCTATAATACAGATGAACCTTAAAAGCATGCTAAGTAAAAGAAGCCAGACACAGAAGACAACATATTTTATGATTCCATCTATATGACATTTCTAGAAAAAGCAAATATATAGACTCAAAGCAGAAGTGTTTTGCTCTAGGGCTAGAGGTGGGAGCAGGACTGACTGTATAGAAGCATGATGGAAAGTCTTCAGGTAATGGAAATGTTCTAAAGCCAGTGACTTATTTTTCCAGTTGGAGAGCACTGTATCAAAATGGTCAACAAATTAGACTTTAGCAGTGAGAGCTGCAGAATACGATATGAAAATATAGGGATCACTTGAGAGGAAGTGAGTAGGACTTTTCTATTTTAGGAAATGGTAGTTAAGCAGCTCTTGAATTGTAATCGCATTGCTTGGCCCATATTTGGTTGAGTATCTATTGTTCTCATGCAGTAAAAAAATAATCCTTTTGTAGATTCTTTTCAAATTATCTAATTTTTTTGTAGGTGTTTCCACTTAGAGTAAATCCGTGGTATATTAATACTATACTGATCTTATATATAGCCAAAGATAGTTTTAATTTTGGTAATGACTAAAAATTTCAAACTCTGATGTAAATATTAATATGAATATAAAGGTGACATAACTTTGTCCTCTAAATAATTTTGTTATTATGCTTAGTAGTTTGCATTTAAAAAAAAAAAATTCGAGGGACACCTGGGAAGCTCAGGCAGTTAAGTGTCCATTTCTTGATTTCTGCTCAGGTCTTGATCTCTGGGTTGTGAGTTCAAGCCCCACACTGAGCTTCATGCTGGGCATGGAGCCTACTTTAGATAGACAGAGAGTCAGATAAGAAAGGAAGGAAGGAAAGAAGGGAGGGAGGGAGGGAAAGATATTCAAAAGCAATATGAGATTTTCAGATGTACTTTTACAAATACCCATCTAAATTTAAAGCCTAGAATTCTAATTAGGCTAAAAAATGCACTTACGCATAGTTGAAAGTTGGACTTATAAAGAAAAAGAAGTACAGATTTCCCTATTGTCCAAAAGTAAAACATTTCTATAAGACCTTACATAAGTTGAAAAGGCATACTGGGAAGAGTATCCCTGACTTTCTGAAAATTCAAGTTACACTTCACTTTTATGAAAGGCCTGTGGTATAGTAATGGCTTTTTTTGTGAAGCAAAAATCCTCTTTGGGTTTCTTTTGCTCAGTGAAAACAGGTACTGATACAGTTCTTTCCTAAAAGCAAAGTCGTGTAACCAACTTTTTGGAAACTGAGGGATACCTGTATATAACATGTGCCTAGTAGGACAAGCTGAAAGTGTACAGGACAGTAAAAATTGACATGATCTTAGTTTGTGGAGAACTTCAACAATCATTCTAGGAATTTCTGTGACCAGTTCTCTGAACAATGATCCAACACTTATATACACACCGCAGTATTCTCTTTTTTCAGTAAACTGAATAATTTATTCAGTATTCTAGGTCTAACTCATTCCCACATTTTTTGTTTTGTTTTGTTTTCTGGAAGGTTTTGGTCTCTAGGATCTTGGGAATGGAGTAACTGTAACCCAAAAATCTGAATCGGCTTTCCTTATTGAGTATGAAATAAAAAACAACACTGTTCTCAAATCCCTAAATTGTAACCAATGAAAGAATTCCATACAAATGTAAAATAATCTTACTGTGGACAAGATTTAGCCAAAAGAATCTGTATTTCTCAACATTTCTGGTATACAAGGTCCCTGACATCCCACTCTGTAGATTCAGGATTTGTCTTCAGGTTCTCATGCTAGTCTTCCACTGCCAGTGCTGCTTCCTACCCTGCACACCCACTCTCACCACTGCACATCCTACAATACAAAACTTCATAAAAACATTGAAACCGGGGCGCCTGGGTGGCTCAGTGGGTTAGGCCGCTGCCTTCGGCTCAGGTCATGATCTCAGGGTCCTGGGATCGAGTCCCGCATCGGGCTCTCTGCTCAGCAGGGAGCCTGCTTCCCTCTCTCTCTCTCTGCCTGCCTCTCCGACTACTTGTGATTTCTCTCTGTCAAATAAATAAATAAAATCTTTAAAAAAAAAAAAACAAAAAACATTGAAACCTATGGGCCTCCAAAATGTCTGTGTTTAAAGCAAACGAGAGAAAAGGACACTGAAAAACATACATGCTGATTTAATGACAGAAGAGATGCAAAAGAAGATATGGCATAGAGGTCACAGGCAGGGAAATGATAGCAATAAGCAGTAAGGACAAGAAATGGTGGGGGAGGCAGGTGACAGAATGTGACAGATGTATGGAGAGGGACATCAGATTTTATAAACTTAATGGCTAACACCATATGTATTTAACAACAGAATATGATACATGATACCACTTACTTAGCAAACATAGTGTCTGCTTTGTGCCAGGCACTGTTCTAAGTACTCTAAAAACATTAGCTCATTTAATCTTAATAATGCCAATGAGACAGATTACTATTTTCATCTATCTTCATTTTATAGAGGAAGTTACTGATGCAAAAATTACTTGCTCAAGGTCACATTATTAGTCAGTGTCCAGTCAGGAAAAGAAAACCACTTTGGGTATTTCAGAGATAATGTATCACCTCTATTGTTGAGGGAATCCTTATCTGGAGGAGCAAAAAGGAGGAAGGTATAATCCAAAGGGAACTGCAAGCAGAGCCAGCATCCTAGCACTGGAGGAACAAAAGAGAAAGCAGTGTTATCCAAAACCCACAAACACTGTGCATCAGAAGCTTTTGGAACTTAACTATTGCATTATTAGAACTATTACTGCTACCTGTTTTGAAAGAAGCCAGCAGCCTTCAGAGGCCCCCCTCCCCCCTACTCCTGGAGCCTGAGTAGAGGAGCACAGTGTGCCCAGGCCACTGGAGCCTAAAGAAAGGAAAAATGCCTCCTATCCCCTTCTTTCTTTTTAATCTCCCATTAGCAGAATGGAACTAGTGACCACTTGGCAAGTGAATCTGGGAAATGATTTTTATGACTCCAGAACCTTTATGATACAGAGGAGAGGGTAGAAGGAGCTGGGAGGCAGTGGACATAATTAGCATAGTCAAACAATTGGCAACTGGCAGAGCTTAAATCTCAGGTAGTCTGGCTTCTGAGTCCATGCTCTCAACTGCTATACCATGCTGTAGCACTGTGATCTACTATAATAAGAGTATTTTATATGTCTTAAAATTAAGATCTGCTCATAAATACAGTTGGCAGCAAAGAAGTTATAGGAATCTTATTTATTAAATATTCAACAAATATTTAGCAAGATCCTACTTATGCCAGGCACTATTCTGAAAATACAATGATGGAGAGGGCAAAAAAAAGAAAAAGAAAGAAAGAAAGAAAGAAAGAAAGAAAGAAAAAAAGAAAGAAAGGGAAGAAAGAAAAGGGGGAAGAAAGCTCCTTTCTCCCTGTTTCAGACTGAACGAAATTCCCTGGGAAGGATTCCAACTGGCTTGGCTTGAATCATGTGCCCATGCATTGAACTAAGCATTTTAGCTGAGGCGTGGGTATTGGGGAAATAACGGGGTGGAAATGCCCACTATAATCCTGAGACAAGGATTTGAGTGCAGGTAGTTTATCTGGAGGATTCAGGAAACATCGGTAAGAGGTGGGAAAGTAAGACAAAGAAGGGAAGGCAATAAATAAAGGGTGCCTTATCAAGCCAGCAACCACACTGGTAATGACTGGAGCATAATCCCATGGGAAAACTTTAGGAGATGATATGAAACACATACCCCAAAGTTAACCACCTGAGGGTCAAGAGGGCTGGGGTATCTATATAATAAATCCCATCAGTCCTTTGGTGAGTGCTGTTGAGATGGGAAGTTAATAATTCTCTGGCATTTGTAAATTGCGCTGACTACACAGGGCCAGAGCTGCCTCCCGTGCTTGGGAGAAAAGAGGTGCAAGTACTGGTAGCTAGAAATCTGCCTGTGAATGCTGTAGTGGTAAAAGCCAGAGAGGTATAGGTGGGAGTCTACAAGGCCTACTACTCTTCATTTTTTCATCAGATAAAAATTTTCCTTGTACATAGTAGTTCTGACTTCAAAAGAAATAATGCCTGTAAGAAAGTATAATACCAAGAATTATTGTCTAGAAGTTTCCTGAAGACTGGGAATGGGTATCATGTTTTATATCTCTCATAGAACCTAGCACACTGCTATATATATGTCCTAGGCTTAAATAGTCACTGAGTGGATTTGTCAATTTAATTACTACCTGAACATATTACTTTGTAGGTTTACGAAGGTAGAATTATTTTTAAACTGTCATTATGATCAAAAAGTCACGTTTTCGTCTGTTTCAAGAATTTTAAGTACCGTGGTCTTGTTCTGTTCCTTCTTCTATCATTCTTCTTAAATCTAGACCATTGTAGATAATCCGTTAATTGTCTACCCAATAACCATTTTCTTCTTCCATCTTCCTTTAAAAAAATATCTTGATTACAAAAAGGGTATTGATATTGCTGGTTCAAACCAATCATGAGAATGCTACTCTGATTAGTATGGCGAAAGGCAAGAAAACCATAGATGCCAACCCTGACACTGTTGAACTACTGAAGTGATACCAACAGCAATCTTCCTTCAGCCTTTCTTATTACATCAGAAAAATAAACTCCTATTAATACTGTTAAACAGGGGTGCCTGGGTGGCTCAGTCGTTAAGCGTCTGCCTTCAACTAAGGTCATGATCCCGGAGTCCTGGGATCGAGCCCCGCATCAGGCTTCCTGCTCAGTGGGAAGCCTGCTTCTCCCTCTCCCACTCCTCTGCTGTGTTCCCTCTCTTGTTTTGTCTCTCTCTGTCAAGTAAATAAATAAAATGTTTAAAAATATATTTAAAAAAATACTGCTAAACCGGCAATCTGTTACACATAGCTAGTGATTCATAACTGTTTAAATAACAATTTTTTTCCCTTTTGCATAGCAACCCCAAGACAAAGTCATTTTATTTCTGGAGTAAATTATTTAAGATAGTAACTCATCAGAAAACCCAAAAGAGCAGCAGGTATTTGGGCACACTAGTTTTAATCCTTCTGGATTCCCCTCTAAGGAAGGATCCTGGTATTCCTCACAGCTCTCTACCTGAGCTCTACCCTTCAATATTAACTTTGATGTTTTAAAACTTACATTTAAAGAAGCTCAGGAGGGCTGTATCACTGAGAAAGTTGTCATGAGATGATGGCCTTTCAGATATGACGTAATGTAGCATAACCATTTATGCATGATCTCCTCCTACACAGCCACGTTGCTTGCTCAGCTATATTTAAAAAAACACATTCTCTTTTCTCCCTTCAGAATATATTCTGAATCTCTCTATTTCTATCTCTATTATCATCACACAAGTTCACGAGTTCAAGTTCAAACAAAGTAATTTCTTACCTAGAATATAGCAACAGACTCTGAATTAGTGTTCCCAATTCCAGGAATTCTTGCCCTTAACAACCGATCCTCCATGGAATTGTAAGAATGATCTTCTCAAAATATAAATCAGATCAATTACTTCCCAGCATAAAACCTTTTGATGACTTATCATTTACATAAGAGAAAATCTAACAGCTTATCATTGCACACATTGTTCTGTATGACTGGCCCTCTCCCCATCTCTTTACCTTCAGCTACTACCACGCTCCCTCTCACTCACTATGCTATAGCTGTATAGACAATCTTTCAGTTCCTCAAACATATCAAAGTATTTTTTGCCTCAAGGCCCATGCACAAGCTGTTCTTTCTGTCTAGAATGTCCTGACCTTTTTTTTCATCATGGCTGGTTTAAGCTTCAATATAAAGTCACTGCCCAGGCACCTGGGTGGCTCAGTTAGTTAAGCGTCTGCCTTCAGCTTGGGCCATGATCCCCAGACCCCGGGATTGATTCCCACATCGGGCTAAACAGATTAGAGAGAGCTGAAAACAAAATTAACAAACTGGAAGTTATTATTGAAATTACCTAGAATGAAGCACAGAAGAATGAGAGGAAAATATAAATTACAAAACTGAGAAAGTTTGAAAATATAACAGTGCTCATCAATATTCCAATATGGTTAGTCCTGGGTAGGGGAGGGAGAGTAAATCACAGAATGGTATTATTTTAATTTAGTGGCTGAAGTTTTAAACAATAAATGACATGAACTTAAAATTAGGAAGCATAAGGTAACTCAAGTAGTTTAATAAAAAGATACTGTATAATACCAAAGATTAACAATTTTGAAAGAAACAAGAGAGGAAAGACAGCTTACCTACAAAGACTGATAGCAGTTCTCAATAATAACAATGGAAGACAGTGAACTAACACCTGTCAAGTGCTCAGAGAATGACTGTCATCCTAGAACTGCATAACCAGCAACTTAAGTTTCAAGATAAGGGCAAATAAAAGTATTTTAAGGTTAAAGAAAATTGTGGAATCAGTAGACTAGCTCTAAATGGACTTCTAAAGTATCTACCATAAGAAGAAGGAAAATAATCCCAAAGATACAGTATGAATACAAGAAAATATAATGAGCATTAAAAAAAGCGGGGGGGGGGGGAGTGAACAGAGTTGCCAGTATGAGAAAAGGAAGATAAGAAAATAACCAGTTGGGAGCACAGAGAGAAACAAGGGAAAATGTAAAACAGAAAAGAGCATGAGAGATAAATGTAACAAAGTGAAAAAGCTAACATTCATATAACTCTAGTCTTGGAAGGTGAAGACAGAAAATGGGGGAAAGGTACATCTAAAGACATAGTAGTCAAGAATTTGCACAACTGATAAAAGACACCCATATAGGTTTAAGAAAAAGAATGAACTTCAACCTAAGTGCCCCACCTTACACCCTTACAGAAAAATTAATTCATTTTGGATAACAGAATTAAATGTAAAATGTGAAACCATAAAACTTAAGAAAAAAAAAAAGGCACAAGAAAATCTTTGGGATCTAAAGGTAAATGTTCTTAGAGTTAACACCAAAAGCACAATCCATTAAAGGATAACCTGATCAGGCGCCTGGGTGGCTCAGTGGTTCAAAGCCTCTGCCTTTGGCTGAGGTCATAATCCCAGGGTCCTGGAATCCAGCCCTGTATCAGGCTTTCTGCTCGGCAGGGAACCTGCTTCTTCCTCTCTCTCTGGCTGCCTCTCTGTCTACTTGTGATCTCTGTCTGCCAAATAAATAAATAAAATCTTAAAAAAAAAATGATCAACTGAACCTCATCAAAACTAAAAAATTTACTAAGTGGAGAACATAAAGACAGGATGAAAGGCAAGTTACACACTGGGAGAAAATATCTGCAAACCATGTATCTGACAAAAGACTAATATCTATATTACATAAAGACCTCTCAAACCCCACCATTTTTTTTAAAAAATCCAGGTAGAAAATGAAAGAGATGAACAGAAACTCATCAAAGCAGGTATTCGGATGGTGTACAAGCAAATGAAAAGAGATGTTCAATATGATTAGCCATTAGGGAAATGCAAATTAAAACCATAATGACAGATCACACTACACACCTATCAGAATGGCTAATATAAAAATTGTGAAAACACCCAATGTTCATAAGAATATGGAGAAGCTGGATCACTCACACATTGTTGGTGACAATGTAAAATCGTACAGCCACTCTGAAAAACAGCTGTAGTTGTTAAAAACCTAAATATGAAACTACATACGGCCTATTACACAGAAATGACTTTGGCCCAGAAAAATGACTTGTGTTCACGAAAAACCTATACACAAACGTTTATAGCAGCTTTATTTATAATAGCCCCAAACTATAAAGAACTCAGAGGTCCCTCATCTGGTGAAGGGCTAAACAAACTGTTCTACATCCATACTATAGTACTCAGCAAAAAAGGGGAACAAATTATTGATATATGCAACAACCTGAATGAATTTCCAGAGTATCGTGTTGAATTTAAAAAAAAAAATTCAGGGGCACCTGGGTGGCTCAGTGGGTTGGGCCTCTGCCTTCGGCTCAGGTCATGATCACAGGGACCTGGGATCGGGCTCTCTGCTCAGCAAGGAGCCTGCTTCCCCCTCTCTCTCTGTCTGCCTCTCTGCCTACTTGTGATCTGTCAAATAAATAAAATCTTAAAAAAAAAAAAATTCCAAGTGTCACATCTGTATACTTCCATGTATTTTTGTATATTTTGTTTTGAAAAGATAAAATTATAGAAATGGGGAAAAGCTTGATGGTTGCCAGGAGTCAAGAAGTATGTGGCTATAAAGGACAAGATGAGAGATTCCTGTGGTAATGGTGATGGAAACATTCTGAATCTGACTGTAACAATGTCAATTCCAGTGGCAAGGTTGTACTACAGTTTTGCAAGAGGAAACTGGGTAAAGGGTACACAGAATCTCTCTGTGATAGATCTTACAACTGTACCACAATCTAAAATTACCTCAAAATAAAACAACTTCATTTTAAAAGCTATAATAAGCTAATGGGGGGGGAAATGGAATTATAAATATTAAATTGGTTAGAAAAAGGCAAGAAAGAAGAATGGTAGTATAGAACAGATGGAACAAATATAAATAAAGATAAGATGGTAGTTTTAAATTCAGAAACACTTAGGAAATGTACTAAATGTTTCAGTTACAACACAAAGATTGTCAGACTGATTACAAAAGCAAAACCTAATCATATAGCTTAAACAGACACCGTAAGTATGGCACATAAAAAATGAAAGTAAAAGGATGGAAAAAGATATATCATAAAAACATTAACCAAAGAAATCTAGTATAGCTACTCAAATGCCAAAAGTCAAATTTGTGTTAATATTACTAGAAGTAAAAAGAACATAAGAATTGCCTTATCAAGAGATTATAATGATCCTACGTATTAAAATATAAGAAACAGATGGCCAGGGCACGTGAATCCATTAAGCATCTGCCTTGCACTCAGGTCATGATCCCGGGTTCCTAGGATGGAGTCCTGCATCAGCCTCCCTGCTCTGTGGGGAGCCTCCCTATCCCTCTCTCTCCCCTTGCTCCCCCAACTCCCTGCTCATGCTCTCTCTCTCTGTAAAATAAATAAGTAAAATCTTAAAAAAAAAAAAAAAAAGAAGAAGAAAGAAGGAGAAACTGCATGGCCAATCAACTTGAAAATTTATATGAAATGGACACATTCTTTGTAAACATCCTAACAAAACTGACAGGAGAAGAAATAGAATATCCAAACGTCTATCTATTAAATAACCTTAGTCTGTATTTAACCTTCCCATGAAGAAAACTCCTGGCACATATTGTTTTACCAGTAAAGTTTATCAGGCATTTAGGAAGTTCACAAATTCCTCCAAAGAATACAAAAAGAGGAAACATTTTTGAACTTGTGAAGTAAACAAAACCTTGATAGCTAGGGCTCCCCAGTTAATCCAAATTTCAGATAAACAATGAATGATGTTTTATTTTTATTTTTTTTTAAAGATTTTATCTATTTATTTGAGAGAGAGACAGTGAGAGAGAACATGAGCGAGGAGGTCAGAGGGAGAAGCAGACTCCCCATGGAGCTGGGAGCCCGATGTGGGACTCGATCCCAGGACTCCAGAATCATGACCTGAGCTAAAGGCAGTTGTCCAACCAACTGAGCCACCCAGGTGCCCTGAATGATGTTTTAGTGTAAAATATTGCACAGGATATATACAAACTAAAAAAAAATATATTTTTTATTTGAAATTCGAATTTAACTGAGTGCCCCATATTTTATTTGCTAAATCTGGCAACTCTATTGGTAACAGTACTTGATAAGGGCTTTCCAAGAAAAGTAAATTATAGGTCAGTATCTCACGAATATACAGGCAGCAATCCTAAACAAAATACTGACAAATTAAATCTAGCAACACATAAAAAGGACCATGTCCTGATCAATTTGGCATTCTTCCACAAATACAAGATGAGTTTAATGTTGGAAAAAAATAAGTAAAAGAACTAGAAACAAATCTAACATGTAATGTATAAAGTAAAATTTTAAATATTGTTTAAAAGTCCAAATTGAGGGCGCCTTGGTGGCTCAGTGGGTTAAACCTCTGCCTTCGGCTCAGGTCATGATCTCAGGGTCCTGGGATTGAGTCCTGCATCAAGCTTTCTGATTGGTAGGGAGCCTGCTTTCTCCTCTCTCTCTCTCTCTACCTGCCTCTCTGCCTACTTGTGGTCTCTCTGTCAAATAAATAAATAAAACCTTAAAAAAATCCAAATTGATTTGTAGATTCAACGCAATGGCAATATAATTCCCAGCAGGGTTTCATAGTGAGGAGCCCTAGCACTGTTTTCTTAGGTCCCTCAAATTCTAAAAGGATGGTTTCAGACATAAGATGGATATGGTAGGTGAACAGCACAGATGCTTTAAACAGTATGATTTGTTCTGGGTGGCTGGCCAATATAGAAACATTGTGTAATATGAGAAATGGTATCAAAGAAGCTACAGAGACAGGGGTGAGTATATAAAGGGTTCAGACTTTATGCTGTAGGTCATGGGAAATAATGGGGGTGGGGAGAAGAGTTTGAAGCATGGGAAGTGATCGAAGGCAAAGATGTGGATATAGTAAGTGTACATACACCACTCTTTAAGGAGCTTGACTATTAAGGAAATCAGCGCTTAGATAAGTATCTAGAGTTAAAGGAGGGTATTGTCTTGTATGAGGTTGTTTGTTTTAATAAGGGAGAAACTTGCAGCTTGTAGAAAGAGGCTGAAGATATAGGAAGGAGGGAAAGATAATTAATGGAACAAAAAAATTTGGGAGACAAGAGGTAAAGTAAACAAAATAAAATAAAACAAAGAAGTCTTTGTGAGTTTTGTTGAGAATGCAGATTGTTTTGTTGGTAGGCACAAGATAACTAGGGAATTTCTGACAGCATCATTTTTCTTTGTAAAATAGCAGACTGGTCTTTGGGTTAAAATAAGAGGGGAGATGGTGGGATGGGAGGTCAGATAAAGTACTGACAATTCAGTATTAACTAGAGATGGGCAGAAGAAGGACCTACAGTGAAGCACTCTGGGGGAAGGACTCTGCAGTCAACTAAGATTAGATGGAAATAGGGTTGATTTTTGCTTAGCAGGTGAGAAGGGAAGTTTTCAAGGGAACTGAAGATACTGAAAGTGGCTAAAGTGAGAGAACACAGGGTAAGAATAGGAGAAAAACCTGAAGAATGTTACTTTCTCATTATGTCCATATCCCGAAATCACTGTTGCTAGGTATAGGAATAACTTTCTCTAGTTGTTCTGAATTGTATATTTTACATACTAATGGCAAAAACAGATATAATTATTTTGTCTTTCACCTTATCAAAATAGTATCAATTTGCCTTCATTTTTTTAAAACAGGAAAAGAGGCTTTTCTATGGACCAAATATATTACCTAAATTAAATATAACATAGGATTAAAATAAATGGAGCAAGAACTATAGGTATTACAAGCAGAAATTCACAGAGGTACACAAATAGTCCACATATAAACCCATCAGGGCCTTTTTTTATTTTTATGATTTTATTTATTCACTTGACAGAGAGAGAGAGAGCACAAGCAGGATGACCAGGAGAGGGAGAAGAAGACTCCCCACTGAGCAGGGAGGCCAATGCAGGACTCGATCCCAGGACCCTGGGATCATTACCTGAGCCGAAGGCAGATGCTTAACTGACTGATCCATCCAGGCACTCCAACAGGGTTTTTCTGTATAAACATAAAATATACCCCATCGCTAGGCATGACTTACAATATCTTATGTGTTTTATGGCCAAACTTCAAAGCTTTCCTGCAAAATTAGGGAAGCAGTCCTTATGAGATCAACCTCACTTTGACACCAAATTCACAGTTTAAAGGTTCCCAGGATCACCCTTAGATTTAATAATTTACTCAAAGGGTTCACTGAAAGCTGTTATACTCACAGTTATGGTTATAGCAAAAGAATACAGATAAAATCAGCCAAGGGAATTGGTGCACAGGGTAGAGTCTGGGAAAGTTCCATACACGGAGCTTCCAGTTGTCATGTCCTTGTCCAGTTGTGGACATTGTTACCATCCCAGAACTTATGTGCAACAATACACAAGAAACACTGCTAAGGAGGGAAGCTTATCTGAGCCTTGGTTTCCAGAGTTTTTATTGGGACCCAACTACGTAGGCATGGTTGGCTGCCCTTCTGGCAGTTTTAGCACCCAACCCCTCTGTGAGTAGAGATGAATCCATGTGGTCCAATGCCCCCATCATAAATCACATTGTTAGACTGTCCAGTGTGGCCCAAAGCCTCCAAGTAAATAAAGCCACCCTTTTGGAGATCACCTCCTAGAACGTGAAGGCAAAGACCAGACCTCTCTTTGGGTAAGGTTAATTCTTTACTGTGCATTCCTAAAATGTCACAATCATCAATTCTCTGATTGCATTCTTATGAAAGGTAAACATTAATAACTTGTTTTCTGGCTCCCTGCTACCTCTTATATTACTTTTTTGATTTTTAATTCATGGGATGATTGCTTCAGTTAAGTTTCTCAAATTCATGTTGGGATGCAGAATCACAAGTTTCATTTATGATAACAATTTTTTGTTAAATTTTTATCTTCCAGGGGTGCCTGGGTGGCTCAGTGAGTTAAAGTCTCTGCCTTCAGCTCGGGTCATGATCCAAGGGATCAAGCTCCGCATCGGGCTCTCTGCTCAGCAGAGTGTGCTTCCTCCTCTCTCTCTCTGCCTACTTATGATCTCTTCAAATAAATGAATGGAATCTTTAAAAAAAATTTTTTTTCATCTTCCATACGAATATTATCTACCCAATTTCAGTTTTCTCACTGTATTTTTGAGTGGACGTTGTACATATGACTTTCATAATCTTCATATTTGAATGAGTTGAATTTTCCTGGACTAGGATCAGGAGTAGAAAGGCCAGGGTAGCTTTACAGAATTCATCTCTCATGGGTTCTCCTCTGTTGCTATAGCAAAAGATTACTTCTTTAAAATATGGCAACTCTATGAAGCCACACTTACTCTGCTTCTCATTACCTAACCTAGTTCTGAAGAGATTATACACAGCATCCTGGACTTCCTGATTTATGCATAGGCCACAGGGAGACACAATTTGCCTTCAAAGATACTATTTCTTTTAGAAAGTTACTTTACTGGTGCATTCTAAGGTCTGCTATCTCTGATTAGTTACTTTCTATCCTCTCTCTCTCCCTTGTCAGTGTTTGGACTCTGTGCAGTCTCCGTTCTTTCTCAAAATGTTCTCTTGATTTCCAGTATGGGCTTCCTGCCCAGTGCTTCTGGTCTCAGTTGCCTACTGTAGCACTCACATGTGATTTTGGAGTTTGGGGGATTTTCTTAGTCAACTGCTTGCTGAAGATACAGTTTCTTTGAATTTATTTCCATTCTCCTTTTTGCTCTCAGTCAATGGAAAATGAATGAAAAAGTTTAGGACTAAGCAGACCCTGTGTTCTTACAGAATGCTAATATACTTAATTTTTCTCCCACGTTTCCTAAAGATATGAAGAAATTCTCTGAAAGATTACTGGCTTCAGATAATGAACAAAATTTTATAGTTGTCAGTAGCCAAATTGAGCTGATTATTTAGATGTTCACATCTGCTATGACATTAAGATTATGTACAGAAGTAATGCAACAAAGTAGTTTTAATGAAAAAACATCTGAGGCATACAATGAAGAAAAAAAAAATTAATGGAAGCAGCTCAGAGAGAAGCAGCACTTTCTTCTGCTATGTTTAAAAGAGAATTTTTAGTGAACTATTCTTCCTGAACCCACACAACTAAAACATTGTACAGGAACATTTGAGAGGATCTTACTGGATTATGGATGAGGGGATGTCCCAAGAATGCTTTTCTGATCCTGGGGATTTAAAGCTATGTTCAGATTCTTTTTGATGGTTAATATCATTGCATCTTGGTGATCAGCCACAGATAGTTTTCTACTCAGAGCAAGCTCCAGCATTTTCTGGGTACTACATTGATTTTTATATGCTTCACATTCTGATGAGAGCAAAATCACAGTGGAAGAAGCAGAGATATGACAACCAAAATACTACACTCCAGACAGTATCAGAATGTGAATGTTATTTTAACATAAACAGTATTAGTTATAACCAGGCAACTTAACAAAGGTGAGAGGAAAAACTGAGCATTTGGCAGTCAGTTGGACATAGGGCTGGAGTCCAGGATGTATTAACCCTAGTGAAACACTCCCACCCTGCGACAGGACCCTAAGAAACAGCCCAAAAGTGAGGATATGGACTGGAATCATTTGGTTGGATCAGAAATCCTCCAGCATTGATTTGGGACTACTGGCACCCTTTTTATGGAGATGAGAGAAGGAAATGAAACTCTTCTCTGGAGGGACCTAACAGTATCCAATGCTTCATATTATTTCTATCATTAATTTTTAAAATAACATCCAGAGCAAACAATCAAAGATAATACAATGCAAGAAGAATCGAGTATGAGCCAACACCAGTAGAAACACCAGACAAAAGACAAACATAATCTAAAAACCACTCTGTTTGCTATGGTCATGGAAGTAAAAGTCAGGCTTATAAATTCTGTCAAGGAACTAGAAACTACAGAAAGTGATACATTTTAATCAAAGATAAATTATAAAATGAAGAGGATAACTAAAAGTATAAAAATTATGGGTGAATCCTAGAGCAGATTTGGCATACCTAAAGAGAATGAATAACTGGAAGGTAGGCTAAAAGAAACAGTCCCCAATGAGGGAAGGAAAAGTAAAATAAAAAATATTGAAGACAAAGCAAGAGACATAGAGGATACAGTGGGATGGCTTAATATATATTGGATTTCCAGAAATGCCATGAGAGCAGAAATTATGTGTGAAGAGATAATGGCTGAGAATTTCTGAAAAGTGATTAAAATATTCATCTATAATTTGAGAAGCCTAGTGAAGTACAACAGGATTCTTTAAAATAAAAAGTATATTACTGAAGTGAAACCACAGAAAATCCAAGAGAAAAACTTAAAAGAAGCTGGGGGAAGACATCACCCTCAAAAGAATCTTGTACTTTGTGGAAAGAAAAGTAAAGACTAATTAATTAATTAAAGAACAGCAAAGTAAAGTAAAGATTAATATTGGACTTTAAAAAAGTAAGGATGTATGTTATACATTTTAGGATCAGAAGAATAGAAAAAGAATTTATAACTTCCAAACTAATTTCAAGGAAACTGAACTATTTTAAAATACCCTAAAAGGCAAATAAAACAAACAGTGTAGGTACAAAAAATAGAAAGCACAAAAGATTATGAATAGTAGGTTTAAACCCAAGTATATTAGTAATTCATAACTAGAAATAGACAAAATGTCCTAGTTAAGACACAAAGATTACTAGACTAGATTTTTTTTAATGCAAAATCATGTGTCCTACAGACACTTTTAAGTTATCAAAATACAGAAAGGCTGAGAGTAAAAAGATGGAAAAATTTGGTTGATCCTTGAACAACATGGGTTTGAACTTCACAGGTCCAATTATATGGAGACGTTTTTTTACAGTACAGTACTGTAAATGTATTTTTTTCTTCTTTATAATTTTCTTAATAACATTTTTTTCTTCAGTTTACTCTACTGTAAGAATACCCTGTATAGCATATATAACATACAAAATATGCATTAATCAGTTGTTTATGTTACTGATAAGGTAAAGTTTGGGGGGAGTCAAAAGTTATACCTGGCTTTTTGACTGCATGGGGGGTATGGTACGCCTAAAGCCCACAATTGTTTAAGGGCCAGCTGAATATCATGCAAACACTAAGTAAAAAGCAGGTGGTGTAACTATATTAATACCAGCCAGACAAAATAGAATTTAAGGCTAAAACCATTACAGAGATAAAGAAGGTCATTTCAGAACGCTGAAATATTCAGTTCCCGGTTCATATAACAATTCTAAATTTGTCAACTAAATAACATGGTCTCAACGTATGTAAGCAAAAATGGACAGAATGAAAAGGAGAAATAAACAAATTTATAAGCCTGTGTAGGATATTTTAACTTAACATGCAGACAAAAAGTCTGTGAAGATACATAAATGTGAACAGCACAGTTAATAGGACCCAATAGACATAAATAGAATACTAACCTAAAAGGAGAATATCAACTGTTTTTAAACATAGAATATTTTTCAAAATCAACCATGTTAGGGGCACCTGGGTGGCTCAGTCAGTTAAGCACTGGACTCAGGTCATGGTGTCAGGGTCGTGAGATCAAGCCCCTCCTCCTGCTCTATGCTTGGCAGTAATCTGTTTGAGATTCTCTCTCCCTTTGGCCCTTTCTCAGCTCGCACATGTATCCCCTTTCTTTAAAATAAAAATCAAACATGTTCTTCGCTCAAAAGCAAACCTCAGTAAATTTTAAAGGATTTAAATATATATTTCTGTAACAACAGAGCAAATGTGTTGGAAATCAATAAGGGTAACAGATCATCTGCATATATTTGAAAATTAAGAAATGGACACCTAAATAATTATGCATCAATAATAATCCTGAGGGAATTTAGATAATATTTTGACCTCAATGATAATAAAAATAACACATATTAAGACTTGTGGGTGCAGGCAAAACAGTATCCATAAGGAAATATACAGGTTCTAATTCCCTTTTTTGTAAAGAAGTTAGTAAAACAGCAAAATAAAAAAGAAGGAAATAATAAAAAAAGAAATAGAAAAAATATAATAGAAACTAAGAATAAAACTAATATTTGTCCTTTAAAAGGTTTAATGTAATTGATAAAATACTCTGGTGAGGTCTGATCTAAAAAAGAGAGAAGGTACGAATAATTGAAATCAAGAATGAAAGGAGAATCAGCAGTACAAATCTGACATACATTAAAAACACAAGAGGATATTATGAGCAAGTAAACAGTATAAGAAACAAAAATATCTGTCATAAACACTACATATAGTGGTGAAACATAGAAAGTCCTTATTTTGAGACTGGGAACAGGACAGTAAGCCTGCTAATACTACTTCTTTTCCAACACTGATCTGGAGTACTAGCCATATAGCAGAGTTAGAAGGAAAAGTAAATAAATTAGGAATAAAGGAACAAAACTCAGTATTTTCAAGTGATGTGATTGGGTGCTTTGACAATCCAAATGAATACAGAAATAAATTACTGTGAGTAGGAAATTTTATGATAGGGAAATTACTGAATTTAAACATTATTTTGGGGGAAAAAATCAGCTTAATTTCTATATATTGGCAACAAAGAAAACGAAATATTAAAAAGATGCTATTTATAATAGTATCAGAAATATCAAGTATGTATGAACAAATCTAATAAAAGATATGCAAAACTTCTGCAAAATGACAAACTTCTGTTAAGAGACATTACAGAAGATCTGAATGAATTGAAAAATACATCATGTTCATGGATTAGGAGGCTCAGTATTGTAAAGGTACCTGTTCTCTCCTAGTTTGGATCCTAGTTGATCCTATGGATTCAATGTAGTATCAACCAAAAATCTCAAAAGGTTCTATTGTGGTTGTATTGTTTATTTTTTTTTTCTGCACTTGCGTAGCAGTTACATAAATGTTTGTTTTTCCATAACTACTGAAACTGGACACTTATGTTTTATGCACTTTTTGTATGCTTGTTTTATTTTAAAGTAGGTTAAAAAAGCACAGTGTAAAACAGTGTAATAGAATTATTCATATATAGAGATGTATATACTAACATAAACAATTTTTTTCTAACAGGAAATCCAAGAAATTGTTAACATTGGTTGCTTTTAGGGACAGGCATTTGAGAAGATCAACGGAAACAGGCTTTTTTTAATATTGAATTTTTTGTATTACTCATGTTCATGTTAGGATTATGGGTCAATTTGTAAATTTTTATAAATTAAATAAACTTATTTAATTACTTATTTTAAAGTAAAACCAGAAAAATTAAAATCATGTTAAAAGTTCCAGAGGGAAGCAAGTCAGGGAAAAACACTTTTTAAAGAATCATATTATAATCATTTCAGAAAGCAAATATTTTAATGACATCAATAACCTCCCTATAACTTAGGTTTCATAGATCTGTGTATCCACACTGTCTACTCTGAAGTAGGATTACCATGAAGCTAATGGATTTAAGCTCCAGAGTTCCTCATTTGGACAGGCCCTTTTAAACGCTTGTGCCTAATTTTGTATTTATAATTTTAAATAGTTTTTCTTAAAAAAGACTCCTCAAATTATGTAAGTTTGAAGCTCCCCAAAGCCTGATTCCAACATAGGTTGTGAATCGTCTTAAAGGAAGAAATTCTTGCCTGCCCTGAATATGAAGTTTTGTAGAAATAATGAACTGTGGTTGTAACAAAAATTTCTTTGTCTGAACAACAGATTCACTGAAGATAAACTTTTATCAGGCATTGAGAATTTGCAGTTCAACTACTCCAGGAATGCCTTCTACTTACCAGAGGTGAAACACCACCTCTTATGCATAAATCTGTGCTCTTTCTCTAATTTTACTGAGGCATGTATTTTAGTCTATTTGGCTTATATAACAAACACCACAGACTGGGTGGCTTATAAGCAACAAAAACTTAGTTTCTCACAGTTCTAGACACTGGGAAATTCAAGATCAAGGCACTAGCAGGTCTCTATCTAGTGAGTCAGCTTTATAGTTCATAAACTGCTATCTTCTCACTTGTGTTCTCACATGGGAAAAGGAGCAGGGGGACTCTCCAGGATCCTCTTTTATGAAGGTACTAATCCCATACAAGGCCTCCACCTCAGGACCTATCACCTTCCAAAGATGCTACCTCAGAATACCATCACATTGGAGGATTAGGTTTCAACATACAAATTTGGGGAGGACACAAATATTCAGTCTTTGGCATTTATAGTGTGTACAGTGTGCTTGTTAAGCTACTCTACTACTAAACAGTGAGCTACAAAATTGCCATGACCCTGTTTCAATTATTTTTATACCCCAAGGCCTAGAAAAGATCCCATTATGCAATAAATGTTTAATTGGAGCTTCTTAAAATACTATATTGTGTGTAAAGGAAGCCTAACCACAATTCATCACTTTAGTAAAATTCATATGAAAGAGATACATTGCTAAACCATACACATATACATGAAGTAATTTGGTCACATTTTGCAGGAGATAGATTATAAACTTTTAAGACCAAGGACCAAACAATATTATGAATCATTTTTAAAACAAAAGTATAAAAAATGTGAAAATCCAACATCCTAACATGACATTTGTTTCAATTTTTTTTTAATAAATAAAAACTTACACACATAACAGACTCCAACCTTTAAAACCATTCCCTTATACTATCCCTCGGCCTCTCTCCTGAGAGATGAACCCCACCCTGAAGTTGGAGTGTATCCATCCTGTCCATATGTTCTCGTTTTTAACCACTTAAGAAAATATATGCACAAACAACGGATACCAGTATTCTATGTTTAATAGATTAAGCCAGCATTTTCTACTACAAACACCTGAGTCACATGTTTAAACATTTAAAGGTTCTCATAGCCACATTTAAAACAAGAGACATGTTTTAATGTTATATTTCATTTAAACCAGCTCAAAATATTATTTCAACATGTAATCGATATAAAAATTATTAATGAGCCATTCAATATACCTTTTGAGAAATTTCTGGTACTAAGTCTTTGAAATCCTGGGTGCCTGGGAGGCTCACTGGGTTAAGCCTCTACCTTGGGCTCAGATCATGATCTCAGGACCCTGGAATTGAGGCCTGAGGCCCAAGGCCAGAGGCCCAAGGCCGCATCTGGCTCTCTGCTCAACGGGGAGCCTGCTTTCCCCTTCCCCTGCCTGCCTCTCTGCCTACCTGCAACCTCTCTCTCTGTGTGTCAAATAAATAAATAAAATCTTAAAAAAGAGAGAGAGAGAGAGAGAATTCTAAATCTTTGAAATCCTGTTAGTTCATACATCACATTTCAACTTGGATTCTAAATTTATATTTCACAAAATTTAAATTGAAAAAATATATTCATATATTCAAGTTGTTCCAAACACACTTAAAGGTTTTCCAATAACTGAAATACGTTTTTTAAAATTTAGTTAAAATTAAATTAACAATTTAGTTTTTCAGTAGAAATAACCATCAGACACCCTACTGGAGAGGGCAGCTTAAAAAAGTAACAAAATACTCACCATTTATTATCTTTCTTTCGTCCATTCAATTTATGTAACATTTTAATGTTTCTTTTTTTTTCCTTTGCCATATCCTAGAAAGGACAAGCACAGAAGAAATGGATGCCTTTGAATTTCAGGGCAGATGACATTTACGCTTTTTTTTTAAAAAACCCATCTATCACTAAATCCACTCAGCAAGTCTAAACTTTTAAAAGAACCAGCTCGGTATTTTAGCTTCAACAATGGGATTACTAAACAGGATGCATCTGATAAAAACAGTGACCCGCTGCAACCAGCAAAGGTGCAGCTTTCATATCAGCCGCTCGCATTCTTCTACCCCGCCCTCCACAAGCACGCGCCCACCGGCACGCACGCACACACACGCAAAGGCGCGCACACACACGCACTCTACACGCACAAGCACACAGGCACTGGCAGGCAGCCAAGGAAATGCAGTTTCTTTCTTGCCTCTCATTCTGTAAAGAGAATGCCAGGAAGTTTCTGACGAGCACTCGCGCTAACTTGGTATTGGTAGGGTTCCACGTCCCCTTTTATAGGATATTGGACTCCGCCCTTCTCCAGGTCCCTTATAGGAGAAATTGTAAATGTTGGAGGTGGAAGCGGAAAGCAGCCCTGTTATAACCAGTCAGCAGCTCCACCTCAGGAAGCGACCAACTTTGCGCACCCAAGAATAAAACCTGATCCTCGCCGCAACGTGCAAGGATTTAAAAAACGGCCTCACTTGGGTCACGGTCAGGTTCCGGATGGGCGTTTTTGCCTAAGCAGGAGCTCCTAAACAAGCTGGTGCGCCAATGAATGTAACTAGTATCCAGCGGCCTTGTTAGCAGCAGAACCTGCAAGACCTCCAGGGCCCGAGGAGCGCTAGCTCTACTGAGTTGCACTTGGTTTGGGTTTCCCACAACAGCATGGCCACACCAAAAATTCTTTTTCCACAGATAGGAAAACGGCTCCGAAACTTTTTTTACCCCAACACCTTCACTCCCGTCCCCTCCTAGGCCCCGCTCGGCGCATTTTGCCCTTCGCCTCAGGAGCTGAGTGACCCCTTCGCCTGGAATGCCAACTCTGCAAAATTCCGGTAGCCAAACATAAACCAACTTCCCGGGAGAAACAAGAAGCGAGAAACATCACAACCACCAACCGCACGCTAGTGTTTTCCAAAAAAAAAAAAAAAAAAAAAAAAAAAAAGGAGCCCGACCCATTGCCACGCGATGCATGCTAGGATAAGTAGTTCCTCCAATCCCCAAGGCGCCGAGTCAGAGAGGAACTCAGGTTGATGGTACCCGCAGAGAACTACTATTCCCGTGGTGCCCCGCTACAGTGTGGAAGGGGCGGGACAGGAGAGAACGCATCGCGCTTGCGCAAGTGGAGGGGCCGGAGGGAGGCGGAGGCGCTCGGGTCCAACTGCTGAAGCGTCTCCATGTGACAGTGAGCGGGGTCTTAACTCCTGGCGCCGCCCCATTCTGGTTCTTGACCGAAAGCACTGTCCCCTGTCCCGGCGCCAGCAGACAACAACAGTCTAGGACGCTTGCTGTCTGGCCGTGCCGCCGGAGGAATTGCCTCGGCAGGGTCAAGTGTGTCTGAGGGATCCTGCGGAGACACCGGAGTCTCCGGAGAGAGGCGGAGCGGGGATTCCTGTCAGCGCCGGCGTCCCAAAGCGCGGAGACATGAACGGCTTCACGCCTGAGGAGATGAGCCGCGGAGGGGACGCGGCCGCCGCAGTGGCAGCAGTGGTCGCCGCCGCCGCGGCTGCCGCAGCTTCAGCCGGGAACGGGGCAGGGGCTGGCGCCGGGGCTGAGGTGCCCGGTGCCGGGGCCGTCTCTGCTGCTGGACCCCCGGGAGCGGCTGGCCCCGGCCCGGGACAGCTGTGCTGTCTGCGGGAGGACGGTGAGCGGTGCGGCCGGGCGGCTGGGAACGCCAGCTTCAGCAAGAGGATCCAGAAGAGCATCTCCCAGAAGAAGGTGAAAATCGAGCTGGATAAGAGCGTAAGTGACGGCGGGACGGCTCAGCCCTGCCCACACCCCCTTGGGGCTCCAGGAGCGGTGCCCACATGGATTGTTGGGCGGAAGGTTCAGGGTTCCCCTCGACCTGGCTGCCGTGCGAACCCGTTGTGTCGGCTCTGGTAGGAAGCAAACAACAAAGTCGCTGCAACTCCGACCGCCACCCCCAACACACACATACTTGCACGCCGCGGTTCCGCTCCTCCCCCACCCCCACCCCGACCGCTCCTGTCCCCCCACCCCCACGGTCCTGAGTCCGTTCTGCTCACTGTCTAACCCTTTCCTCCTTCACTGAGATCGGGAAATGAAACAAAGGGGACCGTCGCTCGGAGGGCCCGGAGTAGTTTTCTTGCAGCCCGGCAGCTCCTTCTGGAATGGAGGCGCCTTCTTTGTTTTGCTGCCCTAGCTGGCGTGTGGCCGCAGGGAGTAACTACCCTCGCGTAGGCAAAAGTGGAGTCCTGCAGAGACCAAGGACCTGATACTGCGTAAAGAAAGACCCCTTTCCTCGTTCGCCCGAGTACGGAGTGAGGGAAACCGAGCTCGCCCCGCGCCTTGCTGGGAGCCGGGATTGGGAACGATGTCAGCATGTAGCGCCGCTGCTCCGAACGTGGGGAGCACGTAGCCTCTGCGGTTTTGCCATCCCTTTGGCAGCCATCGGGATTTCTTTTTCCGTCCTTTTGCGCGTCTGTTTTTGTTTTTTGTTTGTTTGCTTTTGACCATTCATGAGGTTTTTAGGAACAACCATTGCCTCTTTTCCGAGCTCTGGCTGGCGGTAAATGAATAAATAACAAGATGCAAGAACCTAGCACATGTCCTGCATAATTTTAACTTGGATTTAGTTTAGAAGTTAATTTAAAAGCCTTAGTCTTTAATCGTTTCGCTTTTTAAAGGAGTTTAATTGTGTTAATATATGCAGCCCAATATTTCAAATGTTACCGTACAGCTCTCAAGACTACATTTAATTGAAGCTTTTGCGAAGTTCGGTGATACTTTATGCCTGTTAAAGGCATGCTTGTGATACTCTATGCCTGTTAAACAGTTCTTCAGTCATGCTCAAAAGAAACGTTTCAAGCAAACTTGAATAATTTCACATTGCTTTGGTTGGAAAAACGTAATACAAATAAATACATTCTTTAAATACTCAGAAGTTTATAATTCAAATTTATATATAAGTAGTATATGAAATCAGTTCATGTGTAGAAATGGGTAGTTTTGTATCTGGATTATAATTTGAATGTTGATAAAGAATAGGAAGCATACATCATGCTGCTAAAATATGATCTTTAGGTAGAGAAAATATTATCGAATATTTTGTGGGGCAACATCACCTTTCCCCTTGATAGCATGACCTATCAAATCTAGTTCACCTTCACTGCAATTTAATGACAAAATCCAGAGTTGGAATTTCTCATTCTGCTTCTCTGCTTCCCTTCCTCCCTTCCACCCCCCCACCCCCACCCCAATCCTCTTAACGGTATTGCCCGACTTGTTTGTTCTAACTGAATACAGGATTTAAGCATAGAAACATGGTTTTGTCTTAACAATGGCTGTTTTGACTGTTTTTATTTTTAATAATTCATTGTGCCCTATGTATTTTACTAATACATGGACACATTACATAATTATAAGTAGTTTGTGAAACTTTTCTGTTTCAGGCAAGGCATCTTTACATTTGTGATTATCATAAAAACTTAATTCAGAGTGTTCGAAACAGAAGAAAGAGAAAAGGGAGTGATGATGATGGAGGAGATTCACCTGTTCAAGATATTGATACTCCGGAGGTAGATAAAGTTTCTGTATGTTAAATGTAAATCCTAAGTATTCCATTCTGAAACTTACATTGAAAACTATAAATTTTTAAAAAGGAAAAATCTGAAAATGAAAGCAAAATTAAATATAGCCAGTTAACAGGCAGTTGTAGTTTGACTTATGTTTTCAATTGACAATGCTTATGGCTCTATTGACCTATAACTTCTTTTTTGCTCCCAGTTTTCAATATTTATCTTAAAAAGATTAAAGTGTACAATATATTTAGAGTTTTGATTCTATAAAAGGAATAATAGAATTAATTAATGTAACTTTTGTTATTTAGTAATGGAATTACAGAATTACATTTTTACTGTGCCAAAATTGAAATGTTATTATATGTATCAAAGATAACTTAAACATTGCACGAACTAATTCTAATTCTTACACCTTTATTTTTTTCTAGGTGGATTTATACCAATTACAAGTAAATACACTTCGGAGATACAAAAGACACTTCAAACTATCAACCAGACCAGGACTTAATAAAGCACAACTTGTTGAGGTATTTATGAGTTTTAAACTATACTTTAAATGAGCCTATTTATACAAAAAAGAGTCATAAAAGCCTAATGAAATTGTTAATGTAGTGTATATAACAGTACATTTTAGTTAGATAGATCAGTGAATAAAAAATCTATTATGGAAGAATCTAGTTTCGTAGAAATGTTTGTCTACCTCTTAAATTCCTTTATGTAACAAACACTCAATGGATTGTATGTAATCTTCTAAGCATTTTTAAATACTGGCTTTCAGTATTCAGTATTTCTGTTGGCTTTGAAATTCCACTTAGTAAACATTTATTGAACAGTTAATTGAGGCATAATAAAAGAAATTGATAAACTTTGTTGTCTTTATTAGAATTTTTTTAAGTTTTTGACAGATTGGGCCTACAGATTAGCCCCTAAATAGTATTCCTATAACTTGTTGATTTAACTGTTTGAGAATTTGTCCTTGTTGATGTTAGTTTGTTTTAGTTGAGGCATCTGTGCTTCGTCACATCTAGAAGATGCAAAGACTTTCATTCAAGACGTTACTTAGTTTGCTTTGATATAGGACTTCTATTTCTTTCTGTAAATTTTGAAATATGTGTCTTCTCAGGAATTAATAGAACCAAAAAATCTGTGAGTCATATTAAGGCATTTATAGACTTATATATTTATACTTTAATAATTTTGAGTAAAAATATTTAGTCTATTGGAATATAAATTAGATATATAAATCAGTTTTCTCATATTTTTCAGCTTGGGTTTAGTAATGCAACATTTTTTCTAACACATGCTTATTGAATAAGGTAAAAGATAAAGAAGGTACAATTCTTTGGCAGAATGCTTTTTTAACATTGTTAAGAGCTTATATATTGACTTTTTTGCCAGAATTTCTTCTTTTCTTCTTGCCTAAGCAACAAAAATTCAGTTTTTCTTTAAATTTGATTTAAAATATCCAGTCCTTTTTAGATTGTGTAGTATATTAATATAATGTAAACATAGATATTATCTACCATAATAAAACTGTATCCATATAGACAGATACTCATCAAGTGGAAGTTACCTTTGTTCTGGGACAAATGAGAACCAGAGAACTGATTATTATAAATGTTACATATACTGTGCAGTTGACCCTTGAACAACACGAGTTATAACGGAACATAGTCAAAAGTCTGCATATAACTTTTGATACCCCAAAAACTTAACTACTAATAGCTTACTGTTGACTGGAAGCATTCCTGATACTATAGTCAGCATATTTTCTATGTCATATGTATTATATATATTCTTACTATAGTCTCAGTAAAGTAACCTAAAGAAAAGAAAATGTTAAGAAAATCATATGGAGGAGAAAATACATTTACAGTACTGTACTGTATTTATTGAAATAAAAGTGTGTAAGTGGACCCTCACAGCTAAAATCTGTGTTGTGCAAGAGTCAGAAGTATGTATCTCTTAAGTGCACCTGAAATATTTGATATTTAAAATTTATATTATTTCTAAAACTACTTTCTTCTTTAGAAATGAGAAGAAATTCAAATGGCAATGAAAGTTATAATTTCTTTAGGCATGATTCCAGAGTTAGGTGACTGCCCTTTTTAAATCTCTTAATTATTGTATGAGTAACATTTTCTTTAAGAAGTTTTGTCTTCCACATTCTAGATATACAAAGCAACACCCCAGTTTAATCTGTTGTGTTTCTCTTGGTTGCTGTGCATCTAGATGTTAGATAAGCAGAATGAAAAGGCCAGAAAATAAACATTCTTCAGTGAACGTCTCTCTTTCCCTTCTCATTTTCCATCCATAATCTTTATTCAGAAAAACTTTCAAGGAACCTTAAAAAAGAGTACTGCCAATGAATGAATGAATATAAGTTACAGCAAATATATTTGTAAGATAGTTTATAATTTGTATAGTACCAAAATTTTTTCAACTTCTGTATCCTTTTTCTGTGGGAGTAGGGTCTACATTCTATTTTATTTCATTGGTACTTAAAATTGAAAAATATTTACCTCCTAATGTAGATTCTAGTTATAAATTTAAATAAAAGGAAATAATTTCTAATTAATGTATATTTAATTGAATGGATTAGAGGGTCCTGTGAAGTCACACTGTCTCTTGTTCATAACATCTTATTCTTACATGCTTTTCATCTTGTTGGTATTTTCTTTTTCTTTTGATGAATGTATATGACATCTGTCAATATCTATAATTTCAGGTGGTTTTTTTTTGTTTGTTTTTGTTTTTATAGATAGTTGGTTGCCACTTTAGGTCTATTCCAGTGAATGAAAAGGATACCTTAACATATTTCATCTACTCAGTGAAGAATGACAAGAACAAATCAGATCTCAAGGTTGATAGTAGTGTTCACTAAAAAAGATGGAATTGAGACTAAGACTTGGATGTTCCAGTGTTAAGACTGTTTACTCTTTTTTCACATGTAGAAATGTTCCTTGTGTATTTTTTTACAGAGGATTTTCTCTGGTTTTATTTTCTTTGTTTCTGACTCTAATAAATTAGTTGGAAACTCGTGTAAAATGAGCTTTCCTAGATTGAAAAATATTTTAAATAAAGCTGATTACTATTATAGTTGCTTCGGTGTATTTATTTTGTGAAATTTGATTTTTATATTAAACTGCCAAGATACTAGCTTTAATTGAGAGTTTAAAGATCATTTTGTTATACCCCCCTTTTATTTTTAATTCCAAGAAATTAAGGTCAAGGAGAAGTAACAAACAGCGCATTTGCTTTCTCTGAGACAAGCTGATTTGGAATTAATATCCTAATGCTATAAGGTGCTTTTTGGTGCTAATGGGTTTGAAAAATAGACTTCCTTTTTTGGGGTGCAACTTCTTTTTTACTTCCTTTTTTACTATTATTACTTGATAAAGTATTAGGAATAACAAAGAGTTTAATTTATATGCCTTTCTCCTTCCAAAGAAGACTTAATATGCCAGCAAAGATAAACACAGTGCTAAAAGTTGAAATAACATAGAATTAGCTTTATTTGTTTCTTAAAATTTTGTCTTAGGGAAAAGATGTTTATATGGCATGAACATAGAAAGAAGTTCTGTAGTGCCCTTTAATTTTCAGTCATGTCCTATACTGTTTACATTGCAGATTAAAACTTAAGTTGGAGAGATTTAGAAATCTAAAAAGCTTTAAATTTTGGTCCATACATAGCTCTAACTTGATTCATATTCTGCTTTTCTTTACATTTCATTCACTATCAGTTTTTGATTAAAGTTCTCATAATTGCAAATCAAATTTATAGCTTATGACATCAAAACAAAACAACAGTTTGAGTTAATGTTCTTGATTATGGTGCAGATTTTAGGCTGGAAATGGATCAGAACATTAATGTAGCTTAAGGTTTCCCTCAAAGGTCAACATTTGGGCCTGATAATTCTTCACCAGAGGAGACTGTCCTATGTGGTGTTGTAGCAGCATCATTGCCGTCCACGCTAGTGCCAGTGGCACTCTGAAAATGTGACAACCAAAACTATCACTAAATGCTGCCAAACATGCCTGGGTAAGCAAAATCACCAAAAGTGAAAAACCACTGATGTAGCTAAATCTAAAATAGTGGTTTATTATAAAGTCTTTGTATTTTTAAGTCCTCTGAGTGTATTAACAGCTGGAAAAATGTGAAAAATACAGTACTGGTCTTTGTTCTTGCTATACCATTTAAAGATTTACAGTTTGATCCTTAAACAATGAAGGGGTTGGAGCACCAACCACCACAGAGTTGGAAATCCATATACAACTTTTGACTTTCCCAAAACTTAATTACTAATAGCCTACTGTTGGCTCAGTCCTCTCCAATAGCATAAACAGTCAATGTACATTTTGTATGTTACATGTATTATATATTATTATAAAAGTAAGCTAGTGAAAAAATGTTTTTGAAATCATAAGAGAAAATACATTTGCAGTAATACACACCATAAAGAATCTGCACGTACTGGACTCACACAGTTCAAACCCATGTTGTTCAAGGATCAACTGTACTTTACTGATGAGCAGAGACTGTGATAATTGGTATTAAAAAATCCTCTCATTTTTGGCATTCCAGAAATCTCTGCGAGAAATTTTTTCTTAGCTGTCTGAAAATGAACCACGAAACTACAAGATGTGGTGGTTGTTTATTTGGAGAAAGTATTCCTTCTACAAATTTTTATCTAAACCTATAATCTGTAAAAACTTCATTTTTTAATAACACTTGACTGTAGGCTTACTTTTTCCTAGAAAAACCCTCTGTTCTTGTGAAAGAAGCTTGAAACCATTTGCTTACATTAAATTACCTGTTTATGGATATAACCTTTGACTAAGAGTGTTGATTTCATAGTTAATTATTTGCATAAAATGTAGTTGGATAAAAGTGAAAATAAGAGTTCTGGGTGTTAGTTTTCCAGTGAAATTAAATCCTTGTTAGAGCAATTTAAAACAGGAAAAACTGAGAGAACTTCATCAAAGCTCAGGAACTCAAGATGCTACAATGTAAGTTTTATATAAAATTTTTAATTATTTGCTCTTAGGTATGAAAAATTCACTAGAAATCTTTTTTCCTGTTTATCTCTGAACCAAAAAAAGTAAATTTAAACTCTTACCTCTAAAAGGGTACAGATTACTTATAATATTAGAGCATCAGAAGAATCTGAAATTGACAGAGATGGAAGGAAGAAAACACAATGAGTAGCAGATACTCAAGAAATAAGTCCTGATGGTTTCCTTGTTAATGAGTTAAATAAATCTTTGACATATGCTCACTAAAAAAAAAAAAAAAAAAAAAGTCAGTTATTTGATAAAACTTTTATTAAACATTTAAGAAAAGGCTAAAAATACCTGAAATAAAGTTCTTTACAAAAACAAGCTCTATATTATTTTTATGTAAAGATTTTTTTTAAAAAGATTGTATTTATTTGAGAGAAAGCATAAATAGGGGGAGGGGCAGCGGGAGAGGGAGACAAAGTCTCCCCCTGAGCAGAGAGGCCAATAATGGGCTCTATTCCAGGACCCTGGGATCAAGACCTGAGCCAAAGGCAGAGACTTAACAACCTGAGCTACCCAGGCACCTCTTACATAAAGTTTTTTTTAATTGACCATTTTAAGCTGTAAAATTTTCAGGTAAATATTTAGTGTATTCACAATGTTGTAAAACCACCAGTTCTAATTTCAACATTTTTCATTACCCCATAAAAATATCCATAAGTAATCACTCCCAATTTCTCCTCTTCATCCCCTGATACCTCTAATCTGCTCCCTTTCTCTATGAATTTGCCTATTATGGATATATCCTATAAAGGAAATCATACATGTCCTTTTGTGTTTGGGTTTTGTTTTTAGCACACGTAGCATATGTAGCATATGTGTTCAAGGCTCATCCAAGTTGCTGCATATTTACCAGTACTTTGTTCCTTTTAACAGCTGGACAATATTCCATTGTGATCACAATTTTTCATCCATAGATGGACATTTGATTTCCACTTTTAGCGATTAATAATAATACTATGAACATTTGTGTGCAGGTTTCTATGTGGACATGTTTTCCTTTCTTTTGGGTATATATGTAGGAGTAGAATTTTTTAATCACATTGTATTCTGTATTTAACTTTTTGAGGAACCTCCAGATTTCCATAGTGGCTGTATTATTATTTCCATTCCCACCAGCAGTGTACAAGAGTTTCTGTTTCTCCAAATTGTCAATACTTGTATTTCCTTTTTTGGGGGGGGGGAATTAAAGCCTTCCTGCTGGGTGTGAAATGGTATCTCATTGTGGTTTTGATTTGTATTTCCTTACTGATCAATGATATTGTATGTCTTTTCTTGTGCTTATTGCTGACTTGTATGTCTTCTTTAAAGATTTTATTTATTTATTTATTTGATGGGAGCAGGAGTGCAAGTAAGCAGAGCGGCAAGCAGAGGGAGAGAGAGAAGCAGGCTCTCTGCTAAGCAGGGAGCTCGATGTGGGGCTCGACCCCAGGACCCTGGTATCATGACCCGAGCCAAAGGCAGCTGCTTAACCAACTGAGCCACCCAGGCGCCCCTGTATGTCTTCTTTAAAGAATATTTATTTAAATCCTTTGCTTATTTTTCAATTGGACTGCTTGTTGCAGGAGTTTTTTTTTCTTGATATGAATATTAAGTCCATACTTGATACATCTTTCCCCCATTCTGTGAATTGCCTTTTCATATTCTTGATAATGTTCTTTATTGCACAAAAGTTCTTAGTTTTTATATAGTCTAGTTTATTTTTTGTGTGTTACTCATATTTTTGGTGTCAGATCTAAGAATTCTTTGCCAAATCTGAGGTTATGAAGATTAACCCCTATTTTTTTCTGTGTGTGTGTGTGTGAGAGAGAGAGAGAGAGAAAGAAAGAACTTCAGCACTTAATTCAGCTCACTGGCACATTTTGAGTCAATTTTTGTATACAGAGTGATATAGAGGTGTAACTTCATTGTTTTGAGGGTGGTTATCCAGTTGTCTCAGTAACATTTGGTAAAGACTATTCTTTTTTCACTGAATGGTTTTGGCACCCTTGTCAAAAATCCATTTGCCGCAGATGATTGGGTTTATTTTTGTATTCTCAATTCTATTCCATTGGTTCATATTCCTATTCTTATGCCAGTACTAAACTCCTTTGACTGCTGTAGCCTTGCAGTAAGTTTTGAAATCAGGAAATGGGAGTCCTCCCACCTGTTTTCGTTTTTCAATATCATTTCAGCTATCTGAGGTCCTTTGTAGTTCCATACGAATCTGAGAATCAGTTTTTCGATTTTTGCCAAAAAGGCCATTAGAATTTTTTTTTTAAGATTTTATTTATTTATGACACAGAGATGGCAAGAGTGGAAACACAAGCATAGAGGAGCTAGAGAGGAAGAAGGAGGCTCCCCACCAAGCAGGGAGCCTGATAATGGGGCTCCATCCCCGGACCCTGGGATCATGACCTAAGCTGAAGGCAAATGCTTCACGACTGACCCACCCAGGCACCCCAACCATTAGAATTTTTAATGAAGGTTTTATTGAATCTGTTGATCACTTTAAGATTTAATATTAACAATATTTAATATTAACAATATTAAGTACTCCAATCTGTGAATATTGGATATTTTTCCATTTATTTTGGTTTTTAAAAACTCCTTTCAGCACTGTTTTATAGTTTCTAGTATGTAAGTCTTTCACCACCTTGATGAAATTTATTTCTGATACTTAATTCTTGATGCTACTGCAAATAAAATTGTTTTCTTGGTTTCTTTTTTGGATTGTTCATTACTGCTGTATAGAAACACAACTAATTATTGTATGTTGAATCCTTACAACTGTGCTGAATTTTTTTATTACCTCTAGTGGTATTTATGTATATTCTATGAGATTTTTAATGTGCTGTCGGATTTGGTATATTAATAATTTTTTAAGATTTTTACATCTATATTCATAAGGTATATTGGTCTGGAGCTTTCTTGTACTGTCTGTGCCTGACTTGGTACCAGGATAATGCTGATAGAGGTTTTTATTTGTAAAATTCTTAGATGATAAGGGCTACATCTATGCCACATATTTCTCTCCAGGTATACCACTCTGTAAAGATGAGCCCATTATGGTGATAAGAACTCTGTAGAAGTAAAAGGGGGAAATTAAATCTGTGTCAATTTATTATGATTTTCCTTTTTTAAATATTTTATTTTATTTTATTTTATTAAGATTTTTATTTATTTATTTGACAGACAGATCACAAGTAGGCAGAGAGGCAGGCAGAGAGAGAGAGGAGGAAGCAGGCTCCCCACTGAGCAGAGAGCCTGATGCGGGACTCAATCCCAGGACCCTGGGATCATGATCCAAGCCGAAGGCAGAGGCTTTAACCCACTGAGCCACCCAGGTGGCCCTATGTTTTTTTATTTTAAAGAGAGAGTGGGAGTAGAGGAAAAACAGAGGTGGAGGGAGATACGGGAGAAAGAATCTCAAGCAGACTACACACTGAGTGTGAAGTCCAATGCGGGCTGGGTCTCAAGACCCTGGGATCATGACCCGAGCTGAAACTAAGAGTCAGACACTTAACAGATTGAGCCACCCAGGCACCCCAATTTATTATAATTTCCTATTATCAATTTCTCTTCAAATCTTTGAGAGAAAAGTTTAGGCTTAGGCTGTTAATGCAAAATGACTCAGAAATACATGACTTTCATTATTTTTTCTTTTTGGGAAAATTATTTCAAAACCTGTAATGCTCTGTTGATGGAATTATTTAAGTTTTAAAAGCACCGGTCATAATATTTTGCAAAAATGATTTATTTTGGAAAGAACTCATGTATACCTGTTGACAACTATAAGAAAGTTAAAAGTTTCAAGATCTGTGAATGTTCTTATCTGTCTGTCCTTCCCTACCTCCAGTAGTTGTTGCTCGTTATTTGGGTTCTCCAATTCTTTAATAATCTTTTATGATTAGTACTTAATCCCAGCAAACAAAATTATTCAAGGCATTCTGACAGATTTGATGAGGTAAAGAAATTTTATCAAGAAGAGATGAGCTGTTAGTATTATTCTCAACTCTGTGCTCAGATTCATAATATGGAAAAGGATATAAAACATCTAAGATAAAAATACAGAAATTGTTAATTCAGTAAGCATTTAGCTTATACGAGCTAGCTGAAGTGTACAATCATGTGTCCCATATCAGTAAAGGTTTGTTTTCCTAAAAAGGAAATAGATTAGATGATGTTCCTAAATAACATAGAAGTTAAGATTCTAGATGCTAGAGTAAGACTGGCCCTATTCAAAACCTGGCACTAGTGCTCTGATAATGTAACCTTACGCTCCTTAACCTCTCTGAACCTTGGTGCTTTGGCAATAGAATCGATGACAGTACCTACTACACTCACTTCTAAGTGTTAAGAAAAATAGTAAATTTTTAATACAAGCTTAATTATCTTTTCTTGTAGCTAAAAGCTATGAAAAAAACAAAGGATATAGTTATTAATATAACTAAATGAAGTGTTTGCTTTTAAAAATATATTGATATACTTGGGAAAAGTTACATAAGGTAAGTTATGTGAACATTCATATTTTTATACCTATTTGATAATATACAGAAGAATGTGTGCTTCTGTTATACATTCATTTCTAAAACAATGTAACTTAATCTCATATTACAAAAGTTATTTCCAGAAAGGGGAGTATACAATGAAGAATAATCATAATAATCTATAAAATCCCATTAAATATTCAGCTTTTTTTTCAAATACAATTTTTCTCATCAGTTTTTGTTTACAGTAATAAGGGAACATTTCCTTCAAAAGGCACTGTTGCCTCACAGATGCTCTCACACTGATGTGTCATTTACAAATAGGGATACTGAATCCTTAACACTTTTTTTTCCCTCAAAAGCAGTCTATACCAAGTAAAAAATGAAGCAGGTTTACTGATGATTTTCTTATTTATCTGTTCCATGCACTGTTCTAGAAAAGATATGACTTAAATTATTTCATCTGATTTTAATGCCAATTAATTCACTGAAGAAAAAAGCCCAATCAAACCATATTACGTTGATGAAATAATGAATTAGTTTTTTTTAAAACAATTCTTCTTCATGTATTTTTGTAGGAAGTCATACTATTTGAAAAACATATTCTAACTTATATTTGTGTAGCTTTTAAGAGGGACTAAATACTGACTACTTCAGAATTGTTTGGTCTAGCCCATTAACACTTACTGGATATTGAATAGACTACAGGGACCTCCAAGTATGTATTTTAATTAAATATTGTCACTTTTTTTTTCTTTTTTAAAGAGAGAGAGTTTGACTGGGGAGGGACAGGGGAGAGAGAATCACAAGCAGGCTCCCTGCCCAGCACAGGCCCATCCTGGGGCTCAATCTCACAACCCTAAGCTGAAATCAAGAGTTGGAATCTTAACCAACTGAGCCACTCAGGTGCCCCTAAATAATGTCACCTTTATTGACAAAATGTTATCTCTTGGTTTACTACAGGGTATGGTACTTCTCAAACTTTCCCCCTTAATAATACTTTGTATAGCCCTCTACATGTCCCCTTTTAAGCAGTGTTCACTTTTATAAATAAGTGTTTGTAATTATTACACTTTTGTTAGAATACCCGTTCCAAGAAGACAAGTCCATCTTATTACTGCATCCCCTAATCTAAATCATAGCTGGCGCTTAGCAAGCATTTAATACCTTTTTATAGCATGAAGGGCTTTCTGAAATTACCTCTGATGGCCACTAGTCCATGCATACCTCCTAAGATATGGGGCATAGTTCAAAGCAGCTCTATCAGAAAATATCTTTCAAGGGGTGCCTGGGTGGCTCAGTTGGTTAAGCATCTGCCTTCAGCTCAGGTCATGATCCCAGGTCCTGGGATTGAGCCCTGTGTTGGGCTCCTCACAGGAAGTCTGCTTCTCCCCTCTCCGACTCCCCCTACTTGTGTTCCCTTGCTCGCTCTCGCTCTCTCTCTCTGTCAAATAAATAAATAAATCTTAAAAAAAAAGAAAAGAAAATACCTTTCAAGACATCTGTATTATTTACTTTTAACATTCATGTGACTTTAATCATGATCCATTACATAGTTCTTTTAATATATGTTATTCTAAAGAAGAACTGATACATCACAGATAAACAATTTTAAGGATACAGCTGTGTATGAATGTAGTGTATGGGCTACATTTGATTTTTAGCAAATATCTTAAGCTTAAGTTAGTATCTAAAAAATGGGTTTAAGAATACTTACCATGAAGGTTTTTATTGTTTTTTGGGAGAGCAAAGTAAAAATGCACTTAAAATACTTGGCATGCATAATAAGTACTTAAATATGGGCTCCCTTTATCTTTTTTTTTTTTTAATTTTTTTTTTTTTAAGTAAACTCTATGCCCAACATGGGGCTGGAACTCAGGACCTGAGATTGAGTTTCATGCTCTACCAACTGAGCCAGCCAAGTGCCCCAGCCCTTTTACCCTCTTATTAGAAATCTTCTAGATTCCCTTATAAGAACCTCAATTTATATCTGATTCTTCCCATTAAGTGTACATGGGCAATAACTGTCAACTAAGAAGTAAAAGTTCTCAACCCTTGAGCAAGAATTATGGCTAATCAACTATTTAAAAATCCTGAACCTACTGAACACCTCATAGATGAAAATTTTTTACCCAAAATTTTTAACCAGTGCCAGCAATGTCCACAGAGAATTTAAATTGAATTAATTTTTATTACTACTTATACTTAACACAAGTTTACTGTCTTAGACAAGTAGGAATTTATGGAATCTGCTTTATTGCACTGGACAGAAACTTGAAATGTAGTTATGTCGACATATTGTAATTTGTGGGAAATGAGAGATGACGTTCTCTGGAATACATGAAGATTCTCAACGATTGTTGCAAGGAATCACAAAAGAGATCTTTGGTCCAAAGAAGATATCTCTGAAAGAAAACAGGACATCAGTTAAATTCTGCTGAATATGAAGATATCTATTAGTGTTTACTGGGTTAAAAATGGACAATGATTTCCAGGATTTCAGACGTAATTATTCTTTTTTAGGGAATAAAATACAAAGAGAATGCGTGGGAGGATTTGCCACAGGAGCAACAAAGACCAAGAAGGTAATCAAGTTTCCTACTTTCCTCCCCTTTGCCATTGATATTATGCTATCATTCATCCATTAGGAAAAGGAAAAATTAAATGATTTCAAAACCTTATGGTCATACCAAAAGTATTATTTCTCTAATATAAGTTGGGATGGGCCATGAAGTTTAAATCCATAGATAAGAAACAGAAGGTTAAAAAATTCTTAGAAAGTCAATAAATTTATTTCTACATTTTATAGGAAAAGGACAAATGTTAAGCTATTGAACTCTACTGTTATTGAAAAGATCACATTAGGTAAAGTATAAAAATGCGTGAAAATAATATAAAATTGTATCATGAAAATAATATAAAATTGTATCATGATTATGGCTCATTAGAAATATACTTAGTATGTAAGTATAGTTTGTAAGTATATGTAAGTATAGTAAGTATATATAAGTATAGTAAGTATAGTATACCCTGCTGTGTCATATATTTGAAAGTTGCTAAGAGAGTAAATTCTACAAGTTCTCATCACAAGGATAAAAAATTGGGGGTAACTAATGAAGTAATGAATGTTAACTAAATTTATTATGGTAATTATTTTGTAATATATGTCTGTCAAGTTATTATGCTGTATACCTTAAATATAAACAGTGCTCTATGTCAATCATATCTCAATACAAATGAGAAGAATATAGGATGGCAAATTAGAATTTTTGTTTACAGGGGTAAAAAAGGAAATATATATAGTAAGATAAATCTATTGGTACTGGGGAAAGGGTAACTAAAATCAGATAGAAATTACTTTTGTGTATCCAGACTTCTACTACCCATTAACACAGATGGTCAAAAAATTATATCATAAATTAAATAAAAGTGCTTCTCAATAAATTGGCTTCAGGTCTTACAATTACAAAAGAGCAAACATGGTATTTTAATATTAAAAAGCATTTCATTTATGTAGTTTGGGAAAAATTAAGTCATTTTAATGGAATCATTTCACTCATGTTCTTGATATCATTTAGTACAAGCGATTCTTAAACTTTATCATGCATCAGAATCACCTACAGGATTTGTTAAACCATAGCTGCTATGCCTCACCTCCAGTCTTTCTAATTCAGTAAGTCTGGCCTAGGGCTCGAGGATGGATATTCGTTTCTAAAGAGAACTAGGTGATATTGAAGCCGCTGATCTGGGAGCCATATGTTAAGAACCAACTGCCTTGGTAGGAAAACTATTTGGTCCATATCAGAAGACCTGGATTTTCGTTTCAGTACTGATATTAGCGAGTTGTGTGGGATGATGCTGGTCATTTTACCTCTCTGCACCTTTCCTTGATAAGATGATTCTGTCTTTCCTATCTCATATCTCACATAGGAAAACATGATGACATATGTTGAAAGTAATTTGAAAGAGCTAATTTCAGTATGAAATAGACAAGATCATACTATTTGAAGCTCTTCAGTAACCAGAAGAAGATGATTTTAAAAAGAGGAAACAAACAAAAATACTGATTTATCTGCCGTTGTATTATACTTAAAATGCATCTATTTTCCAAGTCAGTAGAAACTTTTTATTTAGTTCATTTCTGGTTAACTCATACATAGAGCTAGAAATTCTTTCTTTGAACATGACCACTTCTGTGTCCAATTACTTGGTCCTGCTTACTAGGATCTTTTACCTAAAGCTTTTTATTGGTTCTCAAATTGATTTAAGATATCAACGTTGAAGCTGACCTTTCCCACTGGTAGATTTGTATGTGTGTGTGTGTGTGTGATAAAAGTCAGATAGGGAATTTAGAATTTAGTATATTGGAGTGTTATTAATTTTCTGAATTATATTTAGTTTTATTAAAATCTGCCGAAATCTGTTTCTTAAATGAAAACATTCAGTTTCATACACAATGGTGATGATCCTAGAAAATAGCTGAGATTTAAGTAGGATTTTACTAAAAAAGGAGATTAATCTCAGCAAACATCTTAAAAAAAGACTTGTTATGCATACATTTCATACCCATATACTTTGTAATTACATTTCCTTACTTTGGGCAGCAGAGCAATTCGCTGAAGTTGCAGTAACAGATCATTTCACATCCCTTTCCATCCCAGAAGTGATCCTGGACGTTTACATCGATCTTTGTCAGGTCAGTTACTCCCTCTGGAAGGTTGTGACAGTTGCGATCTTTTAGTGTCTTTCTGTAGCAAGAGAGGCGATTGGCAGGCATGGCATGGACTCCTAGCAGCAAAGCTAGCCCAACAGTGACAGCAAGTACTATAAATTTCATTTTGGCTTTTTGCCCTAAGATAGAAGAGAAAGCAAAATGTGTTAGTGTTTGTTTTTTAAAAAGATGCAATTCATCTGAACATAAAGTTCTGTAGCATTCTCATAAATATTTGGAAAGAAAGATTGGGAGTTGATCTTTTCTACTCTCTTCTTTGTGTTTCTCAAAGCGTAATTTTGTGACTGTTGACAATAAAAATCCCTTAGAATAATTGTTAAAAATCAAATGCCTGGGTTCCACAACAAAATATTAAATAAATGCTGGGGATCAGGAGGAGATGATAGTAAGACCCAGAATCTGCATTTTTAAGTACCCAAAGTAATTTTTTATTTTTAGTATATTCAGTAGAGAAAAACTGCTTTTTAAGGTGGTAAAACTCCAGTGAATTTCTAGAACGTATACCGTCAGCAAGTTCAGTGGTTCTTTTTTTTTTTTTTTTTGTCAAAGAGAGAGAGAATGCAAAAGCACCCATAAGCATGGGGAGTGGAAGGCAGAAGGAGAAGGAAAATCAGCTTCCCTGCTGAGCAGGGAGCCTGATTTGGGACTCAATCCCAGGACCCTGGGTTCATGACCTGAGCAAAGGCAGATACTTAACCAACTGAACTACTCAGGTGTCCCAAGTTCGGTGGTTCTTGATTTGGATATCCTAACAAAAGCAATGTCAAAGAACTTGGGTTCCACTCTAACAGGAACAAAAAACCTATCTATTATGACATTGAGAAATAATATTCTATACATATAGTTTAATTAAGTTTTTGAAACCTACCAGAAATATTTTGGGGTTAATTTTTCTTGCAAATTTTTAGTAATATTGTGTATTTTTGTCCCATGTAGTTTACTTCATTGAAAACAGAGACTTGAATTTCCCCTAATAAACATTTAGCCTGTTCTTGAACACCTACCATGCCAGGGAGATCATTATTGACTAAATCAATATATTCTACTGATGCAGTTCTAACATTTCCCTGACTGTAAAACATTTTATCTGTAGCTTCTACCAACCAGTCCCAGTTTGAGCTCTTGGGGTCATACCAAACAAATGTTTTTCTCTTCCAGGGGAGAATTCTTTAAATATAGTATTTGCATACAACTGTGGAATATTCATCATCTACTTTCCCCCCACTTTTTTTCATCATCTGTTTATTCAGGCTTCTCTGGCTTTCAGGTTAGACTTGAAAAGAATGGGGGCTATTTTAGCAAAGGAAAAGTGGCAAAATAGTGGAGGAATCAGAATCAGAACCCTCAGTCATTCAGATTTCATCTTGTTGACAGATGCCAAAAGATCCTTCCTACCACGGAATATTAAAAAGAGGAGAAGACACATACGTATATTGTACTTTGAAAGAAAACAATGTTGTTGGAAGGAAATTTTTTTTCTTTTTTTTGTTTTTTTAATTTTTTTTATAAACATATATTTTTATCCCCAGGGAAGGAAATTTTTGTGTGAAGTTTTCAGTGACTAGATACATCTCAAAGGTGAATTAATTTAGGCAAGATTATGGATTTTTTAAAAAGACAATTATTTTTAGAGTAGTCTTTGGTTTACAATAAAATTGAAAGGGAGGTACAAATTTCCCACATACCCTCTACCCTCACACATGCATAGTCTCCTAAATATCAACATCACTCATCAGAATAGTATTTTTTTTTCCAAAGATGAACCCACATGGCACATCATAATCTCCCAAAGGCCATAATTTCATGCATGGTGTTGTATAGTCTGTGGGTTGGACAAATGTATAATGACATTTGTCCATCATTACAATATCATACAAAATATTTTCACTGCTGTAAAAATCCTCTGTGATCTGCCTATACTTCTCTACCTCCTTAAGTTCTGGTAAACTACTGATGTTTTTTATTGTTTCTATAGTTTTACCTTTTTCAGAATGTCATATAGTTATACATATACAATATGTAGTCATTTCAGACTGGCTTCTTTCACTTAGTAAAATGCATTTAAGTTTCCTCCATGTCTTTTCATGTCTTGGCAGCTTGTTTCCTTTAGTACTAAATAATACTCTATTGTCTGCATGTACCACAATTTATTTATCCATTTACCTACTCAAGGAAATCTTGGCTGCTTCCAACTTTTGGCAATTATGAATAAAGCTGCTGTAAAGATCCATGGACCAGTTTTTGTATGGTCATCAGTTTTCAGCTCCTGTGGATAAATACCAATGAGCACAATTGCTGAATTATATGGTAAAACTATGTTTAGTTTTGTAAGAAGCTTCTAAACTGTATTCCAAAGTGACTGTACCATTTCACATATCCACCAGCAACAAATGAGTTCTTGTTGTTTCATATCTTCATCAGTATTTGGTGTTGTCAGTGTTCTGGATATTGGCCATTCTAGTAGGTGTGTAGTGATCTCATTGTTGTTTTAATTTGCATTTCCTTGATGACATATGATGTGGAGTGTCTTTTCATATACATATTTGCCATCTGTATATATTCTTTGCTGAAGAATCTATTAAGGTCTTTGGCTTATATTTAAAATCAGTTTGGGGGAACACCTGGATGGCTCAGTGGGTTAAGCCTCATGATCCCAGGGTCCTGAGATCAAGCCCCGCATCGGTCTCTTTGCTCAGCAGGGATCCTGCTTCCTCCTGTCTCTCTGCCTGGCTCTCTGCCTACTTGTGATCTCTGTCTGTCAAATAAACAAATAAAACCTTTACAAATAAATAAATAAATAAATAAAATCGGGTTGGTTGTTTTCTTATTGTTGAGTTTTTAAGAGTTTTTTTGTATATTTTAGCTAACAGTCCTGTATTAGCTGTGTCTTTTGCAAGTATTTTCTCCCAGCCTATGGCTTATCTTCTAATTCTCTTGACATTTTCTTTCACAGAGATATTTTAACTATAATAAAGTTTAACTTAACAATTATTTCTGTCATGGATTATATCTTTGGTGTTGTATCTTAACAGGCATAACCATATCCAAATGTCGATTTTATTCAACAGAGTTTTATAGTTTTTCTCATATAAATCTTCTAAATATTTTGCCAGACTTATACCTAAATAATTTATTTTGGGGGGTGGTGCTAATATAAATGGTTTTGTGTTTTTAATTTCAAATTTCACTCATTCATTGCTTGTATGTTGGAAAACAACTAATGCTTGTATATTAATCTTGTATCCTGCAACTTTGCTATAATCACATACTAGTTGCAGAAGGTTTTTTGTTGATTCTCTTAGATTTTCTGTATAGACAGTCATGTCATCTGAAAAGACAGTATTATGTCTTCTTTCCTACTTTATGTACCTTCTGTTTCCTTTTCTTGTCTTATTATATAAGACTATTATATAGGACTTTCAGTATGAATTGAAAAAGAGTGGTGAGATGGCACATTCTTGCCCTCGTTCCTGAGCTTAGTAGGAAAGATTTAAATCTGTCGCCATTAAGGATGTTAACTGCAGGTTTTTTGGTAGATAGTCTTTTTTTTTTTTTTTTTAAGATTTTATGTATTTATTTGAGAAAGAGAGAGCACGAGTCAGGGAAAGGGCAGAGAGAGGGAGAAGCAGACCCCTTGCTGCAGGGAGCCTGATGCAGGGCTCGATGCAGGGCTCGATCCCAGTACCCTGGGATCATGACCTGAGCTGAAGGCAGACGCTTAACCAACTGAGCTACTCAGGCACCTATAGATACTCTTTATCAATTTGAGAAAGTTCCCTTCTATTTCTCGTTTACTGAGAGGTTTTTTTAAAAAAATATTTTATTTATTTATTTGACAGAGATCACAAGTAGATATTGGTCTATAGCTTTCTTTTCCTGTAACGTCATTGTCTGGTTTTGGTATTACAGTAATGCTGGCCTCATAGAATGAGTTAGGAAGTATTCCCTCTGCTTCTATCCTCTGAAAGAGATTGTAGAGAATTGGTATAACTTCTTCCTCAAATATTTCATAAAATTTAGAGGGGAACATATTTGAGCTTGGTGCTTTCTGTTTGGGAAGGTTATTAATTATTAACTCAATTTCTTTAACAGATATAGGTCTATTCAGATTGCGTGAATTTTGGTAAACTGTGTCTTGCAAGGAGTTGATTCACTCATTTAGTTTAACAGATTTATGGGCACAGATTTATGGTTCAAAGTATTGCTTTATTATCCTTTCAATTTCAATGGGATCTGTAGGATGTTCCTTCTTTCATTTCTGATATTAGTAATTTGTGCCTTCTTTTTCTTAGTTTACCTGGCTAGAAGCTTATTGATTTTTTTAATCTTTTTGAAGAAACAGCTTTTGGATTCATTGATTTTTCTCTATTGATTTCCTGTTTTTAATTTGACTGATTTCTGCTCTAATCATTTTTATTAAGGTATTGATTTTTATTTTCTTTTTATTGTAAAAAACTTCAAATACATACAAAATAGATATAATGTTTAATGAACCTCAATGTACTCATCTGTTAGCTTCAATTTTTATCACTGTATAGCTTCCCTTATTTCACCTATACCTCCACTTTTTTTTCTCCCTCAATATTGATTACTTTGAAGCCAATTCTAGTCATCTCATCTTATCCACAAACATTTCAGTATAGTTCACTAAAGGTAAGGACTTTTAAAAATCATAACACAATGTAAAAAAATGTAATGTAAAAAAAAATGCTAAATCATAACACACTGGAACAAAATGCTAAAAAAAGTTAATAATTTCTTCATATCATCAAAAAGCCAGTCATTGTTTGAATTCCTAGCTTTCTCCTCTTATTTTTTGATTGAAATATAGTTGACATATATTAGTTTCAAGTGTATAACATAGTGGTTCAGCAGTTATGTACATTATGAAATGCTTTCCATGATAAATGTAGTTACCATCTGTCATACAAAATTATTAAAATATTATTGACTATATGCTGTACTTTTTCATCCTTGTAACTTATTTATTTGATAACCAGAAATGTGTACCTCCTAATCCCTTCTACCTATTTTGCCGATTCCCCAATCCCCTTTCCTCTGGCAACCACTGGTTCTCTATATTTATAAATATTGCTTCTCATTGTTTTTGTTTGTTTTTTAGATTCCACGTATAAGTAAAATCATATGGCATTTGTCTTTCTCTGACTTGTTTCACTTATCTGTTCTAATTCTTATTACTCCTTTTCACCTGCTTACTTTGGAGCAAATTGAATTTGTTCTAGCTTCCTGAAGTGGAAACTGAGATAATTGATTTTAGATATTTCTTCTTTTCTAATATTTGCATTTAATGCATTCATAAATTTCCCTCCAAGCACTGCTTTTGCTGCATCCCACACATTTTGGTAAGTTGTTTTCCTTTTCATTTAGTTCAAAATATTCTAAAAGTTCTCTTGAGATTTCCTTTTAGCTCCAACTTGCTATTTAGAATTGTGTTAATCTCCACCTATTTGGGGATTTTCCAGTTATCTTTCTGTTATTGATTTTTAGTTTGATTCCATTATGGTCTGAGGGAAGAAATTGTATGATTTCTATTCTTTTCACTTTGTTAAATCATGTTTTTTTTTTTTTAAGATTTTATTTATTTATTTGACAGACAGAGATCACAAGCAGGCAGAGAGGCAGGCAGAGAGAGAGAAGGGGAAGCAGGCTCTCTGTTGAGCAGAGAGCCTGATGCAGGGCTCAATCCCAGGCCCTGAGATCAGGACCTGAGCCGAAGGCAGAGGCTTTAACTTACTGAGCCACTCAGGCGTCCCATGTTAAATCATGTTTTTTGGCCCAGAATGTGATCTGTCTTGATGTATGTTCCATGTAAGTCTGAGAAGAATGTGTATTCTGCTATTATGGGGTGAAGTAGTCTGTAGATCTCAATTATAACTGGTTCATTTATGGTGTTGTTGAATTCTACTATGTCCTTACTAATTTTCTGCCTGCTGGATTTGTTCCATTTTTGTGGAGTGTTGAAATCTATGATATATGGATAGTGAACTCATCTGTTTTTTCTCACAATTCCATCAGTTTTTACCTAATGCAGTTTGATGCTCTTTTGTTAAGCACATACTTGTTAACAATTGTTATGTCTTATTGGAAAATTAACCCCTTTATCATTATAGAATATTTTACTTTATTCTTGATAACTTTCTTTTGAAGTCTATTCTGTCTCAAATTCATATAGCTACTCCTGCTTTCTTTGGTTAGTGTTAGTATGGTGTATTTTTCTCCATACACTTACTTTTTATCTTTGTCTTTTTAAAAAGTTTTTATTTTTAAGTAATCTTTATACCCAATGTGGGGTTTTAATGTACAACCCCAAGATCAAGAGTCACACTCTCCTCCAACTGAACCAGCCAGGTGTCTCTTTATGTGTCTTTATACTTGAAATGGGTTTCTTGTAGATAACATATAGTTGGGTCATGTTTTGTTTGTTTGTTTGTTTGTTTGTTGTCCTTCATAGTATCATTCTCAATTCTTCACTAACACCTATAATAACTCCCATAACAAGATACCACAGATTGGATGGCTTAAACATCAGAAATGTATTTGTCACAGTTCTTGACACTAGAAGTCCAAGATCACAGCAGATTTGGCCTACCAGATGGCCCCTTTCTCACTGTGCCCTCATGTTGCTTTTCTTCTGTGCATATGGAGAGAGAAAGAGAGAAGTGTCTGGTGTTTTTTCCTCTTCTTCAGTCCTATTGGATTAGGATCTTGTGCTTATGACCTCATTTAGCCTTAATTCTCTCCTTAAGGGCCCTATATCTAAATACAGTCAATTAGGGGCGAGAAGTTCAACATAGGGATGGGGGGGTGCAATTGAATATTACTCAGCAATAAAAAAGAATGAAATCTTGCCATGTGCTACAACATGACTAGAGCTAGAGAGAATAATGCCAAGTGAAATAAATCAGTCAGAAAAAGACAAACAGCACATGATCTCACTCATATGTGGAATTTAAGAAACAAAATAAATGAGTAAAGGAAAAAAAGGGAGAATGAGAAACCAAGAAACAAATTTCCAACTACAGTGAACAAAATACGGTTAAGAAGGGAGGTAGGTGGGGAAATGAGTGAACTAGGAAGTGGAGATTAAGGAGTACATTTATCCTGATGAAAAAAATATTTTAAAATTCCTTTAAATTATAAAGCACTATATACATAGTTTAACATTGGGTCATATTTTTTGAACTACTCTGGTGATCTATCTTTTAATTGGGACATTTGGACCATTGACATCCAAAGTGATTATTGATATATTTGGACTAATAGCTACCATATTTGTTTTTGTTTTCTATTTGTTGCCCTGTTCTTTTTTCCTATTTTTCTCTTTGACTTTTCTTTCTGCCTTATTTTGTCGTTTTAATTGAACATTTTATATGATTCCATTTTCTCTCCTTTCTTAGCATACTGGTTATACTTTTTTCCCCACTTTTTTTTTAAGTGGTTGCCCTAGAGTTTGAAATATACATTTTCAACTAATCTACATCACCTTTCAAAAAATGCTATAGCTTGGGGTACCTGAGTGGCTCAGTCGGTTGAATTTCTGACTCTTGATTTGAACTCAGGTCATGATGTTAGTTGTAAGATTGAGCCCCATGTCGAGCTCCTGGCTCAGTGGGGTGTCTGCCTGAGATTTTCTCTCTCCCTCCTTCTACCCCACTCTGTCTCTCTCAGATAAACATCTTTATTTGAGTGGGGGGTGTAGCGGGAGAGGGAGAGAAGCAGACTCCCTGTTGAGCATGGAACCCAACTTGGGGCTCAATCCCATAACCCCAAGATCATGACTTGAGCCAAAATCAAGAGTCAGTTGCTTAAAAGAGTCAGAGCCATCCGGACACCACAATAAATAAATAAATACACACACACACACACACACACACAAATACTGTATCACTTCATGGCAGTGTGAATATCCTGTAACAACAAATTATCTTAATTCCTTCCTTTCGTTCCTTGTATCATAACTGTCATTTGTTTCACTTGTATATAAACTTACATTTGCATGTATATGTGATCTATACATAAACATGCATAATTGAATATATCATTGCTATTTTTTTATTATTGATATTATTTTGAACAAACTGTTCTCTGTTAGATCAGTTAAGAATAAGAAAAGTAATTTTTTCTTTTGCTTTTACTTATTTCTCCTTCCATGCTCTTCCTTTCTTTATGTAGGTCTGAGTTTCTGACCTATATTACTTTCTTTCTCTCAAAAGAACTTATTTTAATATTTCTTGTAAGGCAGGTTTACTAGCAACAAATTTCTTCAATTTTTATTTGAGAAAATCTTTCTTTTTTATGTTTGAAAAATAAGTTTGCAGAGTACAGAATTCTGGGTTGAAATTTTTTTCTGTCAACAGTTTAAATATTTCATCCATTCTCTTCTTTTTTACAAATTTAAATTTGATTAGCCAACATATAGTACATCATTAGTTTCTGATGTAGTGTGCAATGGTTCGTCAGTTGTGTATAACACCCAGTGTTCATCACAATATGTACCCTCCTTAATGCCCAGTTTCCACATTCCCCCACCCACTTCCCTTTCCACAACCTTCAGTTTGTTTCCCAGAGTCAAGAGTCTCTCATGATTTGTCTCCCTCTCTGATTTGCTCCCATTCAGTTTTCCCCTCCCTTTCTCTATGATCCTCTGCGCTATTTCTTATATACTCCATTCTCTTCTCGCTTGCATGGTTTCTGAAGAGAAGTTGGATATAATACTTACCTATGTTCTATATAAGTAAGGTGTTTTTTACCTCTGGTTTCTCTAAAGGTTTTTTTTTTTAACCTTTGATTTTTCTGTAGTTTGAAAATTATATATCTGTGTGTAATGTTTCCGACATATATCCTGGTTGGTGTTCTCTGAGCTTCCCGAATTTGTGGTTTGGTTTCTGACATTAATTTGGGTAGATTCTCAGTCATTATTGTTTCAAGTATTTTTTCTGTTCCTTTCTCTCTTTTCCTTCTAGTATTCCCATTAAGAATTTTGTAGTTGTCCCACAGTCCATAAATATTCTGTTTATGAATATTTATATTCATAATATATGAATATATTTTCCCCCTGTCTTTATTCTGTACTTTTGGAGGCTTCATTTATTATATCCTCTACCTCAGTGATTCTCTCCTCAGCTGTGTCCAGTCTGGTAATGAGCCCATAAAAGACAAACTTTATTTCTTTTAAAGTGTTTTTCATCTCTAGCTTCCTTTTTTGGTTCTTTCTTAGAATTTCCATCTCTCTGCTTACTTTGCCCATCTGTTCTTGCATTCTGTATACTTTATCTGTTAAAGTCCTTAGTATATTAATCATAGTTTTAAAAATTCCTGGCCTGATAATTCTAACATCTCTGCCATGTCTGATTCTGATACTCATTTTATCTGGTTTTGGTATGCCTTATAATGTTTTCTTGATAGCCACATATGATGTACCAAGTAAAATGAACTGCTGAAAATAAGCCTTTAGTAATGTGGTGAGATGTGTGGGAGAGGAAGCATTTTATAGGCCTATAACTAGGTCTCAGTCTTTTAGTGAGTCCATGCTTCTGAGCTGTGACTTTCATAAGGGTTTCTCTGGGTTTTTTTCCTACTCTCTTTGGTTGGACAGCTAGCCTAGAACCAGCTGCATTCGGATGTTTCTCTTTCACTAGGTCAGTTAGGCTCTGATAATACCTCGGCAGGTTAGGTTTTGGTTAAGTAGTTTCTCCTGAGGGCAGGCCTAATTAAGAACAGAGTGCCCTGGCATATTTCCTTTTTCTTCCCCTCTCCCCCCCAATGAAACCCTGGGAGGATTTTTCTGTTATTCACTGTGTGTACTTGGTTCATTCCTAGAGGTGAATCTCACAATATTGTGGGGGATCCCCATGACTGGGTCCTTGTGGAGCTGTTAACTCTCAGAGTTGTCCGCAGTGAGCCTCCACCAATTCATCGATCATGTTCAGGTTTTTTGTCCGGTGGTGGTTTTGTTTGTTTTTTACCCTGGCACTTGTTCCATGACAGTTTCTACTAATGAGTCTTGGCTCTGGGAAGACTTTAATTCCTATGTTCATCTGCTTGTCTTCCTTATCTTGGGGGCATGGTTTCCCCTGTGTCCTCCCCTCTCTTATGAATCCAAGAAGAGTTGTTGATTTTTCAATCTGTTCAGCTTTTTACTTATGGTTAAGACAGAATACTGATTTCCAAGCACCTGATATGTGGAATTGGAAAACAGAAGTCTGATAAAAATTTTGAATATTCACTGCTTTTCTCTAAACTTAGAAAAAACTTAGAAATTAAAAATATTTCTTTATATTCCAAAGGAGCTTAATATTTTCTTTGTTTCATAATCTAATTTGAATTAGTTATTTTGGGTTTTTCTTTTTTTTTTTTTAGAATTTTAAAAATTTAATTTAATTCCAATTCCAAACATTAGTGGAAAAAAAGACAAACATGAGATCTATTTCACTTTGTATTTTTTCCAATTTGATAGAGCAAGACAGTGTTGTATTTCATCACAATCTACTATATAGACAGATAATAATGCCTTCCAATAAACTTTTTACAGATCATAGTTTAAATTTTATATTTAAAAAAATGTAATTCTCTGAGGTGCTCTAGTTCTCAATTACTTCACTTTAGGGCCTACTTTATACTCATTAGATAGGTGATATTTTTTAAAGAGCCATATTTCTTGACATTTTTTTTACAGGTTAATCTTCAAAGAAGGTAAATTATATCCTTTATTCACTGAACATTTACTGTGGCAGGAATCACCACAACTATTAAGCTTTAAACAATATATTAAGATATAAAACAAAATTCTACTATAGTTTTAAAACAGTTTTATTGAGGCAAAATGGACATATAATAAATCATAAATATTTAGAGTATAAATTTTGATAAGCTTTGCCATATGTATATTCCCATGAAACCATTACCATAATCAAACTTATTCCTAAGTTTCCTCATGCCCTTTTGTAGTTCATCACTCTTACCTCCTCTCTTCCCTCCACTCTTATACAGACAACAACTTATTTGTTATCTCCAGAGATAAATTTGCATTTTCTAGAGTTTCATATAAATAGAACCATAGGGACGCCTGGGTGGCTCAGTTGGTTAAGCAGCTGCCTTCGGCTCAGGTCATGATCCCAGCGTCCTGGGATCGAGTCCCACATCGGGCTCCTTGCTCGGCGGGGAGCCTGCTTCTCCCTCTGCCTCTGCCTGCCATTCTGTCTGCCTGTGCTCGCTCTCTCTCCCTCTCTCTCTCTGATAAATAAATAAAATCTTAAAAAAAAAATAGAACCATAAAATATGTACTCTTTTTTTCTGACTTCTTTCACTCAGCATACTTATTTTGAGATTTATATATGTTGTTGCAGGTATCAATAGCTGATTTCTTTTTATTGCTGAGAGGTATTAGTGTTACATTATATAGGCTTCAGATTGTTTATCCATGTACCTGTTGATGGACATTTGAGTTGTTTTATGTTTTGGCCAATGCAAATAAAGCTGTTTTGAACACTTGTGTATGAGTCTTTGTAAGGTCAGAGCTTTCATTACTCTCGAATACCTAGAATAGTTGCATTGAATGATAGGACTATGTTTTACCTCATAAGAAATTGCCAAATTGTTTTTCCAAAGTGATTGTACCATTTTACATTCCCACCAAGAGTGTATGAAAAAGTTCCAATTTCTCCACATTCTCTCCAAGGCTTGGTATGGTCAGTCTTTTTCATTTTTGGCCATTCTAGTAAGTGTCTCATTGTGGTCTTATATTGCATTTCCCTAATAATTAATGGTGTTGAGCCCCTTTTCATCTACTTATTTGTTTATCTTTGGTGAACAACCTGTTCAAATCTCTTGCTATCTTTTAAAAATTGGGGTGGTTTTCCTGAATTTTAAGAGTCCTTTACAAATTTTGGATACAAGTTCTTTATCAGATGTTTACTTCCTAAACATTTACTCTTTATCTGTGACTTTCCTTATCACTTTCTTAACAGTGGGCTTCAAAGAGCAAAAATTTTTAAAATTGATGAAGTCTGATTTATCAATGTTCTTTTTTTCTTTAAAAAATGCGTTCATTGTCATATATAAGAAAACATTGCCTTATCCAAGGCCACACAAAGTTTTTCTTCTTATGTTTTCTTCCAGTTTTATAATATTAGATGTCCCATTTAGTTATGTAATCTATTATAGTTAATTTTTTATTTAGTAAATGGTGTGGTTGAATTTCTTTCTGCATTTTTTTTCATATAGTTGTCTAGTAATTTTAGTACCATATTTGAAATTATTGTTATTTCTCCACTGAATTGCCTTTGCATCTTTGTCAAATATCAGTTTTCAATTTAGCTGTGAGCCTGTTTCTGGGCTCTATTCTTTTTCATCAATTTCTTTCTTTTTTTTTTTAATATTTTTATTTATTTATTTGACAGACAGAGACCACACGTAGGCAGAGAGGCAGGCAGAGAGAGGAGGAAGCAGGCTCCCTGCTGAGCAGAGAGCCCGATGCGGGGCTCGATCCCAGGACTCTGGAATCATGACCTGAGCTGAAAGCAGAGGCTTTAACCCACTGAGCCACCCAGGCGCCCCTATTTCTTTATATTTATGTGAACACTATAGTTTTGATTACTCTCACTTCATAATAATTCTTAGAATCAGGTGGAATTAGCCCTGAAATTTTCTTCTTTCACAAAGTTGTTTTGGCAATTATAGGCCTTTTGCATTTCTGTATAAGTTGTATTATCAGCTTCTCAATTTCTACAGAAAAAGCCTTCTGAAATTTTGATTAAGATTGCGTTGAACCTATAAATAAATTTGGCGAATAATGGCATTCTAATAATATTGGCTTTTCTGACCCTGAATATATCTTTCTATACTTTTATTTTTACTCATTTTAGATTTCAAATATGTTCTTAGAGGTAGTCTATCATTTGGTCTTTTTTTTTTTTTTAAAGATTTTATTTATTTATTTGACAGACAGAGATCACAAGTAGGCAGAGAGGCAGGTTGAGAGAAAGAGGGGGAAGCAGGCTCCCTGCTGAGCAGAGAGCCCAATGGAGACCCTGCGATCATGACCTGAGTCAAAGGCAGAGGATTTAACCCACTGAGCCACCCAGGCGCCCTGGTCTTTTTTTTTTTTTTTTTCATCCAAACTGACAATCTCTGACTTTTAAGTGGAACATTTAGGTCATTTACATTTAATGTGATTATTGACATCATTAGATTTAATCCACTGAGCCACCAGGTTCCCCGACATCATTCGGTTTAAATCTATCAACTTGGATTTTATTTTCTATTTGGTCTACTTGCTCTTTGTTCTTTCTTTCCTCTTTGTATGTGTTTTTTTGGATTAAGTGAACATTTTTGTGTGTGTGATTTCATTTTACTTCCTTTGTTGGCTCATAGCTATAATTCTTCATTTTGTTATATTAGTGGTTCCCTTAAGATTTATAATGTATATACTTTAACTTACCATTTCCCTTCAAATGATATTATACTTTACATATAGTATAAAAATTTTATAATAGTATACTTCCATTTCTCTTCTCCCATCTTTTATGCTATTACTGTTATGTATTTTACTGATGTATATGCTAAAAAATCAAAATATATTATTATTATTGCTTAAACAATTGTATTTTAGGGCATTAAATAATGAGAAAAAATCTTGTGTGTTTATCCATGTAGTTTCTATTTCCAGTGCTCTTCACTTTTCTGTGTAGATCCACATTCCATCTGATATCATTTTCCATATGCCCTATTGATGTCCTTTAACATTCTAATAGTGTAGGTTTTCTGGTGAGGAATTCTTTAAATTTTTGCATGTCTGAAACTGTCTTTATTTTCCTTTTTAAAAAAAATTCTGCTGGTTATGGTGTGGTAGATTGATAATTTGGATTTTTTTCAGCACCTTAAAAATGTATCTGTTTTATTATCCTTTGCTACTGCTACTAATACTAACAAAAGTGTCAATTCTGGGTTGGCTTTAATTGATAGATTATTCTAGTTATGAATTATGTTTTCCTGCTTTTTTGCAATTTGGTAGTCTTTGATTAGATTACAGACAGTTTAAATTTTGCATTGTGGGGTGCTGGATATTTTTGTATTTTTATAAATATTCTTGTGCTGAGATGTAACTAAGTTACTTGGAAACAGTTTGATTTCTTCAGGACTTGGTTTTATGATTTGTTCGATGATTCTAACTCAGCCAAGCTAATTATTCCTACTACTGAGACCATTTCTTCCTGAGTATTCTACCCAATGGCCAATGAATTACAAGCTTTTTTCAATTTGTTTCTGTGAGTAAGCCTGACTTTTTGTGAGTGCCAGACACTCTGTTCTCTAATCCTCTCAGATTTTTCTCCCTGGCCATAGATAGTTTTCTCATTTGCATGCACGAACCAGTTCTCTGAATATTTCAGTGGGGCCCTCTGCAGACATCCAGCATTTTCTATGTATCTTTCTTCTCTCCAAACTCTGTTCTGTGAATTGTGGCTGTTTTATTCTCTCTGACATTCAGCTCCATTTTCTCAGTTCAGGGAATCTGCAGGATTCTGTGTTCCCTCTCCTTGAAAATTATACCTCATTTGTTTCCCATCTCTCACAGGACGATGTCCTTCCTTGCTTGAAATCCAGTGTTTTGACAGAGGTTGTTTCAAATGTTTTGTCTGGGTTTTTTTTTTGTTGTTGTTGTTAGTTCAGAGGAGTGAGTAAATCTAGTTCTTTCTACTCCATCTTGGGTGGAAGCAAAGCTTTCTCTACTACTATTACAATTTGCACCTATTTTTGGAGGAATATGAAGGAGAGATTCCTAAACTACAAGTTCTAAAAATGAGCTGCGTGGTACTCTGGTAATTTTAATATTTAAGCCAAAGTCTCAGAACTATGTTATTCCTTTCCACAACCTTTCCTAAATTGGATTATGTTGCTCTTACTCCGATCTCTTGGATAGGGTAAGAGTTATAGTGTTCCAAAACACAATAAATAAGACCCATTATGGTTTGCACAAGGAGCCATTCAGTCTGCCCTTCCGATTTCTGGAATGATGCTTGTGTAGTTTGTTCTAGTTGATATAGCCTGCTGAAAAACAGCCTGAAATCATTCTTTTATCTTTGGGCCCAAGTCTTCACATACTGCTTCAGGTGACTTAGAATTCCTCTGCCCATACCAAGACCAAGCTGGCAAGAGTATTCAGGAGAAGAGCAGCCAATACTGGGAAAGTGAGGGAGTCAAAGAATAGCACTGATGTAGGACTCACTGATAAAGTGATTAAGTAATTATGTGTGACAGAGAAAAACAGGAGCAAGGTGGTTTAATTCGGTTCAATGTAACAGACATTTTTTAGTATTTCCTTTATACCAGGCACTGTCCTAAGTACCAACAGTGCAAAGGAATTAAGAAAAATATTAATAACTATACCTATCCTCTTCCAATCTCTCCAATAACTTCAATTAAAGCTAAAGTGATTGTGGTGGCCTCCATATGCAATCTGGCTTCCTGCTGTCTCTCTCTCTCTGAAATGATTACTCTTTCCCTTGTTCTTTCTCTTCTAGCTAATCCTCAAAAATACTAGACACATTCTTGCCTTAGTGCCTTTGCTCTGGTTAGTTCCTCTGCTTGGAAAGCTCTTCCAGCAGATTAACTGCATGTCTGCTTCCCTCAGCCTCTTCAAGTTTTTGTTCACTTTGCTCCTCAGTAAGATATATTCTGTTTAAAATTGTATCTCCCCTCACATACTCTCAATCTGCCTTAGTTGCTCTACTTTTCCATGGCATTTATGAACCTCTAAATTGTTAAAAAATATTCTTATTATGTCTCCCAGAACTTGAATGTAAGCTTCAGGAAGACAGGATTTTGTCTGATGTGTATTCCAAGCACCTCAAACAATGCCTGCCTTGTTAGTGAAAGAATAAATAATATATCCTAATCTCTAGATGCTTATATAGAGTCAGAGAAGGAGGAATTTCTCATATTTCTAAACTCAATATCAAGTTGCAGGGAACGATTTAGTATGGGAAGATGTTAGTGAGCTGTCAAATTCTTAAATTTGGATATCATCAAGTACTATTGTTTTGATTAAATTGCATTGTATTGCATTTTTTCTAAATAATCTGACTTTAAGTTGTACTTCCTAATTTCTGGTTTGTTTCCCTTTTTAATCAAAACTGTCATTTATTCTAGTCAGCTCTTACCTGAATTAACAATATATAGTTATGGGGGAACCCAGTTGCCTCAGTTGGTTAAGCATTGATTTGATTGCAATTCAGGTCATAATCTCAGGGTCATGAGGTTGAGCCCTGGATTGGGCTCCGCAGTCACTGGGAAGTCTGCTTAAGATTCTCTCCCTTGCTCTCTCTCTCTAGTATAAATAAATCTTAAAATGTGTGTGTGTGTGTGTGTGTGTGTGTATGTGTGTGTACTTTTATCAGAAGATTCAACAACAGCAGAGACCCCTCCCCTTTTCTCTAACCTCCCTTACCAGATTACTGTCTATCAAAAAATTGAGTTTAGGGAGAGGGGTGGAGAGAGAGTTGTAAATTCTTTGTAACCTTTTTAACAATTGTGTTTGAAGAATTTTTGCATTATATTAGTCATTAGCATTTTTCATATATTTTACAGTTTGGGTCTCCCCAGATTGATTTATTTGTTTGTTTGTTTTCACTATGCAACCATGTTGTTCTTATTTTTAGTAATTAGCTTAATTTTATCTTAATTCTTGTGGCTTTTGGAAAAAGTCATGCATTTACTAAGCTTGGACTCTTATTACTTTTTGTATGTTTCCTGCATATAAGTGTAGTTTTGAACTCATTTCACGACTCCTAACTGCTTAAGTTTTCTTTCCATTAGATGGTTCTAATTATAGCCAGAAGCCTGATTGGATTTTTTAAAAATACTTTTTTAAAAAGTAGTAACACTCAGTCTAAAACAAGGATAATACAGAAAAGAATAGATAAATAAAATACAGCTAGTTTCCATCTAGAGATGAGGGTTGTTAGCATTTTGGTATATCTCTTTTTGGTATGCATAAGGCAAGGGTGTTAAGGAGAACTTGAGATGGCCAGGGACAGAACATTGGGAAACTAACATTTGAAGACTGGGCAGAAGAAAAGTCAGAGAAAGATGTTGTACCAGCGAAAGTTATTAAGAAGGAAGTATAGGCTTTTAAGATAATGAGAAAAGGGGAAAAGGATAAATGGGTGAAAAGCTGAGGACAAACTCATCCCAAAGATTTGTATTAACTGAGGTATATTCCTTAGAGTGTCTCCACTACACCCTGCTACGTAAAAGCAGGTAAGTTCAAAATCCATATATCACCACTTCCTGACCTCTTTTATAGTCCTGTGTCCCTGATTATATACATGATATTGAAACTCAGATGATATTTAATATTGTTAAAATATAATTGATAAAATACAGGATACTCAGTTAAATTTAAATTTCAGATAAATAATAAATAATTTATAATATAAATATGTCCTAAATATTACATAGTTTCTATCTCTTGTTATTTTTGATAATTTGTTTTTTGTTAGAAGATAGCTCATCTGACCCATTTAAAAAACATATTGCAATAAAGATACATAGAGTATTTTCTTATAATTAAATAGAAATCTTTCTTCCTCCATTAAGATTTTTATATATGCTAGAAGGAATGTGCTTTACTTGCCTGGCTTATTCTTGACTTTCAGTTCTCAATTTAAATGTCATTTTTTCAAATGCTTTCTCTGACCATCCATTCTAAAGTAGTTTCAACTTGATTCTTTCATAGTGCCTTCTTTTTCCTAATGATATTTATGACATTTTAAATTATATATTTATGAGTTTACTCATTTGATGTCTATCATTCCCTTAAGACAGAAAGCTTCATAAAAGCTGTCTATTTTGTTCACTACCACATACCCAGTGGCTAATACAATGCATGGCCCCTGTATGTGGTATTACATGAATGATTCTCTGAAAATACTTTTATTTTTTTTAAATCCTGAGGAAGTTCCTGCAGTGGTTTCATGGTATCTAAAAGATGGCCAACTTCCTAAGGCTAATCCTAAGGCCTTCCTTCCACTTCTCCTCCACATCTATCATTCACTATTGCTCAGCTAGTAGTCATCTCTTCAGTCATCTCTTCAATCCTACACATATGTCTTTGCCTTATTATTCCCTCTCACCTCTTCCCTTTATGTTAATTTCTGACCAAACCATCTACTGAGGACAAACCTCAAACTCATCTCTTCTAAGAAGCCAGATCCAGTCTGCTGTTCTTAATAGCTCCCCTGTTCTATGTGCCTATAGCACTCATGTGTAATCTTTTTTTATTTTTAAGATTTTATTTATTTATTTGACAAGGAGAGACACACAGAGAGAGGGAGCACAAGCAGGAGGAGTGGGAGAGGGAGAAGCAGGCTTCCTGCTGAGCAGAAGCCCGGTGTGGGGCTCAGTCCCAGGAGCCCAGGATCATGACCCCCCTGAAGGCAGACTCTTAACAACTGAGCCACTCAGTTGTCCTGTGTAATCCATTCATTAAGAACTGTGAATTTGACTGAATAATGCCTTGTATTTGTCAATATTTTTCATAAACCATTTAAGGATAGAGAATATGGCTACAGTTGGGAATCAGAAATTCACCAAAAGACATTTATTTGGCCATTGAGTAAATTTGTCGTTCTGAGTATTTACCTAGAATCAGGAAGGAAGATATGGAAATGCCATAAAGGGTCTTATAGAACATGATTAAGAACTTGGATTTTATTTAATATATTAGGAAGCCATTGTAAGATTTTTGATAGAATAGAAACGCGATCTGATAAACGACTTAAAAAATAATCCCTGACTGCTTTACAAAGATGTGTTGTGGTGGGACAACATTGGAAGAAGAAAAAGGCTATGGGTGAAAGTTGATGGAAGATAAAAAACAAGGATGACTCTTAGGTTTTTGACATAAATGATATTGACGTTTTTTGAGTTGAGGAAGAATTAGATGGGGTCAATTTGGGGAAAATTTAAGAGTTAAATATGAGACAAATTAAGTTTGAGGGGCCTACTAGGCATCCAAGTGAAGAAGTTGAGTAGGCAGTATGTGTCTGAAGGTTAGGGCTAGAAATAAAAACTTGATGGGGCGCCTGGGTGGCTTGGTGGGTTAAAGCCTCTGCCTTCGGTTCAGGTCATGATCCTGGGGTCCTGGGATCGAGCCCCGCACCGGGCTCTCTGCTCAGCAAAGAGCCTGCTTCCCCTCCTCTCTCTCTGCCTGCCTCTCTGCCTATTTGTGATCTCTGTCTGTCAAATAAATTTTAAAAATTTTTGAGAGACATCAGGATGTTTATTGATCATATTTATAGCTATGGGACTAGCAGGGTAGTGAGAATAGATTAAGAAGAGAAGTGACAAAAGACTGAGACCTGGGGCAAGCTGATATTCAGAGGATTGGAAAAGGAGATGCCAGCATCATTAAGGCAAAGACTATAAATTCTTTTGCATCTCTCAGAGTGCCTGCTTTAACGCTGGGCTCACAGTAAATGTTCCAAAAACATTTACTGAAGGAATGAACAAATAAATTGCTGGAAAAGTGGGTATGTTGCCATACCATGCACCTCTTCTGAATATGTCCATGCCAGAGCACAAAATACTGTTTCTGTCACAGTCTCAGTCACATACTAGGATGGAAAATTCCACACCTGGCAAGAACTTACTGGTAGTATTTTTTTTTTTAACACTTAATAAATTACATGTTTGAAATGAAGTTTTCTCTTCTTCTTTTACTTGAGTGTGGCAAATGGAAAAATATCTCAACCAGTATGTTCTAATGTGATACATTGATTATTTTTTTCATTAGAAGACACCAAACTTAATCCTTGGCAATCCATCAAGACCATATATTTTCAAGTGCCAGTAAGAGTGAGATGACTTTGGCAAATCTGAAGCAAATTGCTCTATTTTCTTTTCTATTTCAGTTGAAGTACATGCACTTAAAATTCCTCCTGGAGTACATCCAAATTACAAAAGGAAACAAAGCTAAAATCTGAATATCGAAAGGAATAAGCAAGAGATCCTTAGATAGTTATCTATTGGTTTTTTTGGATTCAAATTTATATAATTAATATTGTTCCTAAAACTGTATGATACCATTCATATTCGAATAGTGGCATAATTTTCAAAGGATCAAAGCAGAGGATATAGAGTCATGGGCAAGGTATTTCCAACACCTTGCAACAAATCATGGTCACCATCATAAAATATAGAATTGCAAATTTTGATTATGGGAGGGTATTTGCCATCAGAAGGCTTTTGAATCATTGAGTTAAATGAAGACTTAAAAAGAAAAAGTATCCCATTTAATGGCCAAAACTAACAGGGCTATACAGTTTAAGTGTTCAGAGATTTATGATGCAATGCTCATATAGGCAACTGATGTCAATTCTGGGAACTGGTATTAAGAGCAGTGGAGTGAAACAGAGTTGATGAATTAGACAGAAAGGGCAGTTCATTTTCAGATTTCTTTCAAAACACAGCAAGAGAGAAGTAAAGGCTGCAAAAACAAATGAAATTTCCAGCCTAGACCTTGACATGTAAAATATCAAAAATTATAGTTGAAAGAGATTAAAATTGCCATCTAGCCTGTGATGTTTCCCATTCATCTTTCTTGGGTGATGAAAAAAAAAAGTCATTTCAAAAAATTTCTCTTTCTTACTAACTGTGTTAGAAGAGGTTTGTGGTAGAAAGCACCGTGAAGTAGAACTTCTTAAAGTGTATGTTACAGAAGAGGTGGTACAAGAAAGTGGATAAGCCTTTCAAACATCATTAAACCAGGCAAGATCCACTCAAGTACCCAAGAGACGTTCATCAGTGGAAACATGAAGTTCACATCTTTCCTGAAAGTAATCTTCCTTCAGAGAATGCATTCAGAGAATGCTGTAAGATGATATGAATATTCAGTCTTGTATCATTCTACTTATTTTTCTGGCTATAATAGATCATCAGCATTGGAGAAAAGGACAAGCATTTGGGGGAGATTTTCCTAGCTTGCATAACTAAGTTAAGGAATCTTAAAGAGGAATTTTTATAAGCCTGAAAGGGAAAAAGTATTCCCTTTATCTTAGCAGCACAGACACTGTAGTGTGTTCTATGGTGGGGATACCAAGGATGAATTCAGTGAATTCCCCCTTTGTATTACATATTTATACCAGTTCCTTTTTAGGAATCAGGATTTTAAGAGCAAAAAAAAAAAAAAAAACCCATTTCCTTTCTTAGACATTGCAGTTAACTTCACATAGAATAGGTAATATAGAGATATATCTACTGCATTGAAAGACTAACTTTATATACTTCATTATTCACGTATGATTCTGAGAGTTGGAATAATAAGGTCTTATTACATGGGATCAGATTCAGAGTGGCCATAGGCAGTAATCAGGAATCACAGTGAGGGAGCTGTCTCTTTTTAAACCTATGATTAAGTGACTCTCCCAGTTAAGGAATGTACATTTTCTAGTCCCTTTTAATCTGACTATTTTCTTTTATCCTAGGAAGCATTATCTTTTTCAAAGTACATCCATCTCCTTAGAGAATCCCTTTCTCTTCTGATTCAACACATAAATACATTTCTGCTCTAGTCTATGGCAAAAATTTGTAATAGAATAAGTAATACAAAATGATATTTAAGAAAAAATACATACCCTTTCTTCTCTGTTCCTTTTGGTCTTCTTGGCAGAGGAATCTTCTTAAATGCTCCAATTCACTGGGTGAGTTTGGGCAAAAGGAGAAAAAAGGAGGTGCTAGAAGGAGGTTCTTTACAAATAAACCTTTGTCTGCCTTGTCTCTTGCCTGGGATTGACAGACTCACTGATCCAGCCAGGACTGGGGAGGAGGGGAGTGGAAAAGAGACAGGCCTGAAAGAACTGCCTCCCTTGGATTCTTCCAAGCCAGGCAAAGCAGAACTGAACAGCTTCTTTACAGAGGGAAATAACTAGTCTATACAAGAACTTCAGGGAGGCAGACTCTTGGAGCAATAAAATGTAAAACCTGAGGGATTTAAAAAGAACACAGAGTAGTTTTAACCTTAGAAGTGTGCGTGTGTGAGTGAGAGAGAGAGAGACAGACAGACAGACAGACACAGAGACAGACACAGAGACAGATAGGGACAGAGAGAGGAGGGAGAGAAAAAGAGGCGAAGGAGAGAAGAAGGAGAAATGGCTAATGTGATTTTAGGCAAATAGCTGAGCACTTCTTCCTCTTTCACAGTTTCTTTGTGATTTTTCACTCAGTTTTCCTCACCACCTAGATCTCTTATTATAATATTGTGGCTGAATATATGTTCAAACTCTTCAAGTCCTCACCCAGTGAGTAATTACCAGTCAAAGGAAAGTAGAAAATAAAATGACTGAGAAAAGAAATCCGTGTCTCAAATAAAGGCACAAAAGGAATTTCACTCTGTTTTGAGCAAACTGCACTGGAATCGTAGCATCTGCTAACTATCCTTTAATTGTTGGTTAATTTTTAAAAATTCAATTCGGAGTAACATGGAAGGAGTTGGAAAAATTAGAATCTGGATTATCTAGACAGAGAATGGAGGGACGAGCATTCTAGGTTGTATAAAAAAAGGCAGGAAGGTGAAGGAGAGGGGAACAACTCTGGGGTGACTCAAGTGGTTTAGTGTAGCTGGATCTAGGGACAGCAGAGGAAAAAGTTAGAGAACTAGAAAGAAGCAAGTTGATGAAGTACCCCATATGCTACATTGAAAATTTTACTCTGAAAGCCAATGGAAAGATGAGAAAAGTATTAACAAGGACGAAAGCCCTAACTGCAGTGTGAAAGAAGGATGATGTAGGAAGAAGGAAGCTAGCGTCAGAAGAGGGCCCTTGTGGTAACCCAGAAGGGAAGATAAGAAGCAAAGCTAAAAATATTTGGCAATCAATTAGGTTTTTATGTTTAGGGTAGAAGTAGTTGAAAGAAGGGAAGGAGACTTTATTAACTTGTAGGAGCTTTGAATAGATAATGCATTATTCATCTAGGGAAAGGAATACAAAAGGAAGAACAGTTTTGGTGGAGCAGGAGGGGAAAATAGAAATGAGTGAGTTTATTTTTTATTGAGTTTCAAGTGTTCTTATTTTTTATTTTAATTACAGTATAGTTAGCATACAACGTTATAGGTATTTCAGTTGTACAGTATAGTGATTCAACAACTCCCATACATCTCCTGGTTTTCCTCATGACAAGGGTGCTCCGTAATACCCATCTCCTGTTACCCCCCATCCCCCCTCCTATCTCCTCTCTGGGATCCATCACTTTGTTCTCTATAGTTAAGAGTTTGTTTCTCGGTTTGTCTCTCTCTTTCTCTCTCTCTCATTTTTCTTTTGGTTATTTGTTTTGTTTCTTAAATTCCACATATGAGTGAAATTGTATGGTATTTGTTTTTCTCTGACGAACTTATTTCACTTAGCATTATACTCTCCAGCTCCAATCATGTTGTTGCAAATGGCAAGATTTCATTCTTTTTTTTTTTTTAAAGATTTTATTTATTTATTTGACAGAGAACACAAGTAGGCAGAAAGGCAGGCAGAGAGAGAGGAGGAAGCAGGCTCCCCGCTGAGCAGAGAGTCCGATGCGGGACTCAATCCCAGGACCCTGGGATCATGACCCGAGCCGAAGGCAGCAGCTTAACCCACTGAGCCACCCAGGCGCCCCAAGACTTCATTCTTTTTATGGCCGAATCATATTCCATTGTATATATATATATGCCACATCTTCTTTATCCATTCATCAGTTGATGGACACTTGGGCTGCTTCCATATCTTGGCTATTGTAAATAATGCTGTTGTAAAAATAGGGGTGCGTATATCTCTTTGAATTAACATTTTTGTATTTTGGAGGTAAGAACCCAGTAGTTCTTACCAGGGCAGTTCTATTTTTAACTTTTTCTTTGAGACTTTATTTATTTGTTCATAGGGACAAAGAAAGACAGAGGGAGGCAGAGGGAGAAGCAGACTTCCCATGAAGCAGGGAGCCCAATGCAGGACTCTATCCTAGGACCTCAGGATCATGAACTGAGCTTAAGGCAGATGTGAACCAACTGAGCCACCCAGGAACCCCTATTTTTAACTTTATGTGGAAACTCCTTACTGTTTCCACAGGGACAGTACCAGTTTGCTATTCCACCAACAGTGCAAGAGGGTTCCTTTTTCTCTACATCTTTGCCAGCACTCATTGTTTCCTCTGTTTTGTATTTTAGCCATTCTGACAGGTGTAAGAAGATATCTCATTGTAGTTTTGATTTGCATTTTCTTGATGATGAGTGATGTTGAGCATCTTTTTAAAAAAATATTTTATTTATTTATTTGAGAGAGAAAGATAGCATAAGCGGGGGGAGCAGCAGGCAGATGGAGAATCAGACTCCCTGCTGAGCAGGGAGCCCAAAGCGTGACTTAATCCCAGTACCTTGGGACAATGACCTGAGCGGAAGGCAGATGCCCAACCAACTGAGCTACCCAGGCATCCCTATTGAGCATCTTTTCATGTGGTTGCTGGCCAGCTAAATGCTTCTTGGAGAAATGTCTGTTCAGGTCTTCTGCCCATTCAAAAATTGGATTATGTGGGTTGTGGGTGTTGAGTTTTAAAAGTGTAAGAGGAAAACAAACTAATAGAAGCTATTCAGCCTTCACTCCATCTTAAGAGCTGTTCATCTTGTTTCCCCCATGTCAGTCAATCTAGACTAGAAGTGTAGTGCCAACCCAAATTGCTTTTCCTATAAACAGGTTCTCTCTTTTTCTGTTTTACTGTTCTTTCCCTGTGTGTCTGATTCTTTTTTATTTCCCTTATTGCATTGCTCATTTTGTTTCCTTGCATTTATTCCATAGCTAGTGAGAATTGTTGACTCATTTTTATATTCAACAATATTCAAATCCTAATATGCCTGCCGCCATATTTCTTACATGCCTGTTTCAAGTGATGCCAGTAGCTTGAGACAATGAAATGACTACCTAATGCCTCTGGATCATGTTCCTAGACACTTAGGAAAGACTTCCCCAAAACAACGCATTTTGATCTTGGCTTCCTAGTCCCTTGTTGTGTCTCAAACATTTACTTATTACTTTCTAGACACCCCACCATTTCTAGGGAGAATTATTGAATGTTGTTAAATTTAAAAACATCTTCTATTATTTATCCTGATGTCCTTCACACAGATTTGCCCATTTGAAAAGCAATGGAATTGCAAACCAAGGCCTGCAATTGGAGAGGTTGCCCTTGTGACTTTTAATTTGGGGTTCCAATCTAAAGCCACTATTTATCTTCTTATATGCAGCATTTTGTTTGTTTTTGTCTTCTCTCCTGACTATCAGTTACTAAGACCTTGTCAAATCCTGATTTATGTTGTTCTGGAGACCATCTCTCTTTTTGAGACAGTCTCTGGGGCCTCCCAAAGTAAACTTCTTAAGTGTGGTAGGTTAGGACATTTAAATATATTGTCCACATTTCTAGAAAATATGTTCTTCTAGATTTTCATGTGATATTTACTACATGTGTGTGTGATTTATATAGGTTATGTTATCACCCTTATGTCCAATCAGGTTTGTTACCAATAGAAAATCCTGTAAATTAATGACAGAGTCTTTTCATGAGTAGAGAAACATTTGATATAGAACTTAAGCAATTATGTTAAAAGTATTGTTTTTAAATTTGAAAAGCAAGCTGAGTAGTATTTTATAGACAAACAAACAATAACAACAAAATCCTTCCAATCAGGTGAAGTCTCAGGAGATGTCTTAAATACAAATAATTTTAGATGTTGGACGTCCTAAGCTTATGAAGAAAATGGGAACACACATAAGCTCTCCCTCTGGTTTCTAGTTGGGAGCTCATGCATATGTCCTGATTTAGAATCTGCTGCTCCTCTGTTCTGTAATTGACCCCTTTCTCTTATCTCCCTCGGGCCCAAATCCTTCTGGAGTCACTAAGATTGGCAGTGTGGGGAGAAGCAGCAGCTGGTTTCAACCTTCACACGTTCCTCCTAAGAGAGAAGTAGGACCTTTTTTTCTGACTATTCTTGACAAAAGGAGTTTCAAAATAATTATGCTAGTTGAAAACGAATCCCCAGTCTGCTTGTTGCAATGATAATGAGCCACAGATAAAACGATCTTTGAAAATTCCTTTAAAATCAGTTAAAAAGAAACAATTAACCTGTTGTGTTAACTTAATTATTTTTGAACCCTGTAAAAGAGTATTCTTTTTGATTAAAACTATTTAAAGTTTCCTTTAAGATTTCCTCTGAAGTTGGAACATTTGTGCTTAGAATGGTTTTTGCAACTGGTTTGTACAAGATAACCTCTATTACTCAAACTTAGCTTTCTGCCACTGAAGTAGAACTTATGAAAGCAGACTCTACTGAGCAGCGTCAAGGGAGGCCCTGGAGGAGGCAGCAGAAGTACCAAGGAGCTGTTGTGGGAGGTGCTGAGCTGGTGCCACCACCACAGGCAGAGAGCACTGTTTCCAAGAGGCAGTCTCAGAGGGCTGATGTCTTCAGGAACTGCTGGGATTCCCCCACAGGCAGTCGGGGCTCTAATGGGAATTGGAGAGGGAGACTTCTTGCTCAGACACTTCTAGTCAGAATAGCAAACACAAGCTCTCTTTTACCTGGGCACGGAGAGGGAGGCACCCTCTGGGAGGGCTGGACTTTTTCTCAGCATTTATACATAGAGGTGGTAAACACCCCGAGTAATGTGATCTTTAAGTATGATAGAAATAAAGTAAAAAAGATAAACATCAGGAGAGAAATTTATCAGGAAAAACTTACCCACTTTTAGGGAGCCCATGGAATATTTAGAATGGATGATAATGTTAACATGAAAACAAACTTGAGCAGGGAAAGAGGCCAAGAAGGAAAGGAACTTGAAAATAACCCCTTTAGTTTCCTAGCAGTCTAAAAGAGGCACTGGACTGACAGTAAATAAAGCCATAGCCCAGATCCCAACAATAATTCTGTGGTTTGTTGGAAACAACCCACTTATTAAACTAGAAAAATCAAAAGATTAAGTGTGCCAACATGTGTTCTTTGTAGTTCCTGAGTTATTGCCCTACGTTATTTCAGAGGTACAAGCATCTGGTTGGTTGGTAAAGATAACAATGATACTAATAATACTAGTAGTAATAATGTCATTGCCAAGTGTGCTAAACACTTTAGAAATGTTGGTTTATTGAAACTAAGCAACATTCTTTTATAAGGTAATTTTTCAGATGGGGGAACTGAACCTCAAAAAGATTAGGTAACTTGGCCAAGATCACACAGCTGAAACTGGAAAGCAAGACAAAACTATACTCTTAGCTTATTGCCTCAGTAAGTAGTAAAAGGAATAGAATGGGAGACTGGAGATCCTAATACTATTCAAAAATGCTGTAGCCCATAACTTGAGTGTGAATGAACCACACATATTCTTTGTGATTCCTAAGAGCCATCCTTCTCTTTTCATGCCTCCTCCATCTATTTCCTGTTAATACGTGGCTTGAAATAATTCTTCCTTGGACACTTATAAACTTGAATCAGCTAAATAGAGTTTCCTACAAAGTCAGATATGGAAAATTGCCAAAATGACATTCCTTTGGTAGAGTTTCTAAGAAATTATAGTTCCAGGAGTAAAATTATGATACCAGACACTCAGCAAATTTGTTGAATGAATGAGTTAATAAATAAACTGAATGGACTAAATACTTGGGTAGAGGGTAGGTTTTTGGAAATTATCCACTATTCAGTAATTATTTATTGAGTGTCTATTATGTGCTATGACGAATAGTATAGTGTCACTGAGGGCAAAGTTCAGCAGCTAGCCACCAATGTTTATTTAAGGCCTTTTCCAAAGTGCAGGCTATTAAGTTCTGCTATGCACCCTGTTCCCTCCCATATAAAACAGAGGGTTTAACTGGTGATTTTTTATGGTCCCTTCCACTTTCCACTTTATATCTTTATGATTCTCAATATTATTTTAATAAAGTTCTAAATTTTGGAATAGTTTTAGATGTACTAAAAAAATGCTAATATACAGAAATTTCCCATATGCACTATACCCCGCAGTCTCTATTATTTAACATTTTGCATTAGTGTGGTGTGTTTGTTGCAATTAGTCAATATTAATACATTATTTTTTTAATGAAACAGAAATTAAAGCAACAACAACAAAAAAACCCCAGAGCAAATCAGTATTTTAAATTTGAGAGGTTTTTTTTTTTATCGGTATAACAGTATTCATTATTTTTGCACCACACCCAGTGCTCCATGCAATCCGTGCCCTCTCTAATACCCACCACCTGGTTCCCCCACCCCCCCGCCGCTTCAAACCCCTCAGATTGTTCTTCAGAGTCCATAGTCTCTCATGGTTCACCTCCCCTTCCAATTTCCGACAACTCCCTTCTCCTCTCTAACTCCCCAAGTCCTCCATGCTATTTGTTATACTCCACAAATAAGTGAAACCATATGATCATTGACTCTCTCTGCTTAACTTATTTCACTCAGCATAATCTCTTCCAGTCCCATCCATGTTGCTACAAAAGTTGGGTATTCATCCTTTCTGATGGAGGCATAATACTCCATAGTGTATATGGACCACATATTCCTTATCCATTCGTCCGTTGAAGGGCATCTTGGTTCTTTCCACAGTTTGGCGACCGTGGCCATTGCTGCTATAAACATCGGGGTACAGATGGCCCTTCTTTTCACTACCTCTGTATCTTTGGGGTAAATACCCAGGAGTGCAATGGCAGGGTCATAGAGAAGCTCTATTTTTAATTTCTTGAGGAATATCCACACTGTTCTCCAAAGAGGCTGCACCAACTTGCATTCCCACCAACAGTGTAAGAGGGTTCCCCTTTCTCCACATCCTCTCCAACACACGTTGTTTCCTGTCTTGCTAATTTTGGCCATTCTAACTGGTGTGAGGTGATATCTCAATGTGGTTTTAATTTGAATCTCCCTGATGGCTAGTGATGATGAACATTTTTTCATGTGTCTGATAGCCATTTGCATGTCTTCATTGGAGAAGTGTCTGTTCATATCTTCTGCCCATTTTTTGATATGATTATCTGTTTTGTGTGTGTTGAGTTTGAGGAGTTCTTTATTGATCCTGGATATCAACCTTTTGTCTGTACTGTCATTTGCAAATATCTTCTCCCATTCCGTGGGTTGCCTCTTTGTTTTGTTGACTCTTTCCTTTGCTGTGCAGAAGTTTTTGATCTTGATGAAGTCCCAAAAGTTTATTTTCACTTTTGTTTCCTTTGCCTTTGGAGATATATCTTGAAAGAAGTTGCTGTGGCTGATATCGAAGAGATTACTCCTTATGTTCTCCTCTAGGATTCTGATGGATTCCTGTCTCACGTTGAGGTCTTTTATCCATTTTGAGTTTATCTTTGTGTATGGTGTAAGAAAATGGTCAAGTTTAATTCTTCTACGTATAGCTGTCCAGTTTTCCCAGCACCATTTATTGAAGAGACTATCTTTTTTCCACTGTTAATACATTATTATTAACTAAAATCCATACTTTATTCATTTTTTTTCTTAGTTTTTACCTAATATCCTGTTCTAGGATCCCCTCCAGGACACCACATAATATTTACTTGTCCTGTCTACTTAGGCTTCTGGCTGTGATGGTTTCTTAATCTCTTCTTGTTTTTTTTATGATCTTGACAAGTTTTTTTTTTTTTTTTCCAAGTAATCTCTATACCCTACGTTGGGCTTGAATTCACGACCCAGAGATTAAGAGTTACATGCTCTATTGACAGCCAGCCACACACCCCTGATCTTGACAAGTTTTGAGGAGTACCGGTTAGGTGTTTTACAGAATGTTCCTCAAATGAGATTTGTCTAGTATTTATTATATGATTAAATTTGGGTTATACATTTTTGGGAAGAAGACCACACAGTTAAAGTGCCATTTTCATTACATCATATGAAGGGTACATACTGTGAATATGACTTATCACTGTGGATAGTAGCTTTGGTCACCTGGCTGGGGTAGTGTTTGCCAGGCTCCTCTACTGTAAAGCTATTCTTGTCCTCCCCCTCTCCGTACTGCACTCTTTGGAAGGAAGTCATATGTGCATGCAGCCTATACTGAAGGAGTGGGGAGTTACGTTCCATCTCCCTGAGGACAGAGTATCTCCGTCGATTTTTTGAAATTCCTCTGTACATGAGATTTATCTATTCTCCCTAATTTATTTATTTATTCATTTATTTGTTTATTTATCTCAGTATGAACTCATGGATATTTATTTTATACTTTGGATTATAATCCAGTATTACTTTTCGAAAATGTTTTGTTGCTCTAATTATTCCAGCTTTGGCCACTGGGAGCTCTTTCAGCTATATCCTGTGTCCTTTTGATATATACCCTCATCAGGTGTTTGGGTTTTATTGTTTTTTCTCCCCACCCCCCCAACATTTATGTTCTGCTACTCCAAGGTGCTCTAGGCTGATCTTGTATATTTCCTGTCCTAGTCTCAGAATCAACTATTTCTCCAAAAAGCCCTGGTTTCTTTTATTAGAGAATGGATTAGAAACCAAGTCTAGTTACTAGGTAGGCTCAATGCTACTGGTTTGTTATAACTTCTAGGTCCTGCCAGCTCACAGAGCAAGGAAATATATATATTTTTTCCTTGTGTATACTGATCTATATATGTACACATACCTATACAAATTTCCCTATGTAACTATTTTATCTGTATCAAGCTAAACATGAGTTTATACTGATGTCTCCAACTTGAATCCATTACTGCATGAAATGTTCTAGTCTCCTCCCTTTGCTTATCTGTAACCTCCTCCTACCCAGACAGTGAGAAGCCTGTCCTTTACCATCTGCCATTTATTCAGTTGTTCAATTACAGGATGCATGTATAGCAGTATCAGAATTATCAATCTGTATCCTGTGATAAATAATTTCATCAAGTAGAGTACAGTACTTATATATAGTATCTTTCTTTTTAAAGATTTTATTTATTTGTCAGAGAGAGGGAGAACAAGAAGGTGGAGAGCAGCAGGCAGAGGGAGAAACAGGCTCCCTGCTGAACAAGGAGCTCAATATGGGACTTGATTCAAGGATGCTGGGATCATGACCTGAGCCAAAGGCAGACACTTAGCCGACAGCCACGGAGGGGTTGCTGTGTAGTGTCTTTTTGCCTTCAGTCTTATAGATTCTACTTCCAAATTTACTTAGGTCAGTACCTTTCCCTCTACCACACCCTTCAGTGAGGGTTTTTTTTTTTTTTTAACATGTTAAATATAGTTAGAATGTGTTGTCACATTCTGCATTCCATCCTGGGATACCCCAGCCTCTTTATATTTTTATTTGCATGCTGTGCTATAAAAGTCTATGATGCTATATCCATAGCATCCTGTATCCATCATCATTACATTACAATACAGAATAGTCTCACTGCCCCAAAATATCTCCTGTGCCTTATCTACTCGGCCTTCCCCTTGTTCGGAACTCCAGGCAACCATTGATCTTTTTACCATTTCTAGTTTTACCTTTTCCAGACTCTTATATAATTGGAGTCATATAGTATGTAGACTGTAGAGACTGGTTTCTTTCATTTAGCAATATGTATTGGAGAGTTATCCTCATATATTTATGGTTTGATAGTTGATTTCTTTTTAACACTGAATCATATTCCATTATATAGATATGCCACAGTTTGTTTATCCTTTTGTCTGTTAAAGAACATCTTAGTTACTTATAACTTTTGCCATTGTGAATAAAGGTGCTATATATATTTATGAGCACATTTTGTTTGGACATGAATTTTGAAATAAGTTGATCAATATCTTTTTGATATTTATTTTTCAGTTTGTTGGTTTGTAATCATCTAGCTTTTATATGGCTTCTCAAATATAGTTACTTATTTGTTTATTTATTTACTTAATAAGATTGTATTTATTTATTTGACAGAGGGAGAGAGAAAGAGCATAAGCACAGGGAGTGGAAGAGGGAAAAACAGGCTCCCCACTGAGCACGGAGCCCAATGCAGGACTTGATCTCAGGACCCCAGGATCATGACCTGAGCTGAAAGCAGTCACTTAACCAACTGAGCCACGTAGATGCCTCTTAAATATAGTTATTTAAAAAATAGTGAACAGGGGCGCCTGGGTGGCTCAGTGGGTTAAGCCTCTGCCTTCGGCTCAGGTCATGATCTCAGGGTCCTGGGATCGAGTCCCGCATCGGGCTCTCTGCTCAGCAGGGAGCCTGCTTCCTTCTCTCTCTCTCTGCCTGCCTCTCAGTGTACTTGTAATTTCTCTCTGTCAAATAAATAAATAAAATCTTTAAAAAAAAAAATAGTGAACAGTTGCACATAAAAAAATCTGTTCAGAATCAGGTACCATCTTTTATAAAAATATAGAAAATGAACCAATAAATATTTTATGGAATAAGAGAAGTTTAAATACAGAGCAATTTAGAAATATTACATTTAATGTTTTTTAGAATATGAGCAGACCTGTGGTCTACCAAAGCCATTTTTTCATATTACAGATAGGAAATTTATAGGTGTTGAATTAGCTGCAAAATGTTCCTTTTATTGCTCCCTCACTAACAAAACATGTTGAAAATTACATGTTTGGAAATCCAAATACAGACCTTTGCAACTTGAAGTAATAAATACAACACCATATTAGATAAGTACCCAGCTTCCTTTTTGTGTGTGCATGCCAGATAGGATACATGAAGTACCGAGAAATAGTAAGCAATGGAAATATTTTCCCTCAACATTTCATTTTTACACATGATATGTTTTACATACAGCATATTCCTACTAAAACATAACTGTGGTTCTATAGGATATGGGTATACATTAGAGTGGGAAACAAGTATGTTCACTAGAATTTTAAAACATGGTAGCAGTTCTACCAAAGGAAAAGGAAAAATGTCTTCTGTAACATTGTCTTCTGTGAAATTGCAAGTTAGTCTTTGCCTTTAATACTGGTATTCAAAGGTTGTTCCTTCTTTGTGGATGCATTAACAAAAATTGTCCCCACATTGTTACCACCTTACAGAATTTTCACTGTATTTTCCCACAGTATCCAAGTGGCTTATGCTGATTGGTCTAGCAAAGCTCGAGTATAAAATTTCCTGGCATCAAGAAAGCTTTAACATTGAATGGTACATTTTATTTTGTGTATTTAGTTACCCAACATAAAATATTTGAAAAACCGGAGAAGACCAAGTACCAGTGAGAATGAGGGGCTTAAGAATATACTAGTTCATTGGGGCACCTGGGTGGCTCAGTGGGTTAAGCTGCTGCCTTCGGCTCAGGTCGTGATCTCAGGGTCCTGGGATCCAGTCCCACATCGGGCTCTCTGCTCCGCGGGGAGCCTGCTTCCCTCTCTCTCTCTCTCTCTGCCAGCCTCTCTACCTACCTGTGATCTCTCTCTGTCAAATAAATAAATAAATAAACAAACAAATAAAGAAAGAAAGAAAGAATATACTAGTTCACTGAGTGGCTCAGTAGGTTAAGCCTCTGCCTTCAGCTTAGGTCATGATCTCAGGGTCTTGGAATCGAGCCCTGCATCGGGCTCTCTGCTCAGCAGGGACCCTGCTTCCCTCCTCTCTCTCTTCCTACTTGTGATCTCTCTCTGTCAAATAAATAAATAAAATCTTAAAAAAAAAAAGAATATACTAGTTCAATACATGACTTTTTTAGTACCAGAAAATTGATGATTCTAAAGCCATGTTGGCAAATGCTGGCATTCCCTGACCTAAAAGTTTCTGGGATTTCTCTCTTAGGAGCTTGACTCACTGAGAGTTGAGGACTGATTTTCCAAGAAACCTGGAGGATTTGAGGGCTTTCGTTCAGTGGAAGGAATTTAAGAGAGAATTCGTGGGAGTCTGATTCTCTCTGAAGCAGAACATACCTCATGATGTATTACATGGGAGCTTCTGTAGATTGACATGCACCCTTTAATGTACAAAAAATAAAACAGGGAGAAATCTCTTTCTTTCATTTTCTCTTTCCCATGTAACAGGGGGCCCTTCAGATGCCTAATTACCTTCAACTTCCTAGAATCTCTTTCTACCCTTTGTTCCCATTAAAATTTATAAGTGACAGGCTCATACACTCCCATATTTTAGCTACCTCTCAAATAGGGCCAAACTATTTACAACCAATAGTTTTTAAGTGTTCCAACTTCCTAGAAACATTCACAGTGATTTGAAACTTCGTTCCTTTGTTTGTTTAGGTGGAAAAGCAGCAAGATGGAATAAGACGTTTATTCCCTGGATCTTCTTTAATAGGTCCCTGAATACTCTTAATTATGCCAATATGAGGTAAATCGATATATATGTCTCTGAGGAAGGGAAAATACAGAGATTATTCTTCCCAGTATCCCCCTGATATGCTAAATTAAACTTAACTAAAGCCAAAGATCCTCCAGGAAGAAATGGCTTAAGACCCTATTCCCTGTCCTTTGGAGATTAGAGCGTTCAGAAGGGCTGAGAAAACCCTGACAGAGATTTCCTGGTAGCAAGACCCATTGAAGTTCCCCCAAGAAGAAATAAGGAATCTGGCATAGTGACTTAGGCTTAACACCAGGCCCCAGAGGTTTGTGGGGACGGCGTGTTCTAGATACAGAGTGTAGCTGTGGTTAGAAACCCAATTATGCCTGGCCACTTTGGCAAAGCTGTCTTGTTTGGGGAACAGTGGCTGATTCTGTGAGTGTAAAACCAGTAAGCTGTCATTTTGGGAGTCCATGTCCTCAGTGCCACTCTGCTGCCTGCGCAGGGCTCTACAGCTGAAAGGACGTCCTTATAAGCAAGTCAAGGACACGTTAAAGGCTTAGGAACCAGTTTTTAATAATGACACAGTGTAGAAGTGATGAAAATCAGAGCTTTAAATGGACTGATTAGTTCTTTCCACATGGAACTTTGAAATAGTACAGCTCCTTTTGGACTAAGTAACTTTCCAGGGTTCCTGGACAGTTTGAGGAACAGTGCGTCCTTGAGAGAGGGAGATACAGAATCACGTACAATAAGGAGGAATGGAGGCTTAAGCAAGTAATTAGAAAAATAAAGAAGATGCCCCATTTTGCAATCCAAACGGATGGAGGTCATGCAGATTATATGTAATGTTAGTTTATTGTGAATTTCCAAGAGATGAAGTGTTTGTCAAATTTATTTAACCACCAAACATTTTTTTTTCTCTAAAGTAAGCATCTTGAGGGACTAGATTCCATGGAACGCTTGAAAAATGCATCTCAAATGGTAGAATTTTAGATACTAAAAGGAGCAACACACCTGGGACAAGGACCTTTTCCTGGCACCCACTCAAATGATTGTTAACTGTGACAGACTGAGTTCCACAGTTCTGTGATGCTAATGACTGTATTCTAGTAACTCTAATTCAAGGAGGGTAGAGTGCACAGGGAGAGGGTGCTAAAAAGAGATCATAGCTTTCTCCTTGAATCCATCTATCCTTTGCTTTTGTATAATGACCACCATATGCAATCTCTTGTTGGCTCCATGAGTAAGGATTTTGTTTTATTGTGTCAAGTATCCTCAGTGCCTAGAGCTCTGCTTGGCACCATGTAAGTGTTTAATAGCTATCTGTTGAATGAATGAACTTCTGGCCTTCACTGCACTGGCAAAGTTATTAAAAACTTAACATGGCTGGGACACCTAGGTGGCTCAGTCAGTTAAGCATCTACCTTTGCCTCAGATCATGATCCCAGGGTCCTGGGATCTAGTCCCACATCAGGCTCCCTGCTCAGTGGGGAGCTTGCTCTTCCCTCTCCCTGTTGCTCCCCCTGCTTGTGCTCTCTCTCTTTCTCTCTGACAGGTAAGTAAATAAAATCTTAAAAAAAAAATTAAACTAAAAAACAAAAACAAAACAAAAAAAACTTACCATGGCCTTTTTTCTTTTTTTCTTTTTTTGGTCTTTCTTTTGTGTGTGTGTGTGTGTGTGTGTGTGTAGTTTATACCTTGCAGCTGCAGAGCAGATCCTTCTGAAAATTCAGGAAGTATGAGAAGAGTAATAACTGGGAAATCTTGGCTAGGTTTGGTAGGCTCAATTCTCTGAAACAAATGGAAAATAACATTTTATTTAAAAATCAATTGAAACCCACATTTGCCCAAGTCAAACCAACCATTTCAAACTCCACCAGCTGAATCACTATTCCCCAGCTCCACTCTGTGCCCAATCTAAGGACAAGTGTAACACATTTAACAATTATAAGTTGTATAAATAAAGTGAATTCAATAAATCAGTATATAGGTAAAACATTAAAAATATTTCCTTTCTGCTATCTAAATTATCATTAAACTATTTACCATGCGGTATAAAGCAAAATGGTCATCAACTCATTCTAATGATTTCTTAAGTCATTATTTTTTAGAAATTACTTGTGTAGTCTTATGTTTGATAAGCAATCACGAAACTAAATGTTGCCTGTCTCTAAGCTATGGTTTTACAGAGGAAACTGCACCAAACTCTTTCATTGCCTTCCTCATGAAATTGATGGTGGTTGGTTCTGGCACCAGGCACTTGCTGCAGTGTGAGGGTGACTGGGTAGGCTGTCCATCATGTTCTAGAGCCTATACCAGGGGGGCCTTTGCTTCTGCTCCTGCCTACAAAACTGCTCCTAGCAGGCCTGTTCCACACTCCTACTGAACCTTGGTTCCTCCTGGGCAGCAGGCAGGGGCGAGATTCCTCCCAGCTACCATATTGGTCTGCTCAACTCATGCCCCAATGTCTAGATGCACTAATCCGTTTACCCCCTACTTAGCGTCCATCAGATGATGTCTTTCGGTAATAAATGGTCTAATTTAAGCTACTTACCAACCATTAGGTCAGTATTTCTATATTTTAACCTGTAAGAATGCTATGCCAGTGTGTATTAGTTGAATTATCAGCCGTGGCCCAGTTTCTTCCTAGTAGTTCAGAAAATCTCAGTCTTCTCCGAAATATGTTGTTTTTGCCAATGCTCTACCTCTGAGCTAATGCTGGGAAAAAAATCCCCTTCGTTGCCTAAGTTGCCCAAGGTTACCAAACTAAGGCCGCTTTACTCTCTTGGTGATTTACTCCTATTACAACTCAGAGTCTCTGGATAGCTATATCAGAAAACAACCTGAGCCTCATACAACCCTCAGTTTGTTTTGCCTCCCATAGATCGCCATTTTTTAGATTAAACTTGTACATTTCTTTTCTGTTTTATTGAGATGTAATTTACATACATCACTGTATAAGTTTAAGATGTATAGGATAATGACTTGACTCATGTTTATTATAAAAGTTTTACTACAATAAGGTTAGTTAACGTGCATTACTTCATATAGATTAAAAAAAAAGAAAAAAAACATTTTCATTGTGATGAGAACTCTTAGGGTCTACTCTCTTTTAACAGCCTTCAAATACATCACACAGCCGCGTGTAGTAATCATGTACCTTACATTCTCAGTACTTATTTATCTTGTAATTGAAAGTTTGTACCTTTTGACCACCTTTATCTAGTTCTTTCCCCGAGAGCCCCCACCTCTGATAACCACAAGTCTGATCTCTTTTTCTATGAGTTTGGTGTTTTATTTCTTTTCTAAGATTCCACATGTAAGTGAAATCATACAGTATTTGCTTTTTTCTGTCCACCTACTTCACTTAGCGTAATGCCTTCAAGTTCCATCTATGTAGTCACATGTGGCAGGATTTCTTTCCTTTTTTTAGTGGATGAATATTCAATTGTATATATACATATACCACAGCTTCTTTATCTTTTCATCTGCCTATAGACATGTTGTTTCTATGTCTTGGCTATTGTAAATACTACTGGTATGAATATGGGGGTGCAGACTCTCCCTTCGCCACACTGTTTTCCTTTCCTTCCCATATATTCCCTGAAGTGGAATTGCTGGATCATAGGGTAGTCCTATTTTTATGGAATGAAAAGTAGAAGCTTGCCCATTTTTTAATTGGATTATTTGCTTTTGTTACTGTATTTTGCTGTTGAGTTGCATGAGTTCTTTATATATTTTAGAAATTAACCCCTATCAACTGCATGATTTACAAATATTTTTCCCTTTCTGTAGGTTATTAATCATTTCTTTTGTTGTGCAGTCTGTAGATGTTGACACTCATTTTGTCCTAGATAATTTCTCCCCAATAGCTTGAGAGGTTAGGTAGAGATCTTTGATCCCCAGTGGTTTAGGAGAATTGTTCTCAACATGGCTGGGCCTCAGAAGCAGTTAGTTGTATGGGACCAAGCCATGAAAACTGAAAATTCCATAGGTCGGTTGGCTCTGCATCCAGGGTTGGAAACCCTTAGCTTAAGGGGTCTGTTTTGGCTCCAAAGCAAGTACTCACTTTTCCCCTCCATTTATTAGGCCCACTGCCAGATGTACCCTCATGCCTCAACAGGATTAATTCTTAGGAAATTCATAAACAGTTTGGTTACTTTGGGATTCCTGCCACTCTGTGAGCCACTCCTATGAACATTGATGCACAATTTCCTTTACGGCAATTCCATAAGTTACATTAAAAAAAAAAAGCCCTGACATCACAAGGAAACCACTTTTAGTTGCTCCATTTCCTGAAGCCTACAGCTGGCAAAATGCCTGGGACAAGATGTATTCAATTCTACTCAAAGCAGAGCTGTGTTAGGAGAAACAGATGGCCCACCTAAGGTGAAAAAATTACTTTCTTGGGGGGAAGGCAGGGTGGTTTATTCATCTCTTCCTCTAGGAAAGCAAGTAAGTGTGAAGGCAAAATAAACAAAACACATTACAAACACATTCCACAGATGAACAGAATAAATGGCGCTGAACAAACCTATGGGAAGCATCTTCCTGCCCCCAGGCAGGCTGTAGGAGCTTGTCATATGATTATTAAAGTGCCCCCAGCTCTTGAAATTCATTCTGTCAGAGGAAGTAATAAGAACCAAAACATAATTGAAGAGATAACCCATCATTAACCTTCTCTGAGAGCTGGTAATGAGGGACTGAGACAACTGGGGATAGTCAAGATGAACCAGAAACTGGTTCAGGAAAATGACTGGATATAAAACAAAGCAGTATAGGTCATCTGCATTTGTTTAGAACAGGGGCAACCACTCAGTGAGAATTTGTTGCTGACCATCTCACATTTTCTAGAGGAGAGGGACCCCTTTCCTGGAGGTTACCAGTGTTCAGATCACTAGGAAAGCACATTCCCTTCAGAAAACTTTTCTACTACCAAGATAAAACACTCCTTTGTTCTAGATGATCATTCAACAAGGAACATTCTGATTATGAATTTGGTTTCTCAGTTACCGTAATAATGGGCAGTATTGAGGGAACAAGTTTGGAGGTCACTGGAGAGATTTATTATACACCTGTTACAAATAAATACATTTGTGTCAATCTTTTGAGGGTTTGGTTAGCATAAGTTAGTTCTGCAACCTAATTTCCTAACAATGTGAACAAAATTCACTCTTTGGACCTACACAGCTGAATATCAGACCCCACAACACTGGGACCACTGCCCCCATATTTCCATCCTGTAGACTGTACCCAAGCAGCCCTGGGCCACCTTCTGTAACATCTGTGCCTCTCTTTAAATTCAACACAAACTATCCCCAAAAGTCATCTCCTTACTTGCTTCTTTAAAAATCAGCAGAAGATAATTCTAAATTATGTTCTCTGTAATGCGTTCTAGAGTCTCATAGCCCTGAACCTCAGGAAACAATTCGTATTATATGTGACCATGTAGTTTGACTGAGTACACTGTAACCACAGAATTTTACCAAGTAGCAAACTTCTAGCTTCTGGTGGTCCTTGCTGTCCTCTTCATCTTGAGAGGGTCGGCCAGAGTGAGGCCACATGATGATGTACCCAAGGTCCTTCAACCAGCCGGGAGAAAGGAAAGGTTACACTACCAAACACAGTTCCTATGCAGACCCCCTCATGTGATCAAGTAAAAGGGACAAGTAATTTGAAAGGGAACATAAATGGGTTAAATGAAGAAAACAGGGAGTGTTCTCATACAAAAGAGCAAAAGTCAAAGTGTACTTGCTGCCAGCGGTGCTCACTGGAGCTGTGGGAGAGTGCGGCACTTTGCCCGTTTCTCTCCAGCAGAGGGAATGTGTGCTTCTATGACTCATCCTGGCATTCTCATCCCCGACTCTTATAAAAGTGGAACACCATTAAAAAAAAAAAAAAAAAAAAAGTGGAACACCAACACTTCAAGTACTTTTGCTTAGTTGCCTCCTTCCTAGGGAGTAAATGGTTGGCACTGTGCACCCCTTGGTGGATACTGTATACTTGTTTGCTGTTGTCTTTTGGTGATAAATTATTTTTGCTCATCTCCAAAGTGAGATGGAGGCAGCAATGTAGAAATTACCTATTAGTCTTACATCCCAGAAATTGCCCTGTATTCCTTGAAAAGAGCAAACTACCTTCCCTTTAAATGCAAAATAGAAATAATAGTGTTGCACATTGATTTCTTCTCCTATACTGGAGAGTTGGCTGAAGGACTAAGGATGACAACTATTGTGAAACTTCTCTCAAAATATTCATTTCATAAATAACACAAGAGATACAGTCACTGGAACTGAGATTTTTAAGGGTTCTGTGAGGTGACAAAATGGGGTTTGCAATTCAGGATGTTTATTGCTCTCGGGGGCTATGGCTAATCTCTTATGAAGCAAAGTTTCAGTTGGGTAGAGATTGAGCAATTAGAACACAGATGCATTGTGTAACTCCTTCTTCCTCTTTATTTACTGTGGAACAGTGAAGATCTTAAGTCTGAAGCTATAGGCCAGCTTCATAGATTTAATTTTTTGAGTATCTGGGATCCTGAGAACTCAGCATTTCTTATAAAAAGTAGCTACAGGTAATCAAAGCTGTGCTGATACTGAATTTATCTGACAGAGTTCACATAAGAACGTCCTAACAGTTTTTTCTTTAAAGGGAGAGAGAATGGACATTTATTGATTCCTTACTCTGTAGCCACACTACCTTCATTGACACATCTCAGAGATTGATGCTCTTTCTCTTATATTACAAATGGGATTGAGACTCAGCTTCAGCAGTTTATTGAAGACAATAGAGTAACTTAGATAATGATTTCTGGCCAATTTATTACAGAAGTACAGTGATAATACTGTAGAGCTGGCCTTTAGGGTTTAAACCCAGTCTCTCCCACCCCTAAACCACTGCTCTTTTCATGGTACCATGTTGCCACATTAACATACAAGAAGCTAGAGAATGGCCACAGAATTTGTTTGTTCTTTTTTGAATTTTACTGGGTTTTTTTTTCAATTTTTTTTTTGTGGTAAAATACACATAACATACAATTTACCACCTTACCCATTTTTAAGGGTACAGTTCAACGGTATTAAATATAGTCATAATGTGCAACCATCACCACCATCCATCTCCATAACTCATCTTGTAAAACTGAAACTTTATTTCCATTGAACAATAACAGCCCATTCCTGCCCTCCCCACTCCTTGGTAACCATGATTGTACTTTCTGTTTCTATGAATTTGACTAATCCAAAAACCTCTCATAAGTGGAATCATTTAGTAACTGTCTTTTTGTGACTGCCTTATTTTGGCATAATGTCTTCAAAGTTCACGCATGTTGTAGTATATTGTAGAATTTCCTTCACTTTTAAAGCTGAATAATATTCCGTGTATATACATCCCACATTTTGCTTATCCATTCACTTGTTGATGGACTCTTGGATTTTATCTATTGTGAAAAATGCTGCAGGGAACATAGGTATACAAATATTTCTTTGAGACCCTGCTTTCAATTCTGTTAGGTATATATCTGGAGGTAGAAGTGTTGTATCATATGATAAATCTATTTTTAATTTTTGACGAACCTTTATACTGTTTTCCGTAGTAGCTGTTCCATCTCATATTCCCACCAACAGAGCACAAAGGTTCCAATTTCTCTACATCCTTGCCAGTAGTTGTTTGTTTGTTTGGTTGGTTGGTTCATTGTAGCCACCTTAATGGGTATGAGGTGGTATCTCATTGTGATTTTGATTTGCATTTCCCTCATGATTAGTGATGTTGAACATCTTTTCATGTACTTACTGGACTTTTGTACATCTTTGGAGAAATGTCTATTCAAGTGCTTTGCCAATTTTTGATGGGATTGTTTTTTTTGTGTTGTTGAGTTTTAGGAGTTGAGTTCTAGATATTAATCATGTTATTAATCAGATAAATTATTTGCAAATATTTCCTTCCATTCTGTGGTTTGCCTTTTTACTCTGTTGATGGTGTCTTTTTTTAAAATTTTCTTTATTTGACAGACAGAGATCACAAGTAGGCAGAGAGGCAGGCAGAGAGAGAGGAGGAAGCAGGCTCCCCGCTGAGCAGAGGGCCCGATATGGGGCTCGATCCCAGGACCCTGAGATCATGACCTGAGCCAAAGGCAGAAGCTATAACCCACTGAGCCACCCAGGCACCCCTATGGTGTCTTTTGATATACAAAGTTGTTTAGTTTTCATGAAATCCAATATGGTATTACATCTAAAAAATCATTGCCAAATCCAGTGTTGTGAAGCTTTTGGTTATTTTCTCCACAGAGTTTTATTGTTTTAGGTCTTACATTTAGGTCTTTAATTTATTTTGAGTTAATTTTTATATATAATATTAAGTAAGAATCCAACTCCATTCTTTTGCATGTGGATATTCCGTTTCCCCAGCACTATTTGGAAAGTCTGTGCTTTCTCCATTTAAATGGTCTTGGCACCCTTATCAAAACCCAGTTGACTATATATGCAAGGGTTTATTTCTGGACCCTGTTCTATTCCGTTGGCATATATATCTGTCTTTCTGATAGTACCACACTCTTTTTTGATTATTGTAGCTTTGTAGTAAGTTTTGAAATCAGGAAGTGTGAGTCCTCCAGTTTGTTCTTCTTTTTCAAGATTGTTTTGGCTATTCAAGGTCTTTTGAGATTCTGTATAAATTTTAGAATGGGTTTTTCTATTTCTGCCCCAAAAATGTCATTGGCATTTTGAGAGCAATCACAATTAATCTGCAGATTGCTTTGACCTGTATTGATATCTTAACAATATTAAGTCTTCCAATCCATGAACACGGGGTGTGTTTCCATTTGTCTTCTTTAATTTGAAGAGAGTTTTATATTTTTCATTGTACAAGTCTTTTCCTTCCTTGGTTAGCTTAATTCCAAAGTTTTTTTTTTTTTTTAAATTCATTTTCATGCTATTATAAATGGAATTGTTTTTGTAATATTCTGTTTAGTTTGTTCATTGCTACTATATAGAAACAACTAATTTTTTAAAAAAGATTTTACTTATTTGTTTGACAGAGAAAGAGACAATGAGAGAGGGGACACAAGTAGGGGGATTGGGAGAGGGAGAAGCAGGCTTCCCGCCAAGCAGGGAGCTCCAATGTGGGGCTTGATCTAGGACCTTGGAATCAGGACCTGAGCTGAAGGCAGATGCTTAATGACTGAGCCACCCAGGTACCCCACAGTGCAACTAGTTTTTGTGTGTTGACTTTGCATCCTGCTATTTTGCTGAGTTTATTCATTCTACTATCTTTTTTTTTTTTTTAAGGTGTGTGTAATCTTTAGGGTTTTCTACATATCAGATCATGTAATCTACAGAGTCATTTTTTTCTTTTCCAACTTAGATGTCACTTATGTATTTTTCTTGCCTAATTGCTCTGACTAGAACTTTCAGCAGTATGCATAGTAGAGGTAGTGATAGGTATTCTTGCCTTTTTTCCTGATTGTAGAGGAACAGCTTTTAATCTTTCACCATTGAGTGTGATGTTTACTGTGTTTCTCATATATGCTTTTTATTGTGTTGAGGTAGTTTCTTTCTATTTCTAGGTCTTTGGAGGGTTAGGGTTTTGTTTTGTTTTTGTTTTTGTTTTTTTTAACCATGAAATGGTGTTAAATTTTTGTTATGTTCTTTTTTGGGGGGTGTCAGTGAAGATGATCATATGCCCCCCCACCCTTTATTCTGTTAATATGACATATTACACTGACTGTTTTTTGTATGTTGAACTATCCTTGCATTTCAGGAATAAATCCCTTTTGATTATGGGGCATAATCCTGTTAGTATATTCTTGAATTTGATTTGCTAGTGTTTTGTTGAGGCCCTTTGCATCAATGTTCACAAGGGATATTAGTCTTTAATTTTCTTTTAGTGCCTTTGTCTGATTTTGGTATGTAGATAATTCTGGCTTCATAGAAAGAATTAAAAAGTGTTTCCTGGGGTGTTTGGGTGGCTCAGTGGGTTAAAGCCTCTGCCTTCAGCTCAGGTCATGATCCCAGAGTCCTGGGATTAAGCTCCATGTTCGACTCTCTGCCTCGCAGGAAGCCTGCTTCCTCCTCTCTCTCTCTCTGCCTGCCTTTCTGCCTACTTGTGATCTCTGTCTGTCGAATAAATAAATAAAATCTTTAAAAAAATAAAAAATAAAAAACAAAAAATAAAAAGTGTTTGCTTCTCTTCTTCTTTTTTTTTTTTTTTTTTTTTAGAAAAGTTGAAAAAGGAGTAGTATTAGTTCTTTAAATGTTTGGTAGAATTCACCAGTAGAGCAATTGAGTCCAGGGCTTCTTTTTTGTGAAGAGATATTTCTTATTAATTCAATCTCTTTACGAGTTATAGATTTATTCAGATTTTCTATTTCTTTGTGACTTAGTCTTGGTTGGTTTTGAATTTCCAGGAATTTGTTCATTTCATCTAGGTTATCCAATATGTTGGCATACAATCGTTCATAGTACTTTCACATACCTTTTTCTGGCCGTGGAATCAGTAGTAATGTCTTCATTTTCACTTCTGATTTCAGTCATTTGATTCTTCTCTTTCTTTTTTTTAGTACCCCCCCCTTTTGTTTGTTCATCAATTTTGTTGATTTTTTGAAGAAACAGCTTTTGGGTTTTTTAAAAAATTTTCTCTATTATTTTACTATCATCTATTTCATTTATCCCTGCTCTAATCTTTATTATTTCCTTCCTTCTGCTAGCTTCTGATTTAGTTTGTTCTTCTTTTTCTAGTTCCTTAAGTTATAAAGTTAGGTTGTTGATCTGAGGTCTTCTTTGTTTTTAAAGTAAGCACTTACAGATACAAATTACCCCATTAGCACCACTTTCGCTACACCTCATAATTTCTGGCATGTAGTGGTTTTGTTTTCATTAGTCTCTAAGGATTTTTAAATTTTCCTTGTAATTTCTTCTTTGACTCATTGTTTGAAAGTGTAGTGTTTAGTTTTCACAATTTTGTGAATTTTCCAGTTTTCCTCCTGTTACTGATTTCTAACTTTTACCCATTGTGGTTAGAGAGGATATTTTGTATCATACCTACCTTTAAAAAATCTATTGAGACCTCATTTGTGGCCTATTATGTGATCAGTCCTGTGAAATATCCCATGAAAACTTCAGAAGATTGTGGTATGCTCTTGTTGGGGATAAGTGTTCTGTATGTTTGTTAGATTGAGTTGGTCTATTGTGCTAATGTTTATTTCCTTACTTATGTTCTGTCTAGTTTTCTGTTTATGATAAGGGATATTAAAATCTCCAACTATTGTTATAGAACTGTTAAATTTTCCATCCAATTCTGTTAGTTTTTACTATATATATTTTGATGGTCTGTCATTGAGTACACAAAGGTTTATAATCATTATATCTTCTTACTATATTGAAGCTTTTATTAATATATAATGTACTTCTTTGACTTCTTGTAAACCTTTTCAATTTAAATTCTATGTTGTCTAATAGTATATCCACCTGTGCTCAATTTGGCTTCTATTTGCAAGGAATATCTTTTTCTGTCCTTTCACTTTTCATCTATTTGTGTCTTTAGATCTAAAGTGAATCTTTTGTAGACAACATATAGTTGGATCCCTAGATTGGGTTCTGCCAATCTCTGTCTTTTGATAGGAGAGTTTAATCCATTTATATTTAAGGGAATTACTAATTAGGAGGTTTACTTCTGTTATTTTGCTATTTGTTTTCTAAATGCTTTATAGACTTTTATATCCCTCATTATCAACATTACTGTCCTCTTTTGCGTTTAGTTTAATTTTTATAGTAAAGTATTTAAAAGTATTTAAAGTATTCTTTCCTCATTTCCTTTTCTTAATATACTTTAGCTATTTTCTTTGTGGCAACAAAGGATATGGTTAATATCCTAAAGTTATAACACTATAATTTGAATTTATTTTTAGAAAGATTATATTTATTTATTTTAGAAAGACAGAGAAAACGTGTGTGAGCACGCTCATGAATGGGGGGAGGGGCAGGGGAGAGAGAGAATCTTAAGCAGGCTCCAGTACAGAGCCCTTTGGGGGGCTCAGTCCCACAACCCTGAGATCATGACCTGAACTGAAACCAAGAGTCAGACATTCAACTGAGCCACCCATGCATCCCTATACCAGCCTAACTTTAATACACAAAACCTCTGCTCCTCTATAGCTCCATCCCACCTCTTTTAGCTATTAATGTCTTAAAAATCCCATCTTTATACATTGTGTGCCCCAAAACATAAACTGATAATTTTTTAAATGCATCAGTTTCTTTCTTTCTTTTTTTTTTAATGCATCAGTTTCTTAAAAAATATAAAAAGCAAGATTTGGAGTTACAAACCAAAGTTACAATAATACTAGTTTTTAGCCTTAGAATTTTTCTTCTTTAATTATATAAGTTTTTTCATGTAGAAAACAAAAAGTACAATTACAAACCATTGTTATAATAATATTAGCTTTTATAATTATTCATGCAATTATCTTTATTTCTCAGTACAGCTTTGAGTTATTGTTATGGCTTCAAGTGTCTTTCCATTTTACCTTGCAGGACTCCCTTAAACATTTCTTTCAGGGCAGGTGCAGTAGTAACAAATTCCTTCAGCTTTTTTTTTTTTTATCTTAGAATGTCTTAATTTCTCCTTTACTCTTGAAGGGTATAGAATTTTTTTGGATATAGGATTCTTGGTTGACAGGGATTTTTTCTTTTAGTACTTTGACTCTATCAGCCCAATGCCTTTTGGCCTCCAAAGTTTCTGACAAAGAATCTGCCTATAATCTTATTGACGGTCACTTTTATGTGATTATTTGCTTCTCTCTTGCTGTTTTCTAGATTATCTTTTTGGCTTTGGCATTTGAAAGTTTGAATATAATATGTCTTGGTGTGAGTCTCTTTGAGTTCATCTTACTTGGAGTTCATTGAGACACTCTGATGTCTATATTCATGTCTTTCTTCAAGTTTGGAAAATTTTCAGCCACTATTTTCTTTCTGCCCCTTTCTCTCTCTTCTCCTTCTTGGACTCCCACAATGTGTATGTTGGTCTACTTGATAATGTCCCACAGGTCCTTTAAGTTCTGTTCATTTCTCTTCAATCTTTTTTCTTTCTGTTCCTCAGATTCAATCATTTTCATTGTACATTCTTCCAATTCACTGATTCTTTCTTCTTCCTCTTTAATCTACCTTTGAATTCCTCTAGAGAATTTTTTATTTCATTTGTTGAAATTTTCAGCTCTAGAATTCCTTTTCATTTCTTTTCTCTTCTTCTTCTTTTTTTTTTTTTTAGGTTTTGTATTTCTTTTTGCTATTTCTAGTTTGTTCATACATTGTTTTCTCAACTTTCTCACATCCTCCTTTAATTTTTTGAGCAGCTTTAAGATAGCTATTTTAAAGTTTTTGTCTAATATTTCTGTTATCTGGTCTTTTTTAGGGTCAGTTTCTTTCTTTCTTTCTTTCTTTTTTTTTTTTTTAAAGCTTTCATTTATTTGTCAGAGAGAGAGAGAGAGAACACAAGCAGGCAGAGTGGCAGGAAGAGGCAGAGAGAGAAGCAGGCTCCCCGCTGAGCAAGGAACCCCATGCGACACTCAATGCCAGGATCCTGGGATCATGACCCGAGCTGAAGGCAGTGGCTTAACTGACTGAGCCACCTAGGCATCCCTTAGGGTCAATTTCTAAAGATCTATTTTTTTCTTTTGATCTTGCTTGTTTCTTTGTATGCCTTGTGTTTTGTTTTGTTGTTGAAAATTGAACATTTGACTCTAATAATGTGGTAACTCTGAAAATCAGATTCTCCTCCTTTTCCAGGGTTTACTGTTTTTATTGTTGCTGTTGTTGTTTTTATTGTATTTGTTTATTATTTTTGTTTTTGATTCTGTAGGCAGTCTCTGGGCCAAGATATAAATTTAAGGTCTTCTTAGATCTTTTCTAAGCCTTTCTCTGGGTGTCTGGTTACTTTCTGAGTTTCCCTATATATACAGTTGCTTTTTAATGTTCTGGTCTTCACTGTCTGACTATGAGGGGAAAAGGAAAATAAAAGGGGTATAGAAAGGTGCTAACCTTTTAAGTCTCCTGGATGTCATTTCACCCAGATGGGAAGAGATTTGCTTAATGGGGGAAGGTGCAACAACAATGGCTGCCTGCCTCTTTGTCTGCACCTCTGTGATCAGAAGCAGCAATCAATGATCAGAGCACAGATCCCTGATATTTGGAGGATAGGTCCCTTTTTGCCTATCATAGCTCCTGCAAGCTGTATGCAAGCTGCTTAAGGAGCATGTGAACAGCTGCCTGCCTCATGGCTGGGGGTGGGGAATGAGTAGCTGCTACTGTGCTAAGGCCCACAACTGAGACCAAAATTAACTGTCCAAGTCTTCCCCCAGACATTAAAAGCTTTCAGTATACTGTCCAGAGTTCCAAAATAGTTACATAAGACTAATTTCACCAGTGCCTAGTAGAGGGGACAGATGCTCAGTGCTTCCTACTCTACCATCCTTCCAGAATCCTTTAGGATTTTAAAAAATAGATTTCATTTTTTAGAACATTTTTTAAGTTCACAGCAAAATTGAGCAAAAGACAGATTTTCCATATACCCCCTGCCTTACATGCCCAGCTTTCTCCATTATCAATAGAGAAATGCCTCAAGATTTTAAATAACCACCAATAAAATGGGTAAAAACCATCTCTTAAGAAAATACCAATTGTTGTGTGGGAGCCTTTCAATGCTCTCCACAGCAGGCAAGTCTGGCCCTTTTAGGACCAGCGTTTGCATACCAGGGGGTGGCCTCAGTACCTAATAGGCAGAAACACTCATGGTTTCTTCTCTGTTTATGAGAAGTACAGGAATAACAACAATACTGACAACTCAGAGTCATTCTGCCACTTTCTGTCAGTGACTCTACCATTTACCTAGTTTTCTAGTAGTCATCTTTCAGAATGACTTTTCCTACTTAAATCTTTTTTTTTTTAATTTTTGTAGAAGATTTTATTTCTTTATTTGAGAGAAAGAGAGATAGTCAGAGCATGAGCTAGAGCCAGGGAGAGGGAGAAGCAGGCTCCCCACTGAGCAGGGAACCTGATGCAATATGGGGCTCCATCCCAGGACCCTGGGATCATGACCTGAGCGGAAGGCAGATGCTAACCTGACTGAGCCACCCAAGCACCCCAAGGATTCTTTATTTAAATAGTTGCAAAGTTCTAAAGATTCGTTCACTGTAGCATCTTAGCATGTCTATTCTCACTCCTACTACTCTATTTCAGATCCTTGTATGTGGATTCTGGTCTCATATGAGTCTCCTAAATAATTCTCTCCCTTGACAGACACTCCTTCCTCCCGTAACATGGCTACTAGATGTATCATCCTAAATCACAGCTCAGAGTATCTCATCCTTCTGCTAAGAAAAAAAGAAGCTGACAACTTCCCAAGTGGAACCCTAGAAATTGCCTGGGGCAGTCGCTAGGTTCCTGCGGTCCTCTCCCAAAGTATAAGGTCCTAGGTCTTGAATGTTTATTTTCGTTTGGGATGCCATTTCCTCAAAATGATGCCTTCTGAGGCTGTTTTTTTTTTTTTTTTTTTTTTTTTTTTTTTTTTTTTTTTTTTTTTTTTAAAGATTTTATTTATTTATTTGTCAGAGATAGAGCGCGAGCGAAAGCGAGCACAGGCAGACAGAGTGGAGGGCAGAGTCAGAGGGAGAAGCAGGCTCCCCGTGGAGCAAGGAGCCCGATGTGGGACTTGATCCCAGGACGCAGGGATCATGACCTGAGCCGAAGGCAGCTGCTTAACCAACTGAGCCACCCAGGCGTCCCTCTGAGGCTGTTTTATAGCAAGAGTTCTGTTTTATAACAATCTATAAGAAAATAATAGTCTAGAACTCTCCAGTCTTCACCGCAAAAAAAAGGCCTTTGTCTGCTTTCATTAAGTTGTTGTCTAGCGCCACCTTGTGTTAGAACTAAATAGTGGCTCTAGAGACAAACCACCCGCTGTACACATTTCATATTGCAGAACTTTAGCAGAAAGGTAATTTAGAGATTATTTAGACCGCTGCCTCATTTTATAGATTAGTAATTCATTCAGGATTTGGAGGAAGAACTGAATCCAGATTTCTTGAATTCCATGCTTCTCAATTTTCTAACACAGTCTCATAGCCTTTTCAACCTCCAACAGAATTGGGCCAGAGTGATGATGCCACCTTTGGAAGAAGACAAAAACATAATAATTGATTCCTTACCATAATCCTGTTATTATAATAAATACATTTAGAAATATCTCATTTATTCTTTACAGGTAGTCTGTACTTATTTCTGTTTCACAGATGGACAAGCTACGATTCAGAGATGTTGAGGAACTCATTAAAGTTATATTGTATTATTTGTTCGCAAATATTCATTCCCTCTTTGCCCTTGCCATACTTCTGTGTACAAGCCAGAGAGATACTCTCCTGTCCGTATTGACTTGGGGCTTGGCCAATTCAACTTTCTTAGGTCAACAGAATATGAATGTACTTGATATCTGCCACATGTGAGCAGAAGCTTTAAGTTTTGTGGTCTGACTAGGTATATTTCAGCCTTGCCTCCTCGGTGAGAGCAACATAGCTTAGAGAGTGTCTGTTGCTTCAGTTGTGGCTTCTGGAATGAGATGATACATGGAGCTGAGCTAAAGCCAGATGAGCTGACCCGTCAGAGTTGAGGCTGACCCACAGCCTGCAGCCCTCATAAAACATGAGCAAAAAATAAATATTTGTTTTGTAAGCCCATTGGGAATTTGGTTACTGCAGCAAAAGCTGACCAATACCAGGTTTGAACACAAATCGGACTGACTTGAAAATCTCTCTGGAAACTATGTAAAAAAGAACCCTGCTCCTGGGGTGATGTTTAATTTAACTAATTTAAGAACCTATGTGTTAGGTCTTAAGTTGCTGAGGTTCTCACCTCCTTCAAGTCTGCTTCATTCTACTCTCTGACACTTCGTCTGAACATCTGATTTAATTTTGCAAATTGCTTCTCTGGCTCTGACTTTGCAGTGCTTTTGATTCCCTTTACCTGATTTATCTTTTCTTCTTTTAAAATCACTCATAACAGTGCTTTTATTTACCTTCCAAAATACTCTACAATTTATTTATGAATGTAGGTTAGATGTCTCCCCCATTGAATTTTAAGAGGGAAGGTTTTTTTGTTTTTGTTTTTGTTTTTTTTAAATCTCTTTTACTGTCCTTCCTTAGACAGTGCCTGGTACTTATTTGTTAAATGAGTGCATGAAAATGTGAAAGTACTTCTGAAAGAATGGTAGATGTTGTATTTTAAGAAGATGACCAGTAGAGGTCAGAGATGAGTCCTTTAAATACCTTGTTAGACCAGCAACCAGTTTTATATCTGTGTTTATACAAGGATCTGTTCACCCTGGATGTCTCAGGAATTAGTGTTGCTTGCTACATAATCAATATAATGGTGGCAATTGGCATATATCATGAAAACCACTGAAAGGTAAAAGCTGATAATGCCTCGGATTGGTTTCTCCCCCATATATGACCTAGTCTTGAGAGCCAAGTGTGGGGAACGGCGGTGGGGGGGGCAGGTGGGAGCAAATAGAAATAGAAAATAGGATGCAAGGGGCTTCTGGGTGACTCGGTTGGGTGCTGGATTCTCGGTTTGGGCTTAGGTCATGATCTCATGGGTCTGTGGCATCAAGCCCTGAGATGGGCTCCCCAGTTGGCAGTGGGGAGTATGCTTGAAGATTCTCTCCCTCTGACCCTCCCCCACATATGTGCACTCTCTCATTCTCTCTCTCTCTAACTAAATCTTAAAAAGAGAGAGAGGTAAAAAGGATGCAAGATGGAGCAGAAAGTGTTAGTTTCAAGGTTATGTTTCTTTATATAAATTGCTTGTAAATAAAAGTTACATTTGGTCAAACAGCCAGAGAAGATAGCAAATGCTTATTTTCAATGACAAAGCCATTGCCTAGATTAAGAACACAGCTTTCCAGAAGTGTGTATGTGTGTGTGTGTTTATGGATACAGCCCATTAATACTAGAACACTTGACTGACTTTTCCTCTCCTCTTTTACAGCACAAAATGGCAAGCTAAGAATCACAAATCATGTTGCTGCCAGAGTGTGTTTTAATCTCCCTGGCTTAATAGCTCAGGCCTAAATGTCACAGTATGCATCTGCATAGAGGAAGGGTTTAAAGGAATGATACTGGATTGGAAGCAAATCATTTTCTACAGTTTGCATATTGGTCTGATTGATTAATTCAAGGATGAGAATTTGTGGAGGAAGGAAATTTGCTGTTATTGGTTACCTCCCACAGGTCAGGTCTTGTGATAAGTAGTTCTACTTGTTAGCTCACTCACTCTGTGAAGTAAACAATGTCAAAGATAGCACCTAGAATTTAGTAGAAGCTCGGTACTGAATATATGAATGAGTAATCACTTTTAGGCAAAGGAGCTCTTTCTCTGTTTTGCTTTAGTTTATCTGAGAGGGTTGATTTGTTGTGTTTCCTTGATAGAACTAAATCCAACTTAAACCCGGGATGTGGGTACATTTATCTTCAGTGTTCCTCTTTTGTTACGTGTGTCCATTTCAGGGCACTGGAAAATATGCATACAGTGTGGTTCACTAAGATACTGAAAGGCAGGCATGGATAAAAAGCTAAATTAATTGGATGTTAATTCTGGTCCTGCCATGAAACATTTCCTTTCCCATAGATTCTGCACAATGAAAATAATAATTACATAATTTCCACCTTTCCTACTTTACAACATATCCTGAGATAAATACGAGATGCCATATATGAAAGGTTTTGAGGTGACTAAAATTTGGGGGGCATAGATGGGGGCCTGATGAAAATTTTTCTATGACGTCCTTTGTGGAGGGAATATGGCGATGCTCTGGCTGTCTTTGTCTAAATGAGGGGATGAGCAAATCAGAACAATAATCTCAAGATCATATATCACCTATACCTCTTCTGCCTTTAGGGGTGGTGTGGATTTCCAGACTGAAGAACTCCACTGGGTTTGAATATTAGAGATGAAGGTTTTCTTGAGTTTTGTGTTGGTCAATAGCCAGAAAACATAATTTTTTTCTGAGGCTTGTTGGCCAGATACATACAAAGGTAGATTCTCTTAAGATGGTTATATGAAAGAGAATACACAAACTACTCAAAAATATTTTTAGTAGGGGGCAGGTCGGATGGGCAGATGGGCCAGAGTGGCCACTGGAAGAGTTTTCTCTAAGAGTTTATGGAGGTTCATTCTCACTCCAACAGAAGTGAAAAAGAACTTTCTTCCTCTTCTCTCTCCCTTCCTCCTCCATTGCACTGAGAGCTCTAGTTGACTGTTAAGCATGTAATATATTCATTGCAAGCCTAATCACCACAAAGAATGTAAAGATGCCAAGTACACATGAACAAATTAGAGGTTCTTAGTCAAATCCAAACAAATATAAACCTGATAATGGCTTTGGCTGAAATATATTTTTATCTTTTATAGCATGTTCACATTTGCCAGTGGTTAGCAAAGATTAAGCTTGCCAAACTTTAATGTGGTACAAATGCCATGTTCAAGGCAAAGTAAGTGGACTGTTACAGGATCTGGCAAATCAAAAGCATTATCAACAGCTGTGGTTTTCATATGCTTTGTGAGACTGGAATAATAAAGCACATGTGCATTTAGAGTGGGTATTAATTCTCACATTAATTTTTTTTTAAAATATGACTTATGCTCACTGGTAGTTTCATATGGTATTAAGTTATAATCAACTTCTGGTTAGATATGGTAATAACCAGAAGGCAAAATTGATTGGGTTTTAATTAATTAACTAATTAGTTAATTAAGGATTTATTGAGAGACTACTGTGTTCAGGGTCAATCCAAGAGCTTTACATGTGGAAGAGGAATTCTTCCTTTGGGGGTGCTTGGGTGGCTCAGTCAGTTAAGCATGTGTCTTCTGCTCAGGTCATGATCTCTGGGTCCTGGGACTGAGCCCCTTGGCGGGGTCTCTCCTCAGTGGGACTCTGCTTCTCCCTCTCCATACCCCCAACTTGTGCTATCTCTTGCTCTCCTTAGCATTCTCTCTCTCAAATAAGTAAAATATTATTATTATATATATTTTTAAAGAATACTTCCTTAGGTCTAGCTATCAACACTCCTGCGCCATCACTTCCATGCCAGTGGGGGCAGGGACCCCAAGCTAAAAGTTCTCCCCAGGTAAGGTTGCCAGAGTTCACAAATAAAAATACAGAAAGCCCAGCTAAATTTGAATTTCAGATAAAGGGGGGGCTGCAAAACAAAACAGTGAAAGTATATTCCAAATATTCCTGGGGTGGAGGGTACTTACATTAAAATTATTTATTGTTTATTTGAAATTCCAATTTGACTGGACTTTCTGTAGTTTATCTGGCAACCCTATCTGGGAGGCTTCCTGCGCTGCGGCTGTGGGAGTGAGCCACAAACCCGGATGTCCTCCAGCTTCTCCACACCCGTGCAGGTGTTTGAGGTTCTGCCCAAGGCAATGAGCACAGAGAACAAAAACACTGCTGTATGACTTCCTCTTCTCCTCCCCTTTCTCACTCGGACTTTCAACTTCCTCCACCTCATATCCTCTTCCTCATTACTCCAGGTATATGTAAAACTCTATAATCTCGTCAGTCAGTCATTGGGTTTGCGAAAAAACCACCTGGGTTTCACAGATTACTATCCGGCTGCAGATTCAGAGGTCCTATTTGGATGTTAGCAACTAAATACTCTTTAAATCATTTTGTGTTCCAGCTCCATTACTGTATCTCCTCCCCAACTACTTGATAGATAAATGGCTCTGAGAGGATACCAAGGAATGCAAAAGAGAAATCCATACTGATGTATTTATGAGGGGAGAAATTTTGTCTATTAAATTATACCTATATTTTAGCTTCTTGTCTGTCTTTTCCCTTTCCTCCCACTCCAATCTAGAATTTTTTTAAAAGATTTTATTTATTTATTTGACAGAGATCACAAGTAGGCAGAGAGGCAGGCAGAGAGAGAGAGGGGGAAGCAGGTTCCCTACTGAGCAGAGAGCCTGATGTGGGGCTCGAACCCAGGACCCTGAGATCATGACATGAGCCGAAGGCAGAGGCTTAACCCACTGAGCCACCCAGGCACCCCCCAAATCTAGAATTTAATCTCCATGAGAATATGGACCTTGCCCTGGGAATATTAAAACAATACCAGGCACATAGTAGCCACCTAGAAAGTATATGTTGGGTGAATGAACAAACTTGCATTTTCCAGTGAGGAAAACGAGACTTAGGAAGTTAATTGGCCCAATTTGCACAGCAGAGCTGGGCCTCATATGTAGATCTAACCAACTGGTGAGCCCCAGCACTTCAAAATTTAATCTGAAAAAAGGAAAAGTAAAAATTATATTTCTTTAGTTCTTTAGCTGAAAAATGGAAACTTTCCCATAATAGCAACAACAACAACACCAAAAAATTTAAAAGAAATAAAGTCTCAAAAGCATAAAACTATTATGTTTATATAATACTATTTTCTGATTCTACAATAACCAATAAGCTCTGCTCTACTCCCCAGAACAGAGGAGTGATCTGAGGGTCTGATATAAATGCTCTGATGTTGAGGTAATGATTTCTTGGGCCGCAGGTAACACTTACAATGCCTTTGTGTGAATTAGAAAGGGATGCTCCTTTTGCTAACAAGGCACAGAACAACTCCATGGCAGACAGCTTGGTAGGGGGAATGCAGCCTGAAATTCAGTCCCCATTTGCCACGTTGGCCAGACACCTTCATGGAGTGGACAGTCCACCCCTCCATAGGCAATAGCTCCTTTCTTGGCATAGCTGGCCATTGGTCTAGAGTTTGGCTGGAGGAGCTGTTACAAGTTGGGAAATTCTTCTTTCCTCTCAGATCTTTGTTTTTTAACCACTTGCCCTCTGGGTATCTTACTGCGTGTCCCTCCCAACTTGAAAGGGCTCTGTCCCAGGAAAATTAATCAAAGATTTCCTTGTATTCCCCATATCCAACCTCAATTAGTCAGGAAAGGACAAAGTCTCCCACCATCCTAATGCCCTCCCACTCATAACTTTCCAATTGCCAATTAATGTCCAGAGCAAGGTGACTGATGCCCTTAGCACCAGTGAATAATCTTGCCTTTCCCAGACCAGGTCAATGGTTCTTCTACATCTTAAGCTTTCTGTAGTAACTCCTGAAACATGGTGAAATGGTCTTCAGCAAGTTCTTCTCAGGAAAAACAATATAGAGATACTTTGACTATACCATTTTAGGTATAGTCTTTAAGTCCATATACAATGTGTGTGTTTGTGGGTACTTTCTTAGATACATGGATGAAAAAAAGTAGCTAACAACTTAAATTTGGAGACAGTGTGATATAGAGGAAAGGACCCAGGCTTTCGAGCAAAGCAGAGCTTTGTTAAATGACAGCCCAGCTCTTACTGCCAGTGTGACTTTGGGTAAGGCCTTTAATCTTCCTAGTCCTCAGTCTCCTTGTTTACAAAAAGAGCCTAAGACTTAAATTGTAGGGTTGTGCTTCAGTTTTCCAGGGCTGCTATACAACAGTACCACAAACGAGGTGTCTTAAATGGCAGAAATTTATTCTCTCACAGATCTGGAGTTTGCAAGTTTGAAATTGAGGTATTGACAAGGTTGAATCCTTCTGAGGGCTCTGAAGGAAGGATGTGTCTCAGGACTTCCTCCTCAGACTGTGGATGTCTATCTTTATATTCACGTGGTGTTCTCCCCATATGTGTGTCTCTGTGTCCAAATTTCCTCCCTTCCATAATCATACTCGTCCTAATGGTGAGAACCCATCCTAATGACCTCACTTTAACCCACTTATCCCTGTAAAGATCCTATGTTCAAGTAAGATCACACTTTGAGGTCCTAGGAGTTACGATTCTAATGTATCTATTTGGAAGGAATCCAATTCAACTCATAACAGGTTCCTAAAGGAATGAAATATGGTAACTTATATAAAGTACCTAATGGAAATCTTTGGTTGTGAGAAGTACTTAAGTAGCAATTGTATACTTACTATTGATAGTTTTACCTTTTGTTCTTTGTGATGATCTTATAAATACACGGTTACTCTCTGGGATTAATAGACCTATAAAGAGAGGGTCTATATGGGGAAAATGTATGAATATATAGTATATGTCAGATATAAGAATCAATTATTGAGAAGAAAAGGCTTTATATTTATGCATGTATTTGGGGTGGAGCTGGGAAAGAGCAGGGATATAGGTAGATGGTGAATGAAGGGCATAGAATTTAATTATCCAGATTGATTGATTTTGAATTGATTAACGCTGGGTTCTACCTCACTTTGAAAACAGAGTTAAAGGGAGATACAGAATGAAAGTTTACCCTTGAACAATATAATTTGTGCCAGAAACAGTCTGAATTATTATGTTTGTAGAGCAAACAGAGTCATTAGAGAATCTGCCACATTCTGATGACAGGAAAACACAGAATATAATTTTTCTACAAACAGCATTAGTTGGAAAATGTTTACTATAGTAACATTTTCAAGTCTCTATGGGATTTAAAAGTGATATATTTTCTGTGCACGTTTGGTTTTAGAGTGTTATTTGAAGAGAAATTTTCACTGTTAATAAAACTAGAAAGGAGAAAATTATATTTGCTCTTTCATGAAGAGAGACATCTCGTTTGATCTTGAACTTTTCCCTTCAGGATATCCTCCATGGCGGCTGGGTAACTAAGACAATGCAGTGGAATGCCTGGCTGAGAGGGTGAGTCTTCAAGAAGATGAAGGGTTATTATGTAAGAATCTGGTCTCCATTAAGAGTAGAACAAGAGGAAATATGTTTGATTTGCAGAAGGAAGAATTTAGGCTAGATCCAAATACTCTCTGTATTGGTAATCAGTAAAATAGATGCCCAAGAAAGGCTAAGTAATACCATTCCTAAGAAGATCTGTAAAATTATGACAGCAATTGCATTGTTAACAGTTTTCAAATTCATAAGGACTTATGGATATTCTATCCAGCATATGAGATTTGCATTACCCTAGGCAATTTTTCAAAATAATTCTTTTCTAAATAATCTTACTCAGTGTGTGTGGATGGTTGAGTTTGATTTAATGGATGGTTGAGTTTGATTAAATTGATCAATTTGGAAGTTAATTTTAGAGTTATTAAGACATGGTCTTATAATTTTCCCACTCAAAGATTTCCATTTAAGTCAAGCCAAAGAAAAATTGAAAATGGAGAGAGTTTTAAATCTTAGATTTAAGGTCTAAATCCTGATTTTCCCAGGAAGAGCATAGATTTCTTTGCAGATAAGAAATCTCCCCTCCTGGGCACCTGGGTGGCTCAGTGGGTTAAGCTGCTGCCTTCAGCTCAGGTCATGATCCCAGGGTCCTGGGATCAAGTCCCGAATCGTGCTCTCTGCTCAGCGGGGTGCCTGATTCCTGTCTCTCTCTCTCTCTCTGCCTGCCTCTCTGTCTACTTGTGATCTCTCTCTGTCAAATAAATGAATAAAATCTTTAAAAAAAAACAACAAAAAAAGAATTTCCCTTCCTTCCCTTTCTGTCTTTCTTTCTTCTTTCTCAAAGCTGATTCCAAAGAACCTTTCTCATAAGGAAGCATTCATTATATCTGTTTTGTTTTGGAGAGTACCAGAAAGCTTAGGAACAATATTTGTGAGAGGTGTACAGAAAGGGGTGCTGCACTCTCCATATTGTTTCTGTTGATAGAGGCCAGCAGATAACTGCAAAATCTTTTCATTTTGCCTAAGAAGATATAAGTCTATAAGGGATCAAAAGTGGTTACCAAGCAAATCCGTTTTCAGAAGTGACTTCTTCTTGACTATTCTGGATTTATTTTTTTACCAGTCTTGTTTTTTTGTTTGTTTGTTTTGTTCTGTTTTTGTTTTTGTTTAGGATTCCATTTATTTATTTTGACAGAGAGAGATAACAAGCAGGCAGAGAGGCAGGCACAGATAGTAGGGGAAGCAGGCTCCCCGCTGAGCAGAGAGCCCCATGCGGGGCTCTATCCTAGGACCCTGAGACGATGACCCAAGCTGAAGGCAGAGGCTTTAACCCACTGAGCCACCCAGGTGCCCCTTTACCAGTCTTGTTAATAATGTGTTTGAGTTTTAATGGCTATGAAAGTACAGGAGACACATTTTTGGGTCTATGAAGGGCAGAAATTTGGATCAAAGACTGTAAAGAACACTTGAATGACTTTATCTGTGAAAGAGAACTGAAAATGTTTAGCTTCTCCCAAAGGGAGGTTTAAAGCAAATTCTTTTGTTTAGCCTGATCTAATGGGGAAGGGGGAAAGGAAGAAAATCCTGAGACTATGAAGAAAAATCTGAAGACCTCAGGCTCCCCTCATGCAAATTTGAGGTTTGAATTTACACCTTCTGAAAGGCCTACATTCTCTAACAAATAAAAACAATCTCAGGCTAATAACAATACCCGTGCCCTCAATAAAAATAACTAAAAGTCTTCTCTAGAAATACATATTTTCAACACTGCACAGGACTCTCTAGATAAAGTGCCACCAAACACGAACTCACAGTTCTAAATTACAAGGAACATGAAGCAGCAATCCAGAATCCTTAATAGTAATCATAATCAATTTCTTAGACCCTAAAAACTTCAGAAATAGATGACAAAAATTTAAAACTATTAAGGAGAAGAAACAAATACTATTAAAATATTTATTAAGGGTAACTTTTTCTGGCCTATCAAGGGGTTAATTTGTGTGTTCTTTTGCAGGATGTTTTACTTATGAAATAACCCAGGACCAGAGTTCTGCTTATGGGTAAGAGGGGACTCCATGTTATTTTCAGAATATTTGTTCTTATGAGTGCCGGGTCTCCATGAGCAAGCCTCACTGGGAAGGGGCACAGCTGCTAGCCTTCAACTCCAGGCCAGTGTGCAAAGGGAAGTTCGAATTTGTATTCCAGCTGAAGTCAGGTTTGGAAAGCAGAGTAATTCCAAAAGGGTGGAAAGAGTGAGAACCAAATAAAAGAGAAGCAAGAGAAAACCAGTGAATTTAGGAGGTGAAGGTTGTGGTGTTCTTTAAGGCAAGAGAATACAAATGGGAGATGGAACCCTTTGTATGTCACCTTCAAAGGGGACTGCGATTTGGGGCAAGATTCAGAAATGTTGTTTTGGTTATGAAGTGAAGCCAGATACAGTGAAAGAAATGTAATTTCAGAAGGAGAATGTGTCTGCTAAGATGTGAATAAGAGATCTTATTTTATTTTATTTTTAAAAAAGCTTTATATTTAAGTAATCTCTATACCCAACATGGGACTCAAACTTACAACCCTGAGCCAGACAGGTGCCTTTGTAGATTTTAATCCCTAGAATTGTACATTTTTGACTAGGCTTGGGTTCTCCTTTCTCTGTCTCAAGAACATCTGTCCTATATCATGTTGTTGTTGGAGACACAACTATCAGAGTCTTCTGTCTCAACTAATCAGCTTCCAAATGAATGGGACAGAAAAAACTTTCTCAGAACCAGAACTGGGTCTGAATATCATATCCTATTATGATTTAATATCATGTCAGATCTGTAGATAGCACGTCACGATGAAAGGAAGTGTGCTCAAGTCATGTGGTGGCTACTGACATTCACAATCAGTTGCTTGGAACATTTTGGGACCTGTTTTTAGGATAAGGAATGGAATAGATAGAATTAATTTAAACTGCTTTTGCTTAAGAAATTTCCAGATTTCCAGACAAGAATCAGCTGTCTTCATGAACAAAATCCAACTCAAAGGTAAAAGCCAGATTAGCATAACTTGAGGAGACACTCATATTAGTTGGACATTGTGGTGTTATAGAATGAAACATTCTAGTTAAATAGGGGTAATTTAGAGTCAGTCCCCAAGGAAACTGGAAAATCATCAGGCAGGTATTTTTAATTCCTTCCTTCCTTCCTCTCTCCCACCGTCTTTCCATTCCCCGCTCCTTTCCCTTCTTCTTCCCCTACCCTCCTCCTCCTTCTCTTCCGTGACCTCCTCCTCCCTTTCCTCTCTCTTTCCTTCCCTCTCCCTCCCCCCTTGGCTGTTCCTTTCCTCTCAGCACCCACCTTTGCAGACAAACTTTTCTCCCCACTCATCTGTATCTGCCACCTGGTGGCCTCAGACCCACGCCCAAAGTTGACCGGGCTGTAATCTGTGCTTCACACTCAGTCTGTGTCCGGGGTTCCAGTCAGACGCCTCTTCCAGCCAGAGGCAGACATGGGCAGTGTAGAAATAACCATAATCCTAAAAGGAATAGAGTTTCTTTTTATCACCTTAAATACAGAGTCGTTCTTTGCCCCTGGGGGTAATTTTCCAGCTACCCCGTGTTTTTAAGAGCAGTTGGTATCCCAGGGCTCTTGAGATGATTCATACAGTTTCCTGCAACACTCCCCTGTCTCCTTCAGATTTTGTTGAGGCTGGTGGTTTCTGTTACAAGTCATAGTTAGTGAGTCTTCTGGGGGTTGAGTGAGGAATTCTTTTCCTAACAGTTTGCTTAAAGGCGGAGGAGGATGTTCCTTTTACGGATATCAGGAAACATGAAAGAGAAATAGTTAGATCTAATCCTTTACAGATAGAATTCTATTTGTCTTCCTATTTCACTTGGATGTGTCCTTTTTTTCCCAGCTTTAGAAACTAACAGATAAGAAAGCAGTTTAGACTTAAGTAGTGCCTTCTTTTTTTTTTAAGAGCAGCATTCACAATCCAGTTTGTATGTTCTGAAGAATCTTATATCTGAAAAAATAAGGCATTCACACTAAATACACTTTAGGAATAGCTAATTAAACAAAATAAAAAAAAAAAAATAAAGTAGGTTTCTTTACTGCAAGACTTTTCAGTTCCTTTAATTTACTAATGGGCATTGTGACACTTCAAGAGTGGATTATACTTTTCTGAAAATTATTTGACCAGTTTGTTTTGGAAACAAAAACTTTTAAACTTGTTCTGCCAATGCAAGTTTCACGGCTCTCGACTCAAAAGGGATTGCTTGTTGGGGTGCCTGGGTGGCTCAGTGGGTTAAAGCCTCTGCCTTCGGCTCAGGTCATGATCCCAGGGTCCTGGGATCCAGCCCCACATCCGGCTCTCTGCTCAGCGCGGAGTCTGCTTCCTCCTCTCTCTCTCTGCCTGCCTCTCTGCCTACTTGTGATCTCTGTCAAGTAAATAAATAAAATCTTTAAAAAAGAAAAAGAGATTGTTTGTTGCTGTGCTTGACTACCATACTATCCCCCAGCTCCAAACCTTCCCTACTCTACTCCACTTGGTGGTGCAGGGCCAAGACCCTGGAGAGCACATTTTTCTTTAGTTCATCTGGCTTCCTTTTGGGATACCCTTGAGAGAGACTGGGCAGCAGGAGAAAGGGATAGGGCTTTTCCTTCTTCCTTTCTGTGGGCTGTTTCTAGATACCACACTATCAGTGGCCTTTCACTTGGCACCAGTAATTCATTGCTGTCTTCACCTTCTCTCCACACTCGCAGAGCCTCATTGGAGTCTGAGGTGAGGTAGCTGCGGCTCCAGGTAGGGGCCCCCTTCTGAGTCAGAGCTCCAAATCCAAGAGGCCTCTCCTCAGAGCACCCACATAGCAAGAGTGGCTTGTCAGGGCCCCACCCTAAGCCCTGGGTCCCACCTCCATGGGGCTCTCTCCCAACTTCCAGCTCTGGAAATTCCAGCTTCTTCCCCAAGAGTAGAAAGCCGCTGGCCACCTAACTCTGTTATCTTAGTGTTCCTTTGTGCTGTTTTTGAGCTCTCCAACATCTGCAAAAATAATTCCCATATCAAATTCTCTCTGTTAAAACACCTAGTGTGGTATCTATTTTCCTGACGGGACCTCAGTGGAAAAAAGAATGCCCATGAGAGCTTCTCTCCACAGGAGTGCCTTTGGAGATGGAGGGAGGCTGGGAGAGTGGTTAGAAGAGGCAGTGGAGGTCTTGCCTTGAATCTAAAGCAGTGGTTTTCAGACTTTAGAAATTCAAGGGAACTCAAAGAAGTTTCATTTTGAAAATTTCATAAGCACCCCTTGAAATAATAGGATACATTCTGGGGTGTTATTAAAATAGAATTATGAACTCCTTTTTTCATCTATTAAGTTACTCAGCAATTTTAGTAAAAATGTAATGAAATGCAACCTTTCTGCAGGGCCATTTTTGCCATAATTTTAAACACAGACTAACTATTCCAAGACACTGGAAAGAGATAGTGTGACTTGGTAGGGTATTGGAATTTGAATATTGAAAATGCAAGCATATGTTCTCGTGGAATCTCTAGGGATACATTTAAAAATATTTGGTTTAAAAAAAATAACTAAATCTCTGTGTCTCAAATTTGGCCAATCATTAGAATCATCTGGGAGGTCATTAAAATTTCAGATGGCCAAATTTGACCCCAGGACCAGGGATTCAGACTCTACTGGGTTGGGATCCTGGAACTGTTATTTTTGGAAAGTACCATATGATCAAGAGGTTCTGATAATGGACATTTAGGATCCATTATTATATAGAATACAAATGTTCTAATTTGTTTTTAGAACTTAGATTCAAAATCCAGTGTTTGGCTCCCCCCTCCCCCAATAAAAAGTCTGAGCTAGGAGCCTTGGTGCTGACAGCTCTCTATCCTAGCAGGGGGCAGCAGGGAAACCCTGGGCTGCAAGAGACAAAAGACAATGGAGCTTCCCTCCACGGCTGATTTTTAAGGGCTTTTGATCATCTCCACCCAGTGTCCAAACCAATCATGGAACCGCAGAACCAAGGCAGTTCTGACAGGTTGTTTCCACACCACAACACCATTTCTGTCTGCTTGTGAGGCCTCCGGGGTAGGGGGATGGGGGTGCTGCGATCAGGGTGCTGCGATTCTAAGTTACAAGTGGGTCTTTCACAATCGGTACAGAGTTTTTCCCCAAGTCGTTACCTTGCTGGGATTCTAAGAGACAGTGGCCAGGCATCTGACTTCTGAAATAAACAGCCATCCGTGTCCACAGGTCCTGCCAGGAGCTTCTCAAGTAAATGGACAATGAAATAAATGAAAGAACATAGCCAAGGTGAGCAGCAAGAGTCTCATTTAACTTGACCTCAGTTTTCTTGCTTAGAGAGCTTCAGTATTTTACTTTATTTTAAAGATCTTATTTATTGATTTGACCAAGAGAGCACAAGCAGCGGGAGAAGCAGGCAGAGGGGATGTGAGAAGCAGACTCCCCACTGAGCAGGGAGCTCAAGCAGGACTCCATCACGGCACCTTGGGATCATGACCTGAGCCAAAGGCGGCCGCTTAACTGACTGAGCCACCCAGGCGCCCCTGGAGAACATCAGTATTTTTTATAACGTTTTGTAGAAAAGGTGAAAAAGGGCATCTATCTGGCCGTGCAAGTCCTTTCTTCCTCCCTGTGAGCCTCCTAGTCAAAACTGGCAAAGTTGAGGAAATCAAGAACTTCCTGCTCAAGGCCAGGAGAAAGGATGCGAAATCCGTTAAGATGGAGAAAAGCAAGGATAATGTCGCATTTGCAGTTTAGTTAGTACAGCAGATACCTTTACACCTTGGACAGAGGGAAGACAGAGAAACTGAAGCCTTCCCTGCCCCTAGGTTGCAAAGTGAAGGAACGGAAGTGAACCAGACATGCTGATTTAACTGTATTGCAATTTTTAAAAAACTTAAACAAATGAATAAATAATTATTTAAAGGGGTGGAAGGGATACTTGTTTTCCAGCTGCTCCAGTTGGCCAGTTGCAGTGACTTCCAGTTTAGATGAATATTGTTGGGTTGCTGGGGATGGTGGGTCCTGGATTTGATCAGGGAACTCACCCGTCTTGTGGCTTTTCAATCGTGGAATCTGTTGACACAAAAAATCCTCAGCACTTTGGGTGATTCAAGTGCACTTTCCTAATTTGCTCTCTTTTTACCCTCTTTGTTATTTCCACATTCCACAAGAATCCATCACTCCCCTCTGAATTATGTGCTGCTTAGGACTGATGCTTATACCACCCACTCTGGGAGGGCAACCTCAGCTTCTTGAACTCACAGAACCTATTGTTCCGTCCCTTTCTTACCCAGCGTTGTCACTGCAGCCCTCTACTCCAGCTGGGAGGGCATGGATATGACTCCCCAGAGAGCCATTCATCACAGTAATAAATGTTCTGTGTTTTACTAAGTTCCATCAAAGTTCACCTCCACACCGAAGCACAACAATTGTTCTCTGTGCGTTCTTTTCTGTGTCAAAGCATAGCATTCCCAAAAGTGCACAAGCTATTTGTATATGTGTGGTAGGTCAACTTGAAGTTGCGTACACATCTGTACACAGACCACTTGTGGATGTGTTTGTTTTTCAGTGTGTTTGAGTCCTGGTGAGAGACTGGCACTTACAGGACCCCTCATAGCTGGGCTGAACCACCACCTTCACAGGCTTCATGTAGATGTGACAACTGCTTTGATGTGCGCATTTTCAGTATTGTTCTCCAGTTTGCTTCTTATCCTCCCAGGTGTGTGTGTGTGTGTGTGTGTTTAATTGCTTCACTTATTTAAACATCTCTAAAGACTGCTAAGTTAGTTAGCGGTACAAGCCTGTTGCTAGCTTTCTCTTCTCCCTTTTTGTTTTGTTTTGTTTTGTCCACATGCCTAAATTAACTAGAAACATTCATTGCTCAGTCATGAGGGTGGGATTCTTCTCTGTAGAGTCCAGGAGGACATAAAAAGCAGCCTGTCTTTATGTTAACATAGACTGTTTTCATTGTCCTTTTCTTACCAAATGCTCTCTGCCGACCTACTTTAGAAAAGGAGCAAACACTTCCCTTGCTTCTCAGAGTATGCAGTCCTGTTATTCCGCAATTTTAGAACAATTTACTATGTAAGCCATCCAAAAGAAAATAAACAACCCACACACACACACACGCATGCACGCACGCACACGCACACATACTCCATGGCAAAACAGAACAGCTTGGACATTCTTTCCCTGTTTTTTAACTTCATTTGCTCAATAGTGTGTTTAATAAGATATATACCAACTTATATTGTCCAGCACTATTTAATGCAATAACCTCTACACACAAAAAGGCCTAAGCATTTAGCCACACATGTCATCAAATAAGAGATTTGGTAATAATGTTCTGTAATTTAACATTTAGATTTTAAGTTGTGCCTTGTTAAGAAAAACAAAAGGGCCTATTAACTCACTTGCTTTTCTTGTTAACTCTATTTTTTAACTGCCTGAGCAAACATCCAATTAGAGGGGTAACTTGTTAGGGTCATACATTAACTAAAAAGAAAAGAGGGAAAAAAAAATTGTAGCAGAAGCCAGGAATTTCCAAAGACTTATTTTGTTTGAGTTAGGATATGATATCTTTTATTATTTTTATTTATTTTTTAAAGATTTTATTTATTTATGGGTGCCTGGGTGGCTCAGTGTGTTAAAGCCTCTGCCTTCGGCTCAGGTCATGATCTCAGGGTCCTGGGATCGAGCCCCACATTGGGCTCTGCTCAGCAGGGAGCCTGCTCTCCTCTCTCTCTCTGCCTGCCTCTGCCTACTTGTGATCTCTGTCTTCAAATAAATAAATAAAACGTTTTATTTATTTATTTGAGAGAGAGTACAAGTTGGGGGGTGGGCAGAGAGAGAGGAAGAAGCAGGCTCCTCACTGAGCAGGGAGCCCGATGGGGGCTCCCTCCCAGGACCCCAGGATCACAACCTGAGCAGAAGAAAACCATTCAACCAACTGAGTCACCCAGGGGCCCCAAGGATATGATATCTTTGAAGTAGGCTGATGACAATCTGTCCCTTTACATATTAAAGATAAATGATTTAGACATCCCTGTCTGGCTACTTTAATCTTAATTGCAGGAAAAGACAAAGTGGAACACAGATTAAACGAAGAAACAAAAAACAGACTGTGCGAATGAGCATAAGGAAAGCACAGTTCCAAATTTTGTGTTGAATTTAACTTTGCCTCAGTTGATCTGTACAGCCTGCTATCTCACATCATTCCAAGAAACACGAAAACCTCAGGTTTTGATACAGATGCTATCAAAAGTTCAACTGGTTTGATCAAAGTTATGGTTCTGCAGACCCACTCATTCTTAGAGCAAAAGTAGGTAACCAGGTTACCGGTTAAAAGACAAATTTTTTCTAAGGACTCAGAAGTGAATAACCAAATCCCACATTAAAATCTGTCATGTGTTACATTGACATTACTTTAAATTCTAAACCTTTTCCCCTAGTTTTTTTTTTTTTTTTTTTGAGAAGTAATGGACATACGTCACTGTAGAAGTGTAAGGCACTCAACATGATGGTTTGATTTATATATACTGTCATTACTACAGCAGATCCATCTTTTACATAAACATAATAAAAAGAAAAGAGAAAAATTTTCTCCTTGTGATAAGAACTCATAGGATTTATTCGTTTAACGATTCTCAACTATGTATCATCAGCAGTGTTAGCTCTAGTCATCATGTTATACGTCGCATCCTTAGTCGTCATCTGTTTTACGGCTGGAAGTTTGTCCCTTTTGACCGCCTTTCTCCAGTTCCCCTTCCCCACACCTCCCACCTCTGGTAACCACAAATCTGACCTCTTTTCCTGTGAGTTTGTCGTTTTTGTTCTTTTCATTTTTTTCTTTCTTAGATTCCATATAAGTGAGATCATACGGTATCTGTTTCTTTCTATATGACTATTTCACTGAGCATAATGCCCTCAATGTCCATCCATGTTGTTGCAAATGGTAGGATTTCCTTTTTTTTTTTTAATGGCTGAATAGTATGTCATAGTGTGTGTGTATGTGTGTGTGTGTATGCACACCCACATATATACATATAAAACATACATACATACATGGGGGTGCAGATGTACTTTTGAGTTAGTGATTTCATTTTCTTTGGATGCATTCCCAGAAGTGAAACTACTAGATCATATGGTATTTCCATTTTTAAGTTTTTGAGAGTGCTCCATACTGTTTTCCATGGTGGCTGCGCCAGTCTACAATCCCACCAACAGTGCACCGGGTTCCCTTTTCTCAACATCCTCACCAGGGTTTGTTCTCTCTTGTCTTTTTCATTATGGCCATTCTAACAGGTCTGAGGTGATATCTCATTGTGGTTTTAATGTGCATTGCCCTAGTGATATTGAACAAGTGATATTGAACATCTTTTCATGTACCTGTTGGTTTTCCATATATATTCTTGGAGAAATGTGTTTTCAGGTCCTTTGCCTATTTTTTCACTGGGTTATTTGGGGATTTTTTTTTTTTTTTTTGCTATCGTATAGGCTCTTTACATATTTTGGGTATTAACCTTTTATCAGATGTTTGCAGATATTTTTTCTATTCCATAGGTTGTATTTTTACTTTCTTGATGATTTCTTTTGCTGTGCAGAGCTTTTTAGTTTGATATAGTCCTACTTGGATTTGGCTTTGGTGCTTGTGCTGTAGGTCTCATATCCAAAAGATCATTACCATCATCTATGTCAAGGAGCTACATCCTTATGTTTTCTTGTAGAAACTTTATGGCTTCGCATCTAACAATTAAGTCTATAATCCACTTTGAGTTAATATTTTATTAGTGGTGTAAGGTATGGATCCAGTTTTATTGTTCTACATGTGAATATCTAGTTAGCCCAGCACCATTTATTATAGAGACCATTGAGTATTCTTGACTCCCTTGTCAAATATTGGTTGACCATATATGATTGAGTTTATTTTGGAGCTCTCAATTCTGTTCCATCTGCTCCATTGATCTATTTGTCTGCTTTTATGCCAGTGCCATACTGTTTCAATGACTATAGCTTTATAGGGTAGCTTGAAACCAGGAAGTGTGATGCCCCTCATGTGTTCTTTCTCAGGATTTCCTTGGTTCTTCAGAGTTTTTTGGTGGTTCCAAATAAATTTTAGAAGGTTTTTTCTATTTCTGTAAAAAATGTCATTAGAATCTTAATAGGGATTCAGTTGAATCTCTGGGTGACTTTTAGTAGTATTGGCATTTTAACAGTATTAATTCTTCCAATCTATGAACATGGGATGCATTTCCATTATTTTGTATCTTCTTTGATTTCTTTCATCAATGTCTTATAGTTTTCAGAGTACAACTCTTTGACTTTCTTAATTAAATTTATTCCTAAATATTTTATTGTTTTTCATACAATTATAAATGGGGACAATGTCTTTATTTCTTTTTTGGATAATCAATTGTTAGTGTATGGAAATGTTACTGGTTTTTGTATGTTAATTTCATATCTTGCCATTTTATTGAATTTATTGTATAGATCTAACAGTTTTTTGGTTGAATCTTCAGGATTTTCTATATATAAAATTATGTCATCTGCAAATAGAGACAGTTTTACATTTTCTTTTCCAGTGCTGACACTTTTATTTCCTTTTCTTGCTTGATAAGCCTGGCTAGGACTTTTAATACTATGTTGAATATCAATGGCAAGAGTGGGCACTCTTGTCTTGTTCCTGACCTTAGAGGAAAAGCTTTCAACCTTTCACCATTGAGTCTGATGTTAGCTGTGAGCTGGAATTTTGTCAAATGCGTTTTCTGTGTTTTGTGTCCCAGGAGTAAATCCCACTTGATTACAGTATATGATCCTTTTAATATGCTGCTGAATTCAATTTGCTAGTATTTTTTAGAGAATTTTTTAATCTTTTTATATTTATCAGAAATATTGGCCTGTAGTTTTCTTTCTAGTAGTGTTCTTTTCTGGTTTTTGTATCAGGATAATGCTGACTTTGGGAGTGTACCCCCTTCTTTGATTTTTGGACGAGTTTGAGGAGGATTGGTGTTAATTCTTTAAATGTTTGGTAAATTTTACCACTGAAGCCATCTGTCTGGGCTTTTCTTTGATGGGAACATTTTGATTACTGATTCAATCTCCTTACTAGTAATTGGTCTATTCAGATTTTTGATTTCTTCCTGATTCAGTCTTGGCAAATTGCATGTTTCTAAGAATTTTTACATTTCTTCTAGGTTATTCAGTTTTTTGGCTTATAGTTGTTCATAAAAGCCTATTATGATCCTTTGAATTTCTGTAGTATCAGTTGTAATATCTCCTTTTCACTTACAATTTTGTTGTTTGGGTCTTTTGTCCTTTCTCCTTGGTTAGTGTAACTAAGGTCTTGTCAATTTTGTTTATTTTTTCAAGGAACCAACTCTTAATTTGGTTAATCTTTTTTATTATTTTTCTGTTTCACTTTTTTCCTCTCTAAACTTTATTATTTCCTTTCTTCTGCTAACTTTCAGCTCAGTTTGTTCTTTTTCTAGTTTCATAAGACATAGAGTTAGATCATTTATTTGGAATCTTTCATGCTCCTTAATATACGTATTTTATTACTATGAATTTCCCACTTGGAATTGCTTTTGCTGCATCTTATATGTTCTGGTATGTCCATTTTAATTTGTCTTAAGAAACTTTTTATTTACCCTTTAATTACTTTGAAGAAATTGGTTGATCTATTGGTTGATTAAGAGAATGTTGTTTAATTTCCATGTGTTTATAGATTTTCCAGTTTTCCTTTTATTAGTGATTTCTAGTTTCATGTCATTGTGGTCAGAGAAAATACTTGGTATAATTTCAATCTTGAATTTGCTAAGACTTGTTTTATGGTCTACCATATGATCTATCCTACAGAATGTTCTATGTGTGTTAAGAGGAATGTGTACTATGCTGTTTTGGATAGAATGTTCTGGATATGTCTTTTAGGTTTATTTGGTCTATAGCATTGTTTAAATTCACTGTTTCCTTATTGATTCTCTGCCTGAATGATTTATCTATTGTTGAGAGTAGGATATTAACTATTATCATATTACTGTTATTTCTCCTTTAAGCTCAGTTTTTGCTTTATATATTTAGGTGCTCCAATGTTGGGTGCATATATAGTTATAATTATTATACCTTCTTGATGTATTGAACCCCTTATTAATATATAATGAATTTGTTTGTCTCTTGTTATTACTTAGGTTTAAAGTCTATTTTGTCTGCTATACATATAATAGCTCCAGATTTTGCTGTTGTTGTTGTTACTGTTACCATTTGCTTGAAATATTTTTTTTCATCCCTTCATTCTCAGTCTATATGTATCTTTAAAGTGAAAGTGCATCACTTGTATGCAGCATATTTTTGGATCTTATTTTCTTCTTGTTGTTGTTGTTTTTAATCCATTCATCCACTCTCTATGTCTTTTAATTGGATAATTTAATCCATTTACATTTAAAGTAATTACTCATAGATAAGGACTTACTGTTTGCCATTTTGCTTACAGTTTTCTGGTTGCTTTGTAGAACCATTGTTCTTTTTTTCTTATCCAGCTGTCTTTTTGTTTTGTTTTGTTTTGATGTTTCATGGTATCAGTATCCTTTGACTTCTATATTGTGCTCTTTTGCATAATTACTATAGGATTTTCCATCGTAGTTATCATGAGATTTAATATCTTAAACTTACAACACTATTTTAAATTGATCCCAATTTAACTTCAATAGAACTTATAAACTTTATGCTTTTATTTCCCTACTCCCTCACATTTTAGGTTATCACTGATACAATTTATGTTTTTTATCATATGAAAATAATAACAGATTATGGTAATTATGGTTATTTATTATTATTTTTTAAAACTTTTAAACTATTATTGTAAATGATACATACCACTATTACCATATTGCAGAATATAACTATGGCTATATGTTTACCATTACTGGTGAGATTTATGGTACCTTTTTATACTTTTATGATTTTAATTAGCATTGTTATATTCCTACTTTCTGTCCCTTTCTTTTACTCTTCTCCTTCAGGAAGTCCCATAATGCAAATATTGTTTTTCTTTGTGTCCTGTAATTCTCAGAGGTTGCTTAACTCTTTTAAAAATTTTTATTTAGCTTTTCCTCTTATAGGTAATTCCAGTGTCTTATCCTCCAGGTTACTCTAGGATTAGTTACTCTAGGATTTCTATTTGTTTGTTTTTATGCTGAATACATACTTCAGCCTGTTCTACCAGGAAATGTAACCCAAGCATATGGAAGCTGCGTAACCCATTCAACACCCCTACATACAGTGACACTTAAACAGAAAGCACAGCCAATGATGTCCCCCATCTGCAGAGCAAAACTGGTGGCCTCACCTGACCAGGAAACTCAATGCACACTGTGGCCTGATTTAGGCCCCCAAATATTGAGCTGTATAGCTCCTGGGTACTGTTCTGCTGCTCTGCCAGGGAAAGGAAGTTAATTCATAGTCCCACCTATTACTGAGTATAGTACTCAGTCCTAGCTAGTAAACCTGACTGAGATCCACATTCTTATTTAGATAAGGAACCAAGTTTCCTGGTCGAGTGTGCCCATGACACAGTTGGTTCTGCAGATGAGCAAAACTACTGGTTGGGATTACTACTTGGGCACTGCAGGTATGAACTCTGCCTGCCAAGATCTATGTGCTGGTTGTTAAAAGACCCTTCTCTCTCTCTGTCAGAGTTAGATTTCCAGTGGTTGAGCCCCGCAAATTCCCCTGCAGTTCCTGTAGTGTGAGATCAGAGAAAGAGCTCCTGCAAAGCCATCCATAATGCTAGAGGTGGCTGATTGTTCCCCCTGGGTTCTCTTTTCCCACTGGATTAACTGAAGCCTTCCCTGAAGGCTCAGGGAAGACCTCTCCATGTGGTGCTGCACTGGTCTAGGGGACAGGCAGTTTGGTCAATATGTAGTTACTTCTCTTACCCTTTTAATGCAGGGTGTCTTGGTCTCTGTGGTACAGGGAGGTGCTTCAGCCTTACCCCCATGTTCTAGGGTATGGAATCTAAGAAATATATTGATTAGTCAGTGACTAAAATATTAATCATAAGCTTTTTTTTAAAAGATTTTTTTATCTATTTATTTGACAGATTGACAGAGAGAGTGCACAGGTAAGGCAGAGCAGCAAGCAGAGGGAGAGGGGGAAGCGGACACCCCTAGTGAGCAGGGAGCCTGACTCAGGGCTCAATCTCAGGACCCTGGGATCATGACCTGAACTGAAGGCAGATGCTTAACCAACTGAGCCACCCAGGCACCCCTTCTTTTTTCTTTCTTTTTTTTTTTTCTAAGTTTGTTTAAGTAATCACTGTACCCAATGTGGGGCTCAAACTCACAGCCCCAAGATCAAGAGTCATATGCTCTTGCAACTGAGCCAAACAGGTCCCCCCCCCAATCACAAGCTTTTTAATAAAACATCTAGAAAAAAAAGTGACAAAACCTTAATCCAGATGTTTGACTGATGGATTCTAAAGATCTATATACCTTGTTTTTGTCAGAGTTTATGTTTTTTCAATAAATCTTTCAATTTTTAGTCTAACTTTTTCTTGTGATACTTCATCATTATATTTTGCTTCTTTTGATTTAAGACCTAAACTTTTTTGAAATATTGTAGTGGAAGATAATTATCAGTGGTAAGACATGGACTGTTGGTTATTCACCAAACCAGATTCTTTTCTTACTGAGCTCACACATGGTTTTCAAGGCCCTTTTGCTATTAGACATGGCCCTAAGCCTGTGTCCTGAGCCAATGGAATGTATGGAGAAGTTATGGGGAGCGTCTGGTCTTCTTCCCCTGAGAGCTTCTGATGAGTAGTTCTCTATGCTCTTTCTTTCCTCTTTGGCCATATTAAGTGCAAATAAGTGCAAGACCCTTGGAAATCATATACTGAAATGAATCAATACTGAAAATGGCAGAGACAAGAAGGAAGGAACTTGGGTACCAAAAATTACTGCTTGAAAAAAACATTTCCCAAAGGACAAGAATACCCATTATGTGATCAAGGAGTAAAACTTTTTGTGCCTTAAAAGATTTTTGGCTAGGGAACCTGGGTGGCTCTGTGGGTTAAAGCCTTTGCCTTCAGCCCAGGTCATGATCCCAGTGTCCTGAAATTGAGTCCCGCATCAGGCGCTCTCCTCAGCAGGGAGCCTACTTCCTCCTCTCTCTCTGCCTACTTGTGATTTCTGTCAAATAAATAAATAAAATCTTTAAAAAAAAAAAAAAGATTTTTTACAAAACACAGAAAGTTCTCCAGCACTTAAAAGCCTTCTTATTTGGGGTAGATATGTAGTGACAGGTCTTCACATACTACCACAATAGCTGAAGTTAGATATTCCTTGTCTCTTCCTTCTGTCAGGAAGAACATGGTATGTGGCCTTCATCTTATCAATTAGATGCTCCTGCCAAGGCTTTGGTACAGAATGATATTCTTAATTATTATTTCTTTGTTTTGAACAAGGACATGTGACACTGTCTTCACAGAATTGGTTTTCCTTGTAGGTTTCATATGGATAGTTAAATTCTTTTCTGGCTCTTACTTCAACTAATCAGCAAGTAAATATCTCTAGGTCAAGTTTCAGAGAAATTCTGAGATGTTAGAAGTATTTCTGCAAAAGATATTTTGATATTTCTGTCAAAATTAGGAGATTTATGTTTTAGTATGTACTTAAATGAACTTCTTAATCTCTCCCATTTTTGCTGTCTGGCAACTGGTAAACCTTATATGTTTTGTATTTGTTTGTTAATACTCTATGGCTTGGGCCAATCGTTTTTGGCATGTCCACCATGGAGAATTCCCTTTCTAATGTTTGCCCCTTTCAAAATCTATGTAGATTGAAAGATTTTAGATCACTAAAGACTTTTATTAAGTGATAATAAATTTGCCTTTTTATATCTTTTTTTAAAGATTTTATTTATTTATTTAACAGAGATTGACACAGCGAGAGAGGGACAAACAGGGGGCCCGATGCAGGACTGGATCCCAGGACCCTGGGATCATGACCAGAGAGGAAGGTAGACACGTAACCACTGAGCCACTCAGGTGCCCCACCTTTTTGTATTTTGTTACTTTTCTCCTACTTCTCATTCTGGAATAAATTATAGAGTAAGGTGGGGCCTTTCTAAGGAGTGGGGATGGCTTTAACTTGGGCTAGTAGAAGTTTTTAACCTTGGCAGACATCAAGACATCAATTAGAATTTTTTAAAGATTTTATTTATTTTTTTGACAGAGAGAGATGCAGTGAGAGAGGGAACAGAAGCAGGGGGGAGTTGGAGAGGGAGAAGCAGGCTTCCCACTGAGCAGGGAGCCCTATCTAGGGCTTGATCCCAGATCTCTGGGATCATGACTTGAACCGAAGGCAGACGCTTAATGAATGAGCCACCCAGGCACTCCAGAAATTAGAATTTTGATGGACATTTAAAATTACCAATCATATTCCAATTAGTTCACTTTAATAACATTTATTTTTCCAGGTATTATGTGAGTGCTAAGGACACAGAAATGAGTAATTTATGCTCTATGTTCAAGAAATCATAACCTTGAAGAGGAGACATATACACAAAAAGAAATATCCAAAACAGTGTGGCGGCCTTGTATGTAGGTGAATATAAAAGGAAGAGGGTTCTTTATTAGTCTCCTAGCAAATTACCATAAACTGAGTGGCTTAAAAAACAGAAATTTATTCCCTCACAGTTTTGGAGACTAGAAGTCTAAAATCAAGGTATTGGCAGGGCCATATTCCCTTTGAAGTCTCTCAGATAGAATTCTTCCTTGATTCTTCCACCTTCTGCTAGCTCCTGCTAATACTTGTCACCCAGTGTCTTATAGATGAGTTGCTGCAGTCTCTGGCCCTTTCTCACATGGCCTTCTCCTCGGTGTCTGGGTCAAATTCCCTTCTCCTTATAATGATACCAGTCTTATTGGGTTCAAAGCCCACCCTCATTCAGTATGATCTCATCTTAATTTGATTATGTCTGAAAGAGCTTATTTTCAAATAAGGTCCCTTTCACAGATTCCAGGTGGGCATGAATTTTTGAGGGGACACTGTTTAATCCAGTACAAGCTTCCAATGCAAGTCAGAAAGATGATCAAAGGGTATTTCCTAGAGGAAGAAGGAGATGAGAGCTGAGCTGCACCTCGAGGGGTAAATGGAAGTGAAAGTAGAAATAAGACGGTTTATCATCTAAACATGTGTGTTACCACATAAAGCAGATTTTTTAGAATGCCTTCTACACAGAAAATTTTATTGTAGTCCTTATTTTAATTAAGATGAGGTTCAGTCTCAAACACTTACTTTGTCTTTCTTTATAGTAATGTCTCCTTCACTGCTTTAATCCAAGCAATCCTACTTTATTCTCAGCTGTGAAATATTTAGAATCCATGTGCTAAATACATATCACATTAACACTCCGTAGTGCAAGAATCTCTCTGTAATCCCAGCCTCCTGGCCTCATTCCAACTGTAAACATGAAACACCTGTAGGCCTCTCATTTTCCTCTGATTTGGAGTCTGAAACTATTTTCACTCATAAGGAAATAAAAAAGATGCCTGCATTAGGATCAGACCTGAGTTCATTCATTCATTCATTCATTCAATCATTCACTCCACAGATTTTTTTTTTTTTTTTTGAGTACTAACTGTGTGCAAAGCACTGTGCTAGGTATGGAGAAGATTAAAAAGATAAATATAATATATGTCCTGTCCTCCAAAAGTCTACAGTCTAATAGGGAGAAAGAAAACATAAGTAATATACATCATTTGTGGCTCACAATAATAACTCAAGAGGTATTTAATGTAGTGAATAAAAAGATTTAAACATTGTGGGGCAGAAGGAATTATTCCTGACCTTAAACTTCTTGAGAGCTGGATTCTGGGAACTTGCCTGCTTAGTTTTTTTTTTGTTTTGTTTTGTTTTTTAAGATTTTCTTTACTTGGGGCACCTGGGTGGCTCAGTGGATTAAGCCTCTGCCTTCGGCTCAGGTGATGATCTCAGGGTCCTGGGATGGAGCCCCACATCAGGCTCTCTGCTCGGTGTGGAGCCTGCTTCCCCCTCTCTCTCTGCCTGCCTCTCTGTCTACTTGTGATCTCTGTCTGTCAAATAAATAAAATCTTAACAAACAAACAAACAAACAAACAAGATTTTCTTTATTTGACAGAAAGAGAGAGAGGGAGAACAAGCAGGGGGAGTGGAAGAGGGAGAGAAACAGGCTCCCCACCAAGTAGGGATGTTGACACAGCGTCTGATCCCAGGTCCTCAGGATCATGACCTGAGCCAAAGGCGGATGCTTAACCGACTGAGCCACCCCTGGCTTGGATCATTTAAATGTACTTAATTCCTTAAGCCATTAAGTCATTGCCAGCTTTCAAATTTAGTCCTTAATCCTACTGGGTCCCTACCATCTTGTTTTATTTCCATTCCACCCTCCACCTATTTTAGGCTTAAACAGGTGTGCAACTTTCTAGAAACAACCATTTCTCAGATGTGTCTCTTAGAGCTTCCTGCTAATAGCTTGAGAGTCACTGCTGGGCAAACACACCGTTGACTACTGGTGGGACAGATGATGAAGACCTTTTCCTTTCAAACTTGCTATGACTACTTCCCACCTAGTTCTTCACCAAAATGAAACTTATGAGAAATCTGAAGCTATCACCTTAACTTCAAACTTAGTGTTCTGAGGGGTTCTATAGGACAGATGGGATGGGGATTTGAAGAATATTTCTTCATATGCTTAGGGTATTGCTGGATCATATGATTGTTCTATTTTTAATTTCTTGAAGAGTATCCATACTGTTTTCCATAGTGGCTGCACAAATTTACATTCCTGCCAAAAGTGTATTTCCTTACCAACTCTTGTTACAATTTCTTGATAATAGCCCTTCTAGCAGGGGGGGATAATATCTTGTGGTTTAGATTTACAGTTCCCTGATAATTAAAAAGAAGTTGAACACTTTTTCATGTACTTCTTGGCCATGTGTACATCTTCTTTGGAAAAACTTCTGTTCGGATTCTCTGTCCATTTTTTAATGAAATCATTTATTTTCTTGCTGTTGAGTCATATGAGTTCTTTATACGTTTTGGATATTAATTGCTTATCAAATATATAATTTGCAAATATTTTCTCCCATTCAGTTGGTATTCCTTTCGTTTTGTTCGTGGTTCCCTTTGTTGCAAAGAAGCTTTTAGTTTGATATAGTCCCATCTGTTTATTTTTGCTTTTTTTTGCCCTCTCTTTTGGTACCAAGTCTTAAAAAATCATCACCAAGACCAATGTCAAGGAGTTTACTGCCTATGTGTTTTTCTAGCAGTTTTGTGGTTTCGGGTCTCACATCCATGTCTTTAATCCACTTTGAGATAATTTTTAGATATGGTTTTAGATAGTGGTCTAGTTTCATTCTTTTACATATAGCTGTCCAGTTTTCCCAACACCTTTTATTGAAGAGACAGTCCTTTCCCCGTTGTATATTCTTGCCTCCTTTATTATAAATTAATTGACCATAAGTGTGTGGATATATTTCTGGGCTCTCTTCTGTTCGGTTGATCTGTGTGTCTGTGTTTATGCCAATACCATACTATTTTTGTTACTATAACTTTGTAATAAAGTTTCAAATCAGAAAGTGATAACCTCTGGCTTTATTCTTAAGATTACTTTGTCTGTTTGGGGTCTTTTGAGGTTCCATACAAATTTTAAGAGTTTTTTTCTATTTCTGTGAAAAGTGCCATCAAATTTTATTTTATTTTTCATTTTTTAAATTTTGTTACCATAAATGAATGTTGAATTTTGTCAAATGTTCTTTCTGCATCAATTGAGATGATTATATGCTTTTTATCCTTTGTTTTGTTAATGTAGTTGATCACATTAATTTGCAAATGTTGAATCACCCTTGCATCCCTGGAATAAATTCCACTTGATCATGGTATATGATCTTTCTGATGTATTGGTGAATTCAGTTTGCTAATATTATGTTGAGGATCAGTGGAGGATCTAATGGAGACACTCCTAGGCCCATTAATTTTTATATATTATTAACTACAAAAGTCATACATGATTTTTTTATTTTAATTCAGACAATACAGAAGTAAAAAGTAATGGCTCCCTTTTCATTAACCAAAGGATACTACTATTTATTTTCTTCTTTATGATTATCCTGTAGCCCATATAAAGATACATTAGGAAATCCATGAGTTCAAAGCCATTTTCACTATAGTAAGACATTATTTGCCTTTTTCACAAGGCTGATGTTTGCACTGATGGTGCAAAATCAATGGTATGTAAAAACTGCTCATGTCTTAGCATGAAACAAGACCATGGCTTCTAACTGTACCAGAGTCACTGTATTCTTCAATGCCATGCACTCACAGGAACAACCACAAAAAAGGCCTCTTTTAATCAAGAATGTGCTTCCAGTGCATCTGGGTGGCTCAGCTGATCAAGTGTCTGCCTCTGGCTCAGGTCATGATTCCAGGGTTCTGGGATTGAGTCCCACGTTGGGCTCTCTGCTCAGCTGGGAGCCTTCTTCTACCTCTCCCTCTGCTGTTCCCCCTGCTTATATCCTCTCTCTCTCAAATAAATACATAAACCTTTAAAAAAAAAGGAAAGTTCCTGAAAAATCAGTAAGAATGATTACTTTTATTAAACCTCAACACTGAGTATATGTGTTTTTAATATCCTGTGAGACAAAATGGGGCACACAGATCAAGCACTTCTGCTGATACCAAAGTATGAAGTTTGTCTGGAGGAAAAGCACTTGTGACGTGGGTGTTGTAAGCCGAACTAGCCTCCCTTTTCATTAAAATGTCATTTGTACTTGAAAGAACGACTGTCAGACTATGGTTATTCAGACTGAGTTTTGGCTGATGTTTATTTTTATTTTTATATTTATTCATTTTTAAATTTTTAAATTTTTATTGTGTTATGTTAGTCACCTAAAATACATCATTAGTTTTTGATGCAATGTTCCAAGATTCATTGTTATTGGACTGGAGGAGATTATGCTGAGCTATATTTAGTTTTAAATAAAACAAGTGAGCCAGTCACTGAAAGAAATGTTGCCAGTGATAAAATTTAAGCTTTAAAGTAAAACTTGAGGGGCGCCTGGGTGGCTCAGTGGGTTAAGCGTCTGCCTTCAGCTCAGGTCATGATCTCAGGGTCCTGGGATAGAGCCTCACATTGGGCTCTCTGCTCAGCAAGGAGCCTGCTTCTGCCTCTCTCTCTCTTTGCCTGCCTGTCTGCCTACTTATGATCACTCTCTTTGTCAAATACATAAATAAAATCTTTTTTTAAAAAAAAGTGCAGGGTGGGATGCTTGGGTGGCTCAGTCAGTTAAGCATCTGCCTTCAGTTCAGGCCATGATCCCAGGGTTGTGGGATTGAGCCCTATGTCAGGCTCCCTGCTCATCAGGGAATCTGCTTCTCCTTCTCTCTCTGCCCTTCCCCCCACTTGTGGTCTCTCTCTCAAATAAATAAAATAAAATAAAATAAAATAAAATAAAATAGTGCAGGGTGGACCAATGGATTTTAGTGAAACAGAAACACAGCTCGTTGATATGGTTTCAGATATCACATTGTAAATAATCTTCAAAAAATTACCACTTGTCTAGTTATCTAGTTGTAGTATAGCATCAAGGAACAGCTACAGTTATCTGAAAAGGCTATTTAAAAACTCCTCCCTTTTCCAACTTCATATCTGTTTGAAGATGGAATTCTTCATGTATTTCAACCAAAATGACATATAATGGTTTGATTGCAGAAGAAGATATAAGAATCCAGCTGTCTTCTATTAAATCAGACATTAAGGAAATTTGGGAATGTGTTAAAATAACACTTCTTCATTTTTTTTAGCATGAAGTAAATAATATATTTTTAATTGCTCCATTTTAATTTATAATATTGTTAATATCGGTAGATACAGCTAGCTTGAACAAAACCTCTTTGGGGAACTCAGTAATTTCTTTTTTTTTTTTTTAAGATTTTATTTATTTATTTGACAGATCACAAGTAGGCAAAGAAGCAGGCAGAAAGAGAGTGGCGGAAGTAGGCTCCCTGCTGAGCAGAGAACCTGATGCTGGGCTCAATCCCAGGACCCTGAAATCACGACCTGAGCTGAAGACAGACGCTTTAACCCACTGAGCCACCGAGGCACCCCGGAACTCAGTAATTTCTAAGACTGCAAAGGGTCCAGAATTAGACACTGATTAAGAAGAATACTTAATGAAACATGAAAATAGTGACAATTCAATGTCAAAGAGTAGAAAACAGAATATAGAAATGTCACCTTTAGGGTGACAGATAAAGTAAAAAATATATGTACACAGAAAAGAAAGAGGATGACACACACAAAAAAAGAATAATAATTTAGGTAATTCAAATTTCTTTTATTTTCATGAACTGTCCAAGTTTTCCACAACAAGAAAATTTTCAAATCAGGAAGAATAAAATTTCAATTACAACCACAGATCATTTATTTGCATTATAATAGTGACAACTACCAAAAGAACATTATGTTTTACTTTTATTAGTTATGTATAAGTATTTCATACATCTGATTATAGAACACTGAGGTTTTTAAATAAAGAAACTTCACAGAATTAAAAGAGTGTATTTCTTCTTCATATTTCCCCTATAAGGCTACTTGCTTATTCAAATGATGGTTTTTTTTTGGAAGCCTTATTGAAGAATTATCTGTAAAGAGAGTCAGCCACAGAAGAAATTAATCTTACATCCTCATCAAGATATGGCATTCTCTCTCCTGCCCTCCTCTGCCAACTTAAGCTAACAGTGTAAGCGGTGGTTGATATTGAACTAGAGAGGTGTTGAGAGCAGCAAGGCAGGGCTGCAAGGCCGCAGGCAGAGAAGCAGCACGGGAAACTCCCTCAGTCTCCAAATAAAAGCAAGTCTATCTGTGTAATGCAAGGTCCTATAGCGGCTAGCATAGATTTACTTGGCTGTACTCTACAAAGGTGAATTAAAAGAAAGTGAGGAACTGATGGCATTTTTCCCTTTTTTATCCCTACCCTGTACACAGAACAATACTAAGCACAAAACAAAGGTTCAATTAATGGATATTAACTGGGGCATCTGTGACATTCTACATGGTTCTGGCTGGGGTCTAGATTGTTAATATTGACTTGGTATTGAACTTACTTAGACTAATGGGTAATTGAGGTGTTCTGATTAGCCTATAACTTGCTACTTACCTACCAGGGTGACTAGTAGAGTGACAGCTACTATGTTTGCCTAGGATTTTTCTAGTTTTAGCACTAAAACCCATTCATCCCAGGACCCCCCTCAGACCCAGGCAACACAGGACCATTGATTACTCTATTCTCCAGTGATCCAACGTTATAACTATGCAACTTTATTTGAATTTGACCTGGCTTCTCCAGCCAAGTATAGATACCCAAGGTCAACCAAAGCTGGATGGAAGCATCTGTAGGCGCAGCCTTCTGACCTGGAGCTGTGGGGCTTTGTCCTGCAGATGAACAAGACGGAACAAAGGGGCTGAACAAACTGCACAGAGCTGAGCATACAACTTCCAGCATGGTTATGATTCTCCCGGGAAAGCCTTGGGTCCCTGCTTACCCATCCATTCTTTTGAAAGAATGACTGCTTTTCAGGTTGAGTTATCACTTCTATTTTGCCCTACCGCTTACGCAAAGACAAACGAAAGAGGCTGAAGTGAACATCCTAAAAACGAGGCTTAATGCCAGGATTTGACATGCCAGAGAACATGCATGAGAACTTGCATCTCTGAAAAGGAACCTTAGCCTTAAGGCAGCAGAAATAAAGACTTATTTTTATTTTTATTTATTTTTGCCTACCGAGAGGAATGGCAATGTCATCCACATGCGAGACACATATCAGTCTGTGGATTTTTTCTTCCTTACCTCTCCTCATCGGATGAAAGAATGCTGCTGCTGATTTATGGATCGCCAGGGGTGCCAGGCATCATTTTAAATGTGCACAGCTGCTCTGCAGTAGTTTAACTTGGCAGATAGTATTAAACCATTGAATTGTGTCATTTATTTGTATATGCATACAATAGCCTCCTTGTGCAGGTTCTTCAAAAACCCTTGCAGGCGTGGTTTGGACTGGGCATTTAAGGAGTCTTATGGAATGATTTATTCCCTTGGAAGGTTTTCAAAGTTTCCAGAATGAAGCATGAGATATCATTTTATGCCATTGATAAGTTCCCAAGGGAATCACAGAGACAGACTAAAGTGGAGAGGTTGCAGAGTGAGAGGTCTCAAGCTTACATTTGGGAACTCCAATTTCAGTGGTCATCCAGGCAATGTAGGACATGTTACTGCTGACAACAGTCTCACTTTCATTATGACAGGTCACAGGGAAGCAGCTAAAAGAGGGGGCTGATCTAATACAAGGCACCGCAGCATAAATAACTTGAAAAGCTCTGTTGACAATAGAAAATCTGGCATTCATGGTAGTTAACAATGCTATCTTCAAATTCAAAGGGCCCTGAGATTTGTCACTGTTGTCCTTTGTAGTCAAGGATGACACTGTTGACACTGGGGTTATCCCTGTATGCAAGTGTGGCTGAAAATACCCGAGTGTGACAGATGATAAGGCCTTTCTGCAGAGTGTACATGGAGAACACTTTTTTTTTTTTTGGTTTGTGTCTGTTGGCCTCCCAAGCACATAGCTCGCCTTGTCACAGAGTCATCATGTCTCTATCTGCAGCAAATCAAGCTGCTCTGGTTACAGCCTTTTGACTGCAGCCTTCTGCAAATGTCTCCTTTGCTTGGACGTCTTTCCCTGGGCGTCTTGTGGTGACTATACCTCCTGCCCCATTTGCTTACCATCTCCCATGCCAAAGCTAGCCAGACGGGCTCGTGCCAGGCCTCCTTCCTAGGCTGCGGCTTATGAGAAAATCACTTTGAGGTGGGCTGTGTTCCTCATTAGCTTTTATTGGTGATTTTATTTTGCCACTTGAAAATTGAATGTGTTCAACTGGAAAGATCACAGAGGCTGAAATAACTTGTTTCCCCTTTCTCAGTGTTACCTGTCTTAGGCCGGAAAAAGTAGAGGAAATGCTTTTGGGGAAGCTATGCCTCTCCCCTAGGTAGACTAAGTGAGCACTTATGCAGTTTGTTGCCTCAAAAAATGGTTCCACAGCAGCCTATGCTCCAAATATTTTTTTAAGGGTACAGATTCCAAAAAGGTCATCTCTGAAGCCGAATGACGGGTGTCCACAAGCCACTGAAAAGATCTGAAACGTTACTCCTTGCTGACTGCTCATGTGACTTGGCCTTGGGCAACGGTGTGATTAGATGGGGTCGCCGTACATCACAGGTGATCTCACGCAAGCAAGTTGACTGCTCATTCCTTTACCTCTTTGGCAAATAAAAATCTTACATGTGGGTTCAGGATAGGGGTGAGGAATGAGAGAGAAAGGTTTTCTTTATGGCATTTGAGCCTTAAAATCTCCTCTAGGAGGAATTTCAAATTGTCTTAGGGGAAAAAAAAAAAACCCAAAACTCAAAAAACTTAGTTATTTAGCCTCATAGTGAATTGTCTTATCAGATCTTCTTTGAGAAGAATCTTACTTGAGAGTAGCTTTATGCATAAGAAATTTGTCATGAAGATGGTTGTTAAGAGTTATGAAAGCTGAGACCCAGCCTGGGTCATTGGGCTTCCCCAGAAGGGAAAGACTTGACCCAGAGCCCACATGAGCAGCAAAGGGATACGGGGTGTCCAGGAAAAAACATCTCATCAGGACAGAGAAAGGGCCTGAAATTCAGAGTGGGGGAGGAACTGAAATCATACTTTGCCTACTTCGCAAGTTGACCTGTCTTTGGTTTGAGGTCATCCAATATAGTGCCATCTTTTTTTTTGAAGTCGTTTCTCCAAGAAAAGTCTCTGACAGCTTTAATCTCAGTCTTTTATGGACACCAGAAATGAGCACAGACTCCCCAGTACCCCAGTGCCCGCAGTCACAGTCTCTGATCTTCCAGTTATCCTATTTTTTTCAGAGTAACTAAGAGAATGGGATTGAGAATAAGCAAGCATCTAGTACAAAGAAAGTTTTATTATTCCCTTAATAGATGAAGAAACTGAAGTTCAGTTACTGGACCAGAACCATATAAGAACTAAGCCACAGAACTGAAAGTTAAGCTGAGAACTGTTTACCAGAGGTGAGCAGGTACAGAAGTGAGCTCAGTTTCCAGAGCTCCCCAAATTTTACTTTTCCAACTCTGTCTTATAACTGTAGGGTTCTTCACTAAAATTTTGACCAAGAATTTCATTAAGAAGACAGCAAGTTCAGGGCTCCTGGGTGGCTCATGGGTTGGTCATGGTCTCAAGGTCCTGGGATTGAGTCCCACATTGGGCTCCTTGCTCAGCGGGGAATCTGCTTCTCCCTCTACCTCTGTCCTTTCCCACTGCTTATGCTCTCTCTCTTGCTCTGCTCCCTCTCTTCAAATAAATAAATAAAATCTTTAAAAAAAAAAAAGACAACAAGTTCTCATGATGTTTGAGAAACCACTAACTGAAGAATGAACTTCAACTATATACCCGATGGCCTATTAAAATAGTAAATAAATAGTAGCATTGCTATGATGGTGAACATTTAAAATGCCACCATCTGTCCCTTGGTCACTTTGAAAATACCGTGCAAAACCTGCTGTTCTAAGATCAATATCTAAGTTATTTTATTAACAACCTTACTTGGTTTGGTGAGTTAAAGTAATGTCCTTCACCTCCACTATGCATTTTGGACAAGAGGTCAGAAGGAAATATAATTTGAGCCTTCAACAACACGGGTTTGAATTGTGCAGGTCTGCTTACATGAAAATTTTTTTTCCAATAAATATGTTGGAAAAATTTTTTGGAGATCTGTGACAATTTGGAAAAACAGACAAATTACATAGCCTATGAATACCAAAATAATTAAGAAAAAAGTGATACATGAATGAATAAAATATATGTAGATGCCAGTTTGTTTTATCATTTAACTACCATAAAATGTTTACAAATCGATTACAAAAGTTAAAATGTATCAGAATGTATGCCCACAAACATAGACCTTACCTGGTGCCATTTTCAGTCTAGAGAAATAAAGATGCAGTATCAAATCATTACTGCATAAAATTAACTGCTGTGCATATCGCATGTACTATCACAATAATTTTGTAGCCACCCACTATTGCCATTGTGGTGAGCTCAAGAGTTGCAAGTATCTACTTAAAACACTGTGAGATGCTAATCATCTTCATGTGAGCGGTGCCTTTCTCCAGTAAATTGCATATTGCAGTAAAAAGTGATCCCATGAGATTTTTGAGTGTTTTCCATCGTGTTTAGTGCAATACTGTAAACCTGGACTAACACCATGAGACTCTTACAAAGTCCCACTAGCGATGCTGGAAGCACTCCCAAGAAACAGAGAAAAGTCATGACACCACAAGAAAAAGTTGAATTGCTCTCTATGTATCATAGACTGAGGTCTGCAGCTTTGGGCACCTGCCGTTGAAAGATAAATGAATCTAGTGTTAAGAACCATGATAAAAAACGAAAAGGAAATTCATGAAGCCATCACCGCAGCTATGCCAGCAGGTGCAGAAACTCTTGCACTTTTTTGCAAAGTACCTTTTTATCTCCTATAAACAACATGGCTTTTATGTGGGTACAGCATTGCCGTAAATAAGGTGTACTGCTAGACTGGAATAGGATTTAAGTCAAGTCATGATATGACAACTTAAAGCCAAGGGAAGGTGAAGGTTCTAAACCTGAAGAATTTAATGCCAGCAAAGCGTGGTTTGATAATTGTAGAAAGAAGCTTGGCTTGGGACACCTGGTTGACTCAGTAGATTGAGCCTCTTCCTTCAGCTCAGGTCATGGTCTCAGGGTCCTGGGATCAAGCCCTGCATCAGGATCTCTGCTCAGCAGAGAGCCTGCTTCCCCCTCTGTCTCTGTCTGCCTCTCTGCTTACTTGTGATCTCTGTCTGTCAAATAAATAAATAAAATCTTAAAAAAAAAAAAGAAAGAAAGAAAGAGAGGAAGGAAGAAAGGAAGGAAGGAAGGAAGGAAGGAGCTTGGCTTAAAAATGGTCAAGATAACCAAAGAAGCTGCTTCTGCTGACCAAGAGGTAGCAGACGAGTTCCCAGACGCTATTAAAATCACTGAGGAGAAAGGATGTCTGCCTGAAGATGTTAACACAAACTGTCCTATTCCAGGAAAAAAAAAATGTCTCTTAGGACATTAATTAATTAGGAAGAGAAGTGAGCACCAGGATTTAAGGCAGGAAGAGATAGGTTAATTCTGTTTTATGCCAATGTTGGGTTTATAATGAGGACTGCCCTTATCTATAAAGCAGCTATCCCCAGAGTCTTGGAGAGAAAGACTTCTGGTTGGTCATCAAGAAAGCCTAGACAATTTTAGCCATTCTGACTGGTGTGAGGTGATATCTCTTTGTGGTTTTGATTTGTATTTCCCTGATGCTGAGTGATATGGACACTTTTTCAATGACAGATGCTGGCGAGGATGCAGAGAAAGGGGAACCCTCCTACACTGTTGGTGGGAATGTAAGCTGGTGCAACCACTCTGGAAAACAGTATGGAGGTTCCTCAAAATGTTGAAAATAGAACTACCCTATAACTCAGCAATCGCACTACTGGGTATTTACCCTAAAGATACAAACGTAGTGATCCGAAGGGGCGCGTGCACCCGAATGTTTATAGCATCAATGTCTACAATAGCCAAACTATGGAAAGAACCTAGATGTCCATCAGCAGATGAATGGATAAAGAAGATGTGGTATATATACACAATGGAATACTATGCAGCCATCAAAAGAAATGAAATCTTGCCATTTGCGACAACGTGGATGGAACTAGAAGGTATCATGCTTAGCGAAATAAGTCAATTGGAGAAAGACAACTATCATATGATCTCCCTGATGTGAGGAAGTAGAGATGCAACATGGGGGTTAAGGGGTAGGAGAAGAATGAATGAAACAAGATGGGATTGGGAGAGAGACAAACCATAAGTGACTCTTTTTTTATATATATTTTATTTATTTATTTATTTATTTGACAGACAGAGATCACAAGTAGGCAGAGAAGCAGGAAGAGAGAGAGGAGGAAGCAGGCTCCCCGCTGAGCAGAGAGCCCAATATGGGACTAAATCCCAGGACCCTGGGATCATGACCTGAGGTGAAGGCAGAGGCTTTTAACCCAGTAAGCCCCCCATGTACCCCCATAAGTGACTCTTAATCTGATAAAACAAACTGAGGGTTGCTGGGGGGAGGGACTTGGGAGTAGGGGGCGGTGGGGTTATGGACACTGAGGAGGGTATGTGCTGTGGTGAATGCTGTGAAGTGTGTAAACCTGGCGACTCACAGACCTGTGCCCCTGGGGATAAAAATATATTATATGTTTATAAAAAATTAAAAAAAAGAAATTTAAAAACAAAAAGAAAGAAAGAGAGCCTAGAGAACAGGAACCTTTTTTCTGGATTGGTTCTATCAACACTTTGTCACTAAAGTTAGGATGTACCTTGTGAGTAATGGACTGCCTTTTAAAGGTCATTTGGTACTGGAAATGCTCCTGACCACTCAGAGCCCCTTGAAATCAACATGAAAGGTACTGAAGTGGTCTCCTTATCCCCAAGCCCAATGTCTCTAATCCAGCCTCTAGAACAGGGAATTATAAGGGCCTTTAAGGTTCATTATGCACGACATTCTGTGTGAAGTATTGCCAACACAGAGGAAGAGAACCCTGACAGAGAGACCATCATCGAAGTCTGGGAGGACTTCTCCATTGAACATGCCATCATTGTTTCAGGAAAAGCCATGAAAGCCTTCAAGCTTGAAACAATAAATTCCTGCCAAAGGAAAATGTGTCTACATGTTGTGCATGATTTCACAGGATTTATGACCTGTGTCTGTCCAAAAAATCATGAAAAAGATTGTGGATATGTCAGAAAAGGCGAGGCATAAAGGAATTTAAGATGTGGATCCTGGAGAAATCCAAGAGCTAATAGACGCCAGGCTGGAGTAGCGACCAGAAGACGACCTGACGGAGATGAGTGTTTCTGAACCAATGCTGGACGAGGGGGAAGAGATCAGAGACGCAGCAGAGCCAGAAAACAAAGTGACTTAGACAATCCGTCCAAAGGGTTCCAATTATTCAACACTGCTTCTGACGTCTTTTACAATATGAACCTTTCTATGATATGGGCACTGAAACTAACACAGATCGTAGAGGAAGGATTGGTACCATGTACAAATAATTTTGGAGGGAAGAAAAAGTGGAAAGGCGAGATAGACGTTGTGATGTATTTTGGTAAAGTTATCCTGACTGTACCTGCCTCTCCTGCCTCCCCTTCCACCTCGTCCACATTTTCTGCTTCTGCCATCCCTGGGGTGGCAAGACCAGTCCCTCCCCCTCCTCCCCCTCCTCGTCCTCCTCGTCCTCCTCATCCTCCTCAGCCTGCTCAGCGTGAAGACAATGAAGGTGAATACCTTTATGATGATCTCTTCCCACTTAATGACGAGTAAATAATCATCCTGCTGTACAGTTAACTGTACAATCATCCACCTGTGGTGCAGGTGGATGCGGGAATTTGTGTGAAAATCTAGTAACTATTTGGCAAGAACTGCATGAGACATTTTTCCTCACCAACGTCACCTAAGTTTTCATCATGCGGAACATTGTATGCAAGACTTGTACGGAAGTGGAGAGCCTCTCCTTTCATAACCACCAGGTGGGTGATAGTTAATATAAAATTAGAAATGTGTTAGTTTTCTTAGTTTTTTAGCTGTTCTTTCAAAGAATTACATAAGCGTCCGGTACGCTCCTCTTTCTCATAAATAGAGAAACTGCATATCAGCCTATCATCACAGGTAAGTGTTTTTTTTCCCCAAAAAATGTAACAAAGTTCCCCAAACTATATGACAAATATGACTATAATGCTGTGTGCCATAAAAAATTTTATAATGATTCATTCACTAGCATATAAGGGAGGTTACGGAGAATTAATCATATCGATTACACTAGGCTATCATAAAGCAATTATGTTGCTGTTCCTTCATTATCAGTGCATGAGTTGTTATACCTGTAAATAAATATGCATTTGTTTTTCACATTTTCTTTTCATTTTTGATGTCTGTGTTCGTAATGTGTATAACATCTACAGTGTTTTGTATCATAGAGACATTTTCATGTAGGTCCTGATTGATTCACCTTATAAACAAATAATGTAAACTTAAAATATCAATAAATGCAGTACAGTACTGTAAATGTATTTCTTCTTCCTGATTTTCTTTTCTTTTTTTTAAAGATTTTTAAAATTTATTCATTTGATAGACAGAGATCACAAGTAAGCAGAGAGGCAGGCAGAGAGAGAGGAAGGGAAGCAGACTCCCTGCTGAGCAGAGAGCCCAATGCAGGGCTTGATCCCAGGACCCTGAGATCATGACCTGAGCCGAAGGCAGAGGCTTAACCCACTGAGCCACCCAGGCGCCCTCATTTATTAAAGTCAGAACGAGTAAAGGAGAAAGCTGGAACTAGAGCTTAGAACTCTATCTAGCATCCTCAGTATTGCTCCACTGCGCTCCCTTCTCCACTTCACACAGTGTCGATGAAGGATCAAACACTCCATAAAGCAGACTGATGAGCAACATGGTCATTGGAAGCTGAGGTCTCCGACTGTGAAGAGGATAGGGCGAGACCAACTCTTGCTTTGGCATAGCTTGAGTTTGGCCCTAAGGACTTAAATCATGGCGACCATCAGACTGGGGTACAGAAGGAAGGATCCTGGGGATGGAAGCTAGACCCAGCCCGACTCTGGGCAGCGCTGGTGGCACTCAGGGTTATGAAGCATTTTCAAAGTAACTCTGACATATTTTTTAAAGTGATGAAATCTCCTCTTTCCTTCTGCTTAGATCTCATTGGCAAGAACCCAGTGTTAGGGTCACCTCTGGCTTGAAGGCAGGCTGAGAAATGTGGTCTTTTAGTTAGCCATAATATTTCTCAGCTGAAAAAAATTGGATTATTTTTTACAAGGGAAGGAGGGTTGAGTGATATTTGGAGGCAATTAAGAGTCTCTGCTACAGCTGGATTCTTGAACTTATTCCCCTCATCATCTTCTCTACGCATCACGCTCTCCTTCCCCACCCTCTTTTGCACACATGCATTTAAGACCCTACTGCTAGAAAACCAGGGGCCTTACAGAGCAGAAACGATGAGTATTGTTGAATCTGAGTCAAACTAGGGATTTTGGTGCTATGGTTATTTTACCTTATTATCAATATCGTTTATGTCTTCATCAATAAAACTTACTGGATACTTAGAATGTATAGGGGAGGGGTGCCTGGGTGGCTCAGTGGGTTAAGCCTCTGCCTTTGGCTTGGTCATGATCTCAGGGTCCTGGGATCAAGCCCCACATCGGGCTCTCTGCTCAGTGGGGAGCCTGCTTCCCCCTCCCCCTCTGCCTGCCTCTCTGCCTACTTGTGATCTCTCTCTCTCTCTCTCTCTCTCTCTCTCTGTGTGTGTGTGTCAAATAAATAAAATCTTTAAAAAAAAAAAAGAATGTGTAGGGGAAAATGCCAGGGGCATTAGGAAATATAATATAGGTTTACACTTTCTAATCTTGATTTTCTCTTTTAGGGGAGATAAAGTCTCCATAGACAGAGTTTCCACAGAAAGATGCTGTGTCAAGAACTGTGAAGGATCCGAGATTTTCCTCTACTTGTAAGCTAAAAAGTCACACTCCCATGGTGTCATGGATGCTGGCATAAGACTCCCGGGTCAGAGATAAAGGGCTTTATTATAGCAATAATCAGAGCGTCAACCTTTACTTATGCAAGTACCCCAGGCCCCAGTTTCCATAGGATGACACAAATGGCCGCATAGCAAATGAACATGCTGTGGGTTTTGTTACAGGAGAAGAACCCTGAGCTTAAGGAATCAGAGTCTTTTATAATGGGCAGGAAGCCTGCCTGCTCTTTTCTCCAGAGGGAAGCACTGCCTCTGTATTTCAAAATTATTAGCTATATAAACATCCTATAAATACCCTTCCAGAACAAAGGTGGTGAGTGTGCTTGCAAGATGTTCGGAAACATGAGAGACCCATGGAGAATCGTCTCTCCCCAGATATAAGGCAAGGCATGCCAAGTGTCACCCAACTATCAGAAACACTACACAGTACCGGTGTGCCCCTCATGAATGAGAAGCAAGCACCAGGGCCTATGAAATCTGGGACAGCAGCTAGACTTTGAAAGGAAGGGAGAACCTGGACCAAGAGAAGAGAGAGAACTTCTACTTATGCATTCAGGCATGGAAACAGGAATGTGACGACGTGTTGGCACACCCACAAAAGACCAGCTTGGTTGATGGGAAAGTTCATTTAGGAAACCTGTGGGAGGTTGGAACTGGTCTCTGGAGGGCCTGAAATGCTCAAGAAACTTTTCCACAGTAATGAAGAGGGACAGTAATGCTGCTCACTGGATACATGACCTGGGATGGGCCAGAGTGGAGGCAATTAGAGATCAAGGCAAAGAGTCTATTAGGAAATTAGTGCAATGGCCTAGGCCTGAAATACTGAATACTTGAAGGTTTGCCACCTGGCAGGGGAACACACCCGTATATTTATTCAATTTCATTTCCTTTACTGTAGAGCATCAAAGCAAATTTTCTAGGTTGCTTTGTATGTGTAAAGATTGATTTATAACTTCATTCACATCTCGATTATCTTAAGGGGCACTTTCACAGACTTTCTCATTCAAGAGGGTATCATCTGAGTGTGCTTGGTGCCGGATTCTCTCATGCATTTTGGGATCAGGCCATTCCCTGGGGTTAGGGGTCAGGTCTACAGGAGTTTGGGGGATCCTTCCTGGCCAGCATCAGGGAGGGAGGGCTTTGGTGTGGGGACAGATGGATAGAAATGACATCTGTTGTATAGGGGTGACCAGTTACAATACCAGCCCTGTCCTCCCAAATTGGAGAGCACTAAACAAGCATATGTCTTAAACAGCAGGGCCCCCGTAGTGAAATAAATGCTAAACACCCAAATCTTTAACCCTCGGCTTGGAGAGTGCAATTCTATGTGTCCTGTACTGGTTTCTTATTATTCTTATGTAATAGTCTTGGCTCCTTGAACACGTTGCAAGTGACATGAGCAGGTCTCACACCTGCCTCTCCAGAGATGAATGAAGTGCCACCTTAAATGTTCCCTGGGCTCACATCATCCTCTGCGGCCTCCCACAATCCCAGGTCCTAGCAGCTCCATAGTGAGGCTGCCAGAACATCAGTGAAGGCTTTGGCAGACCACCCTGTAAGCCAACTTCTAAATAATGTTAACAGAACCCTGGCTGACAGGAGTCAAACTTTATATATTAAGAGCGTATTAAAAACACAGCATTTCCAATAATTTATTATGCACATGCTTATAAACACATTACACTTGTCACAGAACATATACTTGTTGTAGACCTTCCAGAGGGGAATGAATAACACTTACCTAATGAGAAGGCAGATGTCAAGTGCACCAAGGTTCCATAATTGAAGCAATATCATGATTGACAATCTTTGCATAGGAAATCCCCTGACCATTGGCCATCTGGGGTGTGCAGGCCACTGTTTGGGAACCACTGAACTCAGCAAAGGAGCAGTGATCCCTATGGCCTTACTCAGACCCATCATTAAATTGTTCCCTGAAAGTGAGACTGGAAGTTTTCACAACTAGTGACCAATGTGAGACTTCAAAATGAACTGGAGTGCATGTTGAGGGCTCTTGTCAAGAAAAGCAGTCTGTCAGGGCGCCTGGGTGGCTCAGGGGTTAAAGCCTCTGCCTTGGGCTCAGGGCATGATCCCAGGATCCTGGGATCAAGTCCCGCATCAGGCTCTGCTCAGCAGGGAGCCTGCTTTCCCTCCCCCTTCTCCGCCCCCACCCCTCCTCTGCCTGCTGCTCTGCCTACTTGTGATCTCTGACTGTCAAATAAATAAATACAATTTAAAAAAAAAAAAGAAAGAAAGAAAAGCAGTTTATCATAAGTGAAAAAAGCCATCAAAGTGCCAAATTTTTGACAGAAAATTACTAAACCCAAAGCATTGTGTCTGACTGTGGATACCACACTTGGGGAGGAATATAAGCCAAAAAATGTGATAAATCACAGGAGATACATTCAACCAGGCTGGTGAAGGGACACGAAACCATGCCACATTTGGAATAAACAAAGAAAGAGGATCCATGTGGATAGGAGAAGACTTAAGAGGACACGCTAACACAGATACTCAAATATTCCTCAAATACTCTGAGGGTTGTCAAGAAGAAGGTTCTCCCAGGGGCACGAGAGGTAGACACCAGTGATTAAGAGGAAAGGCCATGAAAACAGATTTGAGCTTAAAAAAATGGGAGATAAAAGGGGTATACTTTCTGATAGATACCTTCAAAAATGGACTGGATAATTTGGGAGATACGAAGTCCTCTACCATTTGAGACATTAACTGATTGAGCTATGTAGATGTCCTGGCCATGTTAAAGTAATAAAATAGAAAAATCGGGCTGCTTGGGTGGCTCAGTCATTAAAGGTCTACCCTCTGCTCAGGTCATGATCTCAGGGTCCTGGGATCGAGCCCCACATCGGGCTCTCTGCTCAGCGGGGTGACTGCTTCCCCCTCTCTGTCTCCCTGCCTCTCTGCCTACTATTGATCTCTTTCTGTCAAATAAATAAATAGAATCTTTATTTAAAAAAAGAGTTTTCTCATAGTTCAAAAGACTCAGGGGAGTGAGCCAATTCCTTATGTTTCTTTGTGGTTATAGGAAGAAATATATATATTACTTTTGGGTTGAGTTTGTCTCTGGTTTTCACGGAGAGACAAAATATTGTGTAACCATCCTTATGCATTAAAAACGTAACGAGGATACCTGGGTGGCTCAGTCATTAAGCATCTGCCTTTGGCTCAGGTCATGATCCTGGAATCCTGGGATGGAGTCTTGCATTAGACTCCCTTCTCAGTGGGGAGTCTGCTTCTCCCGCGCTCTCTCTCTCTCTCTCTCTGTCTCTCTCTCACACACACACACACCTCTCTCTGGAAAAGAAATAAATAAAATCTTTAAAAAAAAAAAGGCATAATGATCCTTGGGTCCTGACCTATACACAGTCTCCCCCTCTCTTCCCAGTTGAGGTGTCTGTCCTTCCAGTGGGGGCCAGCAAGCCTTGATATCTGTTACTCAATATTCTTTCAGTACTCCACCTTTAACCCAGGATTTATCTATGAGACCTTGCCATTCGCAGTATCATAGGCATATATGCATGCTCAAAAAATAATCCTCCTCTTGTAGTAGTTAAGGAGTGTTTGATTCACAGGTTCTGCTCATCCTGTTTTGCATCCACAGAGGAATGGCCGAACAAAATGTATGCACACACATTGGGACATTATTCAGTCTTAAAAAGGAGCAGAATTCAGATACATGCTACAACACAGGCAAACCCTGAAAACATGCTGAATGAAATATGCCAGAGGCAAAAGACAAATACTGTACAATACCATTTAGACGACGTACCGAAATATTGGAATTCGTAGAGACAGAAAGTTACCGGGGGCTGGAGAGAGAAGAGAATAGGCAGTTCTTGTTTAATGGGTAAAGAGCTTCAGTTTGGGAAGGAGAAAACATCCTGGAGAGGGATGGTGGTGGTGGTTGCACAGCAATGGGGACGTTCTTCATATCACTGAACTGCACACTCAACGACATGGAAACAGTGAAGATTATGCAATGTATGTTTTGCATAGTTTATATACATGGGGAGTGTGTGTATGTGTGTGTGTGTGTATACACAATGTACACAATGTCCTGACTTACTTTTTTGTGTGTGGGACAAATGGTCTGTCTTCCCATGTGGGAGTGGGAAAGGAGTGTCTTTCCCCAGGTCCCCCACCCCCCTCCCCAGGCCCGCAGACCCCTTTTGAACAGGGAGGAACGTTAGCAATAGGGGAAGCTTGTCACTAGCTTAGAGCCAGGCCCATTTCCCCTTTGTTTAAACCACATTTAAGGATGGAATGGCCAATCTGAAGTTAAGGAAGAAAAACAAAAAAACACCAAAAAACACAAAAAAACCAGGGTGGGAGAGACAGGCTAAAAAAAGAAGAGGAAGGAAAAGGAGAAGCATCTTTTGACACTTACATTGCGGTTGAATGGAACAAGTTTCTTTTTCCTTTGGTACTTACACTTGCGGTCGAATGGAACAAGTTTCTTTTTCCTTTGGTACATAAACTTGTCCTAAGCAATGTACTCAAAGGGAAAAAAATTCCCAAGCAGCAGTGCTGGGTTTGGAGTCATTTGTCAAGTTAATCATGATATATTTTCTTGCTTTGAATAGCGTCAGCAGGAATCTATTCCATTCCATCCTCGTACAGGAATCCAAGTGAGCTATTCCCAACAATTGTTCAGTCTACAGAGAGTGAAAACCTCATGAGTGTTGACCAGATTTTTTCCACGATCTTCCAGGTGGGGAGACACAGTCAAATGGGAAAATGAGGACTAAAACCTTACAGAGAGTTTTGGAACCAACACAGTGTTGGGGTTAGAAGAGATGAAGATTCCAATCAGAAGGCAGTGCTGGGTTTGGTACAAGATAGTCACTTAGGAAGAATGGAAAAACTAGTAATTCAGGGCAGAGGGAGTCCACAAATTTAGAGTCCAATTGCTTAATTCAGTCTCTTTTTCAAGTACTTGAAACTGGTGGATGGTCTAATATTGACGTTTTAGCATTCAGCCATTTAGCATTCGTTATTTGACGAAACAATGGAGTTAATATGCCAACTGCAAAAAATGTAGTTGATTATTCAGCTGAAATTAATTTGAAGACTCCAACTGATTTAAAATGTAAAACTCTATAATTCTGAGATGTTATGTTCATTTACTTCACTTGAAGAAAAATATGCCAATATTCCATTTGACTCAGAAAACTTGATACAGCCACCTTACCCGAGAATATCCATAGGAATAAAAAATAAGCTTGGCTGGAAGCTAGTTTCCCTAGTTTCTGAATGTTCAGCTATGAGTTCTTCTCTCCCTCCTCCAAATTTAGGCCTAACATTACTACAACAGGGGATGTGGTATCTAGATATGAAAAGTAGGAAGCTGGGGATTCTCCAAATCATTTGGGTTAAAAAAGCATTTCTCATGGAATATACGATGAATTAAAGCAATATTTTGAAAGAAAATGTATTTTGGGGGGCACCTGGGTGGCTCGGTCAGTTAACCTTTTGCCTTTGGCTCAGGTCATGATCCCAGGACTGTGGGATCATGCCCCACATCTTTGCCCTGCTCTGCAGGAAGCCTGTTTCTCCCCCTCCCAGCTGCTTGTTCTCTCTCTCTCTCAAATAAATAGATAAAATCTTTAAAAAAAAAAAAAAGAAAGAAAGAAAATGTATTTTTCTTAAGTACAATTTACCAAGTTAATTTCCTCTGTTCTCCCTTATTTGAATGTTAGTAAATACTGATGAAAGCTATTTTCCTATGGTACTAAAAAAATTTTTTTTAAATCTAGGTTTTGGGGGCACCTGGGTGGCTCAATTGTTAAGCGTCTGCCTTCAGCTCAGGTCATGATCCCAGGGTCCCAGGATCGAGTCCTGCACAGGCTCCTTGCTCAGCGGGGAACGTGCTTCTCCCTCTGCCCGCCGCTCGCCCTGCTTGTGCTCTCTTTCTGACAAACAAATAAAATCTTAAAAAATAAATAAATAAATAAAAACCTAGGGGGTTTTTTTGGCATTGGTCTAGAATCTAGACATCTTCTATATTATGTAAACAGAATCACGAGAATTTAACCTAAGTGACTACTCCACGCTCTAGATTAAAGTGAATGAACCCACCCAAGAAATAAGCAAGCAAATGAGCAGAGCAGTCAACTCTTGACATATTGTTGCCATTTGAGTTCATGTGAATGTGGGGAGAGTGGAAAAGAGTGCATTTGTTGACAAAAATTGCTGGTCACCCAAGGCCAGATTTTTTTGCTTTGGATTGTTTTGGGAGAACTTTGCCAACAATTTGGGAAAGATGATAAGTTGGACATTTGTCTGTGACTCGTATAGCATCCCAGCTGGGGCTGACTATCAACATAAAAACACTCATGCTAAAAATGGTCCTCTGAGGTTTAGTATCTCCAGGATAACTTAATCTGCTTCCAATTCCAGTTCACCTGAATCCTGACAGCTACATGTGTTCTTATATTCCACGGATATTGAGTCGTACTGGGTCAGCCAAACCAGCAAGCTTTGGGAGTTGGAGGAGGAAAACATTTTGAAAGAGTCTTAACAGAACATGCTTTTTAATTATAAAAGGGTGGGAAGTGAGGAGATTTTTCCCCAAAGTAATTGAACTCAAATGGAAACAAGGCTTTGCAAGAATGGAATTATTGAAAAATATCAGATACAGTGATATCTAGGTATTAAGTCAAACAATGGCTTCTTACATACTTTAGTTCACCTAGGTCCACAAAAACCACCCATTTATCCATCCACTGGTGAAAACTTTTACTGTCTGTTTACTGTGTTTGCCAGGGCCGTGGCTGAGTCTTAGACAACACGTGATGTGTTGAGGGAAATGAGCAAAAAGCGCCCCCTGGTTCTGCAAGGAGCACCATTTTTAGGGATGACTGACTTATGGCATCTAGTCTCTCTACCTCAGACATTTTCTCCCAATGCAGAAGGAGGAGATGGCAATTCAGACGGTCTTTTGAGGCATTTCATTAATTACCTTTTGTAATTGACCAGCATCAGGATGCAGAGGCAAATCCATTAATGACACAAAGAATGGCTTGTAAGTGAACTCATCCACGTTTTGAAACCCAGTGAGAAAAAGAAACGTTTTGTCTTTACAGACACAGGGCACAATGACATCACAGTTCAAGAACCCATTCCAACAAAGACCATCCGTTCAGGACATGAGCCTGATTCACTTTTGTATTTTCAGTACTGTTTTGTTCGAGAAGGGGCTCAAAAAATCTTGTTCTATCTAAAGTGAAGTAGAAGCCTTCTGCCTGACAGCATGCATAGTAGAGACCCAAAAGTGTCCCCTGTGCAGTGATCCATGTAACTTAATTTTGCCACCGTGTATAAACAAAGACTGCCCTGAGGTATTTTCATTTCATTTATTTTGGAAGTCACTCAAGGCAGAGTTCAGAATTAAGAAATTGGATATTATCTTGGATACTGGTGATGGGCCATGAAAAATAAATTAGGTCCTTTAAATAGTAAGTATAACAAAACTCAGGAATTAGCCAGGAAAAAAAAAATGAGAAAGCAAATTTTTAAATAAAATTTTTTCTATAACCAATTGAATCTTTTTAGAATTCAGACAATATAATGGACTCAAACTTTGCCATAAAAATAAAATTGCCAAAATAATGATATGAAATAATGTAGAACACTTCATTTTTATGAATTTGTTTTTCAAAAGAAAACAGAGACTCTGCCAATTTATCCCTCAGTAACCTTCCAACTGTGTAAAGCATTAAAATAATATATGCTATTTAAAAAATTTTAGGGGTCCATTAAATTGGCAAGATCTCAGATTTCATGTATTGAGGGTTTTGCTTTGGTGGGAAGCAAATGCTATAAACTCCCTATTGGAATGAGATATTTTTGGATGTGAGTAGCAGTTTTCTTCTCGCTGGAGGGGAAAATGCTGTATAAATAAGAGTGAATAGTCCATTTTCAACTGCCGAATTCTTCCAGCATCAGACAACAATGAAAGAACCTGCAGGAAGGAAGAAGAAACCATCCACCCATCATGGATTCTTTCAGAGGATTTAGATATGCCAAGGGGAAGAACTGTTCTCCAGTGACTTCTAAGTTGATGGCTGCCTCCAGGGAGCCTTGTTACTGCTGGCTTTAGAGCCTACATGAGGCCACTGATTCTACTGGTGGCGCAGCGCATCTCATAGTGCTGTTCCGTAACTACCCAGGCTCTGTGCATGCGCACACATCTCTCCAGCCAAGGAATGAGTAATAGCCTTTCTGGGGTCTTACCTTCTGTTGGGAGGCTGAGCATCTGACCCAGCCAGATGCGGAACTCAGAGTCAGGAACAAGGATATAATTTGTATCAGTGATCTACCCCTTCCATATCCCTTTCTCGCCCCCCCCTTCTCTCTCTCTCTCTCTCTCTCTGTTTTTCACTTATCATTGGTAAGCCCCACAATAGATGTCTACCGGGTGGTATAAACTATTATAGAAACAGAAGGTAGTAAGACTTTTCATTGGTGTGGAAACCTATATTGGGCATCTCATAAGCATTCACCAAGAAAGTCATAAAGGATAGAGGCAAGATGAACATGGCATAATCCCTCCCTCTTGGTGTTTACAGTCTAAATGACTGACATCAGCTCCCACTGACTTGGTGTTTCCCTTATACTGATTTGTCCCATAGTCTCTGGTTACTCAGAAGTGGTCACAAAGACAATGGGGGGGGGGGCGTTCACCCTTCCACTGAAGCAAACTGGAATCCTTGACGTTTTCTGATTTAAAGGCACTTCATATGAACATTTGCTACTTAGATGAGCTTTTGTTTCATATACTATTAAAGAAGCCATATGACTTTTTTCCTTATTTCATTTTATTTTTTTCCTCTTTATTTCTTTTTAATACAGTTCAATGAAGTTATCTGCATTCAATGTCTTGATTTGTTCTTTTAAGCATTGTGAGAACTCTCAGTAACAGTCATCCTAACTAAAAGCAGTTGAATATAAGTTTTATTTAATAGTTTTTAAAAGTTAGATATGTTCATAGTTTAGCACCCAAAGGTGAATAAAATGAAGAAATCTTATGAAATAATAGTGGGCTCTAGGAAATAAGACATTAAAAAAAAAATAACCTTTGTGAGCAATAGTCTTTAAATACATTTTCCCCAAAGGTCAAAGAGTAAGAATTAAGAAGAAATAAGGAAAGTCTTATCATTTTTAAACTTTGAAGGTTAAGTATTTATGAAGAAATAAAAACTGAAGTTATTTATTTTTTGAACATTAGAAGAAGCATAGTGGGGCACCTGGGTGGCTCAGTGGGTTAAAGCCTCTGCCTTCAGCTCAGGTAATGATCTCGGGGTCCTGGGATCGAACCTTGCATCGGGCTCTCCCCTCGGTGGGGAGCCTGCTTCCCCCTCTCTCTCTGCCTGCCTCTCTGCCTACTTGTGATCTCTGTCTGTGTCAAATAAATAAATAAATAAATAATATTTTTTTAAAAAAAGAAGCATAGCAACTGGGTTATGTGATGAAATAATATTGGCTATGCACAAAGATTTTTTAAAGTCCATTAACCCTAGATACTGAGCTTAGAAATGCAGTACAGAGTTAGAAAAATGAAATCTCTTGGTAGATTGATGAGAATAAATGTCAAGTCTATTTGAAGGCAAAGAATTGAAGTCACCCTGTATAATGGCAAACACAAAGTAGGTTCCTGATAAATACTGAGTGCATTTGAGAGAAAACAGTGCATTTTTGGCTTGGAGGGTTAAGAAAGTCTTCTAGACTCTTTGTAGGTTCTTCATTGTGGTTAGCTTCCACAGGGCTTCACACATGAACTGCACTCTGGGTGAGAATCCCCCCATCCCTGGGGCAGCTCAGTATAGAAATTGGAATAGTCCAATAGTCCTCTTCTCAGGGGTCTACCAACACTTTGCCCAAAACACACACACACACACATGCATGCGCGCACACACATACACACACACTCTCTCTCTCTCTCTCTCTTTTAAACTCAAATGCATATTTAATTCAATTTAAAAAAATTAAAATTTTGAAACAACCATTTCCAAGTAAAAATCAAACCAACAATCTGGGCCAACCAGTTTTTGGAGTGGATTGCCTCATCAAAATCATGAAATGGTTACTCTGGTAGCCTTTTGTAGCCCCCAATCATGAAAGAGCACTAACTACTGAAGAAGGGGGGCAGGATGGGCAATGAGTTCTGAGAGTAAGCATCACACTGACCTCTTACCACCTCTGCTTCTTCCTTTTCTTACCCTGTTGCTCCCTTGATTGTGGCACAAAGCTTTCCACTGTCATTTTTACCATGGAAGCCTTTATTTCTTATGGGATAAACTTTCTTTTAAAAAAAGAAAACAAAGAAAAATAAAATTCAATGTTTAACATATGGCCATGGAGTAACTAATAATATGCAAGATGTGTTCGCATATTTTACCTTCATCGCATACTATTTCCTTCACTGGTTGCATCTCCGGTACATTAACTTTAGAAGTATTATTTTTTATGGGAACCTTTATGATACTTCATGGTTGAACTTGACAAAATTAGATTTCCTTTTGCACTTTCATTTTATAGAAATAGGTATCTCATATACATAGAAAGAGATTTAGTATAACGAACTGGCTTACATGATTATGGAGGCTGAGAATTCACAAGATCTCCCATCAGCTAGCTGAAAACCGGGAAAACTGATGGTGTTGTTCCAGTTGGAATCGGAAGAGCTAAGAACCAGGAACATGGATAGTATATAGTTCTAGATTGAAAACCGCAGGCTTGAGACCCACGAAGAGCCACTGTTTCCATCTGAGTCCAAAGGAAGGAAACAATTGGTGTCTCAGTTCGAAGGCATCAGACAAGGAAGAGTTCCCTCTCACTCGTGGGATCAGCCTTTCTGTTCTATTGCTCATCAGTTGATTAGATGAAGCCACACACATGAAGGGGGCAATTTGCTTTACTCAGTCTGCTGAATTAAAATGTGACTGTCACCCATAACCCCCCTCAGAGACACACCCAGAATAACATTTGACCAAATGTCTGGGCTCCTTGTGGCCCAGTCCAGTTGACACAGAAAATTAACTACCACACCAAGTGAGATTCAATAATTTTACTAAAGATGGCTGATAGATTTACATGTATAAAATTATGCTTTATTTGTAAGTTCAAGAATTTGACTACAGAACATTTGAAGAAATTGAGGGTGCCTGGGTGGCTCAGTTAGTTGAGTGTCTGCCTTTGGCTTGGGCCAAGATCCCAGAGTCCTAGGATCGAATCCTGGGTCAGGCTTCCTGCTTCTCCTCTTCCCCTCCCTCCCATCCATGCTTTCTCTCTCAAATAAATAATAAAGATAAAATCTTTGGGAAAACAAAAAAAAAGAACATTGGAAGACTTGAGTAGACATTTTAAGGAGAAATTAGCCTTTACAGGATTATCTGCAAAGCTATTGTTTGAACAAAAACTCTTCTAAAACTATTAGGCACTATTTAATTTGCTCATTTATTCATCTGTCAATGATGTGGGTGTTGGACAAACTTCCTTCGAGTATCTACTACATGCCCCACATGGTGCCAGGCAAGGCATTCAGATGCCAAAGGAGAGAGACTTGTTTCCTGTCAGCCAGGAACGAACTAAATTAGGAAATAAAGAAGATTATTTCTTTGTTTTCTAAATTGAGATATAACTGACCTATAGCATTCTGTTTCAGATAGAAAACATAATGATTCAATACACATATGTATGAAGTGAAGTGTGAATGGTGGGATAAACCCACATTCTATCAGCCCAGAGCAGTCCCCCTTTACATCTGTTGTTGTGAAATACTACTTAAGAGCTCCCTGTTATTTACAGAAGTGTCCTAACTTGGGCGATAAATTATGCGGCCACCCAGCTATCAGAGAGGTGATAGAAGTTTCCACGAAATGGGTGATGCCCATGAGGGACAGGCTGAGCCACCTGGTGGAGTGCAGGGAAGGAAAGTTCTCAACGGATCCTGGGATTAATCCTGATAAATGAGGATGGGTGTTTATTGGACAGAGAGAGGAAGGGAAAGAAAGCTCTGGGCAGAACGGGCAAGAGGCAGGAATCAGTCGTCCATTGTAAATATTTTGACAGATCTGGGGCAGTAGGAGTCGGGGATTGGGAGGAGGTAGCAAGGCTGCAGGAGTCCACAGTAGCTCAACCTTGAAATACCCTCCGGGTTGTGCTGAGGGGTCTGAACACATTCTCTTGCTGAGGAGGACACACTGGCAGGGTCACGACAGATAACAGTTTAAGCACGTTTGTGGTTTTGAAAAATAAACATGTCTGTTACAAGTTGACTTTCTGGAAAAAAAAAAAAAAAGGTTGGCTGAGTATTTACCACATTGAACCAACTTTTGAAAACTGAGGTATTGGAATTAATGACATCCTTGTCTTCACCATCACAATTTGGAACTTTTTCTCAGATGATTATCAAGTTCTAGGCATTCACTAAACGGGTGACATACACTGCCTCCATTAATCCCCACATGCTTACCTTTTGAGGTGAATGTTAGATTCCATTCCCCTTACCTGTGAATCCTCCCCAGGGAGAGTCGTGAAGAAGTGCTCACCCTTTCAGAATATATAAGCAGTCATTTCAGGTTTACAAGTTTGATAATTTCCAAAAACGTTTTTACTTTCTAATTGATCATTCAGAACCACGAGCAGGATCCAGAAGAACGAGAGCGAGACTTCTTAGTTTCACGTCAGACCCTTCTCCGACAGCTGTCCCCTGTGTGTGGTCGCCATGGTTATGATATTCTGAGTGCGCTCCATGAATTCCCATGCTTCTTGAGGGATCGTTTATTTTTCAATTTTAGATGAAACCATGAGGAGGAAATGTCATTTAGTAAACCAAGATCCCAGAGGAAAAAGAAGATGGGAAGAAAACTTTCCTGTTTCTGGTACAGTGACTATTTTTCTGACTATCTTTTCTGAGAAAGCTCTAAGTCACACCTCTGTATAAAGAGGTCGACCTCCAGACCACACCTGTATTTCGGACAGTGATTTACTCAGCAGCTCACCACAGCTGGGTCCCCTCACCCTGGAAGCTGAAAGAGGTATGGATATAAGATAAGAGAGTAACAGGCATCAGACTGCAATCGTCATGGCTCTTGCTGAAGGGACCTCGGCCGGAAGAGCCAAAGGAGGCAGGGCCCCAAGCTTGCACCTTGTACCTCCTGTTCTTTTCAGTAAACTTACTTACCTGCGGTGATGCCCTCTCCCACTTCAAATTCTGACAGATGGGACGGCTGATTTCTTCCCTCCAGTCCAGGTAAAATAAAGAAACAAGAGACAAGGCATCACCCAAAGATGCGAACTGAAGTCGCTGATGATGGAAGTCTCACACAAGTGAACACGTAGTGTGGAAGTGGAATGTTATTGGGAAGGCCCCATGTGACCCCAAGTGGGTAGCCTTTAGAGGGCTGGAAGGAATGTAAGGATGGCTTTTCCTGTCAGGCTGGAGATTCAGTGTACAAGAAATGTAACTTCATGATGTGGCTACAAGTCTATTTCAAGCCATTGTTTGGTCAACTCAGGAACTGTCTTTGTCCCTAGTGTCACCTATGAATTCTGAGATGGTTAACAGAGCCAAGGCATTTGAGAAGCTCATCTAGTTACAGGGTCATATGGTAATTCTATTTAATTTTTGAGGAACTGCCATGTTGTTTCCACAGCGGCTGCATCATTTCACCTTTCCACCAGCCATACACCAGGGCTCCCGTTTCTCAGTATTCTTGTCCACTGCTGAGTTTTATAATGGTTGTTCCTGGTACTTGGGGTCAGATCTTCCTCCTGATGCAGGATTGCCTCACTCCTGGCAGAATGGTTGGCATCCCTGGCCCCATCCACTGTTCGCACATAATCAATAATGTTTCCCAGTTGTGTGACAAACACTTACACCATCCCTCACTACACTTTCAAATGTCCCCTAAGGGACCTAAGGGGTGGGAGGAAGATGCCCCCCTTGAAGCCCCTGGTCTATGCCTTGAATGTTTTTTTCTTTTCTTTCATTTTTTTTCCCATTTAAATTCAATTCTCCAACTTACAGTAGTACATCATTATTTTCAGATGTAGTGTTCAATAAATTGTCAGTTGCATATAACACCCAGCTGCATATAACACCCATTCATATGACTTGAATGTTTTCTGACGCCTTAAGGCCTTGTCTTTGGAAACTCAAAGTCCTGGAAGAGGCCCTTTTTTTCTTTGTCTTGCTGTCACATTACTTCCTTGATTCAATAATCAAAGAAAGGCCTAGTTTAATTAAATGGAGAGGGCAGTAAGGCAGGGGGAGGGGTGAGAGAGAGAGAAAGAGAGAGAAAGGTTAATATTTCAAAATATGAACTCACCACAGAAGGATTTCTCATCTCGTTCACTTTCTTCTCTTGAGTAACTCTGAGTTATTCTGTCATTTTTATTTTCTTGTCAAATTTAGATTTTCTAAAAAGGCCTAGATTTGTGTACAACACATCGTTCAAAAAAACATATGAACTATATTAACAAAGTGAATGCAGTGACGAATATCACTCCAGTCCCCGAAGGAGAAACACCCCTGCGTGTCTCTCTCTGACTCTCACACTCCTCTACTCAGCTGCCTCACTGCTGACCCCCACACATCAAGCAATGCTGTGATTCCAGCCAGACGTCTTGCAAGTGAGCTCAACTCCGACACTCTCTACCCAGAGACAGCATCAAATTCCACAGGTTAAGGACTCAGTTCCACAACACTGCCCCTTGCCTCACCATTTCAGATGCCACTGAAAGTCCAGGTTGTCGCCTGTATTCCTGAACAATTGGCTATAAGTTGGTGGTGCCCGTGACCATCCCCTCTTTGGGTTTGATTAATGTGCTAGAGTGGCTCACAGAGCTCAGAGAAACTTTCTTTACCAGACCACCAGATCATACGTAACTCAGGGACTGCTAGATGGAAGATAAGCACACGGCAAGGTGTGGGGAAAGTCTGCGGAGCTTCCTTGCCCTCTCAGAGCCAACCACTCTCCCTACACCCCCATGCCTCCAACTCAAAGGCTCTCAAAACTCCTTCCTTTTTGTTATCATGGAGGCTCCACTACATACCCATGATTGATTCAATCATTGCTTAGCCACTGGGCCACTGGTAATTGATTCAACTTCCAGCCCCTCTCCCTTCCCCAGAGGCTGAGGGTTAAGACTGAAAGTTTCCCTGGGCATCAGTCACCATCATGAGGCAGAAAGAGCTGAAGGGATTGAATTTGTGACCATGAACAACCAGGCTGATGGGCAACTCAGTGTCCCTTAATGGCTGGATAACATGGAGAATTTGCTTTTGTTTTTCTGTAAAGGAATGATGCTAAACCCTAGTGACTGGATTTGGCTCCCCCAAACACTTGGATTTTAGTATCTGAAAATTGAAGCTAACTAGAAAAATAGAATTCCTACTTATTATAGCTTTCATCTGCTGCTATCCATTTAAGAGGATTATTCCCAGTGTTAATTTCAAGTTCTTAATATAGTTTCACATCAGAGGTGGCTCACATAGCATCTCATCTCTCCCTTTTACTAATTCTACTGCAAATAAGTATTCCCTGGGCTACTCAGGCAAATCCTTGTAATCCTGGGCATGTGGTCCTTAAGTAACTAACCTCTCGCTGGAGAAAATACTACTCCTGGTCTTCATCACATTTCTATACTCTACCGAGTCTAGGTTTGGGCAATTTCCAGTTTTCTTGTGTCTGGAGACTTCAGCTGCCTGTAAGACTTCTGATTTTTCTTGTTTTCCTCTCATGCCTGCTGGGGAGGTTCTCACAGTTTTAAGTCTCTCTCTGGCTTGCTCTTGCTCTCTCTTTCCCCTCTCACCCTGGGAATTGAAGGTATGTGCTTCGCAGTCTCAGGAACGTTGGCTTTTAGTGAGACCACAGTACGAAATAATAAATGAGATTTGAAACAATGTTAGAAGTGGGTGCGAGCCATGTTGTACGTTTCAAGACTGATATTCTTGCAGAAGTCATTGAGGAAGATGACGAAAGGCAAATGACTCACAGATGAGGGTGAAACAAAACCAATGAAACAAGGAAAACGAACAGACACAGATTTTAGAAATTTTTTAAAAACTTTTTTATTTATTTTTTTAAATAAACATATAAGAAATTTTTTTTTTAATTCCTCATTAGGTTTGATACCACTATATTTGGTTACTGGTATGTTTTCACTCGTGTCTTCTGACCTAAAAATGGGAAACAAAGAAGTTACTCCAAGGGACCAAAATTTCAATTTCGATGTGAGGCAGTTAGCTCATGGTAAGAGTCTAGTAGCCATTATACCTTCAGTCAATGCTCAGCTTCTTGGTACAGTGGGTGCTGCTGGGATCTCATTGCCTTATTCATGGCAACATGACATTCACTTCTATAACACTACATAGTTCCATTTCTAACCTGGCATGTAATGATCGTAAAATAAAATGAGTGAATAGGAGAATGACAGTACATAGCCCTGGTAACCCACTAATGCCCAATTCACTAGCCCAGATGTGCATAACTCTTGTAAACCAAAATGATACCCAAGATGACAAAGATATGAACAGAGAATTTCATAATTCTAGGTTGAAAATACCCAGCTAAGTGAAAACTCTGAAAAAATGGGTAAAATTCTTTATAAAAACTAAAAGCACAAGGAGTTATGTTTTAAAAAACAGCACTGGGTGTGGTGCATAAGCAATGAATCTTAGAACACTGAAAAAAAATTAAATTAAAACAAACAAACAACAACAAGAACAACCTAACTTTAGGGAACTAAAGTTTTCATGGAGCCAAACTACCACCTCACAGGTACACTTGCTAACTTACAAAGCAAAAAATGCATCTTCCTAGTGAGAAGAACTGTGTTTGCCATCACATTAACTCAGTAATCAAAGTTGATGTCCCCAACAGTGGGGCAACCAGGCTTAATGTACTGCTGATGTCACGCCCTATGAAGCAGGCACCCTCACTTATGGAATATTCTTCAAAATGTATAACCTGAGTCTCATCAAGACTTCAGATCTAAGGGATAGGCAGAAGATGGGAGAGCAAAAGAATCAAAAGTCCAGAACTGGGGCATTCGATAAGACAACTGACCTTCAAAAAGTCAACATTGGGGGTGCCTGGGTGGCTCAGTGGGTTAAGCCTCTGCCTTCAGCTCAGGTCATGATCTCAGGGTCCTGGGATTGAGCGGGCCCCGCATCTGGCTCTCTCCTCAGCAGGGAGTCTGCTTCCTGCCCAACCCCACTGCCACCTGCCTCTCTGTCTACTTGTGATCTCTGTCTGTCAAATAAATAAAATCTTTAAAAAAAAAAAAAGTCGGGGTGCCTGGGTGACTCAGTGGGTTAAAGCCTCTGCCTTCGGCTCAGTTCATGATCCCAGAGTCCTCGGATCGAGCCCCGCATCGGGCTCTCTGCTTAGCAGGGAGCCTGCTTCTTCCTCTCTCTCTGCCTGCTTCTCTGCCTACTTGTGATCTCTGTCTGTCAAATAAATAAATAAAATCTTAAAAAAAAAAAATGTCAACAACTCTGTGAAAAGGTTTGTGTGTGCTATTCTAGTTAAAAAGACCAAAGACATAATAATTGTTGTATGTCCAATTTAAATATGGACCAGGTATTACATGATCCTAGGGAATTAATATTAATTTATTAAATCAGATATATTAGAATTTGGTTATGTAAAAAGATGTGCTTGGGGTGTTTAAAATAGTCCAACAACAACAGCAGAACATACAAAGCAAAGATGCGAAATGATTATAACTATTGATTAAAGGTATTGGGTCGTGAGTACGCATTGTACTATTTTTTTCTATTTCTCTGCATATTTGAACAATTTTATGATAAAAAAAACCTTACTTTTATTAGTCTGAAAGTTGGACATTTATACTAGTTTCTGTCCATCTATGTGAACCAGATAAACTTGCCAATTTCACTAAAACAATTAAAGTAAATGAATATATAGATACTAATTGTTTTTCAAAAACGTATTGTGTGGAGCACTTGCTGTGGTGCATAAACAATGAATCTTGGAACACTGAAAAAATAAAATTAAATTAAAAAATAAAAAATAGATAAAAATTAAAAAAAAAATAAAAAATTTAATAATACCTGCAGCCCTCACATGAAAAGTCATCTACTGGGGCACCTGGGTGGCTCAGTGGGTTAAAGCCTTTGCCTTTGGCTCAGGTCATGATCCCAGGATTTTGGGATTGAGCCCCACATCGGGCTCTCTCTTCAGCGGGGAGCCGCTTCCTCCTCTCTCTCTGCCTGCCTCTCTGCCTACTTGTGGTCTCTGTCTGTCAAATAAATAAATAAAATCTTTAAAAAAAAAGTCATCTACTGGCAACAACAAACAAAAAGACAACCATTTATTTATTTATTTGCCAGAGAGAAAGATCACAAGTAGGCAGAGAGGCAGGCAGAGAGAAAGGAGGAAGCAGGCTCCCCGCCGAGCAGAAAGCCCCAGGCGGGGCTCAATCCCAGGATCCAGAGACCATGACCTGAGCTGAAGGCAGCCGCTTAACTCACTGAGCCACCCAGGCACCCCACAAAAGGCAGTAATTTAAACTAAACCACATCACTTTTCCTTTAGTTAACTTTATCTTATAGGAAAAAACCCAAAAACTTGAAATGGCAACAGTGTCTGGTTTTTATATAAGTTAAAATCAGTGGAATTGATGATTTATTGTTCTTGTTAATGAATGACTTTTAAGTAGATGGTTTAAAAGTGAAAACAAGCTGAGGGTTTTGGAGGGGTTTGGGGGTTTGGCTGAGCCTGGTGGTGGGTATTAAGGAGGGCATGTATTGCATGGAGCACTGGGTGTGATGCATAAACAATGAATTTTGGAACACTGAAAAGAAATTAAATTAAATTAAATTTTTTAAAAAATGAAAACAAGCTTGCTCATCACAGAGCATCCATTGTAATCAACTTTTCAGTAAGAGTTAGTTGAAGCATAGAGAGTACCTGTCAGTAAAAAGAGAGCCAGACTTCAGGAAATGCCCATAATTTAGAAATAACTGGAAGCTGTGCTTGTTTGCATATTAACTAAATAATTTAGTCCTCATATATATTTTAACTGGCCTACTTTTGTATCTGAATGTATGTACAGAATATGCAAATTAAATAAAACATTCATATTTCCCTGCATACATTTGACTTACATTATCCTGATTGTGTAGTCAAATGGCCATTTATAACATTGCTAAAATCCATTCCCTGTAATAATAAGGTGATCAGCGACTGGCATAATGAAAACGGCACAGGATTGGTATTATAACACATACGTAGTAGCACACTTACGGGCATGTATACTAATACTACAGAAATACCTGTTGGACTCAAGGCAAGTGTTTTTGGGCTTTCATTTCCTTATTTAAATATGCAATGGTTAGAACAGATTAAAGGCCCTTAACTTGGGTTGGAAGGATCGTGGATCCCCTGAAATTAAAATATTTATGTATAGAAGCATTTTTGTGAGGAGACATAGGATGGGGTAGATTGGGTATATGAATTACGGTACCTCTCGCCTAAAGGTATTTCCTGTTTCCCTGACCATTGATCTGAAGTGGCCTTGTGACTTGCTCAGACCCGTTAGAATGAGACAAAAGTGATGTTATATGGCTTCCAGCCTCGATTTTGCAGCTTCTGCTGTGGGGGGGGGGCACTCCGAATACTGCCCTCACTATGTAAATTAGCATCTGCTCTTCCTAGGGAGACACGTGGCTCAGCTGACAGCCAGCAACAGCCACCAAACATGTGTCTAAGGCCATCTTGGGCCATCTAGCTCAAGTTAAGCTATACATGACAAAAGCCACCTGAGTGATCGCAGACAAAACCAGCAGGAGAACCACCCAGAGGGACACATCAAAACAGCTGAATTGTGAATGAGTTAACAGTAGTTATTTGGAGCCACTAAGTTTTGGAATAGTTTGTTTTACTATAATATCCAACTATTTCAAAAGTGTATTTAACTATTATCTAACTCTGAAGGGTTGCAAACTTCTGAATTCAAATTATTTAAAATTTTACCATGCCTTGTGTCTGGTCTTTTCATGAACTATGTGATAGGGAGGATTTTTAAAAATTTAAATTCAATTAGCCAACATATATATAGTACATCATTAGTTTTTGAGGTAGTGTTCAACGATTCATTAGTTGCGTATAACGCCCAGTGCTCATCACATCATGTGCCCTCCTTAATGCCCGTCACCCAGCTGCCCCACTCCTCCACCCATGTCTCCTTCTACAACCCTCAGTTTATTTCCCAGAGTCAAGAGTCTGTCATGGTTTGTCTCCCTTTCTGATTTCTTCCCATTCAGTTTTATGGGTAGGATTTAACTTGGCAAGTCTTACATTCAAACTGCCCGTAAAAGTAAATTCTAGGATTTTTGAACTAAAGAATCAACAGGACTTTGAATCTAATTTTTCTACTTTCCTCTTGAAAAAATGAGTGGTTCAGTGGTTTAAGCCTCTGCCTTCAGTTCCGAAAATGATCCCAGGGTACTGGGATGAAGCCCCACATGGGGCTCCCTGCTCTACGGGGAGATCCCCCTGCTTATGCATGCGCGCTCTCTCTCTCTCTTTCTCTCTGTTAAATAAATAAATAAAATCTTTTTAAAAAATGTGGGACAGCGTTCAGGTACTTCTTTCATTTTTCATATGTCTTTTCCTTTTCTTTTTTTTCTTTCTTTTTCTTTTTTTTCATTCTCCATATTTTTTTAAAGATGAAAGCCATTTCATTTGAAAATTCTGATAATATTCTGGTCTGTTATTTCCAGTGTTTGAATTTATTTAGGACAGCTGGCATTTGCTCCTAAGTGGTCTTATTTCTCAATTCCTGCTTCCCAAACTTTGTCCTGCCCTTCCTCATCTAAAGAGTAAAAATGGAGTCTGAGGGTGTAGCCACCTTGTCTTTTCACCATTGACATAACCTCCACCTAACATCATCACAGCCCTGCGTGGATTCTACGCTTGCTAGCTTTTTTTCAAACAGCCCTCTTCATCATCCAGAATGTTATCCTGGATTTAATCTTTCTGACTTTTTCATATATTCCTGACCGAGTTTTTGCATCCATGCTTGTTTTTCTAACTCATCTTTCACATTTTACATATACCACTTAAAAATATATCTGCTCTCAGCAGACGGCTTCCTGCACGAAGACACTAAATCTTTTTGGCTACCTCCTTCCTTTTTCTCTTCGTCTCCCCACCCCCTCTCTGTCTAGGACCATTTACAATAGCAGCATCCAAATTTTATTTTGAGGACTCTCCCCTGCTTCTTTTTGGAATCTCAGATGGGGCAGTCAAAGTCAAGCTTTTATAATTTCCTGAGATATTTTAAAACTCCAACTAACCAAGTGTGTGTCTGGCAGTGACCACATCCCTCTGGAATTTTCTGATGGCCAGGTGGCTCTCTTCCAGGATTCCTGTCACTTCTGATTTTCCATGCAAGGCCTCCGAGTTGGCCAGAATTAGAAGCAGGGTGTTAATCCTCTTCATCACTTCCTCTCCCTTCTGAAAGATGAAATTATCATGTGGGTTAGTGATTCTCAACCTGGCTGCACGTTCAAATCACTTGGAAGCACTTAAAAAAGAAGTCTGGGGGCCTACCCTGAGAGAGTCTGCTTTAATTAGAAGGGTGGGGCCTGCTTATCTATCCATCTATCTACCTTTTTTTTTTTTTTAAATTCTGGGATTATTCTAATGTGCAGCCAGGACTGAGAACCCTAAGTGAGGCAAATTGTGGATTTATCAGATGTTCTGAGTTTAGAAATTGAGACATCTGGCAAATGCCTGGAGAGTGGAAGCTCCCATCATTAAGATTCTGGATGCTTTTCTTCTCTAGTCATTAAGTTTTAACACAGGCAATCTAGTTCTAGCGTGTCTAAACAGGATAATGACAACCAGAACCATGATATTACTTTCTGATTGTTGATATTAATCTCAACACAGCTCTAACATCTTTAAACAAGATGAAGCTCCACAGCAAAAGGTCCTTTGAAAAGTTCAGAAGACAGTTTGGGCCATTAGCTTTTCTGAAATCGCAAATGAAGATGAACTAACTACGTTGCCCTTGATGGTTTCCCTAATTAATTAAGAGAGTCACTTGACAAAGAAAGTATACTTAAAATGACAAAATGAAACACAATTTCTTTTCTCCTTCTTTGGTCAGTTTTCAAGATGCCAATCCTCAGTTAGTCAAAAGACAATTGAGATGTCAAATCCATTAGGTTTTTTGAAAAATCTCCCCTTACCACACATCACACACAGTGCGCATTTGGGCTTTTTTACGTCTTCAATTCTAATTGTTAATTAGGATCTCCGAGTGTGCAAGTGCAATTTTCCATGGAGCGGACTATTCTTTCACCACGGAAATAGCTTTGTTTCTGGTTAGTGGCAGAGCTGACTTTAGTGTCATTCTCAGAGGTAGGCTAAATGTCAGCCAAACTGGGACGTTTAAGAGTGAGCAACAAATCAGCCCCGAGGCTGCGTGACTTGAGCGAGCATCTCCTCAGAGGTCCTACCGATGGCACAGTTGCATCCTGGCAACGACCGCACACGCGGGGAGTGCACAAGCCTGATTGCGCAACTTGGTAGACTGGGCCTGGCACTCTGGGCATGCGCGGGAATTCAGCGTTCCCGGAATGAGAGGTGACCGTGGGAGAACATGAGGATGCGATTTTCCTTAATGCTTGCTCAAGAAATAAAAGCCATGGGGTGTCCTAAAACTCTAGCTCTAATCTGTTCTGAGTTAGCTGTGTAGAAACTGCTATCTGGGGACAGTGGAGGTCCAGAGGTATGTTCTATAGCAATCTAAAGACAGATAGACAACAGAAAGGGTAAGCCACATTCTCATGCTGAAACACCGCAACTGCTTTCAATTAAGCAGGCCCCTTTGGAATCACATGCATTTCGTCAATAATTCAGTTTTGCAAATGTTTGGCAATATAGTTTCATCTGACAAATTCTCAATAACGTATTTTTCCACTTTCTAAAGAAAGGCACATGTAGAAAAGGTGTCGAGTAACGTTAACGAGCGCGTTTCGAGACCGTGGACGCTAAGAAAACTAGTGTTGTTCCCTCTCCAATTCTAACTCATGCCATCTTGAGCCAGGATTATAGAAATCTAAGAACAATTCATGAGAAGATGGTGGAATGAAACAGAATGCCTGCCAAAAGGAGACAGAACTAACAGCGGAGTGAACGCAACTAAAGCAGGATATCCTAAGATTGGTGGGTTTAACTCCAAGAGTTACTTTCATGTCTCTTTCATTTTACTGAGATAGATGACACTTAACACGCACACACACATATTTCATCACCCATGCTCCAATATCGACGCTGAAAACAATGTATACCCTGCAAATTGCATATTCATGCACCAGTGTTTACAGAAGCTTAGAAAACAATCCAGTTACATTTCTGCTCCTACCAGAATTGTGCAATCTCTCTAAACAACTCTGTTGACTTTCCTGGAGGAAAGAGAAGAGTCCCAGTGCTTCAAATTAAGGTTCACATATTAGCAGAGGAATTACTGGTTATGACTGATGGAAAACAGATTGGGTATTCTTTCAATTAGAAGTAAGTACATTCATTTTATAAATGGTTTGCCTCAGGAAAGCAGGCACGTTCAGACCTCAGGTGTACATTGTTTACTCCTTCCACTCCTTCCATAGAAATGTAGTAAAAACCACACCTAGTACTTCGAATGTTTTGGTTTTGCAAGCAACACTATCTCCAGATTTCATCCTAAACTAATTGGCTGCTTTGGTACAGTTCAACGAGAACTGCATAAAGGACCAGGATCAAAAGAAGACAGTCTACCTCTTCACTTGAAGGGAGTCAGTGTGAATTAATTTAAGATGTCAGACTTGATTTCTTTAAAACAGGCTTGAAAAACAATACTGTTTGGTTAAGAAAGAGGTTAATGAGGAAAATGTAATCCCCACTTGAATGTCATTGGAATGCAAAGCCACATTTATTTGCATGTGTGGTATCTGTAAAAGGTCCAAGGAATTTTGTTTTTGGTGTTTTGAATTGTTTATAATGTATTCTTTTTTTATTCCATCTACTAACAATTCCCAGAAATGATGGAAATCAAAAGTTGGAAAAATATAAATGTATTTGGCTTCTAAGAAAATTACCAGTTGCAACATCAGCTCCAGCCACACTTCATAAAGCAGGTGATTATGGGGACAATAAAGAAAAATGTTATTAAATCAGTTAAAAAAAGAAAATCCTCGAATCTTGCCAATTCTGTGATAGCGCCTTAAAGTCTGACACTCCAAAACAGTCCATGCCAAAATTTGCAACAAAATTTCACTAATACTGATGCCCATTTGCAAGGATGTAGTTTAGACAGTTCAGGCTGCAGGGCACAAAACACACTGGCTAATTTCTTTGACCTTGTTGTGTTTTATTACAGCATTTACCAAAGTGTCAAATAAAACAAATCTATTATTTTAAAATCAACATTTGAAAGGTCACTGACTTTTCAATGGGCAGTTTTTCATCACACTTTCAGATTATTTTCTTGCACATTTCAGGGTCGGAATCTGCTTCATTAAGAACACTGTGTTTCAAAACAAGTCTTTTTCCCTCAGGCCCAGCAGCCAGAGCAGAGCACTGTGCTGGGAGCCACAGGCCATCAATTAACAATGAGCCAGGTCCTTGGAGCAAGGGATGTCTTGACAGAAAGTCAGTCTTTTTTTTTTTTTTTTTTTTTTTTTTTTAAAGATTTTATTTATTTATTCGACAGAGAGAGAGATCACAAGTAGGCAGAGAGAGAGAGGAGGAAGCAGGCTCCCTGCTGAGCAGAGAGCCCGATGTGGGACTCGATCCCAGGACCCTGAGATCATGACCTGAGCCGAAGGCAGCGGCTCAACCCACTGAGCCACCCAGGTGCCCGACAGAAAGTCAGTCTTACTAACCTTCAAGCCTTGGTTCCCATTTACCATGGAGCTGCTTTCCTATCGCAGCTGTGTGCTACTAAATCACCTCTATTTAATGTAACCGTTAGGATTACCATTATCTAAACTTCTTTCAATGCCTTGATCTGTCACTTGGATGTTTCCCCTGGCTTTCAAATATGCAAGAATAAAAATGAGATAAAAATTAACATCCTTATGGCTCTCCTGGTATTTCTATTTCTGGCAAATTCTTTTAGATACGTGGAGTGATAAAATTCTACAGTAACAAAATCCCTTCAGAAACCTCTAGTTCCCTTGCCTAATGTTTTCCTTTGGAGCATCTCCTCCAGACCCTGTGGGGGAGGAAGGGCGATTTGATTGGTGTCCTGGCCTTTGGGACCAAACTCTGGCCAGGACAAGATCTGTGATCTATTAGGTTTCTAGAATGCCAATTACTTCACAGAAGTAAATTAACAAGTCCGGAATTCATATAAAAACATAAGTTTTAGCAACATGTCCACTCTGGATTCTGACAGCCCTGCTCCACTTTCTTTGCTCAGGGGCCTCAGGCTGAAATCATCTGTATATATCAGCATCATTGCTGACATGCGGACCAAAGACAGTCATTTCTACTCAGACATCATTGGTTATGGCCAGTCTCACGTGACCACTGCTGCAAGCCGGAGTGGGGATGTGCGTGCCTCCTGCAGGGGGCAGTACCATGCGTTTGTGAACAAGGTCACAGTGACCAGAACAATCGGTTCCTTCTGGACAAAAATTAATTAAGTGACATATATTTGGTGTCGTCCCTGCTCCGGAAGAATTGATGAGTCAATGAATCAGCTCCTGCAAGTGCAAGGCCCTAAGCTAGGGTTTAGGCAACACGGTGAGCAAAGGGGACAGCCCTACTCCCTGGGCTGTAGCAGAAATTTGCAACATCCACTCAAGTCCTAGATCACACGGAGTGAAGCTGATTTGCCCAAGTAACTCATCATTCATTCTCAGGCTGGAAATAGAAAAGTCACTATCTTCCGTTAAATCGGTGATAACCTCATCATGGAGTGAGTGCCCAGATATAGCACAGGACAGTAAAAATCAAATATCAAAATGGGCAGAGCAGACAGTCACTGAGCCTTAGTAAAAATGTTTGCCTGAATGCTCCAAAAATTGCTCTTTTTCCTGCTTTGCTGTGAAAATCAGAAGGGGGTGCCAGCAGAAGTGAGGCTTTCCTGCGAGAGGCAGAACAAGATGACAGCGATTCAGCATGCTCATCTCTTCGCCCTCCCCGATTTCTGGATGGCAGGCAGGCTCGATGGGATCTGGCTTGGTGCACCCAAGTTGCTACCAGCTGTGGACAGTCATCTCACCACCTGCAGGGTCTCTACTACCCTCTCTGCCCACACTAATCCTGACCTCGGATACAAAGCTCCCAAACAACCTCGTTCCCTGGATCAGTCAGGGCTTAATACAGGAAACAGAAGACAATCTAGATCTTCCGAGCTCAGAGGGATTTAATGCAAGTTATCGAGTGGAAGGGTTGGAGGAATAGAGTCGGGGGAAGCCGTCAGAGCCCCCACAACCACAAGGCTGGTGACTAGACAGTGGACCATGGAATGCAGCCACTGACCACACTCATGCCTTCCAGAGTCTTCTTGTGCATCCACAAGCTAAAGGAAGAGAGCGTGCTTGTCTTTTTGACCTTTTAATCCTATGTGATTGCATTTCATTTTCAGAACCTTGAATTCTAGCTGCAAAGGTGACTAGGAATTGGATTTTACGCTCCTAGGCCCCATATTACAAGGAGGTAGAGAAACTTCGGAGTGGCTACATAGTGCCTACGATCGCATAGGCAGTAACCAGCAGTCCTATGGGGACTCTACAGTGAATCACTTTACTTCGTGGTCTGTCCAAGAATAAGGTTCCCTGAACCCATACTCTCCTGAGTCCCCCACAAGATGTAGCATCCCCAAACTAACCACTGAGAGTGGCGTTGTTGCTGGAGTCAGTCTCCTCTAGATCAGATCCCCTGGCAGCCTTGGGTGTTGGGGGATTGGCTTGTGGTAGGGTGTGGGGTTCATGGAATTAAGATGCCATTAGGGTCCAAAATTCAGGAGTGTTTTCCTCTTGCCCTGCTGGTCACCTTTCTACTCCACACCCTTCTCAGAATTTCATGGAGCAGTGGTTCTCAGGGTCTGGTCCTGGGGCAGCAGCAGCATCACTTGTGAACTTGCTAGAAAAGCAAATTCTCAAGCCCCACCCTAGACCTGGTAAATCAAAACTTGGTGTGGCACCCAGCCATGGGTGGTTTAACAAGCCTCTCAGGTGACTCTGATGCGTGCTAAGGTTTGAGAACAACTCCTATAGGGACATTCAGACATTTCTGAAACAACAACAAATGGAAAACAATGGCTGCTTGATTACTAGAGGCAAAAATGGCATATGTCTCAGCACAGAGCTCTAGTCAAGCTGCATGGAGCATGTGGTAGATCCATCTACTCTGAAGTCCAAACCAACATCTCCTTTCCCTCTGGCTGACCATGGATGCAGGAACCCAAAGCCATGACCAGCAGGTTTCCAGGTGAATAGAGAATAGGAAGGCCACACCCAAGCTGGATCTTGGCTCAGCTAACTAGCCCTGGTATTTGGAGTGAGAAAGGGATGTCAACCCTTAGAGGTCATCCCTTAGGGCAGGCTGAACCTAGTAGGTCCACTTACCAGGAACTGGAAGAAAGAGCCAAAGGGAGCCATTGCCTTTAAATACAACATGACCTGGCTTCTAGTCAATATGGCCCAATCTGCGCCCCAAACCAGGGACAGTAAGTAATACCAGCTCCTTTTCAACACTAAGACTGGGAAGAAATGGAAGGATACTTAACCCCTTCCCTCCCCCCAGATCAATCATTGAGTTCCTAACTCGCTTCTCCTGGTTCAAGGTTATTTTACTTGCTCCTGTTAAGATCATGTGTCCCCTTACCAAAGCATGTGACTCCAGTCACCCCTCTGGTAGACGGACCATCCTCCCACAACCGCTTAGAATAAGGAGGCTAATGCTTTGTTTGGTCTTTGCTCCAGGGTTCCTGTAATAATCTTCCTTTCTGAGGCCAGGGCTCTCTGTCTTTCTTTCTTGCTGGTCTTTTCCCTGGGGCCCTAAGCCTGAGATCTCTTTTATCCAGTGTAACCTTCAAAATCAGAAAAGGACCCACCATGATGAGATTTTAAAACCGAATACCCTTGGTGGGGGGCAGGGGGAGGTGGCGGCAAGGTGATGGCTCAGTCAAGTACAGCATGTGACTCTTGATTGCCCAGTTGTGAGTTCAGCTCCACACTGGGTTTAGAGATTATTTTAAAAATAAAATAAAATAAATGTTTAATTAAAAACCACAGCTTTCAAATTCCTTTTCTTTTTATTTATTTATTTATTTGACAAGGAGAGAGAGAGAGAGAGCACAAGTAGGCAGAGAGGCAGGCAAAGAGAGAGGGGGAAGCAGGCTCCCTGCTGAACAGAAAGCCTGATGAGGGGCTGGATCCCAGGATCCTGAGATCATGAGCTCAGCCAAAGTCAAAGGCTTAACTCACTGAGTCACCCAGATGCCCTTCAGACTCCTTTTCAAATGTAAACCATGATAAGAAAGACATTTTACCCTGTGATCCAGGACAGATGTATACAAAAATGGGGAGAAAAAAAAAAAAAGACGTGTGAAAGAGCATTTATTCTTAAATCCTTCTGATATTTTTCATTATTTTCTATTTCATTAAAAAAAAAAAATACTGCTCCAATCCCAGAGGGTCGATTTCATGGGTTACTAACGGTTGGCAACCTGCAGTTTAAGAAACACTGCCACGGAGCACATGCTGCAATAAACACACCACCAGCACCATATAAAAAGCAGCATTAATAGCACACTGTCATCATTACTGATGTTGCTGAGTGCTCTATGTGTCCGTATGGATGTTACTGTCATTTCAATTAAAATCTTAAAATTGCTATAGGCCATAATACCAACTCTACTCTCAGTGCTCCAGGGAATTAAACAACAACAACAACAACAACAACAACAACAAAACCCCTTTCTTTGACTGAATTCATCTTCAAATTCGATGATGATTTGCAACAGCAGCACATGCTATGGCTAAATTTTCAGTTACCAGATTAATAGGTATTTTGTAAGTTTCAACAAACATCTTTTATTCAGTGACGTTTGGTTTAGATCAAGTAAATCGATATGCTCATATAATGGAGTTTCTCCCTTCTTCCTGTTAAATAACAGTAGTTCAAAGACTGGAAACATTTCAAGGATAAAAAATGGGGTTTGAAAATTGAAACGTGTGCCTTCCATAATAGATTCAGACCCTCAGCTGTCACAGGAGGGAACCTCAAAGCCCTCTGTTCACAGCTGGGAGGATTTCTACTTTTTTTTTTTTTTTAAATAAACACGCACCTACTCTGTTATAGGAGTAGGTAGGCCATCACACACGACTCCTCGAGACCTGCTCCTGCACCCACGGCTCTGCGCACACCCAGGCGCGAGCGCCCTCCCGGCCCCACGCGTCATCTGCCGCACAGACAGATACAGGATGCCGGCAGATTGGAACCGGCCTTAACCTCTCCTCGCTCTCCTTCCCCAAATCAAAACCCACCGTTAACACCGCGAAGAGCCAGGAAACCTCTTGGCTTTAATTATTTCCGTTCCCCAAGCTCCATGTGGCACACAGGACACCTCGTTTCCCTTTGGGCTTGCCGTCATCCTGCGAGGCGCACGGAGAAGAGAAAAGCACATGTTCCTTTCTGCAGAGCGGAGGGCGCAGAGCGAAAGGCGCAGAGCGAAAGCGCCCGTCTGGGGCCGGGCTCTTCCTCCATCTCTCCTCCCCACTCGGCGCGGGCCGTAGGATCCGCCGGCTCTCGCAGGGGTTGAGAGTTGGCGCCACCTGGCTTTTTAAAGAAGAACCGGATCCGCAGGCGGCTGAGGTCGAAGAAGACGCGCCGCGCTCCTCAGCACCGCGGGCCTGGGCGGTGTTTAGCAAGCCCTGGGGCGCTCTGCACTTCAAAGCCCCCGGGGCAGCCGAGCAGCTGGCAAGTGCGCGCTGCGGAAGGAGAGGCAATTACCCTGCCCGGAACTGATGTGAGAATCGCGGATTCCACACTTAAGGCCGGTCCAATATACAGAAATAACTGTGGCAACTCAAAACATTAGACATAAGCACGGCTCAGTTTACACCTTGGTCAGCTCTGGCTCATTTGCAGCAAGCACTTACTCTTTGCAAACTTCCTACGGCGACCGTGGAAAAAGAAAGAAGACAGGAGAAAGGGCATCCGAGGGTTCTGATCTCCACCCGGTTGCGACACTGGAAAGAGGGCAGGTTGTTAAAGGAATCTTCCGTGTCCCCGTTTGTTCACATGCAAGACGAGGAAAACAACGCCATCCATCACTGCTCCAAGTGACCCATGTAAAAATAAAATGAAAAGCTGGCGGGAAAGTGTTTCAATGTTACCGTTGGAGTAGGAAGGTACAATAATAGCCGTAGTAAAAATAGTAATGGGCTGTAATTACCCGTTCAGTGCTCTATAAATTTGCACTGTTTGTGTATGTGTGTTTGGATATAATGATTCCACAGAATGGTTGCTAATTGGAGGACACTGGTACAAACTGCTTTATCCAGAACCTGGACTAGTTATCAAAAGTATTTATCCACCTATTGAACAAGTCTTTTAAAGGTTAGAATCTAGAGAAAGGTATGTTTGGAAAGTGTTTGTAAAGGTTCTGCAAAACTGTATGATTTTCCATGTAACCATGCAGGTAAACAAATACAGACATATGGATGCATACAATAGGTGCACATTCAGTGCACAAATGAAAACATATACATGCATCGGAAATGTGGATCTGTACTTATATAACAACGACTGAAGTACAGCACTACACAGTTTACAGAAGACTTGCATTCACTTTTCATTTAATCCTCACAATATTAGGGGGATATTCTTAGTCCCCATCTGAGGCTGAGGCTCAGAAAAATAACTTCCCCCAATTTTGATGATATGAAGCTACAGAACCAGTCATTTATTTTAATTCTGGGTCATTCTTATATTCAGCAAACATGTGATAAACACCTACTCTGGGCCAGGCATGAAAGCCTTGTGGCCACAAAGATTAAAGATTTATTCCACTGCCCTCAAGGAACTAACACCTAGTGGAGAAGAGAAAGCAATTATAATCCTATAAAACTCTGTAAAACTCAGGAGAAAAACTCTGTGATCAGCCTGAGGCTTGGTGAAGGCTTCCAAGAAGAGAACACACAGGCTGAATCTTGAAGGGCAAGCAGCAGGAGTCTGATGAAGGAGGGAGCTGGGTACCAGGCGAAAGACAACATGTGCGAAGCATGAAGGCAAAACAAAAAACAAAACAAAACAAAAAACCTACAAAGAAACTCAGTGTAGTTCAATAGAGCCAGGGCTTCGCAGGTGTGAAGGGGAAGTGGTGAGAAAGGAGGCTATAAAGAGCATTATACACTCAGCATTTGGGTTTTCCTGCTGTGTATGGGGAATGCATAAAAGATTTAAAGTAGAGCAATGACATGATCAAATTGCATTGCATAAAGATCACTCCCGCTGCTGTGAGGACAGACTGGAGAGTATAATGTAGGGGAAATGATGGAATGAGAACACGCAAAACTCGATGTTTGTCATTACTAGGTAGGAGGTCCTGTGTGGATTTGAGCTATTCAGGAGCACCTGGTGACAGGTCCCAGGTCACTGGCCTGAGCTCCTGACTGGTGGTGGTGTGGTCACGGAGATTAGGAGAACAGACTCTGAGTGTGCAGCAGGAACTAGAAATCCAATCTGTTTTGAGCATAGTGGGTCTTACAAATCGATGTCCATCTACATGTAAATGACCTCCAGTATGGGGATGGATAGGTCTAGCAAGCCCAGAAAAGGTCTGAACTGTAGACAAATATGTCCTTACCACCAAATGAAATCATAAAATGGTTAATAATAATTGCTAAAATGCACTGAGTACTTGCTATATATCTGGCACCAGGGAAAGCACTTTTAGTAGATTTTCTCATTTAATCTCCATCATGACCTCAGGAAGTCAGTATTATAATTATAACTCAGGGAGAGGTTTTCATATAAGCAAAGGCCCAAAGCAGGATCCTGAGGATGATGTTAAGAGGATCTCTTTCTATAATACTGCACAGCTATAGCCATAAAGAACAATCTACATTACCAGCAAATTTATTTATTAATTAAATATTTTATTCATTTATTTTTTTATTTGTTAGAGGGAGAGAGGGCACAAGCAGGGAGTACAGCAGGCAGAAGGAGAAGCCGAGCAAGGAGTCCAATGTGAGACTCGATCCCAGAACCCTGGAATCACACACCCAGCTGAAGGCAGAGGCTTAACCATCAGAGCTACCCAGGTGTCCCTATCAGCCAGATTTAAACACAAGAGGCAACATGCCAACTTCCAGTTGGCTGAATTTTCAGCTCCATCCTTTCTCTGCATGCCTAGGACAACATCCTAGAGTGGCTGTCTGGGCTGGGCAAACCAATTCCACATGCCTAAGTCCCTGCTCAGGGAGAGCCCCTCAAACCTGGTGCTATGTGGGGTTCTTTTAGCCCCCAAGGCATCAAGATCCCAAGCAGGAAGGTGATGGAGAAAAAGTCAGTTTCAGTGCAGAGAAGCTTCCTGTCTCACTCCATACCCAGGGAAAACACATCACAACTATTCCTTGAAACACACTGGATTCCAACCAGGCAGCATCAGGCTAGTCAAGGTCAACCAGGGCTAGGTGGACAGGAGGGAGAAAGTGCCCTAGACTTGATTTTTCAATGTGGCAGACAGTCCCCAAGTCATTTTATCATCAAGAAGGTGCTCTCCCCAAACAAGCAAGAACAGTTTCATCATCTTATTCTTTTTTTTTTTTTTTAAAGATTTTATTTATTTATTTGTCATAGAGAGAGAAGCAAGAGCAAGCACAGGCAGACAGAGTGGCAGGCAGAGGCAGAGGGAGAAGCAGGCTCCCCGCCAAGCAAGGAGCCCGATGTGGGACTCGATCCCAGGACGCTGGGATCATGACCTGAGCCGAAGGCAGCCGCTCAACCAACTGAGCCACCCAGGCATCCCTCATCATCTTATTCTTAATGTTGGATAATTTGTTAGCTCCTCCTGCAACTCACCCCAGACACTGATAATTTGGGAGTTTGTTGTGTGAGGGAAAAGGATCAGTTGAATATAAATATGAACATTGGCCTTATTCTATTATTTTGCTTATTAAATTTGACTAGGGTTTATGTTGGAGCTGAGACTCTAAAAATAAGTTAAGACCAGCTCCTATACTCATTAGAGGAACCCTAACCTTTGTCTCAATGGGCCTTGAGAGCTCAAAGTCTCCTGCAACAGAGCTGATCAACTTAAAGAACCACTGCCCAAGTAAAATGGTACTGACTTCCAGTTCTGCTTTAAATTCACTGTCCTGAACCCAAAACTATTACGTTCTAGCTAAGTTATTCCTGGTTTGAATGAGAAAGTGGGGGCAAGGAATGTGGATAAATGCGTAGTAGAAGGAAGCATCCTAAAGAATTGACCCATGCTTGAAAGCGGCCAGCAGCAGAGCTGGATGGCACAGTCAGTAGAGCATGCAACTCTTGATCTCAGGGTTGTGAGTGTGAGGCCCACTTTGGGAGCAGGGATTGCATAAAAATAAGAAATTAAAAAAAAAAATCTTAAAAAAAAATTTTTTTAAGAACCTAGTTGATCCATGCTCATTTAAACCTGTCATGGAGACTGGTGGACACCCCCCCCCCCCATTTGCAATAACTTTCTTCAGGAAGTAGGAACTCTCTTCCTGAGCAGGAAGCTAACTTGAGCTCTCCAGCTGTACAATATCAGCATGGGGAAATCAGCTCTCGGCTCCAGAATGAAGGGGCAGAAGCATCTCTAAAGCACTTTGCCAGTTTAATATTCACTCAGTACTAATACAAGAATAAGAAGGGTTCTAGTGTTGACTCTTGTTTTTCCATCTGGACTGGGGAAGGTGTTCACTGTATGTTGATACATCAGAGATACAAGAATTGGATTTATGAACAGATCACCTAGATTAAAAATTAATATATGTGTGTATATATTATTGACACATAATACACACATACACGTGTGAGTGTGTATGTATATATACATATACATACACATACATGACAGAGAGAGAGAAATAGATCCAGCAAAATTGATTGGTCAAGATATGCAGCAGGTTGATGGTAAAGCCAAGTCTAAAGTCCAGATTTTTGAACTACTTGTCAAGTAATGTGCCCACTGCTCTCTCTGTATAAGTCGTATAAGGCATCAGAACGCTGGAAGATACAATAAGATTCATGTTTAATCAGCTCCATGTGCGATGTATTTCCTTCCCCCACCATCATTAATATTGCATTAGAAAAAGCTGAAGTTCTGGCGACAGCATGCTTCTTCTTTTAAATGGGAGCCCCAAGAATTTACCCCTGCTTTTAATACTTACCCTACATGTAAATATGCAGAAGGAGAATATCATTTTTCAGAGGTGATGATAGGAATCCATTTAATAGGAAAAGCTAAAAAGGAAGAAATTATCCAGCTTGTCCTTCCCTTGAGGGTAATGTGAGGTAGTGAGTCCTGCAGACACTAGGCAAGGAAAGAGGGCTCTTTCCCAGCTCCCTCCCAGCTGTGTGCCCTAAACAAGTAACTACCTTTCTGGGTCTCAGTTCATCTTCAGAGAAATTCAGAAGTTGAACTAGATCAGATGAATGACCCTGACATTCTGAGATTTCTTCTCGAGAAATTCCTGAAGAAAACTGCCTGATCTTTCAGCCAGCTGTTTCCTGCCTCTCTCTGCTAAATAAATAAGAAAAAACCTGGATTAGAGGTCTACGTAGTAGTAATAGCAGCAGCAGCAGCAGCAGCAGCAGTAGTAGTAATAGCACCAAGTTAAAGAAGAAAAGGAACTTTGCAACTAACTCTTGCTTAGACTGAAGTTAAAAAAAAAAAAAAGCAGTTTGAAGGCTATTGCCTTCACTTAGTACATTTAACATTCGTTCAATAAATATTTAAGTGCCCCCTATTTGAGCAATGTACTAAGGCCTGGGGATTCAGCCAGTGTAACTTGACCGCATTAAGGGAGCACTAACAGGAAAACGTGCTTTTTCAGATATAATGCCAAAAGCGACCTACAGCCTCTGAATCTGATAAGGCCTCACTCTGCATGGCCGGCTCTGGGTCCTGGGCGAGTCAAGGCCTCCCCAGCCTGGCTCCTGCAGCCGGCCCATCTTCAAGGTTCCCGTCCTGGGCTACATTCAGTTCCTGAAAGGCTTCATTGATCGCCTCGGCAGAGCCGCCAACTGCCTCCTGTAAACGCTACATGTCCTAGGTAACCCGAGCCCGCGGCTCCCTCCCATTCGGGGAGAAAAAAAAAAAAAAAATGATGGGGGTCGTGGGATCGAAAAAGGAAAGGAGAAAAATACTGAGAAACATGTTTTGGCAGGCAAGGCCTTCGGAGACTACCATATGTGCGCCATATTGAGCAGCCCCTGGTCTTTGATGTTTTTTCTGAAAGTAAAGACATTATTCTTTCTCAAACTGTGCCTAAGTACTACCGACATTAAAACAATGAGGCCAGAACGGGCGGACCGGGCCCTAAGTGTTTAATTCGTCCTTCACCCCAGTGCTCGCCACCGATTCGCTCCCCAGCGTGCACCCCGGCAGCTGGCAGGGCCGCCACCCCGACCTGGCCTCATCCCCCGTTCAGGCCCGCGTTTGTCTGGATCCTAGAACACCTTCGCGCCAAGTTCGGAAGTAAGTAGTTTCCCAAACGCCCGGCGCAAACTCCCCAGATGTTTCCTGCGTCACGGAAACGAGCCCAGGTTGGATCTGAAGCATTCTTACGACGGCGGGTCACGGGGCCCGCCTGGCGCCCGCGAGCCCGGCTCCCCCGCGAGCAGCGGGGCGCGCCCGGGGGCCTCCCGCCCTCCCCGCGTTCGCGCCCACTGCGGCTCGCTGGGGCGAGGCCAACAAAGCGGGACACTGGAGGGGTGGGCCTTTTATGACTTGCAGAATTGTGAATCACAACGGAAGATGCCCGGTCAATTTACACTCTGGAGCTTAGGAGTCACTCAGGCGCCGATTGGAAATTCCTCCTCCTCTGTGTGCCTCCCTCTACCCACGGCCGGACCCAACGGCGACCTTAAACGAGGGACCTAAACCCACCCGGGGTTCCTCCGGGAACCGGAAGGCCCCGGGCGCGCCAACAGTGAGACACCCAGACGCGGGAAATTCCCCACCCCGTGGCAGGAGGGTGACGCGAACCAGGGACCAGCTAGCGCGCGACACGAGGCTTTGCAAACTGGGGTCCCTCAAAGGTGGGCGGGACGAGGAGGGCTCCCACGCGGGCAGAGCGGCGCCCGAGCTCCCGCTGCTTCCGGGTCTCGGGAAGCGCTTCCGGGGTGCGCGCCACGCGGCAGCTTTCGGCGCTTACGGAGAATTACCGAAGGCAACGGGCAATTTAACGCAGAGAGGGAACAGCGAGACCGTGGCCTATGATGACGCTGGGTTGGATGACATCAGGGCTCCTCTGAAGAGTCGTAGTCAAGCCTCAGTGCTGGAGCACGTCCACATCAGGTCTCCGCCGACCAGAGAAGGGGATTCCTAGGGGCTCGGAATGTCCCAGGCTTGCGTGAAGCGGGGAACCAGAGCGCCCGCCTCGGCGTTTGCAGTCCCACCCGAGGTCGCAGGGACTCGGACACGGCCCGGGGCGCCACTTTACCCAGAGTAAATTCACTGGGTGCACGAGGAATCGCCTTTCTGTGCTCTGGCTTCCAGGAAGGTCTCTGCTCCTGGTCATCTGGATTGAGTCTGACTCAGTCATGTGGGCTCAGCTCACCTTGACCCTGGAGGGTGAGGAAAGGAGCACAGCCAGGCAGAGGACACAGAGATGCGTGTCTGCAAATGGGACCACTGGACGGGGCTCTCTCGATGGCAAGATTAGAGTTATCCAGGGGAAATCGGCTTGTGTTGGGGTGCCGGGGTGAGATGTAAGAGAAGATCCTTGAGGTAATCTTGTATGTGAGCCTGAAATTAATGGAATGGGCACAGGCGCGCTTTTACTTAGACTTGCTCTCTCGATTAATTGCCGCCTTCTAAACATCCGTTTTGTGAACCAGGATCTCTTGTCTGAGCTTCCACTGTGTGCTCAATACCTTTACCAGACCCTATGGGAGATACAAGGCTAAGGCTAGGTTCTTGCTCATGAACCTGGCTCAGAACTGGGAATTAGCGAAAGAAAGGGAGTTTCCCCATTAAAATTACTTCTTGTGCTGCACTTTTTTTCCCCCTGAAATGATTCAAAGGCACCAGGAGGAGAATATAATAATGTATGCTTGGACTTCAGGCTCAGCTTCCTTTTTCTGACCCTTTCTCAACCCAGCTTTCCCTCCTCAAAAGATTTGGAATTCCCCTTAAGGAGGGTGGGTGGGGAAACTGCCCCCCTAGGTAAGTATGGGAGCCACATGGCCTCCTGAATGCAAAAAAAGGAAATCATCTCCAAATGCATCCAGGCTGGTGGGGGTAGGTCGAATCTGAGATAGAATGGGAAATCTGAATAACCCTCAAGGCAGCAGACTCAGTACCCAATAGTGAGGTGTGAGAAACAGTCAACATTTGGAGCAGTGGAGTCAGAAGGGTTTTGGCAGCTGTTAGATAACTTCCTGATCCACAATAAAGTTCATGCGACAGACCGAGAGGATGTTTTCCGCAATTCCGTTGCCTGGCTACCTTCCTCTCTCTCCAAGTCTGCAAATTTAAGAGATTTTTCTGGGTCCCAGTTGAATGGTGGTGCTGGCTGAATGCACGCCCTGGAGGGGGGTCCTGGCACACAGCATCTGCTCAGGTTGGACAGGTGCAGTCCAGGTCTCACTGATTTGTTGCCTCCCCAGCTCTCACCTGCAAGGTGACAGAGGCCCCTGTTTTGGAATGGGGAATCCATGTGACCCCCGCCTCCAGCCCTGTTTCCAGCCCTGGGATCTATTTGTTCTGGACCCTACCCAGATTCTGCAAACTAACGGTTTGTTTTTGTTTCCTATGTAAAGAACTAAGTGCCTTACTCCACCCCAGGGTCCTCAGGCCACAACAGCCAAATTTCTGCAAGGCCATCTTCTATAATTATTAGTGCCTGACCACTGTGGAAATAGACCCAAGACATTTACTTTCTTAAGTGAAGAGAAATGTGAAGGGAGCCTATGAGCTCTTCAAGACTCCATGGGAAGCATTGTGCATTGGGAGAGACCCAGACACATGGACCTTGAACCTTCCTCTTGCCTGGGCAAAGGCTGGGAGAAGGGGTAGTGGAATGGAGGCCCACAATACTTTCCACAGCCCAAATTCTCAGGTTCGTCCTAGCAAAGGATCCTGTACCACCAGTGGGGGTGTTGCCCCTGGGTCCCTGTGGCCAGCTAATCCTCACATCCTTCCCATTCCTAGAACACCTAGTCATACACGTGCGGACTGGCCCACCCAACCCCCAGGCAGGAGGGCAAGGGGCAGTGCTCTTCTGGCATCAAAAGGTCTGAATTTTTGCAGGGGGTTCTGGCCTGATTCGAGGGACCATCTTTTGGGTCTGTTGAATATGGGCTTTCCGGAAGTGTAGCTGGAGGTTATTAGAACGGAAGAGTGATAACAAGAACTTAAAAAATCAAGCCTTGCCACCAAAGTCAGAGAATGTAGACAGGGGCAAGACTAGAATGCACTGGTGAGATGCAGAGGGAAGGATTTGAAAATTTCCGAGTTGCTAGTAGCTGGTGCTGGGTGGGAGAAAGGGAACCTAGCAAGCCAAACCTCCTGTGGGAAAGGGAACTCTAAGTTTTGTTACATTTCTGGAGTTTCTATAAAGAAAATGCATCTCCCCCCCCCCAACCCTGATGAATAAACATATGTACCACCTTGAGGACCGCCAGGGCTAGGAATGGCACTTTCAAACCCCTTATTGGGCAAATGTCCTGGTTTTGCAAACACAGAAACAAACTCTGTGAGATCAAGATACTAGCTGGAGATCACAGAACCAGTAAGTCCAGAAGCCAGGACCCAACCCAGCTGTACCTGGCCACAAAATGCACAAAGCACTTGCCTCTGACAGGGAGGTCAAGAGGGATCTTCGAGACTTAATTCTCCAGGAGTCCATGTTCTGTCCAAACTCCCGATGGACATTGGGGGTGGGGTTGGTCATCCTTAATGAAGGAGAAACTTACCTTAAACATACTGCTGAGGAGGAATTAGAGGTAGTAAGTCTTAAGTATGCCAGGAGGGCACCCCATTTTCTGCCAGCCGTAAGCAGGCATAGTCTAGTTGTTTCCTATAACTGCCTTCCACCCCCATACAACTACAAAGCCTGGAGCTCAGAGCCCACCTGCATGTACCTCATCGCCTGGCAGGGAGTGGATGCTGAAAAAGCAGCTAGGGACTTGGTCAGTGGTGCAATCCCCTGGCTCACGCCCATCATACCGAATCCAAGTTGCCCTGCTTTCTTCATTTGGATGCATTTCTTTTTGGTCTTGGCTTAAAAAATCAGTCTGGTCATTAACTGTAATAAGAGCACTCTGGCTCGAGTCACCTGGAGTGACCTGGAGCCCAGAGGCTCCCTGGGGGTGCTGGGTGGCAGCTGCTAGTGCCCTTCTGTAGGGATGGGGAGGGTCTCACCTGACATACCCCACTTCACAGGGCTTTTCTGACCTCACTACCTGCTGCCACCTCCCGCTGTCCCTACCCACCACTGGTGGGTACAGCCCTGCTGGATACCAAACCTACTTGAATGTGCCCTTCCCAGGCAAAAGCCCCCAGAAATACTGAGCAAGGGAACTGGGTTTGAGAAGCCAGTGGAGAAACCCAAAGGAGACAAACAAGCTTTAGCTTCGGTCATTGCAAATTCAGGCAGAATTCCAAACACTCTCCCAATTTTGTGTACGAGTATTTTCCTTTTCCATTCCCTTTCTTCCTACAGTTCCCTGTTCTTTTAATATTGCTCTCGAGTTTATTGATTCTTTTCTTTCTTTCTTTCTTTTTTTTTTTTTTTTTTTTAAAGAGTTTCCAGACTGCCAGTGTCTCTGAGAGGAGAGATTTTACACCTGAGTCATGCCATTCTGGTCAAAGGAGGGAAAACCAAGTTCAGTTCAAACTGGCAACCTAGTCCTAGTCTCAAGGTCAGGCTCTTCCAGTTGGTGTTCCTAAAGTCCAGTGAGGTGCCACTAGCCATAAGCAGCAGCAGAAACTATGGCAGAGTATGCTAGAGGAGAAATATGCGTATGTGGTATAGCTTCCTTTTTTTTTTTTTTAATTTGTTTAAAATTTATTTGACAGATAGAGATCATAAGTAGGCAGAAAGACAGGCAGAGAAGAGGAAGCAGGCTCCCTGCTGAGCAGAGAGCCCCATGTGGGGTCATGACCTGAGCTGAAGGCAGAGGCTTTAACCCACTGAGCCACCCAGGCACCCCAGCGGTATAGCTTTCTTAACTTGATTTGTACTAGTTTGCCATCTGCCTTGTTTGTCACCGCTGAGCTAGATAATCAATAGTTGTAAAATAAAACCATGGGGAGGAGGCAGAGAGACTTAACTAGTTGGCACTTAGGAAGTCACCATTATTTCTCCCTCTTTCACCACAACCACTCACAATAAAGTGAGTTAATATTCCCTGGTAGTTTTTTCTTTTTTTAATCCTATTCAATGACCACCCATTTAGCTGCTTCCAGGTTTGCAAGAGTGCTCCACGGGCAATTAGGTTCCAGAGGTCTTAGATTAACTAGAAATTCAGGAAATGCCCCTGATACCCCAGAAATTACCTTCCATGCTCAGTGGGAACCGAGGGCTCAACAGGATGGATATAGCTTTAGGGACTCTTTACAACAATTTGTCCTCAACACCTACCTGGAATCTGTGTCCCATGCAGCAACTAACCCAAAGAAGAAAATGTGGATATCTTGCTCTCTAATTCTCCTCAGCCAGGCCCAACATCAGGAGAGTAAGGAGAAGGAAAATGGGAAATTATGTAGACAGTGGAAAGGATCTAGACTAGGACTGTATATGTGTAGAAGAAGAAACAGAAAAAGTTTCCCTAAGCAACTCCCAAACCACAATCGCCTGCCCACCCACCCCCAGGCCTATGCACTCTCCTTCCTTGCTTTTCGGGCTTTGCCTGTTCTGTCTCACCCCTCCTAACTTCCGTGAATGCCTCAGATCCAAAGTCCAGGGCGTTTTCTCGAGTGTGAGCAAACAGTCATCAGAAACTTCTCTGCAGATGGAAAGTCCGTGACACCAAGAAGCAAATACTGAACCAGTGCTGAGAGGTGGGTGCGCCAATAAAAATGTCTGGGTGGTGGAGCTCCTAGGGTTTCACTGCCAAAAGTTGAACCATGGGTGTCTAGAGCCCACACTCAGCCCTCCCCCAGCTTGGGGCTAGGTGGTCTCTTTTGTTACCTGGACAAACTCTGGTCCTGACAAGTGGAGAAAGGTCTAAGGTGTCACTTGGAAGTTAGGAACCAAGGTAATTCCTTTGTTGGTCTCCCCAGGCTTCAAAGCCCCAGGCTGAAGGGGAGTGCTTTGGGACCAGTTTAATTGTTATTGGCAAGAACAGAAAATCAGATCCAGTGAATCTGAGTTTAAGTCTTCTCTACCCTGGTGTGATGGAGCAAGAAAAGTGACAGTGAGGGATATGTGTATGACACACTCTGGACTCCTCTGGTTGCGTGTAAGAGATTCCTGCTAACTTGGACTTTGTCATGAACATTTTGGAGGAATAGGTATAAAGGTGTTACAGCTTGGAAAGGTGTTCAAAGCGTCAACTCCTTAGATCTGGATTTTTCCATCACTTAAATCACTCCCTGAGAATGTATATTAGAAGCTCACGGAAGGCAGCTCATCTCCCTCTTCAAGGGCAACAAGAGACCTGGCCCAGGCTGCAGGACCCCTCATGGTGTCATCAACTCTCAAGACATTGTTAGAAGCAAGAGCCTGGTAGTAAGAAAGCCTGGAGTTTGTTTGGATGCACAGATCTATGGCTTGGCGAGGTCCTCCCTCTCTGCACCTCAGTTTCCTGGCAGGCACACAAGGTGTGGAAATACTCCTCTTATGGTTTGTGAAGATTAAACATTATACAGCCTGTAAAATGCTTGACACTTAATAGGTTGTCATTAAAAGTAGTTCTTTCTCCCATGTTCTAGAGGTAGGAGCAGGCAGATTTTATTACTTCTCTTTATTTAAAAATTTTTTTGAGGATTTTGTATTTATTTGAGAGAGAGAGAGAGAGAGAGAGATCACAAGTGGGGGGGAGGGAGGAGCAGGGTCCCCCCTGAGCAGAGCACCCAATGTGGACTCCATTCCAGAACCCTGAGATCATGACCCGAGCTGAAAGCAAAGGCCCAACCCACTGAGCCACCCAGGCACCCCCAACCAAAATTTAAAAAAATTTTTTTTTTTTAAATTAAGTAAGCTCTATACCCAAGATGGGGCTTGAACTCACTACCCCAAGATCAAGAGTCACCTACTATATGGACTGAGCCAGCCAGTTACCCCTACCCCTCTTTTCTTGATGATAGAACTGAGGAGAGGTCCTGGAAGAATAGCAGAGAACCACCGTTAACTTCCCTGACTTCTCAGATTAAGCCTCACGGCCACCAGCCTCACTCCTGCCGTGGTGGCAGATTCTCAGTCCCACCCCGCAGGTGCCTTCTAGGAGCCCAGAACCAAGCCTAGGCAAGCCCCCAGCACTGCGGTCCCTAATGCACCAAATGGAGCACAGTCTGCTGTAACTGGTCTCTGAAAGCGGCGGGTGGAGGTTCCAGTGCGAGTGACTCCAATTCATTTGACAGCCAAAGGTCAAGCAACTCTTGGTGTGAAGGGTGGTGGCTTCCCCTGGCGAACCTTGCTGCTTTGTGCTCTCCTCCAGAACGTTCCTTACACGGACAGGCTGCAGGGGTCTAATTTAATTTCCCCCACCCTACCCCCGACCCCGGGCTCAGATTTATGGAGCAACCCCAGATTCTCAGAGCTGCTGCAACGCTGCCGGAGGGCGTGGGGGGTGGGGAGAGCATTGCGATTTGCTGTCTCAGAATCTCTTAATATCCAAATGCTACCCGTTGGGCCCGGAGCTCCAGAACCGAAGACGAGGAGGTGGTGCTTTTTATGCGGGACAGCACTTCTTCCTCGCTTAAGGCCAACAGGCAGGCCTTGGTCTTTAAAAAATCGCCAATCTAGGCTCATACAAGTACCAAAAGCCAAGAGTCCTCAAATCTCCAACTCCTCCCCCCGAAACGCCTCCGCCACACCTGAGGGCTTCCAAACAGGGGCCACCACCAGCACCACCTTACCAGGGTTTGGAGGTAGATGCCAGAGACACGAGAAGAGGCCGACTACTCTGCGCAAGATGAGAGAGCGAAATTCGTTCCCATTACTGGGGGACGGTGGATGATCTGGACCGGTCGCGGGAGGGCTGGCTTGGTGCATGGAAGTATTTAGTAGGTCCAGTGCTATTACTGCCTAACAGGGTGTGAAAAGTAATATGAATGTGAAATAGTGTGGGGAAATGGAGAGGTTCCAAAGCAGGAGGCGAGCCCCCTCCGCCGTCTGGCCTGGAAGGCTCGGTCGGAGTCCCTGCTCCCTCATGCGTGGCGCCTGGAGGCGCTGCTACCGGCCAGGGACCACGGAGGGAACTTGTGCGGGAAGCATTAAGGACCGAACAAGGGGGCGGGGCGCACAAAGACTACCACGGAAGGGGTGGGGGTGTTGGGGGCCAAGCTGGCAGCATAGAAGAGGAACCCCAGTAAGTAATGCCTTGAGGGCTCTCCGTTCGTGGCCGCCGAGGTTGACACTATGCGTCTTCTTGGAACTTCATCACCTACTATTTATGCTCCTATAAAGACTGACCTTTTACTTATTTTTTACTCATTTTATGAAACAACCTATCAATCAAGTAAAGCTGCCAAGAGGTATGTGAGAGCTTTCCGCAGGAGGTGGGAGCGGAGGTGAAGTGGCAAGTTCCTAGTTGATGGAAATTTCTCCAATCGATTCCAGATCGAGAACGCACAAACCCATCAAGCATCCCCACACACACCTTGTCCTGAAGACAAAGACTCCTCTTCATGGTCTGACAATAATCCCCCCACCCTGGCACACGGAGGGGTTCAGACTTCTTTCTCCGTCGCAGGCCTCAGCAACAAATCCCTAATTGCAGGATGCCCAAACCACAGACCGGCGACAGGGGGAGACAGACCACAGGCCGAGGCCCCGCATTAGGTTGGTGCCCAAGCGCTTCGTCCTGGGGCGATGGCTGCGCCCTCCAGGAAGGCACTAGAGAAGAGAAGGCCTGGGGCCAGGGTCTCCCCAGTACAGCGTCCAACTACCTCTCAAACCCCACTCCAACCCCCACCCCCGGGAGCCGGCTCTGGGCGGTCGCCAGGTGTCCTCCAGGCGCGAACCCTCTCTGCTACCATCAAGCAAGGACTGCATGCAGGGCCCGTCTGGCTGGAGTAGCACTCGCGGCCCGGGAGGCCGAGGGGCGAATGCTTCTCTTTGGGATAGGTGCCACTGCATTTACTAGGCGCACTGTCAATTTGGAAACGCGTGTAGCTGCAGCCTCACATTTTCTGCATTCAGGGCCTGGTGCCAGAGATTGCCGGCCTCCCTGCTGTGGACGTTTCCCCAGACCAGACTGTATCGAGCAGCTCGGTGACGGTGTAGTTGGCTACATATGGAACTAGATTTGGAACAAACCCCCAGAATATCCCAATTCACTAGTACTAAGGCGCATTCAAGAATTGGTGGCCGCGGTCACCCGGCTTTTCTCACGCAAATCCCAGTCGACGTTCTAATAGTAAATCGGAGTTCCAGGACCTGGTTTTGAGAGGGGCGCTAATGAAAGAGAAGAGTAGGTAGGGGTGTGTGTGTGTGTGTGTGTGTGTGTGTGTGTGTGTGTGTGACAGAGAGAGAGAGAGAGAGAGCGAGCACAGGGAAAGATGGAAGCAAACGCTCACACTGCGGGAGGGTGGGGACCGGGATGGGGTCCTCGTCCACTCGCATAAAGCCCTCGCAAGTCTCCAGCCTCAGGTTTCTATCCTCGAGGCCTGAACCTCCCGAGTCGGGCCCCGCGTCCCTCGTTCCCGGGAGCGGGAAGGACAGAATGCTCGGCTCCAGGTGGAGTCTTTGCTCGCGGCCCCAGCACTTGGAAAAGCCAGCCTCTACCCCGGGCCTCCTCCGAGGGCGCGGGTGGTAGGAACTGATCCCGCAGCTCCTCCCCCGGGCTCCGCGCGCCCCAGCCCTGCGCCTCGGGCCTGACGGCGGCCAGCCGAATCGCCTTTCTTTCCTGCCTTCCCCAGTGAGCTCACTTCCTCCCGGTGCGGCTCCCCTGCGTCAGCCGGAACCGGCTCCTGGGCCCGCCGCAGCCGCGGGGCGCGCGGACTCGGGGCGCACGGGACTCGGGCCGCCGCGCCTTCTACGCGCCCCTGGACTTTTCTTGGGGCGACGTCCGTGAGCGGAGAGGAGTCCTACAAGCAGGAAGGAGAGGTTGAAACCTCTGCGAAGACAGGAAGTGGCTTGATTCGTGGTCAAACTTAGAGCGCGGGCAGGAGCGCAGTGAGAGCGAGGCCGGGCGGGGAGATCCAGCAGGATAACCCCTTGACTCGGGCCTCGCAGCCTGTTTCTCTGCTTTCCTTTTTTCTCCGCCTCTCCCTGTCCCCTTGTTTCTCTTTTAGTTTTCACCTGTGTTAAAAAATTAATATGCCGGCACGTTTAAAAAGCAATTTCGCATTTTAAAGTCGGCGGGAGCAGAGGGAGAATTACAAATAGGATTGGATTTAATTAGCTGGTAATTCTCCTTTCATGCCCCCATAATTAAACAGAGATTCTAAAGCTGCTTCAGGGCTCACAAGTGATTATTACAAGCATATTTTACATTTACATTAAAGTACTGTCCCCGGGGTGTAATCCAAGATCTGGCTCTATTTATTCGGTTTTCGAACCTGAGCGCTGGAGCCAGAACGTTGCTCTCCAGCTATGTTGTGGGATGGCTTGTGGGGGCTGTTGTTTAGTTTCCTTGGCTGATTTTTAATTTTGTCCAGTTCTGTTTCCGGGGCGTAAGGAAAGATAGCCGAAAGTTGGGGGAGCCCTCAACCTCAGATCCCACGGAGAACTCACGCCAAAAGAATTAAAACAAAAAAAAAAAAAAAAAAAAAAAAAACCTTTTAAAAGCGTGAAATTGTACAAAACTCAGAGCCACCTTGGCGACTCCCCACCACGCACAGAGAGGGCACACCCAACCCAAGTACGCGCGATCTTCAGCCCCAACAGCGGACCGGATCTGGTCACCCTATGTGGGTGGACTCTGTTTCCCCATAGAGATCCGGAAGCCCCGTTTCGTGACTATTCAGTGTCTCTACTCCCGCGATCTCTTCTCCCCCATTTCATCTTTTTCTGTCGGGGCCATGTACCAACCTTCCTTTCTCAGCGATTCCCTGTGAATCGTCGTTAGTTCCCTAACCGAGCCACAGCTTCTGTCCAGGGATACAGCCCTTCCCGAAACTCCAAAAAGGCACTGGAGAAGGCCTGGGACCGCATTCTCCCTAATACGGCGTAGAACTACCACCCCTCCTCATCCCCCCCCCCCCCCGCCACCGCCAAACCCCAATGCAGCCCTCGCGCGCTCACCTTGGGACTCCGCGGTTCTAGCTGTCCCCCACCCCGCCTCCACCGCCTGACAGTTTCCAGGCTCCAAGCGAAGCGCGTGTCCGTGTTGTCACCAGATCCACGAAGGCTTTTGATGAGAACTGCTTCCCTTTTGAAAACACCATTCCCTTTCCCCAAGAGAGAAGAATCTATTCTCCTGGACTGGTTTAAACACACTCATACGAGAAGTATCTGTGTTGTGAAAACATCAGCCTTTAATAATTGTCTTGGAGTAAAGACTTTCAGGAAATGATGGAGATAGGCCTGCTCATCTAACTCATCCCCCAGATTGTCATTTCTCTGGCTACCTCTTCTCTTGCCTGGCCCACTACATCATTTTTTCTTTTCTGAAAAACTGCTCTTAAGCGACCTCCTTCTTATTTATGCCTTTATTTTAAAAAAGAGATCCTTGGAAATAACAACCTAACCAGAGGAGAGGAGCTCACCACTCCCAGTGTCACTAATTAGTGGCACATGCTGGCTAGGTACAAGGAGCATCTTTGAGCCCAAATCTTCTCATCTGGAAAAAAAAAAAATGGCTAGAACAGATAAATTCTAAAGCTCTATTTCCAGTCTTAATACTTTCAAGACAAAAACTTTTCTCCTTACTTCTGAACTCTGTGTGTGTGTGTGCCTGTATGTATATTTCCAGTAAGTGGTCTGTTCAAGATGCAGATGAAGAGGACATTTTAAACTTCTAATGTGCCCTCTTTGGCTGGTTCCTCCCAACCCAGCCTTTCTTGCTAGGCATGGAAAGAGAACAGGAGGGATAGATCTCCAGAACACAGTCCACTTATGGTCACATGATTCATTAAGAACCTTAATCCTCATCTGACCTGGCCAATTCAAGTACCGCCAGTGAAACCTCATAAACCCAGCCAAGAGGCTGGCCAACATATGCATGCTCTAATTAGAGTTATTGTGGGCCTTTGGCTTGCAGTCTGATGAACAGCTCCAGGGCTTCAGGGGGCAGAGGGTTGGAGGTCCTTTCCACCAACCAATGCCCTTTGGTCCTAGGAGGGCATCAGTTGAACTCAGTGGGTGATCTGAAGCTAGCCCCCTGAAAGCTAACCACAGCTACTACGACTGAAAGCTGGCAGTGGGTCCCTAAGAGAGACAGGCAAGAATCTGTCCAAAGGAGGTAAAAAGGGTATCAGCAGTGAGCTTTTCTTATTATTAGTGCATCTTAATTTTACCATGAGAGAGGGAGGAGAAGCCCAAAGTGAAAGAAGAGAAATTTTTAACATTTATACACTTAGCAACCCTCTCCATGAACACACACACACTCAAAGTAATGACTACAATTTACTTAAAAAAAAAAAAAAGAAAGAAATTGAAGATGCTTTCCAACCCTATTTACAAGGATAAGGGAAGGCGTGGTGAGGAGGCGCATGCAGGCTTGAGCCAATTTAGCAACCACAGTTCTGGCCAGGTACCAGGAAGTCACAGAGCACCGTAGATAGCAGAACTGGCTCCATTCCTGGTGGAGGACCCTGTGCACGGTACTTTTTCTACAAAGGGTGTCATGAAGGATGGTCAAGGTCAGTCATTGCCAGCCATCAAGACCTTTGAGCCTCTCTCAGAACCGCTCTGATATAACTGAAGGTGTTTTGTATAGGGAGCAATCAACTCTGGCTTTATCTTCATCTCTCCTTGAACTGTAAAGGACAAAATACCTAAGGTCTCTCAGGTCTACATATGCTTACTTATTACATTGCCAAACTTATCTGTTGTTTTGTAATACCTGTGTATATCCCAAACTCTTTACCCATTATTTATAACCCATTCAAGATATCTGCAGGCTAGATCATTGCACAACCTCCCTTACAGTAGGAGAGAATTTGTTACTTATTTGATGCATAACAATGTAGTACTTTCCAATGTGTCCCAATGTGTTTGCTTCAAAAGATGAAGAGCCATACCAAAAAGAGAGAGAGAAAGAGAGAAGTCACATCCCTACAACTCTAGAATGTTACAACCTCACTCTTTCTGCTTGCTTTCCTTCCTTCCCTTCTTCCCTGTTTCTTTATTCTTTGGACGCAGCCACAGAGAAAAAAAAAACAAAAAACAAAAAACCCAGTTTGGAACTTTAGAAATCGTGTGCTCTGCATGTGCCCCGTCTTCTCTTTCCCATATACTTTTAATTACAATCAGGAGGCATCTTACACCCTGGCCAGATTGTATTTGGTGAGAGCCTCTTTTAAAATTCTTCAAAGCTTCCAGGGATCTTCCCTCCTCACTGCCAAATCCTCTGGACCAGCAAAATGGATACAGAAGGAGTAATTTGCATCATTCTAGATTCATAGAAATTATGTTCCTATTTGCTTTTCTATGCTTAGGAAGCTTGGGAAGGATGTTCAAGAAATGAACAGTGGGAGAAGCACCTGGACAGATAATGAATGAGAGACTATTCATATGTACATTTTGTAGATTTTGAACCATGAGAATTACTGCCTATTCATTAGAATTAATTTGATCAGGATATATATGAAAGATGTTAGATGCTAACTATATTTAGAGATAATATCACCCATTAGGGAGGAGGATCTAAAAGATCTAGAAAAAACATGAAATAATCTTTGTTTGCTTGATTGGTCATAAGCTAGAACTATGATTAGAAAATAATACTTTATGTAGATATATGCAGAAGCATAAAACTTTAGGTGAGGCAAAATGCACACTACTCCTCTCTTCCGATATCTCTCTCCTATTCCCCGATGTGAATATATGTCAGTTTAAAGCTATTTGCTACTCAAGTTAAGTCAGGTTTTACAGGGAACACAGACTGGCTGAGCCCCCAGTCCTAAGTAGAAAGGTTAAGCTAGAACACACTGCAAAGGACTGACGTTTCCTAATAGACACTTGAAAATGGACAATTTTCCTCTTTGTATGAGGAGGACAAGATCCTTTCTTAGAAATGGCTGCCCCTCCACACATACCCTTTCACTCCTCTGAGGGTGGGCTAAACACTTTGCCCTAGGACGTCTGCCCCTTTCCCTAAACTTTAACCAGGTTTAAAAGTTTTTATTAGGCAAATTCTACTCAGGAAACAATGTTTTAAGCCTAAATAAAAAAAGGGGGGGTATAAATTCCTTTAGTGATGTTAACACAATCAACCCAATTCCCCAGCACCCCCGGGTCTTTAGATACCCTTGAATGCCAAAAAGACTTGGAAGTTCAAACTGCCGTGCCCTTTAAAAAATAAGCAAACAACTCCACCCGACCAGGGGACGCAGCTCTTCAGCTAACACTAGTGTTTACATCTCCTGCAGTTTTTCCTGTTGCACAGTCCCTGCTAGTAAACAACCTAAACTGATCTGGTGGCAAAGGTCAAATTGCAAAATTATAGGGACTTTCATATTTAAAGGTATGCTATATAGAAAACCACATGGGGAATAATCTCAGTTCTACCCACTTGTGTTAATTAACAAATCCTCCCCAAACACAAAATGAGATCACCTTTTTCTGAAAACAGGTGGTTAACTACGTGATTTCCAAAGAGGTACTCTACAATGGAAATTAGGAGAGATTTCAGAAGACGGACGGGAAAAGGGAACTGGTCAATGTTTGTGAAACCCCCAAAGGTGGCATTTGGGGAGAAAGGGAGGGCAGGAAGGAAAAGGAAGGGAGTTGAAAGAGCCCTTGGTTTCCCCAGCTGCTTGCAGAAGTTGGAACATATGGAGCCAGGGTTTTCCAAAGATGACAAGGGATAGAAGAAAAAAATATTTTTTCCCCAAGGCATGCCTTTCCCCCAAGTAAAGATACATCTTCAGGCTGGAGACATTTTTTTCCTTCCAGAGGGAATGAGCAGAGGTCACTTAGAACGAATTGTCATCATTTAGTGAAAATAACAGTGATTATTGGAAGCAACAGAAGGAGTCAAGGTGTTTGTGCTAAAAAACTTCAAGATCAGGCCTGGCCCAGAGTGGGAATATCCAAACAGGTTCTTCATATTTCACGTTTTATAGACAGAATTTTCCCTAAAGGATATACTTTCATTAGGTCATAAATGCACCAACAGAGAAGGGGGGAGAGAGAAAGGGGGAGAAAGGGTAGGAGGGGTGTGTGTATGTACATTCACACGCGTGCGACTGGCACAGGGGCGCCGGCCTTGGAGTACCTCCAGGGTGAGAGGTAGGGTCTACGGACAGAGGTGTGTGCCACCCCGAGGGCAGAGTTCTGGGACGGTGACTTGAGACCAACCTCGTTGAAGCTTCCTAGGGCTTCTGCTTTGCCTTTTTATTTCTTACATTTCCTTTGGGTTTCACCTAAGTGCCTAATTGCCCCCTGTCCAAGTACTTATTGCCTGAAGGCCACAAGAAGGGGGTTGGGGGAGAGAAATGTGTTTTTTCAAAAGTTTGTTAACAGTTTAACTCTGGGAAATTTTTTAGTTGGGGCCCTAGTACCTGAGCCTAGATGGCAATGAAAGGGGTTGTCTGAAGACTTTCGGGACCCCATTCCTGGAATGGAGAAGTTTACCTCTCTCAACACCCAAGGGATGTGACTTAGTACTCTCAGAGGCGAATGCTCACCGTGTCTGGGCTCCCGGTTGATGCCAGGAGAGAAGGCTGCAGACCCGGAATCACCCTGCCCTAGCTAGATAAGCCGCGTTTGGCTTCCTTCAGCGCATTTCTTAAAAGTGAGTTGGAGTTGTGCAACCAGCATAGTTAGCCTCTACTGAGTCACGGAGAATATTTAAATCCACGGCGCTGATTTCACACCTAGCAGTCGGTAGCAGTTTCGAAATTATTGTAAAACACCGCCGGGATGATATATTGCTGTCTAGGCCAGGTTAGCAAGACACCGGCGCATACTCGACGTTTAGATCACACGCTGAAAATGCGGAGATGTTTCTATGGGGATTTACACGTGACACAGAAAAACTGAACAATTCACTATTTCTCTTTTTTGATTACCTATTTTTAAAGAAAGCATTGGCATCAAGGACGAGTTAGGTAATGTGAACTAAAAGGCACGCAGTTGTAGTTCAAGGAAAACTGCTTTTAATTGACACCGTGTATATTCCTCTGCTCCTCTCGAGCTGCCCCCAAGAGTATTTATTCCTAGGGCTGGAAACAAAACAACTAACCCGGTCTGCCGCGTAAGAGAGCGCTCCAAGATGGACTGCCGGAGAAAGGCATTTTGACCCCGATGGAAATTAGTCATATTGACAGACGCCCAGGGAAGGTAAATTACCCAGCGCGCTGACGCTATGCAGAAGCGTGCCCCGTTGCGACTCTGCTGCGGCGCCCAGGGGCCAGAGGCTCCCTGTTGGTTAACCCAGATTCCGACAAAGCCCATCTTTGCTTCTCTGGGCCTGGGATTTCAGCGTGAAGGCACGGAGCGAGCTGTGAAAAGGTGCTAGAGAAGAACAAGGCCAGAGAAAACCAGAAAAAGTAGTGGGAAAGAGAAGTGTTGCGCCATAGCGCAGGCGAGCTGAGGAACTCGGAAGAAAACGAGCAAAATACGCAGGGGAGGGAGGGAGGAGGCGGGGGTGGAATTGGGGGGGGGGTGCTGAGAGGACCGTGCGGCTCTGGGCTCCCAGGTCCGCCACTTGGGAGGTCTCGGCCCCAACGCAGGCCGGGCCTTACGTCCCCCCGGGAGGCTCGCCGCTCGGGCGGGGTCACAATTACACCTCGGCTCCAGGCGAAGACTTAAAAACCGAGTGGTGGGGGCTGCAGTCTGGAAGCAAGGCCCTGCGGTCATCAGAGGGTGCCGGGCCAGCGCGCAGGAACTTTTTACAAGGCGTGTGGGTACAAGGGGGGGGGGGGCGGTGGGAAATCAAAATAAACCACTTTCATCCAGCGTGGGCCATGAAAATAAAAGCTGCTTTATAAAGGGGGCGAGCGGGAGTTTTGAAATTTAGTGTGTGTTTTGCTTTTATATAAAGAGTTTTGTGATTTTACCTGATAACCAACGGGGAACTGTGGGGGAAATAGCTGCTAGGTTTTTGTGGGGTTTTTGTTTGTTTGTTTTTTCCGGAAGAGAGCTGCAATAGAAATTCACAGGTTTCTCCCAAATAAGCTTGTGTCCCAGGACTGCAAACAACTGCGCACATCCATACAGATCATTACAAACTGGGGACAATACGTGCGTGACCTAGACGGAAAGTGGGATCCAGTGGTCCCACCTTCACTTTAAAAGTGAGTCCTTAAAACTGAGTCTGCAGAGGAGGAATGGACAGGGTCAAATAGTGTAACATCTCATTTTACCAGCGGCTGGACCGGAAGACTTCTCTAAGAGTAACCGGCTCAGGGCTCAAAGACTAGGCGAAATTCGCCCGGCCGCAGCAGTGAGGGCGTCCAGCCAAGCCGGTGCCCTTGTCTCAAAGGAAGGGACCCCACGGCCGGCCCCTCCAGGGTAGGGCAGGGCTGGGGGGAGGTGGCTACGGCCTCCTGGACTGGGGCCTCCTGTCTGCGGTATTTTTAGATTTTCTCTCTGCTCCCTAGAGGCTCTTTTGTAAGCCGAATGGAGGCTCTCCAAACTGCCCTCACTGGGAGGGGGTGTGGGAGTAGGTGGAGGCGACTGCACGGGGATGTTGAAAGAAAAAAAAAAAATTACTTGCATTTAAATTAAAAAAAAAAAAAAAAACTCTAGGTTTTTGTCCTTACTGCCTTTTCTCTTTCGTTTCCCCGACACTTGCCCCAGCCCAAGTCCGTGGGAACGCGCCAAGTTCCATAATTAAGTGGACCATGGGGGTAAGGGTGGGTGGGATCTAGATATAAGAGCAGAATAAGAGTGTCGTGTGCCTTCCTTTCTGCCTTTCATCCCCGCTCTCCCGGCCTCTACTGCTCCCCTGGAGCCGGCCTAGGAACCCTCCGGCAGGGATGGGAGGAGGGGAGGAATCTCCGTTGCCTTCGAGGAAGCAGGAACAAGCGGAATTTGTTTATTTTTTTTAAAATAGAGGCTTAAAATAAGTCCAGATGTTTTTGCAACGGGGTTTCGAACCCAGTATATGCCCAGGGAGGCGAAACTCGGAACCCGGACTCACAAATGAACAGAAGGTTCTTGCATAGAAAGCTGGGTCTCACTGCGCCCCCTCCCACCTGGGACATGCCCTAGTGTAGCTTCCCGGCTGAGGCCGCAGCCAGGAGGACTTTCCCCATCCCGCTTCTCCCCATCCCGGACCGGGCTGGGCCCGCTGGCTCCCGTGGCTCGCCTTCACACCACTTCCCGATCCCCGAACGCAGCCCCCGAACACCCCCCCCCCACCCCCTTCTCAGGCCCGGCGCTGCCCCCTCGAAATTGCCCAGGCTGGGTGGATGGCGCGGCGCTGCGGAAAACCTGAGAGAAGCGGCAGCCCGGCGCCGGTGCTCTCTTCTTTCGCCTAAGGTTCAATCCTCCCCCCCCCCCCCGCCCACCAAACCCACCCCTCAGGGAGTGTTGGGCCTTGCGGTCCACCCCAGCTGCCTGGGGTGCTTCGCGTTGCCCCCGCATCCCGGACGCCGTGGCTCTACCCACCGGATTGCCTTCCCGACCCCTCGGTGCTCTGTCGACGTCGCGGCGCTTTGCGTCGCGCGAACTGGAACCGCCAGGCCCGCCAGGTCCGCGCTCTTAGCAGCCGGGTAGCCCAGCGAGTCGAAGATGCTCAGAGAGGAGGAAGTGCAGAGAAAAAAAATAAGAGGAAGGAAAGGGGGGTGGGGTGGGGACCTGACACACACGAGCACGCAAAACCAGCTTTGGTGATGGACTTTTTCAGTTTCACACGGAGCGACCTGTAGTATCTGGAGAAGGTTTTTGAAGACGTTTAGGAGGGAGGGTGAGTTTTCTGCTGAGAAACTCAATCTGCCATACAGTAGCGGCCCCATCTGGGATCTGTCACTGCTGACAGCACCACAGGGCACAGACGTGATCTTCTGCACAGCCTGCACTCCCCGAAATACCCTCCTTAATCAAAGGATGTCTGCGCGCCGGAGCTCAGCTGACCGCGCCGGGAGCAGAACGGCCAGAGAATTCCACCCCCGCCCCCCGCGCGCCTCCTCCCCACGGACACGGCAGTGGCCCCTCTCCTCTAACCAGCACATTAATTAAAAGAGGAAAAGAGACAGAGGGTGATGTCATTGCTCTCGGAAGATCATAAACGTAAAAGAGTCATCCTGTGAGAATCCCTGAAAATGACTTTAATGAATAATTTCAGAGACAGTTATGGCTTTGGGTAATTACTGAGCGGGAATATGAAAACCAGATTTGCAAAGCGAAGGCGATGGTCAGGCGGCCTGGGGGCCACTTTCTCCCATTAAAACTGCACCAGCTTTTCTTCACCGCCAAATTCTAGTTACAGACTTTGGATGTATTTTTTCGCTTAAAAATAAAAGCAACAACCACACATTTTCTTTTCCGTGTGTTTTTGCCTTATCCTAAAGACAAAACTGTCAGCTCAAAGCATCGACAGCCCACTTTAACTAGAAGTCAACCATGCAGGAGCTTCAATGGCCATTGGCTTCTATCTTTTCAGGAAGGAGATATTAATGGCCACTTTGATTTAGAATGATGTCTTTTTTTGGCCTCTTCTTGAGGCAATGTACTTAATAAAGGTTGAAAACTCTTTCTGCCCCATAAGAAATTGTGTTTTAAATCCTTTCAGCTGGTGAAGAAGCAAACAAGTGAACAGTGAATGACCCCGCTTCTTATAGGAAAAAAATCTGCGGGTCTCCTTCACTCTAGATCTTGTTCCCCATGATGATTTGGTTCTACAATAAGGAAAGATATTTTGAAATACCCCATCTGGTCACGGAGAAGCATCAGGTTGGGTCTGGCTGTTCATAATTAGTGGTGCATTAAATATACTATTTGAGAAAACTGGATTACTGGAGAGGAGGTTGCTGAGTACCCCATCTTTTTATATGAATGGCTTAGCTGCTTGCAAGCCTACCTCCTTTGCTTGGAAATATTAACTGGGATTCTCAGATGTGTGGCCCATGTGAATTCATTCCCTCTAATTCAAGTTAAAATTCATTTATGCTATATGCATGAAAGTATTGATAAAAAGTAATGTAGCAACGTGGGGTTTTGTTGTTGTGAGTTTTGAGTCTGTATTATTTGGAAAACTGCCTTTTTGCCTGAGTAGACTCCATTATTAAGGAAGATCAGGGAGAAGCCACTTAACCAGCACTGTGGGAAACTACATCCTGCAGCTATTACCTGCCCCTCCTCCCCCAAAGCAGAGTTAAGGCCCCTCCTTCTCCAGTCATCAGAGTCAGCTGTCTAAAGCCTTCTCTATTCCTAGCTCCCAAGCCCTCTCCTCCACCCCAGCTCATTTTTTCTTTCCCCTTCTGCTAGGGATAAAGCGTGGGTAAAAGAGAGAGAGTCAAGCTCTCTCAAATGTGACATTTTCACTGACTTGGGAGGAAATGGTCCTCATCCGTTCTAGATTACATGAAGACACTTCAGAATTTGGAGTTTTGAGTTGCCTCAAAAACTGGAGAGGTGAACATTTGGGAAATTTTCTCCACTGGATTTCCTGTTTATTTTTTATATCCCAGCCCCCCCCCCAATAGATCTTCTATTGCTACTTTCAAATCACAGGCCATGAATTCTCTTCCCTCTAGTTAAAGTCACTGTAAATGCTGGCTTGGGCTTTGCAACCTGTGTGGAAGTAAATAGCTTTTTCCGAGTTTGTTTTGAGTCCTTGCATTGCCCAATTAAATTGAGGTGTAGGACTGATTCGTGGGATGGTCACTTTTCTCTCTGTAGAGACTTTAAATAATGTAGGCCTTGCCCTACCTCTCCTCCTTGATAAAGCCATCCTCACCCCTAGGGTCCAGTGTTCCACAGCAGGGGTTGACAGAGTGCCAAGAATGTGGGATCAGCTGAGGTGGGTGTGTGTGGCCTCAGGCAGTGTTTCCTAAATCTTGGGGTGGGGGGGGGCGAGCTTTTGAAAATTGAAGATTTCGTTTATCCTACCTGACCTGCTGAACCAGGATTTCTCATAAATGGGTCGAAATGAGGAGTGAATTTATAATTTTATCAAGTTCTTCAGAGATATTGCATAACTAATGTGGTAACCTCCAACCTCTGGATTCATCCCAGAGACCAGAACAGTGTCCCAAGACGCCAAAGGCGGAGGTCTAGAGTGTTCTCTTCCGGTCCAGGAATTACACAAATATACCTAGCCTCTGTTCTGGGCAACGAGATAGAGTAGGGGACAAGAGGATGCCAGTCATTCTTTTTTCAGCCAAAGAGCACTCCCACTGGGGAAAGGGGGGGGGATAAACATAAGAGGGTCTAGCGCCTCCGTTCCTTAGGGCCATCGGGCTTTAATAGCAGGTGCAAGACAGAGCCTTCGAGAGAGGCCTGTTCTGTAATAAGCGTCTGCCTGGCCATCTCATTAGGCAGAAACTCCCCACAGGGCTGTGGGACCCAGGCAAGGTGTGTGCGGGAAGGGCAGCCCTAAGCGCCGCCTCTCTTCCCTCTCCGAGCACGGGCACCGCGGCAAGGGCCGCAGGTGTTGGTGTAGGAGAGCAGCACGTCCGCGCTAGGATAGAGGAGCGCCCGCAGGTCAGTCAGGGCCGGCTGTGGGAAGCTTTTCCAGGCTGAATGCACCAGGCGCAGCGAGTTGGAAAATTTAAAGTGAGGAGGGGGCCGACAGAAACTTTAACCGACCCCGCCTTACCTCAAACAAGAAAAACAAAAACGTCTTCTGGGCTAAAAATACATATTTAGAAAGTCCCTGTGCGCAAGCAGGCGGCGCGTTCCAGCTGCCGGCCTGGCCCGGGGAGGACTTGGCCGCACGGCCGCCGATTACACCCAACTCGGCTGGGATGGCTCCGAGCCGTCTGCCCTGACGTCAGCGAGGCTCCGAGCCCCGCCGCGGCGAGATAGGCAGAGCGGCCGGGCGCGGGCGCGGCGCTAATCACTCCCAGATGTCCCTAATAGCGGAGATAAAGACGGACGGAGCGGCCGGGAATAAATTTGTAATCAGGGCTCTACCATCTGATCATCAAAGCGGCCCAAATGCCGGGAGAATTTGAAGGGAATGTGTGTGTGTGTGTGGGGGGGGTGGTCACGTTTAGGGGAGAGGCGGGGGACGCGATCCTCGAAGGAAACTGACTTGGGCAGGGTGGAGCGAGAACAGGGAGAGAAGTCTAACTTCTGTGCGCGTGTGAGTCAGATACGCAGTGCACTTTAACTTCCACTAGACTGGCCGAAGCCGCTGAGCTGTTAGCGGCCAGTTAGAGGCCGGCAGACGGTTGCTGTGCGGAGAGTACTCGCCGGGGTATAAGCTGGATGGTAAAGCTGCGCGCGCGGAGCTGTCAGTCCCCTGGAAACGTCGGACTGATTCTTCTCCTTCTCTCGTCCTGCCCTTTCTAAACAGTTAAAAATACTTCGTTCTCCCACCTTCCCACTGCCTTAGGGCCACCCCGTAGACATGAACCCTACAGCACGGCTGAGCTTGGTCAAGAATGGGGATACTGGGGGCCTCGAGCAGGGGTCTTGGGCCCCAGTCTGAGGGCGGCTGCAAGGTCTTTCTCTCCGAGGGATCCGCGGGCTGCGACAGGCCAGGAATCCAGTGCGTCTCGGAGACTTGTCAGTGCTTCTTCTTCACGCAGGGGTCTGGACACTAGGATTTGGGCTGGGTGGAGGGAAGGCGTTCCCTAAGGACAACAGATCGAGAAAAGACAGAGCCCAGGGTCCAGGTTCAGCCCTTTACGAGGCGGACGCCACAAGCCTCCTCTGCAGATCATCTCGGCTTGGCACCTACCACCAGTTCCTTTTCCAAATCCAGGCGCGTGGGTGGGACTCGCGAGCAGAGAGAACGCAAGGCGGCTGTGGAAGAGAAAATTGCGAGCCGCACAGGCAGCGTTAGACACAGCATTTCTTTAAAGCTACAGGAGTAGCAAAGAGGTTTCCCGCGCTTTGTCAGACCCGCAGTACAAATGCAGTTCCGGCTGTTGTGGCATCCTTGGGCCAGTTTATTGTCCCCTGCACGCACAACTCAAGCGCTCACAACTGGCTGGGGTTCTCTCTGCAAAGTTAAAGCTCTGAAGTAGCTCACAAGCCTGCCTCCTGCCGCTCCCCGTGGCTTTGATTTTGAGCTCACTCTCCTCACCCTAGGCACCCCTTCCAGCGAAATCCGCGTGCGCGGAACTCACCCTCCCGCTTCCTTAACAACTCGTGGGATACTAGCTCTGTGATCCTCACCAGGAGCAGGCAGCGGCCTGTAGAGGCACAGGCCAGGGGGAAGGGATCTCGCCACCCTCCATCCCTGACTCAGGCCCACTTGCTACCCTTCCTGGAGCCACCGCTGTCCCCACCTCATCGCAGGGACGACCAGGCCACCTGGTCCTGAGAAGGGCAGTCTAGGCCAGGAGGCCCACCCTTTGTAGGTGCCTGGAAGATTCGCTAGCCCACTGGGATGCTGGAGCTTCCCACCAAGCCTCCAGAGAGTGGGGCGGGGATTTAGAAGGCAGGAAGAAACCCTAGTGATCTTGCTCTATTCTTCTCCTAGTTTTGACCTGAAAAAATCTCTTAAAGCTGCCGTTAGTGTCCCAGCTGGGGGCGAAAATCCTAGAAAATTGTGATTGGGAGTAAGGAGTGTGCTTGGTCCCGCTCTCTTGAGCTTTCCAGGTTACTTCCCAAGAAGCTGAGAATGGGTATGTAGGAAGGAACACACACACACACACACACACACACACACAGCGGCCAAGCCCTCTCCCCACCAGTGCTTCGGGGTTATCAGGCCCTGGGCCTGTGCGGCGGTCTGGGGCCGGAGCCCTGACAGCCAGATCTACCATCAATTTACCTTCCGCCGCCCCAGCTTCCCATTTAGCTTTTAACGTCAAATCCTGCATTTTTGTCGGCTCCGGCCTGTCTAGAGAGCTTGTGATTTCGCTGCAGGAGTGATTGCTTTTAACAAAATGGCAGCAACCACATTATCCGAGCAATTAAAACAGAGGCCTTTTAGCTGGTCCCGCAAGGCAAGAGGTTGGAAACTTTTTTTTTCTTTTTTTTTAAGCAAAGAAGAAAGGGAGTTAAAAGAGAAATAAATGTGTAGAAGAGGTAAGCATGGAAGCTCAGAAGAAACGCCAGCCCAGCACACCACTCACTTCCTGGGAGCCGACAACTTGTGGCAGGGATGTTGGGTGGCTGGGAATGTTCGGAAGGTTGGGAAGTCCCCGTGACTGTAGAGATGCATTATCTGGGGTGTCTTGCTCCTTAGGATGTGCATCCAGTTAGGAGTCCGGCCCCTGGAGTGTCAGGTCTGCTGGATGTCTGGCCAGTTGGGCTTTCACACAGGTAGGAACGATGAGATGGTTGAGGCCTCGGCCTGGTGCTGCTGGGCCAGAGGAAGTAGCTTGGCGGACAGTCAGGAGAGAAGGCGGGCAGAGCCTGGCCCTGGCCAGACAAAGAGGACGAATTTCTGCAGCGTGGGTTTTAAAGCGTGTGTAGCCACAGGCTGCCCCATAGCGATGTTGCAGCCAGGCTCTTCGGGATCTCCTCTGCTGGTGTCTAATAAACCAAAAAAGGGTTAGACCAGCAAGAGTGCATTAAGGCCCGGACAGTAAAGAAGACCAGCTACGGAAGGCAAGCCCAGGCCCACACGCGTGATGTGGGTTACTCCTCTTCAGTTCCTGGCTGAAAAACCTCACCACTGCCCGCCCCACTCTCTCTACTATTTCAGTAAACTGTTTCCTTCTACCACAGGAATATGATGAAGTCTTTCTCCCGATGGAATTAAAGTAAAGATGTGAAAGGCTTTTGGAGGCAGGAAAGGGAGAGAGCCACTTGGTCCAACCGACAGGAATCCCAAGAGTAATAGAAAATCAGGGCGCCTCCCTATGCTCCCCAGTGCTATAAACAAAGGCAAGTGTCTGTAAACACAGCTCGGGCCCACCACGTCGGCCCAGCGCCGCCTGACCTGAGGGGAGAAAGTTCAGATCGCTTTGGCCTAGTTGTTCTAACCCCTCGCCCTCGCGTTGTCAGCCGCCCGCAGAAGAAACCCGCAGAGCCACTCGCCTGCCTCTCCCCCAGCGCCTGTGAATTTGCCCGCTGCAGGCGGCAGGCTCAGTGTGGGCACCCTCGAGCTGTGGGAACCCCTGGGGACCCCTGGGATATCAGGGGGAAGGTCTGTGCCTGCAGTCGAGGTGCGAACATCACCCCAAGGATGGGTTCCAAGATGGAAACCCTCTGGCAAGCCTCTCTAACACCAGATTTATATACATGGCGTTTCATGAAACAAACCGCTTTTTAATACGTTTCACCTTTCTTCCCCCACCCCCTCTACTCCATCTCTCCCCCTCCTCTCTACCCCCTCCCCGGCAGGCCTGCCGAGTCCTTTATGGCACTTCAGCTTCTCTGGTTCCTAGAGCAGAGATGCGGGCTCTAGCCAAGACTACGGGCAAAGGAGGCCTCCGGGACTTCCTTTCGGGATGTGCTAGGACTCAAGGAGACCAAACCTCAGGCGGGGTGAAGTCCCCAGCGGCTAGTAGCCTGGGAGGGAGCCGCTTGCAGGCTGGCCTGGGGCCGGGAAGACTTCAGACACTGCACAGTTAATATTGAGTTCCCTGTAGCTCCTTGTAAATCTAGCCCACCCCCATCACCCCCCTTTAAATCCTTGGTTGTGTTCGCGATTTCTTACTTGACATAAAATTCCTTGTTACCTAATCATGGACTTTCCCCCAAAAGCTCTCCCCCCACTCCAAGGTTGGCACCGATGAGAATCCCCCTGATGGAGATTACAAACAAAAAAGTCCTCTTTTCCTCTTTTTTCTTTTTCCGGACAAAAGCCCTACATTTTGAATTAAGAACTATAGACTATTTCCTGTGGCTGCAATAACTCCTGGGATCCTCCTCATGTCTCCTCCACCTAAAACACGTTCCCCAAACAAAAACCAAAGTCCCCCCACAGAATGACGTCCAGTTGATTTCTGGAAAACACCTTTCCACATTTCTAGTGAACTGCCAAGCCCTTTCTCTGGCCCAGGTCCTCCTAATACTGACTCCTGGGCCTACTGGAGGGGTGGGGGTAGGGACAGGAGAGGGGAGAAGACAGAACTCCGATAGAACCCAGGTCCTTTAGCAGGATTTTCACCAAGCTCACTTCCTTGCAGGGGTTGGAGCTCACGGTGAGGACTGATCCGAACTACTGACTCTTTCAAATAAAGTTAGAGGCAATCATGATAATTTAGTTTACTTCTAAATATTTTAAATATTATGAAAACAAGTATAACAGTTTGTTTTCAAAACTCTTTTGAGGTATCAACCATTAAAAGATTGTTTTTTTTTTTTGTAAAAAAAAAACACACAGTGGTTTATTGAATACTTACAACGTTTACACCTTCAATATTAATTAAATTCCACTTAGTTTTAGAGGACGGAAGTGCACAAAACAAGTAGCTGTTGGAAACATCTTCGAATAGGGAACGACCACAGATGATAAGACAGCACTAGATATCGACCCCAACGGAAATGTTAGCGGCCCCGTTTTCTGCTTTGAAATAAAACTTTATAATCCCCAGGAATATTTATATCCAAAGGCCAAGTATTAAAGATACACTTCACATACACACTATAGTCTGCTGTCTTTACCTGGAAGGGGTTGAGTAAGTGGGGAGGGGGCAACGCTGGTGCCTACGCAGCTGTGAGGGAACATTCACACACACAGAATCTACGAGACGAAGGGATCCCTTACCACGCGGGAGTGTCCTCTTCATATTAAAATATGGAATGCTTTTCTTCAAATATCCACTCTTTTTTTTTTTTTTTGGAGGGGGAGGTGGGGAGCGGATGCCTCAAAGGGGGGCAAAGAGAGGGGAGGCAAATTGCACATAAATAAACCGGATGATTCCAAATGCAAGAAGTCCTCAGAGCGGAGCCTGGAGAGCTTGCCCGGAGTCCTGGGTCTGCTTCCGGCTCCTGGGCCCTGGCTCACTCGCGCTCTCCTCCTCCTCCTCCTCCTCACTGCTTGAGCTCCAGGGCCCAGACGTGCTGCGGCCAGCCCGTCCGGCCTTTGGTTTTCTTGTCGTTGCTGCTCACTGTGCTTTTCAAGATTTCATTCTGGGCGGAGGAGAGGCGAAAGGGAGAAAAGTGCAAAGAGAAATTCAGAAGGGAGACCTGGTTCCACCTCACCCCCGCACTCTTCCAGCGAGAAAAGGAGACAGTGAGAGAAGGAGAGCAAGAGATTGGGGGGGGGACGTTTTCAAGTCCTAGCTTCTGTAGAAAAGCTATGAAGATGTGCGCAGTCCTAGCTGCGCTTGCAACGGCCAGGCCTCCCTGCGCTTGCAACGCTCAACTACCGGATAGGCAAGCTTATAAACAACCAGCTATTTCCAAGTCGTTTATGGAGGAGCTGGGGGCCTTTTTTTCTCTGACGCCAGATGTAGGGGCGCGAGTGGGGGTGGGCGCTAAATCTGGTCTCCCTGTTTTCAATGGCAGTCCCTGGTTCGCGCTCTGGGGAAAATGGGCATAAGTTCCCTCTGCTCTGGCCTGGGCTGGGGGCTATCGGCCCCCAATACAGCTGTGCCTCTCCTCCGAGGCCTCTGAGATCCCTAGTTATTCGGAAGGTCAGTAGATCATGCACAGACTAAAGGGACACAGGCCCCAAAGAAGAAAAAAAGAGACAAATGGTATTATTTTCCAGGCCCTCTATGGCAATAGCCCTGCTCGGACCACCACCAACCTATGGGCACTTGGTAGGAACTTGAGATATCTAATTTTCATTCCATGTTACTGTTAACAACAACAACAATGACCATATTAGCATTTACTGTTTGCTAAAATGCTCATGCAAATAAAACAAGAAATACCCAGAAAGTTCACTAATCTGGGAAGTTGCGGTTTAACCTCATCCCCAAAGAGAAACTGAAGGTGCATTCTGAACTTAAAAGTACTGATTTTATGTTTACCTTTATGTTTTCGGACCATTGTAGTAACAACCTTAAAACCCTCTTAGGATCAGTGGTGGCCTGGTTCTCCAGAGAGGGATAGGGATCAATAGTGAAATAATTGCTAACTACCGCTTCTGGGCGATTTATTTTAGAACCACCTGAGAGCAAGAGAGGACTGGAGGCCACATGAAGGCTCTAAAAGACATAGAACCCTTGGGCCAGGGCAATCGGAAGATCAGTGGGGACCCTGAAGTCCGAAAAGTTCGGCCAAAGTGCGGGTGGGAACAGCGATAACCCGGAGGGAAGATCAAGCGCGCGAAGCATCCCTCTTAACCTCCTCCTCCTGTAGCTGCTGACATCCTCCCCCATCTCCTCAGCTTCTTGGGGACACCATCCTTTCCAGAACCTGGTTCAAACAACCGTGGCTTAGGATGCAGCCAAAGAACGAGGGATGTCATTGCTCAGCCCAACTGGAAAGAGTCCGATAGCATGGGTCCCACGAACCCCACACCCCTTCTGCCCCCTGCCCCTTGGTACTGACCAGCTCCTTCTTCCTTTTCTCTTCTTTCACATCTGTCTTCTTGATCTCCGCCTTGAAGGCCTCCGCTTCGCCATTCTGGTCGTCCTTGGCCAGCAGGTCCATGAGGTAGGCGATGTAGCTGGTGGCCAGGCGCAGCGTCTTGATCTTGGAGAGTTTGGTGTCGGCGGGCACGTTGGGGATACACTCGCGCAGTTCGGCGAAGGCGCTGTTGATGCTCTGAGTCCTGCGCCGCTCCTTGCGGTTAGCGGTGCCCCGGCGCTTCACCGGGCGCGGCCCCCCTAGGCCCGGGGGCCCGGCGCCCGGCGGCACCCCCCCGTAATGGGAGTGGTCCAGGCCGGCGGCGCCGCTGGCGTACTCGGGGCTGTAGGACAGGGCCATGCTATAGTCGGGGGGCGACATCTCGGGGTGGCCGATGAGCCAGCCATGGAAGTAGGGGTTCTCCTCGTGGCTGCAGCGGCTGGCGGCGGCGGCAGCGGCGGCGGCAGCGGCAGCGGCGAACGGATAGCCCTCATGGTGCACCACCGGGTGGTGGGGGAAGCCCCCCACCAGACTCATATCGCCCTCCGCGCCCCTCCACGCGCCCCAGCGTGCGCGTAGCCCCGCCGCGGCCTCGGCCGGGGCCCTTGCTTCGGCGCTGGCCGGCCTCCCCCACCCCCCACCCCCCAGCCCTCGGGCGCCCGGGCCGGCCCGGCAGCCGCAGAGGGGGCTGCTGCAGCCCGGGCCCGGATCCCCCGCCTGGCCCGCGGGGCCCGCCTCAGCAGCACTTCGGCCGCCGGCTCCCCATAGGGCGCGGCGAGCTGGTCCCGGCACCGTGCGCCCCTGGCCGCCGCCGCCGCCGGCTCCCGCCTTGCTCCTCGGCCCGCGCGCCGGCTCCTGCTTCCCGGGCAGCTGCAGGGAGGCAGAATCCTCTGGTGCTCATGCAAAGGTGCCGGGGCTCCCGCGAGGCTGATCTGCGGAGTCGCCGGGCTCCACCGCGGCCGCGATCCTGACACCGAAGCTAACTCGGGAGTCCCAGGACGAGTCCGAGCCGCGGTTGGGAGAGCCGGCCCGGCTCTGCAGGGAGGCGGCGGGGTCGACTGCTCACTGTGAAGCTACCTCCATGCGACCCTCCCCTTCCCGCCCCTTCCCCTCCCCCCCACCAGCCCGATCTGGGTTCTTGGGCGCTTATTGTTTTAATGAAATTTTTGGTTGTTGTTGTTTTGGTCCTTGAACGTGATTTTAGCAGCGAGTAACGTGTCCTCACTCCTCTCGGGCTCCCTCGGAGGGTTTTCAGAGAGGTCTCAGTGCATCCATTTTCTCAGATCCTTTCCTTCTTTCTGGGGAAGGATCTGGAGCCCTGCAGGCGCCTCGGAGCGCGAAGGCGGCGGCTCGGCTTCTTGGAGGGGTCTGCACGGTGGCCGAGGGAGCTCCCGGGTGGCAGCCGCGGCGGTTCTCCTGGGCTGGACGCCGTGAGGGGAGTAAGCGGATTTTCCCAGCAAGATCTCCATGTACAGCTACATCTTTAGGGCTGCTCGGGTTAATATATGTCGTCAGAGGCTCCTCACGCCAATCCCGGGGCTGCAGGGGCGGTGCCTCTCGCTCTCCGCAATAAAACTTTTTGATGTTCTCGTTGCTAATTGTCGAAGTCCTCTTCCAGGATTGGCTGCCCCTTCATAACCATGAGATAATTAAAACGGGGGGGGGGCAGGGTTAAAAAAAACTTTTTTTTTTTTTTTTTTTTTTATCAGCCAGAGGTTAATGCAAGTGTTTAGCAGATGCTTTACTATTAAATTATTTTTCCCCCCAAGTCTCAAATCTTGAAGAATCCCAAACCAGGTATAGTATCACTGTTTTCTTTTCTCGTTAAAAAAAATAAAAGGTGGAGGGGACGCAGATATCTCTTTTCGAAGTGTTTTTATAGGTATCCGAGGCAAGAAAGTAAGCAGGCAGCCTCGTGCCGTTTTTTGTGCCGGGGCGGGAGGAGGGAGGGTGGGTACCAAAGGCAGAGCGCGGCGGGGCCCCCGCAAAGGGGCTGCTGGGAGCCAGAGCCGTCTCCTGGCTCGGGAGGGCGGCGGGCGCAGCGGGGGGAAGGCTGCTGCTTTGACCTGGGCACAGGCTGGCGATGCCCGTCTAGAAGTCTCTTTACTTACCCAGCACGTTATCCTGGCCGGGGCTGTCTGAGGTGGCTCCTGGTACCGTGGCCGCTTTTGAAGATCCTGGTTGAGACCCCCCGGACGAACGGTCGAGCCGATTGTAAATACTCTTATTTCCATATTCTTCAGGGACAGCAGCCCCGCGACGACCTTGGGCGATTTCAAAGCACAGGCACCTCGATTCCCCGAATTTGTGGTGTGGCCGGTATCGGTGTTCTCCTGGTTTAACTAGACTGTTTGGTAAGTAACTGAATATTTTTTACAGCGTGTTCAGAGCTTATTTTCCAGTTTTTATGAACAAACATATAAATATATCTCTGCATTCCTGCCTCTCCCATAAAAGCGGGCATCTGTGGAAAGCAGGTTTAGTTATCGGAGGGGAACCATTAAACGGCAGTTTAAGAGGCAGACCCGGAGGACGGCTCGTGGATGTTTAGACTGCTGGCCTTAGTGATCTTGAACGCATTATAACGGAAAATGGATCTCCGTTTGTAAGTCACCGGGCCGCAGGGCACCCGGCCGTGGCGCCCAAGTGGCGTGAGCATTTTGAGAAAGCTGGAAGAGAGGTTGGGGCAGGGGGTGGACAGTAGCAGGAGCTGGAATTTCCCTGGGGCTCGGTTGGGAGTCGTGAAGGGAGACTGAGGAGGAGTCGGCCAGACAGAGTCTGGTGTGGAAAAGAGTGTCAGCCAGGACCCTGCTAGCGGTGAATTAGAGGAAACCCAGGGCAGAGAGTACAGAAGATCGGGCGAGGTGTGCGGGTCTGGGTGTGCAGGTCTGGGACTCGTCCCTGGCCCTGGCTGGGCTCAACCAGAGGAGACCCTTGCCTTCACCTTGGGTATTGTCATTTTGAAGCAGGCAGGGTCAGGCCCCAGGTCTCAAAGGGAGTCCCACCCCGCAGAGGGAGACCCACCCCAAGGGCTCCATGAAGACAGTCCTTTCTCAGCCCGCTGGACGCTTTCTGCGGGGTCCAGAGTTGCGGTTGGAAGGCAAGGTCAGTGAGAATGGGGGGGGGGTTGGTGGGGGCACCCAACTCCTCTGTAGCAGGGTTCTAGAGCTGGCTCCACATGCCACTACAGCCCTGAGCAGCAGCACCGAGAAATAGGTTTGAGGTGGCTGGGCGGTAGGAGAGGGGAAAGAACTGAGAGGGGCTCGAAGTAGGCTCGCAAACCCAGGGCGGGAGTCCATTCAGGGCCCATCTGTTCCCTAGGCAAGGGGTCAGTTTCCCTGCATGGCCGCAGCATAGCATCTTAAAGCAGAGAACAGGGTGTGGGGAGAAGCTGAAATTGTATTTGTTGGTAAAATGCCACTTGGGCATGGAACAAAATAGTGACCTAGAGCTTTCAACCCCCAACTTGGATGGGTCTGCGATTTTAGCACGAGTGGAATGTTTTAGAGCCCTCTTTCTTCAAGGAAAGAATATGGTAGTGTGGTGGGATTCTGTTTACGTTTTCACCAGGGAGGCAACCCCTGAATGTGTAAATACTGGTAGTTCAATCCTCTGTCATTTGATACTTAAAAAAAAAAAAAAAAAAGTCTGTTTATAAGAGCACATCTAGGCCTTGGAAGCAGGTAGACAACGTTAAGCCGGTCGCACCCCAGCCGGAAACAGATAACAATTCAGGGGAAGTAGTTGGTAGGTTGCTTTCAGACCCAGAGGGGGTTTCGGGAATGGAAAGGAAGAAGACTGAGTGGGGGTCTGGGATGCTGTGTCCACCAGAGGCCAGTGGCCTCACTGTTGAGGCCATCAGAGTTAGCCACTTTCCATCTTCCTCATGCTCTTTTAATTGAAACAAAAAATGGGCAAATCTCTTCATGGTTCCAGATTTCATGGCAAGTGATAAAGGAGATGGAGAACATGGAACAGAAAAAAGTCATAAAAGATTCTAATCTGAACATCAGTGCTCACTGACAGTGTCATTATCAGTTAATTACTGCTGTGTGAGGGTCTAGGGCTTCGTACAGCTCAGAAAGTCAAGCCGTGACTCTACAGCCTTAGAAAGGCAGCTCGGAGGCAGGGGACAAATGGGTGAACTCTCGTATCTTCAGCTGTAGTTGGTGACTGGCAGAGACCAGACTGGCCAACCGCCACTCTGAACGCACAGCCAAAGAAGTCCCCCCCGCCCTTTTTTTTTTTCTGTCAATGTCCTCTTTTGTACATTTTGCTGCTGCAGGTCTAGTGGGATGCTGGGTTAGTCTCTACTTTGGAAAGCTGGGAGGCAGAGGCGGTCTCCAGTTTGCCCCTGGTTTAGATGGCCTCTGCCTTCTGGGTGTGTGTGTGGAGGGTGGGGTGGATGGTGAATGAGGAAAAAGAAGAGGGGGCAGATGAGTTTTCCACCTTCCTTGTCAGCCCAGGGACTGTCCTAGTGTGGACTCTGGTGTGCTGTACCCTAAGGAGATTTGGTCTGAGTATTCCAAGGGCCCAAGCAGCTGAGATGATAAAGGCTGTAGGCCACCCTGCGTGCCCGTAGGAGGGATCCTTGTGAGCGCATACTAACTTGCCTCCTTTTCCAATGCCCTGTGTTGTAGAAATGCTCTCATTCAATGTCTGGTCTTCACTGTAGTTGGTGGTATACCCACTGTAGGGTGCATGACCTCTGCCTCCAGCTAAAGAGACCTATCCGGGTTCAACAATTTATTTTGCACCCATGTCTCTTGGCTCTTTCTCTTCACTCCCACCCCTTCCTCTGGAAAAGACTCAAAGAGCCATGGGAGAGGCTGAGCACTCCCTAGCAAACATTTTGGTCTTGTGAGATATTCCTTTTAAAATCAATCTAGTTTAAACTAAATATATATTTTTTTAAACTTCAGTCTGTTTTTTAGGGAAAATACAGATCTTTTTGAGGTATTTATTATTACAAAGGCAAGGGCAGTTTGTATCTCGTGTTTTGCTCACAAGAACTCAAAATAAACTGGACCTGAAAAGAACCAGGCCGGAGGGCCATAAACACACATTTTATGTTTACGGGAATTATGGCTCAATTCCCTTCATCGTTTTTCAAGTCTCATTTTACCTTATTTTCCTAACCAACTAAGTAGAAGTGACCGAGCATTCCTATAATGCTCTTACATAAGGTGAGCCTGAGAATGTTTGTTAAGAACTCCAGAAAGAACGTCAAACCCAGAAGGTGGCAGAAAAAGCAACGTGTTCCTGAAGGTGTAACCATAGCCCCTTACCTGCTCCAAGATAGGTGCTTCTTATGGCACCTTGATAGCTTTGCATTTTGTCTGTCCTGGGGTGGGTCTGAGTCATTTTATATGCTAGTCACTTGGTCCCAGAACTTTTAGGACATAGAGAACAAGGCACATTGACTGAGTGGTGGCAAGGATCTCCTTCAGACTCAGGGTCTGTAGTCCCTTCCTTTCTGGTTTGCCTTTTGGGGAACAGTTGTCCAGAGACAGGGCAAGTGACAGTGGTTCCAGAAATGTGGTGGTGCTCAAAGTACATACACTTCTACAAAGCAGACTCAAGTTTCGTTGAACATCTTATGTCTGTTTCAAAAATGAAGGACTGGAATAGTGGTCTTGGGCGCTGAGGAGGTTTTATTTGTTCTGAGCATTTTCCGTTTGCATTTTGTGGTGGGGGTGGGGTATTTGATGAGTGATCCCTCTTGCCCCCTCTTTCCCATCCGGAGCAGATCTGTGGAGATGGGGGCAGGGAGGGGCTGATTTAACTGCATTGACTCTAGAGGGGCTGATTGCTTATGACTCCATCAGTCCAGTTTTTTTTTTCTTTTTCTTTTTCCCCAGTCCAGCTTTGATGAGGAAACACTTAAGTGGGAGAAAATTGGGACTTGCTGGATGCCTCCCTCCCCACCCCATTTAGCCTTTCTCTCCCCTTTCTTTTCTCCCTGACTTTCCTTTTTCCCTCTCTCCCTCCATCCCCCTCCCTTCTAATTTGCCTTTGAGCAATGCTTGGATTTCTGAGGTTTCTGATGTCATTGAACCTGAAACTGAAGAATAAGACTTAAGAAAGAATAAGAATAAGACTTAAGACTTAAGACTTAAGAAAGAATAAGAATAAGAAACTGAAGAATAAGATACTAGTTTATCTTTTAGTCTTTTAAGAAATTTTTTTTTTTTTTAGAAATTGAGGTATAATTAACATATCACATTGTGCAAGTTTAAGATGCACAAAGTATAAGAAAAATCTTAATATCCGATACTACAAGCAGCAGTGGAAATTTGCATTTTCTTCTAATAATCAATGACTGGATCTTCATATTAGCTGGCAGTGTTGGTCTGGAGGGTTTTCATTGATGAGGGAGAACGAAATACTCTGCCAAGTATCCAAGCCAGTCTGTAAAGCTAAAATACGTATTCAGACTAAAGAGAACAAAAGGTAATGTACACGAAGGGCCCCTCTAGAGATAGCAGGTTGTATACCTGGGAGATGTTATTAAGGTTGTTATAATGGTGTTTAGAAGTAAGGTAGATCTGATCATTCCTACTTTCTAGTAAAATATAGATAGAGCTTAGAGCAAAAGCGGCATGAGAAAATACATCTCGCAGGATTTCTATTAACTACTTTCTTTGAAGCAAATTACATACACACTGACAACATTTTCTTCCAAACCAGAAAGAAAGCATTCAGCATTGTGATGAGGAAGTAATTCTAATTTTGCATACATGGTGCATGAGAAAATAAGTAGTAGTTAACTTTGACTAGTCTGCAATACAGTCTGGGGTTCAGAATAAAATAAAAAAGCAAATGGCAACTTAAAATGTGAAACTTTGGTCAAGCCTCAAATTTAAGTGACTGAAGGTTTTGTTTGTGACCCGAAGCCCCTGTGAATTCCCAGTTCTAACTGCGGGGTTGCTCACATTCCTTGGAAGTCCTGTTCTGAAACCTCCTTTGCAAATTCGCATAGATTTTTTTCTTTTTTTTTTTTAAAGCCCTGGCAATTTCTTCCAAACCTTTTCTACTTTATTCTAGGGCCTTTGCTTCTAGACACGGGACTTGAGGCAGGATGGTTAGGTTTCAGGTTAACAAAAAGAAACCCTTTTATTGTCAATATTAATGGCAAACCTCGATTTTTACAAGGCTTAGGTTTAGCAGCATGAGTAGATCAAAAGCAGCTTGGTTTGATTTCTCAATATTCTCTGGAGCTTAGACAATTAGCTGCAATTTTGCTTCTAACGAAACAACACAAAAATGTTAGTTACAAAAATGTTAAAGTTGGCCTTTCAGCAAGAGTTTTACCTGTGTACAACATGTCAGATTCTAATAAATATGTCCACTGAACCTGAGTTGAGTTTTGGAGGAAACCTCCTTAAGAAAATGCGTGAGCAGAGTGTCTTCATTTGCAACGCCACAAGCCTGCTTTAGTGTGTGCATTCCACACTTGCCTTTCTGGCTGGGTAAGGATCCGGCAGACTGAGGTCCCCCCTGGTAATTTGGGTACACCGAGTCTCCAGTTAATGATAGATAATCAGCCTTTGGGTCATTCGGTCATTCTCTTATTACAAACCCCTCCTGCTCTCTCTGATCTCCTTTCAAACTAAATTTCACACAAACAAATAAAGCAAGACAGGGACAAGTTCTTTAAAAAAAAAGAGGGAGAAATATTAGAAACTCCTGATACAGAACTCTAAACAAGGAAAGGCAAGCTAAAAGAGGATAGGAAAGAACATCTTATCAAAATGAACATGTTGTGTACAAAACATTAGAAGAAAAGGCTCTGGTTTCTGTTAAAGTGACAGAAAATTAAAATAAAAATAATTGCAGGCAAAGAAGTTATAATATAAACAGAGAAGGCAGGATGCTTGCTGGAAATGCGCAGCACAAGGAGGCTAATTTGTTGTTAGAGATTATATATCTGTACCGTGATAGGAGAGGCGCTACTTTGTTCTATTTTCCAGAAAAGAATGGCTTTCTTTTTAGTACTTGTATGAGTGCCCACTTAAGTTAACACAGGCCAAAACCTCTAGGAACAAAAAATGGAATTGCATTCTGCTTGTGAAGCATCCAACTTCAAAAGAAGGAATTGGTTGCATACGGGGCGGGGGTGGGGGTGGGGGAAGAAGGAGAATTCCACTCAGAACACAGTTAGAGGGTTCACTAAATCCGTATGACTGATGCTTTTTTGCTTTGCTGACAGAAGGTGCAGATCATTCTCGGGAAAGTACAACTGAAACCAGTCCTCCCTTGCCCTCTGGGGGTCTTCCTTTTCCCAGCCTGCATCTGCTCCTGACTCCAGAAAGACAGACTTCAGATTGGCCAAGGTACATCTCTGAGCAGATCCCTCTAAGCAAAGCTCAGCACTGTGTGGCTCTCATTGTTCAGAACTCTGGTGAGAACATCCCCAGTGCCATGTTTCCGCCTTGTCTTTGACAATCGCTTTTGGCTCAAGTCCAGGGCTCCGGAAGGGTCAAGGTCTAGCTGCTGGTGTCTGTCCCCAAGCCTTAAATTTTCAATCTTAAAAGAGATTGGAACTTTGGCTCAGGGCTTGATCAACCCATAGTTCTCCCAGTTAGAGGGGCAGTCAGGAGATGGCAGCAGGTGGTGAAAGTATGACTCCCAGATTATCGCCAGCTGTCTGTCATTCCTTGATTTGCCAGCAAAGCTGGCAAACAATCCATCTCTCTCTCTTCTCAAAGAATCCACACTTCTTTGTTTCTTCTAGGCCCAGTTTGACTGCCGCCTCCTCCAGGAAGCCTTTCCAGGTGTTGCTTTTCTTCTCTCTAATAGACCTTCTCTCTCCCCCAAATCTAGTCCTCTTTCTGGTGTACCCCCTCATATTCTCTCTGATAGAGGCAGCACATACCTTTGTGACTCTGGGTTCCTTGAGCCCCCAGTCAACCTACCCAGTAGGGAATTAAAGAGATTGTGTAAAAGGTGTGACTTAGAGAAAACGGGTGAATTTCGCACACCCCAATTGCAACTGGATTGGTTTTCTTTATTTTGAAAACGACTAGACCTAGTAGAGGAGGTGGACCGCTCATTAGGGAACAGACCTTCATCTCCAAGCCCTCCGGAGAACCAGGGAAAACTTCCTCGGGATGGATCCCGCTGGCAGTGGGTCAGCGTCAGCCGGCCCTGGCTCGGAGAATGGAAAACCCAGCCCGGGCCAGGCCTCTCCGGGTGACAACCTAAGCTCCGGAGTCAGAGTTTGGCAGGGCGAACTCTCGGGCACCAAATAGGCGCTGCCTGATCTCGGACAAGATTGGCCACGTCTCTAAGCCTCAATTTCTTCGTCTGAACAATGGGTTAATGACACCAACCTCGAGGGTGTGTAGGAGAGATTAAATGAGATCAAGATGCACGCGAGAGCAAGACGCCTGACAGGCTGCGTTCAATAAATATTTATGTATTTTCTCTTCCTGCCTCTTCCCGTTTCTTCTCCTCCCTTACAGCCTGCTAGAGACCCAGCCCGACGGCGACGGCCGGGGTGGCGCCGGAGGGCACGCACAGCTTGCCTCAGTGCTCTGAGCCAAGCGCAACCGGGGCTCCGCGAAGATCGCAAGGGCCTCGGGCCTCGCAAGACCTTGGGCGCCGGAGAGTGAGATGTGAGACTGCAGCGGTTCCCTGGGATGGTTTGGGAGCAAGGGGCGCGGCCAGAGCCGCCACCCCGGATTTAGGCCGCCAGCCCTCCGGCCACTGCGTTGGCTGCTGGGCCGCCCCCTCCATCCTGGTTAAGTTATCCTTTTGATCCCCATCCCCCCTCTTGGCGTCCGCAACCAAGGAGGCCGGTTCCCCGCAGCTCAGGTCGGGGGAGGTCACCGCTCCGGGGCGGGATGGACCCCCAGCTTCCCCAGCTGGTGTCCGAGGACTTTTCGCCCGAGGCGGGCAGGAAGGGGTTAACCGCGCCCTTTCCCGCCCCTTCGCCACCCCCCCGCCCCCCACCTATTCCCGAGCCCTCTGCGGCGGGCGAAGGCCGCCGCTTCCCTCCTGAGGTCTCATTAGGGAAACCCTCACCGCTATTTTCAACATTTCCTCAATCAAGTGCCTTTAAATAGAGCTGCACAAACAAATTGGCGGCAAAAGCGTAGATCTTGTCACGATTGAGACCAATCCAATATTTCAGCCTTGTTTGCTTTGCAATTACTGGTTGGCTTGTGGCAGCGGTGCCACCGGGGCAAATCTGCAGCCGCCCGCTTTCTCCTCTGCACCCTCGGCGGGTGGAGGAAGCGACCCGCAGAGCCACTGGCGGGAGGGGGGGGGGCGGCGCTGGAGGAGGTGACGCGAGAGGGAGGAGGGCGGCGGAGCCCTTCCTAAACCCGCGTGCGAAGGGCGCGGGTGATGGTAAAGGAGAGGGATTTCTCAGGTTCCCTGGCGAGCCCCTGAGATGTGTGCAGCAATAAAAAATGTGCAATGCACATGCAGACCTCGATGTCCTGTCCTTATCCAGCTCCTTTTCTCCTCTTTTCCTCTCACTTCTATCTCCATGACGTTTTTCTTTAGTATTTGTTAGCGGGGACCGGTCTCCCCTTCTTTCTCGCTGTTAAACTGCTAGCATGATTTGTTAACGTTTTCCATAGCTTCTGCTTCTTGTTTGACTTTTTATACAAAGTCACTTTAAATCGGCCGCAGGAAGACTAAAGCTCCAAGCCCTTTGGATGGGCTCCCGTCGTCGAGTGCAGGCCCCCCTGCCCTCCCTCAGTTCTTGCGGGACGGCTCTTTTGTGTGAGCCTGCGGCTCGGTGCGTGGGGCCACCGCGCGGGCCAGCCGCGTTTGTGTCGGCAGAACAGTAGTGAACTCAAATCAGGTCCTAAGCCTTGTATTTCACAGACAATTAAATCTTGGCTGCTGTTTAACAAAATTATAGTACGCTGCTCTGTACTGAGGAGCACTTTTAAAGTAAAAAACAAATACATTTCAAAAAGAAAATATGATAATAAATCTCTTTTTATGGATTTTCTCTGCATAAGTGGAAACAACATGATTTAAATCCCCACGCCCTCAGCCCTCCCCTCTCAGGCACAGCTGAGCAGATACAGTCTTTCAAAAGACATTCTTCATGCTTGGTTGGGGGTGGGGTGGGAGGAGGCACCTTCATTTGTTACGTTCAGTTTAGTTTCTAAGATTTCACACCACACTGAAAATCCCATGCGCAAAAAGCAGCAAGGATTTTGGAATAATTAGGTCTAGGACCTGAACGTTATTTTCACACTGATCCAAGAAAGGTGACGGCTTGGGTCATTTTACGATTTCATATTACCTTATAAATGACTACTCATTTTCCTCTCGTGTGGACTTCAAGTTGAGGCAGAGAAATATTTTTGTGAGAACCCCGGGGGGCATATTAAAATATACTTCTTTATTATTTAAAAATGTGTAAGGTATGGATGGACGTACATTTGTATGCTGGTGGTCATAAAATAAATGCATAGCTGTTCTAGTCAATTAGCAATCTCTTTCAAGCTTTAGGGTTTTTTTTTTTTTTTTTTTTTTTTTGGTTTATAATCCCACCTGGATTGTAGCTTCATTCTTCTGGATCGCATTCCTATTGTAACATTTTGGCGTTCAGTTTTATTTAAAGCAAACTTCAGAAATAATGGTTTCATAAAACTGTGCAACGTCAAAACCACAGCATAATATTTCGAGTTCATATGTCATGCACACTCATGTATATCTCTCAAGAAATAGGAAGCAGTAGCTAGAAAGGGTACCATTTCATGAGAATTCTCTCTTCACCAAAAAAAATTGGTCTGGCATATTATTCAATGCACAAATTATAATATTACTTTCATGTGTGTTAATCTGTTTAGTATTAGAACTGCTAGTGTCTTAATCATTAACATGTTTTACCACACTGCTTTCAAATGGGTGATCTCAGATAATTATGAAGATTTTGATGTTAATCCCATGTTAAGTGAACAACTATGAAAATAACCTTAAGGCATTATTATTATTCTATAAATGCCAACAAACACAATTGTAGAGGGAACATGGTTACTTTTTATCTGGCATTATCCTATAAGGATATGGCTACATTCATTTCTCTTAAAATCTGAGCAGTTTTCAACTACTTTTTTAACAGGATTTTTTTTCCACATGGCATTTTGCAGTATCTATAAACCACAACAACTTTGTACTGACAGATACATATTTTTTCAACATTGTTATTCATCAGCTTCTTTGCAAACTCACAAAAATAGAATAATATACAAAAATATCAAAATATAGAGAACAATTATTAGGTTCTACATATTTATTTAGGTAAGCCAATGTTATTAAAATTAAAAACATGTGCTTGGCATATAAATGTTTCTTTAAGAATTCTTTTTTGGATGCACAGTTATTATTTTTTAAACCAACTCAGATTCTCAAGTACTGATTTTTTTCACTCTAAACAGGCATTGCATTGTTTTAAACAGTAGCTCCTGGAACAATACTACTCTTAGTGTTTTAGACTTCCAAACAATTGGAATTGGATAAATGCTTTCAGCTGGGAGCACTTTCTTAATACCTTTGTAGGTAATAGGATTCCCTGTTTGTGTGGGGGTGACAAATGGACAGTGCAGTGGACAGACTGCTTATCCTTTACAGAATGTACCAGAAAATGAGGTTTTTCTATGAGATTGTTTGTGGTCCATCTAAAAGAAATTCTGGGGGTACCTGGGTGGCTCAGTGGGTTAAGCCTCTGCCTTTGGACCAGGTCATGATCTCAGGGTATGGAGCCCCGCTTTGGGCTCCCTGCTCAGCAGGGAGCTGCTTCCCCTTCCCTCTGCCTGACTCTCTGCCTACTTGTGATCTCTCTCTCTCTGTCAAATAAATAAATAAAATCTTTAAAAAAAATAAATAAAAGAAGTTCTGTTAATGTGAAATCAGGGAAAATGAGCAAGTGCTTTTCCTAACTGTAGTTATGAAGTGATGACTGGAAGAGGGGGATGAAAAATAGAAGACAGAAGGAATGTAGAAACAAAATCTGAAAAAGACAATTTCCTTAGGTAAGATCTGGCTTTTGGTTTACAAATGGGAGAGTGATGAATTGGATCCATATAATCAAAGATATTGCTTTTCTTTTCTTCAATTCAGTGATTTTTTAAAAATAGATTTTTCACTGGGGTGCAGAAGCCCAAACAAGGAAAAAAATGTAAATTCTTATACATGGGAAAATGCTGGCTTCCATGATATTGAAATATTGGTTTAAAATATAAGGACCTTTGATCCATTGTACCATGGTTCTTTCTAAATGAATACAGTTAAACACAATGTATATTAAATTAGTACACAATATATATTAATACAATGTATATTAAATTAATACAATCAAAAAAAGAACCTTGTGTTAAATGAATACATGGCAAAAAGCAAGGAACTTTTTCAAACTGGTGAAATATATCCATGAGATAATTTACATACACTCCAACATGCTGAGAAAAAATTGAAAAAGCAAATTTTTCAGGAATAAAACATGGAACTTTGTTATTATTCTGGGATAAATAAAGAAAGAAACTGCCTTCTTACATTCTTAGTAATTCTTTTCGTTTTTCCAAACATTGTTAAGGTCTATGCATCTTTTGCTATTCAAGTAAAGATGATGTCAGCAATAATATTACAGAATCTAATTAAGTGACTATTTTTGCTTTGTTACAAATAGAAGTTATATATGGGCTGTTAAGTACTTAGCTGTTTGAATGCTGAATTTTTCTTTTTTCGGATAGACTGTATTTAATGAAGTGTTCATGAAGATAAATACGATGGCTCATCAAAGGTAAAAACAGTCATGGGAACAAAGCAGTATTTGAGTCTGTGAGGTGTGGGCTACACTTTGTAAGCTATAGTGCTTTTAAATCATGACCTAGGTATTTGTAATGAGGATATGTGGGAAGGAAACCTCAAGGGTCCTTAACATACACAAACAGGAGCATACAATCCTGTAGAGGAACTTGCCCTCAAAAGGACATTGCCCTTCCCACCCGACATTCCCAGCCCCTACCCCTGCCATATTTCCGCTTGCTATATTTTACTAGAAGTCACAGAGGGGCACCTGGATGGCTCAGTCAGTTAAGCACCTGCCTTGGGCTCAGGTCAAGATTCCAGGGTCCAGGTTCCAGCCCCTCCTCTGGCTCCCTGCTCAGAGGGGAGTCTGCTTCTTCCTCTCCCTCTCCCCTCCCCCACTGCTCCTGCTCCCTCTGGCTTGTCATGCTTGCTCTCTCTCTCAATCTCAAGTAAATAAATAAATAAAATCTTTAAAAAAGGTCACAGAATCAAGAGCACCTGCAACCCAATGGGCTTTTCTCTCCTTAAATATTAGAGCTACATTAACAATTGAAAAGTTCACTCAGCTAGTCCTGTTTGGTTTTCATTGTTAACTGTCTGAATATGAGAAACAACTGCATCAAGCATTGAATTTTTCTCATTGTTTCCAGTGCTAGTTCAGGTTACAATCTCAGATACATTTGACTAAATCGTGAGCCGTGTACATTTTATTGGGTTATTGTTTATGCTCTGCTTTGTGTCGGAAAGACTCTAACACTGTTTTTTTTTTTTCAATAACTGGTAAGATAAAATTTTAAAAATCTATAAAAATAATCCCTGTAAATCTAATTGTAATTTATTTTGACGCTTATTACCAGATCAATGATGTGTTCTGGCAAATCTTTGATCCCAAGATGAATCAAAGTCACATTTGAAATGAGACAAATTTTAAAAATTGATTTAGAATGTGTTCTGTTATTAAGAAATCGTCATCATAATACATGGAAATAAAGCTATGACTACGTATGTAAACTACCTTAACATCGATATTGAGAGCAAGTCTCTGGTGTCAGAGGCAGAGTTCTGGAGCACGTGCACAGACTACAGCCCATAGTAGCAAGTAATCTGGAAAAAATCGCTCTTCTCTGCCATCAGTTACCACGTCTATAGAAGGTGGATAGTAAGTGAAGACTTACAGTATCCTGAGGAACACTTTTTTTTTTTTTAAAGATTTTATTTATTTATTTGACAGAGAGATCACCAGTAGGCAGAGAGGCAGGCAGGGGCGGGGGTGGGGGGGTGCAGGCTCCCTGCTGAGCAGAAGCCCCAAGCCATATGTGGCTCCATCCCAGGACCCTGAGATCAAGATCTGAGCCGGAGGCAGAGGCTTAATCCACTGAGACACCCAGGCACCCCATGAGGAACATTTTTTGAGACCATTCTCTTAAGGCTCTTGCTTGAGGGTCCGGCATAGAGTAAAAATTTAATAGGAGCTCCACAGCATAAAAAGTGGCGTGCCGCAGTTACCGTCCTGACAGCCACTAAGTGTGGGGATGTTGACAGCCCACAGATTTCATGGAGTTGGGTATGAGAAGCCTACACTGGCTTCCAGACCTCAGTGTTGACAGGGTAAAGGCAATGGCTTCTGTCTGTCTTTAGAGGCTCCCGAAAGGAATATGGAGATGGTCCTAGTGATAGCAACCTTCCAGATGGTCAGTGGAAATCTAGTTTCATGCTGTTTTCCCCACGTGTAGTGTGGTTTGTTGTGCCTGATGCTACGGTCTAAATGGAGGAAAATGACACATTAAAGAAATGAAATACGTTATGGCAATGGTCCTTCCCAGCGTTTTAATTGTGCACTCCAACAGTAAGACATTTTAGGTATATATTTATTGGAAATTATAATCTGCACTACTTTCCTGATATGATATATGCATTATAACCCCATGCAAAAAATGAACTAAAAAAGGGCAAGGGAAGGAAGACTTAAGCAATAGGTCTAAATAGTTTCAGATGAGACAAATTCAGTTATCATCAGCAGTGTATGCAAAGCCTCCTTTTTAAATGGTCTTGGTCATTTAAAAATGTTTTTTAATTGGCTTACTGCCTGATTTGTGTTGTCACAGTTTCTGCCTTGTTTTGTGGCTGACTAAAGCTCTTCAGTAGGACAGTGTCCATTCTGCCATTTGTGTGACTGTTTATGCCCATATTTGAATGATCTTTTTTTAAAAAATATTTTATTTATTTATTTGACAGACACACACACACATGCACACACACACACATACAGCGAGAGAGGGATCACAAGCAGGGGGAGTGGAAGAGGGAGAAGCAGGCTTCCTGCTGAAGTGGGGCTTGATCCCAGGACCCTGGAATCATGACCTGAGCCAAAGGCAGAGGCTTAACAACTGAGCCACCCAGGTGGCCCTTGAATGATCTTTAATCAAAAATTCACTGTAGGGCTTTTTGTAAAGCCCCCTGTCCCTTTGGTGAAGGTTAGTTTAGTTAAAACTCGATTACATCATCTGCTTCCACTGAACTGAGCCAGAGAATCCATAACGAATCTCAGTCCACGTGAGCTCATGCAAGGGCTACTGTCTTCCCTAAGGATACCATATGTGCCTTGGGCAACTTGACTAGGACCAAGCAAGGGTGTTGGTGAACTCATTTCTGGTTGTTTACATAAAAACAAATATAAAGAGAATTTCTGGGTCACCTGGGTGGCTCAGGCGGTTAAGCGTCTATCTGGGGCTGGGGTGGTCTCTGGGTCCTGGGATCAAACCCTAGGTTGGGCTTCCTGCTCAGTGGGGGGCCTTCTTCTCCCTCTCTCTGTATCCCTCCCACCCTCGTTTTGTTCTCTCTCTCTAGCTCCCTCTATCTTAAATAAATAAGTAAATAAATATTATTTAAAAAAAAAAGAATTTCTAATGTGGTCTTCTTGGACCACATTGGTGCCACTGTCCCGGACTCAGACATCATTAGGGTTCCTGGCATTTCTCTTCCTTGAGATTCTATAGCAGAATGAATGAGACCTTTAGACGCACTGGACTTTGTTTTCTATATTTTGCCTTACTCTGTTCGTGTAGCTCTTCACTGTTTATGAATCACTTCCACATATTTCTGTCATTTGCATTTAGCATTTCTGTAGGAGTGGCAAAGCAGGTCTGATTCTGTTCACCCTATCGATGGAAGAGATGAATCATCAGCGGCATTGGCTGGAGAGGTGAAAGAACTGTCCCAGTTCATATAGTTGGTAGGACTTATTTTCTGAAAGCAATATCCTGCTGTTTCTCATACATCATTTTTTTTTAAAAGATTTTGTTTATTTATTTATTTGACAGACAGAGATCACAAGTAGGCAGAGAGGCAGGCAGAGAGAGAGGAGGAAGCAGGCTCTCTGCCTAGCAGAGAGCCCGATGTGGGGCTCGATCCCAGGACGCTGGGATCATGACCTGAGCCAAAGGCAGAGGCTTTAACCCACTGAGCCACCTAGGCGCCCCATCTCATACATCATTTTTAAAAAAGATTTTACTCACTTATTTGAGAAAGAGAGTGAGGAGAGCATGAGCAGGGGGAAGAAGGGAGGGAGAGAGAGAAGCAGGGACTCTCTGCTGAGCAGGGAGCCCAACCTGGGGGCTGTTCCCAGGACCCTGAGATCATGACCTGAGCTGAAGTCAGATGCTTAACAGACTGAACCACCCAGGTGCCCATTGTTTCATCATCTTAACCAACTTTAAACTGTATTCATATTTGTCTGAACTGAGGTGAGAGGGAGCTATGCAACCAAACAGAAGAACTGGTTCTAGGTGGTGCTGGGAATGGATTAAGAGGAAGCAAGCATAGTAGGACACACATGTGGAGGAAAGCAATTAGCATTTATTGAGCACTTATTTTACCCTGTGCTCTTTACACACACCGTTCCTTTAATATGCTTCTTAAAAGGGGTAGGTTTTTACATGTAAGGACATTGAAGTTCAGAGGTGTTAAAGTAATTTGTCTCAAGTGCACAACTTTTAAGTTGTGGGGTTGAAACCAAAGGGAGCTGACATTAAAAATATATACATTTTCAGTATCTAGGTAATGTTAAAAGAACAAAACACATTAAACTTGAAAGCCCTGCAAGCAGTTTTTGTCCCAAATTGGATCTCTGGTTTGGGCTCAAAATCAAATATGACAACACCAAATGCTAGCAAGGGTGGAGAGAAACTGGATCACTAAGACACTGCTGGTGGGAACTAAAATAGTACAGCCAGTCTGGAATGCAGTTTGGCAATTCCCTAAAAAGTAAACGTGTAACTACCAAGTGACTAAGCAATTGCACTCCTGGGCATTTATCTCAGATAGATGATGATCTAAGTTTGCGTGGAAACCTGTACAAAAAGCAGCTTATTCATGATTGCCCTAAAATGAAAACAACTCATGGATTCTTCAATGGATAAACAACCTGTTGACATTCTGTTAACAAGTAAGCAAGTGTTGCTGATCATAGTATAGCCATACCATGGAATACTATTCAGCAACAAAAGAAAAAGGAATAAATTATCAATAAGCTCAAGAATCTGAACGCATCTCCAGAGAATTACACCGGGGATGGGAGGGAAGTACTAACCTAGGATGAGTTCTAGACTGTATGTTCCCACTTATGTAACATGCTTGAAATGCCAGAATCACAGAAGTGGAGAAGAGGTTAGTGGTTACTAGAAGTTAGGGAGTGGTGGAAGGGGCGTGCGTGCAGCTACAGAAGGACAGCAAAAGGGATGCCTGTGGTTATGGAAATGTTCTGTATCTTAACTGTATGCATGTCCATATCCTGGTTGTGATGTTTTACTCTAATTTTGCAGGATGTTTACTACAGGAAGAAACTGGGTAAAGGGTGCAAGAGATCCCTATTATTTGTTACAACTGCATGAGAATCTATAATTACATCAAAATAAGAACCTTAATAAGAAAGTTGATTGATCTTTACTGACTTCCAGAACTGACCTGAAAAGAGAGGAACATTGGGATTGAGAATAGGGGTTGTGAACTTTAAGAATTGTTTTCAGTGCACCACTCAAACTGGGTCTGAATTTTTTCCTTCTGATTTTTATTAGGGATTATAAAGCATTCGTACTGCTATTTTGGGGGAAGAATGCCACCTCTTCATTATAGGACTTCCATTTTGCAAACTAGAGTGATTTTTTTTTTTAGCTCATCAGGTGGCTAATTTACACATTAGAGGATGAAACTAGACTGGTGCCTGGCTGGCTCAGTCGGAAGAGTGTGTGACTCTTGATCTTGGGGTTGTGAGTTCGAGTCCAATGTTGGGTGTAGAAATTACTACAAAATAAATAAACTTAAAAAAAAAAAGAAGATGAAACTAGATTGCATTGGACTTGACTGTCACATCCGTCTTTTTTTAAGATTTTGTTTTTAAGATTTTGTTTGTAATCTGTATATCCAATATGAGGCTGGAAATCATAACCCAGAGATCAAGTTACAGACTCTACCAACTGAGTCAGCCAGGTGCCGCTCTCACATTTATTCTTAAAGTCAGAGAAGAGGTTTTTTTGTTTTGTTTTGTTTGTTTGTTTGTTTGTTTAAAGGTTTATTTATTTAGGGCACCTGGGTGGCTCAGTTAGTTGAGTGTCTGCCTTCAACTCAGGTCATGAACTTGGAGTCCCAGGATCTAGCCCCTCCTCAGGCTTCTTGAGCTTTGGGGAGTCTGCTTCTTTTTCTGTCCCTTACCCTACTCATGTTCTCTCTCTCTCATGCTCTCTGTGTTTCTCTCAAATAAATAAATAACATCTTTTAAAAAATGATTTATTTATTTGAGAGAGAGGGCACATGTTCAAGTGCGTGCCCGCGTCCGGGGAGGGGCAGAGGGAGAGAATCTTCAAGTGACTCCAGGCTGAATGCTGAGTCCTTTGAGGCGATGGGGAGGGGTGGGGGGGCTCGATCTCAGGACCATGAGATCGTGACCTGAGTCACAACCAAGAGTCAGTTGCTAAACTGACTGAATCACCCAAGCGCCCCAAGAAAAGTGTTTTCATTACCCTTCTTTGTCCTTTTAAACTTATTTTAAAAAAGATTTTATTTATTTATTTGACAGAGAGGGAGACACAGCAAGAGAGTGACCACAAACAAGGGGAGTGGGAAAGGGAACAGCAGGGGAAGGAGTAGTCAGAGGGAGAGGGAGAAGTAGGCTCCCCACTGAGCAGGAAGCCTGATTCTGGGCTTAATCCCACCACCCTGGGATCATGACATGAGCCAAAGGCAGATGCTGAACACTTAAGGACTGAGCCACCAGACACCCCTATTTTTATTCTTTTCTCCATCATCCTATTTGAACTCATATTTTCCCATACTGTAGTATTTAATCTAAAAACCAATAAGTGTCCCTATTGTAGATGAAATTAGGAATGTCATTCTTAAAAATGCAAAATATAAAGATATACTGAAATGCATGCAGTATGCTTGGATATTCTTATTTTTGGAGAGATCTAGTGGAGATTATGAGTGTAATTTAAAAAATCTAGTGATGGTTTGTTGAGAAAATAAAGCAGCAGCAGGATTCCCGAGGGTTGGTCTTGCTCTTCCCAGCCACCGGCGTGGTCCCCCACCCCCATTCCAAGCACCTGACAAAGGCAGAGAGTGATTTAGTCATTGCCGAGGAGCTGCCGTCATGACAAATAGGGGTTAAATTGTGAGAATTTCAGGACATATTTTGGGGAAGGATTAAATAAATCAGGGGACTTGCTGACAGCAAATTGTATCTTTGAGTGGCTGATTTGAAACACAGCATCAGAGAATTGAGATGAATCCCAGGTGGTCTTTGGGAGCTTGAAAAAGTCCCAATGAGTTGGCCGACTTCCGCCTATGCTGCCTTTCAGCATCATTAAACAGTCTCTAAGTGATGGCTTATCAATTATCACCTTAAGAAAAGATTATGCTAAATACAGTGGTGGAATTAATCCAGTGAACATTATTTATAGTTCAATGAAATTATTTCCCTCATTGCAGGGGTAGAAGGCCCTTGAACGGCTTCTTTTGTGGAATTTTCAATTCTATCATGGTGTTACTACAACATAACTTTTTCAAGGAATTTGAAGTGCATTAAATGCTTTCTTAACTGTCAGACTGAAGAAGAATGCATGTAAGCTCTTACTCATAATAGTGAATGATGAAGTCTATGCAAGGATGCCAAGTTGGATGCTAAAATGAAGTCTTTCAATTCAACTAGCTCTCAGTGGAATGAGAGATGTCGAAAAGAGTGATTGCTAACACGTAGGCTGAAAAAGAAATCCTGGCACACATGGGCATTTCCAGCTGCTTGCTGGGAGGAAGTGCCATGGGGGACAGGGGCTGTGAAACAGGTGAACGCCAGGCAACACGGAGTCCTCACTGCATGTCTGTATGAGAGAATTTAGCATGGGTGGCCCACTTCGGTTTAATGTTTTGTCAGACCAAATAGACAAAGAAAATACAAACAACAGAAACGATGAAAGTCCTGAAACCGACAATAACACAACAAAAACTTAAATTTTTTAATTAAACAAAAATTGGGGTTTTATGAGGTTGACTTGAGGTCAGGAAAAGAACGGTAAACTTTTGAGAGGAAGAAAGAAACCATCAAAGCCGGGGGAAGCTCGAAGTGGGGTTTAATAGCAGCTATCATATTGCTCCCAAGCCTTGGCCATTTCTGACGCAGCTGTTTTAGCTGTTTTGTTTTAAGATGTTCCCAGTCCTGTTCCACTAACACAGTCCTTCCACAGTGACCTGAGTGCACAAACCTAGGGACTTGGGGCTTTCTAGATAACTGTATACCCCTCAGAGAATTACTGCAGGAGCCGTTAAATGAAAATGATGAAATCCAATATAGCATCTGGCATTTAACCTTGGTTGTCTTCTTCCTTCTGCTCTCCATCTGAGTGGGTAAGAAGGTCAGCTCGCTTAAATGTGAACCCTCAAAGTCAGACACCTTCACTATATCCTGGTGTGTCTCTCAGGTCACAGGCTAGGTGGGAGGGTTCCCCAATGGGATATAGCTGTGCCAGTAATAGTGACAGTAGAGGTGGGACTTGAGTGCGGGGTAATCTTGGAATGCATTTCTGTTAAGTAGGCTCCACGCCCAGCATGGAGCCCAATGTGGGACTTGAACTCATGACCCTGAGACCAAGACCTGAGCTGAGATCAAGAGTCAGACACTTAACTGACTGAACCACCCAGGCACCCCCAATATATTGGTGTTAACCCATTTTTTATTTGTTTTGGTGGGTAGCCATATACGTCTGGAATATGACTCTGGGTTCACCAATTTCAGGATGGCCTCCAGAGGGGATTCAGGAGAAAACTTTGAGGTTCTCTTATTTCATACAAAGGAAGGTCCAAGCAACCTCTTCTAAAGATACAGTCACATCTATTAACTTTAAGTTCTGACTGACTAATTTTGTCTGGATCTTTTGGAAACCTTAAAATTATTTCTTCCTGGGATTCAAACTCAGAATTACATGGAATGAATTACGTGAAGTGGATCTGAGCCTTGTTTTTGAGACTTTTATCTTGAATTCCTTCTGGGATCTCTTCTAGGGTGCACCCTTCTGTGACTCTGGTTTGGGTCCCTAAGTTCATTAATTAATTAATGGGATTAATTAATTAATTCTTCTATAAGTGTTAATTGAATGCATACTGTATGCAAGACTTAAAATAAAGCAAGCTTGAGATCCTAGAGTTCATTGATTTCCTTACAAATTCTAAAGTCAAAAATGCTAACTCTACATTTATATGAGGATTTAGGATTAAAAGGAAATAAGTAAGTCACAGAGTGTTCAGGAAATAATGACTTACTTTGCTCAGGAGGAGAATATTCAATTCTAAAACATACTGATATATATAAACACATTTGGTAATAAAACAATGTAATTTTTACAGGAACATATCTAATCATGAACACTGAGGTCCACGCTCTTCCAAATGCATAAAATAAGTTAGAGCTTTATTCATACTAATGATAATGGGAGTTACATATGTGCATACAGTGAGTTCATGGTTGAAGGCCAAGCTGATTAGGATCTGTGTTCTGTGGTTTTTGTCACTTGTGTGTGTTTAAACCCTATAGAATAGGATCTATCCCCATGTATTTGGTTTATGAAGAAAACTGGTAACATGATATTGAATTAATGATCCAGTTTCTCAAAAGGGGAGACTATTGGCCTAACACCTTCCTAAATTGTAGCTGTCAACATGTTTAGTTTGGTTCTAATGGGAGCTGGGCTGGAGAAAGGAAAAGTTTTATAGGAAAGGTTATGTGATATTAATAAGAACCACATTCTGTTTGATGTTCTCTCAAATTGTATGTCTTTATCTTACTAAAAATTGAACCATTCAAAAATAATAAATCTTCCTTTTCTACAGCCACAAATGATCAACGTTTTGGATGATCAAAAAATTTTTGTCCTAAAGATATCCCCACTTCTAGCTCAGCTTTATTTTTTGAGGCTGATTTATAGCTAAGAGCACCACTTCATATTTTTTCAAGCATCAAAGTCATAATGTATTTTACAAATACTCAAAAGTGCTTAAAATCCAGGAACCTCTGCATTCCTATTTTTTATTCTTTTATATGTATTCAAATTGGTTAAACAGATGGCTTCCTATTTTTGGAAAAAAAAAAAAACAAAACCTGCTAAGAATATTCACCTTAAGACGGAGAACTCGTAGGTTAAATTTCATTCTGGAGTGCACTTTTACAACCAAGTCATTAACCTTTGGAAACGAGAGTATTTGGGAAAAACATGGGAAATCTTAACAAGATGATCTCACAAACACTGACTTGGTAGACATCTCAGAAGCAGAGATGCTCCAGAAGGTTAATGATGAAAGACCTTAAAATGTTTTGCAGACATGGCTATTTAAATTTTCCAAATTTTCTTATTGTTTCTCTTTATTACAATAGCCTTAAGAAATAAATGCTTCATGGAATGTTTCATCATAAGTATAGGAATTGGCACAAAAATTCTTGGTGGGAGGATGGAGATTTTGCCATTAGTCACCTTTAGTCAGTCCTATTTGTTTGGTGCTTACCACACACGAGGTCTTTTCCATGCCTGTGGAGGGGTACAGCAAATTATAACATGTAGAATCGGCCTTTTGAGCTTATGGTTTCGTTAGGCTGAAAGGACTGGAGTCATGGAAAATGAAAAGGCTAAATAGAAGGACTAGTAAATGAGGGTGTTGAAGTGGTCTGCGATTGTTATCAGAGACCCTTTGTTAATGACACGATGTTGAATCAATGAAAGGTCATTATGGGATGGAGTGGACAGGTATGAATTCCTCTCCTTGCAGCTTTCACTAGAACTTGAGAGAGACACCAATTCTGGAAAGGCAGAATTTGGGTACCTTAAGGCAGACAAATATCCTAGATGGGAGAGGAGTTTCTTTTTGGAGTCAGACAGGGTTTAAATCTGGGTTCAAATCTTAGTTTGTTTTGTAGATGTGTAATCTTGGGAAGTTACTCAGTTTTTCTAAGCATCTTGAAAAAATGGATTTCTTTTAGGATTAAGTGAGATAAAATATATAAAATGATGCATAATAAGCACTGAATAAATGCTAATGCCCTTAGAGAGAAGATCCTCAACAAGAACAGAAGAAGGAGAGGGCTAACTATGTTTGGGGAGCAGTGGGGAGACTAGTATGAGTCTTGGAGGGAACGATTAAGTAAGAGAAGGGGAGTGAGATGATGTAGAAAGATAAATCAGGATCAGATTTAGTCATTCAATTGTTTCTTCATTTAATAATTTATTGACCTCATTTTATATGGGAAGTCCTCTGCTAGAGATGGGGATACAAAGACAAAGAAGACTTAGCCTTGAATTTCTGCTGGATGGCAGGATAAGGAATTGGAACTTAATGCTGAAATTATATCTTTCAAAAGGGGAGTTTTACAATGGCATTTTTTTAAACTTTTTTTTTTTTTAAAGATTTTATTTATTTATTTGACAGACAGAGCTCACAAGTAGGCAGGGAGGCAGGCAGAGAGAGAGAGGAAGGGAAGCAGGCTCCCGCTGAGCAGAGAGTCCGATGCAGGGCTCGATCCCAGGACCCTGGGATGATGACCTGAGCCAAAGGCAGAGGCTTTAACCCACTGAGCCACCCAGGTGCCCCTACAATGGCATTTTTGAGTGATATTTTTGGCATATATTTCTTGTGACCCAAGATATGACTTCGGTTGTTTTCTCTTAGTGGTTTGGGGTTCATGCTGTGCCTATGGTCTTGTTGACCAGGTTCCTGATGGAAGAGTCCATTCAAATGAATGAGGAGGAAGAACTTCTGAGTGGAACTTTATTTTATCCCTTAACATAAAACCTTGGTAATGAAATTGCTCCTGTTTTACCTGTGGTTAAATTTCTCATAAATCTGGGATTTTTTTTTTATACTCAGAGAGGATTGCTTTGGGTCTACAGTCATGGCAACCCTTAGGACTTGGTACCAGTATAACAGTCTATTCAGGATTAAGGAGAAACTGGATAATCTAGACTTAGTGACTTTCTCCATGATTGTAGGTTCTATGAGTGGAAGTCTCCCCACTGTTAGTAGATTTCTGTAACCAGAGGCCCTGTGACACACAGAACACATGGACACTCAACCACAAGTTCTAGATTGGCTGAGTACAGGTGTTTTCTTCATGAAGATTTGCCAGAATACACAGCTTCTGCGTCTTCTAATCACAGATTATTGGCTCATATTCTCACCTCTATCTCTACCAACTATTATTATTATTTACTTCCCCTTTTGGCCTGAGCCCCTTTTGGGCTCAGTGGAACCCAAATCAGATGAGTTGAGGAATCTCTTGCATTCTGGGATCTTCTAGCACATTCCGGGTAACTACTATTTCAATGGCCAATTTCTTTATTTCAGGGTTTGTACCATATTGACTTGTGGCACAGAACTGAGATAAAATTCTTTTTAAGGTGATTATATTTTGTTTCTCAGCTTGGAAGTTGCCACTGGGGCATGGATTCCAAGATATATAACTTATCAGAGGATGTAATACCCCTTTTAATAACTAAGCACCGGGTTTATGCCCATTGTTGTATGTTATTTTATACCTGACTTTGACATCCCCACACAGACATCTATCTACACAGTGTTCAAGCTTCACTTTTTTTTTTTTTTTTTTTCGTGGCTGTTTAGCTCAGGTGACCAGGGCATTGAGCTAATGAGAACAAGGTCACAGGTTCAACCTTTGTGTGGGCCAGCAAGCTTTGCTTTGTGCAATGACCACAGACCTGGTCCAGCCAGCTGTCTAGCATATGTCTGCCCCAGGTCATAAGAGGACATGCAGGAGTGTGTGGATGGACAAGAGCAAATCCATCACCACCATTAGAGAAAGCCAAACCAAGCACATGTCCTACTAATGGGGGTCAATAATGTCTCATTTGAATAAGGTTGACATTTTAATATCTCTAGCTGTGAGGGCCTTTTGAACGCCAAATTTAAACATTGTTGCTTTTTTGGTGTGAATTCATTTTTAATAAATGGAAGGCTGTACAGGACCTCAGACAATTTCCAATATCTAAATAGCTGGGTATTAAAAAATTTCACTATGGCTATTCAGTTACCATCCTTTTTTCTTAAAACCTGTTTAAGCTAGTGACATAAATAAGTAGTTTTTCAGCATGTGTTTGATAATCATTATCTTTGTTTAAGAATGAAAACATTTCTATTCAACTTTCTGATAATTAGACCATTAAAATGTTAGCAAGATGCCACTACAATTTTGTATTATTCAACATGCTGGCCATTACTCAGACCACACATCTCTTCTTTCATTTCTAGGCAAATGTGTTCCCCAAATTATTTTATTATTAAGCATCATGTCTTGGATCAAAATCTACTCCATTCCAAAGTGCTCTGCCTCAGGTGTTTCCCCCAGCCAGGTCTTCCCCCCAGCCAGGTTTTTATGAACACTGAAATACCATTTGATATGGAAGAGGGGAGGGTAGAGTACAGAAGGAAATTTGGTGAGAGAAGGATTGAGAATAATATATTGAAGATTCTCTGAAAATTCATCCATTCATTATTAGACAAGCACTAAAAGAATGATAATGGAAATGTACATTTAAAATTTTTTGAATAGGTAATGTAATTCACAAGGTTAAAAATAAAAAATATAAAATGGTATGTTGTGAGAAGTTTTGTTCCTTCCTCTGTCCCTCATGTACGGATTCTATCTCCCTTGTACAGCCATTTTTACTAGTTTTGAGTGTACTCTTCTGGAGTTATTTTATGCAACTGTATCTTAAACCCTCCCCTCTTTTGATGCAAAGGTTAACACACATCAGCATTGTTCTTAATCTTGCTTTTTTTCACTTAATGTATCTTAGAGACCATTCTGTGTATGAAGAATAGCCTCATTTTACATAGTTGTATACTATTCTGCTGAATGGATATACTATAACTTATTTATCTAGTTACCTATTGATGGATTATGATGTAGTTTCTCATATTTTCTGTTACAGACGTCAATGGAATAAGTTGTTTTGGAATGTATTACATTGAAAACATTCTTATTCTTTTTTAACATTTGATTATTTTCCATTGAATGGATATATCATAACTTATTTATCTAGCCCCCTATTGGTAGACATTGAGATTCCAGTCTATTATTTTTTATAGACAGTGTGGTAATGAATACCTTTATACATGTATTATCTAATATATGTGCAAGTACCTATGTAGACTTAATCGACAGAAGTCAGATTTTAAAGTAAAGATGAAAATTTTAATGAAATCAAAGTAATAAAAAATTATCATATTATACAATTACTATTTTCATATTCCAAATCACCTCTATAACCAAGTCATTTTTTTCCTGGTTGTAGAATATGTTATTTTGTCTTTACACTTGACATTATAATATAGACATTTGAAGGATATGGATTCTAGAGCTATAGCAAGAATTAAAGAATTGAGGGAAATCCAAAAAAGAAGAAACTTTCATAGATTGGTGGTTATAGTTGTCTTTTAGGCAGTGTCAGGGTCATACAACAAATTTAATTTAGAAAAGTCTATGTAGCCTACTTAAGATTATAGAAAATGATGTACATTAGAAGTATGAACCCATAAGTGCATGAATGAAATGTTTGGTTGTAAAAAATATTTTCGTTTAGGGATAATTTTTAGATACTATTAGCTTTGGGAATGGTGGGGAAAAACTCTTCTGTCATTGAGTTAGAAATTTTGTGAGAAAACAAGTTAGTGCTAATAATGATTGATATTGTCATGTACCATTTCAAGAATGTACCAGGTAATTCTATTTGATATCCAATTAAGTATGAAATGAAGAATTCTTGGGGCGCCTGGGTGGCTCAGTGGGTTAAAGCCTCTGCCTTTGGCTCAGGTCATGATCCCAGGGTCCTGGGATTGAGCCCCCGCATTGGACTCTCTGCTCAGCACGGAGCCTGCTTCCTCTTGCCTGCCTCTCTGCCTGCCTCTCTGCCTGCCAACTTGTGCTCTCTATCTGTCAAATAAATAAACAAAATCTTAAAAAAATTAAAAAAAAAGAAATGAAGAATTCTTTTTATTTTTTAAAGGTTATTTTTTGAGAGAGAGAGAGAGACAGTAAGAGAGTACAGAGATTGGGTAAAGGGCAGAGGGAGAAGCAGATTCCCTGCTGAGCAAGGAGCCTGATGTGGGAATTGATCCAAGAACTCTGGGATTGTGACCAGAGCCCAAGGCAGATGCTTAACTCACTGAGCCACCTAGGTGCCCCTGAAATCAAGAATTCTAACATTTATTTTACATGAAGAAATAGGAAGGAGAAAAGAAGGTAAAATTCAGAGAATGTGGCCAAAGAACACTTTCCTAAGTACTTCTCAACCTGCTCTGTACATGAACAACACAGCGTTGTAGTTAGCATTTTGTTCGAGATCTCTTGTTAGGCGTCACCTTTAAGGAGAGAGAATTTAAGAAAGTCATTGGTGGAGACTCCTGGGTGGCTCAGTCAGTTAAGTGGCTGCCTTTAGCTCAGGTCATGATCCCAGGCTCCTGAGATCGAGTCCCACATCCGGCTCCTTGTTCAGCAGAGACCCTGCTTCTCCCTCTGCCTGCTGCTCCCCCTGCTTATGTGCTCTCTCTCTGTCTCTCTCTAACAAGTAAATAAAATCTTTAAACGTAAATAAGTTTAATTAAGTCATTGATGAAAGACTGGGTTAAGGTAGGACAATGTATTTTTGGGTGATACCAATAGGGTTCACTATGGGTTTTCATTCCTTCAGAAATCAGTTCACTTATTCATCTATCCCTTGTCACATTCCATATTTATTTGTGTATATTCATCATGCTAAAATTCTGGAAAATACCTTACCCTTGTAAGAGAATTAAGAAATGGACAAGATACAACGAAAGCATTTAAGTACCTCCAAAATGACATAAAATGCTATGGCAGCTCCAAAGAGGAAGACATCAATTTCTTTCCTTAAAAGATTTATTTATTTATTTATTTATTTATCTGGGGGGAAGGGCAGGGAGAAGGGGAAGGGGCAGAGGGAGATTATCTTTCAAACAGACCACCATGCCCCCAATGAGGGAGGAGCCTGAGGCAGCCCTCTATCTCACAACCCATGAGATCAAGAGTCAAACACTTTCTGAGCCACCCAGGTACCCTGGAAGACATTACTTTCAATAGTCAAGAGACAGTAGCGTTGTCTTGGAGAACAAGACAACTGGAGGAACAAAAAATGCAATATAAGATCTTACTGATGATGCTGTGATTTATTGAGAGTCTAGACTGACTGATTTATTGAGAGTCTAGACAGTGCCATGCCGGCACTGTGCCCCTGCCAGCTGCCCACCTTTCCTTAGTCCTGGGGCTGATACTTAACTCATTTGCATAGCTTGGCTCCATGTTGCCCAGGGGGACGAAAGGACCATTTTAGGTGTTTCTCCAGAGGCACACAGGAGTTGACTGCTGCAGGTGTACCTCATGACCAAAAGATTCTGCTTTCATGGTTGATTCTATCCCTTCATTTTTAGCACGTGTTTTGGTGAGCTGAGCTAGCACCTTCTGAAGCTGTCCCAGTCTCAGCAGATTCTCCAGGAAATTAGTATATTTGACAGAGTTGAGGGATGGAGCAGTACCAGGCTGCTTCAGCATGGTCCTGATGTGGCCTCTTTAAACGAGCCAATCCCGGCCCCTCCTGCTAAGCTATCATGGCTGCATCTCAAACATTTTTTTCTTTTGAGCTTTGCCAAAAATAACTCTGCAAAGGGTCTTGATGAATTTGGACCTAGGGAGGGGTGTGGTAAGGAATAGAAATCATTCTCAGTGGAAGAAACATGACAAGCAAAGGTATGCACACAGGAAATTGCCAAGTGTGAGGGGTGGGGAAACAGTTCAGTGTAGCCAAATGAGGGAATTTAAATGGGAACCGTGGATCGTAGGCTCCCGTTTTTGAGCTTGGTGCTCTAAGGTGACATTTGTTGTTATGTTTTTTTCCAAGAGAAAGGAGCATTAGTGATTGTCATTTAAGAAATGTACATGTTGCATTTGTAATGTATGAATTACGTTTGGGATTAAAGCTGGTGATGAGATGAGAGTAATAAAGTTAATTGGATTTGTTGGTAACTACTAGAAGGACAACTATGACAATTATTTTCACTCTAGATCAGATTCGTTCAATCAAACTTTTGGCAGTGATGGAAATGTTCCCTATCTGTGCTAATACAGTAGGCACTAGTCACATATGGCTATTGAACTCTTGAATGGGGCTAAGGCAGATGAGCAATTGAATTATTCATTGTGTTTGGTTTTAGTTAATTTAAATTTAATTTGCAACATTTGAACGAGTGGCAGTTGTATAAGACAGTGGAGCTTTAAACTGTTCTTGGGTATTCTAAACACATAGAATCATAGCATTAAGAAAAAAAATATTTATTTATTTATTTATTTGAGAGAGAGAGAGGGAGACAGAAAGAGAGAAATCCAACTGGACTCCCGGCTGAGCGTGGAGCCTGATGCAAGACTTGAATCCGCAATCTGGCCATCACAAGCTGAGCCAAACTGAGAGCTAGAGGCTCAGCCGACTGGGCCACCCACGCACCCCAGAATCATAGCACTTAAGAGCTGGAATAAACCTTCTTATTTACCTAGTCTAGCACTTTGATGTTACAGATGAGGAAACTAAAGCCCAGAAAATGAAACATCTTGTCTAAGAGCTTGTCCTGGGGTTATGATGAGCAGCTGGAACCTGACCTGATTCCTCGTCTCCCAGTTTATTGGACTCTGACCCCATCATTCTGCCTCCCCATTTATGACAGTAGGACTGCGGCTGCATATAGCTAAAGATGGTTGATTGGTAGATGAGGAAGTGAAGTCAAGTGTAGTCCTTCAAATCAAGCAACTAAAAAATATGTGTGAACATGGCGCCAGGCACTGAGGTTATTAGGATAGGGAGCTGAAAAATGGCATAAGGAACTCACAATCAACTTGAGAAAACAGGAAATGTGTGTGTGTATCTGTCACTGTACAAGGTGACCTACATGAGCTAGCTGAACAAAACCCCAGGCAGGCCTATGAACTTTTAGGGAGAGCATCTTAGGTGGGTGTGTTTCAGGGACAAGACTTGATCTATATTAAAGTTTCTAGCACAGGTGGTAAAAGATAACATTAATGTCATTTAAACTTAACAGTGGTTGACATGAAACAAGTTTCTGAGTCATAGTTGTTTTTGTATTCTTGCATTCTGTATGAATTATACATGTTCCTTTGTGACTACAGCCAGAATGAAGAGCTTAAAATTGGTCCTGGAGGTTTAAAATGTAAAAGGAAAGGGGTTTGTTTCAAGATGATTTTCCTAGAGATTGGTAATTATATATAAGGGTTTAGTATTAAGGCGTATTGTTAGATCACAGAAAAGCAAATAATCGTAAAAGACTGTATATCTGAATCAGGAGAAAGGCTTTGGCCGTTATTGTCTTGTAGGGATAGCTGGGAGAGCAAATCCTCACTTCGTTTATTAAAGTCTTTTTTTTTTTTTTTAAGATTTTATTTATTTATTTGACAGAGAAAAATCACAAGTAGATGGAGAGGCAGGCAGAGAGAGAGGGAGGGGGAAGCAGGCTCCCCACTGAGCAGAGAGCCCAATGCGGGACTCGATCCCAGGACCCTGAGATCATGACCTGAGCCGAAGGCAGAGGCTTAACCCACTGAGCCACCCAGGCGCCCTCGTTTATTAAAGTCTTAAGGTAGAATGACATGGCAGCATTTCTAGATTTATTTTTCCCATTGGTAGGCAAAATAAATGAGACCCGAGTCCTCACAGAACATTCCAGAGAGTCAACCAAGAGAAATGGAAAGTGTTAGAAACATTATTGTGTTTGGAAGGCAGGCATAAACGTAAAATAGGGAATGAAAAATCATCTATTATCCAAAGTCAAAGTCCACATTATAGATATTTCTTAACATTTTTGTCTGTGGGGTGTCTGGGTGGCTCAGTGGGTTGGGCCTCTGCCTTCAGCTCAGGTCATGATCTCAGGATCCTGGGATTGAGCCCCGCATCAGGCTCTCTGCTCAGCAGGGAGCCTGCTTCCCTCCCCCCTCTCTCTCTGCCTGCCTCTCTGCCTACTTGTAATCTCTGTCTGTCAAATAAATAAAATCTTTAAAAAAACAAAACAAAACTTTTTGTCTGATTTTTATGAAGGTTACATGTGCTTCTTGTCCTTAGCTAGGAAAATAAAGAGAAGATAAAAATGCAAATAAACATCACTTTTAATCTTGCTCAGAGAGGGCCATTGTTAATCGCTGTTCTACTTTGCAAACACCTAGTTTCAATGTTGAGGCAGTTACCAATCATAGAAAGCTGTGAATTCTAATTTTTCACTTTGCCTTAACTGAGTTTTGGATGGAGAATATTTTGAGTGAGAAGTGTTTACTGGGGAAGCCCATACAAGATGGGAAATCTCTGCAGCATTTCTGTCCTGCAGGTCTTTAAGGATGTTAATAAATTATGTCTTGTAATTAGTTGTTAATGACTTCCAAAAGTTTTCTTTGTTGGTGTGCTTTGGTAAGTGGGTTAAATAATCTAGCTTGGTATCTCATTCATTGATCAGCTGATATAAACCATCCATCAATCTGCACCAAGTTTCTTGAATCACCAGAGGCTAACAATTTAGAAAACATTGAATGTCTTCAATTGGCAGGACCTCAAAATCCCTGCCTTGTCTCCTTGGCTTATAGAGATCTGAGCTGATCTCTGGGGCTTCTGGAGTGGACTTCAAGAGCCATCTCTTTCCAGTGCAACAAATACATGTAATGATGTTGTATTTATGTTAGGTTGTTTCCCATTTTCATGTAAGTGGATGAAAATAACTTCACCTGCTCTTTTGTTCAGTCCCCAGAAGCAATCCCTGATTTGGCATTTGGGTAATTTTTTAGTTTTTTTATTTTTCTTTCTTGCTGCAAATGATCTACTAGAAATATTGCTAAAAATGTTTGATCCAACTTGGGTAACCCAAGATGATACTCCGTACTTACTAATCTTGAACTTTATAAATCAGTTTCTCATCCTCAGAGGAATTTTTTAAAGATGCTGTTTCCTGCACAATTATTGCCTCCTTTGATCTCACACTACATTTGGTCTTTCAGATAAGAGAGACCAATAATTCCTCAGCTATAACATCAGCAGCACAGATAACTATCATGCATTGTGTGACATGCAATTCATTATTCAGTTGTGAATAACCACCATGGTTCTATATTCAATGTTTTACAGCTCATCTCTTCATGGCTCCCTGAGTTAATATAACACTTATGACTATTTTCAGGTCCAGGAGCAATAAAACAACTCTTTATAAAACGGCATATAATATTTAAATTAAAACATTTTAAGACCTCTTAGAGGAAGAAAATAGCATAGTGAAGTAAATCTCCATATGTAGCTTAGTTATTTTATTTTATTTTATCCAATAAAGGGGCCTCCTTCCTTTGATGTGTCTAGTAATTCTCATTACTGCCTTCTGGATAAACTAGATAAGTGTGTCGAAGCAAGATTTGGCCTTCAGAAATCTTATGATCAGTCTTTACTGATGTTCCATCAGCCTTCTTTATCCACTTAATAATGTACTGTTGGGTTATTTGGCCCACATAAAGACCTCTTTGGAATGTCACAGAAAACAAAAGATTGGTTCAAGATCTGATCCCATATTTACGGACAATCTTCTTACAGTTTTCCGTTCGCCAAATCAAGAGTTGGCAGTCTGGAGATGGCTGGAAGAGCAGTTTCCTAATTTTGAGTCTTTGGCAAGCTGGAATCCACCTGCTAAAACTGAACAGTGTAGAGATTGTTATCCAGTGGGGACATTTGCAACTTCTGTTTGGAGTGCCAAAGAGCAGACTGTATTACTGTGCTGGAAAAATGTAACTAGCTGTTCGTTTGAGTATTAATCTATCAAAATATTTCCTGGACTTATTTTACAGACCTACAAAAGAGCTATTATACATTTGCCATCAGAAAGTTCTTCGTTCATATCGATATTTTTAATTCCTTAATTAAATGGTTTTACCTCCTAGCTTAATGTAGACATTATTTTCAGATTATTAGTGAACTAAGAAAAAGTTAATTTGTAAGTTGAATTGGATTTTTGTTGCAAACTGAAAAGCTTTTTTGTAGCCCAAGAATGTTTTTTTCCTGGACTCTGATTCTCCCCACCACTGCTTAGCCTGTAACCCTCTGCTCTCAAACGAGGGTCTCTCATTTCTTCATTTCTACTTCTCTGCAGGGAAGTGGCTGGCTACTCTGTCAGATAGGATTTGCTCACTCTTTAGGAGACATTGGTTTCTAAACATCCTAGGAAGGGTGGAGATTTCCAAAAGTAATGGATCTAAAGTTTCTTACTCAAGTTTTCTGGTGTGTCAGGATAAAAGTCTAGTCACTGGACCATATAAATTTGAACCCACTCCAAAGGACTTACATTATTGTTTTCTGGAAAAAAAATCATTTGAGATGACAATATATAGTAAATCTTTTTCTAATTTAGCATATATTAGAAAAATTGCATTTTCTTTTCTAATTTAGCATATATTAGAAAAATATTACAATTTAATTCCAGAACAAGACCTTAATTTTGTTTTTTCCCCAGTGATTTCTGGGGCTGTATTTTTTTTCTTCTTTTTCGGTAAGTTCAAAGTTTGCTAAATTTAAAAACAAATTCAATTTGGTTTTTTGATTATTTAAGAAAGATAGACTTAAAAAATTAGTCTGGACTAATTCTTACCTTAAAAACACAAAATAAAAATTGTTTTGAATTTTGCTGTTCTTCCTTCCTTTTTCTCAAATCTAATTTGTCCGTGTGTGTGTATGTGTGTGCATTTAAAGTCTGTAGGTATGTGTGAACTATTAAAAACAAGAGGGGTGCCTGGGTGGCTCAGTGGGTTAAAGCCTCTGCCTTCGGCTCAGGTCATGATCTCAGGGTCCTGGGATCAAGCCCCGCATCGGGCTCTCTGCTCAGCAGGGAGCCTGCTTCCCTTCCTCTCTCTGCCTGCCTCTCTGCCTACTTATGATCTATCTGTCAAATAAAAAAAAAAAATCTAAAAACAAGAGACTTCAATGGAAGGAATGACATAGTGAATAAGACACTGTCTACACAAACAAAATTGAGGGTCATTAATAATTATTAGGTGAATTTGGACTATATAGAATGACATGATGGTTGACTGATCTTGGTACCAAATTCCAATTCCTTCAATAAGAATTTTTAAATTATGAAGGTAAATCTTTCCTTCATCTATGTGAATTCCACTTAAAGTATATAGACCCGGGGCGCTACCAACAGGAGTACACTGAGCTGACGTAAGCAAGGTTTTGTCAGAATAAAAATCTCTAGTTGATAATGACCTTTCACAACCCCCTTCTTTGCTCCTGCCCCCTGTGGACTGTGTGCTGAAATGGAAATGGCAAGAATTTTAGAATCAAAAGACCCCCGTTCAGAGTCTTATAGCTTTGGGACTTCGTTAAAGTCATACAGTTTCCCTGAGACACAAATTGTTTCTTATATAAGGGGTGTTAGGGTCTTCTGGGTGGCTCCTTTCATTGAGCATCTGACTTCGGCTCAGGTCACCATCTCAGGGTCCTGCGATCGAATCCTACATCCAGTCCTGTGTTGGGCTCCACATTTAGTGAGAAGTCTGCTTCTCCCTCTCCCTTTGACCTTCTCCCCACTCATGCTCTCTCTCTTTCTCTCTCAAATGAACAAATGAAATCTTTAAAACCAAAAGAAGTCTGGGCACCTGGATGACTTAATTGGTTCAGCATCTGCCTTCAACTCAGGTCATGATCCCAGGGTCTCGGAATTGAGCTCTATGTTGGGCTTCCTACTCAGCAGGGAGTCTGCTTGTCCCTGTCCCCCAGCTTGTGCTGACTCTGTCTCACTCTCAAATAAATAAATTAAATTAAAAAAATTAAAAAAAGGAGTTAATAACATCACCTACCTCACAGGTAGGTAAAAAAAAAAATTGTAAGTAAAAAAAACTGAACATGTGTAAGTGCCTAATAATACCTGATACATAGGAAGTACTCAGTATACTTCATTTTCATAGAATATAAAGGATTAACTATTACTGATTAAATACTGAGCTGTTTTTTGCAACATGGCATCAATGTCGTGGTGTCTTGAGGTTATCTCATTAGTAGTCAATGTAGCCTCTAAACAGGTATCTAGGTTATTGTTTATGCATGTCATCTGATTGTATTTGAATGAAAAAAGGAATAGATTGTACATCTCTTTTCAAACTTAGTGGAGAGGAGTCTGGCTGCCCTCATATTTTTCTTTCTGGAGATCTTGATGTGTGTCTAATTCCTCGACTTACAGTGGCTATTTGAACATATTTTTTTGTTGACCCTCTGGAGCCTCATGCCGCCTTCCCATACCACCACACATCCATAATCCTGAACACTACCAGAAACTCATTTCTCTTTCAAAATTACAGTCAATCTTAAAGGCCAGGGAGATGGAAAGAGCTGGAGTAGAGAAATGGCTACTTCCCCTTTGGTCATCTGGCCAGCCAGTGTCTATAATTCCTCTCTGAGACCTTTGAGAGGCCCCCAGTATGGTCCTCATGATCTTCTCTGCCATCCCCTTGGTCCTCTTTGTGGTAGGAAAGGCTCTACCTTCTATTTGAAAATCACTCCTGTGGTACATCCAAAACTCTAAAGAGAAAAGGGCTATGTCAAGGTTAGACACCGTTCCTGTTTGGAGGTTGTTCAACATCTTGAATGGACACCCATTGGGCGTCCCAGGGGAGGCTGAGACCTCCCCTGCTACAGCCGCTTGAGCCATATAACCCCATGTCTGTGGTGGGCCATTCTTTAAGGGATAAAGCTCTGTGACCTTGAGATCTTTGGCCTTTTCCATCTCTGCTGGCCACTCCATTTATGGAGTGGAGTTGAGGGGGATGGGCCTGGAATCAAGTAACATTTGCCATGTTGTGTGACCTTTGGTCTTATTTCCCTTATTTAAGCAGGCATAATAAAAATAGCTAGCTCACACAGCTCTGTGAACATTCAGGAAGATGAGATGCTGTGGCACTGGGCACATGTAGGTGCCCAGATGCATGTACTTTACTACTAATAATAACAAGGATAAGTTCTAACACAGATGCCAAGAGTTCAGAACCATGCACCTTCTTGTGGTTGAGCAAAGACAAATGACGTGGGTGGATGGAGACACAGGGTGAGCTTCCCTGTCCTGGTTCTGCTCGTCTTTGCCTTTGGCATGACGGGTCCTACACTTATTCCAGGGGTTGCAACCACTGGGGGTTCAGGCAAACGCAGGGAAACCTGGGTTGCGGGGAGGTGGTCAAGAGTGGCAGGATTTTCTTCATTGGCTTCTCAATGAGCCATAACTCTTTCAGATTCACTGCTCACATATGGCCTCCAAGCAGATCTGGCAGTTTCCATCCATGATGCAGGCTGGGAGAGGGAGGAGAAGGAGGGTCTGGAAAACTCATAAAAGCAGACTGAGTGGTAAAGGAAAATCAATCTTCTCCTGCTTTGGACCAAGTTGATGAGAATCATTCTCCCTGATTCTCCATAAATTGGAACAAGGCTTAGGACACTAATCCTACTGTAATACCGTTTGAAGACGAACACTGACATTTGTGACATTTAAATAACAGTTCAGGTCTGCTATTAAACCGGGGCCTCCAACTGTTTAACCTTTGCCCTTGTGTACTATTACCCTTCGTCTAGGGTAATAATAATATTATTATTAATGCATTTCAGCTTTCTGATGACACATGCTTATTTAGTGTTGCTGGATACCTTGCATAATGTAAACTACACTGCACCAAATACCAAATTCATCTGAAAACTTTTAAATATGCTGTATTCCAAAGTGCTCTTTCAGATTGCTTTCATACAGTTAAAGCTAAATAAAAATTTATCCAGAAATTTTCCTGGGGGTGGGGGAAAGTGGATTTCTTGAACTGAGATTATCTCGGGAAATCTGAAGTCATTCATTCGTTCAACAAAATGTCTTAAGTACATTTGATGCATTACATGGAGTGTTAAATCCAAAATAAGAAAGACGTGACTTCTGTCCTTAAAGAACTGTAGCTGTGTGATTTTATGGACCTGCTCACGTAGTTCTACACCTTAATTTATATGTCTCTTACCTTAGTCTTTGTCTAATTACACAGACAAAATCTTTACTGGTTTCAGAATCTTCACTGGTTTCAAAAGAGCAGTTTCTCAGGGCATGTGGATGGCTCAGTCGGTTAAGTGTTGGACTCTTGATTTCAGCTCAGGTCATGATCTCAGGGTCATGAGATCGAACCCTGTGTCAGGCTCTGCACTCCACACAGAGTCTGCTTGAGACTCTCTCTGTCTCCCTCTGCCCCTCTACCTCCTCTCTCTAATAAACAAGTAAATCTTAAAAAAAAAAAAAAAAAAGAGCAGCTTTTTTTAGTTTAGTATAAATGAGTATGAATAATACAAACTAAATTAGTATTTAGTTTGAATGAATTAGAGGCTGGGGGTATGGATCTTTCCCACTCAGATATGATGTTTTTATAAAGATAGTGTTGGTATTAAAGTCAGGAATAACCTTCTCATCTCTTGGATATTTTCCTAAACAGGAGAAAACACTTCCTGATATATTTCTTATCATCACATACCATTTTCTGAGTATCAGCAGACTGGCTCCGTAACTGACAGAGACGTGAATCAAGGTTACCTTATTATTAGGGTCATACTGATGGCTGAGATTCTAGTTTGGCTTGGTGGTAACTTAGCGCCAACCTGACAGACACATGACAGACCCGTGCTGGGTGACTGGTTCTGCCAGTTTCAAGACAGTGTGAAATTCAGCCAGATGTTGAACTTCACAAGCCTTGGTTTCCTCATCCATTAAATGGGTTAATAGTATTCACGTTGCTGAGTTCTTGGGAAGATCTGAGAAAATAATTCTGGGAAGATAGCCAATACAGAGCATGGCACCCTGCAGCCCTTGTTCTGGTCCCCGGGCTTTAGAGAACCCCGCCCCCCAACTTCATCCCAGCCCTTCTCCAGCTCTACCACTTGTCAAACACACAGCTTTCCTTTCTAGGTCAGTGGCTCTAAACCAGGAGCGATTTTGTCCCTAAGGCGATATTTGGCTATGTCAGGGAATTGTTTTGGTTGTTAGGATCTGGGGGGCGGATTGCTAATTGCATTCAGCAGGTAGAGGCCACAGATGCTGCTAAACATCCTGTCGTGCCCAGGAAACCCCTTCCCTACCTGCCGCGAGGACAACTGATCCAGGGCCAAGTGCCGATAATCCCAAGCTGGGGAAACCTTGCTCTAGATTCCTAGGACCCTGAAATTCTCTCCCTAAACAGCTCACTTCCAGGGTCTGTGCCTTACCTAGCTAAAAGAGGGAGCTATTTGAGAGGGATATGGGCAAAATATGGATGTGTGGGATGGGGTACCCACAGAGGCTTGTCCACACCACCCTGTTTCAGCGTGCAAGTTGGGGGTCTCAGCATTCTAAACTGGAACCTGGGGGTGTCTGGGTGGCTCAGTCATTAAGCGTCTGCCTTCAGTTCAGGTCATGATCCCAGGGTACTCTGATGGAGCAACAGCATCTGGCTTCTGGCTCAGCGGGAGGCCTGCTTCTTTCTTTCTCATTCCCCCTGCTTGTGTTCCCTCTCTCACTGTGTCTTTGTCAAATAATAAACGATAATTTGAAAACAACAACAACAACAACAAATGGGAACCTGGCCTTCTAGGTCATTTCGAAGGTATTACTCTTCAAGGTCAGAGAAAAAAATCTCTTTTATTTAACAGTTTGTAAGCTTGGTCTATAACTTTAAATATTTACACATCTAATACAGGGGCCTTTGTTTGTGCTCTTGCTCTGGGCCCCACAAATTTTGGGATGGGTGTGCCAGTGAGACTTCCAAAGGGGCAACATTCCCACTCCATGCCTGGGGTCTCCCGGTCTCCATCCTTCAGGCCCCGTTTTAATAATTCACCTTGACGAAGGCAGATGCTGCCTGGATGGCTCTCCTTCCGTGTGCCCCATGTGCTGAGTCTCTGCACATTTCTTTCGATTGCCGGTTTGTTCCAGAGTTTGTGATCCTTTTTTTGTAGCTGAAATATTTATGGTGACCATCCTCCCCGTGACCTCTTTTCCTGAGAACTTCACTTGAGCGCAGGCATGGGCCTCTGGCAGACGTGTTAGTATCATCTGATCCAAGCAAAGGCCTTCGGGATCCTGTCCAGGGAATCGTTTTCTGCAAATGGCTGTAAGTCAGTGCTGTGAATGGACAGCCATTGCCCACCATGAAGAAAGGCAGCAGGCAGAGAAAGGAAGAGGCTGACAGAGACAGAGAGAGGACTGCCTGGGCTCTTGCTGCTTTTCCAGGCTGGGAAAGATGTCTGGAATGTCTGGAAAGATGCCTCAGTTTCTTCTATGAAATTATCTTATTTGCTTAAACTGGATTGCATTAGTTTCTGTAACGCGTAACCATGAGGGCCTCAACTAAGACCCCATCTTTCAAATCCATCTTTTGGTAGCTTGCCCCAAGTTTCGGTGTCTTACTTGCTCAAATCTGGCCTTGTTCTTGCCAGTCTCCTGATTGGCTGTGTGGAGGCTGGAGCCCATTGCTGGATGTCAAATTTTGCCTGTCTCTTTTTATCATTTATAGGTGGGGATTGACTCCCAGGAGCTGTCCAACATCAGTGGATTTAGAGTCTCTCTCCTAGTTGCAAGAAACAAGTCCGTTAGGCCATGTCCCTCTCCTCTAGTTTTCAAGCCTAAAGCCGAGTCTACATGCTTCCAGGTAAAACTTCCTGAGCAAATGGGTAACACAATTGAAAAATTTATGAACAATAGATAAGGAAACAAATTTTCATCTGGACGTGTGCAGTTTATTGAATGTAATCTTGGATCATAGGAGAATATTCAAGTGAATATTAAGATAGCACTGGAGGGGCAAAGCTTGGAGAAGGGGGGGTGGCATTATGGTTGGAGCATGCGTGCTTGTGAGTGAGTCAAACTTCTCCTTTCCGAGGTCTTTATGTATGTTTTCTCACTTCTTCCTCATTATAACTACATGTTGTAGGTATTCTTTAGTACCTCCATTTTTACAGATAAGAAAACTGTTATGTTTTGTTAATGATAAAGGTGAAGTCTGAATTCAGGTCTCTCTGATTCCACAGGTATGAGGGTAGCAGTAAGGAACCCAAGTTGATAAATACAGAAACCAGTGGTTTTCTTGTAAAAGAGAAATTTTGGGAAGGACTCTTTCTTTCTTTTTAACTATTTGTGTTATACAGAAAATGGGTTCTGAGAAATCAAGTAGGAGTTCTGTTATGTTACATAACAGTCTGGGACACTTCTTATTTCTCTCTCTCTCTGTTCACCTGAGGATTTAGGTCAACTTCCGCAAGAAGCTCTTGGTTTATTAGTTCAGTCAGATTTTTGTTAAGGGCAAAAAAAAAAAAAAAAAAGGTCAGAATGGCTTTTAGATGTAGTATAGTTCAGACAATTAAGTGACTGGACTGCTCACTCCTTCTGCTTTTTTTTTTTTTTTTAGATTTTATTTATTTATTTGAGAAAAAGAGAGACAGCAGGTGAGAACACAGGAGCAGGGGGAGGGAGAAATAGACAGGGAACAGGAAGCCCAGGACCTGGGGATCATGACTTGAGCTGGAGGCAGCTGCTTAACTGACTGAGCCACCCAGTACTGCTTTCCCTTCTCTTCTTGCTGAGCTTCTTTTAGTTTCACCCCTGGAGTTTGCCATGTTTTTATTTTTATCCATGCCATTCAATCAATGTCTGCCAGTTTATTTGGATAGATTTCTCTGAAGTTTGCTTTTGTATAGACTCAGGATAGCTGTCTGGCTAATCTGATCATATATGCAAATATTATGAAGATGATTAACAACAACAAAAAACAAATTCCAAAAATCAAGTCCTTGACATTCTAAACATTCTATTTATATATTTCCAGGCTTAGCCTGGTGGTAATTTTAAATTCAAGAACTAAACCCAATTATAGATCTGCATATAAAAAAGATGTTTATCTTTTTTGTAAGTTTATCATGATCCAGAGAATTTGATGCCAACAGTTTTTCTGACTTTGGTCTAATGCAAATTTTATTTGTGAAATTCCTAGTCTAATGGACATATCCAGGTCCAGGATTATTCAAACAGGACAGTCTTACTATAACTGTTGAGTAATTAGATTTTTTTTTTCAAAATTACTTTGCTATGTATTTTAATCAATAGCCAGCAGAATTCTACAGGTTATAGGAGAAATTAAAGGACTAATTAAAGACCCATGTCCACAGTAGAAAAGAAAATGATGAATCTTTTCATCACTCAGCAGTCTGGGATACTCCAAATACATTGTTTTTTTTTTTTCCCCCCTTGGAGTTATTTATTGGCCAGAGGGGAGGGTGGACAGAACTTCTTTGAAGTTAAACATCTTGCTTGGATGAGCAGATATGTTGCATCAAATCAAAGTAATAAAAAGACAAAATGCTTTATTAAATCTTCTTTATCACTATATTGTGCTCCAATAGGATGATCTAATTAAAGGCACCGTTAAGCCTCTTTTCATCTGAAGAGGAGTTCAGAAGCTTTCATTATTACAAGGCTTGCACAGAAACAAATACATTGTTGTATTTCTTCCAAGTTTCTCAGGGGTGCCTCCTTCCTGTTTTGCTCTAATTGTTATGGATGTCTTGGCTGCCACTTCATGGCTTGATGCTAATTAGTCCTTTTCATCTTCAAAGCACCTGTATGACATTAACATGACTAACATTCATAATACCACTCTGAGATAGGCACTGGAAGCCCTATATTCTTTTTGGAGATATGGAAACAAAAGCAAATAATTAAAAGTGGTGTTTATTTGGATGTTGATGAGCACTTTGCTTTCTGGCTCTGAGCTCCCAAATGCCTCAGGGGGCTTCTTCCTTACCTTTGTGTTTCTCCCTGCCCAGTTCTGTCAGATGCTGTCAATTCATTCTGCATAACATGAAATTTCTTCAAGTAATCTATCTAACCACCATTATCAGCTTGAGAAAAATGTATACCAATCAGGGAGAACTCAATTAGTGGTGGCCCGTCAGTTGGAGTCTTTCTAGATCCAAGTGTTCACGAGATACTGATTCATGTTTTAATTTAATCCTTCTATAATATACAATATCATTCTTGCATAAAAGTTCATTTAGGATGGATTAAACGGGATCCAAAACCAGCAGCTGATGCAGATCTTAACTGGCCAAATTGTTTCATAATTTTCATTTTTTAAAAAATGATTTTATTTATTTATTTGACAGACAAAGATCACAAGTAGGCAGAGAGGCAGGCAGAAAAAGAGAGGGAAGCAGACTCCCTGCTGAGCAGAGAGCCTGGTGGTGGACTGATCCCAGGATCTTAGGATCATGACCTGAGCAGAACGCAGAGGCTTAGCCCACTGAGCCACCCAGGCCTCCCCATAATTTTCCATTTTTGAATTTGCAAATTTTTGTGGTGAAGTTCATGCTTCCAAGATCATTATAGACCTCAATGCCCTCCATTGCTTTCCCCAGAGTTGAATCTGTGTGATTTCTCTTACTTGCCTAACTGGTGAAGACATTTGAGTTTACTGACTAAACAGAGAAGGGAGAGATTGTCTTTTTCCCCCAAATGAAGGCAAATTTGGGAAGTTGGCAAAATGGGTAAACTGCTGAATTTCTTGACTATCACGTCACTCCTGCCCAAAGATGATCTCTCTCCTTTCCCCGTCGAATACTTATTCATTTATTTCATTTAGCATTCTCAGGGGAAAATAATCTAATAAAGGAATCCACATGGAGTTGTAAATGACTGACACCCGTTTGATGTTTTACCCCTCTAGAGCTACTGAGAGTTTTAAAGAAGATAGTAACCACACCTCCATCTCTGGTAATTGGCAAACCAAGAGAAGTGGTTTTTTTTTGTTGTTGTTTTTTGTTTTGTTTTGTTTTTAAAGTAACAGCATGATAGAATCTCTCAAGTCACATTATATACTTGTGATTGTTGGCTTTTATGCTGTGTATATATAAGATATGTCCTACCCAAAAGTCTATAGTTTTTTTTTTATATTCAGATTTCTGTGTCAGAATCTTAAACATTGGAAGAAATCAACAAGGAAATGTTGAAAAATAAATCTAAGACATTGCTTATTATTTAGGCTTCTCCCTCTAGTAAAGCGAGAACAGGAAGAGAATGTTCTAGAGTAGAAGTTGCAACGAAAGACAGGCAGACTCTCTTATGTTATTTCCTTTCTGAATTTGATGCTGACCTGCCCGACTCTGAAAGTTTCAGACACAGATAGTAGGGATTTCTAGTGATGATGAATGATCTTAGAGGAGTCGGTTGGGTAATGGCCACTATTAGTGAGAAATAGGAAACATTCCAGTTGGGACCTATTCCAGAATGGACCTGCAGTCCTGGGAGGTAAAAGCCTAGAGCACAGCCTGACTGTATCACTCTCCCGTGTCTTCTGTAGCTTCACTTTGCACTCTATCTTGACCTTAATTGAATTAATCCAACCTATGCCCTTGCAGGACCAGGCAGTGCAGATGCAAATCACTTCCTGAGACATGTACATCCCAGTTAATTCCTTTGGCCTTCCACTTCTAATTTTTCCAGGTTCTCAGCTTTTGCTTAACAGTAACTCGTGACCAAATTTAAATTAAAAAAAATTTTTTTTTAAATATTTGGTGACATTTTCACAACTAATTTGAACTTAGGTATCTTTGAGGAGAAATAGTTACAAAGAAATAACATCAAATTGCATGGTGTAAATGCCATGCCATTCTATTATGTAAATAGCAACTGAGATGTTTCATTGAACATATAACACTGGTAAAATGTAAACATCATTCTTATTCCAGTTGTTTCAGTGGCACGAATAAATTCACTAACTGATGGTGAAAGTTAAAATTTTTAATAGGGTCCCATAACTCCAATGTGCTGTTCGAGACCTACCACACTGGCATTTTAATGGGCAATTCAGTGTACTGTTGTGGGTTTTGTTTTTTTCTGTCACTTGTCTCAACTAACTTCTCTCATTGTCTCGAGCCACTAGAAATACACTGGGCATGCCAAAGCATCAAATGATTAGTGCTTTGAATTTGCTTATTTTTTTTAAAATGTAGCTGGAACTCTGTATTGTCCAGAGTACTCCAAGCAAAACTCTCACAGATCATATCTTGCCAAGCATATTATTGGAGGAAACATACATGCTTGGTTATAAGATAAGGAATGTACCTTGGAGAGAGCTGAGTATCACTACTTTTTGGAGATGGTCCTTTATTCCAGATTTATCGACTCTAATATGTGAAGATGAAATTGTAACACCTTTTGACCCAAAATTTGATGGAAGATCTTTTCAACGATCCCAACCAACTGCATATTTCATCTTTAAATTAGATTAGTGGGACTACATTAAAATAAAAAGCTTTTGCACAGTGGAGTAAATGATCAACAGAACAAAGAGGCAACTAACTAAATGGGAGAAACCCTGGTGCACTGTTGGTGGGAATGTATATTAGTGCAACCACTATAGAATATAGTATGAAGGGTCCTCAAGAAAATAAAAAATAGAAATATTGTATGATCCAATAATTCCATTACTATTTACCTAAAGAAAAGAAACAAATTAATTCAAAGAGATATTGCAACCATATGTTTATTACCATATTCTTTATGATAGCCAAGATATGAAAGCCACCCAAGAATCCACTGGTAGATGAATGGATAAAGAAGATGTGGTATATATACACACAATGAAATATTACTCAGCGATAAAACAGAATGAAATCTTGCCAGTTGCAGCAACGTGTATGGGTCTAGAGGATATTATGCTGAGTGAAATAAGTCAGATGGAGAAAAAGATTTCACTTATATGTGAAATCTTAGGGCCAAATGGACAAAGAAACAAAAAATAGAAGTAGCCTTCTTAATGCAGAGAACAAAATGGTATTGGCCAGAGAGGAGGGGGTTGGGGCTTGGACAAAAGGGGATTAAGAAGTAGAAACTTCTAGTTATAAAATAAATCATAGGGATGAAAAGTACAGCATAAGGCATACAGTCAATAATATTGTAATAACATTGTATCATGGTGGATGGTGACTACACTTGTTCTGAGCACTGTGTAATGTATGAAATTGTTGAATCACTAATATAACTGAAACTGATATAACACTGTATGTCAACTATACTTTAATACTAAAAATTAAAAAAAATAAATTACATTAATGGAAGAATTTCCATTACCTTTCTCTAATAACTGTATTGAGAAAGAAATTACAACTTAACTATTAAGAATATAGTCTTTGGGGGTTATATATATATACTAAACCAGTATAACCTACTGGATTAGTTGTGAGACCTGGGCAAGTTACTTAACTGTTCTATCCTTCAGCTTTCTTATCTGTAAAATGGGTATAAAAATAATAACCGTTCATTAGACTGTTGTAAGGATTAAATGAAGTAACATATGTAAAGTAGAACAGGGCTTAGCATAGTGCTATATGACTGTAGTTATTTTTCATTTAATTAGTAAACATTTATTAAGAGCTTTTATTATCTATTATCTATTAATACACATCAACTTTCTATATTGTTATTATTTTTTATGGAAAATAATTATTTTATTTTACTGATTTATTTTATTATTTTTTCCAGCTTTATTGAGGTGTGACTGACAAATACAAATTATATATATTTAGGTTGTACAGTGTGTTTTTTAAAAAAGTTGTGCGACATGATGATTTAATGTGCGTATATATTGTGAAATGGTTACCATAGTCGAGTTAACATATTAATTATCTAACACAGTTACTATTTTTGTGTAAGATATGGTGAGAAAATTTTAAGATTTACTCTTCTAGTAGATTTTAAGTATACAATACAGCATCGTTAACTATAATCACCATGCTGTACACTGCATTCCCAGAACTTATTTATCCATCTTACCAATGAAAGTTTGTACCCTTTACCAACATTTCCCCATTTCCCCTGCCTCCCAGAGAAATGATTCTTTAAGGAAGTAAATCTGATTAGAGATTCTCTCGACTTTATTCCCCACAGTGAAGGTTCAGACTTCGAAGAGTTAAAGCCTAATTAAAATGTGCTCGTATCTGGTAAAATTCTTGGTATGAACACTTCTTCTTTCATTTAAAGGGCAGCATCTGGACTTTAGTAAGCAAATATGCAATAAAATATTATTTTGACCTTTTAAAAAGTTGATCTTTATTTTATTCAAATGGTAAAAATATTCCAAAGAGTAAACTTCTATGTTGGATGGTGTTTTGCTCTTATTTAGTGAAATGTTTATGTACAAATCATGCTTTTACATTCCATATTTTGTACAAAGAAAAGGAGAGCATAAGCTGACAGAATTACCTAAGGTAAAAAAAAAACAAAAAAAAAACAAAAACAAACATTAGAGATCTGACTTAGGCTCACCAAACGTGGGAATCCAATTTGAAAATACCCTTTTTAGTTGAGGAATGGCTGAATTTTGCTAGCGTAAGGGTCAAATATCTTAGGGTAGATTATTTTGCTCCGTGTTACAGCCAAGTCTCTCTCTCTGACCGGTGTCAAGCAAAACACGGAGATCATTTTATAAGCTCACTCACCACAGCAAAGACATTGTTTCTGACCTGAGACATTTAATTTCTAAAGCTCAAAATGGACTTTGTCAGAAATAGAAAATTATTTCCCGAATGCAAAAACTTTTAAAAAACAAATCAGGGATGCCTGGGAGGCTCAGTGGTTAAGCATCTGCCTTTGGCTTAGGTCATGGTTCCAGGGCTCCTTGCTCAGCAGGAAGCCTGCTTCTCCCTTGCCTGCTCTGCTCTGCCTGCTGCTTCCCCTGCTTGTACTCTCTCTCTCATTGACAAATAAATAAAATCTTAAAAAAAAAAAACCCCAAAACAAATCAGACTAGTGCTTTCATAGGATATCTCTGGTGTGTGTGTGTGTGTGTGTTTGTGTGTTTGTGTCCTACTTTGCTTTTATTAGTCTCCAGTTGCCTTTTGGTGAAGCTTAACAGTGTGGCGTCCTTCAGAGCCGAACCACAGGGGAAAGGGGCCAGACCTTCTCTTTTCTTCCTCTTCGGAGATTTGGGCAATCAGACATTGTCTTCTGGGGCTTTGGATCTTGAGCAGGTGAGTAAGCAAGCAAGGACAGATGAAGACACATTCTGGCAGGGACGATGGGATTGGGGCTGCTTGCCCTGCCAGCCTGCTCCTTGGGTTCCGGCTGCCCAGCTCTGTTGTACCTCTGGGTTTCTGACCCTTCTCCCAGACTGGTCCTCCAGCCTTCTCTCAGTTTTGCAAGCCTCGATATACTTCCATTCACTCTTCTTCTCCACAGGTGTTTTTTTTTTTTTTTTTTTCCCCTTATGATAATCAGAGGTTTCTATTTCATGCAAACAAGAACTTTCATTGATGTAACAAGCTTCCAAGTCTGGTTGGAAATATATGCCGACCTTTTACACTGAATTATCAATCTAACCAATGGTAAGCAGCCTGAAGGTGACTTACTTTTAAACAATGTTTTCTGGAATCTGTTAGCTATTATGAAACTGTATCAGTTATATGCATCTGCAGGACTGCACGAATAATATTTTGCCCAAATGTATTTTGGTTTGGCGGTCATCCCTAATCAGCCGGCGATGGCTGATCTTATTTCAGTTGCTCTTTTGGAACTGGCAGTTTGACGTTATTGAAATGAGCTTTGCTACTGTCTTGGGGAGGTGGGTTAAGGCAAATCAACAGATGTGTAATTGGTTTCAAAACTGTGCTTTCCCAAAGTGAAATGTCTGGAGTGGTGTTATTAGCTGACATACTGTAGATAGTCCTACATGTCAGGAGCAAGTGACACGTGTCCTGTGGGTCTGATTACTAGCATTAAGGAAGTTCTGCTCTGCATAAACCCCAAAGCAAAGCCTCCAGGAAAATTAAAGGTCCCTGTTCCACCATTAAAATGGAAAAGTAATGTGCCTTTTCTGGATTGACTATAAACGTTGACTCGCGGGACTTTGTTCTTAAAGGTGAAAACAAACATGAATAGGAGGCAAGTCGTTTTCATTAAAAATTCTTAAAACTTTAGTTGAAGCCCTTTGTCAGAAACTTTCTCAAAATAAAACTAAATCAGTATTACCTTATGATCATCACAGAAAAAGAAAAAAAAAAAGCTAAAAAGCCAAATTAGACATTTTCCTTAAAATACAGCACAAAAGAAATTTTATATGTTGAGGCCATTTCCCAGAAGAGTGATAAATTTGATATTTGAAATGTGAAACGTTGTAGGGATAGCATAAGGAGTTGTATTTATAAAAGATTTTAGGAGTAATTAAATGATTGAAAGCAAATTTATGAGACATCCTGATTATTACATATGGTAGATCTTTGAAATCTAAAAGTAATTAGGTGAGATTCACATGCACACAGTAAATTAAAGGTATTACTAGTAATGCCCAGGAATATGCATATTCTCAATTACATGAAAGTAGAGAGATGGCATAGCCAAGTCATAAATCATGCTTTCTGCCCCCAGCTTCTTCACTCTCCAAGTGACTAACTTGAGGCCAAGTTAGCTCAGCTGTAAACTGAAGAATGCCTGTTGTAGGAGTTCAAGCTACCTATCAGCCCTGAGATTTCATGATCCCAAAATCATGTTTAATGCTTTTTTTTTTTTTTCTTTTTGGTCATTGGATTATGTTTCTCTTCTCTCTGGATGAAGGAGAAAAAAAGCAGAAAGAAACGTGATGTTAAAGTAGACCATATAATCCCAAATGCCTGGCCACAGGATGGGTTTGGGAATGAAGATCCCCCTAGTTCATATGCTCCCAGTCCAAGAGAGAGAGTTGGGGCCGGTGTTCGACTAGTGACCACCAGCCAAGACAAAGAATTAAGTCTTCCTGCCCAAGGGAAATCCTGGTGTCAAGGACCGAACTGAAGAAGCAGTTTCTGCCTCTGTCACAAACAACCCCGTGGCTTTGGATGAATGTTGTAGCCTTTGCCCGCGTCTTATCTTCGAAAGAGGAGCTAGGATAGACCTTCCACATTTTTTTTTCCGGCTTTCCTATTCTTTGATTCAAAGAAAGCCATGTTTTGGGTATCAAGTAATGAGGCTCTTTATCTTCTAATTTGAGGTTAAATGTTCCTTATTTTGCCTCAAACATTATCACTCCAAGCTGCAAAGCGGCAATAGCTCCAAAACTGAGGCTGGCTTTCCATCTTAAATTAGAGCAGGCGAATTTGGGACTTTTCCTTGAATGAAGGAAATAAAAGAACAAGGCACATGGTCAGGAAAACTGTAAAGCTGTGGGAAGATTGAGAGATTAGGCCTTTTTCTATCAAAGGCAAGAAAGCTGTAAGAGGAAAGTGGAAAAAAAGAAAAAAAAAGAGTAAGAGCGAGAGAGCAAGCACAGGGGAAGAAGTGGGGGAGGGAGGAGGAAATAGAAGGAGCGCAGCCCCTCCCGCCGGCTGGGCTTTGAAGTGAGGCCAGAACTACAGCAAAGGATTGTGGGATAGGAGGTCAAGAGAAAAAGTAGATGGGGACCCTTTGTTCAGAGGTTAATAGTTATGTGTCAGAAGTGCTTTATCAGAGTAAAAGGCCCTGTGCATTTTTAGATACTTTTTTTTAGAGGAAAACCAATTCTGTGCAAGTTTCCCAAGGTCCTTAAGAAAGAAGCCTTCCGTTGGTTTCTAACCTTAAAAAAAAATAATAAAAAAAAAAGATGTTCTGCCATCAGAAGCTCTGTTTTAATTAGAAATAAGCAATTGTGAAAAAGGCCTGGTGTTTCATATTTAAAATTATCCAAAAGAAAGGATTTTGCTTTTATTTCGGCGCCCCTGAGCTGCTGAGAAGGAGCTGGAGAGCCTTTTAATTGCTCTCCGAGATCTGCACTGTTTCTGCAGGTTCAGTGCCATGCAGGTTATTATGAATGAGGGAGAGACTCCCAGTTCTTCTTAGGCATTCTGAGTCCGAGGTGATTCCAGCCAAAGGTCAAAACTGAGTTAATTCAAGTTTTGCTTTGGCAAAGACTTACCTTCTTATTCAGACAGCCAAGCCCATGATTGTGTAAATTTAGCCAAGGCTACCCTGGGAGCATTAAGAAAGTTTTTTTGAAAGGGTTGGGGACAGCAGCACAGAGACGTTTCCTCGAATGAGTTACCTGAAGTGCTTTAAATTAGTAGTTTTAGGGAGTTACCTATATATATATTTGCTAAACAAGAAGGCCAACCAGTTTCCTTTATGTTTGGTAGGTTTCTTTGTGTGCAAGTGACATGGTCAAGCTTTTATCTGCAGAGCTCTCGTCAAACGTGCAGTCACGCAGCCCTCTCAGATGATGAAGGGGGCTCACGGGAATCCTCCACCTCTGACTGCTTAACTTACCAGGACTTTTAAAAGCAAGTCTGATAAAGTTCATAAATTTATCCCATCACTCGTGGCTGATGACACTCCCCAAGTCCGCTTCTGACACTCTTCAGTTCTGGGCATTCATGAAGCTGGCTCAGGGATGACAAATCTAATGCAGAACGGTCAAGTCGTAACTAACGTTTAAGTGTTTCCTTGAAGGTTAAGACCAGAGGATTGGAATAAAAAGTAGCAGGATCCTTGCTCTGATCTTTTTCTGACATTTCCCAAATCCGCAAGGCAGAGGGCACGGTGCAGGTTGGAGTGTAAACTGTTCCACACTCTGAACCCTCACCCAGGAGCGCAGGAGACTTGGTTTTTGCAGCAGGGAATGGGATAAATGCACACACGTTATGCAGCTAATATTTGATTTGTCTGTAGGTTAATTTTTAATAAACTTATTAAACACACTTACCTGCAAAGAAGACCTAAGAGCGCAGATGTAATCGATTAGAATATAATCACAAAATACTGAGGTGCAAATTCTTTTGTTTGATGTTGGGGGGTTTTGTTGTTGTTGTTCTCTCATTTTCTAGGCCCTTGGAGGACAGTTGTTATAAAACAACTGATTTAATACATCTCAGCATTTAAAAAAAAATTGTTTAATCCGTGGAAAAGGATTACATTTCCTCCTCCTTTAATTGTTAGTCAAAATTTCAAATAGAATGTAATGTTTTATATATATGATGACAGGTGAACTGCGTGTTTCTTGTAGGATGGATGGTTAGTTGTCCTTGTATAACCAATATCACTCTATGAAAAAGCTGGTCAAGTAACGCTAGACTCAGTAATAGCTGTGGGTACCTTGAGCACGTCTCAAATCAATAATGACAGAGGTAGCCTGATAGCAATTTATGAACCACAGTCCTCTTGGGAAGCATATTTCAAACCATAACTTCATCTAAACTGTTTATCGGCTAAGCTTGCTCAAATGTATGAAGTGTCAAAAAGTTTCTTTGACATTAGGCTTGTTATTGCCCTTTGATTTATGTACCCAAGCAAAACGTAGTAAATAAAAAGATTGTTTGGTGGTTTGGTATTTGAAGGAAATGATTAGAAACATTTGCCAATGCTATTCATTTTATATGTTTTTTTTTCTTTCAAATAAAAAAAAAAAAGGTATTTCCGTCCGGTGAGTGACTTCACAGTAATGGAAACTTGAATGATCGTTAAAGTAAGCAGAAAAGCCAGTTGGAGTTGCCGTGAAATATTCAGAAAAGTCTGAACTAAATATGTGATATACATATAAACATCTATCCCTCTCCTTGAATTGTGCATGCCCGACAGTTCACAAAATGTCCCATCCGAGGCACACTTATGGTGGTAAATCTGACTTATTAAAAATGTGGTCGTCATACCTTAGTTAGTTTTTGTGGAAACTTCCACATGGAAAAGTCAAAGGATTATTCTTTTGAAAAGCATTCTTCAAGAAAATTCTTGGGTATTTTATTTGCTTAGGAATGGAAATATTGACTTCTTAAGATTTTTTGATGATGGAATATTATAAAAGTATAAAAGGCATCAAAAGACAAACTATAAGACAAATCCTTTGAACAGCATTTCATTTAAATATTTTAGTCCAGGATTTGCATTTTATTTCAGTTTGAGGCTTTCTATTCTTACAATTCCTTAAGCAGATTTTCATACTAGGCAACTCTATGGGTACAGTGTATATAAAAAACCTAAACATAAGATTATAAAAGTTGGCCAAGAGTTACAAAGGGTTGCATTATGGGTTTTTAAAAGATGAAGTTTTAAAAAGTTTTTACATTGATATGAATGGAGTTCACTCTCACCTTCAAGGGAAACAAGAAACCTAAGGGGGGATGGACACATTTTATTTTAACGGTTGCTTAAATGAGGACTATTTCTGTTTCTTTTTTTTGAGTGGTTAGCACTAAGTTGATGGGCACCACAAAAAGAAAAAAAAAAGTCCTAGACATGGGACAAATGAGGACACAGATATCCATACCAGCATGGTTAACTTGTTAGCGAATCTGTTTCCTTGAAAACAGGATACAGTGAATCTGTGTCTATTTAATGGAAAGTGGCCACATTTACTGGAGAATTAGGAGAAAACACTCCCCAAAGGAGTCAGAAGTTCTGATCTGCTATCCTTCAAAGAAAGACTGTTTCCTAGGCTGCCCAATATTCCAATGGAGCAACCTATGCCTATTGATAAGTTATCGGATTCCTCTCCGGAATCAGCTGGTCAGGAAGGATACAGAGGGTGGGAGAGGAAGGCAGAAGGGATTGTGATAGTGGCTTTGTCTGATCGCCAAGGTAGGAAGGGGGTGGTGGAGGACTGAGAAAGGAAGAATAAGAGAGGTGAAAGATAGGAAAGAGAACAGGAAAAGGAGGGAAAGAAATCAAACAGAAACAAAGTAAAATACAGCAGGAAGATGATAGCTAGAAAGGGAAACAAACAATAAAAAAAGACATTTCTGCAAATGGAATCTTCTTTCAGACCTCCAGACTCTTTAGGGCAGAGATTCCTAAGGTGGATCTCACAGACTTTTCCAGGTCTGCGAACCCACTGTGAAATATTGTCCTTTTCTTTAATCTGCTTCTCCAAGGGATTCCAAGATTTAATAAAACCCAAGAGCCACTACTTTAGTGGGATCTTGTGCACTCTGTAAAGATATTTGTCTTTAAGGAGTCTGAATGCTTGGGATGGACTATAGATTGTCAAGGAATGTTACTTTTTAATATTAAAAGTTGTGTAGTCTGAGGGTTTTCATATTTTCAAGACCTTTAGAAAGCTAGTATTTAAACACTACTGATGGACTTTTGCTTTAAATTAAGTCAATGTTCTTCAAATTGGGTGTCCTGGGAGAGTGGGCAAGCAGTGGTACTCAGGGAAAAGGGTACTAACTTGGAGGCAAATATTTCTGGGACGCAGATACTGTATGGAATGCTAACTGACAGTATGAATCTGGGCCGGTAACATCTGTTCCTCAACTCTCTATCCTCCTCTATAAATGAAGGTGAAGATGAAGGTGATGATATGATGATGGTGACTTAATAGGGCTGTGGTGGAGATGAACAGAAATGTAATACTGGCTAACATTTATTGGGTGCTTACTATCTTCCATGTGCTGTGATAAATATCTCTATACTTTCTACAACTTAATCTTTCCAACAATTTTTATGAGATTGCTGTTATGTCTTCATTTTATAGGTGGGGAAATTGAGGCAGAGAAGGCAAAAATTTGCTCAAGATCATGAAAGAAATAAAAACAGGCCCAAATATTAACAACACAGGAACCAACAAGTGTTGGCAAGGATGTGGAGAAAGGGGAACCCTGTTCCACTGTTGGTGGGAATGCAAGTTGGAGCAGCTACTCTGGAGAACAGTATGGTGGTTCCTCAAAAAGCTAAAAATAGAACTACCCTATGATCCGGCAATTGTACTTCTAGGTATTTACCGAAAAGATACAAAAGTACACGTTTGAAGGAGTGCATGAACCCTGATGTTTATAGCAACATTATCAATAATAGCGAAATTATGGAAAGAACCCAAAATGCCCATTAATGAATAAAGAATATAGTCCATTATATATATATAAATATATATATTTATATAGAATATTTATATTCTATATAAATATATATGGAATATATATAATTATATATATTTATATATATAATGAAAAACTACTCAGCCATCAAAAAGAATGAAATCTTGCCATTTGCAACGAAGTGGATGGAACTAGCATGTATAATGCTAAGTGAAATAAGTGAAATAAGTCAATCAGAGAAAGACAAATACCACATGACTTCACTCATGTGGAATTTAGGAAGCAAAATGGATGAACATCGGGACGGGAGGAAAGAGAGAGGGAAACAAATCATGAGAGACTCTTAATGATGGAGAACAAACTGAGGAGTGATGGAGGGAGGTGGGTAGAGTTGGGTTAGATGGGGTGATGGGTATTAAGGAGTGTACTTGTTATGATGAACACTAGGTGTTATATGTAAATAATCAGCCATTGAACTCTACTCTTTTTTTAAAAAAGATTTTATTTATTTACTTGACAGAGATCACAAGTAGGCAGAGAGTCAGGCAGAGAGGGAGAGGGGAAAGCAGGCTCCCTGCTGAGCAGAGAGCCCGATGTGGGGCTCGATCCCAGGACCCTGAGATCATGACCTGAGCCGAAGGCAGAGGCTTAACCCACTGAGCCACCCAGATACCCCTGAACTCTACTCTTGAAACCAATATTGAACTATCTCAACTAACTAGAACTTAAATTAAAAAAAAAAAAAGGAAAAAAATACATGGTGGAGCCAGTAGGTGAACGTAGTATGGGCTATACAAGCCCATAGCTGATGCTCTTGGGCCATTAGACCAACTTTAGGGCAGTTGCTGAGCCGCAACTGCAGCTGCTGATGGGAGAGGACATTGTTCCTCCCGTGGTGTGGGTACCATGGTAACACGTGCACGGAGGCTGCTCCTATATCTGAAATATGTATTGTTATCTTATTTCTTTCCATGTTGAACATCATCCTCTTCTGTTAGGACTTGTTCTTCTCTTCTCCCCTTCCAAATGACTTCCTGGGTTCTTGTGGTTCTGTAGTTCTAGGGAAGAAAGCATTGCAAGAATTTGATATGAGTTTCAGAAGAAAGTTAAATTTCCATCATCTACCCAAAGTTGTTTCCTAGAAGCTCTGGGAGAAATTGCATCTCCCCAGATACCTGGTTTCCTACCAGAATGAGATCGAATGCTTGTAAAGCATTATCTCAGCAAGAGCCATATGCACCATTAAAACAAAACAAAACAAAACAAAGCTTTGGAGATGTAACACTTTTCTTTTTTTCAGCTAGCCAACTTCTTGTGGACAATTACATAATGTTAAGTGGGCATTATATAATTTAGTACTTTACATTCAAAGGAAGTTCAGTATTTTTCCTCCGGAGTATTTTACTTTTTTCCTGAGGGATCTGGGTACTCATCAATATGTTTCATATACTTAAATCCTAGAAAAGCATACATGTGAAAATGTAAGTTTCTTTTTCTTATAATCCAAATTTCCTTTCTTTTTTGTTCTTTCTTAGGCTGTGAATCAACAAAATGGCCAACATTGGTCTTAAGAGAATTTTATTACCCAGATTTTCAGAAGATTTGGAAAGATATGTCCTGTTGAAAGAGTTTTTCCCCCCTCTCTTCTAGGAGGAAGGACACATATGGAAGGCCTTAGCTTATCTTTAGTGCCTCATACGCCCGTTCTGGACTCCACGGAGAGGCCACTGAATGGGATTAGGCCCAGGAGATAACATGTCAGTCATCATGAGGGATGAGCTAGAGCATGCTTTAATTTTTTCCTTTGGGTCACATGTGAAAAACAATTTACTAGCATTGATGAGTGTTATTAACAATGAGATAGGATATAGTCTCCCCACCCCCACTGGGTGTGCTTAAAAATAGAATAGTTATCTTTTCTCTTGAATGATTTTAATAAAGCTCTGGGGAGCAAAAGGTGGTTTGGCATATATCTTAAAGGAATTTCCTATGCTGCAGTGTAAGTTTTAATTCCTCAACTCCCTATATTATCCTAGTTTAATTGATGAGCTGAGTCATTTTATTTTTCCTAAAGCCCCGATTGATTAAATAACAAATCAAATAAATCTTTGTTTTCCACTGAGTAGTTAAGTTGATGCATTCTTTGGTTCTCTACCCTCACAGCCTACATGATAGACATCCCTGGGATTTTGAAAATAAAGCCCCTTTGCATATTTCTTTCTCCAAATGAAATTTTCTTTATTTCCAAATATCACCTCTTAAAATCCGAGAAAATAATGGTAACTCAGTACCTTCCAGAGCTTTTTGGCCTTCATGTTGAAAATAAACAATTTTTAGGAAGGGAGTTTCCCTATCACTTTACTTAAAAATGAGCTCTCGATTTGTCAGAAGCAAGTTTTTCACTGTAGGTACACCAGGTCTTCCCACTTTGAAACCGGGCATGGATAATTCTTCTCTGAGGCTCTGGAAAGGCGAGGACTGAGGTTTCCTGACCTGTTATTCCCTCAATATCCTCTCTCCCTCACCTCCCTCCTTCTCAGAAGCAGTGGGCAGCAGTGGGCTACAACACTGGTCTTCTCTGGTGCCTGGTGGAACCTTAATTCCTTCCTGTCAGCACATGCCTAGGCCTCTCTCCTGGTTAGGATAAGGACTGGATAAGCAGTTGAACTTCTGGGGTGTTTTCCAAATGAAATTCAACCTCTAGACCTTGTGAGGCTTAGCCAGCCTTCCTCACTAGCCCAAGATGAGTTTGGAATGAATTTTCACTTAATGGATTCTATTTGTGGGTGGGAGAGGTAATGATTGCATTGCTCAGAGTCATGAGCGTAACTTCAAACCAGGGAAAAGAGCCAAGCAGGCATGTGAGAGTGGACGTGAACCTGAGGAAGTTGTGCTGAGGAGGTGCTGGGAAGATTCTGATCAGCTGTTGAATGGAAGCACCGAAGGTCACGTGACAGAGCTCACCTCCCAACGTCAGGGTCGTGTTGGTGTGGTGATTTAAAAAATGATGTTGCTCATGAAGAAATTGTAAAAGCACCATTTGCAATATATTGAAATGAACATGCAGTATTGAGGATAAATGACTGAGTATTGATTAGCCAGGTGAGAGGCAATAAGACATGAAAAATGAAATTTGTAGTAGTAGTAGTACCCTGAGGAAGTGGGACTATGCCTCCTGCTGTTTGTTGTGAGGAATTTTCTTCTGAGAAAATCCTGTTGAATTTCATGACATGTGAATCTGGTTCTAGGGACTATGAATCTTATTAAAAAAAGAGAGAGAGAGAGAGAGAGGTTTTTTATTTTATTTTTATTTTTTTTTAGAGCTTTTATTTATTTGAGAGAGAGAGAGAAAGAGGGAGAAAGGAGAGGGGGATGGGTAGAAAGAGAAAGAGAAGTAGACTTCTTGCAGATTAGGGAGCTTGGTGAGGGGCTCAATCTTAGGATCTTGAGATCGTGACCTGAGCCAAAGGCAGACACTTAACCAACAGAGCCACCCAGGTGCCCCAGAAGAGAGAAATATTTTAAAATACCAAGAGAACTTTAAAAATTCTCATTTTTAGCCCAGCTACCTTTTACTAAAAGAAATGGTCATGTGTCTATTTGTCTAAGCCACTGTTTTCAAACTGGGACTAAAATGAGGGTGAAGCCAGTGTGGCACCTGTCATGGCCCTATTTTGGACCTATTTTATATATCTTTTCCTTAAGTGCTTAGGCCTCAGATATGTGTGCAAATGGGCTGTCCATCTTTATAATGATTTTAGGAATGTTTTAAATAACGGAGAGAATACATTAAATTTTGACAACAATACTCCTTTGATCTAAGTCAATTCTTCTTTGAAGATGAAACTTGTTTCTCATAACAGAAAAATGTTATCACTAAGAACTTCAACAACAAGCAATTATACGGGAACATCCCTTCTACAATTGGTGAAATTATCAAGAGGTAGAAGATTTCATCTTATCATCATAAAGGTAATGGTCTAGTCAGGCACACAAGGCAGAGAGATGGAGGAGCGCCTGGCTGCCTCAGTCGTTAGGCGTCTGCCTTTGGCTCAGGTCATGATCCTGGGGTCCTGGGATCGAGACCCACATCCGATTCCCTGCTCAGCGGGAAACCTGCTTCTCTCCCTCTTCCACTCCCTGCTGCTTGTGTTCCCTCTCTCACTGTCTCTCTCTGTCAAATAGATAAATAAAATCTTAAAAAAAAAAAGACACAGATAGAATATGATAACTTGTTATTTGTGGTAGCATAAGCTAAGCGCTAAGGGTGCTGTACTGATGAGCCGTGCTCCAGGAAGACCAAGCGCTCTTTAGATTAGACACGTGGATAAACATGGGACTTGAACCGAGGGGGGATCTGTTCACAGAGGAGGGAAGTGGATGACTCAGGAAGTAGGGTGTTTATTTTGCCATTATTAACTTCCCTTCTTTCCTGTAATAAGATTATACACTCCTGCTAATTGTGGTGTGATTTGTAATGTCCACTTAGAGGGGAAGTATATGTTCTTGGTCTATTAATGTTGGGCTTGCTGTTGTGACTTGCTTTGGTCATGAAGTATGAGTCAGTCCTGACATACGCCACATCAGAGCAGAAGCTTTATTTATTTATTTTAAATTTATTTTTTAAAAGAATTTATTTATTTATTTGACAGAGTGGGAAAAGAGTGAGCCTACAAGCAGGGGGAGCAGCAGAGGGAGAAGGAGAAACAGGCACTCCGCTGAGCAGGGAGCCCAGTGGGGGGCTCGATCCCAGGACCCTGGGATCACAACCTGAACCAAAGGCAGATGCTTAAACCACTGAGCCCCCAGGTGCCCCAGAACAGAAGCTTTAAATATGACTGCGTTTTGCTTCTGTTTTCCGCCAGGACCACTGTCTGTCCCAGAGAGTGGCTTCTTCTCGGGTGTGGGTTCCAGAACGAGCTGACCTGTGGCCCACGGAAGGCCCACATGTAATATGAATGAGAAATAAACATTTGTTGTTGCAGTCCAGAGATCTGGGGGTTGTTTGTTCCTACAGCACAGCTGACCAATATAGCAAAGGATCACCACTCGAACAAATGTATGGAGACAGAACCACATGGATGAGGGACAGTAAAAGAAAATCTACTTTGGTCTAGTCAAGGGGTTTGTGTAGGAGAGAAATAAGAAAAAAAAAAAAAGAGGTTGAGCCATATTACAGAAGCTTTGAATAACAGGTTAATGTCTTAATCTGACCTTGTTCTAAAGACAGTGAGAAAGCACTGAAAATTTTGAGTCCAGGAGTGAAGGAAAAAGGAAGAATCTGGGGAATATTTGTCCAACAGCAGTGTTAGGATAAAGTGGAAAGTGGGAAAGAAACATGTTCTTAAGCATGCGTTAAATGTTTCTGAATAGGGGTGCCTGGCTGGCTCAGTCAGTAGAACATGTGACTCTTGATCTCAGGGTCCCAAGTTCAAGCCCCATGGTGGCTGTAGAGCCTACATAAAAAGAAAAAAGAATTTTTTTTTTTCTGAAGAAAAGTGATTATTTTGTTAAAAGAGGATGGAGTTCATATTTCCACATAGAAAAATGCAAGGAAAACAAATCAAATGAGCAAAGCAACTTTAAGGTAAGAAAAAATTGATACCGCCAAGATAGCACAAATGTCTTCTTAGGCCAGGGAAGCAGGCCAATCTGCTCTGTTTGTCAATGTCTTTGTCAAGCTAAGGCTTTGTGTAACTACCTTAACCATCTGAGGCTGAAGACTTCTTCATAATTCAAGCCTTCTGTTTGTCCGTATATCCCAAGGGACATGCAATTTTTTCTTTGCAGATATGTTATTAGTGTTTTGCTCACTGTGGTATGTAACCTGTGAGATCATGAAGTGCAAGAGAAGTATCCAAGGCACAGAAAACATGTAGGCTTGGGGCACCTGGGTGTCTCAGTTGTTAAGCATCTGCCTTGAGCTCAGGTAATGATCCCAGAGTTCTGGGATCGAGCCCTGCATAGGGCTCCCTGTTTAGCGGTAAGCCTGCCTCTCTCTCTCCCATTCCCTCTGCTCGTGTTCCTTCTTTCTCTGTCAAATAAATAAATAAAATCATTAAGGAAAAAAAAAAAAGATTCTCTTAAAAAAAACACCAAACAAACCTGTAAGCTTGCTGGTCTGTAACTGGTATGTGCAGAAACTACAAGATTTCAGTGCAAGTGATCTTTGCCACACATATGAACATACTCATAAGTATCTTTCAGATTTAAGCAGGACAAAGTTTTACATGGATTGGATGGACTATCTTGCATTTTCCTAGGTGATGTGTCATTTGATGAGTTGGTTTATAGAGGGCAGATACGAAATTCGTGCATGCAACAACACAGAGTGAAGGTCATCTAAACCTTGCAGTCCTCACCTGTGCCCAGATGTGAGTTTCTCCCATTCGGAATTCCTCAGTAGAGTTTTCTCTGTTGGTTGCCCTGATGCATTTTTACTGACCTCGAGCACAGTGTTTGCCTCAAATCTCACGGAGTCTTAATGCTGTTCTGCAAGTCTCCTGCTTTGTGAACGACAAGGTTTAATGAATTGGGAATATCCACACACACTGCATTCACTTAAAAAGGGAAAATTTTTTTAAACAGCTATAGCCACAGAAATTCACAGTTTCATTTATTTAGGAGGAAATGAGAAACTTGGATTGTAGGTGTGCAGTCCTACAATTTCTCAGGCTGATAAAGCTTGGTTTGGGGGGTTGTTGGAACAGCATGGGATCGCTTCAGCCGAAATAATTTTTGTGAGCACATTTCCAAACTTATGATCATGTTTTGATAAGAAAAATCCCCTTTCTCCACAAGTTCTCAGGTCCCACTCATTGGCCTCTCACCCTCAATTCTGGAACCTATGTCAGGCTGTTATGTGGCTCAGTTCTTAGTGATATGTTTTCAATTTGAGTCAACTTGATGAGAGAAAAATTACTAAAAAGTGGGAATGAGCTGTGAGGTGAATAGGGTTTTCCTATCAAAGTGGAGGTATTTTTAAAAGCATTTATTATTTCAAACTAAAACATTTATAGAAAGCCGTGAGTGTGAAGTGTATGGTTACCAGTTGTGGCTTGCCGTATTGAAAACTTCAAGTTCATAGGAAATATTTACTGAGGCTCTGGCTAGCAAGGAGTTTGTTGGTGGGAATAATTTGGTCCAGAAGGCATGTCAGCTTAAAACAATAGTTTACCAACGTAGTAGTAACAGGCAATTAGGATTCATAAATGTTGCCATGATTGAGACGTAATTTGGGGGTCTTAGATGGAAGCAATTCTGTTCTTAACAGAACAGAACTTAAAGGCTGTATGGCCAGGTCTTCCACGTGACACAAATGTCAGAAGTGAGAAAATAAGCCCTCCGTTTTCAATGTTTTATGGGCTCTGATGTAATATGGTTTTTTCTTCTGTTGAAAATGATGAATATCGTTTTTGGCACATTTGTTCCATAGTAAAGAAGTATTTAGCTTACAAGTGAAAAAGTCTGGCTTTGACTGTGGATTAAAGAGATGTTGTAGAGTGAAGTTTACTTTCGCAGGAAAGGTCAGTTTTGTGTTCTCTGGAAATTTGGTTTTGGAACATATAAAATTCTCTTGTCATGTGAATTCTGGAGATATGATGAGGGCAATATGTTGAATCAAATTGGGTGAGAACATTTCTTTTTGTGTACGTTCTTCGTAAGCTCACAGTGTTTTTTCTTTCTTTCTTTCTTTTTTTAAATAATTTTTTTTTCTTTTTTAGATTTTATTTATTTATTTATTTGACAAGCCAGAGAAGGATGCAGTGAGAGAGGGAACGCAAGCAGAAGGAGTTGGAGAGGGACAAAAAGGCTTCCCGCCTAGCAGGGAGCCTGATGTAGGGCTCTATCCCAGGGCTCTGGCAGGCACTTAATGACTGAGCCACCCAGGCATTCCTCACAGTGTTTTTCTTAGTTTTTGTGATGGAGTTCATATGCATATCGTGTATTATTGAATAAAGAGCAGGCTGCAGGAGACCCGGGTGGCAGAGCTCATTAAGGATCTGAATCTTGGTTTCTTTTTTTTTTTTTTTAATATATTTATTTATTTGACAGATAGAGATCACAAGTAGGCAGAGAGGCAGGCAGAGAGAGAGGAAGGGAGCAGAGAGCCCGATGCGGGGCTCAATCCCAGGACCCTGGGATCATGACCTGAGCCGAAGGCAGAGGCTTTAACCCGCTGAGCCACCCAGGTGCCCTTGAATCTTGGTTTCTGCTCAGGGTGTGATCTCAGGGTCATGAGATCAAGCCCTGAGTTGGGCTCCTTGCTCAGTGCCGACGGGTTGGGATTCTCTCCCTCTCCCCCTGCCCCTCCCGCTCGTGCTCTCTCCATCTCTCTCTCTAAAATAAATAAGTAAATCTTAAAAAAAAAAAGAGAAGACTGCAAACAGTATTGATGGTATATCACCTTACACACATACGTAAAATTGTGCATGTGTGTGTGCGCGTGTGTTATCAACAGAAAGATACCTGGAAGGTTGTTCATATTTGACTCTGGGTGGTGGGTTTTAGGTGATTATTATTTTCTTTATGTATAGTTTTTTAAAAGAGTGCTTGGTTTTCTTTTGTTATTATGAAATAAACCATACATTTGAATGAGGACATATGTACAGTTTAAAGAAGAAAAATACAATGAATACCTAGAGTCCAGCTAAAAAATAGGATGTTACTTTATTTTGGCCTTCCTTCTGCCCCTGCCTCTTTCATGGAGGCAATTATTTGCCTGAATTTTGAATTTTGAGCTCATCATTTCTTTGCTTTTCTGTATGGGTTAACCACCTATAAATGTATCCATAAACTATATATAGTTTCTTTTCATTGCTTTGAACTTTAAATAAATGGAGCCATACTGGATATATTCCTCTATAACTTCTTTTTTCTTTTTCTTTTCTTTTTTTTTTCGACTCATTATGGTTTGAGATTTATTGATGTTGACGTGTGCCATTGATTTTTTTCTTTGAGAGTGGATAATTTTGTTTCATCGCAAAAAATCAATTCAGTTAAAGTCATTTTGAAAAGAAAAATCTTCTCTTGATCTTTTAGAAATCTGTGTGCAGAGGAGTGCTGAATTATCATGCTCCTATGAACTGAAAATTGTTTTTTACTGTTTGTCTATGTCTCTATATAGATGGTGTCCACAGCTGCCCACAGGATGTGACTTCAGTGGTCCCTGGATGTACATCACAACAAATACCTCTCTTTCCTGCCCCAGTCACAGAGTCTGAAATTCAACCATCAGCTATTCTTTTCCTTAGCATGTTAGGAACTATCTCCCCAAAGGAAAATTGATGTTATTGACCGTCCAACATGAACGAGTATAGCCCAATAATTGCCTTTAGGATCTGGCAAGCAATGACCAGGTGTTGGGCAGAGGAAAGGAATAGTTCTAGACCTTGAGATGTTTGGAGGACTGGCTTCAGTGGGACATTTAAATGAAGCCCTCTGGCATCCCACCAGCAACTGAGAGGGAGAGGCAATACCAGGGATGTGAGCTACAGAGAACGGAGGTGGAAAGGCAAACTTTTATCCCCTTTCTAACATTGCTCATGTAGTGACAAGCAATTTTTGAGTAGTGTGTAAGGCTCTGCGTCAGACATTCTGAATTCAAAATATGGCTAAGACCCAGTCCTTGCTTTTTTTTTTCATTTTTAAAATTTAAATTCAATTACCAACATATAGTATGTCATTAGTTTCATTAATTAATTAAATAATTCATCAGTTGCGTATAACACCCAGTGCTCATCACATCACATGTCCTCCTTAATGCCCCCACCCAGTTACCCCATCCCCCCCACACCCTCCCCTCCAACAATCCTCAGTTTGTTTCCTGTAGTTAAGAGTCTCTCATGGTTTTTCTTCCTCTCTGATGACTTCCCCTTCAGTTTTCTCTCCTTCCTCTTGTGATTCTCTGTACTGTTTCTTATATTCCACACGGAAACTGTATGATAATTGTCTTTCTCTGACTGACTTATTTCACTCAGCATTCTACCCTCTAATTTCATCCACGTTGATGTAAATGGTAGGTATTCATCCTTTCTGATGGCTGAGTATTTAAAGACCTGCCTTTAAAACAGCAACAATCTTTGTAGCATTTTCCAGAGAATACAAAAGAAGAACGACTGACTGCCCAGAGGACATCAATGAGGAAGCCATGCTGTGCGGAGACTTGAAGGAAGACATCTGGTGGCCAAGGAAGGGAGACCATTCTTAACTGAGTAAGACCATCTACAGAGGTTAGGGATGCAGGGGCATGGACTCCAGGAAACTGCTAGTACATAAGGCTCGAGTGTAGGGTCCATCCCCCACCACTAACGTGATTGATAGTTCTAGAATCTGGCCACATCGTCCGGCCATGTCGCCCAGCTATCAGAAATCACTCTCTGCTTCTCTAGCACTAAGCCTTCCATGGCACATGATATCATTTGCCCCTGGGCTCAGTCCTCCTCTCCCTCCTTTTTCCCTTTCTGCATCACACGTTCCTAATCTATAAAAACAGAGAAGTACATCAGTTTACCTAAACACTGCTCTGCTTCTGTCTACAGAAAGCCTGATAGCAACTACCACTTGCTAACTATGAAAGGGCAGATTTCTCTTCATCGCTGCAGTTGAGTGATAGAATTCCAGAAACTCCCAGGTTCCAGGGAATGTAGATGATTTGCTTATGAAAGTCCAAGGGCAGGGGTGTATGAGAACACCAAGTAATCACTTATCAAGTATTTGAGTACCTACTCTGAGTGAGACACTATATGGGCATTTTTCCATGTGCTCTGTTGAAGAATCACAGAATGGAGAAATTCCCCATCCCTCTACGACCGCCAACTTCCCAAATCATCCTTCCTATAATTTGACTCTGTTGCATAGGAAATCCATACAAGGCTCACCATCCCTGTAACTAATCAGAGCAGGTGGTGAAGAAATAAAGTTATCATGAGCACAGACAGATTGAACTAGGTGAACTAGATGTTGGTGTCTGCACTTCCCTCCAGAAACCAGTAGTTTCCTTTCCTCTCCACTGTTTCCTTTTATGGCCAGGTTTAATGTTATCAATCTAGAATTTCTGAAACTCCAGAGAAAACCCTATGAGATGTTGCATATGGCTCTCAGTCCCCATTCTCTTGAACATGACCCCTAAAGCCTCTCTTGGATCCCTCACAAAGGGAAGGCTGCTGAATTGCAGCAAGCTTTATGTTTAAGCTATTTCTCTGTTTCTTTTCAGGTCTCCTCTAGGATGTATACATTGAGGGGAACATCTCTACTGCTACCATCTTGGTCCAAGCCATCGTATCTCTTACCTATTTACTCTAATATTTTCCGAACTGGTTTCTCCACTTCAGTCCTTGACTCTCCTTTGGCCCATTCTTAACACAGCAGGTAGAATGATCCACTAAAATGTCATTCCTCTGTTAAAACCCTTTAAGCTGGTCTGCCTACTTTCCCTCCCTGCCACTGTTTCCTCCTCCATCTGTCTTACTCAACCTCCTACTGCTCCCCTTGCTTACCATATATGGGACATCCCAGTCTCCTTTCTGGTTCTCCAACACAGCTGTTTCTCTAGGCACCCTCTCACCTCAGGGCGTTTGCACTTGCCGTTTGTTCCCTCTGCCTGGTCCACTCTTCCCCCTTATCTGGCTCATTTCCTCACCACCACTGGGTCCATACTCACATATTACATTCTAAATGAGGATTTTTCTGGCTGCCTGTTTTATATGAAATTGCAACTCTCAGACCCTGTACTTCCTACTTTCCTTCCCCTCTTTATTTTTCTTTATAGTACTCCTTGTCATCTAATACATTATATATCTTATCTTTTTCCTTTGCTTATTCGTTATTTCCCTCCACTAGAATATAAGCTCTGCAAACTTTTTCTATGTTTTTGCATTACTGTATTCCTTGTCACATAGGATGTTGTGTGTGTGTGTGTCTGTGTGTACATGTAATAAATGAACAAGTATGAAAAAAGAAAGGATTATGACTACCTTCTATTACTTTTCTTAGAATACTTTAGATCCCATCTAGAATTTAGTTAGAACCGTACGTGTTTTTCACTTAAGCGAAAACATTTGTGCGTCATGTTTTCTTCTTATGTCCCACCACATTCACTATTTGAATTTTGTCTTTTCTCAGCTGAAGAGAGTAATAGATTGAGGGCAACGTTAGTCCTTTCTGATTGTTCTCACATTTTGGAAAAAAGTAATTTGTGTTAGAAAGTGAAAAAATTTTTAAGCTTTCAAGAAACATATATATTTTTAAAGATTTTATTGACTTATTTGAGAGAGAGACAAAGCTTCAGCATGAAAGGGGGAGCGGCAGAGGGAGAGGGAGAAGCAGGCTCCCTGCTTGGGGTTTGATTCCAGGACCCCGAGACTGACCTGAGCTGAAGGCAGATGCTTAACCAATTGAGCCACCCAGGTGTCCCAAGAAATGTTCTCTTTGAGGAAATGTCTCAGAAATAGCACATTTATTTGTTTGTTTATTTGAAATAGCATTTAAATATAGCTTTGTGTGATCTACACATTCAATGAAAAGACACCTTTGAGCAGTAATACTTACTGTCAGATTAAGGCAACTTTTATAGTTGAGATGGGTGATCACATTTCTATCCTGATTCATCATCTTGAACTTCAGACATTTGAGACAACATTTGGGTCAGGTGGTCAACAAGTGTATAGATTCCCTTTTTCTTCTTTAACTTAAGTCAGGGGGTAAGCAGAGAGTTTTCTTTGCAGAAGGAAGATGGAGGGGTGTGTTGACAGATCTTTCCTACCACTTGTTTTTACAAGGTTGTGCTGGGACACAGCCACACCCACTTGCCTATGTGCTGTGTCTGGGTATCTCCTCTGCTCTCTGGCCATGTGCAGAAAAGCCACAGATCCTTCGTGGACCCCTGATGTTAGAGCATAACTTATTCAAGTTGGGGAGGCCAGCCAAAAGGCAGGGAGCCATATAGAGGAGGATTAGACAAAGGTGTTAGACAAGCCACAGAAGGGCTACTTGGTTCTTAACTAATTAATAGGTAATCACACATTGTCTCAATTTGTGCAATTGCTCAGTCCTGTTACATCATTTACAAATGTAAATTTTCTAAGTAAAACCACATATCCTCATTGATACATTGAAATTCAGAACTTTTTTTTTTTTTTTAAATTTTGATTGTTTTTCAAGTAGTAGTTACTCTAGGGGTCCCTGGGTGGCTTGGTGCGTTAAGCATCTGCCTTTGGCTCAAATCATGATCTCAGGGTCCTGGGATTGAGCCCCGTGTGGGGGCTCTCTGCTCAGCAGAGAGTCTGCTTCTCCCTTTCTCTGTGTACATGTGCCCTCTCTCTCTCTAAAATAAATAAAATTTTAAACAAAAAAAGTAATAGTGACTCTTGTCCCTAATTTGCAATTGTTTTACAGTTTTTTTAAAGATCAAATGTCATTCTGTGAGCAACACAGCTTTTTATAACAGAAATTATAGTTTAATTTATCTGTTTTTTATTTTTTTAAAGATTTTATTTATTTATTTGTCAGAAAGAGAGAGATCACAAGCAGGCAGAGGCAAAAAGAGAAGCAGGCTCCTTGTTGAGCAAGGAGCCGGATGCGGGACTCGATTCCAGAACTCAACTGAGCCATCCAGGTTTCCCTAATTTATCTGTTTTATATGTGTCTGTTAACACATGATTGGCATCTGTTGTATGTAAGTTAACCCTATGGCAGTGATTAGTTTTTTTTTTTTTTTTTTAAAGATTTTATGTATTTATTTGACAGAGAGAAATCACAAGTAGTCGGAGAGGCAGGCAGAGAGAGAGAGAGGAGGAAGCAGGCTTCCTGCTGAGCAGAGAGCCCGATGCAGGACTCGATCCCAGGACCCTGAGACTATGACCTGAGCCGAAGGCAGCAGCTTAACCCACTGAGCCACCCAGTTGCCCCTGCAGTGATTAGTTTTAATGAAATTATCTCTGTCTCTCTCTAAAAGATTTTATTTGTTTATTGGACAGAGAGAGAGAGAGACAGGGAGAGAGGGAATACAAGAAAGGGGAGTGGCAGAGGGAGAGGGAGAAGCAGGCTTCCTTCAGAACAGGGAGTCTCATGTGGGGCTCGATCCCAGAACCCTGGGATCATGACCAGAACCGAAGGCAGAGGCTTAACGAGTGAGCCACCCAGGCGTCCCTGAAATTACCTCTGTAAACATCAACTACTTCACAATGGAATACTGGGTAGCATTAATACCACAGTTAATTTGGTAACCCAGTCAGGTTTTATTAAAAAACAAAAACAACAACAAAAAAAACCCTTGCTTTTGGATTTTCTTGAAACACAGACAGCCACCTCTGCATTTAATATTGTATTTTACTTCTGACACATCAAGATAGATTGTATTGAAATGCCCATTGAGATGTGTGATAGATCTCAACTTAAGAACTGCATTTAACATTAGAGAAGCTTTCAGAATGTGCTATTTTCATTTGGGAATATCCAGGAAGGCTCTACTCGGAAGATCAATCATCTATTTAAAGGAATGAGGTTGGTGTAATAGAGACCAGGTGTCAAATCAAGCCTTCCACTGTTTGCTGATAAATAGAAGGCCATGTGACATTTTTAGCTTTAAATACAACTTCAGCGGTCTGAAAAAGTTAGGTGTCTCTGAAAACACAGTATAGTCAGATTAACTTAGGCACTGTGGCCAAGAGGAGACTTCTGTCTTAAATACATAGCCATTAAATCAACAATAGAGAATGCCGCTGGCATAGTTGCAGTAAATTCTATCATTCAGTCTGAAAGCAATAATGAAAACAAATCTATTTATGCAGGCTTCTGTGTGCCAGACACTATTCTATGTGCCTCCCAGGAATTAAGTCACTTGTTCTCCATAGCATCCTTCCTATGTCCGTTTTGCTGATGAAGACACTGAGGTTTAAGTATCTTCGCAAGAACACAGAGAAGATATGATGGTGGTTGATAGACCCAGATAATCTGTCTGATCCTGAAACTTGGCTCTTAACCTCTGCAGTGTGACGCTGCTCTAGAGAGACGTAATCTAGAGTATGGTTTATGGAGAAAGATTCAAATAGATCCTCTCTTCTCATCTGTTTTATGTCCTGTGACTTGGTTAAAAATACTGTTCTCTCCAGGGCGCCTGGGTGCTCAGTCGGTTAGGCATCTTGACTTTGGCTCAGATCATGATCTTAGGGCCCTGGGATGGAGCCCCTCCAGTCAAGCCCTGCCTGGAGCCCCGAGCTCAGCAGGGAGTCTGCTGTCCCTCTCCCTCTGTCCCCTCCCCCTGCTCTTAATCTCTCTCAAGTGAATAAGATCTGAAAAAAACAAAAAACACTGTTCTTTCCTTTCCTCTGTTATTTCTTGTACCCTTACATTTGCATACTTAATTACCTTTTAGAGACGTTCCTCATAAGTGAAATTAAAAATCATGTCCTCTTAACATTATGGTTATCTTTCTCTTATTTATCCTTTCCCTACATTCTGAAATACGGTGTTGTAAATCTCACCTATCATCCATGCCTCAAAAGGTGCTTTCTCATTAAAAAAAGAAAAACAGAGACATTCCAGGGTTGTTCCAGACAGCTGTATTATGTTGAGATGACTTAGGTCTGGAAGGTGTTCATTTTACAGGACATTTCTGGAAACAAATATTTTAGCTTGATTTATGGTGCTGAAATAATTATTGTTATTTTACGGATTCCACATACTTCCACTGGAAGAACATTTGGAAAGCATCTTCCAATTGTCTAGGCACCGTTCCTTGCCCTGAATTATTTCAATTTAATTAAACCATGTGGTATTTTGTGTCAATAAATAATGCTTGTAAACAGACTTGAAGGTGAAAAGTACAATTTAGCGGGACATGTTACTGATATGAGGCCATCAGCCTGGATATGTCAAGTAATCTACAAGCACGTTCTTTGTACACTTTTATGTAGAGCCAATCATTATGGTATCCTAGACACCATCTGGATCACACCCTCTTTCTTCATGATCATGTGAAATTTGGGGAAGAACCTATGTTTTTTCATGCTAATTTTTTTTTATTTAAAAAATTTATTTATTTATTTGAGAGAGAGAGAGAAGAGAGAGAATGAGCTCACCCACACAGAGTGAGAGTGAGGGAGATATGGGGCTCCATCCCAGGACCCTGGGATCATGACTTGAGCTAAGGGCAGATGCTTAGCCAACAGAGCCATGCAGGCGCCCCTCATGCTGACTCCTTTTCTCCCTCTCCCAGCTCCTAGATTTGTCTGCTGAATGAGCAGACAATTAATTCGTAGCATCTAGGAGTTGAAGAGTGTAGTCACATTGTCTGCTCAATGTATGTCTGACTAAAATTTCCAACTTCTGCCTTTGGAGGGATAAGGAGCTAAGGAGGCAAAGTTTTGGGCGAGCAGTTAATAGATTCAGCAAATCTTGCCTAATTATTTCAATAATGAATTATTATTGATTAACAGTCTACCTCATTCCAGAGAAGATATAAGTAATATACATGTATATATAAAAAGATTAAAAGTATGCATGAAGAGAAAGTCAAGACCAGAGGAAATATAATGTGAAGGTCAAAGTTGGGGAGCATTAGAATAGAACCATTCACACCCATGTGTGTAAAGCCAAGTTCAATTTGGCTCTGAACTTCCTGTGACTAACATGGAAGGGGAAACATAATTGATAAAGTCTAAATTTAATTCACTGAAAAGAAACTATGCCAAAATTGCAGTGTTTTTTTCCCCCTTTATTTTGAGCATAAAAGTCACGCGGGACAGAGCTTTCATAAGTCCCATCCTGCTGTGTTGGTCACTCTTAGAGAAGTGGATTGATTCTTTTCTGTTACAGATCATAACTAAATGTATTATTCAATTACTTCAAATGTCACCTAGAAGAAAAATATTTCTCTCACATTGTATTTTTTTTTTTTAATTTTTTCTTCTTTTTTATTTTTATTTTTACTTTACAATGTAGTCAATTTAAGCCTCGGCTATAATTAAGTCCCATGGCAGAATCTGACTTGTTCCTTCTCAGTTCAGTTATAAGGACCTGCTCCGGTTGCTGTATAGAACTACCTAGAACTACTCAAATCTTTCTCTGTGTCTCTTCCTGCGTGTTCCTGTTTCTAGGCCTTTATTCAGTCTGTGGTCTGTGCCTCAAATATGCCTGTTAAAAATTGCAAAGTGTATGATATTTTACCCTGCTTGCAAGCTAGCAAGTGAACTGCCATAGCTTCACAATTCCCAGAAAAGAGAGTAGCCAGAGCATGAGCGTTTGTCTTGGTACCCGGAGCTCGACTTCCTGCAGGAACACCAAAAAAGGAGGTGATGTCTGCATGCTTGGTGGGTTGTATTATGAGACAAGCACACAGACCTTAAGGAACTGAATATTTTAATCTCTTCAATGGACAATAAGAATGCCTGCTCCTGGGGCATCTGGGTGGCTCAGTGGGTTAAGCATCTGCCTGAGGATCAAGTCATGAACCAAGGGTCTTGGGATCGAGTCTTCCATTGGGCTTCATTGGGCTTCTTGCTCAGCAGGAGCTCTCTCTTGCTATCTCTGTCTCTCTCTCTTTCTCTCAAATAAAATCTTTAAAAAAAAAAAAAAAAAGAACACCTACTCCTTTGTCCTGGAGAAAAACATTCTCTCTCCCTTCCAAGGTGGTGAGCTGTATAGACATCCTTGAGAAGACAGTTTGCAACGATATCAGTGTGACTACTTGCAAGAAATGCAGAAATGTGAAGGACCCATGGAGAATGGTTTCTCAATACTACTACCTTCACTCTTTCATATATTTTTAAGTACCGTCCATCCCTGAAAAATCAACATTTTAAGGCCTACCTTATTTCAGCCTTCCTGGTTCCTATATTTTAGTGAAATGTTGTCTCTCAGAACTCTCTGGGAGCTTCCAGTATAATTACGATCCCTACCACGATTTTAAAATGAATCTTCTGACGTATGGTCTCCCGTTTCTAGTAGTTTCACGTAAGAGACATTTTTGTTTTTCCTCAGGGAGGTTCTAAGGACTTTGAGGGCAGAAACTACCTTTTGGAGCTTATTTTGTACCCACTATAGTACTCAATATTATAGATGGAATTAGAGAATGTATAAGAATATGAGAAAAGGCCACAGTTAGAAAGGTTGTCCATGGTAACAAAATGATAAATAATTATGCATAATTTCCCATCTGTCATGATTTAGTGACCAAAGAAACAGAATTCCTAACTAAGAATCTTAAAGTTTTTATGATTTCATAGCTGTAGCATGTCAGGATCCTACAGCCAACTCTTGGCTTGATTTTACCACAGTATTAATCTTGGTGTGTTACTGAACAGTGTTGATTCTCTGATTCAACATGAGAGATGGCAGGGACTCTCAAGAGACAGTCTGGCTCTGTTTTTATCCGAAAGCTTCTTGGGTAAATAGGGCCATATCATATGAGAAGGCGGGTGACAGGACGAAGGAGGGAAAATTCTGACATGGCATAATCCATATAGATACTAATTAACAAGGAGCAAGTCCATATTTATTGAAAACTAACTAGATATCTTCACTGAGCTTGGGAGCCCTGCTTCTGGCACAGAAGCAGAGACTGAGGCCAGCGTGTATATTTGAAATAATTTGGCAACCTAAGTAAATAGTTTTCTTTTTTTTCTGCATAGCTCTCTTCCAAAAACAAAACAAAACAAAACAAACCACCCCCCAAAAATGTTTTAAAATGGAAATTAAAGGCTCCTCGACAGAACAGGATTTTGTAGATGTGTGAGAAGAATTATAGTCCATGGTGAAGTGTAAGCTTTGAGGCTGGGTTAAAATAAAGATGATACTGCTCATTCACTAAGTGAGTCAGATTAAATTACCTGTGTTTGCTGAGTTATCTTATCAGTAAATGTGGAAAATAAAACCCACTTCTTAGCATATTTGAGAAGTAAACGAGGTAATAGATGTCAAAAACCCAGTTCAGGGTCTGGCACCTACATTTGGGCCCCAGAGCGATCATTTTCATGATTACCAAATAATTGACTCATCACAATGACTCCAGGCTGGAAAAGTGGGGACATGATTAAGGAAGAACTAAAAAAGGCTAGGATTGGGCATGTGGGGGTGGGAGATGAATGAGTAGACCACAGAGTATCTTTAGGACAATGAAATATTCTGCAAGGTAAATTTTGGTGGATACATGAAATCACACATTTATTCAAACCCATGGAATGTACACCATCAAGAGTGAATCTTAATGTAAAATATGGATTCTCTAGGCGTGAATCCTGATGGAAACTCTGGGTGATTATGATGAGTCCGTGTGGGTTCATCAGTTGTAACAAATGCTCACGGTGTGTCGGGGGTGGGGATAAGAAATGTTGATAATGGAGACCTGCATGTGTGCGTGGTGGGGAGGGCAAAACGGAGATCTTTGTACCTTCTGTTCAGTTTTGCCATGAACCTAAAACTGCTCTGAAAACAGTCTATTGAAAAAAAGGAGGTCTCTTAGAGGCATCCCTGAGCAGCAAATAACCCAAGGGACCTGGGAAGGTTTTAACTGTGAGTGAGGGTACCCAACAGATCTCAGGAATGGAGGGAACGAAACTGACTGCTCTGTAGGGGGATTGTCCTGATCAGTGGTGGGTTAAATTGAGAATTTCAATCTCCAGAGCCATGGGAAAAATTTTTAAATTTTGGAACCCTATCAATTTTTGTAAATTTCCCATGCTAAAATAGACAACTTACCTAATTACCTGGGATGTACTTTGGAGGCTTTGTCTGAGATTCAGCTTGGCTTTCCATATTTTTTGCTTGTTTTTTTAGATATTCCCATTATAAAGTTTAAAATAGAAATTATAATGTAGGGTGTAAGAGTTTCTTTGTCAAATTGAAATAAAGTAATTGGTAGCTTTCCAAGATAGTCTGAAGGGGGTAAATTACATTTATGTGATCTAAATCCATTGGTTAAATGCACCGAGATTAACATCTGTTAAAAGAATTGTGCTTGGCATGCAGGTGTTTCAATATTTGTATTTAGTATGTGTTTCAGAAACAGCCTCTGAGAAAAACATTTATGTAACAATCTGGTGGTTTTATTGTTTAAATCTGTCAGGACAGTCATTTTGTTACTCAGACTTTGTGACCCTCTTGCAAGCTGTAAACTCTTTAACGAAGTGAATATATTGAGAAAGATGACAGACTTTCAAACTTCGGGGGGAAAGAGTATTATATGAGAAGAATCAGCTTTCCCCCTGGAGACTGTCCCTAATATGTGAACAGCGAAAACAATTACATTGGTGATTTCAGGAAGTCCAATAAATTCCATTGCACAGTCCTACTTTTGAAATATTACATCACTCAGCAAAAGCTTAGGCTCATATATTAGCTGAAATGAACTAATCATGAATTAATTACCATTAGTTCAATTTTGTGAATGGAGCACAGAGGAAAGGCTCTGGTTTCCCTGTGTCCAGCGCCTTGAGATTTAACGACACCTGCACTTTAGTCTCCCTGTGCTGGGGTGTATGTGGGGGGCACGCTGGAGCTACTCATTTCAGCAGTGCTGCTGATCACCTCTCATGGCGGTGATTGACTTAATCGTTCTGTAATCCACATTGTTAAAATAAGTTGCACTCTGGTCGTTTGTTTTGTAGGTGAAGTGGGGGAAATAAATGCAGCGTTTCTCCAGAGATTCGTGGCTTAAAATCAGAAAGAAAATAGAGGAATCAATTGCTCTCATACACTGCCAGATTATACCTCAAGCAAATTAAAACTGGGTAAAAGTTGAATTGCAAGTAATTTCAGCTTTATAGAATCCACACATGCTATGATAGCACATGATGACTCACTTTGGCTTAACTACGTTTTAAGTACCTTCAATGTCTTTAGGATTCATGAGTATCCAGTGGGACACAATGTTTTGTGTATAAATAGCAAATAGGTTTGAATGTTACTATCTGCCCTGTGGCTTGTTCTCACACAATTCCTTTGCTTTTTAACTTCTAGATCCTAGTTCAGGGTTATTTCAGACACTTCGGAAATTCACCCAGGAAGGGTGAATCTCCAGAGCCATGGGAAAAATTTTTAAATTTTGGAACCCTATCAATTTTTGTAAATTTCCCATGCTAAAACAGACAACTTACCAATTACCTGGGATGTACTTTGGAGTGTAGATTTCAGATACATTTTTGTTTCAGGTAATGGTCTCCAAGAGCCAGTGGGTAGGTAGGGTGTATGTGGAGTTGTCTTTAGAATTTTGTTTCATAGCTTCTGGAAGAGTCGGCGCTTCTCCAGGGCTAGAACAGCCATCTACTGTATTTTCTGCACTTAATAACAATACTTCTCCCAATTGCTGTAGCCAGTCCTATAAATTCTATCTTATTCATATCTCTTTGACAATTTCCAGATTTGGGATTATACAGACCAGCAAAATCTCCAGAAAGTTCTGGGGGGAATCTGTGTTGATGGTCCTGGTTTGATTTTGTCAATTATGGACAAGAAAGACTTTCATCATTTAATAAATGAGAGTACATTTTAACACTAAAAGTTAAGAAAGGTCTAATGTATGAATAAAGAACAGTGGTTTAAATTTAGTCAGTTTAATTTATGAAGAAGTCAGTTCATTATCTTATTTTTCTCATTTGGATGACAACTTTGTCACGGATTGACATCCAGCAGGAGAATGTAGAGAATTACTGAGAAATTTAAAAATAACTTTGAAATGCCTGGCTGGCTTAGTCGGAAGAGCATGTAACTCTTGATCTAGCGGTCATGAGTTCGAGCCCCTATTGGGTGTAGAGATTAAATAAATGAATAAATAAAAACGTTTTAAGAAGTTAAGAAAAGGGGCACCTGGGTGGCATACTTGTTAAGCGTCTGCCTTCAGCTCAGGGCATGATCCCAGGGCCCTGGGAGCCCTGCATCGGGCTTCCTGCTTGGTGGGAAGCCTGCTTCTCTCTCTCCCACTCCCCCTGCTTGTGTTCCTGCTCTTGCTGGCTCTTCCTCTGTCAAATAAATACCCCTCCCACTTTTAAAGTAAAAACAAGAAAAATGAAAATAAAAGTGACTTTGGCTTTGAATCAGGAGACGTGGGTTAGGGGTCAGATACCATTCCATGTTATCTACTGGATTCTCTCTGAGCTTCTCCAGTGGGACAAGAGGATAATAACCTTAGTCTGGTTTTTCTCACAAGGTTAATTGTGAAATTCATGTAGAAAAATGAGTGCATAAGTGTGTTTGAGCCCTAAAGCATAATGTAAATTTATGCAAGATGACGATGAGCTTCTAGAATCCTACAATTGAGCTTAGCCTCAGGAATCGTTTGAGCAATCACGTCATAGCCTTTCCACTTGCGGTGGCAACACAAGTCATCTCTGGTCTCTCCTGGGGTAAAGTATATAGTTTTTTAATCAAGCTGGTTTAGATACTTTCCTGTAACGTCTACCTATTGGTACCTGTTTGCTGAAGCAAGAAATGCTGTTATTCCTTCTCTGGGATGGCACTTGAGAAAAGTAAAGGGATTTAATTCCAGAGATATTTATTTATTAAAATTTTTCAGGCCAAATATCTCTAATTTTTTTTCATCATTTCTTGTATGGAAAGATCCCGAGTCACGTTGTTATCCTGTGGGACTTCTCCCGTCTCTAAGTGGAACTACAGACGGACCACTGTATTGCTGGTGAGCTTTAGTGAGCATAGAGAGAATTAACACATTGCACTGGTGTGGTAACATATTAACACATTGCACTGCCGGCAATGCTGCTGAAGATCTTGAGTGAGACTGCCCCTGGGACATTGTCCCTGAATTTCTCTGGTGTTGTCTTCTCTGCTTCCCTCAGGTTCTACATGTTCCTGCCTTCACTCTTAGTATGTCCTATTTAATTATAAATATATATATGCATATATATATATATATATATTTGAGAATGGGATTTATTTAATTTCATTTTATTGAAAATCAACTAATTAACATAGAATATATTATCAGTTTCAGAGGTAGAATTTAGTGATTCATCAGTTACATATAACACCCAGTGCTCATTACATCATGTGCCCTCCTTAAGGCCCATCACCCAGTTACCCATCGCCCATCTCCCCTCCAGCAACCCTCAGTTTATTTCTTAGAGGTAAGAGTGTCTTAAGGTTTGTCTTCCTCTCTGATTTTTCCTTATTTTATTTTTCCCTCCCTTCCCCTATGTCCACTGTTTTGGTTCTAAAATTCCACACATGAATGAAATTATATATTTGTCTTTCTCTGACTTACTTCGCTTAGCATAATATCCTCTAGTGCCATCCGTATGGTTGCAGATGGCAAGATGAACGGATAAAGAAGATGGGATAGATAGATAAAATGGAATGTTACTCAGCCATTAATTACATGTTAATATGCCTCTATCCTCTAGTATCCCCTTCTAAACAGGGTAGTTATCTTTTTCACTTTTGTGCTATCATTACACAGTAGATTTTTTTTTTTTAAAGATTTTATTTATTTATTTGACAGAGAGAGAAAAAGAGCACAAGTCAGGGGAGCAGCAGACAGGAAGAGGAAGAAACAGGCTCCTTGCCAAGCAGGGAGCTGGATGCAGGGCTTGATCCCAGCACCCTGGAATCATGACCCGAGCTGAAGGCAGCCGCTTAACCAACTGAGCCACCCAGGTGTACCATATACAGTCAATTTTTAATAAATGTTGAACTCCACTGAACGTGGGTCTTTTTCTTGGCAGCCACATGATTCTGTTTATACATATTAAACTGACAGCGCAAATCTTCACATCTTTTTTTTTTTCCAATTGGGGTTGCTGTTAAGTCATACAGTTCTTATTTTTTAGTGGCTTACTTTTTCTGGTGCCAAAAGGAAAATCTTATAAAAAGTTAATTTTATCTTGTTAATTTGGCCCTTTATTCAGTGGGTCTAGTAACTGAGGCTCCTTGGAACCGTGAAGCCGGCCTGATTTTTAATTTCTTAAATGATTTTAAATCCAGGTAATACATGTATAAGGAATTCAGTTCAAAGGACACAAAATGTGTGTGCAGTATAAACGAAGTCTCTTCTGTTTGTCACAAAGCCAGCTAGCCATTTCTCTCCTCTGGATGAAATTGTTACCTGTTTTCTTGTGCATTTCTTAGAAATAGTTTGCACACACACACACACATTTTTAAATATATTACATTATTTTATATGGGGCTTTTATCTTTTTTTTTTTTTTTTGTACAGCCTTATTAAGAGCTTACTCCCAAATGAAATTGTATATATTTAAAGTATATAATTTGATGATTTGCTATACATATGCATTGTGAAATGATTACCAACATCGAGATAGTTAACATATACATTGTCTCACATAATTAACTCTTTTCTTTTTTTCTTTGTGGTGAAATCCCATAAAATCTACTCTCAGCAAATTTCATGTACACAATACTGTATTGTTAACTATAATCATCATGTTGTATGTTAAATTCTCTGAACTTATTCATCTTCTAACTGGAATTTTGTATCCTTTGACGTACAGTTCCTACTTTTCCTCTCACCACAACCCCTGGTAACCACCACCCTGTTTCTATGAAATCAGCTTTTTTTTTTTTAAGTTCCCTCATATAATTGATATCATACAGTATTTGTTTTTCTTTGTCTGGTTTATTTCACTTAGCATAATGCCCTCTAAGTTTATCCATGTTGTCTCAAATAGCAAGAACTCATTCTTTTCTTATGACTGAATAATACCCAATCTCATATATATATATATATATATTATATATAAATATATTAGATATATATATCTAATATATATTTAATATATGTACATATATTAGATATACCTTTGCAAAATAGTTTGAAATCAGGAAATGTGATACCTATAGCTTTGTCCTTTTTTAATATTGCTTTGGCTATTTGTGGTCTTTTGTGAGTCCATACAAATTTTAGATATATATCTAATATATGTACATATATTAGATATACCTATATATGTGTGTGTTTTTGTGTCTACCACATTTTTTTATTTTATTTTTATTTTTTTTAAAGATTTTATTTATTTATTTGACAGACAGAGATCACAAGTAGGCAGAGAGGCAGGCAGAGAGAGAGAGAGGGAAGCAGGCTCCCTGCGGAGCAGAGAGCCCGATGAGGGGCTCAATCCCAGGACCCTGAGATCATGACCCGAGCCGAAGGCAGCAGCCCAAACCACTGAGCTACCCAGGCGCCCCTACCACATTTTTTTAATCCATTCATCTACTGAGGGACACTGTTGTTTCCATATTTTTAGTTACTGTGAATAATGCTGCCATGAACATGGGAATTCATATGTCTCTTCAGTATAGTAGTGCTTCTATTTCCTTTGAGTATATTTTTGAGAGTGGGATTGCTAAATCATATGGCAAATCTATTTTTCAATTTTTTGAGGAAGCCTTTTCCATAATGGGAAATTTACTTTCCCACCAACAGTGTACAATGGTTCCTTTTTTTCTGCTTTCTTGCCAACATTTGTTACTTCTTACCTTTTTGGTAAAAATAGTTACTCTAATAGGTGTGAGATGATATCTTATTGATGTTTTGATTTTCAATTTCCTGATAATTAATGATGCTGAACATCTTTTTCATGTACCTTTGGCCATTTATAGGTCTTCTTTGGAAAACATATCTATTCAGCTCCTTTGACCATTTTTCATTGGATTGTTTGTTTGTTTATTTGTTTGTTATTGAGTTGTAGGAGTTTCATATGTATATCGGATATTCACCCCAGATATACGGTTTGTAAATAAATACTTTTCCCATTCCATTGGTTGCCTTTTAAATTTATTGATTGTTTCTTTTGTTATAAAGAAGCTTTTTAGTTTGATGTGGTTCTGTTTATTTAGCTTTTGATGCCTGTACTTTTGGCATCTTACCTAAAAAATCATTGCAAAACCAAAATCAAGGATTTTTTTCTCTGTGTTTTCTTCTAGGAGTTTTACAGTTTCCGATTTTCCATCTCACTCTTCAATCCATTTTAAGTTAATTTTTGGGAGTTGTATAAGATAAAGGTCCAGTTTCATCCTTTTGCGTGTGGGATATCCAGTTTTCTCCATACCTTTTATTAATGAGACTATTCTTTTCTTATTTTGTGTCCTCAGTGCCCTTGTCAGAGAGTAGTTGACTGTATATGTGTAGGTTTATTTTTGGGCTCTCTATTCTGTACGATTGGTCTGTCCACATGTTTTTATGACAGTGCCATGCTGTTTTGATTACCATAGCTTTGCAAAATAGTTTGAAATCAGGAAATGTGATACCTATAGCTTTGTCCTTTTTTAATATTGCTTTGGCTATTTGTGGTCTTTTGTGAGTCCATACAAATTTTAGTATAGTTTTTTTTTTAAACTTCTGAGAAATATGACTTTAGAATTTTGATAGTGATTGCATTGAATCTATAGATGGCTTTGGGTAGCATGGACATTTTAACAATATTAATTCTTCTAATCCTGAGCTTGAGATATTTTCCATTTGTTTGTATTCTTCAATTTCTCTTTATCAATGTCTTATAAATATTTTCAGTGAACAGGTTTTTCACCACCTTGGTCAAATTTATTCCTAAATATTTTACTGTTATACTTCTATGAATGAGATTGCATTGTTAAAAATTCATTCTTAGTGTGCAGAAGCACAGCTGATTTCCACATGTTGATTTTGTGTCCTGACACTTTATTAAATTTGTTTATGATCTGTAACAGTTTTTTGGTGGAGTCTTTTGGGTTTTCTGTGTAAGATGATGCCATCTGCAAACAGATAATTTTGCTTCTTCCTTTCCATTTTGGCTGCCCCTTCCTTCCTTTCTTTCTCTTCCTTCCCTCCCTCCTTTCTTCCCTCTTTCCTTCCTACCTCCCTTCTGCCTTTCCTTCCTCCCTCCCTCCCTCTTCTCTCTCTCTTTCTTTCTTCCTTCCATTCTTTCTTTCTTTCTTTGTTGTTAGCTATGGGCTTTTCATGAATGGCCTTTACTATGTTGATGTACATTCCTTCTGTAACAAATTTCTTGAGGTCTTTTTTTTTTTTTTATCATGAAAGGATGTTGAATTTTGTCAAATGCTTTCCCTGTATCTATTGAGATGGTTATATGATTTTATGTAATAAAATGAATTTTCCTAATGTGGTGTATCAATTTACCAATTTATGTATGTTGAAATATTCCTGCATCTCAAGGATACATCCCACATGATTTCAGTGTATGATCCTCTTAATTGGCTGTTGAATTCAGTTTGCTAGTATTTTGTTGAGGGTTTTTGCATCTATGTTCATCAGGACTATTGGCCCATAATTTTTTTTTCTTATAATGTCCTCTTCTGGTTTTGATATCAGGATAATGTTGGTCTCATAAAATGAGTTTGGATGTATTCTTTACTCTTCAATTTTTTGGAAGAGTTTGAAAAAGATTGTTATTAATTCTTCTTTAAATATTTGGTAGAATTCTTCAGTGAAGCCATCTTGTCCTGGTCTTTTATTTGTTGGGAAGTTCTCTGTTACCAATTCAATCTCCTTACTTGTTATTGGTCTGTTCAAATTTTCTATTTCTTCATATGCAGTCTTGGTAAGTTGTATGTTTCTAATAATTTATCCATTTCTTCTAAGTTGTCCAAATTCTTGGTATGTAGCTGTTCATGGTAGTCTTTCATGATCCGTTGTATTTTTGTGGTATTAGTTTTTATGTCTCGTCTTTCATTTATAATTAATTGCACTTATTTGATTCACCTTTTTCTTAGTCTAGTTAAAGGTTTGTCAATTATATTTATCCTTTCACAAAACCAGCTCTTAGATTTGTTGTTATTTTCTTTTGTTTTTCTAGCCTCTATTTCATTTAGCTCTGCTCTAAACTTTATTATTTCCTTCTTTTTGCTATCATTGGGTTTCATTTTTTTTTTTCTTAGTTCCTGGATATGTAATCTTAGATTGATTTTAGATTCCTTATTTGAGATCTTTTTTTAAATTGAAGTATAATTGACATGTAATACTGTATTAATCAGATGTTCAATGTAATGATACACTATTCGTATACACTGTGAATGACCATGATTGTAGGTCTGACTTCCTCATCCTCGTAAAAAGTACATAATATGCAATACAATATTGTTAAATATAGTGACCATGCTGTATATAGTATCCCCATGACTTATTTAACTTGTGACCTGAAGTTTGTACCTCTTGACTTCTTCTCCTATTTACCCACCCATGACCCTCATCCCCTCTTACAACTACCAATTTGTTCTGCCTCTGTGGGTTTTGTTTTGTTTATTTTGTTTTTTAGATTCCACATATAACTGAAATAATATGGTATTTGTCTCTTTGTGTCTGATTTATTTCACTTGGTGTAATACCCTCAAGGTTCACCCATGTTTTTGCAAATAGCAATATTTTATTCTTTTTTATGGCTGTGTTGTATTCCATGGTACATATGCCCCACATATTCTCAACATATTCTCTATCAATGGATACTTTTGTTATTTCTATATCTTGATTATTGTAAATAATGCTGCAATGAACATGACAATGCATACATATCTCTTTGAATTAGTGTTTTTATTTTCTTTGGATAAATACCTAAGAGTAGAATTACATATGGCTTTACAACTGAGTTGAGTCTCTTGTAGACAGCTTGTAGATGGATCTTTTTCTTGTTTTTGTTGTTGCCATGACTTTTGATCGGAGAATTTAGTCCACATACATTTAGAGTAATTAAAGATTTGGTATATATAATGAGGTATATACTTATTGCCATTTATTAATTGTTCTTTTCTTATTTGTTGAGATGTAATGCTATGATCTTCCCTCTTAGAAACTGCTTTTGTTGCATCCCACTGATTTTGATGAGGTCTTGACCAAAGTTCTTTTTTTGTATTTTGTAAACTTTATTATTTTTAAAATTTCAATTTCTATAGTCATTGCTAATGTATACAAATAAAATATTGTAACCTGAAGCCTTGTTAAATCCACTTACTGGTTCTAGTAGTTATTTTTGTTTTTTGAAATTTCTGAAGAATTTTCTATTTAATCCTTTTGTTTGCAAATAGAGGCAACTTTTCTTTTCCAGTTTGGAGGTCTTTTATTTCTTTTACTTACTGTATTGAACTGGCTTAAATTTCCAGTATAATGCTGGAAGGGGGGCATCACTCCCTTTTTCCTTAGAAGGTTTTAGAAGGTTTTCAGTCTTTCTCCATTAAGTGTGATATTAGTTGTTTTCTGTAGAACTATAAATTTTCAAGTTGGGGAAATTCCCTTTGAGACACTCTCTGCTAAGAGTTTTTAGCAGATATGCTTATTTAATATGTTCTTTCTGAATTTGTTGAGATGATCATATGATTTTTACTTATTGGTCTGTTAATGTGGTGAATTACATTGATTGATATGTGAATGTCAAGTCACATAAAACATAAAAAATGTTTTCCTTGAATGAACCCTATTTGGTCATGTTTTATTATCTTTTTGTATATTCCTGATTTAATTTACTAAAATTTTATTTAGAATTTTTTTAAAAGATTTTATTTATTTATTTGAGAGAGAGAGCACAAGCAGGGCCAGGGGAGGGGCAGATGGAGAGGGAGAAACAGACTCTCTGTCGAGCAAAGAGCCTGACATGGGGCTCTATCCCAGGATGCCGGGACCCTGAGACCATTACCCAAGCCAAAGGCAGATGCTTAATGGACTGATACACCCAAGTTTCCCTTATTTTGAATTTTTGCATCTATGAGTATGTAGGATATTGGTTTATGGACTTTTTTTTTTTTTATTACAATGTCAGTCTGGGTTTCATGCCAGAGAACTTCTGGACTCATGCAATAAATTAGAAAGTATTACTTTCCTATTCAGTTTTGCGGAAGAGTTTCTGTAGAGTTGATTTTATTTTTTCTTAAGTCCTTGGTTGAATTCTCCAGCAAAACCATCCGAACCTGAATCACTTGTTGATTTATTTGTGGAACACTTTTAATTAAAAATTCAATTTATTTAATAGGCTATTTAGGTTAGTATTTCTTCTTGAGTAAATTTGGGTAGTTAGTATCTTTAAAGAAATACGTTCAGTTCATCTAAATTGTCAAATGTTGGCATAATGTTCTTAATATATTCTTATTTTCCTTTAATGTCTATAGAATATATAGTGGTGTAATAATCTCTTCCATCCCTATAATTGGTAATTTGTGTATTCTTCCCTTCTTCTGCCTTGGGATCAGGTCATGATCCCAGGGTCCTGGGACTGAGCCCTGCATGGGGCTTCCTGCTTGGTGAGACTGATTCTCCTTCTTCTGTCTGCTGCTCTCCTGACCTGTGCTCTCTCTCTCTGTCCAAAAAATAAATAAAATATTTAACAAAAAAGAAAAGATGAGGAAAATAGTTTGATGCAATTTCTTTAATTACTTTCTTTTATTTTTTTCTTTATTTTATTTACTGTTTCATAAGTCAGTGGTACTTTTCTCCTGGCCTAAAAGAATGTAGGGATTTTTGAGAGGCAGAAGAATGATGACATCTCTAAATGCGTCTCAATGGGAACACTGATAGAGGGAACTCTCCCCTGTTTGACATGGTGCTGTCCTAACCATCTACTTTCACGCACTGAAATGCAGTTCCCAATGTTCTTTAACATTTCTTTTATAATCTGTTTCTGTTTTCTTCCTTCTTCCAGGGCTCCAAACACCACTGCCCTTTTGGTGCTCTTGGCTTCCTGGGCTGTAGTTTGGGTCAGGGTCCTCCCCTTTCCAGTCTCCATGTTTAGAGCCCCCAAGTGGAGACAGACAAATTATGCCTATTTCATCATGTGAATTCCTTTTCTCAGATCTATTTCAGGGAAGTTGCTAAGAAGGACCAGGTCTTTCACACATTTGTTCCTGAGAAAATGCCCTTCATGAAAACACTGTAGAGTCATAATTCCATTTGCTTGCTAATAATTTGTACATCGTGTGACCTACCACATGCTGTTTTTGCAGCTTTACACCTTCAGTAGAAACTTGCTGGATAAAGCCCTGAGGAAAGAGAGAGGGAAGGAGCAACAACGACCTGGGGAGGAGGGATGGAGGGAGCAAGGGAGGGTGGGAGTGAGGAAGGGAGAAAGGGTGGGGGAGAGAGAGAGAGAAAGAGAATATCAGAGAGGGGTTGGGGGGGACTTTATTTTTAGCTTGACTACTAAAACAGGGCAGACAGGAAACGACTGCAAATGTACCTGACATTGATGTCCAGGTGACGAGTCCTGTCAATGTGACTAAGTTGTTCAGGGTTTTCGTGGTGTTGCTTTTAAAATATAAACTACAGGTTGAATGTATTTATGAAAAATTCCAGGAAAAAAAGTTATTCCCAATGAGTTTTTTTTTTTTGTTGTTGTGGTGGTGATGAGGGGTGTGTGTTATTGATCTTATAATAGAAATAATGACTTTAAACCAGGTTTTCTAAGAAAATTAATGACTGCCCCAAGTTAATGGCCTTCAGCCAATCTCCCAGTCAGCCATTAATCCCCAGGAAATGCCCTGGGCCTTGATCATTATTGAGTAAGTAATACAAAAGTGGGTAGAGTTCTTGTCACATGGGAAGCATACATTGCTCTTGTCTCTTGGACTCCTTTTATGGAGTAAGAATAACCTATTAGGGAGGAAAACTGTAATAATTTTCTTACCAAGGCAAATAAATAGTCTTTTTTAAGCAAAATTATTAAATATAATGTTAAACAACTCCAGCTCTGTATATTTGAGGAAGAAGTAATGGAAGATTCCAAGTTCAGAATTCTTAGACTGCTGTAGTTAAAGCCACGAGTGACGTAGAGTATAGAGTCAAATATTGAATTGAGAATAATAGCAATTATTGTCATATTAGATATTTCTAGTTAAAATCAGGGTTAAAGTAACATGTAATTGACTTCGTTAATGGTTGCAAACAAAAGATGGTACTGAAATTTACTTAAAAATTGAGATTTATATTCTAATAAAAATATCTTGAGGAACTACATTTTATAAGTTTTCAAATAAATATCATGATGGATGGGGATATTTTTCTTATCTTAAAGTATCAAAGGACATTCATAGTCTTTTTCGTGGCTTATTTTGCATTCCAGGATCTTCAAGAAGGCAAATAGTAAAATGAAAAACATGTGTGGGAAATTAGTAGAGCAGTTGTCCTTGACTGCCAAAGGAGATGCTACTGAGGTAAAAAGGCCTTCAAGGGAATTTTCCCATTTTGAACAGAGATGTTCATGCATATTGTTATCCCATGACCCAAATTTAGGTGGAGAACTTTACATGAAGTTTCTCAATAAACATTTTCAGATGAATAAATGTACCTTAAATGTCTTAAAATGTTGTCAGTTATATCTCAGCAATGCTGGAAAAAAAACCCAAATTAAAAAAATACACCTCTTTACCCTAGAGTTTTTTGTATACTTGGAAGGTTAACTCTATTTAATTTTTTTTTTTTTAGTTTATCTATTTATTTATTTATTTTAGTAATCTCTACATCCAACATGGGGCTCGAACTCATGACCCCGAGATCAAGAGTCATGTGGACTTCTGAGTGAGCAAGCTGGGCACCCCATATTAGCTCTTTATCTTTGATATATGTTGTGTGTGTTTTCTCCTACATTGGCATTTATCTTTTTTCTTTTTCCAAATGACTATCCATTTGTCACAACACTATGAAAAGTCCATCTTATCCTCACAGGTGTGAAATGTTATCTCAATTATATTCTAAATTTCCATATGTAGTTGTATCTATTTTTAAACTTTTTTTTTTTCTGTTCTAGTAGTCTGGCTATTTATTTAAATGTCTTGTTTTGATATGTAGGAGAGATAATGACTTCCCCCTTTTCTTTTCTCTTGTTTTGTTGCACTAACTAATAAGTTCAATATTGTATTAAATAGTTAAAAAGAACAGCAGGCATTTTTGTCCGGTTCTGGATCTTAGTGGAAATGCTTCTAATGATTGCCTAATAAATAATATGCTGGCTTTAAGATTGAGGTAAATTTATCTTATCAATTTAAAGAAAAATCCATGGCTCTCTATTTTACAAAATATTTTATCAGAAATGAAGTTTGAATTTATTTATTTATTTTAATTAATTAATTAATTAATTTGACAAAGAGAGACACAGAGAGAGGGAACACAAGCAGGGGGAGTGGGAGAGGGAGAAGCAGACTCCCTGCTGAGTGGGGAGCCTGATGGGGGCTCAATCCCAGGACCCCGGATCATGACCTGAGCAGAAGGCAGATATTTAATGACTGAGCCACCAGGTGCCCCGTAATGGATTTCTTAATATCGAATCACTCTTGTGTTCATGTAATCAACTTGGTCATAAATATATTAATTTTTTTAATATGCTGTTGGATTTTACTGTCTGTTATTTTGATTAAGATTTTTTTGCCTAAGTATTTCAAAGTGAGATTAGTTTCTGTTTTTCTTTACTATACTATTTTATCAACTTTCTTTATTGATACTTTTTTTGTAATAACATTTTTGGAAATGTCTATGTTTAGAAAAATTTGTGTAGTTTTGGATCATTTAGTCTTTAAAAGTTTGGCTGAACGTCCCTGTGAAACTATCTGCACATGGTAATGTTTGAGGGCAAGTTCTCCACTTCTTTGAAATTTAATACAAATTTTTTTTTTTTTTATATATAAAGAAATCTGTATTTGGATCTGAGTTGGAGAACAATGGCCGCCTAAATATCCATGCCCCGATGCCCAAAACCTGTGGTTATGTTGTGTTGCATGGGAGAAAGGACTCTGCAGGTGCGATTACAGATAGGGCCCTCTAGATGGGGAGAGTATCCTAAACTGCTTATTCTTTTTTTTTTCTATTTAAAAAATTTTTTTATTAACATATAATGTATTATTTGTTTTCAGGGGTACAGGTCTGTGAATCATCAGTCTTACACAATTCACAGCACTCACCTTAGTACATACCCTCCCTAGTGTCCATAACCCAGCCACCCTATACCTTCCCCCCAGCCCCCAGCAACCCTCAGTTTGTTTCCTGAAATTAAGAGTCTCTTATGGTTTGTCTCTCTCCCGATCCCATTTGTTTCATTCTTTCCCTCCCTACTCCCCACAACCCCCCATCCTGCCTCTCAAATTCCTCATATCAGATAGATCACACGATAATTGTCTTTCTCTGACTGACTTATTTCACTTAGCATAATACCCTCCAGTTCTATCCATGTCATTGCAAATGGCAAGATTTCATTTTTTGATGGCTGTGTAGTATCCCATTGTGCTTGTATATATATACAGACACACACACACACACACACCACATCTTCTTTATCCATTCATCTGTTGATGGACATCTAGGCTCGGAGAAATACAAACCAAAACCACAGTGAGATACCACCTTACACCAGTCAGAATGGCTAAAATTAACAAGTCAGGAAATGACAGACGTTGGAGAGGATGCGGAGAAAGGGGAATCCTCCTACACTGTTAGTGGGAATGCAAGCTGATACAGCTACTCTGGAAAACAGCATGGAGGATCCTCAAAAAGTTGAAAATAGAGCTATCTTGTGACCCAGCAATCACACTGCTCGATATTTATGCCCTAAAGATACAAATGTAGTGATCTGAAGGGGTACATGCACCTGAATGTTTAACTGCTTATTCTTTTCTTTTTTCTTTCTTTCTTTTTTTTTTCTTAAAGATTATATTCATTTATTTGACAGATCACAAGTAGGCAGAGAGGCAGGCAGAGAGAGGGGGGAAGCAGGCTCCCCACTGAGCAGAGAGCCTGATGTGGGACTCGATCCCAGGATCCTGGGATCATGACCTGAGCCACAGGCAGAGGCTTTAACCCACTGGGCCACCCAGGCGCCCCTAACTGCTTATTCTTTTGAAAACTTGAAAGTGAATAACTTTTTCTCATGGGTCAGAGAGACACAACGTGAGAGAAACTTGATCTGCATCACTGTTGCTGACTTTAAAGATGGAGGGAAGGGGCGATGAGCCCAGTAATATGGGTGGCTCTGGGAAGCAAAGAAAAAGCCTTCAACAGACAGCTAGTAAAAAAACAGGGACCCTTGGTCATACACTAAAACAATAACTATGTGGTGTTTTAAGCCACTAAGTTTATGGTAACTTTTTATGGCAGTGACAGAAAACTAACTGTCTGGAGAGAGAAAATCAAATTAGATAAATGTGTTTTATACAGAATTGACTATTTTCTCTAGGTTTTCACATTTGTTTTCATAGAATTACACACTATGGACTCATGATATTCAAAATTTTCTCAATTTATTTCTCCTTTCTTATTTGTTATTTTGTGTATTTGTACTTTCTTTTTCTTTGGGGAGGGTGTTGGCAGAGCCATCTGAGGTTTTACTTGGGAAAAGGCACTTTTAGTTGGGGGCATCGGCTAGAGAGGGTACCCAAGACAATAGGCTCTCTCCAAGAACAGGCTGAGGACTAGGGCTGAACCTTAGGGTTTCCTGTTCCCGACACTCCCCTGCACAGCTCCTTCCCCTAGCGGCTCTACAGTAGTCACAGAGCTAGGAGGCTGGGAAGGACAAAAATGGCTCTTCACATGGGCAGGATATCAGATGGCTTGGAGACCAGCTTTGCATTTCTGCCGGGCTGTCACCCTCATCCTTTAACCATGACAATCCCGCCGGAAGGATGTATGCTGAGGACACATCATCATAATTAAACCGATACCTATGTAGGAAACAGGAACATCAGGACTCCCCCTACCCTCCAATCACCAAATACCTTACCTTATGTGGCTGTGAACCTATGCCCTGTCTTAACCCGAATAAAAGACTCACTCAACCCCCTCCCAGGCGTAACTTCCCTGACTCTGACTCTCCTCTCCTGAGTCGCAGGATCTCGCCAGAGGGTGCCTTTAATAAAACTTGCCTTGTGCTTATCTCTCCTGGTGTTGTGTGTATCTCGCCTGTAAAACCTTACACCAGCAAATGCCTGAGGCTCCTTGTACTTGATCTGGTATGTGGTCTCAGCTTCAGCCTAGCTGTGGTTGGTGATGTCCTTGACCTTGGCGATGATACTGTCCAGGTTCAAGGAGTGGCTGTTGTCCATGGACAGCACCATGGATGTGTCCAAGACGTGGGACTACAGCTCACAAATTCCTTCATAAGCTGACTTAAAAAGCTGAACTCATCTGTCAGCTCCTTCCCAGCAGGACTCCAGCTCTACCTTGTTCATGTAAACTTCGTCCACATCCTTCTTGATGAGGACAAATTCATTCTTCAGGTCTGCACTCTCTTTGATCTCCTCCTTGTACTTATTTTGAAATCCTCCACTAGCTCCTGCCTATTGCCAAGCTCCACCTCCAGCTTCCACTTCCCCTGACCCAATGTGTTGAGCTGCCACCAGAGATTGTTGATGGAGCTCTGGAATGTGTTGTCCATATTGCTCCCAGTGGTGTTTTCCTGCTGTAGGAGGCTCCACTTGGTCTCCAGAATTTTGTTCTGCTGCTCCAGGTGCCACAGCTTGTGGTTGGAGGCAAACTTGTTGAGGGTCTTGATCCGTTCCTTCACCTGGGTGTTGCACAGCCTGGATGTTGGGGTCTGCCTCCAGCTTGAGGGGGCTCAGCAGGCTCTGGTTCACTGAGACAGCTGTGATGCCCTACATTTGCCTGGCCCTGCTGTAGTCTCTAACCATACTCATGCTGGTGTCCAGACGACCCTGGAAGCTGTTGCTGCTGTCCGTCTGGGAGAAGGCTGGGGACTTGATGTGGGCTTCAGGTGCTCTGGAGTGTGAGTGGTTCCTGAAAACCTGAGGGTGGGAGGGAACACCTTGTAGAACTTCTGGGTTACCCTGATGGACATGGTGGAGGCTGGAGTGGTGAGGAAGTTGAACTTGACAAAGGTTTGAGAAGGAGACGAGAAGCTACTTCTAGATGGGAATCTCTTTTTCTTTGATTAAATCAGCTACATTTTTGGATTTGACTACTTTTAAGTCATCTGAAACAGCAGTCTTAGAGGAGAAGGCAAAAAGCCCTGTCTTGATCTGATCTTTGCCACTAGACTGGCCCCATTCTCAGTGATGTTTTCAAAGAGATAAGAGTCTTATCTTATCTCTTTGAAATCTTCTCTCCTGCTAAATCTGCCTTTACAGAATTCTCTTAATTCTCTTGAATTAGTCTCTCCCACTAGGCTGCTAAACTTGGCAAGGAAAAGCCAATTCTCACCAATATTTTGAGAATTTTTCCCAGGTGGTCTCTCTCATAAGCTCTATCTTCATGGGATTTATATTGTAAGATATGATAGTCTACAGCTAATCAAATAACACAGTTAATCACATAATCAACCATGGTGTAACAAGGATCACCAACTTTCCCACATGCTGTATCTATTTTCCTGCTGATCATCAACTAACCACAAAATTAGTAGTTCATATCTTAAGTTGTATTAAGGTATCTCCATGTCTAGGTACCCAACTCTGTATTTGTATACTATCTGTTAATAGTATAACAAATAAGATAACAGGGACTTTGAAGACATTAAAGTGTATTTGTCTCTCCATAGTAAGTCAAGCAAAAACAGTCCAGGGTTGTGATATGATAACTTTATTATCTTTTCTTGCTCTGTAATAGTCCCTTGGATTTGCCCTCATCTGTGTGGCTGCATATGGCTGAGATTACTATTTCTAGGTTCCAAGCCTGAGGATTGCATGCTTTGCTTCTCTTATATTCAGTTGGCAGAGTTAGGCACATTCCTGCATTCCTACCTGTAAAGGAGAATGCAAAATACAGTGTTTATTCTCAATACCAGTTTGTCCAGATGAAACACAAAGAGAATCTCATAAAGGGTAGAATGGAGAGTGAAGTCTATTGGTAGCATAAGTCATATCCTTTTTCTTATGATTTTTTTCCTCATTTTTTTCCTTTTAGAAGTGAGGATTTTTTCTTTTTAATTACAAGGCTTAAACATTTCCCCCATAGTAAGTATTTATATTGAGAGAAATTTAAACTAAGTGTGCTTCTTACTTAGTTTTTAGTTTTTTTTTTCCCTCCAATGAAAATAGCCCTTTCATCATATATTTTATATAAAATAATAATCACTATTTTAAAAGAATCAGCCAGGGCACCTGGGTCGCTCAATGGGTTAAAGCCTCTGCCTTCGGTTCAGGTCATGTTCCCAGGGTCCCGGGATCGAGCCCTGCATTGGGCTCTCTGCTCCGCGGAAAGCCTGCTTCCTCCTCTCTCTCTGCCTGCCTCTCTGCCTACTTATGATCTCTGTCTGTCAAATAAATAAATAAAATCTTTAAAAAAAAGACCATCCAATGAAAGAGAAAGGAAATGTCATCCAAAATTTTTGTACATTGAGTAAAAGTACCACCAATGTTTTGAGGAGGAACAATAAAAATGGCTGTACTCTTTCATGTACCATTTTTAGAAACCTACACAGACACTCCTTTTCCCAAAGTTGGTCATAAAATAATTTTACTTTTACTTTATAAGCTTTTAAAAAATCCAACTTTGTCTTTTGTCCATTGCCTCTTCTTCTACCAACTGAATTGCCCTAGGTATCAGTATTACCAACTTGGTATGTATCTTGGCTTACTTTAATTTATGGTTGTATGATTATATGGATTTGCATATTTACATCTACTCACACACATTTATACATACATATATATATTCAAATATTTTTGGCATTGTTTGGTTTAGAAAAGTGGGATAATATATATATTTCTCTGCCTCTTATCTTTCTCACTTAACAACATATTTGGACATTTTTAATTAACATTTTTAATCATTGATTATAGATTGACAAAATTCCTTGTAATTGCTGCATGTTATCTCATGGTGTGGTTTTGCCACAACTTATTAAAAATGTTTACCCATTAGTAGACATTCAACACCCCCCACCATTTTTTTGTTCCTGCTTTCAAAAAACTGCATTAACTATCCTTATACTCATATTTTATTTCTATGGTATAGATTACCAATAACAGATATGCTGATTTGAATGAAGGGTGTATGTATTTTCTATTTTAGCAGATATTACCAGACTGCTTTTCCAAAAGGTGGTAACAATTTATCCTTCCTCCAGTGTACTTTCCTATGTCTCCATCAGCAATAGATGCACTGCTGTTCTAAATCTTACCAATATCAAATGTTACCTATGGCTACCTTAAATTTTCATTTTGTAATCATTGAGATTGTGTGTATATATATATATATATATATAAATAATTTTTTATTGTGTATATTGTAATTTTATATTTATTTAATTAAAAAGGAGACATTGACTTATTTTAAATTGCCTGTGGAAATTCAAAGTGCATGACTGACTGCTGTAGCTATATGTAATTGATGAGCATATCATGGATGTCAAAATCAAGTACATACATTTGATTGTAATAGATAATTTTTCCTTAGCAGGATTATGTTTCTCTTAAATCTTTAGGAGTCTGTAGGCTGCTATATAAATGATCTGAGTGCTAGGTGAATGTTTTTTACCATAAAGATATACAAAATTGCGGCTACTTGTTTCTATGGGATAGAGACAGAAACTGAAATAAATTTGGTTGTTCCTATGGCATTTTAAACAAGCAAAAAAAAGTTAAACTGTCTATAAAGACACTGCATTTATAAGTTTTATTATTAAATCCACCACTGCTTTGCTGACTAATAAAATGGAAAATGTGTGCTTTTATAGGTTTATAAAAAGGCAAGCTATAGTTTCATGAAAAATATCTTGCACCGATTGAATACAGGTGGCTACTTGTTTAGACTTTGAAGACGAAAAGACTTAGTATAGATGTCTGAAAAAGGTAATATGGCACAATAAAAAAAAAAAATCTTCCTTTCTTGGCTCATCAATCCTTTGGGTATTCCATGTCAAATAAACGCTACAACAATTTATAGTAAAAGTACACAGTGGAAGTGCCAACGTTAACACTCCTTAGGACTGGATACCTGCCAGATTTTTCACACCAATATTTAATGTGAACTAAAATGTCTTTCCATTGGAAGTGTGAGAAGGCACTTGCTTTCCTATATTTGGCAACATGCTTATGTGAAGTATGAAGTCAAATGCCCATGATGTTCTCTTTATTTCAACCATGATAAATCGCATTCATTTGTTTAAGTGCATGTGACAGCTTTAGTGTTCCAACTATAAATTTTGGTTAACTTCTATTGACATGCTGTATTAAACTTAAGAAAAACAAATTACACTTCACCCGTTTTAATTGACTAAATGTGTCAAAAACACAGTAAGTATAACACAAAAGGTCGGAGCCTTCGTCTACACTGTAATGGGTGTCATGGCAGGGATCCAACTTTTCTTGTACATTTCATTTTTCATGAAGTTTTAGGACAAGGCATACGTTTAACATTCACTTCCACTTCTCATTTGTACTTCAAAGTTTATCATAGGCTGTGTGACTACCAAGAACACTTTTCTCTCGTGCTATTTAAAGCTTTCTTCGAATTGACGTGTGTGCCCAGAGGATACTGATGTTCTCCTGTAAACAAGGCCTTGAGAATGGACTTTGGTATCCTGAGGGATGCAGTGCTGATTTATAGCACACCCGTATATCACTGCAACACTTGCTGGAAGAGACTTGGTTTACATATCTAGTCCCTACTTCTATGACCCAGCAAGCAACCATGGGGTCAGGTGCCAGGTTAAACTTGGCATCCTGAATTCCCTTGGGATAGGATGAAAGTTACCAGCTTTAATTCTTTTGCTGGATGGCCAATCTTTTCTATCAATCTTTATTCCTTCAGTAATGTATTAGTCAGATGCCAGATGATTAAATAATGGTAATTAAACTCTCTTTCGCCCACTGCCACTGCCCTCTCTTTTTTTCTAGTTACCCCTTGGTGTGGTATCTTTTCAGCTCCTGTTGTAATATTAGCTGCTTTTCAGGGATTTAAACATTAGTTTCCAGAGTGAATTTATGTCTGGAAAAAACTCAAAACGGGGTAGGTGTTTGCCAAGTGTTAAGTTGTGTATTGGAGTAAACAGAGATTCTAAATCTTAATGTTTATGCCATTTCATCAGTATTTGTAAGCGTCTTGTACATGGGTTACCACGGAGAAACCACAATTTTATGTTGGCAACAATAGGGCATGGTCTACTTGTTCTGCTCTGATCAATTTAGAGGTAGAAAAAATACTGGTTGTTCTTATCCAAGAATCTGAGACTGCCCAATGGAGCCCAATAAAGGGTTTCATTTCTCCTTAAAAAAAAAAAAAAAAAAGAAAGAAAAAGAAAAAGAAAAAAGAAAAGACCTGTCCCAACTGCATTCCAGGGGATGGTTATTATCATGAAGATTCCCTGAGAGTGAGTCTGGTTCTAGAGTACAGTTGACAAACTTTGTGTGAAGGGCCAGAGTGGAGAACTTCTAAGCCATGAAGTCCAGGAGATCCCTGTCACAACTGCTCAGTCTTGCCATTGACAGCATAGCCATCAATAGTCTGCAAATGAAATGAATGTGTCTATGTCCAAATAAATGTTTATGGACAATGTGATTTGAATATCATAAATTTCACGTGTCATGAAATAGCTTCTTCTCACTTTTTCCCAACCATTTTTAGCTTTGGGGCTGTGCAAAATCAGTTGGCAGATTGGATCTGGCTTGAGAGCACCAGCATGCCAATCCTTGTGCTAATCTAATATTAATTTCTCAAAGGCTCAAGAAATTTAAAGGATTTTATTTTTCCCTTTGAGAGAGAGTGAGAGAGAGTGCGCATGTGTGTGTGTATGAGCTAGGGGTAGGGTGAGGCAGAGAAAAAGGAAGGGTAGATCTCAAGTAGACCCCACTGAGCACCGAGCCAATGCAGGGCTGGATCCCACGGTCCTGAGATTTGCCCTTAGCCGAAATCAGGAGCTGGTGACTTAACTGACTGAGCCATCCAGATGACCCAGGAAGTGTTCTTTCCCATTATGTTGCTCTAGTCTTCTTGTACATGCAGCATTCTCTTTTGTATAAGGAGAGTTTCCCTCCCTTCCCTCTTTCTTTTTTTTTTTTTTTGGTTCAGATGATAAATATATTGGCATTTTAGAGTCCAATCTAATGGGAATTAGGTATAGCAGATGCTGTTGATGCCTTGTCCCTATCTGTTTAGTACCCACCATTCCCCTGCCCATCCACTCTGCTGCTTTGTGCAGCAGGCATGTGAGATTCCATAGATCTTCTTTGACCACTGGAGTGCCTTTGGCCTATAGGTACAGCATGCTGGGAGTGCTGAGGCATTAAGGCCCCTTGTCTTGTGCAATGTTTGATAAAATTGGAGGGAAAATACCCCTAGCTTGGGATATCTCTGAGGCATATTCTTACATTGTCTCCCTGGGTACTTCAATGGGATTGGAGCTCCAATTGCTAACATCTGTAACCTGCCTGAATATATACCCTTTATTGGTTTCCTTCCTTTCTCTATTTCAATTCCCTACTTCTTTCCTGGTGCTTCTCAGGATTATCTCCCAATTAAACCACTTGCTTGCTAGATTCTCAAGAAATTGCCCATACATAAATTCAAAACCAGCCTTTTGTAATGAAGGTCACTGACTTAGGTTATAAATGTTAAGTCCTTGCTTTCTTCTATTGGGTTAGACAGAGCTTTCCATCTGTCTTTTGAGTATGGCAAGGATTTTCCCTTCTCATCTTTTGCCTTTAGCCAAAGGGAAGATAACACAACTGTGTGCCATCTGCATGACAGCTAATCAAGTAGCATTCCAAGAAGTAGTATGTTGTCTCCACCCAGGTCATAGTGATTGTTGTGCCCCATACAGTATGACACATGACCCAAGAAAATAGGTCAGAGGGATGTTGTGTATTCTCCACCTCCTCCGCACTATCCATCCTGTGAATATATCAAACAAAGACTATCTCCATTGACAGCTCACTTTCTCTTTTCCATTATGAAATGCAGAATTGGAATGAATTAAAATAACGTGGTCTCTTTAAAATCCAAATCCTGGATAAATTTCACCCTGCATCTAATCTACAATAGCTTTCTTTGCTGCCTTCTGTATTCTGACCTGTCTGTTCACTTTTCTTCCACAGCACCTATGTTTTATGGTGCTGGGACCATTATTCCCAGTTATCCCTGCTACTATTCCTAGTTATTCCAAACAACAGTTGTTTGTTTGTTTGTTTGTTTTTAAAGATTTTTATTTATTTGACAGACAGATCACAAGTAGGCAGAGAGGCAGACAGAGAGAGAGAGAGGAGGAGGAGCAGAGAGCCCTATGTGAGGCTTGATCCCAGGACCCTGGGATCATGACCTGAGCTGAAGGCAGAGGCTTTAGCCACTGAGCTGCCCAGGTGCCCCCAACAGTTTTTTTTTTTTTAAGTTCTTAAAAGTAGTTAATTATTCCCCCGATAAGCCTCTATATATCTTTCATTAGCAGGAAGCATGGGTATGCTTTAGCAACATTCTTCCTACTGTTTTTGAGTGTGTCACTACTTGCAGAATAAGTAGAGAAGGAATAGGGATGACCAAAAGCCTTTTTAGGGTAAAATTTTTATGAAGAAAGAGGTACAAAGTGGATATATGCAAAGGGGAGATACTAGAATTCTTTTTATAGCAGCAGAGAGGGTGGTGGTAAAAGCATCAAGAATGTTAAAGACAGAGTTGATAAGATGGAAAAGCTATTTCAGACTGAAATAGCAAATTTATATATTAAACAAAATTTTGTACTTTTGAAAGAAGACTCTAATACTACTTCAATACCAGTTTTTTTTTTAACGCATATTTCAATGGATAATTGTTGTCATTTTAACTCCTGATCCCCATGAATATTCAATCAATGTCTCCTGGGACCAAAAATATCTTAGGTAGTTTGGCATGGAGGATGATGTGAAAGTTTAAAATGAGAATAAGGAAGACCAGCGCTAGACCAGGAATTATACCTTTAATAGCATACCTACACACTTCAAAATGAAATAGGTGCATTCATATAGTTTAAGACTTGATTTTGAAACTGTGCTGAGTTAAGATAGATAGTTTGGTTCAGAAATTGATCAAAATGAAAAAAAAGAAGTTGATAAAAATGATTTATCATTTTTATGATTTAAAATGATTTAACAGGAAAGAAAAAGACAGTTAAAATAGTCCTCTGATATTCACAAATTTCCTAACTAATAAAGGGTTATAATCCAAAATATATAAAGAACTTATAAAACTCAACACCCCAAAATCAAATAATCCAGTTAAAAAATGGGCAGAAGACATGAAGAGACATTTTCCCAAAGAAGACATAGAGATGGCCAGCAGACACATGGAAAGATGCTTAACATCAGTCATCATCAGGGAAATACAAACCCAAACCACAATGAGATACCACCTCATACCTGTCAGAATGACTGAAATTCACAACACAGGAAACTACAGGTGTTGGCAAGAATGTGGAGAAAGGGGAACCCTCCTACACTGTTGGTGGGAATGCAAACTGGTACAGCACTCTGGACAATAGTATAGAGGTTCTTCAAGAAGTTAAAAATAGAACTAACCTAAGACCCGCGAATTGCACCATTAAGTATTTACCCGAAGGGTACAAAAATGCTGATTTGAAAGGATACATGCACCCAAAGTTTATAGCAATATTATCAATAATAGCCAAATTAGGGGAAGAACCCAAATATCCATCAACTGATGAATGGATAGTGATGCAACACACACACACACACACATACACACACACACACACAGATACACACGCACGCATGCAGAAAGAGAGAGAGAGAGAGAGAGAGAAATATTACTCAGCCATCAAAAAGAATGAAATCTTGATACAAGCAACATGGATGGAGCTAGAGAGTATTATGCTAAGTTAAGTCAGTCAGAGAAAGGCAAATACCATATGATTTCACTCATATGGTGAACATAGGGGAAAAAAAGAGAGGCAAACAAGAAAATGGACTATAGAGAACAAACTGAGTATTACTGGAGAGGAGGTGGGTGTAGGGATGGGTTGAGTGGATGATGGGGATTAAGGAGAGCACTTGTGATGAGCACTGGGTATTTTATGTAGGTGATAAATTACCAAATTCTATGCTTATGACAAATATTACCCTGTATGTTAACTAACTGGAATGTCAGTGAAAAGTTGAAAAAAAGAAGAAAAATTGTCCCCTGTTTATGAAGAGCTCTGTATTAGATGAAATCTTCTCACTTAACATTAATGTAAATATGAATTTGGATGGGTCAATGAATTCTCTTAATCCTTCCTATGGATAGCCCCAGGGCTGGATGCTGATGGCACCATAGACACCATCTCTGGCTTAAGTAACCTTTAGTCTCTTGACTTGACAAGTGGGACCAAAGATGGCACCGGAAAACCCAGCAGGTGTCTTGTACTCTTTGATCTCTTTTGGCCTCCCATTGTAGTATGGAAAACCTATGGTATGGTTTTAGCTTTGCTTGACTGTGGATTCATCTTGACTTCATCCATTTATCCATGTATCTATTCATTCACTCAGTCAGTCAGTCAGTTAGTACTTTTTGATCACATGCTATATGCTAGATACTGTTTCAGATGTCTTTGTGGAGCTGACTATCTTGTCTTTAAAACCAACCAACGATGGATTTAGAAATAACATTAGTAATCCTTGGGATTCAGGATTTATTAGAGTTGAATTATGACACTGAGATTCAAAACAGTCCAAATAGGGAGGTTAAATTATGGTGGATGCTAGTCTTTAAAGACTGCTTACTGACAGCATACCACCCCAGTGGTATGTACCCCATGTGAACCCAGTCACATGGAGACAGGAAATAATCTGAAGACAGGACATCTATACTATGCTTAAGGATTTAGTTGCTAAGTGTAAATCTTAATATTCTATAGAATATCCACTTATCAAAATTTAGCCCTATCAGTTTTCAAGTTTCTTTCTGGTCATTTGTATAATCCCTCGGGTACAGTTTTTTTTATATACAGATGGATATCCACCACCGCAAGATCACTGCCCATCTCACTTCATCTTTCCTTGGGATTTTCAGCTCCACTTCATCATACATCATCACGTGTGAGCCTGTGCAGGTCATCCCGCCTCACACCTCATCACTTCTTGCATTCTTTGTGAGTTCTTTGGTCTGTTACAGAATATGTCTCCATTGTTCCCTAATTCATTACCAAATATAAATTAATCCAACTTTAGTGGTGTTTATATTAGTTCTTTCTAACTTCTCAAAGCAAGACTAAGGCACATTATAAAAAGGAATGATTTTTATGATAAACTGTGGTCAAGAAAGTATTATGTATAATAAATATGTGTCCCAGGCTTTATTCCTCTTTACATTGGCTTTATAAACTTGAGCAGGCAACTTCTCACTAGGCACCTTGGTTACATTAAACTGAAGGTAATAGCGATATTCGCCACTGCCCCGTTGAGGTGTCAGCACTTTGAGTGGGGTGTATCATTTTTGGGGGATGTTCATTTAAGCAGATTTTTACTTTGAGTACATTTCACTGTAGTGAGTGTCATGGGAGGGTCATCTGCTTACCTTAAACAATTAAATAATTTCCTTCTTTCCGATTGACCAATCCAGGCTGAATGCTTGTGAACAAATTTGGATTGTCTGAAAGAAAATCTCTCTACAAAAATAAAAGTATTGGTGTTATATGTTTTACTGTTGATTTAAATATATTTTCCTGAGTGAATTATTCCTTCAAGCTTTCTGATGCAAAGTTGTCATAACATATTTCATTATATAATGGAATTGGTCATAGCAAATGTTACGTTTTTATTCATAGTTTTTACATTTTATCTATTCCAATTCTCATGTATTCTACACATAATTTCCAACTCCTTGCCAATAAAATGACCTCAAATTATCCAAGTAGATTTTTCCATTGCTCTGAGTGTCTTAGTCTGTTCAGGCTGTTAGAGCAAAATTATGTAGACTGTGTAGCTTATGAACAATAGAAATTCATTTCTCAAGATTTCAGAGGCTGGAAAATCCAAGGTCAAGGTGCCAGCATGGCTGTATTCTGGTGAGGGCTCTTTTCCTGGTTCATAACGGGCAGTTTTATCCTTGTGTCCTCACATGGTAGAAGGACTTGGGAGCTCTTTGGAGCTTTTTTATAAACCCTTTCATGAGGGTTTCACCTTCATGAGTTAAGCATCTCCCAAAGGCCACACCTCCTAATAGTATTATCTGTGGGGGTTAGGATGTCAACATAGGAATTTTGGAGAAACACAATATTCAGATCCTTGCACCATGTTCACTAGAATCAAAGTTGTACATTTAGAAGTTCTCCATCCCTACAAGGAAAGGCAACATTTAGCTTGCCATTAAGGTCTTTTTTTTTTCTTTTGTGGTTTTGTTTTTTAAAGTAGATTCCAGTCCACAGAGAGCCCAACATGTGCTTTGAACTCACAACCTTGAGATTAAGACCTGAACTGAAACCAAGAGTCAGATGCTTAACCAGCTGAGCCAGTTAGCTGCTCTTACCATTGAGTTTTAATGTGGTTTAGTAGAGTCTAGGGGAGACCAGCCAGCAATTTCAAGATATAATGTGAAAGGATTGTGATTTCTGATGATATTATTTTAATAATTCTAGAAGTTGTATTTATGGTTGTGTGGTATATCTCACTGATGTTTCTAACTCACTATTCAATTAGTCTTCAAGAATATTGAATTTATATTATTAAAGGAAGAAAAACATGCCTATATAAGATTTTTAAATTATTATTAAGAGAAGTATTTTTTATTTAGAACCATTTTAGCTTAAAAATCAAACTGCTACAAATTTAGGATTACTTACCTTTACCAAGTCTTCTTTGGGTGCCTTATTATTGCCTAGGTACTAAATTGTGACAATCACATCTGTTATAGCTAAGCAGGCAGGTGTGTGTGGTCAATTTTTAATTTTGTTTTTATTTTACTCCTGGTCTGTAGAATTTACGATTTTGTTTATTCAGGGGATGATGAGAAAACCCTGCCTTGAGAGTACTCCATAAAAATTTACAGAGACAATGCTTTTTTCTTTAGTCAAAATAATGCATTTCATTTACTTTAATGACCGCTTAAGTTTGTAATTGGTTTGCACTTTGAAGCACTTTGGTATTTGTTGGTGGTTTTTAACTTAAGGTATGCAGGTCAAAATTCAAATGGGTTGATAAGTCTGACTTTAGAAACTGGCCTTTTAAGTTTAATTTTAGTAACCCAAGAAAACAAATGTTGAAGTTTGCAGAATTAGAGGATATAATGTTATATAACCAAGTATATACAGAAAACATTTTAAGGTCTGGTGTGTCTCAGAATTAGAACTATGTGAATTTTTCAAACAGAGTCAGGCAGTGTGGCATTGATATTTCTAAGCAAGCAACTGAGGGAGCATTCTAGAAGAATTCTCTGTAATCTCTCACTGCATGCAGACATAAGACTTACTTTATGATTGGATTCAGATGGAAAGGATCAGATGACTTAACTGATGAATTTTAAAGACCCATAGCCAGTCTACAAAACCCCTGTGCAGACCAGGAGGATTCTAAAATATTATCTATACTATTTTTTGAGCAAATATTTCTTGAGTCCCTTTAATGTATTAGGCACAGGTGATGGAGATAAAAGCATAAATAAGACACTTTCCTTCCTTGAGGATGGGGCTATATGGAAATAATAAAAGCAGCAGTAGTAAAAATAGTAGTAGTTACATTTACTGAACACCTGAAGTATGTCCACTACTTAAATGCAGTTATCTATAACACAACAATTCTGCAAAGTATCATTTGCTCTGGCTTGCCGGCAAAGAAACAGCCCCAAAGTGGTTAATTAACTTGTCTGAGTCAACAGCGAGCAAATAGAGAATTTGGGTTTGAACCTTGTTCTGATCCCAAGGTCTAAGGTCACCATTTTGAAAATACATGGGTCAGATCATGTAGATCATTTAGGACATTCCAAGTAGTTTAGATTTTATTCTGAAGGCTATTGAGAGCTATTGATTTTAAACAGCATATGGCATGCTAGGATTTGGGTTCTAGAGAGAAACTTCTGACAATAGCATGGACAATGGAATGGAAGGGCTTGGGATTGGAGGCAAAAAGCCATTGTAAGAGCTAAAGTGGGAGAGACTGACATCCTTCCTTAGGACATAGCTGTGGGAAAAAATGTAAGCAAATTGATTTAAGACATACTAAAGAGGGAGTGGGTGCAAGAATAAATCAAGGACTACTCCCAAATTAGAAGCTGCTACCATTTGGTGCTATTTTGTGAATAGGAAATATAGAGGGAGGAGACGAGATTAGTTTAAAAAATTGTATTGATAAATTGTACAAACTCATTATTTAACTTAGAGCAGTACAAGGAGTCAGCAGTGAAAGTTAAATGTCTCCCCAAATCTTAGAGCTTAGAACTATTCATTATTAACTTTTGGTACACTTAATTCTGGACATACTTCTATGGGAAAAAATATGTATAAAGAAATAAAGATAAATTACAGGATTCATTCAGCTTTAGATGCATGATTCTTTACTGTAAGGGATATTAGTTCCTAAAAGTTTCCTCTAAAGTTAAGACAAAATGTTATAATACAGTTGAATAATGGGTTGGAACAGTGTGGCTCTATTTTTACATGGATTTTTTTTAATACAGTAAGGTACTGTAATTGTATTTTCCTTATGATTTTCAAAATAATACTTTCTTCTGGATTGCTTTATTTTAAGAACATAGTGTATAATACATACACAAAATATGTGTTAATGGACTATTTATGTTATTGGTAAGACGTCTAGTCATCATTAGGTTATTAGTGAAGTTTTGGGGGAGTCAAAAATTATATGTGGATTTTTGGGAAAATTTTGCATCTCACCTTTATTTATTTATTTATTTATATTATTAGTTTCAGAGGTAGAGTTTAATAATTCATGAGTTGCATACAACACCTAGTGCTCATCACATCATGTGCCCTCCTTAATGCTCATTATCCAGTTACCCCATCCCCCCTTCCCCTCCCTCCTCTTTTCCAGCAACCCTCAGTTCCTTTCCTATAGTTAAGAGTCTCTTATGGATTTTGTCTTAATTTTGTCTTAACTTTTTTCCCACTCTTCTCCTATGATTTTCTGTTTTGTTTCCTAAATTCCACATATGAGTGAAATCATGTGATAATTGTCTTTCTCTGATTGGCTTATTTTGCTTAGCATAATACCCTTTAGTTCCATCTAGGTCATTGTAAATGGTAAGATTTCATTTTTTGATGGCTGAGTAATATTCCATTTTATAAATATATATGTGTATATACACATATATGTATATATTATATATAAATATATAATTTATAAATATATAAAAATTATGTATTTATAAATAATATATATATTTATTTTATAAATTTTAAAATTTATAAATGTTATATTTATTTTATAAATACATACACATATATGTATATATATGCACATATATATGTGTATGTATGTGTATATATATTTATAAAATGGAATATTATGAAATATTACATATATAATGGAATATTACTCAGCCATCAAAAAATGAAATCTTACCATTTACAATGACCTAGATGGAACTAGAGGGTATTATGCTAAGCAAAATAAGCCTATATATATATATATGTATATACATATATATATATATATATAAAATACACACACACATACCACCTCTTCTTCATCCATTTATCTATTGATGGACATCTGGGCTCTTTCCATATTTTGGCTATTGTAAACACTGCTGCTATAGACATTGGGGTGCACGTGCCTCCTTTGAATCATTATGTTTGTATCTTTGGGTAAATACCCAGTAGTGCAATTGCAATTGCTCGGTTGTAGGGTAGCTCTATTTTTAATTTTGTGCCCCTAACTTTTGCTTGGTTCAAGAGCCAACTGGATTCTGGTTTTGTTTGCATACTACATCTCTTAACACTGTCATATGGATTCAGGTTTAATTTTTAATATGCTGAATTCAGGTGCTCATGAGAAAGCAATATGGAACTGTCTTTTAGTCAGATGCATTTGTGGTCTTGGATCCACAGTGAGATCAGGGCTAATGAGTCAGGAGATGTTATCATATAGGTGAAAGTTGGACCCCTAAGAGGTTCACTAACACTGTGTTAGCATGTAGAATTGATGGAGCCAGCGCATAGAGCATTTGAGGTACTCAAGTATTGAAGGAGTGGGAGAAATAAGAGATGACTCTCTAAAAGTGTGTATGTAGGTAGAAGAAAAACAAAGAGATAGGATGTTATAAAAGCGAAGAGAGAGGGGCGCCTGGGTGGCTCAGTGGGATAAGTCTCTGCCTTCAGCTCAGGTCTGGATCTCAGGGTCCTGGGATCAAGCTCCACATTGGGCTCTCTGCTGGGTGGGGAGCCTGCTTCCACTCTCTGTCTGCCTGCCTCTCTGCCTACTTGTGATCTCTCTGTCAAGTAAATAAATAAAATCTTTTAAAAGCAAGGAGAGAAAGAGTTTGAAAAAGTTATCCATAGTGCTGAATGTTATAGAACAATCAAGAAAGATAGAATAATTAATTATCTATTGGCTTCAGAAATGTGGGAGCAGCCTGAATAGCAATTTGGTCTCATCCAGAAGAATTTTTGTAGATTGGAAAAAGAAACCAAACTATGGTGAGTGAAAAAGTAAGTGGGAGGCAAAAACCACTTTTAAGGAACTTGGTTGTGAGCGCCAGCAGAAACTAGAGAGATAGCTTAAGAAAGACACAGGGTTGAGAGAGGGCTTTTTTTTTTTTTCCTTTTTTCCCACATGGGAGGGGTTTGGATATATCCAATGCAGGGAGTAAAACCTCAAAAGAGGAAGAGGCTGAATGGGGGAAGCAGAGCTGATTGGCAGAACAGGGGCCCGAGTGGGCGAAAGATATGGATTGAGGACTAGCTTTGGGCAGGAAGTGGGCATCTCATTCTCTGTGATAGAAGGGGCATAGATATGTAGATGTATTTACATAGGAAAATAGGGATTTGAGAAAGTTCTTCCTAAATAAGTTGTGTTTTTTTATGTCAAGAAGAGGACACCACAATCTGCTACAAATGAGAGTGACAGGGTTTGAAAAAGGAATTTGAAAATAGTAAATGTAAATAGTAAAGCTGTTTGTGGTAATGGGAAAAAGGGCAGATGAGGAATATGTAAAGATCATTAGCCCCAATGGCTTGATCAGAGTTGGAAACCATATTTCTTCCTGGCGCCAGATGTTATGGGTGCATGATTTCCTTCACAGAACATAGCTGTAAAAGTAGAGTAGAGCAATATGCAGTGGAAGGGAGATTGACAAAGTCAAAGGCAAAGGATATTAATAGGAGAATATTAGATGGGATAGACCTTGAGACTTAGACCAGAAAGGGGAGAGAAAGGGAGAAAGATAAGGCAGGTTCTCTGAGGTTGACTGCAGGCATCAACGAAAGTAAGAGATTGAATACATGAAGCGAAAAACTTGCATCTGGTATGGGATGTTTTTAGATTTAAGAGTTGGAATGCTTTCAGTGGAAATGAGAAATTTACAGTAGCCAAAAGCAACTTGCATATTTTATCATGAAGGGAACACGGTACCTGGGAATTCTCTGGTGGTGGACTTGAGATTGCAAACACAGTAACTGTGGTAGGCACACACCCAGAACAATACGTCTGTACCGTGAAAGAATGACTTCTTTCTTTCAGCCTATCAGCTCTAGAGAACATCCTACTAGGGTTAGAGAGATTGAGTTCCAAGTGGAGAAATGGAGATGTAATGAAGTTCTATCACTCCAAAAGTACCGCAGCTCATGTAAAAATAAGCTCAGACTGAACTGGTTATGTGAACTGGTTGTGTTTGTATCTTAGCCGTCATCATCATACTGCTTTAGAGCTTAGCACATTAGATGGTAAGAACTATTATCTCCCTCCCATTAGACTGTAATTTCATCTGTGGTGGGGACTGCATCTCATTTGTTTTTATACCCCTGGCACGTAGTGTCTGGCACATCACAGGACTTCAGTAATGTTTATTTCCTCACATAGACAGATATAATCAGGAAGAATTCACAAGCTAAGTAGGCTTTGAGTAATTGACTGTTCTTATTTTTTTCTTTTTGAGAGAGAGCACATGATTGAATGGGGGTGGAAGGAGGGCAGAGGAAGACAGAGAACCTTAAGCAGGATCCATGTCCAGCATGGAGCCTAACATGGAGCTTAATTTCACAACCCCGAGATCATGACCTGAGCTGAAGTCAGGAGAGGGACATTTAACTGATCAAGCCACCCAGGTGCTCCCTGTCTTTTCCATTACTGTTTTCTGTATTTGACTTATCCTCAAAGGACCAATATGGCATAGAGTGGGTGCATAATAAATACTTGTAATCAATTGGTTACAAAATAGTATCCTTTCTTGATTGCAGAATTTTGGGCATTGCTTTGCTGTTATTTATGTAAATTTGTTCCTATAGAACTGTATTTATACAGATTCATTTACTTTCATTAGTTCTGATAGTTTTTATTTCCTGAAAATACACGTTTGCATAAATTAGTTCTACACCTTATTGAAGATACTTATCACCCAATTCTGATGATGAGAAAATGATTTTAATAGGGAATATCTGTACATTGTGTAGCTCCCATTAGAGATCCAAGATGTTTACTGAGAATTCTGAATATGTTATACCTATTGATTCAAAGGCTATGTCTACCTAATGAAAGTGGAAGGTTGGACCTCTAACTTATTTTTATCTTTTTTTTTTTGACTGTTTCTCTATCAATATAAATCATTGGCTAATGACTCAAACAGCTGAAGTGTGGTTTGGGTAAATCAACAAGTACAGATATCATTTGATTGACATAAGATGGAAAAAATTTTGCCTTTTCAAAACGGTGAAAAACTCATTTTAATTGCTGGACTATTTTTGTATGGGGATCTGGCATGACACTTCCTTTCTTTTTTTTTTTTTAAATTTCTTTTCAGTGTCCCAGAATTCATTGTTTATGCACCAAACCCAGTGCTCCATGCAATACGTGCCCTCCACAATACCCACCACCCACCAAGCTCCCAACCCCTCCCCTCCAAAATGCTCAGTTAGTTCCTCAGAGTCCACAGTCTCTCATGGTTCATCTCCCCCTCCAATTTCCCCCAACTCCCTTCTCCTCTTTATCTTCCCATGTCCTCTGTGATATTCCTTATACTCCACAAATAAGTGAAACCATATGATAATTGACTCTCTCTGCTTGACTTATTTCACTCAGCATAATCTCTTCCAGTCCCATCCATGTTGGGTATTCATCCTTTCTGATGGAGGCCTAGTACTCCATAGTATATATGGGCCACATCTTCTTTATCCATTTGTACATTGAAGGACATCTTGGTTCTTTCCACAGTTTGGCGACTGTGACCATTGCTGCTATGAACATTGGGGTATGGATAACCCTTCTATTCACTACATCTCTGTCTTTGGGGTAAATACCCAATAGTGCAATTGCAGGATCATAGGGAAGCTCTATTTTTAATTTCTTAAGGAATATCCACACTGTTTTCCAAAGTGGCTGCACCAACTTGCATTCCAACTAACAGTGTGAGAGGGTTCCCCTTTCTCCACATCCTCTCCAACACATGTTGTTTTCTGTCTTGTTAATTTTGGCCATTCTAACTGGTGTAAGCTGATATGTCAATGTGGTTTTGACTTGAATCTCCCTGATGGCTAATGATGATGAACATTTTTTCATGTGTCTGTTAGTCATTTGTATGTCTTCTTTGGAGAAATATCTGTTCATGTCTTCTGCCCATTTTTTGACATGATTATCTGTTTTGTGTGTGTTGAGTTTGAGGAGTTCTTTATAGATCTTGGCTATCAGCCCTTTGTCTGTAGTGTCATTTGTGAATATCTTCTCCCATTCCATGGGTTGCCTCTTTGTTTTGTTGACTGTTTCCTTTGCTGTGCAGAAGCTTTTGATCTTGATGAAGTCCCAAAAGTTCTTTTTCGCTTGTTTCCTTTGCCTTTGGAGACATATCTTGAAAGAAGTTGTTGTGGCTGATATCAAAGAGGTTACTGCTTATGTTCTCCTCTAGGATTCTGATGGATTCCTGCCTCACATTGAGGTCTTTTATCCATTTCGAGTTTATCTTTGTGTATGGTGTAAGAGAATGGTTGCATTTCATTCTTCTACACAAAGCTGTCCAATTTTCCCAGCACCATTTATTGAAGAGACTGTCTTTTTTCCATTGGATATTTTTTCCTGCTTTGTTGATGATTAGTTGGCCATAAAGTTGAGGGTCCATATCTGGGCTCTCTACTCTGTTCCACTGGTCTTTGTGTCTGTTTTTGTGCCAGTACCATGCTGTCTTAGTGATCAGAGCTTTGTTGTAAAACTTGAAATCAGGCAACGTGATGCCCCCAGTTTTGTTTTTCTTTTTCAACATTTCCTTAGCAATTTGGGGTCTCTTCTGATTCTATACAAATTTTAGGATTATTTGCTCCAGCTCTTTGAAGAATGCCTGTGGAATTTTGATAGTCATGGCATTGAAAATATAGGTTGCTCTAGGCAGTTCTAGACATTTTAACAATGTTTATTCTTCTGATCTATGAACATGGAATTGTCATCCAACTTTTTGTGTAGATTGCTCTAGGCAGCTCCGGACATTTTAACAATGTTTATTCTTCTGCTCTATGAACATGGAATTGTCTTCCATCTTTTTGTGTCTTCTCCAATCAATTTCTTTCATGAGTGCTCTGTAGTTCCTTGAGTACATATCCTTTACCTCTAATCCAAAAGAAAGCAGAGAAGACCCAAATTAATAAAATTATGAATGAAAAGGGAGAGATCATGACTAACACCAAGGAAATAGAATCATCAGAAATTATTATCACCAGTTAGTTATATGCCAAATAAGTTAAGCAAACTAGATGAAATGGATGTATTCCTGGAAACCTATAAACTTCCAAAATTGAATCAGGAAGAAATTGACAACCTGAATAGACCAATATCTAGTAATAAGATTGAAACAGTGATCAAAAACTTCCCCAAAAACAAGAGCCTGGGACCTGATGGATTCCCTGGGGAATTCTACCAAACTTTCAATGAAGAAATAATATCTATTCTCTTAAAGCTGTTTCAAAATATTGAAGCAGAAGGAAAACTTCCAGACTCTTTTTATGAAACCAGCATTACCTTGATCCCCAAACTAGGGAAAGACCCCACCAAAAAGGAGAATTTCAAACAAATATCCCTGATGAATATGGATGCTAAGATTCTCAACAAGATTCTAGCTAATAGACTCCAACAGTACATTAAAAACATTATCTACCATGACCAGGTGGGATTTACCCATGGGTTGCAAGCATGGTTCAACATTTGCAGATCAATCAATGTGGTAGAACAAATCAATAAGAGAAGAGAAAAGAACCACATGGTCCTCTCAATAGATGCAGGAAAAGCATTTGACATGATAGAGTATCTGTTCCTGATGAAAATGATCTAATATATAGAGATAGAGGGAACATTCCTCAACTTCATAAAATCTATCTACGAAAAACTTACCATGAATATTATCCTAAATGGGGAAAAGATGACAGCCTTCCCTTTGAGATCAGGAACATGACAAGGATGCCCACTCTCACCACTCTTGTTCAACATAGTATTAGAAGTCCTAGCAACAGCAGTCCTACAACAAAGAGAAATAAAAGGTATTCAAATTGACAATGAAATAGTCAAACTCTCTTTGGAGATGACATGATACTTTATATGGGAAACCCAAAGACTCCACCCCCAAACTACTAGAACTCATACAGCAATTCAGTAATGTGGCAGGGTACAAAATCAATGTGCAGAAATCAGTTGCTTTCTTATATACTAACAGTGAAAATATAGAAAGGGAAATTAGAGAATCAATTCCATTTACTATAGCACCAAGAACCTTAAGATACCTGGCATAACACTTCTTGTCTGGTGCACAAGCAAATGTCAGACTTTGTTAGAATGTTTACTGGATCCTGTGTCATTGTCATCAAGATACTCTGTTCTGCTTTCAATTTTAGATGGATACTGCTCTTCGATTATCTTTGACCAAAGTGGCCTTCTTTATTTTTATTACCAACTGAGAGCTCATTGTCTCTCATCTGTCATCTGTCATCTATCTATCTATCTATCTATCATCTCTCATCTCTCTCTCTCTTTGTCTCTCCCTCTCTGTCTCTATCATCTCTCTGTCTTCTCTCTATCTGTATCTGCCAGGGAAGTTTGAGCTATCTAGTGTCTGGATATCCCTTAAAAATAGTCATGACATTCAATTTAACACATAAAGGGGCCGTGGGGATGCAAGCATTAACTGATTAGACTTTGAATCCAAGCAAAATCATTTCTCTATTCAGTGGCCATCACAGATAGCCACATCCTAATGTATATTTTGGCCATAAGTTAAAAAATTCTAGTGAGATCAGAGGCCAGATATATTACTACTCTACAGAAATTTCAAGATTTTTGGCTCAGGCTTAGTGATGAGACAATGTGAATGTGAAATGTGACAAATCAATACAAATTATTTCTTTGACATCTGGGTTGGAACACCATTGTTGATTTTTTTGGGAAACTTTATCAAATATAGTCCAGATCACTTTGAACTTATAAGCAGTATACAGAAGGAATAGTCTCATGGAAAAGAAATGTAAGCTATACTTTCATTAGCTGTTTTCACCATTGACCTAAGAATCAACATTTACTTGGTGGGATATATTTTTATAAAATGTCAGAGAGTAAAAAAGAAAAAAAAGTGTCAATTAGTGTTCTCAATTTCAAAGCAACTGAATGATTCTTTGTTTTGTTTTGTTTTTTAAAGTTAAAGGCTTTTCCAGAAAGATTAAAATAAGTATGCAATCCCAACCAGATGTTACTGTAATCCTTCTGAAAGAGTAGTCAGTAATAATTTTTTCTTTCCAGATTGCTTGCCTTGCCAATGAGATTTTTCCAAATTCTCCTTGGATTCTATGGAACCAAAGTAGGCTTGCGAGGGGGGGCATAAATCGTGTTATTTCCTCCTATTAAGTTAGACAATTTGTTTTCACTTTTCCATATTGGGTACAGACACATTTCCCTAATGTGTCAGGAAAGCTGGGCTCTTGTTTCACCTCTGAAGTATTTTTAGGTTGATTTTCCCCAAGTCTGGTCCTGGATTTTTTTTTTTTTTTGGATCAAAACCAAACGTTGAGTTCCCTTTTGATATTGCCAACCACAGCTCCTAATAATCTACCTCTTCTCTAACTCTTTTCTTTTTCTTACACCCAAGACATCTATCAGTGGGATTCACGAAACAGTGTTTTTCCATCCTGTTCTCTTCTATTATGATGTGTTTTTATACCATTTTCAAAGACATAATCTTTGAAACATAATCTTTTTTAGTGACTTTTCTTCCAGTTGTAACTTGAAATTATATTAATGGACCTAGGCCATGGAGCCACAAACCAAATACAGTCTAGATATAGAATTCCTAAAGGAAGATGATGAATTGGAGAGGCTTGTCATTTTTTGTCTACCTAGGTATTAGGTGGTGAAGTAGAGAATGATGAAGAAAACTATTTGTTCAATTTGTTGGAGCAGGAAGTTATTCAAGTCAAGTATTTCATCCTTATAACAGTCCTATAATTAAGAGCACCCTTATTTTTCTTCTACCATAGTTAAGGAAACTGAAGTGTAAGGAGTTGCAAAGCCTTCCTTGGATCCCATAGTTAGGAACTAGAGGAGCAGGGATTTAATCTCAAGTCTGCATCATTTTGAAAACTGTACTCTTTTTTTCTTTTAAAGGTTTTATTTATTTATTTGACACACAGAGAGAGCCCAAGCAGTGGGAGCAGAAGACAGAAAGAGAAGGAGAAGCGGAATCCCTGTGGAGCTGGGAGCCTGAAGCAAGTCTTGATCCCAGGATGTTGGGATCATGACCTGAGCTGAAGGCAGATGCTTAACTGACTGAGCCACCCAGGCACCCATGAAGACTGTGCTCTTCACTACCCTACTCCACCAACCCAGCCAGCTATTTGAAACATTTGCAATATTAGATCATAAAGAGAACTTTGTTATGGTGACAACTCAAAGCTCGGCTGATATGAATGTTGGGTTTGTGGTCCTGCCTTGCACAGTACTGTATAGTGATGCCCAGAATGCCTCCATTGAGTCTGGAGAGAAAAGTATAATCTTCCAGAGGGGCTTAAACTCCAGGAAACCAGTTCATATTCAAAAGACCCACAAGAGATTGATTTATAAAGTAGGAGTTCAGATTACTTCTGTAAAGAGATATATGTGCTTATAAGATGACAAATATTGACATTTGGAATGAGTTTTCTCTTTAGCTAGGTAGATTCACTTAGGAGATCCTCATGTATTAGAAAGCTTCTGTAATCAGAAAAAAAGCAAAACACTATTCATAGTGGGTTTCCTTTAAACTACTATAGCTGAGTGATTATGGTCTGAATTGTGACTTTACCAGATTTGAAGTTCTAACCCTCAGTCTCTCAGACTGAGTGTGTTGAACCTTTAAAGAGGTAATTAAGACAAAATGATGTCATAAGGATGGAGCCTTAATCCAATATAACTGGTGTACTTATAAGAAGAGATTCAGACACGCACCGGTGATCACACAGGGGAAAAGACCAAGTGAAAACATAGTGAGAGGGTGGCCATGGGTGAGCCCAAGAAGGAGGTCTCAGAAGAAAACAAACCGGTGTACAACTCGTTGGATTTCCTGAGCTGTGGGAAAACAAGTTTCTGTTGTTTAGGCCACTCGGTCTGTGGTCTTTTGTTATGACAGCCCCGGTAACTCATTATGATAATTAATTTTTTTAATTGTAGAATTATTTCCATGTCATTAAATAATATTAGTCATTAAAAGTTGGAGTTTACTCTCTTTAAACAGTTCTGAAGATGTGCTGTTATTTTCATTTTAAAATTTCTGTTTATTTTATTTATTTTTTTTAAAGGTTTTATTTATTTGTCATAGAGATAGAGACAGAGAGACAGAAAAAGCACTAGCAGGGGGAGATGCAGGCAGAGAGAGAAGCAGGCTCCCTGGGGAGCCTGTTGTGGGACTCATCCCAGGACCCTGGGATCATGACCTGAGCCGAAGGAAGATGCTTAACTGACTGAGTCACACAGGCATCCCAAATTATGTTATTTTTAAAATTATTTTGATCAGATTTGGTAAACACTCCAGATCAGCATTAAACAATTAAAATATAAGGTGAACTACTAAAGCTCACATTTATTAAAGTTTTTAATAACCACATTTAAACAATAGAAAGAAAAGGTAAGGTTAGTCTCAATAATATATGAATACGTATTAGTGTATATTATATCTTATGTATGTTAATATTACATATAATACATCCAAAATAGAATAATTTCAACATGTAGTCAATATAAATTATTAGTGTGAAATTTTCCATTTTTTGGGGAAATGGATGTCTTATTAAGACTCATACTAAGTCTTCAAAATCTAATGTTTATCGTTTTGAACCAATCATGATTTAAATGCTCAATAATCAATGCGGCTAGTGGGTGGGACAGCTCTAGACCTATTGTTGAATCTTTTTCCGTCAGCACTGTATTTGCCTATCTTTTTAAAAAAATTGTTTATTTGAGAGAGGGAGAGCATGTGCATGCATGATAGAGTGTGTGAGTGGGAGAGGGGCAGAGAGAGAGAATCTTCCAGTGGACTCGTTGTGGACTGCTGAGCATGCCACTGGGATCCCATGACCCTTGAGATCATGACCTGATCCCAAACAAAGAGCCTGACACTCAACCGACTGAACCACCTGCTGTTCCCTATTTGCATATCTTTAAAATTTTTTTTTAATAAACATATAATGTATTATTAGCCCCAGGGGTACAGGTCTGTGAATCACCAGGTTTACACACTTCACAGCACTCACCATATCACATACCCTCCCCAATGTTCATAACCCCACCACCCTCTCCCTACCCCCCTACCCCTGGCCACCCTCTGTTTTGTGACATTAACAGTCTCTCATGGTTTGTCTCCCTCCTGATCCCATCTTGTTTCATTTATTCTTTTCCTACCCCCCAAGCCCCCCATGTTGCATCTCCACTTCCTTATATCAGGGAGATCATATGATAGTTGTCTTTCTCCGCTTGACTTATTTTGCTAAGCATAATACCCTCTAGTTCCATCCACATTGTCACAAATGGCAAGATTTCATTTCTTTTGATGGCTGCATAGTATTCCATTGTATATATATAACACCTCTTTTTTATCCATTCATCTGTTGATGGACATCTAGGTTCTTTCCATAGTTTGACTATTGTGGACATTGCTGCTATAAACATTCAGGTGCATGTGCCCCTTTGGATCACTACTTTTGTATCTTTAGGGTAAATACCCAGTCGTGCAATTGCTGGGTCATAGGGCAGTTCTACTTTCAACTTTTTGAGGAACCTCCATGCTGTTTTCCAGAGTGGTTGCACCAGCTTGCATTCCCACCAACAGTGCAGGAATGTTCCCCTTTCTTCACATCCTCGCCAGCATCCATCCTTTCCTGACTTGTTAATTTTAGCCATTCTGACTGGTGTGAGGTGGTATCCATTGTGGTTTTGATTTGTATTTCCCTGATGCCAAGTGATGTGGAGCACTTTTTCATGTGTCTGTTGGCCATCTGGATGTTTTCTTCACAGAAATGTCTGTTCATGTCCTCTGCCCATTTCTTGATTGGACTATTCTTTGGGTGTTGAGTTTGCTAAGCTCTTTATAGATTTTGGATACTAGCCCTTTATCTGATATGTCATTTGCAAATATCTTCTCCCATTCTGTCAGTTGTCTTTTGATTTTGTTAACTGTTTCCTTTACTGTGCAAAAGCTTTTGATCTTGATGAAATCCCAATAGTTCATTTTTGCCCTTGCTTCCCTTGCCTTTTGCCTTGTTCCTAGGAAGATGTTGCTGCAGCCGAGGTCGAAGAGGTTGCTGCCTGTGTTCTCTTCAAGGATTTTGATGGATTCCTTTCGCACATTGAGGTCCTTCATCCATTTTGAGTCTATTTTTGTGTGTGGTGTAAGGAAATGGTCCAATTTCATTTTTCTGCATGTGGCTGTCCAATTTTCCCAGCACCATTTATTGAAGAGGCTGTCTTTTTTCCATTGGACATTCTTTCTTGCTTTGTCGAAGACTAGTTGACTGTAGAGTTGAGGGTCTATTTCTGGGCTCTCTATTCTGTTCATTGATCTATGTGTCTGTTTTTGTGCCAGTACCATGCTGTCTTGATGATGACAGCTTTGTAATAGAGCTTGAAGTCCGGAATTGAGATGCCACCAACGTTGGCTTTCTTTTTCAATATCCCTTTGGCTATTCGAGGTCTTTTCCGGTTCCATATAAATTTTAGGATTATTTGTTCCATTTCTTTGAAAAAAATGGATGGTATTTTGATAGGAATTGCATTAAATATGTAGATTGCTTTAGGTAGCATAGACATTTTCACAATATTTGTTCTTCCAATCCAGGAGCATGGAACATTTTTCCATTTCTTTGTGTCTTCCTCAATTTCTTTCATGAGTACTTTATAGTTTTCTGAGTACAGATTCTTTACCTCTTTAGTTAGGTTTATTCCTAGGTATCTTACAGTTTTGGGTGCAATTGTAAATGGGATTGACTCCTTAATTTCTCTTTCTTCTGTCTTGTTGTTAGTGTAAAGAAATGCAACTGATTTCTGTGCATTGATTTTATATCCTGACACTTTACTGAATTCCTGTACAAGTTCTAGCAGTTTTGGAGTGGAGTCTTTTGGGTTTTCCACATATAATATCATATCATCTGCAAAGAGTGATAGTTTGACTTCTTCTTTGCCGATTTGGATGCCTTTGATTTCTTTTTGTTGTCTGATTGCCGAGGCTAGGACTTCTAGTACTATGTTGAATAGCAGTGGTGATAATGGACATCCCTGCCATGTTCCTGACCTTAGAGGAAAATATCACTGAGAATTATATTTGAGGTGGGTTTTTCATAGATGGCTTTGATAATATTGAGGTACGTGCCCTCTATCTCTACACTTTGAAGAGTTTTGATTAGGAAGGGATGTTGTACTTTGTCAAATGCTTTTTCAGCATCTATTGAGAGAATCATATGGTTCTTGTTCTTTCTTTTATTAATGTATTGTATCACATTGATTGATTTGTGGATGTTGAACCAACCTTGCAGCTCTGGAATAAATCCCTCTTGGTTGTGGTGAATAATCCTTTTAATGTACTATTCGATTTTATTTGTTAGTATTTTGGTGAGAATTTTCACATCGGTGTTCATCAAGAATATTGGTCTGTAATTCTCTTTTGTGATGGGATCCTTGTCTGGTTTTGGGATCAAGGGAAGGTCCCCAAACCAGATTGGGATGCTGGCCTCATAAAATGAGTTTGGAAGTTTTCCTTTAATTTCTATTTTTGGAACAGTTTCAGGAGAATAGAAATTAATTATTCTTTAAATGTTTAATAGCATTCCCCTAGGAAGCCATCTGGCCCTGGGCTTATGTTTGTTTGGAGATTTTTGATGACTCTTTCAATCTCCTTACTGGTTATGGGTCTGTTCAGGTTTTCTATTTCTTCCTGGTTCAGTTGTGGTAGTTTATATGTCTCTAGGAATGCATCCATTTCTTCCAGATTGTCAAATTTGTTGGTGTAGAGTTGCTCATAATACGTACTTACAATTGTTTGTATTTCTTTGTTGTTGGTTGTGATATCTCCTCTTTCATTCATGATTTTATTTGTTTGGGTCCTTTCTCTTTTCTTTTTGATAAGTCTGGCCAGGGGTTTATCAATCTTATCAATTCTTTCAAAGAACCAGGTCCTAGTTTCATTGATTTGTTCTATTGTTTTTTTGGTTTCTATTTCATTGATTTCTGCTCTGATCTTTATGATTTCTCTTCTCCTGCTGGGCTTAGGGTTTCTTTCTTGTTCTTTCTCCAGCTCCTTTAGGTGTAGGGTTAGGTTTTGTACCTGAGACCTTTCTTGTTTCTTGAGAAAGGCTTGTACTGCTATATATTTTCCTCTCAGGACTGCCTTTGTTGTGTCCCACAGATTTTGAACCGTTATGTTTTCATTATCATTTGTTTCCATGATTTTTTTCAATTCTTCTTTAATTTCCTGGTTGACCCATTCATTCTTTAGAAGAATGCTATTTAGTCTCCATGTATTTGGGTTCTTTCCAAATTTCCTCTTGTGGTTGAGTTCTAGCTTCAGAGCATTGTAGTCTGGAAATATGTAGGGAATGATCCCAATCTTTTAATACCGGTTGAGTCCTGATTTAGGACCAAGGATGTGATCTATTCTGGAGAATGTTCCATGTGCACTAGAGAAGAATGTGTATTCTGTTGCTTTGGGATGGAATGTCAGATGTGTCCTGAATATATCTATGATGTCCATCTGGTCCAGTGTGTCATTTAAGACCTTTATTTCCTTGTTGATCTTTTGCTTGGATGATCTGTCCATTTCAGTGAGAGGAGTGTTAAAGTCCCTTACTATTATTGTATTATTGTCGATGTGTTTCTTTGATTTTGTTTTTATTTGGTTTATATAGTTGGCTGCTGCCAGGTTAGGGGCATAGATATTTAAAATTGTTAGATCTTCTTATTGGGCAGACACTTTGAGTATGATATAGTGTCCTTCCTCATCTCTTATTATAATCTTTGTCTTAAAATCTAATTGATCTGATATAAGGATCACCACCCCAGCTTTCTTTTGATGTCCATTAGCATGGTAAATTGTTTTCCACCCCTTTACTTTAAATCTGGAGGTGTCCTTGGGTTTAAAATGAGTTTCTTGTAGGCAGCGTATTGATGGGTTTTGTTTTTTTATCCGTTCTGATACCCCGTGTCTTTTGATTGGGGCATTTAGCCCATTTACATTAAGGGTAGCTATTGAGAGGTATTGAGAGGAATTTAGTGCCATTGTATTGTCTGTAAGGTGACTGGTTGCTGTATATTGTCTCTGTTCCTTTCTGTTCTACGCTTTTAGGGTGTCTCTTTGCTTAGAGGACCCCTTTCAATATTTCCTGTAGAGCTGGTTTGGTGTTTGCAAATTCTTTCAGTTTTTGTTTGTCCTGGAAGCTTTTTCTCTCTCCTTCTGTTTTCAATGATATCCTAGTTGGATATAGTATTTTTGGCATGTTTTTCTCATTTAGTGCTCTGAATATATCATGCCAGTTCTTTCTGGCCTGCCAGGTCTCTGCCAGGTCACTGTGGATAAGTCCGCAGTTAATCTAATATTTTTACTGTTGTATATTACAGACTTCTTGTCCCGGGCTGCTTTCAGGCTTTTCTCTTTGTCGCTAAGACTTGTGAATTTTACTATTAGATGACAGGGTGTGGACTTATTCTTACTGATTTTGAGGGGGGTCCTCTGCACCTCCTGGATTTTGATGCTTGTTCCCTTTGCCATATTAAGGAAATTCTCTACAATAATTCTCTCCAATATACCTTCTGCTCCCCTCTCTCTTTCTTCTTCTGGAATCTCAATTATTCTAATGTTCTTTCATCTTATGATATCACTTATCTCTTGAATTCTTCCTCATGGTCCAGTAGTTGTTTGTCTCTCTTTTGCTCAGCTTCTTTATTCTTTGTCATTTGGTCTTCTATATCACTAATTCTCTCTTCTGCCTCATTTATCCTAGCAGTAAGAGCCTCCATTTTTGATTACACCTCATTAATATCTTTTCTTGATTTCAACTTGGTTAGATTTTATTTCTTATATTTCTCCAGAAAGGACTTTTATTTTTCCAGACAGCATTTCTCTAATATCTTCCATGCCTTTTTTGAGCCTGGCTAGAACCTTGAGAATCATCATTTTGAACTCTAGATCTGACATATTACCCACGTCTGTATTGATTAGGTCCCTAGCCTTTGGTACCACCTCTTGTTCTTTTCTTTTGTGGTGAGTTTTTCCATCTTGTCATTTTGTCCAGAAAAGAATATATGAAGGAGCAAATAAAATACAAAAAGGGTAGCAAATACTCCCAGGAAAATGCGCTTTAAACAAATCAGAAGAGACCCCAAATCATGGGGGGGGGGAAGGGGTTAAAAAGAAGTTCAGGAAAAAAAAAAGAAAGAAAACAAGTAAAGAAAAAATATAAAATATAAAATATATATATATATTAAACTGGTGACTAGAACAGGGTCACTGACTTAATTTTGGGGGTATTTTGGTCTCTTAGAAGAAATACCTCCCAAAATTTTAAAGAATGAAAAACATATATAAGGATAAACACAATGAAAGGATGAAATATGATTATAAAGATGAAAAAAATTTTTTTTTCAAATTTCTAAAAAAGGAGTTGATAAGGTAATTTGGTTGGGAGAATTAAGAAAAAGAAGGTGGAGAGAATGCACTCAGGCTGGAGACTAGAGCAAGCCTGGTGCTAGATTTAGGGTGTATTTTGATCTATTAGAAGAATTTGTACCCCAAATTTTTAAGAAGAAAAAGCCCTATGTGTATACAAAAAATAAAGTTAGATACAATGAAGGATAAAATATGACTATAATAAGGAAGTTTCAAAAAAGATTATTATAATTTTTTTATGAAAGGTATTGTTAAGATAAAGTCGTTAAAAAACGTTAAAAGAGGAAAGGGTAAAAGTTAAAAAAAAATTAGCAGAAGGAAAAAAATAAATAAAAATTGAAAAGATTAATTAAGTTTGCAAGACTAAAAAATCATGGGGAGAAAGCCATGAATTCCATGCTTTGCTTTCTCCTCCTCTGGAATTCCACTGTTCTCCTTGGTAAGTGAAGTTGGTCTTGGCTGGATTCCTTATTAATTTTCTTGGGGAGGTTGTAGTGATTCTGAAGTGTCTTTGCCTGATGTGTAATTGCACTTCCCTTACCAGGGACCAGGCTAAGTAATCTGCTTGGGTTCACTCTTGGGAGCTTTTTTTTTTTAAGATTTTATTTATTTTGACAGAGAGAGAGAAATCACAAGTAGGGAGAGAGGCAGGCAGAGAGAGAGAGAGAGGAGGAAGCAGGCTCCCTTCAGAGCAGAGAGCCCAATGTGGGGCTCGATCCCAGGATCCTGGAATCATGACCTGAGCCGAAGGCAGAGGCCTTAACCCACTGAGCCCCCCAGGCGCCCCTCTTGGGAGCTTTTGATCCCTGAACGCTTTACGTAGAGTTCTGGAGGATGGGATGAGAATGGCGGCCTCCCAATCTCCTGCCCGGAGGAGCCAAGACCTCAGGGTCCAACTCTTCAGTGCGCCCTTCGAGAAAAGTGCTCAATCAGTCCCGTCTCCCCCGCCTCTGGTCACGCTTGGAGAAAAGCGCTCAGTCACTCCTGTCTCCCTGGCTTCCGGCTGCACTCTGAGTTCACCCAGGCTGTGACCAAGCATCTCTGTCTCTGGCACACAGCTCTGCTTGGGTCTCCAAACCCCGCAGATCCCTGAGCTCCTTTAGGGGGTGTCTCCCTGGAACTTGTGGGGACCCCACTCACAGAGCAGTGGCCTGTGCCACAGATTACGGTTCAAAGTAACCCCAAGCTGAAAGCTCACTCCTCAGCTCTTCTCTGTAGCCAGCTTCTCTGCTCTAATACCTGTGAGCTCTGCGACACTCAGACACCCCCAATCCTTCTATGACCCCACAGGACCTGAGGCCATGCTGTCCCCACATGGGCTTCACCCTGGTTTAGCCTCTGGAGCGATGTCCCTCAGCGGAACAGACTTTTAAAAGTCCTGATTTTGTGCTCTGTTGCTCTGCCACTTGCCGGGAGCCAGCCCCTCCTCCCGTGGTCTATCTTCCTGTCGCTTTGGATTCACTTCTCTGCAGGTCCTACCGTTCAGAAAGTGGTTGATTTTCTGTTTCTAGAATTGTTGGTCTTCTTATCTTCAATCTCCTGTTGGATTTGTAGGTGTTCAGAATGGTTTGATAAGCTATCTAGCTGATCTCCTGCTACCTGATGTCATCTCAGTCTGCTACTTCTCTGCCATCTTGACTCCTCCCTCCCTATTTGCATATCTTTTTAAGGCAGTGTTTATGCAGATGTCTGAGGTCACCTGTTGTATGGTTATTTGAAGTTTCAGTTTCTGAATAGGATATGGTTTTACATCATGTTTGAGTTTACTACCACTTTATGTAACAAATTCCTAATTGACAAAGTGTGATAGGAGGAAGTCATTACTAAAGTTCCCATCAGGTAATATTTTTCTGATGTTATCAAGCTTTCTGGAAACATAATAGATATTTATGAGATGGCCTGCTACATGCAAGGTCCTAAGAGGGAAAATGTGTGTAAGGTTATTTTCAAATTGAGTTATCTTAAATATTGGAAATCTCTAAATGGATTAAAGGGGAAAATGCTTCCATTTGTTGGTCTTTTACTATGTACTGATCTTATTTATCTTTTTAAAAAAATACTTTATTTATTTATTTGAAAGAAAGCATGCATGCACACAAGTGGATGGAAGGATAGAGGGAGAGGGAGAATCAGACACCCCGCTGAGCTGGGAGTCCAAATCAGGGCTCGATCCCAGGACCTTGAGATCATGATCTGAGCTGAAGTCAGATGCTTAACCAACTGAACCACCCAGGCACCTCTTATTCATCTTTTAAAAATCTTGTGAGCTTTATATAAATGAGAAAACTGAAGCTTAGCGGTTTTAGGTAAATTTCCCAAGATCACCTTATTCACCATTGGTGGAGTTTCTCATTCATATTTGCTTGATTTTAAAGGATTTATGATATGGTTAAGTCTTGTTCCAAGGTGTGCTTTATATCTGAGAAATTGCAAAACAACATGAAGTGTGTGAATTTTGCAGAAAGCATTAAATCTAGAATTTGGAGTAGGCTAAGCATAAGTTCAAGGTTCCAGCTCTTCTACTTCCCAGGCTTTTTGTCTTTGTTTTACCTTATTTAAACTCCACAAGCCTGTTTCCTCATTTAGAAAATGGGCATCGTAATAGTTCCTATCTCTTAGGGTTGTGTAAGGACTGAGTGAGCTAATTCAGGGAAAGTACACTGTGTGAGGCATATATTAATGACTCACCAAACATTAGCTGCTTGGTTTTTTTTTTTTTTAATCATCAGCAGTGACAGGCCTGGTATATATTAACTCTTTCAATTTACAGGAATTTTCTTGACTGCTCAATATAGCAGAATACATTTTGTTATACTTTAAATATGATTAAGCCGAGAAGCCCGAAGTACTTTTCTATAATTAACTGCTCAGACGGTGTTAGCACATGAGAACAGCTTTCAGAAGCAGATCTGATATTCACCAGCAGCTAGGGAGAGGACAGTGTTGATGTCTTTTCTACCTGTGAACTAACGGTTTTGTCTTTCAGAGGTGACGACCTTGATTCCTTTCTGAAAGATCCCTGACTTCTGGCCAATGCTGCTTTATGTGCCACCTGACCCATCACAAAGGAGACAGAGGAATGACGATTTTCAAAAGTCACATCTCAGTCACGTACAATGTTTATGTTGTTGTGGTGACTGAAGATTGTATTATGGCAATTGCAACAAAACAACAAAAGTGAAAATGAATCAATGAATACAACAAAAATAGAGAAAGAAAGGAAAAAAAAATGAGCTTCTGTCTAGGGTTCAAATGCTTCCACTCGTCAGTCTTAACCTTTTTGATAATTATATTATGTGCAGCAGCAAAGAAACAAAAGGGGATAAAGGTCTTAAGAGTTATATTGATAAACTATGTGTGGTGCTCAGAAATGGCATGGAATATCTTGTTTAAGCTGTAAAAATATATTAGAATGTCATGTTATCTTCATAAATTCTTCTCACACGTAGGGTGGGTGGAGTTCCCAAATCCCAAGGCACATTACCAATTCGGTTGGTTGCTGCAATTCATCAATTGTTTTGTCACATATTTGCAGGCTCACAGTTGGGACTGAGGTATTATGATTCTAGAGGGTTTGATAATAGGTGAATTATTAGCTGTTGGGGACAGATTTGTTTCTGAGCCTTTCTGTGGCAGTCTCTTATATAGCAAAGTAATAATTTTCACAGAGTTTGCTCTCTCAGACTTAAAGAGATTTTGAATATATCTTGTAATTTTTTTCCTAGTAAAATTTCATTAGTGGTTAATTAAGATTGGTAGACCTTACCGGAAGTTCACCAAGTGTGTTGAGAGTTCAAACATGTCCAATTTTAAGCAGTGTCATGATGGGATGGACAGCTCATGGTATTCTCTGTCACTATGTTTATACACATTGTCTATCAATCTTCTGTGTATTATCGCATGTTGAACTTGTGATTTTAACCTTTTTGGAAAACAAAAAGGACTTTTAGAACTGACTTCTTAGTCTGGGCAACTTTACAGTTTGGTTTTTGAGCATGTGCCTCGTACTGTATGATTTGGGGTAAGAAATAATTCAAGGAATGTTTAAACAGCATCTAACTTTGATAGGCTGCAAAAAGTTAAATATTTTATGTGGGTATTACGTTGCAAATCAGACCAGATGAACCCAAAGTGTGCTTAACTCTGGTCAGTCCTGTCTACAACTTTCTCAAAGAAGCCAGATCATATCTAAGGCAGATTTAGCAGAATTAATTTCTCCTCTACAAGTGCACATTTGTAAGAAACATGAAAATAAAACACAAAGGAATATAACAAACTTCTCCATAAATTTTTTTGAGTTTGAAGTTTCTATTTTAGAAGGGTATCCTCATACTTAGATAGGTACTTCAGTTCACACATTTGTCATCAACTCCAAAACTAGCTTGACTCTTAAAGTTATTAGTTGCTTATGCTTTTTTTCTAGTAAAGGCAAGAGAAAAGTAAATAAAGGAGGAGTTCTAAAAAATCAATGCAGGGGTGCCTGGGTGGCTCAGTGGGCTCAGGTCATGATCCTAGCATCTTGGGATGGAGCCCGGCAACCACATCAGGCTGCCTGTTCAGTGGGGAGCCTGCTTCTCTCTCTTCAATTTCCCTGTTCCCTCTCCTGCTGTCTCTCTGTCAAATAAATAAATAAAATCTTTAAAAAAAATAAAAAATCAATACAAAACATAGTTATTTTGAAGTAGTTAGATAATTAAATACAGGATTTAAATTATGCTGAATCAAATGTTTTTCCAGGAATAAATGATGTCAGAGTTTTGTGCTGTCTTTCCTCTCTGTTTTACTGGAGACTGGGTTTGTCTGAAAATTGCCTTTATAATCTCCTAACTGGAGAATATAGAAAGAGAAATGAAAAAACGTTATTAAAAATGGAAAAATGGTCATCTTGGCAGTACATCTCCCAAGTGGCAGCTGTATGTATAGCAAACATTCCAGAATACTTGGAATAGATTTAAAATATTGCTAATCTTCTGTTTATATTCATGCTGTGTTGGCATATAAACATTTTTTGATGAGGGCTATTTCTGTTTCAGCAAAGAATTATGTGGCTGAATTATCTGGAATAAGATTCAGGGCCTGAAAGATATTTGATTATATGCTATGGAGGGCTCATCACTGAAATGAATATGAGTGTTAAACATTATATATCCATTTAGCAGTTATGTAAATTATTTCCGGTAAGTTATTTTGAGCCCCCTTTTTCAGCCTTACATTTATCATGCTATTTTGGAGAGCCCTTGGCCTACGGCAGGTTCAGCCCTAGGTTTTATTTAAAAATGTCTTATAGGGGATACAAAAGATTATAGAATAGAATGTAGAATATAGATTCTATATTCTAGAAGCTTCCTAGAACATTTTGGGAAAGCAGTACTCACTCATAGGAGGAAGAAGACCAACGAGGACCTAGGTGCTGTGGAAGGCTTGCACTTGGGCGGGCAATGAACAGGAAGGATTAATCTCAACCTTTATTGGGGGTGGGGCAAGGTGAATGGGTGGTGAGGTTAAAATGTGTCTGGCATGAGGAATTACATGGCTCTTCTCCCTCCCACCTATTTTAACTCAGTCACTTTCTTAACACATGTTTATTGTGCCTTCTGCCATAGTTCAGGTACCTTGGTATGGAACATAGACAATGAACATAGTTGATGCCTTCATGACTGCTAAGATCTGGTGGGCAGTAGACATGAAACATGAAAACAAACAAATGTATACATCAACAAATTGTACTAGGCAATAGTAAAGGAAAGCACGATGCTATGAAAGAGACTGTGGCCTGGGGAATGCAGATCTGAAGAAGAGACATTTCAGCTGAGATTCAAAGGATATGCCTATTAAAATATAAAGACACACTTCTTACACAGGATTTGTTAAAATTAGAATTTATTTTTTAAAAGATTTTATTTATTTATTTGAAAAAGAGAGTAAGTGAGAGAACATGGGCAGAGGGGAGGGGAGAAGCAGACTCCCTTGCTAGGCAGGGAGTCTGATGTGGGGTTTGATCCCAGGACCCTAGGACTATGACCTGAGCTGAAAGGAGTCACCTAACTGAGCCACTCAGGAGCCCTAAAATTAGAATTTCTACAGAGTTGTCATGTGTCTGACCAATGAAGTAAAGAAGCATTTAGGGCATGCTCATTGAATTTGCAAGTCTATCAGTCAGAGGTTCACTAAGAAACAGATGCCACCTGCAAATGGAGAACTTGAGGAGGGTTGAATAAATTTTACAAAGGTGTAGGGAAGTGACAAGGGATAGAGCAGTATTTTCAGGGCCATTAATAGCAGAGCTGTCACATTCCCTAGACCCAAATGGACAAGATGGGGGGCACGAAGACCTGAATACTAGGAAGACATAATGCCTTGAGATGAATAGTGGCCTTGGTTGAGAGACACAGCAACCTGAGTGCCCTCAGTGTGAGAATGCAGCGTGTGTGTGGGGTGTGAGGGTGAATACAACCCGAGATCTCCCTCTCCTTTTCCTTGTGCTGTCCTGGTAATGAGCCCCTCTGGCCGAACCCAACTAGAAGTCATAAGATGATGAGTTTCACATGGGTTGGCCTCCCAGTTAGAGATCATGGTCCAGAAGGTAGAACATGGACTTTGGAGAGAACCAGAAGATACCTCAGAGAGCAAGTCTACACGAATCTCTCATTGTAGACAAAGCTCGGAGGTGGGGTGTGTCTGTGTGTGCAAAAGAACAGTAAACCTTGTGAAACGATTTGTGAAGATTCGCTCTGCTTTGAATTCATTGGTGGTGGGCATGGTTTGGTCTGTCAGAATAAAAAATATGGCTTCTTGCGACTATAATAATAGCGCCTTCTTCTAAGAATTTCTCCTATTGGCTATTCAGACTTCTTTTTCAGGGGCTGTGTTTTCTCTGTAATGTCTGTCGTAACACCTGAATCACTGTGGGAAGTAGAGCGCCCATGATAATGGCGCCACCGGAAGTGGGACCGCCGGGAACAGCTCTCCGCTGAGCGCTGTGCTCCCAGAGTGCTCCTCGGCACTGTCATTCAGCGCACTCCTGCACATTCCTACCGTGCCACTTCTCCGTGGGACCATTGCTCTGCTCTTTCCTAGGGTTTTGTCTTTTAATTTTTTTTTTTTTTTTCCTCAGCAAGGCTGGGTCTGTGGAAATGAAGAAAGGCAGAAGTTGAAACGTGCTGTAATACTAGCTGACATGTGAACGCTGAGATTCGTGTGTAAGAGGAAGGAATGGCTGTATTTACCAACCAGCGCCAATCCCCCTTTCCGCCTCAGTTTCAAATTCTGCAGGAAAGAGACAGCTCTGAAAATTTACAAGCCATAACTTGCTCTTCATTACTTGGTCCCAGGGTAAGCAGCGAGCACCCAAGCCTAAGGGTCACCTGCGGGTCTGGAAATCTTTATAATTTTATAGGGAAGTTCACTGGCTGTGGGGGGAGTGATGAAGTGCTGAGAAGCCCCTCGTGGACCAGGGAACCGCTAAGTAGCTTTGTTATAAATAAGGATATACATAGGCACAGTGCTCGTTCATTAGAACGGTTTCCCCAAATGTGAGAATCTCTCTCTCTCTTTTTAAAAGATTGTATTTATTTATTTGACAGAGAGAGACCACAAGTAGGCAGAGCAGCAGGCAGAGAGAGAGGGGGGAAGCAGGTTCCCTGCTGAGCAGAGAGCCCAAAGCACAGCTTGATCCCAGAACCCTGAGATCACAAGCTGAGCCCAAGGCAGAGGCTTAATCCACTGAGCCACCTAGGCACCCCCAAATGTGAGAATCTCTGTTAATTGTTGCAGTGGCAGACCTCACAAACTTCCCTTTCGGATGAGACATTGAGCCTCAGAGGGGCCAGCAGGACCTGCCAGCCTCCTGCGACTGGGACATGGCAGAGGTGCTGGAACTTAAAAAAAAAAAAAAAAAAAAAGTCACAATAGTTTCCAATAGCAGGGAACGTCTAGGCCTTTTTCTGTTCTCAGAAAACTTGAAAGTGTTGGGAGAATCAGGAACTTGTACTGAGTTTGTTTATTTTTGTCCAATGAGAAGAGAACTGTGGTTGGAGGTAAACTTATACTCTGTCGGAATTGTTGTTCAAATACTCTTTTCTTGTTTTTTTTTTTTTTTTTCCTCTTCAGAATACTAGTAGCAGAATACTAGTAGCAGGATGGGAAGTCTGCTTCTCTCTTCCTTGTCAGAAGTGCTTACTCTTAGTAAAACAAGGACTCCTTGCAGCTATGTCAACAGTGGAGTTACACAATCTGACTTCCGGTTTTACAAAGGTCCTCTGGTCACTGTGCCGAGCGCAGACATCGGGTAAGGGGGAAGCAGGAGGGTCCAACTAAAAGGCCATAGCCATCTGATATGCAAGCGGTGATGACGGGGTTTTGGACAGAAGTAGCAGAAGAGGTGGTAACAAGTGCTCTGACCTGGATCTATTTTGAAAGCAGAGCCAGCAGGACTTGGTGACATTTCAGATGTGGTTTGTGAAAGAAAGAGGAGTCAAAGATTTATAATAAAACTGTTTGGCCTGAGCAACTGGAAGGAAGGTGGTACCATCCATGAAGATGGGGAAGAATGAGGTGAAGCCAATTTGGAGAAAGATCAAGAGGTCGGTTTTGGAAATGTTGAGCTTGGAGTGTCGGTTACACATTTGTATTTCCTTCCTTCCTCCCTCCTTCCTTCCTTTCTTTCTCTCTGTCTCACTCTCTCTCTCTTTCTATATTTTGCCCTGCCCTTTTCCTGTGTAACAAATTACCAGAAGTGGAGTGGATTCAAGTAACAGCCACTTATATTCTTGTGAGGCAGAAGTCAGGCAGTGCACGGCTGGATTCTCGGTTCAGGGTTTCACAAGGCTGCAATCAAGGGGTCGGTAAGGCTGAGTTCTTGTCTGAAAGCCTTGGCAAGCAATCCACTTCTGGGTTCATTTAAGTTCTTGGCAGAATTCAGTTTCTTGTGGCCGTAGTACTGAGATCCCTGCTCCCTCGCTCGCTGTCAGGTGTGAGCCACTCTCAGCAACTAAAAGCCACTCTGAAGTCTTTGCTCCACAGCCTTCTCATCCTTCCGCAATGGAAAATTTTCCTCGTGTTGAATTCTTCTCATGCTTCAACTTTCTGCCTGCTTTTTCTGAGGCCAGCTGGAGAAAGCTCTCTGTTTTTAAAAAGCTCATGTGATTAGGTCAGGCCCACCTGGATATCTCCCACCCTCCCATCTTTATTTATATATTCATTAAATAACTAAAAAAATTTGTTCATATTTATTTATTTATTCATAAATAAATATGTTGGTTAAGTTGGTTAAGTTGGTTGGTTAAGCTGGTTAAGCCTGAGCCTTCAGCTCAGGTCATGATCCTGGAGTCCTGGGATCAAGTCTTGTATCAGGCTCCCTGCTTGGCAGGGGAGTCTGCTTCTCCCTCTGACCACCACCCCCTTCTCATGCTGTCTCTCTCTCTCTCTCTCTCATTCTTTCTTTTTCTCAAATAAGTAAATAAAATCTTAAAACATACTATTCACAATTTGCCTGAATTTTATTCTAAGTATCAAGAAACCTGTAAAGGAGCTATGTATAACAAATTATTACAAAAACCATTAGTAACTGTTAAAAGAACAGACAATTTGATTCAAGTATAGGTAATAGCAAAAGCTTAACCATCCTATATTATTTCTGCCCTTTTCTGGAAATATTATTTTATTAAACTATAACTGACATATAACATCATATTAATTTAAGATATACAGCAGTCATTTGATATTGGTGTACACTGAGAAATGACTAAGACAATAAGACTGGTTATGACATCACCATAAAATCTTTTCTTTTTTAACCTTGGGATGAGAATTTTCAAGATCTACTCTCTTAGCAACTTTCAAATATGTAATACAATATTATTGGTTAGTTACCATTCTCTTTCTCTCTCTCTCTCTCTCTCTATATATATATATATATATCCCCATGCCTTATGCATTTTACAACTGTCAGTTTGTAGCTTTTGATTCCCTTCACCCATTTCACCCACCTCCTTACTTTCCTCCCCTTTGGTCACCACCAGTCTGTTATCTATTGTCTATGAGTTCTTGTTTTGTTTTTTTAGATTCCCCATATAAGTGAAATCATATGGTATTTGTCTTTGCCTGTCTTACTTAACTTCACTTAGCATAACACCTTCTAGGTCCATCTATGTTGTTGCAAATGACAAGATTTCATTCTTTTTGATGGCTGAGTAGTATTCCATGGCACATATGTACCACATCCTCTTTATCCATTCACCTATCAGTGAACACTTAGGTTGTTTCTATATCTTGGTTATTGTAAATAATGATGCACTTTGCAGAGTGGTGCATCTATCTTTTCAACCTAGTGGTTTTGTTTTCTTTGGAGAAATACTCAGAAGTGGAATTGCTGGATTATATGGTATTTCTATTTTTCTTTTTAAGATTTATTTATTTATTCTAGAAAGAGAGAGAAAGAGAGAAAGCATGAGTGGGACAGGCAGAGGGAGAGAGAGAGAGAATCTCAAGCAGACTCTGGGCTGAGTGTGGAGCCCGACACAGGGCTTGAGCTCATGATCTGAGCTAAAACCAAAAATAGGACACTCAATCAATTGTACTACCCAGGCGCCCTGGTAGTTCCATTTTTAATTTTTTGAGGAAACTCCATACTGTTTTCCATAGTGGTTACACCAATTTATATTCCCACCAATAGTAAATGAGGGTTCTCTTTTCTTTGAATTTTTGCCAATACTTATTTCAGGTTTTTTGGGCTTTTTTGATAACAGTTGTTCTAACAGGTGTGAGGTGATATCTCATTGTGGTTTTGATTTGCATTACCCTGAGGATGTTAGTGATGTTGACCATCTTTTCATGTGCCTGTTGCTCATCTGTATGTCTTCTTTGGAAAAATGTCTATTCAAGTCCTCGTCCCATATTTTAATTGAATTATTATTATTTTTTTGTTATTTAGTTGCAGGAGTTCTTTATATATTTTGGATATTAACCTCTTATCAGATATATGATTTTCAAATATCTTTTCCCATTCAGTAGGTTGCCTTTTCACTTTCTTGAAAAGTGAAAAGGTTTGCTTTCCTGTGCAGGAACTTTGTAGTTAGATATAGTCCCATTTATTTATTTTTGCTTTTGTTGCCTTTGCTTTTGGAGTCAGGTCCAAAAAATCATCTCCAAGAACAATGTCAAGGACTTTGTTGCCAACATTTTTCTCTAGGAGTTCTATGGTTTCAGGTGTCACATTCAAATCTTTAATCCATTTTGAGTTAATATTTGTGTGTGGTGTGAGATGGTGGTCTGGTTTCATTATTTTACATGTAGCTGACCAGGTTTCCCATCACTTATTGAAGAGACTGTCTTACCCCACTGTATATTCTTGCTTCCTTTGTTGTAAATTAATTGGCCATGTATGTGTGGGTTTATGTCTGGGCTTTCTATTTTGTTCCATTGATCCATGTGTCTGTTTTTATCACAATACCATACTGTTTTAATTCCCACATGTTTGTAATATAGTTTGAAATCAGTGAGGGTGATCTAGCTTTGTGCTTCTTTCTCAAAATATCTTTGGCTATTTTGTGGTTCCAAATAAATTTTAGGATTACTTGTTCTATTTCCGTGAAAAATGCCTTTGGAACTTTGATCGGGATTTCACTGAATTGGTAGATTGCTCTAAGCAGTAGGTACATTTTAACAATATTAATTCTTCTAATCTGTGAGCACAGGATATCTTACCATTTATTTATGTCATTCAACCTGTTTCATCACTGTCTTATTGTTTTCAGTGTATACCTCTTTCACTTCCTTTGTTCAACTTATTCTTAGGTATTTTATTTGCTTGATGTAATTACAAAAGGGATTGTTTCTAACATTTCTTTTAATTTTATCATCCATCCCCATCTCTTCTCCTCACCACCTTGCCCCCCCCTTTTAAAATTTAACTGTGTCATCTACCATAACATCAGTACAGGAGGAAGAGCCATCATATTTATAGTCCCAGGTATTTTGCAGTGCATGTATACCAAGGGCCAAGAATGTTGGGGGACCACCTTAGAATTCTGCTTACCTCAATATTCAAGAAAAATGTGGAATAGAGGTTTGGATATTCCATTTAGGAGAGAAAATTTGGGAGTCATTGTGATACAGATAATACTTAAAGCTGCGAGACTGAGCTCACTCTGAGTGGATCTAGATATTAAAGAGAAGAGGCTCAAAGACTGGGCTCTGGGGAACGTCGATCTTAAGAGATCTGGGAGAAGAGAAGGAACCAGAAAAGGAAACTGAGAAGGGGTGACTAGTAAGGTGGAAAGAAATAGAAGAATGTGGTATTCTAGAATCTGAATTTTAAGAAAGATTATCAAATATCAATATCAAGTTAACAAATTGTGTCAAGTGTTGCTGCCAGATTAAGTAACATGAACAAAAAGAATTGATCTTCAGATTTAGCAAAATGGAGGTTTTCAGTGACTTTGATGAGAATGATTTTTTTTTTTTTAATAGAGAGGAGGGAAAGGAAATCTGTCAAAAGTGGAATAAGAAAAAATGCAAGAAGGCACATTTGAAATGGTCTCTCTAAACTCTTCTTTGAGAAGATTTGCCACAAAGGGAGCTGAGAAATGATGGTGGCTGGTACAAGGCAAAGTGGAGCCAAGAATGGGAATAAAAGTGTGGTTCAAGATGGGATAAATAGCAACAAGTTTTTATGTTGAAGGAAATCATCAGTTTGAGAGGAAAAAAAAAATTATCATGTAGCATAGAGAAATGGTAATTGCTGGTGTGGCCTTGAAGAGGCAAAAACTGAAGATCAATCCAACAAGTGGATGAGTCAGTTTTAGATAGGATCATTGGGTATCCTTCTACAGTAACTGGTGGGAAGCAGAATATCTGGTTACCCACTGGGCCATAAACTATAGATGTGTAGGTTGTTCTCTGCTCAAGGATGTCTGCCTAAAGAGACTGGGGGAACTGAAATGCAGCCACACTGTGTGCCTTGATGTGGGACCAAATCTACTCAGCCGAAGAAACATAAAACATCATTTGGGATACATATACTCACAGATGGTGTTATAAGCTGAATCATGTGTCCCCCCCCCAAATTCATATGTTGAAGGCCTACTCCCCAGTTCCTCAGAATGAGAGTGTACTTGGAGATAGAGTCTTTAAAGAGGTAAGTAAGGTAAAATGAGGTCACATAGGTGAGGGATTAATCCAATATGATTGGTGTCCTTACAAGAAGAGGAGAAAAAAGAGACATCAGTGATGTGTAGGCAAAAAATGCAAAGAACATGTGAAGACACAGGGAGAAGGCACCCATCTGCAAGCCAAGGAGAAAGGTCTTGGAAGAAACCAAAACTGCATACACCTGATTGTGAACCTCTCACTTTAAGAAATGCAAGACAATACATTTCTGTTGTTTAAACTGCTTAGTCATGGCATTCCCAGCAAACTAATTGAGGTGGGTAGATGTGGTGGTGGCAGTCTGTGGAAGTTCTTTAAGGATTGCTTCAATGTTTCTCAGTCTTAAAATGTAGGCACAGAGGTTCAGTCGCTACAATCAATACTATTTAAATTATTTTCTTCTTTTCATGTTTTTGTTGTTGTTTATTTGCTAAAATCTTATAGATATTTAGTTCATCAGTTTTGAGACTTTCAATGTTTTCTGCAGTTGATAGAGTAGTAAGATAAGGAAATTGGAGGCATAAAGAAGAATAAAACTGTCATTGTTTGTGGATCTTATTTATGTAATTACCAAACAATATAATCAAATTTTCACTAATGATTAAAAAAATACACAAACTAATCAGAATGTTTAAAGAAAAAAAAAAGCAAGGGAATGATGAACATGGGATTTAGTGGGGAGTAAGGAGATGCAAAAAGGGACTATGTGGCTGGATGTTAGTTGTTACCATGTCACTAGCTTATGTTTTGAGTGGTGATTTCATGAATGTTTATTACACTATTAAAAATGCCAACTAAGTAATCAACCAACTAAATAAAGATGAGCTAAGCCTGGACTAATGGCGAATGTGTACTATGAATGAAGAATTACAACTATGGAAAGAACCTAGATGTCCATCAACAGATGAATGGATCAAGAAGATATGGTATATATACACAATGGAATACTATGCAGCCATCAAAAGAAATGAAATCTTGCCATTTGCGATGACGTGGATGGAACTAGAGCGTATCATGCTTAGTGAAATAAGTCAAGCGGAGAAAGACAACTATCATATGATCTCCCTGATATGAGGAAGTGTTGTAGCAATTTGAAATTTATGAACTGTTTTCACACCCGCTCCTTGTCTAATAATCATTTGAAATATCTCATTCGATTTTCAAGATGGTTCTGTAAGGTAGAAATTTATTGTCATTTTCCAGTAAGGACAGAGATCTAGGAATATTAAATAAATGTCGTATTACTAGAGCTAAACTTTATGCCAAATATCATGTCTAGCAATGTCTTCTAAATTGCTGAGTTGAAATCCTGAGTCTAAAATCATTCACCGTATTTGGATGTTGTTTGATTTGTCTTGTTATGATCATACACACTGCCTTTATCTTTCAGACAAATTCAGTGAATTCTTTTAACATTCATGTGTGTAAGAGCAGTCCATGTTTGAAAATTAAAATAAACAGATTGATGTAATTGAAATTTAGCTGTTCAGATAGTGAAAGTGTACAGTATTAAATTCTGATCCAAACTTTAGCCAATATTAGTTCCATTGTCTTACTATTCTACTAAAATCAGGAAATGAAAGTAACCTGAAAAATGCAGACACTCCTTCCTACCCAACAAGCTTGATAACAGACTGACTAGAAATCAACTAACATGCATGGGGATGTAAATAAGATTTGAAGTTTCTCTCTCAGTGAAGGAGGGTAGAGGGACCTTAAGATGACCATTTCATTAAGAAAGGTCTTCTCACCAATACTTTGGATTTGCCCTATTTATTCTTTTTATAATGTCAAGTTAAGGCCAGTGCTTTTATTAAATTCTATTTAATATAGCGTATTCACTTTTCTATCTTCAAAATATTCACCCAGAAGAGGCAGAAAGAAGTTAGAAACAAGTATTCCTTACTTTTTTTTTTTTTTTTTTTTGATTGGGAGCATTATTTTACTAACTTATTCTTGCAGTTCGGTGAGACACTAATTTTTCAACTGTTTTAATTTTTCAGTTTTACAAGAATGTTTTGCACTTCAAACCTATTTCTTCTGTAACTTTTTTATTCAGAAGCTGTGGAGAGTCATAAACCTTGTTTGCAGCCGTTCTCTGCTCAGAGTGTGACTCAGTCCCCTGGAAGACAGTGTTGTGTTCTGCTAACAGAATGTTGGTTCTGACTTTGTAAATAATGTCAAACAGCATCAGAAGTTTAATCTGAAGATATACTATATGAAGCATGAATTATTTCGCATTATATACTCTTGTGATCCATTCACCAAAGTTTAACCTATTGACATTTTGGAAACTATTCTAACTCTTTAATGACATTAGGTGTCATACTTTGATAAGAAACTTTCCTGCATTGAATATATAAGTAAGTAAGAATACCTTTAAAGCTACTTAACATTCAGGTACAGGATGAGACAGTGAGCATATCTGAGACAATGAGTATTTCTGGAAATATCTTCAATTTATTTCATAATCAGGAAAACTTGTGTTTTATGGATATGGTCATGTTAAGATGTTCTAATACCCTTCCTATATCTTTGAGACATTAAAAACCTTTCTTCTAAAATAACTTTAGTTTTTTAAATGGGTGTATTTTACTAGTACAGATACTAACTTGTGCTTGAATTACTTTAAGCCAGAATAATTGTACATATTAGCACATGAAACAAAGATGAGAATGATTATGATTAACTTCTACTTTTATTTCATAATTCTAAACTTCATGAGAATTTCAACATTGCAGGGATATATAATCTAGTATTCATTATATATAGTTGAAACTTGAACAACACAGGGGTTTGGGTGTCAACCCCCATGCAGTTGAAAATCTGCATATAACTTTTGACTCTCCTCAAATTTAACCATTAATAGCTTACTGTTAGCCAGAAGCCTTATCAATGGTGTAAACAGTTGGTTAATGCATATTTTGATGTTATATGAATTATATACTATATTTTTGCAATAAAGTAGGGTAGAGAAAGGAATATGTTAAGAAAATTAAAGGAAGAGAAAATACATTTACTGTATTCTACTGTATTTGTTAAAAACAAAAATATGTGTCTAATTGGATCTGTGCAGGTCAAACCTTTGTTGTTCAAGAATCAACTGTACTTAAATCGGAAAATTTTACTTGAAAAAATATATTATTAAGAAAATACAATTCCCAAACAAAAAAACAGAAAAACCTCATAAAAAACCCCAAAAAAGCAATGAAAAAAGAGGTATTTCTTCCTACTGGTGATATTCCTGTCCCCCCACCTCCCGCCCCCACTCCACGTTCCACTTCTCCTCCTTACCCATCCAAAACTCAGAAGTCCTTTAGGATTTATCTCAAATTGTTACCCAGTGAAGCTTGACTTGCGAACTCCAGCTTTGGTCAAGCTCTGCTTCCTGAGCAGTCATATACTTTGTCGCTGGATCATTGATGCAGACAGAATTATTGTAGAACTGATGACATGCAGCCTCCTGCAGTATTACATACCATTTAAAAATTTTCAGTGCAGTAATTATTCTTTCTCCAGCAAGTTTCTAAGATGTCTGAAGACAGGTGGGTCATACCTTTTGTTCTGAGTGCAATATATATATATATATTTGGATAAAACATTTTTAAAGATTTTAAATATATATATATATATATATATATATATATATATAGAGAGAGAGAGAGAGAGAGAGAGAGAGAGAGAAGACAAGCAGGGGTGAGTGGGAGAGGGAGAAGCAGGCTCCCCGCCGAGCAGGGAGCCTGATGCTGGGCTTGATCCCAGGACTCTGGGATCATGACCAGACCTGAAGGCAGATGCTTAACTGACTGAGCCACCCAGGTGTTTCTGGATAAAACATTTTATTCATTTATTGACTTGTCACTTATCCAGTGCTCACTATGAGCCTGGGACTTTGCTAAGTGCTGGTATACAGGATTTGCTATTTATTAATTCAACATGTTTTTGAGTGTCTAACATCTGCTGGAGTCTTGAGATAACAGGCATAAAGTAAATTCAATTTCTAATTTGTGTACCTTCCATCTTAGTAGGGGAGACAAACAATAAAGAAATGAATAACTTATCTGTGTTATCCAGTAGTTATAAGGGCAATGAAGAAAATGAAACAAGGTAAAGCGATAAGGAGTTGATAGAGTGTGAGTGTGGGGATACTCAAGCGGAGATGGTGAGGAAGGTTCTCTCTGAGAGGTGGCTTTGGAGCAGGGAGCTTTCTGACAGGAGAGAGTTCTTGGCCAAGAGAAGAGCAAGTTCAAGTGCCCGGGATGGAGGTGTTCTTGGCATGTAAGGCTCAGAGTGACAGGGAGGGCTTCCTGAAGGTGAAGTCAGAGGGGAGGCAGGAGCAGCTCAGAATGGGCTCTAAAGGATTTGATTCTATATGTGGTGGAAAGATGTTGGAGGTTTTAAGCAAGGCACTGATATTATCTGATTTATGATGAGTAAGACAAATTAAAAGATCTTGGAACTGTTCTAAAGAAACTGAAATCTATTATTCAAAGTTCTACTATACAAACATTCATAGGCATTCTTATTAAACTATGGAATTAAAAAAATAAATTTACTAAAAATTAAAATATTCCTGCTATGTGTATGGTCTATGTAGAGAGAGAGTGCGTGTGCGTGCGTGTGTGTGTGTGTGTATGTGTGTATGTGTAATTGTGGGAAGAAACACATCGCAAATTTAAGTGGAAAATTATAACCTCAAAAGTTCTAAAGATGCAGAATGCAGCATATTTTCACATTTCCATATTTTTCATATTTCGTATTTTCATATTTCCGTATTTTTGTATCTCCAATTGCCAAGGTATGACTTAATATTTTATGCAAGAATATAAATTACTGGGGCACCTGGGTGGCTTAGAGGGTTAAAGCCTCTGCCTTCAGCTCAGGTCATGATCCCAGGGTCCTGGGATCCAGCCCCTCATAGGGCTCTCTGCTCGGCGGGGGGCCTTCTTCCCCCCGCATCTCTGCCTCTGCCAACTTGTGATCTCTCTCTCTGTCAAATAAATACATAAAATGTTTTAAAAAAAAGAATATAAATTACTATTATTTGTTATTTTATTTATTTATTTTGCTTTTACTTCTTTATTTGAGACAGAGAGCAAGGTAGAGGGAGAGAGCATGAGCAGAGAGGGGAGGGAGAGGCAGAGGGTGAAGCTGATTCCCCGCTGAGCAGGGACCAGAATCCTGACCCCAGCCAAAAGCAGACACTTAATCGACTGAGCCTCCCAGGCGCCCCTAAATTACTGTTATTTGAATTGTAGGTCCCAAAGAATATTTGACAAATATTTACAGCAGTTGTTTGCTACAAGTAAGGACATAGTGATTGGTTATAAAGTGGATCTTGAAGAACTGTGAAATAGAAAGATAATTTTATGATCTTAAGGCATTAAATAATCAAAGATCCGTTCACGCTTCTGTCCATAATGAGATTTTAGCTCTGTAACTAAGGGATCTGGTTTGTAATATTCATTTTGATGATGTGATAGGTGACTTTGAGCAAGACTACAATGATGGAAACAGCTAATGCTAATTGAGCGCTTGTTCTGTGTCAGGCCCTCTGTGAACCGTTCCCTTCATGCTGGTGTTTTCTTGCCAGAGTTGGGAACCAAATGAGAGATACAACAAAACTGGGCAGATGGAGAACCAAGTACCAACTTTATGATGAATGAAGCTATTATCAGACAGTGTGGTAACAATAGGTTTCCAAATACTGAACCCAGGGATAAGATAGATTTCTGCATGCAGTCTTGGGCCATGCTGGTGGAAGGGCATCCTGAGACATATAGAACAGAGCAAAACGGAGTCTTCAGTGGGTATTCAATCCTAGGATAAAGGAGAGCAAGGATCTGAGCTACACCATTCTACCCATTCTTCCAAAGCCATAGTTGGTTGTATTTAAGGAAATTCCCTCTTCATTGAAGTTATGCGAATGGAGAAAAACTTTTTCTTTGGTAATGAATCTCATTTAATTCTCACAGAAACCCTATAGAATAGGTATTATTATCACAGAAACAAAGGCCCGTAGAAGTGAAGTAAAGGTTGTTGGCGACATCCCATTGTGAAGCCATGGTGGAGACATCCTTGAACCCAGGCAGTCTGGTCCCAGACTTCACATTCTCACCTGCAGGCCCTCCTGCTTCTCTAATCTTTTTGAGCTGAACTTTCTTATCTGAAAAATGACAGGGTTAGACTAGTAAAATCTCTAAAAATTCCTTTCAGCTTTAAAATGCCTTATTTAATATGTCTTTTGGTTTATTGTAGAAATATCTGGATGTGTGAAATATTTGAAACTCTTCAGGCAAGGGATAATATGGTACAATATTACATACAACTTAAAATGTTATTTTGACGAAAAGCCACAGTAGGTAATTGTAACCCAATTCTCTTTTCAATGTGGAAAACTTAACAGTTTAAAAAGGAACAGACAGATGGAATTTTGCTAACACGTCCAAGAAGGAAATATGATTTCACATGCATATTATATGCAAGTTTATGAATGCAGTCATAGTGTCTGGAACCTAGGTAGGAAACTATGATGAAAATCAGTGAAGTAAAATATCAAAATAAAACATTGCATGACAACTCTTAATGGGTAGAGATGTTGGCGCCTTTAATAAAAGCACTTGGGAGTATTAACGTGAGACATAAGTGGCTGAAGGGTTCTGAATTTCCCTGGTGATAGTCATATATCAAAATGGATGTTAGCTGGCAATAATTCAAGCAGCAACATACTTAGCATGCCACACTGTTGAGATGCCCAAGTCGTGATCGTGGACGGTAAACGGTGACATTTTACTTTATGTCAAATTTAAGCAGACAACTTTGTTCATAATTTCCCAAGAGCTTGTTTGGAGCAAAGATTTAGGATTATAATCTCAATTAAGGATGGAAAGTGTGATTTAGGTAACGAAATCACCTCTGTATATTTGAAAGGATAGAGGGATTATCAGCCTGTTTCCAGGGAAGCTGCTTTCAGTGTCTTCCCAACAGCAGAGAATTTACTCCACCTTTGAAAACACTCTGGGCATTTTGGAACAATATTTTTAATTGAAGATTTTAAAAAATTACTTTAAAATAATATGCTTTCAAAAATGGCTTCAGGCCGGGGTGCCTGGGTGGCTCAGTTGGTTGAGCAACTACCTTTGGCTCAGGTCACGGTCCTGGAGTCCTGGGATCGAGTCCCGCATTGGGCTCCCAGCTCCATGGGGAGTCTGCTTCTCCCTCTGACCTTCTCGCCTCTCATGTTCTCTCTCACTGTCTCTCTCAAATAAATAAATAAAATCTTTAAAAAAAAAATGGCTTCAGACCAATGTAAGTTCTTTTTTAAAATCAAGACTTTATTCATTTATTTAGAAAGAAAGAACGCATGCAGGAGCAAGGGGAGTGGCGGGGGCAGAGTAAAGAATCTCAAATAGACTCCTCGCTGAGTGGGGACCCTGCTGCTGGCAGGACCCTGAGATCATGACCTGAGCTGGAATCAACGATCAGATGCTTAACCTACTGAGCTACCCAGGTGCCCCAAACCGATATAAGTTCTAATCATATAATTAAGGTTCAAATAACTTCAGTTTTTCTGTCAAGTTAATTTGAAAGTTGGCCAGTGTTGAGTACCTTTATTTAATACACTATGTTTAAATTCTAGCTGATGAGCTTTCTTCTACTTCTCCACCCAAACCAAAAAGTTTTAAAAATGGCATTGCCTTTACTAATTAAATAATATATCTTGGATAAACATGAGTTCTGGAAAAAGGTCATTTTCTTTTTTCAGGGATTGCCTGGGTACCATGTATAACTACAGTTTTAATTCTCCACTTGTATCTGTCATTCTTTTCCAGACCGTATCTCAGGACTTCCTTCTGGAGAATACTTTTTCTGTTTGGTTAAAAAGAGATTTTCTTTGCTTGTTGGAACTTCATGTATATTTACTCTTTCCAAAGCACGTGTGTGTTTTGAAATTAAATCTTTGAAGATTATGACACAAGGGATGCCTGGGTGGCTCAGTGGTTAAGCATCTGCTTTTGGCTAAGGTCATGATCTCAGGATTCTGGGATCGAGTCCTGCATCAGATTCCCTGTTCAGGGACCCTGCTTCTCCTTCTGCCTGCTGCTCCCTTGCTTGTGCTCTCTCTTTTTCTCGGAAAAATAAATAAATAAAATCTTTAAAAAAAAGATTATGACATGAGTGGGATGTTATGATTCTTGATTTAAAAAAAGCGACAAAGCAAAAGAATGATTTCTAATGGCACAATTTATACATATTATAAATTGTTTCCCTTAATATGTATATTTTACTGACTAATAATTCAGGATAGAGGACATGAATTAGTAAGGAACAGAGCTTGATCGTTCAAAAAGTAAATGACAAATGTCAAGTACTCTGGAGCAGGGTGGTTTAATGAAATAAAGAGTAAAAGGCCCAGGTTTTTTTTTTTCCCTCATTGCAATATTATAAAGTACAATAAAGTTTCTAAACACATAACATAAACTAAAACTATATTATTTGACTTCTAACAAACTATGTTTTTTTTTTCTAACAAACTATGTTGATGGCTTGTTACAAACAAATGAATAATAAGTAGTAAAAATAAATGTATAAGTAAGTTGACATGTATTTTAAAATCTCTAATAATATCCAGGGTGTAATGATTATGGAGATTCCAGGAAAGGGGATGTCTGTCTGAATAGTGAGATTTCATTTGCTGCTTATTTTGAGAACAGTCACTTGGGCCTCTTGTGAAATAGTCTCTTGTGATTTCTCCACCTATTAATAGCTTGCTTTGGGCCTGATGGCTTCTAATCAGTGAATAATGGTTACTGACTGGGCCACAGTTATCAACAGCAACAACAGTAGCATTTATGGGCTTTTAGTCCTCATAACAACCCAGTGAAGTAAGGCTTATAATTACCTTCATTTTTACCCATATGCAAACCAACACTCGGAGAACAGAGGTCATTGCCAGAGACCATCAAACAATGCAAGTGTAACAGATATGTATTGTGCTCCTGGTACGTTCTAGGCGCTGTGCTGGTCTCAACAGAATGGAAGACAGCCTGTGTTCTCACTTGCTGTTTGAGGGGAAACATGATTTTCCAGGCAACTACCAATTAGACAGCTAAGACCTAGTGTAAGAAGTACAGCACTGGGGTGCTAGGAGATACAGAACACGTGCATAGGGTGTGAACACTAGGGACACTTCTGCAGGCAGAAAGTAGTGGAGCTGGGTAGAAGCATTCTCTTTCTTGTGTGTACCTTGCTAGCAAACGTAGATCGTGTTCCTCCTTACTCTTTTAGTTCTACAAGGCTTTAGGTCTCTGCAAGCATATTATAGCTCACTCCAATACCACATGGGAAACGACTCCTCTTTTGCATATGTAATACCAGAATAGACCTTACATTTATTTTCAGGGCTGCGTTTAGGAGACTACTTAGCGAATTTGCCAAAGAAAATACATACTTGAGAAAAACACCGAAGAATTCTTGAGACACATGGTTTCCACAGCCAATTGTTTCTAAGATCTGGTTACTATTTATAAACTCTTAATTTTAATATAAGATGTTTTAGCTGCTGAAAAGTATTTTCTCTTTTCATTTTAGAAGTTCAGCTTTGCATGTACGTGGGATAATTTGTATGAATTTACAGCATCGGAGAGTCATCTGTAGATCTGACTAGGTTTAAAATGAACAAGACATACTTGGTTAGTCGTGGAAGCTTTGAGCAGTGGGAGTAGAGTGCCAGGAAATTGTCTGCCAAACATGTCTTTTTTAGGAACTGCCCCTCCTCTCTAAATTCACATGTTGCCGTAGATGTCACCAGGTTTTATAAATGTCACCCTTGATTAGTTCAGTGTGGGAAGAAACTCCAAGCTGGGCTGAGCATATTATCTCACTATTTTGACCCCATTAATTAGGCTTGGCTGGTCAGAGTCCATTGTTTCTATCCCAAATGGGTTGACGACAACTCAGTTCTAGCACTGCCTACCTGGAATTAGCACCAGACTCCACAGGTTAAGAGCTCAGGCCTCCACAAAACTGCCCTGAGCTTAGAAACCAGATGCAAGTGGGGTCCCCAGGTCAGCCACACTTCTGACTGACCTGCTTCAAATTTGGCGGTTTCTTTGGTTCTTTGGTAATTTAATAGAACTCACAGAACTCAGGAACATGTTATATTCATGATTAACAATTTTCTTATAGAGGACACGACTCAGAAGTAGTCAAATGAGAAAACTGCATAGGGCAAGGTCTGGGAGTGTCTCAGACAGAGCTTCCATGATTTCCCCATAGAGTGAGGGCCCCTCTTTCTCTCCTGGCACATCTCTGTGCCAACCTGAAAGAGCCTTGCTGTTGAATTTTTATTGGGGTTTCACTAAGAAGTATGATTGATGAAATCTTTGGCTGTGTGATTGATTCAGTTTCCAGCACCCATCCCTCTCCCTGGAAGTTCCAACTATCTAGTCAGGTGCCAGGTCTTTCTGGTGACCAGTCTTCAGGGTTCCAAAGCTATCTTCAATGTCCACCAGGGATCGCTTCATTAACATAAAAAAGACACTTATTTATCATTCAGGAAATTCCAATGGTTTTTAAAGCTCTGTGCCAGGAACCAGGGACAAAGCCCAGATAATATTCTTTATTATACCACAGAGTTCACGCTTGGAAGTTCTGTTATTGGAACGGAGTAAGAGAATCCAATCTCTTTAGATTCCTGTGCTGTGTTATGTAAACCTTAGGGCTGTTGGCTGCCATGTTTCCCCTCAGGAAAACAGAGGCCAAGGTGTAGAAAGGAAAAGAAATGAAGCAGATGCACAGAGAGAAGAGAGGAATGGGGAGAGAGTGCCCACAGAGATTTGAGTCTCTAATCCACCATTTTCCTATCCTTGATTTCTATGAGGCTTCACATCACCTTTACCAAATATTCTTTCCCTCTTCCGACTTCATCTAACTCTGGCTGAGTTTCCCAAAGTCCTAGCTGAGCGTCAACTGGTAGAATGAGCCAGTGAGGACGTGTATGGAAACGGAAGTGCGCGGACTTCAGTCACATGAAGCTATGGGCAGGGTTGGTATCTACTTATTCTGCATGGCACAGAAAGTCGTGTGCTGCGTTGTGCAAATGCTAATCTCGTTACTCTGCAGAATGGCCAACATGAGTATGTGGGGAATGCTGTCCACCCATTGTCAGGTGTTTCCTTCCACCCACAGGTGTCTGGAAGCAAGGACCTCTCTGTCTTTGTAAGATACTATTGTAGCAGCTGCAACAGAATTGGAACGAGTGGCTCAGCCTCAGGGTTTGCAGGGGCTTACCCGGAATCTGCTGCTGGGTGCAGATACACTTTAGTTATCATGGTGGTAGTGGCCTTACTCACCCCTGTTGGCCTCCCTCAGTGGCCTGGGATTTCTATGAGTTCCTTGAGGCCCCACAGTTGTGACTTGGGGAATTTAAGGGTGAACAAATGATAAAATTCTGAGGAATTCTAGATAACATATAATTTCATTCAGGGCTTTGCATCTTCTTCTGAGGGGGTCCATGAGTGTTATTACTGTGTATAGAACATTCTTGCCTCATCTCATGGCTTTGGGATGTGGTAGTCTCTCTGCCCTGGGGGCCTATCCCTGAGGCCTCCACTTAACTTATTTCCTTAGGACCTTGAGGCAGTATCCTGTGGATGGGTCAAGTGCAATCTCCTTAGGGATGTCTCCCCGACTCCCCTGTCTGGATGGCTCCCACTTTTTCTTTGCCCCTCTATCCTGCTAATTTGACTTTTTGCACTTGTTCAACGTCTGACACGTTGAACATTTATTTGTTTACTTGTTTATTGTCTGTCTGCTCTTCTAGAATGTAAAATCTTATGAAAGAGGGCCTTTCTCTATTTTGTGTACTGTTTCATTCCAGCACCCAGAAGAGTTCTGGGCACATCATTGGCACCCACAAAGATGTCTTGAATAAAAAGAGAAATGAAGCAATGGCTTTTGCTACCCAGTACCTTTGGAATACTCTGGGGGAGCTTTCTGCCTTGTCAGTCTTGCCTCTGCAAGAAGGCAAGTCAGGTACTTGATTTGACTTGCCTGAAAGCTGGGGCACAGATCAGATGTAGCCCCCAATACTCTGGATCAGAAGACAGCAACCTCTGGAAGTATGTACTAGGCGGAAGATGTGTGTGCGCATGCACATGTGTGTGTGTGTGTGTGGTGTGTAAAGGCACATCGATGGTGGATGTTCTAGTGGCCAAAGCCCAGTGCCCCTGGTGTGAGCTGCAGCTTCTATGACTGATGGAGTTGACCATGGATTTTTCTGTGGAACAGTCTTGTGTGTTCAGGGCTTGTACCTGGCTGCTTCCAGGTTTTATTCCTTTTCCTTCCCACAGAATTTTTGAGCGATGTAACTTATTTTTGAAAATACTTTTTTTTTCTACCTAAATTAGAGTTTAAGTGAGTTCTCTTGTCGGCAACTGGGAATCCTAACTGATTTACAGCTGGTTTGAATCCGAATAATAGATTTGAAAGTCTACAGTTTTTAAAAGCAATTTAGTGGTTTATAAGCTAGAACATTCTTTTGGTTAGACCTTAGTGTTCATCTGGTCAAGTAATTTTCAATCTTTTTTTTTTTTCATAGAATTATTTCTTCAAGTGAAATTTTACAAGAAGGTGGGCATTCAATATTAAAAACGGATAAAACTGAAGGCACTTGAGGGAAAAGGTGGGAGATGTAAGAATCCTTCACCTCCCATTTCCCTCACAGCGTCTAAGGCCTCTTCTTGAGTCCTGAAGGCACTCCAAAACTCCAAAACATGAAAATTCACTGATGACTAACCTCATTTTCTAGAGAAGGAAATGGGCACACAGGAAATTGTAAAAGAAACATGTTCATGAGAGAACAGTCACTGGGACCCATTATCTCCACACTAGCCCAGAATTTTTGTATCACACTTTTTTTTTTGTACACTCAAAATAAGAAAGGAAAGTAAGCATTCTCTTTTAAAGCTTTTTTTTGGGGGGGGGCATAGTTTGAGTAGCAAAACCAATAGTCTGTTTAATTTGAGGAATAAAATGTCAGCTAAAAATGTTTAACAAATTTAATTTAAAAACTTACTTCCAATAGTGTATTTGAGAGCACTTTAAAAGTTAACACAATGTGTTAACTCAAAAAAAAAATTTTTTTTTAAGTCAAAAATACGTCATCCAAGAAATATTTTCCTTAGGATAAAATCTTGTTTCAAGATTTCTTACCAGGATACGATACTCTAACTGCTATACATTATACTTTTAAAATGCAAATGCACTGAAAAAATGAATCAAAACAATATTAAAACATATGGTAAGCCCATCTAGATATATTTATTCTTTGACAAGTGTAGTAATATCAAATCGTTGAAACAGACAAATGTTTCCTTGTCTAACTTGTGCATATGTATTTTCTTTTTTTTTTACCAAAGATTTTATTTATATATTTGACACAGAGAGTGCACAAGCAGTGAGAGTGGCAGGCAGAGAGAGAGAGGGAGAAGCAGGCTCACCTGCTGAGTAAGGAGCCTGATGTGGGGCTCGATCCCAGGACCTTGGGATCAAAAACTGAGGTGAAGACAGCGGCTTAATAGACTGAGCCACCCAGGCGCCCCAATGCATATGTGTTTTCTATGGCAATGCAGATATAGCAAAACAAATTCCTTCAATCAGTCAATGAAATGAGTCCCTTTATTGAAAAGGCAAATTCAATTAGAATCAATAGAAAGTAGAGATCTATTTGAATTTTGACCTAAATTTTCTGAACCTAAATGACAAAACCTTATAAAGAAAATGTGATTAAAGTCCCAGTTCTCTCAATGACAATTTGAGACATTTGTAGTTTTAGTTGCTGTGATTACCTGTCTCGGTGTAAGCTCTTTTGGATGGAGAAAACAAGAGTCACAATGACTTATTGGCAACATCATTGATTCTTTCTTTTATTTTTCTTTTGCAAATGATAATAATTTGTGTCTGGTGATTTGGAAGTCTGTTTTTTATGACTCATCTCCCAAAGGGCTATAATTTTCCATTAAATTGCTGTCCATTCTAGTACCACAATAACAACTCCTCCCTTCTATCATGATTTTTTTCTCAACTATTTTCTTCATAAGCATTAAAAAAAAATTAAGCTATATCCTACTTGAAAGTCTTTACTCTTAAATTTTGGAGGTTCTGTATAAGTCAGTAAAGAAATTTCTCTTCAAATAAATTTATATTTTACTTAGATTAAAAAAAGAAAAGAGACATTCATCAGGAATTTAGGACAATTTCACGATTGATACATTGCTTTTTTTAAAAAACAATTCTCTTAAATTTGAGTATAGTTGACACACAACATTATATTAGTTTCAGGTGTACAACATAGTGATTCAACCTTTTTATGTTACACTAGCTTTAGCACAATTGTAGCTACCATCTGTTACAATACAATGCGGTTACAATGCCATTGGCTATATTCCTTATATGTGCCTTTCATTGCCATGTCTTATTCCATAACTGAAAGCCTGTATCTCCCACTCCCCCTCATCCCTTTTATGAAGCTCTCACCACCCTTCCCCTCTGACAACCATCAGTTTGTTCTCTGTATGTATAGGTCTATTCTGCTTTCTGTTTGTTTATTCATTTGTTTTTTTAGAGTCTACCGAAATCATTTGGTATTTGCCTTTCTCAATCTGACATTTCACTTAGTATAAAACCCTCTAGGTTCATCCATGTTGTTGCAAATGGCACAATCTCATCCTTTTCTAAGGCTGCATAATATTCCATTGTATGCCTATACATTATGTCTTCCTTATCGATTTGTCTATCAATAGTCATTTATATTGCTTCCATATCTTGACTATTATAAATAATGTGGTAATAAACACAAGGGTTCATATTGCTTTTTGTTTTTTTTTTTTTTTAAAGATTTTTATTTATTTATTTGACAGAGAGAAATCACAAGTAGATGGAGAGGCAGGCAGAGAGAGAGAGAGGGAAGCAGGCTCCCTGCTGAGCAGAGAGCCCGATGCGGGACTCGATCCCAGGACTCTGAGATCATGACCTGAGCCGAAGGCAGCGGCTTAATCCACTGAGCCACCCAGGTGCCCCTCATATTGCTTTTTGAATTAATGTTTTCATTTTCTTTGTGTAGATACCCAGTAGTAGAATTATTAGATCATGTGTAATTTCTTTATTTAATTTTTTGAGAACCCCCATACTGTTTTTCACAGTTGCTGTAACAATTTACATTCCCCATCATCAACTTCCTTGATGTTAATGATAGGAGAATCATATAAGTGACAAAATAGCCTCCATACGTGGCATCCAAAAATGTTTCTGGTGCTCACAGTTCAAGACACCTTCCATGGCACCTTCACTGCCTATACCTGGAGGCTGTCATGGTTGGGCATTAGGGCAGTGGAGGGCATCACATGTGTAAATTCTCAATACCAAAGCTATGCTGTGTTCCACAACTTTTCAAGTCTATTCTGAATTCTCCCTCTTATCTATAGGCCAAATTAAAAAAAAATAAAATTAGATCTGCTAAGAAATAATTGACAGAAGGAAGTCTTTCCTAGGAGGATTTTTAATCCCTCATGTTAAGAGACTGATCTTTCTTGGATTAATAATTTTTACCTCTAAAACAAAATAACCAAAGGCCATTATATTAAAACAGTCATTATGTGATATTTGTATTTAATCGATAGCTGTGAAGTCCTACTCTGGGTCAGAATTGACCTTTCTGGTCTTAGTTTATTCAACTTTTATAAAATGGCTGCTACTCTACAGTGTTTTCATATTTTTAAGTTTTAAGGGTATATAAAGATTAATTCATCCATTTTTTCAACAATGTGATTCAAACTTCTATCCTTGACCAATGTATTTAAAATTGATCTATGTAAAGAGTTGGTATCCTGCCATAAGTGATAAATGCAGTTTCGAAAATGTGATCTAGCTCTCGTCTTGACTCAGGCAGTTTTCAAGGTTAAACAAGTAGCTGATCTCTTTCCATTCACCTATGCAATGCTTGTAGAGATGACTGCCTTAGACAAGGCCAGTGCGGGAATTGACCCGAGCGACCCTTTAGAGGGTCCTGTGTATCATAAATACCATTCAGTTCAAGGAAATGCGTCTCTACTTTTTCTTGCCCTGTATCCATGAAGCAAATGCTCCAGGGTCCTAATACCACGAAGATTTGGGGAGTGCGTCACTGACAATGTCAGAGTCAGACTTACTCTGAAATGTGGGATACAAATAGGTAGTGCAAAAATAAACTAATCTGTCAAATGCTTTCTATCAAATAACAGTAACATAATATTTTCTTGAGCAGTAAGTAGTGCTGAGTGTCTATATTCCTGTTCTTCCTTGTTGCCAAGGACTGAATTGTTTCCCCAGATTCATATGTTGAAGCCTTACCCCCAGTATGACAGTGTTTAGGGATAGGCCTTTTAAGAGGTCATATGGGTGGGCCCTAATCGAATAGGATTAGTGTTCTTTTAAGAAGGGATTCCAGATCTATCTCCCTTTCCTTCTCTTTCTCCTTTTGCATGCGCTCAGAGGAAAGGCCAGGAGAACTGCAGGGAGAAAACATCTGTCTGCAAGCCAGGAAGAAACTCCTCACCAGAAACCAAACCTTGCTTGTTGTTGATCTGGGAAGTCTAGCTTCCAGAAATGGGAGCAATCCATTTCTATTGTTTCAGCCATCCAGCCTATGTTTCTTGTTATGGCAGCCCAAGACCAATATGCCTGTGTTCTAGTACCTGGAACTAGAGGTAGGCATAAATGCGTGCGGTATCCACAACAATTGTTCACAGGGTCTGAATAGCCTTTTACAATGTTAAATAACTCATAGTTCTTGAAAAAAAGTCTAGCTGAAACGTGTGAAGCATGACATTGATTCTTTTTCGCCACTTTTATTGAGGTGTAATTGAGACATAAAATTGTGTGTGTTTAAAGTGTACACTGTGATGATTTGATATAGGTATGCATTATGAAATGATTATCACAACGAAGTTAATTAACACATCCATTACCTCACATAGTTTTCCTATTTATTTGCTTACTTGTTGGGGATGCTTAAGATTTATTGTCTTAGCAAATTTCAAGTATATAGCGCAGTATTATTAACTGTAATCCCCCCATGTTCTATATTATATCCTCAGAACATAATCATCTTCTAACTGAAGGTTTGTACCTTTTAACCAGTGTCTGATCATTTTCCCGGCTTCCCAGCCCCTGGCAACCACCTTTCTACTCTGTTTCTATGCGTTCAACTTTTTGTTTTTTGATTCCACATATAAGTGATACCACGTAGTGTTTTTCTTTCTCATGGCATTGATTCTTTACATTGGCTGCCACATAGACATGGAGCAATCAATTATAAATGGTTTCCTTTTTATAAAAATATTTAATAAGATGTAATTCCTTTTTTTTGTAATTACATTTTTGAAAAAAAAATTAAATTAAAATTTCAGTTTTTATTTATATCTTCTGGTTAAAATTTTATCACTGAGTATAAAAGTTTTATTTTGCCTTTTAATTTTAATATATCACTTTGATTGTTTTAGGGAAAAATAAGAAATATGATCAATTGTTTTACCTTATTTACCTTTAAAATTTTTTATACTTTGAAAACAGTATTTTATTTTTTAATTCTTTAGATTAGGGGTCAGCAAACTAAGACTTGTGAGTCAAATCTGGTTTGCATTTGTTTTTCTTAAAGTTTTATTGGGATACATGTATGCCCATATGTTTATATATTGTCTATGGTTATTTTCATGGCATAGCATCAGAGTTCAGTAATTGCTACAGATACTATATGACCTAAAAGCAAAAATAATTACTATCAGACCATTTACAGATAAAGTTTGCTATCTCTTGCTTTAGATTACTGAAAATGTGTACATCTGAATCATGACTAAAGTAGAAGTTAAAATAAGATGAAAACTAAAAAGCAATGAGAAACGTCTCAAAAAAATGCTCAAAATTTAAATACCCAGAAGCTAGGAAAATGAGTGGACTTCTGCACAGCATTGCTCACATAAAATTTGTAAGCAAGATGTTAATATATTTTTCAAAGAAAACTGAATGAAAATGAGCAAGGGATATTATTCACATGAAATCTGCACTGAAGCTGATCAGATAAAGCTTCTATAATGACAGAGTCTCATTAAATGAAACTTCTAGTCTCTGATCAAAACAGTGAAAATGAAAGACAAAATTACTCATATCAAATTCGTAATTCAGAGACAGCAAATGTAATTCTGGCACGCTTGTTAGAAGTTGAAGAAAAATACATTCATAAAATCTGCAAATTGGATAAAAAAGTTGAAAACTTTGGAACTTCACCCTGTTTATTGGATGAGGATTCTGGAAAATGGCTGTCATAGTCTGACGGAAACGAGAATGTTTCTAGCAAAGCACAATCTGATTCAAATCAATGATTACGTTTTTCCATTGGATCAATGTAAAATTTGTATTTCATCTTTTCATAGATTTATTTTCTAGAGCAGCTGCAGGTTCACAGCAAAATTGAGTGGAAAGTGCAGAGACTTCCCATGGCCTCCCTGTCCCCACATGTGCACGGCCTCGTCCATTATCTAAATCCCCCACCACAGTGCTGCATTTGTTACACCTGATGAACCTCCACGGACACCTCATTCTCATTCACAGTCCATAGTTCACAGCTGGGTTCACTGTTGTACTTTCTACAGGTTTGGACAAGAGTATAATGACATGTATCCATCATTACTATTTCATACAGTGTAGTTTTGTAGTTTCACTGACCTAAAATTCCTCTGTGCTTCATCTATTTCATTTTCAACCCCAAAACTTTCAAATTGGGAAAGAAGTTGTGATATTCTAAGTTCAAAGACAAAATATCTGGTTATTACTGGTTATTACTCTTATAGATTTCTCAGCCAATATTCCTAAATAGTTTTGGGCAATAAAGATAATTGTGATTGGAAACATTCTTGATTAAAAGGAAATGAAATGATAAAGTGACAAATAAAATAACATGTAACCAGGATGAAGGCTAACCAGATGGAAAATGGTTAAAAAATTATGCACGGAATATTATGCAATATGAGCAACTATTATTAAAGAATAACTAAGCTAAAAAACTCATGAAGTGCCACAAGCACTTAAAATCAGCAGATACTAAAAAAATGAACAAAAGGACTAAATAAGTGACAAACAATTGATATTTTCAACAAAGACATGAATGTGGAACAGAATACACAGTTATAATGTTCTTAAAAGAATATTAAAGATGATATCACATATCTAATTTTTAGCAAAGCACAATGATGTTTATTGTAGCAATAAGTTTTTGTTCAGCTTTATTGAGGTAAAATTAATAAAATTGTAAGATATTTAAAGGGTCCATTGTGATTTGATAAATGTCTACATTGTTAAGGAATTCCTCTCATCTAGTTAATTAACACATACATCAACTCACATATTTACAAATATATGCTAAACATACATATATATTTTTGGTGAGAACAAATAAATTCTTCTCTCTTAGCAAATTCCAATGACATAACACAATTTTATCAATTATAGTCACCAGGTTATATATATATATGAATAAGCCTCAGGCCTTATTCATCTTATAACTAGAAGTTTTTATCAATTTCTGCCTACTTTTTATATAAACATGAAAAACTGTGGGGTTTGGTAGAAATGATCTCCAAATTTGTTAATAGGATGGATAAAGATGTATAAAATATGAATAAAAATAATGAAAAGAATAAAAAATGTGACTCCCCTTTTGGATGGAGAATCCTAATTAGGTTGTTCTTTTATGATCTCAGGGTCCTGGGATGGAGCCTCGCCTCAGGCTCCCTGATCTGTGGGAAGCCTGCTTCTCCCTCTTCCACTCCCCTGCTTGTGTTTCCTCTCTCACTGTCTCTCTCTGTCAAAAAAAAAAAAAAAAAAAATCTTAAAAAAAAAAGAAAGTGGGAGAAGAAAACACATAAAAGAGTAAATTACTCAGTTTAACTGGATTTCAAAGGTTGAGAAGCTCCTCAAAAAAAAAAAAAATCAAATTGTGATTTCTTTTTTGTAGAAAATGAATTTAATTTCAAGTGTCCATGTTACTTGCTATTAAAAATGTTAAGAAAATGTAATGACCCCCCAACAACACAAAAACGATGTGCTTGGCTACTTCAATTTTAAAAGGCTTAAAAACTTAAAAAAAGCTCCAAACTCTGGAGAAAACTGGAGAAATTGCAGGAAACTACATGCTAAATATGCAATCAATATGACATTTCATTAAAACAGAAAAAATTGCAACTCGAAATAAAAATATTTCCTGCCTATGCAGAAAGAGATTCATGTACAAATATTTCCAGAACTGATTTCTATAAAGAATATTTTCTGGTTATTAAAAAGCAAGTTATGGTTTCAATTGAAGAGAGATTGGAATAAATTGAGCAGCCCGCTGCTCTTTTCAGATCTTTTTATAATATTCCAGCACTGACAATTTTAAAAGAAGGAGAAACTAGGAAATGTTGTATGGCTCTAGAAACTGCTTTAAAATACTTTGAAAGACAGAGCCGACAGTAAGCTCACAGCTGGGGTGACCTTGAACCGGTCGCAGGCTCGGTGAGCTCGGAGCACGGCCGGAGGTCAGGCAGACGGGAGTAACTGGGCGCGGTTCTCTGAGCGCGCACTGAGGAGTGCGGCCTTGGGCTCTCGGCTCCTGCAGGGCCAGAGACCAGGAGGCCGCCATTTGTATTCCCGTCCTCCGGAGCTCTACGGAAAGCGCTCAGGGAACAAAAGCTCCTGAAAGCAAACCCAAGCGGATTACACACCCCAGCCCCGGGTAAGGGCGGTGCAATTCCGCCTGGGGCAAAGACACTTGAGAATCACTACAACAAGCCCCTCCCCCAGAAGATCAACAAGAAATCCAGCCCAGACCAAGTTCACCTACCAAAGAGTGCGGTTTCAATACCAAGGAGAGCAGCAGAATTCTAGAGGAGGAGAAAGCAAAGCACGGAACTCATGGCTTTTTCCCTGTGATTTTTTTTTAGTCTTGCGGTTAATTTAATTTTTTTCTTTTTGATTTTTTGGTTTTTATTCTCGCCTTTGGGTAAATTTTTTTTTAACTGTTACCTTTTTCTTTTTTAACGATTTTTTACTAGTTTATCTAATATATATATATCTTTTCTTTTTTATATTTTTCTTAGGTGTTTTCTTTTCTTTTAAATTTCTTTTAAATCTTTTCTTTTTTTTTTCTTTTTTCTTTTTTTTTTCTTTTCTTTCTTCCTTTTTGAACCTCTTTTTATCCCCTTTCTCCCCCCTCACGATTTGGGATCTCTTCTAATTTGGTTAAAGCATATTTTCCTGGGGTTGTTGCCACCCTTTTAGTATTTTACTTGCCCCTTCATATACTCTTCTCAGGACAAAATGACAAGACGGAAAAATTCAACTCAAAAAAAAGAACAAGAGGCAGTACCGAAGGCTAGGGACCTAATCAATACAGACATTGGTGATATGTCAGATCTAGAGTTCAGAATGACAATTCTCAAGGTTCTAGCCGGGCTCGAAAAAGGCATGGAAGATATTAGAGAAACGCTCTCGAGAGATATAAAAGCCCTTTCTGGAGAAATAAAAGAACTAAAATCTAACCAAGTTGAAATCAAAAAAGCTATTAATGAGGTGCAATCAAAAATGGAGGCTCTCACTGCTAGGATAAATGAGGCAGAAGAAAGAATTAGTGATATAGAAGACCAAATGACAGAGAATAAAGAAGCTGAGCAAAAGAGGGACAAACAGCTACTGGACCACGAGGGGAAAATTCGAGAGATAAGTGACACCATAAGACAAAACAACATTAGAATAATTGGGATTCCAGAAGAAGAAGAAAGAGAGAGGGGAGCAGAAGGTATACTAGAGAGAATTATTGGGGAGAATTTCCCCAATATGGCAAAGGGAACGAGCATCAAAATTCAAGAGGTTCAGAGAACGCCTCACAAAATCAATAAGAATAGGCCCACACCCCGTCACCTAATAGTAAAATTTACAAGTCTCAGTGACAAAGAGAAAATCCTGAAAGCAGCCCGGGAAAAGAAGTCTGTAACATACAATGGTAAAAATATTAGATTGGCAGCTGACTTATCCACAGAGACCTGGCAGGCCAGAAAGAGCTAGCATGATATTTTCAGAGCACTAAATGAGAAAAACATGCAGCCCAGAATACTATATCCAGCTAGGCTATCATTGAAAATAGAAGGAGAGATTAAAAGCTTCCAGGACAAACAACAACTGAAAGAATTTGCAAACACCGAAAGCTTTTCCGCTAAGGTCAGGAACACGGCAGGGATGTCCATTATCACCACTGCTATTCAACTTAGTACTAGAAGTCCTAGCCTCAGCAATCAGACAACAAAAGGAAATTAAAGGCATCCAAATCGGCAAAGAAGAAGTCAAATTATCACTCTTCGCTGATGATATGATACTATATGTGGAAAACCCAAAAGACTCCACTCCAAAACTGCTAGAACTTATACAGGAATTCAGTAAAGTGTCAGGATATAAAATGAATGCACAGAAATCAGTTGCATTTCTCTACACCAACAGCAAGACAGAAGAAAGGGAAATTAAGGAGTCATTCCCATTTACAATTGCACCCAAAACCATAAGATACCTAGGAATAAACCTAACCAAAGAGACACAGAATCTATACTCAGAAAACTATAAAGTACTCATGAAAGAAATTGAGGAAGACACAAAGAAATGGAAAAATGTTCCATGCTCCTGGATTGGAAGAATAAATATTGTGAAAATGTCTATGCTACCTAAAGCAATCTACACATTTAATGCAATTCCTATCAAAGTACCATCCATCTTTTTCAAAGAAATGGAACAAATAATTCTAAAATTTATATGGAACCAGAAAAGACCTCGAATAGCTAAAGGGATATTGAAAAAGAAAGCCAACGTTGGTGGCATCACAATTCCGGACTTCAAGCTCTATTACAAAGCTGTCATCATCAAGACAGCATGGTACTGGCACAAAAACAGACCCATAGATCAATGGAACAGAATAGAGAGCCCAGATATAGACTCTCAACTCTATGGTCAACTAATCTTCGACAAAGCAGGAAAGAATGTCCAATGGAAAAAAGACAGCCTCTTCAATAAATGGTGCTGGGAAAATTGGACAGCCACATGCAGAAAAATGAAATTGGACCATTTCCTTACACCACACACGAAAATAGACTCAAAATGGATGAAGGACCTCAATGTGCGAAAGGAATCCATCAAAATCCTTGAGGAGAACACAGGGAGCAACCTCTTCGACCTCAGCCGCAGCAACATCTTCCTAGGAACAACGCCAAAGGCAAGGGAAGCAAGGGCAAAAATGAACTATTGGGATCTCATCAAGATCAAAAGCTTTTGCACAGCAAAGGAAACAGTTAACAAAATCAAAAGACAACTGACAGAATGGGAGAAGATATTTGCAAACGACATATCAGATAAAGGACTAGTGTCCAGAATCTATAAAGAGCTTAGCAAACTCAACACCCAAAGAACAAATAACCCAATCAAGAAATGGGCAGAGGACATGAACAGACATTTCTGCAAAGAAGACATCCAGATGGCCAACAGACACATGAAAAAGTGCTCCATATCACTCGGCATCAGGGAAATACAAATCAAAACCACAATGTGATATCACCTCACACCAGTCAGAATGGCTAAAATCAACAAGTCAGGAAATGACAGATGCTGGCGAGGATGCGGAGAAAGGGGAACCCTCCTACACTGTTGGTGGGAATGCAAGCTGGTGCAACCTCTCTGGAAAACAGCATGGAGGTTCCTCAAAATGTTGAAAATAGAACTGCCCTATGACCCAGCAATTGCACTATTGGGTATTTACCCTAAAGATACAAACGTAGTGATCCAAAGGGGCACGTGTACTCGAATGTTTATAGCCGAAATGTCCACAATAGCCAAACTATGGAAAGAACCTAGATGTCCATCAACAGATGAATGGATCAAGAAGATGTGGTATATATACACAATGGAATACTATGCAGCCATCAAAAGAAATGAAATCTTGCCATTTGCCACAACATGGATGGAACTAGAGCGTATCATGCTTAGCGAAATAAGTCAGGCGGAGAAAGACAACTATCATATGATCTCCCTGATATGAGGAAGTGGTGTTGCAACATGGGGGCTTAAGTGGGTACGAGAAGAATAAATGAAGGAAGATGGGATTGGGAGGGAGACAAACCATAAGTGACTCTTAATCTCACAAAACAAACTGAGGGTTGCTGGGGGGAGGGGGTTTGGGAGAAGGGGGTGGTATTATGGACATTGGGGAGGGTATGTGCTTTGGTGAGTGCTGTGAAGTGTGTAAACCTGGTGATTCACAGACCTGTACCACTGGGGATAAAAATACATGTTTATAAAAAATAAAAAATTATATTAAAAAAAAAAAAAAAAAAAAAGAAACACCTTTGGTTACATCTAAATATACATGTTTATATTATGCAGTTAATTAAAACTTTTTAAATCACTAAAAAAAAAAACATACTAAATAAATTGCCATTTCCTTAAAAAAAAATAAAATAAAATACTTTGAAAATCTGATAAAAGCAATAGAGATTTATAACTTGGAATTAAATTATTTTGTAATGTTTTTGTGTTGATAGTTTATCATCGGTGTTCCTATTATAACGTTCAAACATGATTTGTTAATTTCATATTCCATTTTTGAATCTCAGGATTGCTTTACATTTTTCTTAACAGTTCTAGTTGCCACTGCCTCAGCAGAACAAAGTTTCTCCATATTAACGTGAGTAAGAAACTTTCTGAGAACCACCAGAACTCAAGAAAGGTTATCCTTTTTGGCTGCTGACAGAAACAGAGTATGGGGAAACTTGGGTTACACCAAATAATTAGCAAATTTGCAGAAATTTTATGAGGGAAATAGAGAATTTTAAAGTGAATTATGTCATTTTGGTGTTTTCATTATTCACCCAAACATTGTTGGCCCACTGACAGAACACCTAGATGGGCACAATAAAAATTAAGTTCCATTTTCTTTGACATTTTGCCAACTTTCAGTTTTATGCAATTTTATTAGGAAGATCTATTTGTTAAGTAAGGGGGCAATAGAAATATTAAGTTTTTAATTTAACAGCTTGTTGGCTTACTGTAAAACTTCAATATTTAGACATGTGGTATGTGGACCTCCATTTGTCCCCTGCTTTCATGACGAGGGGCCATTCCACTGGCCTCATCATCGTTATGGGCTAATCCAAGGACCACGGGATGAGGGAAGTGTGAAGGCATGTTGACAAGGGGACAAGGTCATGTGCTGGTATCTTTCTCTTCCGTTTAGCTTTCTCCCCGCTCTTGCTACATTTCAAATGGATCTTTGGTCGCTGTTCCTAAGAAGCTGGGATATTCCTGCACACTCCAAACCAGTCAGAATTTTCTTCCTGATTTGATGCTTTTCACTTTCTTGACCAAAAAAGATGTTTTGGTTTTGAATGAACCCAACTAATTAGCCTGGGTCTGTCAAAAAGCCAAAGAGATTTGCTTTTGGATTTTTCCTGCGTGCTTCCAGAGAGGATAAATGTCTTCCCATGTAGGAGAATCAGCAGTCTGTCACAACCCAGACCCATTAAATGTAATGATTTATTGTAACAAAGTCTACGCTATTATATTCAAGCCGTTATTACATATCTTATACGCCAAAGCTGTTAAAAATAACAAAGCTATTATCTTGAGTGTGGGAAACAAAATCATTTTTAAAAATGTGATTAATTCTGTGAGCTTGGACCTTTTATGTACATGTGGTAAGCAGTATTCCATGGGAACTTTCTCAGCATGTGTCCAACGATGTAAACAAAAAGTTAAAATACAGCTTACACTCTCCCTGGCATTCATTAGCATAGCCAAGAAAGCAGGAACTAACCACATTTTACATAAAAAGACTTTAGAAATCTGTGTCTACTTACATTAGCATTATTCAATCTGTGGGTGCCAACTAGATGCGTAGAAACGATTTATTTATAGGCCTATCACCAAAATGTGTTCTTCATTAATTCATATTTTTCCCAGCTCACATTACTTCTTGAACCCATCCAGGTGGTTTTTAAATGCTGAGGGTAATTTAAAGCTGAGCAAATTCATGCGCACCCTGTTTTTTAGTGCTTAAGAGCATTCGAATGGAAATGTCCTTACTGCTCATTTCATACTTGGTCAATTTGTTTGCCTTTAATTAACCTTAAGGATAACATAGATGTGAGCCTGGCTGGACTTTTAGAGTTCAGATCCACATTGGGAAGGAAATAAACCTTGAACGTCTTGCCAAAGATTTAGAAATACATTTCTTACAAGATTAAAGCTGAAAATCCAAAGTAACTGCAGTTTATGCCGACAATACAGTTCAGTGAAACTGTGTTATATTGAATATTTCCTTATATATGACATTCGTTAAAGTAGAAAAGGCCTCATGTAAAGGCTCGTAAAGTGACGTTTCCTCCATATAATATTTTCCTGTACGTAACATTCAAAAAGTGTAGTGCCTTGGAAAACATTACAAAGGACTTTCCTTGTAGATCTGTACTTGTTGTTAAATTTATTTTGGGCTGTCCTTCTGGTTAGCGTTTCATAGCTCTTCACAGATTCAGTCAATACGTAATAGAAAAAAAGCCACCAGAGTCTGCCTTTTACTACTGTGAAAGAACAGGAGAAAGTTTGCGTTCCTGGAGGAAGGTCCCTGAGCACACACTACTTCCATTCTGATAAAGCCTCAGTCACGCCCTTCCATTCATTCCAGGGCCTGTGTCACCTGTCCTGTTCTCAGCAACGAATGGGACGCTCGGAAGTGACCTGATCATGAAACATCTTGTTTGTAAATTGAACTGACTGTTCATCCTGGAGAGCAACTTTACCAATATGTTATATTTCTATATTGCATTACATAACCAAAGACTCCATTGAGAGACAGGTAACTGATTTGTGTCCCTAGGGTGTAATTTCTCCCTCTCCATGATTCTTCAGCCTAGCAGATGATTCTATTAGACGATGAAAACTTTCTATATCACACTCTGAACTTTCCGGTAACAAACTTCAGGTGTACAGTATGCAGATACATAGTACAATGGAATTTATGCAAATATCTTTGTCCTCTGTTGCTGAATTATTTCGTGGTATATTTTAAGCAAATGTTAATCCAAAGGTGCCTTCTTGGGGTGCCTGGGTGGCTCAGTCGCTTAAACGTCTGCCTTCGGCTCAGGTCATGATCTCATGGTCCTGGGATCAAGTCCAGCATAGGACTCCTTGCTCAGCAGGGAGCCTGCTTCTCGCTATGCCTGCCGCTCCCCCTGCTTGTGCTCTCTCTCTGACAAATAAATAAAAAAAAATCTTTAAACAAAACAAAAACAAAAACAAAAAGTGCCCCCTTGTGCATTCACTCACTCATTTACTCAGAAACATTTTGGAAATGAGTCACGTCCATGGTCTGATATGAGGATCCATTTGCCTCCACAGATCTTTACCACTGCCTGACGGTGTCTGAGATTGCAGCATTCATTCCTCTGAATGTCAGAGACTTTTTATTTTACAGAATTCTCTCTTAAATTTTAAATTCCCCTTTTGAAGGGTAAGTGTTAGTCCCTTGAAGTGATGTCAAATATATGTCACGGTATCCTGAAAATGTTTCCAGAGTATTTGGGGAAAAATTAAGGGGAACGCGAGGAGTAAAGAAAAATGGAGAAGAATTTTACTGAGAAGATATTAGTGAAAATTGCTTCCTGAGTCCCTGAATTCATGGGTGGCATCCTGAAGACACATTCTTATGAAGTTATGATCATTAATATGTGACTTCTTTTATATTACATGTTTTATATTTTTAGAATGTCGACTAGCTAGTTAAAAAAGGCTATTTATTTCAAAAATCATCACTAACCATTATTAGTATATTTGTACTTTTCTGAAACAGATCTATGTCCCAGATAATGGTGAAAAGAGAGATTATTTTAAAATTTATCTGAATAACACTATTGCATCACAATGGAGGAAAGAGCATAACACCATAAAATTAATTATTTATCTTTAAAACAATTAAACATCCCTTTAGATGTTGTTGTGATGATTGTATATCCATAGTGAAGGCTCTTAATGTTTGAGACTGAAGTTGCATTTTCAACAACATTCAATGGATCACTGAATTTATTATTTCCTTTTCCTGCTGTATCTATTACTCTATCAAGTTACAATTAAAACAAAATTAAGTTCCCACAGCATGTAAGTATAAACACAAAACACCCAACGTGTTAGGAGCTTTTATTCTAGGACAATTGATTGAGATGTGCAAATAAAATGATTTATAAAAGAATCACGGCTTAATTAAAAATATTGCATAATAAAAAGGTAAGGCCAGAGTATTTGTGGATGCAAAAAAAGTCTGTGTTTTTGTATTAGCTTGTGGGTTTTATAAGAGGTAGTGAGAAATCAGGGGTGTAATAACTGAGACCTTGAGTTTCCTCATCTGTAAAAAATGTAGGCTAGAAGGGTGCCTGAGTGGCTCAGTCGGTTAAGGTTTCAACTCTTGATTTCGGCTCAAGTAATGACGTCAGGCAGGGTCTTGCGACAGAGCGCTGGGTGTGGAGCCTGCTTAAGATTCTATCTCTCCCTGTGCCCCTTCTGACCCTCCCACCACCTCACCCCTGCTTGCACGTGCCCACAATCTCTCCCTAAAAAAAAAAATGTGAGCTAGTGATACCTCTTGTATACCTCTCAGGGTTGTTGTGAGAATCAGAACAGAGTGTGTGTTTGAAGGGCCTTCTGAGCTATCACGGGTGAGATATTGCAAAGTTTGTTCAGAAACATGGGGTCAGGGAGACAAAAGTTCAGCATAGTCTGTTCATGTGCTGGGAGGCTCTGAGGTTACGTGGACAGCGTGTAGACTGCCTGGGGAGTCCACGAAGCCCTTGAAATGTGATTTCATCACAGTGTAGCTCTGTGGTTTTCTAAGTAGTGGGTCCATATCTTGATCCAGATTCTCAGTTCTCTGCAATGGTGACGTGTTAGGACCGCTGTCTGGGAGGAGGTATTTGTATACTTTTTCAAATGAGTTGAAGAAACAGCCTCACAGACTATCTTGCTTTATGGAAATTTAATCAAATCTTAGTTTATGGAGCACAGCTGAACGACCGAAGCCTGTGGCTCTATTTGGAGTAGGGTTCCTCGTCAAAGTCTCGCCTGTCAAGGATGAATTTACTGATCCACTTTCGATTTGACTTGTAATTCCAAATTATGTGCTAATTCCGTGTCACGGCATGAAATATCACAAACATAATTTGTGTGGCATTTTAGGGGATGCTGCATGGAATTTGGGTGTGTCTATATTGATCTTGGTAAAAAAGATTATTTCATTATCTTTGCATAATTATGATAAAGTAAAAAATGATGAATTAAAACGGTAAATACTGAATTTATAAGGCCTTTCCAAAAAAAATCATCAAATAATCTTAATGAGAAACTTGAGCTTGCTTTTATTGGCTTTAATGCTTGATATGAGTGTATGAATCATTTGATTGAAACCTGTAAATGATGATCTTTTTAGTTTTTTAATATTTCTCATTTATGAGAAACTTAATTCAAAATAAGTTCTTAAATGTTTTACCAACCAATCAAAAATTCTGAAGAGTTGAAATAATATTTTAAAGTAATTAATAAACAAACAGAAGGCTTGGGGGGTGTTGGTTGAGCCTGGTGGTGAGTATTAAGGAAGGCACATATTACATGGAGCACTGGGTGTGATGCATAAACAATGAATCTTGGAACACTGAAAAAAAAAGTTAAAAAAATAAAACACACATCTGTATATATTTAAAAAATCATTTAAAAATGTAATTAATTAAAAAAAATAAAAGTACCTACTAGATTTTCCTTTTCTTTCACTGAAAATTTCTCAGGCTGATGTCAATGGATTCCAAATCCAGTGGAACATTTCCCTATCAAGTATTTCACCCTAACGAAGATCTAACTTTGGGAGTACATATGCATTGTGATGGACGTCATCTTGTAGCCAACATGGACAACGTTTAAAGGGAACCATCAGCCGCCAACGGGCAAAGGAACCCAACATGACTCAGAGTCAGGACTATCACCTGCTGTTGAACAGGCCTGGGGTCCCTGACCTGTTGTCCCGACCTGATTTCTCTAGTCTTCACCCCCTGATTGGCTCCCGAACTCTCTGCCCTGTGTCTTTCTACTTGGGAGCATAGGATATGAAATTCTTCAGCAGCTCCATGGCCCATGGTGTGCTCGTGGTTGCCAGTGTGGAAGTAGACAGGCAGATGGTAGTCCGGAAGAGGACTAGGAAGTGCTGAATGATGGACATCCCACTTGCTGCTTCTTGGGACAAGCTGGGAACACAGAAGGCATCCAACTCTGATTACGTGGCTGGAGGCTAGAGACTGTGGCTTGGGGGCTTTGAACGCTCCAGGCAGTCTTGCCCCCCAAGGGCTGAGGAGATCAATATCTCTGCTTAGGGCAAACTAGTAGGAAAGTCCCCTATCAGGGTTTTTCAAATTTGGGGGCGCATCAGGATTACCAGAAAGGTTTGTTGAATACAGATGTTGGACTCCATGCTCACGTTCTGATTCAGTGGATTTGGGGTGCAGCTCCAGAACGTGCATTTCTAAGAAGTGTCCAGGGGATGTTAATGTTCCTGGTGGGGAAGGATAGGTTGAGAACTCCTGCTTTCAAGCATGCAGTTTCGAATGGGATTTAAGGTAGTTTTCCACGTTCCCTCAATAACTTTCTAAAAATCAATCTTTTAAGGTATCTCTGTACTTAACGTTAAGGGCTTTTATAGCACGCAAATTTATTGCCATTCACAGATGTAAGATACATGGTTCTAAATTATAAAGGCAACCCAAATAAAATCATTTTTAATTTTTCTGAAACACAAATGTGAATTTCCTGTTATACAGCGACTGTGTGTTGGGACTACAGTCAGCGGCTGGTCAGTGAATCTGCCCAAAGGCCAGTGTCAATGGTTCAATCTGCCTTTGTTTGCTAGTCATGGTTCCAGTGCATTTTAAGTGAATACTTACCTGTTCCTAGGCCAGGGTCACAAACTCAAATGCCTAACTGGTCCAAGGAAGCAATTGTAGATGAGTGGAAAGAACTGGAGGAGAGTATGGCAAACTGGTGGGCTTGTGTCCATCCAAGGGCAGACACCTTCCAGAACTCCAGCAGACTGATGCCAAGTAGGAATATGGGCTGTCTTGCTATGTTTCCCAATTTTCAAGAGAATCAGAAATCCAATTTTTGCATGCAATTCCTTTTTCTTCCTTTCTTTCTTTTTAAAACATCAGCTCTCTGATGGCCCAACAAAACACATTTGCAAACCAATTCTAAATTTACATTCACCATCAAAAAATACCCCATAATTTGAACATTAGTGAAGATTTTGGAACCATAGCTTTTATGAATATCAAGAGCTCACTATTCAATATTTTGAAAGGGTTCAATTTAGTTCAAATATGTGACTGCCCTTTAACAGCAGTTTTATTATAATGACGAAAAGGAAATAAGTGTGCTAGGGAGTTTTATTCTTGGGGTCAGAAGCTGGAGTAGGAGTTTCTTCACAGAATCACTAAGATGAACTTTATAAAGTAGGCATTCAATGCCACGGGTACGTAATTCCTGTGCCAAGCAGGAATTGTATTTTCTATGCTGTGCTTTATCATTACTCACATTCTTTTACTAGCCTGAAAATCATTTTGGGAAACAGCCCTACAGTTGTTGAAAGTGAATACAATTTTCCTAAAGTGAAACAATTTGCCATGAAAATCTTTTTATCCAAGGGCCAGAGTTGCCGTATGACAGCTGAGGTGTTTACCATCCCCTCCCAATGATCTAGAACCAGGCTGTTGGATTTTCGTATGAGTTCTCTTTTCCTTTGCATACTCTTTGACTATTTTATTGCTCCAACCCCTGCCATCATAAGTCTGGCAGATAGAATGATAGGATGTGGTTTTACAAGCAATTCTTTTAAGAGTCAAGTTGAGAGGTTCTTGGAATCTAAACCTTAATTTGAAGTTAGGGTTTTGGCATTTTCATTTATATGTTTTCTTGCCAATCCTGCTTTCAGTTTAGTAGCTGAGGATGACTAGAATTTGTGTTTCTTCTCTTTCCAAAACTCCCAACATTTTTGGTGTTTTGCCTTGAGAGGAAAAAAAAATGCCAATCTTTTTATAAGGGAAGCAACAAGATAAACGATGGATATCAAAAAGGCTTAACCAAAGGGTGGGTAGGTGGAGGAACCAGTGATGTCCTTGACAAATCACTTTGTATCTCTAGACCTTAGTTTCTTCCTGTAGAGAATGAATTAGATTGGCAAGATCAATGCTTTTCCCCACTGTGCGCTCTTCCAGACTCTGCTCGTGTGCTGTTAGTAGCTTCTTCTATGCATTATAAAGGATCGAGCAGTGCCTTTACCAGTCAAATCTTGCCCAAGTGAAATCGATCCTGTTTTAAATAACTCCCAGAGTTCAGGGCTCCACTAGGAGTTTTGGATAGATATTGGTCATGAAGGGGAAAAAAGTTAAGAAAAGAGTAAAAGAAAAAACAAAAACAAAAACCAAACACTGATGAGCTGGTATATTATCCCTTTGAATTAACTGTAGCTGATGGAGCAAAATAATTAGTGTTTTCTCCCTCAATAGTCTGGAAAAACAAGGCATGGCCTAGGATCTTTCCATCATGTTACTGTCTTAAAGTGAAAACGAATGGTATTATACTCTTGGTAAAAACAACCACAAATAGATTTCCCAGCTCTTCTTTTTATTCCTGAATAATTGCAACCTGTGAGGTCAAACACAGTTGAAAGTTAACCACAAGCATTTGGGATTGTAGTGAATACTTTGCAAAAGGAGTTTAGTAACTATTTCTCAGCTGAAGCCAAGGGATTGGACGACATGATCATTCGTGACCCCCCCCCCTTGTCAAATGCTATGATTAAGTCTTTTGGAAGAAACTTAAGAGACACATGGAATGTCCTAGAAAATAACAAAACCTTCTTACTATAGATCAGCATAATTCTAGTATTGATTGTGGGATTAATAGGAGGGAAGGGAAGAACAAATTTTTACTGCGTGTACTGTTCCATGAACTGGAAATATGGGTGAGCAAAAATATGGGTGAATAAAGACATCTCGCCTTTATGTATTCTATATTTCATACACACACACAATGATGCAAAGAGGAATAAATCAGAATAAAGGCATGGAGCAATGGCAGGAGTCCTGTTTCAGGTGTCAGAGGGCATTAAGGCAGAGACTTAAATGAAATGGAGGAAGAAATCATGCCAAGTTCTAGGAGAAGAACATTGCCAGCCAAAGAGCAGAGAGTATACAAACACCCTGAGAAAGAAAATGAGATTGATGTTCTGGAGGAGCAGCTAGAAGGCGCATGTGACTGGGGTGACAAGGGATGGGGGTGGCAGGACATCAGATTGAGAGGAAACAAGTGATTTGGGGCCTCGTGGTAAGCAGGTCTGGCATGTGGCATTTCATTCCAAAGGAAAACCTTTGGAAGGTCGAATAAAAGCCGGTGATATTTACATCTAAAAGGTTGCACTGCTGCTTGTGTAAAGAATAAAATCCGAGGAGGGCAAGAGGGGGAACAAGGAGATGAGCCAGGAGCTGCCCGCAGTAGCGGATGGTAGTTTGGGCTAGGACAGCCGGGCAAGGGGTAAGAAAGAGAGGATCAGATTTGTGGCACATTTCCAAGCTGGAATCAAGGGACCTTGTTGATGAATGGAAAGAGGGTGTGAGGGAAAGAGAGGTATATACCACGCTGACCTGCCTGTCTTTGGCCTGATCAAATGTATGGAAGCATGTACGGGGAGGGGAAAACTTGAAGAGGAATCGAGACCAGGGAATCCTGAGTTAAGTTTGAGTTCAGTTTGCTTGTGAGGCATCCAAGTGAAGACACTGAATAAACACTATGTCTAGTGTTTTGAGGGAAGGGTGAAGCTAGAGATAAAAATCGGGCACCATTAGTGTATAGATCATACTTGAAGCCTCTATAGATGGCTTCTTGAGAGAGCGTGTGGAAGGAAAACAAAAGACTCTGACTGAATCAGTCCTGTGGATCACCAGCATTTGGAGGTGGAGAGATCAGCGTGTGGAGAGGAGACATGAGTGAGCCATCTGCCTGCTATCTTATCCTGTTTCTGGGGAGTATGTTTATATAATCCAAAGGAAATAGGTGCAGTTTAATAAGATTAAATTCACTGTAATGAATTAGAAAATCTCAGAAGTCCAGGGTGCCTGGGTGGCTCAGTTGGTTGAGCATGGGACTCGATTTCAGCGCAGGTCAAGATTTCAGGGTGGTGAGATCCAGCCCCATATTAGCTCTGTTTTCAGCGAAGAGACTGCTTGAGCTTCTGTCTTTCCCTGTGCCCCTCCCTTGACTTGTGTGCTCTCTCTTTATCTCAAATAAATTAATTTAATTTAATTTTAATGTTATGTTAGTCACCATTCAGTACATCATTAGTTTTTGATGTAGTGTTCCATGATTCATTGTTTGCATATAACACCCAGTGCTCTATGCAAGTGCCCTCCTTAATACCAACTACCAGGCTTACCCATCCCCCACACTTTCCCCTCTAAAACCTTCAGTTTGTTTCCAGAGTCCATAGCCTCTGATGGTTCATCTTCCCCTCTGATCCCACCCACTACATTTTCCCCTTTCTTCTCCTAATGTCCTCCAGGTTATTCCTTATGTTTCACATATAAGTGAAACCATATGAAAATTGTCTTTCTCTGCTTGATTTATTTCACTTTTCATAATTCCCTTCTGTTCCATCCATGTTGATGCAAAAGTTAAGTATTCATTCTTTCTGATGGCTGAGTAATATTCTAGTGTATATATGGACCACATCTTCTTTATCCATTCATCTGTTGAAAGGCATCTTGGCTCCTTCTACAGTTTGGCTATTGTGGACATTGCTGCTGTGAATTTTGGGGTGCACGTGGCCCTTCTTTTCACTAGCTCTGTATCTTTGGGGTAAATACCCAGTAGTGCAGTTGCTGGGTCATAGGTTAGCTCTATTTTTAACATTTTGAGGAAACTTTACATTGTTTTCCAAAGTGGTTGTACCAACTTGCATTCCCACCAATAGTGTAAGAGGGTTCCCTTTTCTCCACAGCCTCTTCAACATTTGTTGTTTCTTGCTTTGTCAGTTTTTGCCATTCTAACTGGTGTAAGGTGGTATCTCAATGTGGTTTTGGTTTGAATTTCCCTGATGGATATGTTGAACATTTTTTCATGTGCCTGTTAGCTACTTGTATGTCTTCTTTTGAGAAGTATCTGTTCATGTCTTCTGCCCATTTTTTGACTTATTTGTTTTTTGGGTGTTGAGTTTGAGAAGTTCTTTATAGATCTTTTATACCAGCCCTTTATCTGTAGTGTCATATGCAGATATCTTCTCCCATTCTGTGGGTTGCCTCTTTGTTTTGTTGACTATTTCCCTTGCTGCACAGAAGATTTTTATCTTGATGAAGTCCCAGAAGTTCTTTTTTGCTTTCATTTCTCTTGCCTTTGGAGACATGTTTTGAAAGGGGTTGCTGTGGTTAATAGAGGTTACTGCCTATGTTCTCCTCTAGGACTTTGATGGATTCCAGTCTCACATGGAAGTCTTTCATCCATTTAGAGTTTATCTTTGTGTATGGTGAAAGAGAATGGTTGAGTTTCATTCTTCTGTATATATAGTTGTCCAGTTTTCCTAGCACCATTTATTGAAAAGACTGTATTTTTCCCATTGGATATATTTTTTCCTGCATTATTTAAGATTAGTTGACCATAGAATTGAGAGTCCATATTTGGATTCTCTATTCTTTTCCATTGATCTATGTGTCTGTTTTTGTGCCAGCACCATGCTGTCTTGGTGATCACAGCTTTGTAGTGTAGTTTGAAATCAAGCAACCTGATGCTTTGTTTTTCTTTTTCAAAATTTCCTTGGTGATTCGGGGTCTTTTCTGGTTCCATATAAATTTTAGGATACTTAGTTCTAGCACTTTAAAAAATGCCATTGGTATTTTGATCAGGATGGATTTGAAAGTATAGATTGCTCTGGACAGCATAGACATTTTAACAATGTTTATTCTGGTCCATGAGCATGGAATGTTTTTCCATTTTTTTGTGTTTTCTTCAATTTCTTTCATAAGTGTTCTGTAGTTTCTAGAGTATAGATCTTTACCTCTTTTATTTATTTATTTATTTTTAAATTTGTAATAAACATATATTTTTATCCCCAGGGGTACAGGTCTGTGAATCGCCAGGTTTACACACTTCACAGCACTCACCAAAGCACATACTCTCCCCAATGTCCATAACCCCACCCCCATTCTCCCAACCCCCCTCCCCCAGCAACCCTCAGTTTGTTTTGTGAGATTAAGAGTCACTTATGGTTTGTCTCGCTCCCAATCCCATCTTGTTTCATTTATTCTTCTCCTACCTCCTTAAGCCCCCATGTTGCATCTCCACTTCCTCATATCAGGGAGATCATATGATAGTTGTCTTTCTCTGCTTGACTTATTTCGCTAAGCATGATACTCTAGTTCCATCCATGTTGTCGCAAATGGCAAGATTTCATTTCTTTTGATGACTGCATAGTATTCCATTGTGTATATATACCATATCTTCTTGATCCATTCATCTGTTGATGGACATCTAGGTTCTTTCCATAGTTTGGCTATTGTGGACATTTCGGCTATAAACATTCAGGTGCACGTGCCCCTTTGGATCACTACGTTTGTATCTTTAGGGTAAATACCCAGTAGTGCAATTGCTGGGTCATAGGGCAGTTCTATTTTCAACATTTTGAGGAACTTCAATGCTGTTTTCCAGAGTGGTTGCAACAGCTTGCATTCCCACCAACAGTGTAGGAGGGTTCCCCTTTCTCCGCATCCTCGCCAGCATCTGTCATTTCCTGACTTGTTGATTTTAGCCACTCTGACTGGTGTGAGGTGATATCTCATTGTGGTTTTGATTTGTATTTCCCTGATGCCGAGTGATATGGAGCACTTTTTCATGTGTCTGTTGGCCATCTGGATGTCTTCTTCACAGAAATGTCTGTTCATGTCCTCTGCCCATTTCTTGATTGGATTATTTGTTCTTTGGGTGTTGAGTTTGCTAAATTCTTTATAGATTTTGGACACTAGTCCTTTATCTGATATGTCGTTTGCAAATATCTTCTCCCATTCTGTCAGTTGTCTTTTGATTTTGTTAACTGTTTCCTTTGCTGTGCAAAAGCTTTTGATCTTGATGAAATCCCAATAGTTCATTTTTGCCCTTGCTTCCCTTGCCTTTGGCGATGTTCCTAGGAAGATGTTGCTGTGGTTGAGGTCGAAGAGGTTGCTGCCTGTGTTCTCCTCAAGGATTTTGATGGATTCCTTTCGCACATTGAGGTCCTTCATCCATTTTGAGTCTATTTTTGTGTGTGGTGTAAGGAAATGGTCCAATTTCATTTTTCTGCATGTGGCTGTCCAATTTTCCCAACACCATTTGTTGAAGAGGCTGTCTTTTTTCCATTGGACATTCTTTCCTGCTTTGTCGAATATTAGTTGACTGTAGAGTTGAGGGTCTATTTCTGGGCTCTTTATTCTGTTCCATTGATCTATGTGTCTGTTTTTGTGCCAGTACCATGCTGTCTTGATGATGACAGCTTTGTAATAGAGCTTGAAGTCCGGAATTGTGATGCCACCAACTTTGACTTTCTTTTTCAATATCCTTTGGCTATTCGAGGTCTTTTTTGGTTCCATTTAAATTTTAGAATTATTTGTTCCATTTCTTTGAAAAAGATGGATGGTACTTTGATAGGAATTGCATTAAATGTGTAGATTGCTTTAGGTAGCATAGACATTTTCACAATATTTATTCTTCCAATCCAGGAGCATGGAACATTTTTCCATTTCTTTGTGTCTTCCTCAATTTCTTTCATGAGTACTTTATAGTTTTCTGAGTATAGATTCTGTGCCTCTTTGGTTAGGTTTATTCCTAGGTATCTTATGGTTTGGGGTGCAATTGTAAATGGGATTGTAAATGGGATTGACTCCTTAATTTCTCTTTCTTCTGTCTTGTTGTTGGTGTAAAGAAATGCAACTGATTTCTGTGCATTGACTTTATGTCCTGACACTTTACTGAATTCCTGTACAAGTTCTACCAGTTTTGGAGTGGAGTCTTTTGGGTTTTCCACATATAGTATCATATCATCTGCGAAGAGTAATAATCTGACTACTTCTTTGCCGATTTGGATGCCTTTAATTTCCTTTTGATGTCTGATTGCTGAGGCTAGGACTTCTATGTTGGTTAGCAGGGGTGATAATGGACATCCCTGCCGTGTTCCTGACCTTAGCAAAAAAGCTTTCTGTTTTTCTCCATTGACAATGATATTTGCGGTGGGTTTTTCATAAATGGCTTTGATAATATTGAGGTATGTGCCCTCTATCCCTACACTTTGAAGAGTTTTGATTAGGAAGGGATGCTGTACTTTGTCAAATGCTTTTTCAGCATCTATTGAGAGTATCATATGGTTCTTGTTCTTTCTTTTATTGATGTGTTGTATCACATTGACTGATTTGCGGTTTTTGAACCAAACTTGCAGCCCTGGAATAAATCCCACTTGGTCGTGGTGAATAATCCTTTTAATGTACTGTTGAATCCTATAGGCTAGTATTTTGGTGAGAATTTTCGCATCTGTGTTCATCAAGGATATTGGTCTATAGCTCTCTTTTTTGATGGAATCCTTGTCTGGTTTTGGGATCAAGGTGATGCTGGCCTCATAAAATGAGTTTGGAAGTTTTCCTTCCATTTCTATTTTTTGGAACAGTTTCAGGAGAATAGGAATTAGTTCTTCTTTAAATGTTTGGTAGAATTCCCCTGGGAAGCTGTCTGGCCGTGGGCTTTTGTTTGTTTGGAGATTTTTAATGATTGTTTCAATCTCCTTACTGGTTATGGGTCTGTTCAGGCTTTCTATTTCTTCCTGGTTCAGTTGTGGTGAGTTTATATGTTTCTAGGAATGCATCCATTTCTTCCAGATTGTGAAATTTGCTGGCGTAGAGTTGCTCATAGTATGTTCTTATAATTGTTTGTATTTCTTTGGTGTTAGTTGTGATCTCTCCTCTTTCATTCATGATTTTATTTGTTTGGGTCCTTTCTCTTTTCTTTTTGGCAAGTCTGGCCAGGAGTTTATCAATTTTATTAATTCTTTCAAAGAACCACCTCCTAGTTTCGTTGGTTTGTTCTATTGTTTTTTTTGGTTTCTATTTCATTGATTTCTGTTCTGATCTTTATGATTTCTCTTCTCCTGCTGGGCTTAGGGTTTCTTTCTTGTTCTTTCTCCAGCTCCTTTAGGTGTAGGGTTAGGTTGTGTACCTGAGACCTTTCTTGTTTCTTGAGGAAGGCTTGTACTGCTATATATTTTCCTCTCAGGACTGCCTTTGTTGTGTCCCACAGATTTTGAACCGTTGTATTTTCATTATCATTTGTTTCCATGATTTTTTTCAATTCTTCTTTAATTTCCCGGTTGACCCATTCATTCTCTAGAAGGATGTTGTTTAGTCTCCATGTATTTGGGTTCTTGCCAAACTTCCTCTTGTGGTTGAGTTCTAGCTTCAGAGCATTGTGGTCTGAAAATATGTAGGGAATGATCCCAATCTTTTGATACCAGTTGAGTCCTGATTTAGGACCGAGGATGTGATCTATTCTGGAGAATGTTCCATGTGCACTAGAGAAGAATGTGTATTCCGTTGCTTTGGGATGAAATGTTCTGAATATATCTGTGATGTCTATCTGGTCCAGTGTATCATTTAAGGCCTTTATTTCCTTGTTGATCTTTTGCTTGGATGATCTGTCCATTTCAGTGAGGGGAGTGTTAAAATCCCCTACTATTATTGTATTATTGTTGATGTGTTTCTTTGATTTTGTTATTAATTGGTTTATATAGTTGGCTGCTCCCACATTGGGCGCATAGATATTTAAAATTGTTAGATCTTCTTGTTGGACAGACCCTTTGAGTATGATATAGTGTCCTTCCTCATCTCTTATTATAGTCTTTGGCTTAAAATCTAATTGATCTGATATAAGGATTGCCACTCTTGCTTTCCTCTGATGTCCATTAGCATGGTAAATTCTTTTCTACCCCCTCACTTTAAATCTGGAGGTGTCTTCAGGCTTATTTGTTTCTTGTAGTCAACATATAGATGGGTTTCGTTTCCTTAATCATTCTGATACCCTGTGTCTTTTGATTGGGGCATTTAGCCCATTAACTTTCAGGGTGACTATTGAGAGATATGAATTTAGTGCCAATGTATTGCTTGTAAAGTGCCTGTTACTGTATATTGTCTCTGTTCCTTTCTGATCTACCTCTTATAGGCTCTCTCTTTCCTTAGAGGACCCCTTTCAATATTTCCTGTAGAGCTGGTTTGGTGCTTACAAATTCTTTCAGTTTTCATTTGTCCTGGAAGCTTTTAATCTCTCCTTCTATTTTCAATGATAGCCTAGCCGGATATAGTATTCTTGGCTGCATGTTTTTCTCGTTTAGTGCTCTGAATATATCATGCCAGCTCTTTCTGGCCTGTGGATAAGTCAGCTGCCAATCTAATATTTTTACCATTGTATGTTACAGACTTCTTTTCCCGGGCTGCTTTCAGGATTTTCTCTTTGTCACTGAGACTTGTAAATTTTACTATTAGGTGACAGGGTGTGGGCCTATTCTTATTGATTTTGAGGGGCGTTCTCTGAACCTCCTGAATTTTGATGCTTGTTCCCTTTGCCATATTGGGAAATTCTCCCCAATAATTCTCTCCAGTATACCTTCTGCTCCCCTCTCTCTTTCTTCTTCTTCTGGAATCCCAATTATTCTAATGTTGTTTCTTCTTATGGTGTCACTTATCTCTCGAATTCTCCCCTCGTGGTCCAGTAGCTGTTTGTCCCTCTTTTGCTCAACTTCTTTATTCTCTGTCATTTGGTCTTCTATATCGCTAATTTTTTCTTCTGTCTCATTTATCCTAGCAGTGAGAGCCTCCATTTTTTATTGCACTTCATTAATAGCTTTTTTTGATTTCAACTTGGTTAGATTTTAGTTCTTTTATTTCTTCAGAAAGGGCTTTTATATCTCCCGAGAGGGTTTCCTAATATCTTCCATGCCTTTTTCGAGCCCAGCTGGAATCTTGAGAATTGTCATTCTGAACTCTAGATCTGACATATTACCAATGTCTGTATTGATTAGGTCCCTAGACTTCGGTACTGCCTCTTGTTATTTTTTTTTGTGGTGAATTTTTCTGCCTTGTCATTTTGTCCAGCTAAGAGTATATGAAGGAGCAAGTAAAATACTAAAAGGATGACAACAACCCCAGGAAAATATGCTTTAACCAAATCAGAAGAGATCCTAAATCGTGAGGGGGGAGGAAGGGGATAAAAAGAGGTTGAAAAAGAAAAAAAAAAGAGAAAAAAAAAGAAAAAAAAAAGAAAAGAATTTAAAAAAAAAGTGAATAAAGAAAAGTCTAAAAAAGAATATATATATATATTAGATAAACTAGTTAAAAAACGTTAAAAAAGAAAAGGGTAAAAGTTAAAAAAAATTTTAGCAGAAGAAGAGAAAAAAAATGAAAAGGAAAAAAATTAAATTAACTGCAAGACTAAAAAATCACAGGGAGAAAGCCATGAGTTCCGTGCTTTGCTTTCTCCTCCTCTGGAATTCTGCTGCTCTCCTTGGTATTGAAACCGCACTCCTTGGTAGGTGAACTTGGTCTCGGCTGGATTTCTTGTTGATTCTGGGGGAGGGGCCTGTTGTAGTGATTCTCAAGTGTCTTTGCCCCAGGCGGAATTCCACCGCCCTTACCATGGGCCGGGCTGAGTAATCCCCTTGGGTTTGCTTTCAGGAGCTTTTGTTCCCTGAGCGCTTTTTAGAGTTCTGGAGGACGGGAATACAAATGGCGGCCTCCTGGTCTCCGTCCCGGAGGAGCGATAGCCCAGGGCCCCACTCCTCAGTGCGCCCTCAGAGAACAGCGCCAGTTACTCCCGTCTGCCTGACCTCCGGCCGCGCTCCGAGCTCACCGTGCCTGTGGCTGGTTCAAGGTAACCCTGAGCTGTGAGCTTACTGTCGGCTCTGTCTCTGTAGCCGGCTTTCCCGTTCCAATACCCGCAAACTCTGCGACACTCAGACACCCCTGATCCTTCTGTGACCCTGCGGGACCTGAGGCCACGCTGCCCCTGCGTGGGCTTTGCCCCGGTTTAGCCTCTGGAGCGATGTCCCTCAGCGGAACAGACTTTTAAAAGTCCTGATTTTGTGCTCTGTTGCTCCGCTGCTTGCCGGGAGCCGGCCCCTCCCCCCCGGGGTCTATCTTCCCAGTTGCTTTGGATTCACTTCTCTGCCATTCCTACCTTTCAGAAAGTGGTAGTTTTTCTGTTTCTAGAATTGCTGTTCATCTTCTCTTTGATCTGCCGATGGATTTGCTGGTGTTTGCAATCTTTAGATAAGCTATCTAGCTGATCTCCTGCTAGCTGAAGTAGTCTCAGCCTGCTACTTCTCCACCATCTTGACTCCTCCCCAGATCTTTACCCCTTTGGTTAGGCTTATTCCTAGGTATTTTATGGTTTTGGGTGCTATTGCAAATTGAATCAATTCCCTAATTTCTCTTTCTACAGTTACATTGATAGTGTTTGAGAAAGTGACAGATTCTGTGCATTGATTTTTGTATCCTGCCACATTACTGAATTGCTGTAGGAGTACTAGTAATTTGGGGGTGGAATCTTTTGGGTTTTCTATATTAAGTATCATGTCAACTGTGAAAAGAGAGAGTTTGACTTCTTTTTGCCAATTTGAATACATTTTATTTCTTTTTGTTGTCTGGTGGCTGTTGCTAGGACTTCTAGTACTATGTTGAACAATAGTGGCAAGAGTGGGAATCTTTGTCATGTTCCTGATCTTAAGCGAAAGGCTTTCAGCATTTTCCTATTGAGAGTGATATTTGCTGTGGGCTTTTCATAGCTGGTTTTTACGAAATTGAGGAATGCCCCTCTATCCTGACATTCTAATGAGTTTTAATCAGGAAAGGATGCTGTATTTTGTCGAAGGATTTTTCTGCATCAGTTGAGAGGATCATATTCTTCTCTCTTCTCTTATTAATGTGTTCTGTCACATCTATTGATTTGCAAATATTGAATCATCCTTGCATCCCAGGAATAAATCTCACCTGGTCGTGTTGGATAATCCTTAAAAAAATCTCAGAAGTTTTTAACATGTCACTTTACAAATGTGTTGCTTAAATGATAGATAATCTTATTAAAAAATAAAATATAAATGGCCCATTGACCTAACATGATATGACATTCAGTTATCTTAGCAATAGAAAGAATGTAGCAGTAGTCTATGGAGTTTCAAGGTACTTGGCTTGATAATCATTTAGAAAGTACTATTTATTTGAATATTCCAAGCTTAAGGTATAAATATAAGTAATACAGCTGGGACTGAAAATTTTCCTTATTACACAGATGAGGTAAGACCTTGAATTGTGTTTGGTCTCAAGGTTTAGGAGACTTAAATTAGAGAGCAATTTAAAAGAAACACAATTTAATAGCAAAAACCCAAATAATCCAATTAAAAAATGGGCAGAAGATCTGAATAGACATTTTCCCAAAGAAGACATACAGATGGCCAACACACACATAAAAAGATGCTCAATATCACTAATCCTCAGGGAAATGCAAGTCAAAAGCACAATGAAATATCATCTCATAAATGGTCACTATCAAAAAGTTAAGATATTCTTCCTCTCCCTCTGCCTGCCTCTCTGCCTACCTGTGATTTCTCTCTCTCTCTGTCAAGTAAATAAATAAAATCTTAAAAAAAAAAGTTAAGATATGACAAGGATTGTTAAGAATGTGGAGAAACTGGAACCCTGGTGCTCTCTTGGTGGGAATACCAACTGGCAAAGCCACTCAGGAAAACAGTACAGAATATCCCCCCAAAATTAAAAATAGGACTACTATCTGATCCCACAGTTTCACTTCTGGGTATTTTTTGAAGAAAATGAAAATGCTAACTTGAAAAGATATATGCACCCCCATGGTCACTGCAGCATTGTGTATAATAGCCAACATGTGGAAACTAAAGTGTTTGTATAATTTTCAAAGTGATGACCACAGCATATCTAATTAACATCCATCTCCATACATAGTTACAGAATTTTGGGATATGAATGGGCAAAGAAATGTGCTATTTATGTACACAATGGAATATTATTCAGCCATAAAAAGAATGAAATATTGTCATTTGCAAGAACATGGATGGACATTGAGAACATTATACTAAACGAAACAAGTCAGATGGAGAAAGACAAATACCATAATGCCATATGTTCCCATATGTGGAATCTAAAACAAACAAAACAAAACAAAACAAAACAAAACAAAACAAAAAGCTCATAGATACAAAGAACAGATTGGTGATTGCCAAAAGGCAGGTGGTAGGTGAAATGGGAGAATGAAGTCAAAAGTTATAGACTTCGGGGCACCTGGGTGGCTCAGTGGGTTAAGCCTCTGCCTTCAGCTTGGACATGATTTTGGGGTTCTGGGATCGAGCCCCGCACTGGGCTCTCTGCTCAGCGGCGAGCCTCCTCCTCTCTGGGCTCTCTGCTCAGCGGCGAGCCTCCTCCTCTCTTTCTGCCTGCCTGCCTACTTGTGATCTCTATCTGTCAAATAAATAAATAAAATCTTAAAAAATACAGTTATAGACTTCCAGTCATAATTTAGATAAGTCATGGGACATAATATACAGTGGGTGACTGTAGTTAATAATCCTGTACTTCATATTTGAAAGTTGCTAAGAGAGTGCATCCTAAATGTTTTCATCACAAGAATAAAAATTCTGTAGCTATGTATGATGATGGATGTTAATTAGGTTTGTTTTGGCGATCATTTTGCAATATACACAAATACTGAGTCATTATATTGTATATCTGAACCTAATATGTCAATTATACCTCAATTTTTAAAAAAGGAATTCACATTAAAAAGATATTATCCCAGTGGAAACATGGCAAAGGATTATACAGGCCAGTCAAAGGGAAGTACATTAGGATATATGCTGGCATTTGTAATCAAGTAAACACCAATTAAATGAAATACAAATTTTAATAATTTGAAGTAGCAATATTTTAAAAAATGAATGTTTGTGTACTCATATACATTATTGGTGGGAAAGTAGATTAGAAGAGTTTTTCTAGACTGAAATTTCACAATCTGTAAATAGCCTTAAAATATTTGGATTTTTTTTGAGAACAAATTTGCTTCTAGGAATTTATCTTAAGAAAACATTCTGGGGCACCTGGATGGTTCAGTCAGGTAAGTGTCCAACTCTCGATTTCAACTCAGTTCTTGATCTCAGGGTCATGAAACCATGCCCCACCTTGGGTGCATGCTAGGTCCCTCCCTCTCCCTCTGTGCTCCTCACTCCCAACTCACACATGTGCTTGCACTACTCTCTTTCTGAAAAGTAAAGAAAAGAAAAGAAAAGAAAAGAAAAAACAAGACAGGAAAGGAATAGATTCTGTGTTAGGTGTTAAAATATTTATTGGAGCAATATTTGTAAAGGTGAAAAATCAAAAACAACTTAAGAATACAGTGGTGAGTTTTGGCTAAATATGATATGTGTATATGATGTGATTTCTCTACATGTTTTTTAAAAACTTTTAAATTTTTTTTTAAGATTTTATTTATTTATTTGACAGACAGAGATCACAAGTAGGCAGAGAGGCAGGCAGAGAGAGAGAGAGGAAGAGAAGCAGGCCTCCTGCTGAGCAGAGAGCCCGATGTGGGGCTCGATCCCAGGACCCTAGGATCAAATTTTTAAATTTTTTCATTAACATATAACATATTATTAGCCCCAAAGGTACAGGTGTGTGAATTGCCAGGTTTACACATTTCACAGCACTCACCATAGCACACATGTTTCTGAAGACTTTCATGATATAGATACTTGTTCATTGTACACTGTATGAAAAAGCAGGTTAGGATATATTGAATGCATTGTGATAGTAATTATATATGCATGCACATGCCTATGTACACATAGAGAACAAAGAAAACACCTGAAAAGACTTCTACCAAAGCATTTATAATGATTTTCTGTCGGTAGCCAATTGAGGTGATTTTTAAATTCTCCAAATATCTTTTACATTTTCTAAAATTTCTATAATATCCATGTCTTCTTTTTACATTTAGAATTTTAAAAATGTAGGGAGATTTAATACACTCGGACACTTTTGTTTTCCTAATAATACTACATTATTATAAAATTTGTTCTCCTACTTACTAATATTGGGCTTTTGTGACTTAGAACCAAAGAACTTTTGTAAGTGAAAGAATTTTGTGACTCATATGCAAAGGGTTCTCCTTTCTTCTCTCAACTCGGTAGTGTGACGGTGATGTCATCTGCTGTCATTGTACTACACTATATTGCTGTCATACAATATACCATAAGGAGAGAGTGAAATGTGGAAATAACTGGTAGTTAGCAGAGCTGAATTAGGTAATTCTGAATTTTTGGCATGGTCCTAAATGCTAACTAGTAAAAGACCGAGTAAATATGTTGGCTCAATTCTTTTCTTTTTATTATGCAGGTTTTAATCTGACAGTGCCAAAAGATGCAATGCCAAAAGACTTCTTAGGCCAGAAATTTCAATTCTCTGAACTCTCAGGTTTAATCTGGAAGTTGTTGAGGTAGGGAGAGCTAGGAATTTAGATGGCGTGAATGTCCTTTTCTTTAATTAATTAATACAATCCACTTGGGGAAGTAATGTGAAAATATTGTAAAATTAGTTATAGATAATGATGAGGGTGAGGATCCACATAGAAAACGTTGAACTTCCATGGTAAGCAAATATCTATCTATCTATCTGTGTATGTGTGTCTGCTTAAATATTTAGTTGGCTAAAATTCATTTTTTGAAGTTTACACATGGCACGGATGTGAAATGACATTAAATATGCTTTTCAAGACAAGATATTTCTGGCCTTAGGACAATTGTATAATGACTCAAGAAAATAATATGAATAAGTGGTAAAGTAATAGAGGCAACCCCATATGTGATTTAAGCAAAAGGAAAACTACTTTTGTCAGATCATCTCTCATTCGTGTTTCCCTGAATGACCCAGATAATCTCATGATACTTCATTTTATGTGGACTATGGAGACCTGATTTTTAGCTTTTGGTTCTACGGAGAATACAAGGAGGGGGAAAAAAACAAATTGTAAGCCCCTTCCTTTATGGAATTTCCCAGTGAAATTGAAAAGGGAGTAGGCTTGGGGCACTTGGGGTGCTCAGTTGGTTAAGTCTATGACTCTTGATTTTGGTTCAGGTTATGATCTCAGGGTTGTGAAATCGAGCCCCAATGCCAGCTCGATGCTGTGCAGGGAGTCTGCTTGAAGATTGTCTCCCTCCAGCCCTCCCCCAACTCACACTCTTTCTCGCTCTTTCCTTCTGTCTCTCTCTCAAATGAATAAATAAATCTCAAAAAAAAAAAAAAAAAGAAAGAAAGAAAGAAAGAAAAGGAAGTAACTAAAAAGTTGTAGGGTAAACTGAAGATCTTAACTTCTGTCAGAAGTCCTCTGAAAGAGATATTTAAATACACTGAAGACAGCTTTGGCGTTTTCCTTATTTAGCGCCAAACTGTTTCCATTAGTTTTGGTGTAAGTAACCTGATGAAGGCATTATTTCTAATTTTTAAAAAGGCAAAATGTCTTTACAAGATTATAAATTAGTTTTAACACCTATCTATTTTTAGAAGTTGCATTGCCAGATAATCCGGGTATTTTAGAATTTACTTCTCAAATGTAAAAACAGAATTTGAACCATACCATTGATATGATTTCAGAATGTTCTTAATGACTGAGGCTAAGAAAGAGTTAACAAAACTTACAAACTCTTTAAACAGAGCACGAACATTGATAGCATACGTCCTTGGAGATGGGCAGGGTGTGTGCACCTAATAATGTTTATTACTGGTGTGGATGGAGTCTTTTAGGAGACACATGAGACTTTGTTGGCTGTTGTCAGAATGAAATACTTGAATTACCCCTATCTAGTCTCTGATTGTTTACAATCTCCTCTCGAGGTGTCAGCATGCTTGAATTGTATTTAAAACACATAAATCTCCCTTCAAAGGTAGCTTGAGAGTCTGAAGTGCAGCCAGGGAATTTTAAAAGGAAAGGGTAAGCCAGGCCTACTAGGTCCTCTCAAAAGTAGGGATTTCAGTTTGTTTAAATTACAGCACAATCTAGACCAAAGAATCAAATCTTTATGATACTTTAGCCAATGGATAAAGGGTAGCCGCTGTCAAGTAAAAAAAGAAAAAAGCAATTGTAATCACTAAAGACTCTTATTTATTTATTATTTGAGATTACCTTGAGGATGTATTTGTGGGAGTGGAGGTGGGGTCAGGGGTTTGCAATTCCACCACAGTTTCCAGAAACCAACCAACCAAGTCATTCAGACACCTTTAGTCATTAATCACACTGGCTTACTAGAATTTCTTATTGGCTCCAACTTGAAGAAAAGTAAAATTTGTGAGGTTCATAAAGACTACCTGCCTTGATTCATCCTTTAATTTCTTGAATTCTAACAAGTACCCTCAAGTATTCATTCATTCTCCCCTTATTTCCCCAGTGTATCATTTATATCACAAAAATGCACATTTTGCCTATTTTTTAAGTCACAAATTATAATTCTGTACTAAAAGCTGCAGTATGTCAAACTGAATTGAGTCCCATGTGTGTTTTGTTTGTCAAGAACTATTCTGGTGCTTAATGAAGGCTGCTTTGGCTGATGCCTCAGTGCCTTAATTTGCTTGGCCACAGTAGATGGTTTCTGTCTTTTCCAGAAAATGGTTCTATAGCCAGTGGTTTTTAAATTTTTTTTTTTTAAATGTTTCTTCCTAGCCATTGCATGCTTCATTTTAGTTGGAAGCCTATTCTCTTTTGGCTTTGCTTGCCCACAAATCATCCTCCACTTTCTGACTTTATTGTCTTTATTAGAACAGTCTGGAGGGGAGAAGTAAAAATCAGTGTGCTGTGGTCAAAACACTTCTTTTGACATTTAGGTGAATGCCAAGATTTTGATATCTGAAAATTAACTTAATATTTGAAAGAGTCTTTCACATAGTCGATACAAATGTTACTTTTCCCACGAGTGTTACACTGGATAATACAGTTTAATTAACATTTGCACATTCCGTCAAAAGCTTTCTCACTCACTGCTAATCTAAAGCCTTTCTTTAGTCATTATTTCCTGAGAATCAGTGACACCGTGGCACTCAGGGAATAATTGATGTTATTTCTGGCTTATTTTAAAAATTTTATTTATTTATTTGAGATCGAGAAAGAGAAGGGGGAGGAGCAGAGGGAGAAGGAGGGAGAATCTAAAGCAGACTTCACCATGCTGAGCACAGAGCTGGGGCTCAATCTCATGACCCCCAGATAGTAACCCGAGCCAAAATCAAGAGTTGGGCCTTTAATCAACTGAGTTACCTAGGCACTCCAATTCTGGTTTAGTTTTAGCTATGACTGTAGAATAGAGACTGTGCTAATGTTTCTATTCTCAGCTTGCTGGCTTATGTATTTGGTCAAAGGTTGTTTCTCTTCAAGAGAAATGTGAGAGGATGGCCACTAACTATTGAATTTAAGTGAGGATTAGAATACAAAAACAGAAAACTGATATACTGATTGTCTTCCCCCCTCCTATTATTATTAATATTATTATCATTTTGTCTCCTCACCATCTTGATTTATTGTTCCTGGAGAGTCCAGGATGGAAAGAAGCAGAGTCCATGAACAATTGTTTTCTATCTAATCAATTTTAATTTCTTTATTTTGCTTTATATTGCTTTATTTTCTTCCCAATACTTGTTACTATCTGAAATTATTTCCTTGGTGCATTTGTTTGCTTGTTGAATCCCCTGCTCCATACAGAATGGAAGCTGCAGAGCCTGTCTTACTCACCATTGATATCATCAGTGCTTATAACAACCTGTAACAGTGCCTGGCCCATAAAGGGAATTCCCCATGATCTGTTCAGTGCATGAGCAGTTGGCTATGTCACCAGAGTGTGAGGGGTCTAAGTTCTGTGGGTGGTGAAGAGAGACTTTCTTCCTAATTTTAAAAACACCTTATCTGATTTATTTGGAATATAATTTGACAATCAGAAGCTACAAGAATTACCAGAGAAATGCATGCTCAGGTAAGGGAAACCTGAAGAAGATATGTGCACGAAAAATGTATGCGCGGAAGCGAGTTTTCTCATGCTGAGGTTTCTTTTTTCTTTCTTTCTTTCTTTCTTTCTTTCTTTCTTTCTTTTTTTTGTGGAGGGCACTCTGATAGCATAATTCTGGCTTCTCTCTGCCCCCACCTTCACTCTGCAATGGGGGAGCTGGAATCACCTCTCATTGATGAGGTGGGAAGAAGATCAGAGCTTTCCCTTTTCCCCTCTTATAAGTGGGCTTCCCAGATAGAACCTTCTTCTTTGCATTTCCATGTCATAAATCTAATAGAGGCTGGTCCCCAGGCAGTACATATGTCTAGGACAGAGAAGTCTTTCTAATTTTGAGGTTCAGTAAAATGAAGTTCACTTGTCTACTTTTCTCTAACAACACCCTTATAAGGAATAAAGGTCATATTTTGGCAACTGTAAGGTAAAAATACCTCCATGGATGAAGGAGAGAAGTGGAATGGTATTATTTAAGGTTCTCATACTATACTTGAAGTGATATAATATTTTGAAGGTAGACTGTAATGAGTTAAAATGCATATTATAAACCCTACAGCAATTGCTAAAAGCAAAGATATGTTAGTTAATAAAGGAGATAAAATGGAACACAAGAAAATATTCTACTAAAATCAGTAAATCGAAAAAATAACCAAGAAAAATGAAAACAGATGAGAAAAATAGAAAACAAATAGCAAAATGAAAAGCTCAAACCCACCCGTATCAATAATAACATTAAATGTAAAATGTCCATAAACATTCCATTAACAGGGAAAGATTGTCAACATGAGTAAAAAAGATCAAGACCCAGATATATGTTACCTAGAACAAAAGCAATGTAAGTATAAGGAAAGATAAGTTGGAAGTAAAAGATATACCCTGCAAATACTAATCAAGAGAGAGACGGACCACCTATTTTAGCATTACACAAAGAAGCCTATGGGACAAGGAATATCAGCAGAGATGATCATGAAAGAATCAGTTCATCTAGAAGGCAAAATAAACCTAACATGTAGGGATACAGTATGCAATAAGTGGCAGAACTGAAAAGAGAAACAGACAAATTCAATAATTATTTTTGGAGATCTCAACACTTCTTGGTAATTGATAGAACACACCCAGATCAAATCAGTAAGGATGTGGAAGACTTGAACATTACCATCAGCGTACTTGACCTACTTCATATTCATAGAAGGCTACATCCAAAGATGACAGAGTATATATTCTTTTGGAATGTACATAGAATATTTGTAAAGTTGGGCAGATACTGGGTCATAAAACAAATGTCAATAAACTTTAAAATACACATCATACAGAACATATGATCCTAACAGAACTAAATTAGAAATCAATTACAGAAAAATATTTAGAAAATATAAAAACATATGGAAATTAAGCAGTGTAATTCTAAACAATCCATGGGTCAAAGAAGAAATCTCAAAGGAAATCAGGCAATTTTTTGAATTGAATGAAAATGAAAACATTATATATCAAAATTGCAGCTAAAACTGTGATTAGAAGGAAATTTATAAAAATAAATTTTAGGGTCAGAAAAAATAAAAATTTAATCAATAAATTTTACCTGAAGAAACTAGACAAAGAAGATAAAATTAAACCCATAACATTTGCATACAATTTCAGGTGATCCTGGAATCTTTTGAGACCTGTCATAAATTCAGGTTAAGAATCCCTGCTCCTTAAAGATTAATCCTAAATTCGTAATCCATACCAGATCTCTTTCTTGACCCCCAGAATGTCATATTTAAATGATTTCAGGATATCTACAATTAAGTATTTCACAGACACCTAAAAATCAAAACTTGTAAGAAGTAGTGCTTTAGCTGCCCCTTCCTCTTTTCTTCCCTCCCCCCTTCCTTTTCTAAATCTAAATCAAAGAATAGTGCCACCATTCACAAACCTGCAAAACCCTGGGCATCTTCCTCTCCTTCATTCAGTCCTCTAATCAATTACTACATCTTGCTTATCCTACCACCTAAAATCCCTCAGATCCACCCACTTTTTTTCCCCATTCCTATTGCCACTGTCCTGGAGTGGGTCACTAACATATCTTTAAGTAGCTCATATAATAGCTTCCTAATTTATTCATTGCCTCCTGCATAGTCTGTCCTCTGACATTTCACCTTTAATAGGTAGTCAGGGTGAGATTTCGAAAAAAGTAATGTGACCTTATCAATACCCCTGTTTATAACCTTTTTCTAGCTTTGCTGTGTTCTTAGGGTTAATTCTTGTGCCTTGGCTTAGAAGACCTTTCATGGTTGGGATCCTGCTTATCGCATGGACCTTGCTCTCTCCTCCTGTTGTGCTGTTAACCGTATAATGTTAACTCTGTAATGAACTTCTTCCTGTTTCCCTCAGTTTCAGGCTTTCTTTTTCTTCTAGGCCTTCCAGATGCTTTTCATTTTGTCTGGAATATTTTTCCCAACCATTTCCTTTGCCTTTCTCCCTCCACATTTTACTGGATAATTCCTACTCATCTTTTAGACCTAGTTGAGCTGTCATTTCTGTATCAGGACCTCCCAGATCTTCCTCCCGCCGCCTGCTTGTCTTCATCTCCAAAGGATCCAATGTCCCTGCTAAGAATCTCATTGCATTTTATCATTTTGAATTGTAATTTCTGACTTGTGAATCTTCCCTACGAGGCTGTAATATAATGATTGTTCTTGTGGATAAAAGAAGGTGTATTGTTTTTGACAATCTATGGTAATATATGAAGAATTCTGGAATTCTTAATCACCTTGGAAAATAAATGGTAAAAATAATGTAAGCATAAAGTCAGAGTGGTAGACATTCAGTGAACATTTGTATACTCAGTGTATGTTATCTGTGCTTTTATGTTGTCATACGTCATTACCATAACCTATGTTCTTATTTTTTTCCTGTTCCACTGACAAGGAAAATATAATTGTCTTGTTAATAAGTGTTTGTGGTGTGTTGGACAGATGATGAAGAGAAGTTAAATGTTATAGCTTTCCCTCAATATCCTGTGTATTTAATTATATTTTCTCTTCACTGAGCAGAATTCGGATCATAGGGTTATGGATATTTGATTGAGAATCTATAGATATAAAGAATCTATGGGTTGCATCCCAACCAAATGCAAAATTGATGGGCTTTTGACTATGCTAAGTCATTTTGCCTGCCTTTCATTTTTGTATTAAGTTGTAATTGTCCATTCTCTTCTGCCCCTTTGCTAAGAACATTTAAATCGTTAGTACTAAAATTACACTATGCTATCACCAAATGTCCAACCCCAGATCCTTATTAGGCTAATAATAGATTCATTAGAGATTAGAAGGGGTCAGTATGCCCTTTTGGCATGGCTTTCGTACACTGCACTCTACTTTGGTGGAAAAACAAAATCATTAAAATAACGTTATGCACGAATAGTCATTAAACCATGTTATAAACATTTGGCTGGGGTTGGGCGTATTTGTTCATCAAGTTATCCCGATAAAAGTGGCAAAGAATTTTGGGATATTTTAAAAATAACCTACAATCATGTGCTCATAATTTTTGTTTTCTTTATAACACTGTAGGAAGGAAATCAATAGTAAAGTAAATACGGTTAAGCATAGTCGAGCCATATTATTGTGTCATATTTTTTTTAAAGATTTTATTTATTTATTTGACAGACAGAGATCACAAGTAGGCAGAGAGGCAGGCAGAGAGAGTGGGGGAAGCCGGCTTCCCGCTGATCAGAGAGCCTGATGCGGGGCTCGATCCCAGGACCCTGGGACCATGACCTGAGCTGAAGGCAGAGGCTTTAACCCACTGAGCCACCCAGGAACCCTTAGTGTGTCATTTCTAATCATAAATATAACACATTTAGAAGTGTTTTGCTCTTCCATAACCCTCGAGTTATAAGAAGGAAAAGAATTATCAGTCATACAGAAAATGAATTGGATCCAGATTTTATAGGCATTTATTGTCCCATAAATATATTATTCTAATAAAAGACTATTACCAACAGATTAAAGCTTTTTTTAAATACATCTGAGCATTTTAATCTGATGTTGACTTTTATTATTATTATTTTTTGGTCATTCCATTCAATGATTACTTTATTGATGTTATTTACTTATTCATTCATTCATCAAATTTTTATTCATTTGGTATATGTCAGGTACTATGCTGTTGAGGTCAGAGATGAATAACATACAACCTATAATGTCAAGGGGTAGAGCTATGGGTAGAATATCTGGGTACTCTATGCATCTTTGCGTATCTACTGGGCTTCCTTCTCTGAGAGGAACCTTGGGTCATTTGAAGGGAACCTTTGTCATGGTGCCTCTCTCTAGAACCCTGTGGGCCTGGTAGGAAAATGTCTAAGGCAACATCCTCTGAGTTGGATGCTGTCCCTTTAAAACATTCAGAGGACTCGATGTCTGGTGCTGCGTCATCATTTTCCCTCAAATAAATACTTTAATCACATTTAAGTTTCTATTGATCTTTTACTTAATTTAGAAAGAAGTTTCACTGATGCATTATGTTTGTTGTTCTGAAATGTCAAAGAATACTATCATTATGATTGGTACCATTTGTAATAAACAAAGAGAGAGAAGCGTACAGCAGCGCTGAAGATTCATAGTTCCTCTCCCCCCTGACGTGGGCTGGTATTGGGACACCACCTGTATGTAGATTGGTTCAACCCCCATACCAACGGGATAGATACGTTGTTTTGGGTTTTTAAAATTTCGTTACATTTTGTGACTTGAAGTTTTTTTTTTTTCTTTTTTCCTCTTGGGAATAGAAATATGTTTTCCCCCCATTTTTTACAGGCAAACCACTTCAATCGAACATGGCTGGCAGCCATATGGTGGCGTATGAATCCAACAACTAATTTAGCAAAGAAAACTGCTTGTAACAAGTTCTGTATATGCCATCCCAGGTATTACTTTGATGATAAATGAGGAGATGATTGCCAAGAAAATGATAGTGACATTTATAAAAAGGTATGTTCCCTTTAGTCATTTAATGATGGTCAAATTATGAGTTGCCATCTATTTGAAGTGAAGTCCATGGCACTTGTAGGAGTATTTAACACTTTTTATATATAATTTTATAGCAAAAATATGGTGTTAATTTTCAAGCAGCTTACAATCTAGTAAACTTTTGAATGAGCACTTGTATTACCCTTATCTGGAAACTCTAGGTCTAGACTTTGGGCTGACATGGCTTCCAGAACTGGCTTTATGACTGTATTTCAAAGCCTGTTTTTCTAGCCAAAACTAATAAGCGTAGAGTGGCTCAAAGATGAAGAAACAAAACAAAACAAAAACTGAATTAAATCGACATATTAGAATCTCATAAAGAGTTATTAGGAATTTAGGGGAAATGGCTTATCTCAGTTTTTGTTTTATGTCACAGCCTATTGCTTTCCTGGATGGTTCCTTGTGCTCTGACACTTGGAGAATCAAAGCTTTAGCCACATGGCTATCATTCTTCACATGCAGGGAGCATGCATGGTGTGTAGTTAGAGTTCTTTTCCTTGGGAATTCCTTGGCATTAGGAATGGATAAAAGGGAAAACAAAAGTATTAGAGTATTTTGTGAATTTTATTTACACTTTACTGAAAAATGACTGTTTAACCTCTGTCTGCCGAAATTAAACATGCCATAGCCATTCATAGACATGAGAAGCACACATCTGTAGCTACATGAAGATGGTAAGGAATATTTCCTCTGAAGAAATCTATAGCAGTTTGTTTTTATCTAATTTTATCAGCTACTTTCGGTAATGTTACTAGTTACACACTTAGATAATTTATTGAATGCATTATAAAATAAACTCGGTTGAATTTCTGAATTGAACTTGTCATCAGGTGCCAAAATTATAATGCAACTCAAATGAGTAGGGCAGTAAAACTATGATGACAGCTGAAGAACTATCTAACTAAAATGCCAACAAGTCTGACTTCTGGAAGGAGACAGAAACAGTTCCCTAAAACATTTTACAAGTTGTTATTTGAACAACCATCGAATTGACAAATAAGGTTTCTAGAATATCACGAAAATGTCTGCCATTATATGTTCTGTATATGAAACATAGCAGCCATGTATGGTAAGGTCATACAATCATGAGGTCAGAGGTCAGAGAGAAATGAACTGAAATGTGTTCTGGTGCTGTTTTTTTTTTTTTTTTAATATTTATTTATTTGACAGACAGAGATCACAAGTAGGCAGAGAGGCAGGCAGAGAGAGGAGGAAACAGGTTCCCTGTGAAGCGGAGAGCCCGATGTGGGGCGTGATCCTGGGATCATGACCTGAGCCAAAAGCAGAGGCCCAATCCACTGAGCAACCCAGGCGCCCCAAGGTGCTGTTTCTGTTTGAGAAAGCTTTTATTTGCACTCCAGTGATGCCCAGGGGTACCAGTTTTGGAAAAGGGTTAAATACTTAGACTACCATTCCTTCAGAGCTATTCTCTATGAATCTCTTGACTTTCAAAACTGTTTAGCATGGTGTGACTCTTTCAATATGTAGAAGTCATGGCATGATCCAGGAAGGTTACCAAAATGCTTGTACTTTTTATTTATTTTTATTTTTATTTTTTTTTTAGCCTGGCATCTAGTAATCCAGGGGCATTCACATAATACTATGAATTCCTTGGAGAATACCCAAAATGCAGCTACTTACATCAGAGGAGAGAAGCTTGGGAAAACTTTAGAAAAGTATTAGAGTGTGCAGTAAACATTAGTTTAATTTCTCTGTAAAAACCTGTTTCACACTGGTTATTTCATCTAACTTTGAATTTGAATTCAGACTTAGGGGCAGATGGTCAGATTGTATATTTCAAAATACAGTTACTTTTTGTGGCTACGGGAGAATCAGTATTATAATGGGGAGAATTTCTAATATGGAAAAAATGACCCATTACTGCATAATCTTAGTTGAATTTAAGTGATACCCAAATTTAGGATTTGTTCTTGACTTGTATTTGGTTTAAGCTCTTTAATTCTTTTATGGTTATTTTTTAATGTATAAAATGGAAAAAAAATATTCACAACCTGCCTTTTGAGGCTCCTCTGAAAAGGAATAAAATGAATAGTAGAAAAATCAATCTTGGTCAATATTTCTTTTAAGAAGCTGGCAGAACAAAGGGTGATAACGACATTGATATGTGATAACGTGATAATGATAACGACATTGTGCCCAATTGCAGCCCCAATTCTTCAGAAGGCAGAAGGTAATTTTCAGTGAGTCTTCTGGACTTGTCACCTCTCAGTAGGAACTTATATTGAAATGGGTTAGAAGTTAAACTTTAAAGGAATGGAGAAACATCGTCCTTCACATGCCATCAGAGTGATCTGTTTAAAAAGCTGAATTTATTGTTTTACCTCAGTGTTAAAAATTCCTCAGTGATTTCTCCACCATATTGAAGAAACGCATTGTATACACCATATTGCATGATGCATTTTTGATTATCCTTTTCTTAGCTTTGGCTGCTGTCGTCCCAATATATATACCCCATACTTCACTTACACCACACTTCATGGAGTTTGCTGAATGTACCAAGTTCTCCCCAAGATTTCCTGCCTTTGTATACGTTGTTCCCTCTGCCTGTTGTGCCATATCCTCACCATCTTTCATCACCAACCTAGTGAATCTTTATTCAATCCTAAAAACTCAGCTTATATCACCTCCTTTATGTATCTCTTTCCTAACCTTCCAACTGACTAACAGAATGCTGTATTTGTTTTATGTATGACCCCCAAATACAGTGTCAGTTCCTGAAGTTTAGGTGCTCTGTTCTATACACCTTTCTATTTCCAGAGACTAGCTCAGTGTTGCTGACTGGACAAATAAATAAATAAATAGATGAAACTCTGATAACGAATTAGTCAGTATCTGTCTATATGTATCTGGAATTAGGTGCTAAAAATATATTGAAGAACTCCACCTTCCTAAGGTTTGAAAGTAACTGAGATGGAGCCAAGAATCAGGCACTTGTAAAGTGATGGCTTTGTTAATGACAAAGGCTGGGTTAGAGAATGCGGCTTATGTATGGGGTAGTGGTGGGTTTCCTGCTAGACTCCAAGAATTAGACATAATATTCTCTGAGTCAAGGCAGTTCTGAACAGCTGCAGACCTGGACAATGTAATTCCCAGTTTAGGTACAGAGACTTGACCACTAAGTTTATAACATGACCCAGAGTAGACCCCAAAATATGCATATGGTCAAATCCCAAAAAGAAAGAGCAAAGAGCTGATTTGTTTCAAACTTATCAGTCAGTTGATTCAACATTTTTCCCTTAGCAAAAAATTAGTGTAAGGGTAGAGATGTGTTATTTACATGGATATCCTTCTACTTGAGAACATGAAATCAGGGCAAAAGAAGATCCCTGATTCTCCTTCTTCTGGTACTAAGAACAGTTGTCTTTCCATGTGTCCTTTCTCTGTTAATGGCACTACTCTTCTCCCTACTATCTAAGTGTGATTTGTGAAACAGTATCCTAGTTTATAGCTCATCTCCCATAAAAAGCAATTGGCAATGTTCCTTCAGCCTATGTCTAGTCCCAGAACTAATTGTTGGTATCTTATCTTTTAATTGTTTAATTTATAAAACTAGTAAGTGGTTACTTTGAAAATTACAAATTAGTCAGACATAAAAATAAACCTGCCTAAAAGTATCTTAGTCTTTGAGCATTTTCTCTGGTCTGAAGATAACTATTGGTCAGGCATTTATCTTCAGACTTTTTCTAGGCATTTACACATATTTAGACTTAAAGATTTTTGAACTGCAAAGAACTGACAGACATTTTCCTATTTGTCATTTTATTTGCTTACCTCATGTTTTTTAGCATTCCATAGAATTTCTTTCAACATTTTAGCAATCCATAGAATTTCTTTCAATATTTCCCCATTGCTGGATATTTAGGTTGTTTCCAACTTTTTACTACTACAAAGAACAAAGATTCTATACAACTATGTCTCTCACTGTTTCTGTAAGAGAGATTCCTATAAACAAAACTGTGGAGTCAAGTTCCCTATATGTTACAATTTTGATAGGCATTTTCACATATGCTTTTTTAGACTATATTATATACATATGTTTATATACATACCCACATTATATATATTGTTTATACTAACAATACATCAAGTTTCCATTTTCTGAACTTACGGACTCTGGAAATTTAAATTGTTCCAGTTTTTACCAGTTGAGTGGATAAAACATATCTTTTTGTTTAATCCCATTTCCTTTAGTACTTATGATGTTTAACATGATTTTGCATGGTTATTATCTTTGATACTTCCTCTTTGGCCAGTTCATAATTTTTGCTCATTTTTCTTTGCTAGTTTAACATTTTCATACATTATAAATTTTAATTCTGTATGTGCTAAATATGTTGCAAATACTTCTTTACAGAGTGACTTCCTGTTCAGTTTGTTTAATAGTTAGCTTTTATTAACAGATTTTAATGCCAATCTTTTCTTTTCTTTTTTTAGGGAAATTTTTATTTATTTATTTACTTAAAGCATGCGTGAATGGGGGGAGGGGCAGAGGGAGACGGAGAGAGAGAATCTCAAGGAGACTCTGCTGAGTGTGGAGGTCAACATGGGGCTCAGTCCCACAAGTCTGAGATCATGAGTTGAGTTGAAATCAAGAGTTGGTCACTTAAATGACTGAGTCACCCAGGTGCCCCAATACCAACATTTTCATAGAATGAATTCCCATATAAGCATTACTCTCTTTTTGTAATTTCAGTTCTGTTCCATTGATCTATTTATTTATTCTCCATATGGTTTGAATTCTATAAAAACAGAGTTTAATAACAATAATCTTTAATATTTATTGAACCTTTAACCTGGGCCATTCTTTTAATCTTCACAAATACCTTATGTAGTAATCAATATTATTATCACCATTTTACATGTTAGGAAACAAGCCCAGACTGCTTAAGTAACTTGCCCAGTGTTACTGAGCTAGCTAGTCAACAGCTGAGCTAGGATGAACCCCAAATTCCCGATCCAAGTTGAGAATGTTGGTAAACACTGTACCATAAAAACTTTCCAGTGATTTATGGATGCTTTGACATGTGGGATAGCCAGTTGTCTGTCAATGGCATTCTATTTTACAATTTTCTTATGCATTTTACTCTTATGAGTTAATTTTATACTCATCCTGGTGGGTTTCATAGAAAGTTCTGTTGGGTTTTTAATAAAAATTATTTTGAAATTTTAGATTACTTTGAAAAAGGAATGTCATTGTCATTCTTTAGAATGTAACTATATTTGCAGATAGAGTCTTTAAAGAGCTAATTAGGTTAAAATGAAATTATTAGGGGGGCACTAATTCAATGTGACTGGTGTCACAAGAAGAAGAAATTTGGATCGGACAGATTCAGAGGGAAAATAGCCATCTACAAACCAAGGAGAGAGGCCTCAGGAGAAACTCACCCCATAGACACCTTGATCTTAGAGTTCTAGCTTCCATATTTTTTTTGTGAGAAAATAAATTTCAGTTGTTTAAACTGTCCAGTCTGCAGTACTTTGCTATGAAAGCCCTTGCAAACAGATACAGTCATTGCAATATTTTACTGTCTTTTTGTTTAGTATAATTCTATGAATTTTAATTTATTTAGTCTTTTTCTACATTCTTCAGTTAAGTGTAAGTGTTTTCTTTGAGTATACATTAATATTTCTTGTTAGTTTTGTTTTTATTCATTTTACTGCTTTCTGTTACTCTTGTGAATAGGATATTTTTTTCCATTATATTTATAAATTTCCTATTGATTTTTGTATATTTATATTCTATCTGGCTACCTTACTGGACTCATTAGTTTTTTGTTTTTTCAGTTGTCTTTGAGTTTTTAGGCAGGCAAACCTATAACATGCAAATAAGGACAGTTTTACTTCTTTATTTCTTATACACACACACACACATATACAAATGCACACACACACATACATATTTCATGTTTCTTGTCTTATTTCATTGGTTGGGATGTTTCAAAATAAGCTTAAGTAATAGTAGTGACAGCATACATTCCTTGCCTAACATCTGACTTTATTTGGCTATCCTTAATTATGGTATTTACATAGGCTTATTTTTTATTTTTATTTTTAAAGATTTATTTATGTATCTGAAAGAGAGAGAGTGAGCATGGGTGGGGGCAGGGACAGAGGAGAGAGGGAAAGAATCTCAAGCAGACTTCCTACTGAGCACAGAGCCCAATGCAGGGTTCGATACCATGACACTGAGATCATAACCTGAGCCAAAATCAAGAGTGGGACACTTAACTGACTAAGACACCCAGTGCCCCTACTCATCATAGGTTTTGATAGAATTTTCAATGTGTTACAAGTTCTATAGGAGTCTTTATTCTCTCTCCCTATTAGCAAAAGAAATTATAGGAAATACTTTACCAGAAATGTTCAAAATAATCTTATAGATTTCTCTTTTCATATGCTAATATAGTGAATTACCTAAATAGATCCCTAAATTTAAAAGATTTTTTGATGTTAAGAATAAGACTGATTGTTTATTGTCCATTCTTGTTATAATTCACTGCTGGACATGAATTATTAATATTTTATTCATGAACTCTTCAGAAAATATGTTGTGTGATAAACCTTCCAAGTCATTGTATGACTGAAGATTAATTTCACCTATAAGTTTGAATAATAATTTAGTTTGGCATAGAATTCCAGATTCAAAATGACTTAGAATACATCAGTCTGTTATACTCTGGAATCCAGTATTGTAGATAAGGAATTAGAGGCCAGGCTAATCCACTTACATCAGAAATACTAAGAAAAAACTTGGGAAACGAAAACAAAAGAGGAAAATTGAGATTTCATCAGGATAAAAGCTTTTGCACAGCAAAGGAAAAAGCCAACAAAACTAAAAGGCAACCTACAGAATGGGAGAAGCTATTCACAAATGACATACCAGATAAAGGGCTAGTATCCAAAAGCTATAAAGAACTTACCAAACTGAACACCCAAAACCTATAAAGTCCAGTCAAGAAATAGGGCAGAAGAAATGAACAGACATTTCTCCAAAGAAGACATACAAATGGCTAACAGACACATGAAAAAATGCTCAACTTCACTTGGCATGTTTGAAAATACAAATCAAAACTGCAATGAGTTATCACCTCTTTCTGGTCAGAATGGCTACAATTAACAACTCAGGAAACAACAGATGTTGTCGAGGATGCAGAGAAAAGGAATCCTCATACTGTTGGTAATGTAAACAGGCATGGCCACTCTACAAAACAGTATGAAGATTCCTCCAAAAGTCAAAATAGAACAACCCTATGACCCAGCAATTGCACTACTAGGTATTTATTCAAAGAATATCAGCACAGTGATTTGAAAGGGCTCATGCACCCCAATGTTTATAGCAGCAATGTATGGAAAGAGCCCAGCTGTCTATTGATAGAGGAATGAATAAAGAAGAAGTGGTATAGCACTCAGCCATCAAAATCAATGAAATCTTGGGGCGCCTGGGTGGTTCAGTCAGTTGAGCATCTGCCTTTGGCTCAGGTCACAATCCAGGGTCCTGGGTTTGAGCCCCACATCAGGCTCTGTGCTCAAGGGGAGCTTGTTTCTCCCTCTCTCTCTTCCCCCACTTGTGCTTTTGCTCAAATAAATAAATAAAATCTATAAAAAGAAAAGAATGAAATCTTGCCATTTGCAACAGCATGGATGAAACTTGAGGGTATTATACTATGCAAAATAAGTCAGTCAGAAAGACAAATATCATATGATTTCACTCATATGTGGAATTTAAGAAACGAAACAGATGAACATAGGGGAAGGGAGGGAAAAATAAAATAAGATAATAACCTAGAGGGAAGCAAATCATGAGACTCTTAACTATAGGAAACAAACTGAGGGTTGCTGGAGGGGAGGTGCGTGGAGTAACAGGGTTATGGGCATTAAAGGGGGCACATGATGTCATCAGCACTGGGCGCTATATGCAATTGATAAATCACTAAATTCTACCCCTGAAACTAATAATGCACTATATGTTAACTAAATTAAATTTAAATAAAAATGCAAAAAAGGGGGAAAAACTCATGATTTTCTGTGAATCACAGCAAAAATGGATCAGAGTTGAAGTGTTTAGATTTTATATGAACTATTTTGTTCTGCCTTAATTTTATGTTTTTATTCTCTATAGTTTTCAGTAATGTATCCCTGCTAGGTAGAATGAGGTAAGAAAATTAACACATGTTATTTTTCCATTCCATTGGCATAATCTCATGAAAGAGCACTAAACTCAGAAAGAAGTTAAGAATAAGAGATTGTTACTACTGAAGAAGCAGCAGATTGAAGATTGTACCACTCTGCCAAGGCAGAAGTGAGACTGGAATCCAGGTCTCTTAATTAATTATGAAATGCGTGAGATTGCTGTTAGGAAAGGGTTTGCTGCAAAAAGGGAAAACTGGAAAGCTGGAACTTTGGTGCAAATGATAAAGGGGTTCTGGTGGTTGCTAACTGTCTCAGGGCAAAGACAACCTGAAATGCATAGGTACTTGGCATTTGCTTGTTGTGACTATTGCTCTGTTAGACTTGGAACTTTCAACTATTAAACATATTAACCCTCCCTTTAAGTAATTATGTGCATGTGTTAAAATAGTATTTGCATATATAGAACTCTGGAACATCTATTAGTTCCTAAGGATATTTAAAATACTGATTTATAGTAGAAACTCAATTTTTCCACATTTATTTAATCAGTCTGGGAGTTGTCTGTTGGATATGAGGTTACTAAATTTAAGACTGAGAGTACACCAAAACAAAACTTTTATTTATGAATTAATTGGCTCCTGGATTTGTCAAATAAAACCTGGGTCTCATGGTCATATCACAAATTGCCCTGTAGGTCTTCATGAAAAAGAAATGTGATGACTTAAAGAAATAATGCCTGTTTAATTAAATTGATTATTTCAAAAGCATATCCTCGTTTATCATCTTATATCAGTTCTTATTATTAAAAACAAAACAAAACCTTGCATATCCACTTGAGAGACTTGGGCAGCAAAAACAATCCCAATAAGGAATGTTCATCATCAATTTCTTAAGGAAGTTGAATAGATTAAATGATAGAAGTGCACAATTATAGAGGAAACAATCTTACTCTGAAATTTGAGTGTAATTATTAACAGAATGTAGAGCATCAGATAAAAATAGTAAAGACCCAAAAATGGCATATCAGTTTCATGATGTACTAAATGTACCTATTAAATCATCTTAGACCTATACTGCAGTAGACTCACATACACATTGAATGAGGTGATTTAAGAATAAGGTTAACTGTCCTCTTTGGTTTGGTTAAACCAGTTTCCATTGGGGGGGATATTTTTAGAATTCATTGAAGCGCATTGTAGTTCTGCTATTAGTGGGCCATCAAATGCAATTTGGCACAGCACAATGTTTCAACAGTTGCTTGACGTTAACAGTGCCTATAGAACCCTTTGTGATCAGCGAAGGTTATTTTTAAACTTAATTCTAGATAAGCCAGAGAAGTGCTGCTCTGTAGTCCACATGGTCATTGTGGCAACATTCGTCATCAAAGATGCTGTGTGCCTTCATGTGAGATTCCTCGTAAACCCCTCTCTCCCTTAAACCGTGGAAAACAGAACCACAAAGCAGAGCGAGAGTCATGCTATTTCAATTAGAAAGATCACACCTTATTCATTTAGGCATTTGCTGTTTGCCTGGTATAGTTTGTTTGCTTACTCGTCTGGGGAAGGAAACATCTTTGCCTACATGAGGCTTTTGTGTAATTAACCACCACCGCCATCTCGTGTGTTGGGGTCTATCCTCAAGGAAACCACCCTATGTGTGAGTTTCTGGGACATTCTTGGGAGAACTCTGTGTTCATTTAACTTGATGACAAAACAGCAACATGCTAAATAATGTGATTAAAGTTGTTAAAAGCCAAAATAAACACTTATAATTATCTCAAGAAAAATGATGTCAGGCAAGTGCGGTCTCTATAAAGTGGGAGTCCGCATGCGTCTTTCTGGCCTCGCTGCACAATAGATCATAGTTAAAGGTCTGTTAACAGACCTCTGACGGCTGAGCTGGGTAGCTTGTGGTTTCCTTCGAAACCTATTGGCATAATGTGAATTTATGTGTGAGGTGCAAATTGGAAGTTGTCTGCTATTGGTGCCCTTGGCAGAACAGAAATCATACTGTAGGGCTAGCAGCAGGAAGTACATTGCTTTGAAATTACCCAGCAGGGTTTCTACTTGCTGCTCTTGTTGCTTCTGAGACAGGGGCCTTGTATTGTCTGGCCATGATTAAAATCAAAGTGTAGCCTTCTTTGCTGGGTGCCAGTAAACTTAGGTGAAAAACAGAAACAATCTGGAGTTTTAATTATTTTAAAATGCAATGTAGGCAAGAAACAAAGATGAAAGCATTTTTGACTAATCTATCCCAATTATTTCACATAAATGGATTTGCTAAAAAAGGAGCCCAGAGAGAGAGAGGGAGATTGCCTTTATAAGAGACTTCATAACCTATCTCACAGCCATAAACTATATCTGTGCCATGTAATCCATTCTCAGGAAACTCATAGAGAAAAAAGTGTCCAAACATTATACTTTGGGGTGAGTAGAGAAAACCAGATGTGTCTTTACCTTATTCCAAATACAAGATGCTATGCATATGTGAAATAAACTTTCAAAGCATGGGATAGAATTTATTGGTTAATTACTTACCAACCTAAAATAGTCCATCTGTAAGGGAGTATCTCCGTGCTATAATTAAGACTGGTCTAATGCCATAGTAGGCTGGAGAGATAATCCCCATTATGCCTTCAATTCCCAGAGCTGGCAGGCTCTGGATTTCTTCTTTTTAATCTTCTTTTTCCATGAAGAGTATAAAAGCTCAAGTCATAGCTTCAGGGTTTACTGTTTCTACTAATCCGCTAGGAAAAAATCTCACTCCACGTTGAATAAAATACATAGAATATGGATTCGCTGTCACATTGGACCAGCCAGCTCTCAAATTAACAGTGGTGGAAATCAAGAGTTAGTGTGAAGGTTCTTTGGAGAACATCTCACTGCACCCATGCACAGAATACTGGGAGCTCGTGAGTTAGCATTTATTGAGCACCTGCTATGGGGTAGGCATTTTGGTAAGGAGTGGGGATATGAAGATAAACCAGACTTACAAGTTACAAGAGGGTTAAATGATTATTTACATGTTACTCTGGAAATTGAGTGCCAAGCTACATAATGCAGTGTACCATGGTAGGACGTAGCAGGGACCGCGAAACCAACCACACGTGGTACTCTGCTTGAAAGAGAGATGCGGATAGCACATTTTCACCTAGATTGTCAGAAATTTTCAAACGATATATATGTTGAGGAAAAATATATTGTTTTGATCACAAGGTTAGAAACAACTTTAGGAAAATTGGGTATGCAAGTCCATCCCCTTTCTTTAAATGTTTCCTTCATCCAACCGCAGTGTACTCTATGATACTTGCAAGCATTCAGCCATAGCAAAAAGCAGGTGTGTAGAACTGTAGAAATCCAATGGCTTGAATGCTGAAGGGCTGCATTTCCCTGATAACACTGCTCACAGTTAAGGCTCTTGCACTATTGGACCTGCCCAGGCAGGGGAGAAATTTGGATTTTAGATCTTCCTCCACTCAAGTTTCAGTATAGGAAAGAGAGAAATTGTAATAACATGGATATGTGAAGGAGGATTTCTGGGTATCTTTTGCACCTACCTATATTTGGAACCTTCTGGTTATCACTTTGTTTTGTGTGACAGGTAGAATCACAGAAGGTTCAGGCTGCCCCAAACCTTAAGATGTTAATAGGGAATTTGCGGCCATTTTAAATAGTAAAATCTGCTTCTGAAAATGAGCTTCCACTGGTGGGAATAGCTTTCTTTCCAGTGCAAGAAGTTGTTTGAAGCTTTGGTCTCTCTTTAGTGCTCATCCTGATGAAAGTTTAATACTGCTCTCACAGCCGTGTTTAATTTCATATGCACAGTAATGTTGTTCAGGCAAGGCTTCCAGGACACGTGTTGAAGCAAGTGTCCATAGTCCGTCTCCCATCCCAGCAGCACCACCTATTGTCTGGCGGCTCTTGAACTAAACTTCCCAAGTATCAAATCTGTTTATTTCTTTGGGCATTTCTGTGAGGTAGCCAATATCCTCTATATTTTCCAGACTGTAAGGGTTAAGTATAAAGAGTGTGGTGACTCTTCTAACGTTATAAGTCTGTTCTGTAAGTAAAGTGAATTTTTGTGGCTCTTCAGACTTTCATTTTAATTGGTGAAAAGAAACTGCGTGGAGAGGCTCTATGCTCATAAAAAACTATTTTTGGTCATAAAGTAATGTTGGGCAAATAAAAACCTAGTTGTATCTGTGTCTTTTGCAAGTCACTACTATCATATATTATTTGTCACATCTAAGTGCCGTTTCATCCCCCACCTCTCCCATGGGGTTTAAAAAACACTTGTTAAACACAAATATTATTACTTGCATTTACAGGTAGAAACTGAAACTCAAGAAGTATCAAATGGGGGCCACTATGGCGTTATTCCCAAAAGAAAGACAAGTAGGATTGGAGATTTTACATTGTCTTTACTTGAAATTTACATATACATAGATGAGTGTGAGTCATAAACTATGTTCTCTGTGAGCTATGTGTGTTTAAACCATGTAAACCGTAATAAGAATTTTAGGAAGAAAATAATAAGTAACATATGGGATATTTTCATTGTACCACTTAATCTTCCCTACAATTGTCTGGCAAAAGTATGTGGCTTCGAGTTCTAAACCACTGCTTTTCCAAATATATACACTCTTTTTGAGATGTCAACCACTCCTGTAGCTTTAATTATCATCTCTGCATTGATAATTTCTAACTTTGTATTTATATTCCTTATATCTTTCCCATCCTCAAAAAAAGTGTATACATTTGGAAGTTCCACAAGTATCTAAAACTCCACCCAAACTTATCATTTTTCTTGACAAAGCTACTCATCTTCCTGCATTCCTTATCACAGTTAATGCCCTACCATCTATCTCATTGCCTACACTGGAAACCTGGACTTATACTTCTTTTTGTTCATCCTCTTCACTCAATCAGTCATTGACAATTAAATTTCCTCAGTATCTCTGAATTCCACCTTATTTAGTACAAGCTCTTGTCATTTTCCATCTGGTTCATTACAATAATTCTACTGCTTCTAATTTGACTTTTCCTGTTACCAGAGAGATTGTTCTGAAATTCAGGACTCTTAATGAAAAGCTTCACAAAAGATTTCTTTTTGCTTTTAAGATGAAGTCCAAATTCTTTGCACAAATAACATGATGCCATTAAAAAATATGACCCAGTGGGTAATCAGATGTTTCTACACATGAGATGTTTAGTACCCACAATGGGCCAGGCCTAGTGGTGGGTTCCTCTTTGGAAACCCATTAATAGAATTCATCATATCATTAGAACTAAGGCTCAAGCTCATATGATCATCTACATAGGGGGTTAAATGATGTTTGAAAAATTCAGGATTAATGTTATTGTTGATGCTATAATTTCCACTCCTCTATAGGAGAATCTGATTTAAAAAAGTTTATGAAGGCCAAGGTATTCACAAGATAGACTATGGAAAGATAATTAGCAGTTTTAGAAATAATTATTTGCTTTTTTTCCTAATTAAGCCAATTTTATTTTAATTTGGAAGTTAGATGAGCTGCAAGTTTTCAAAAGTCACACATTTTTATTAGCTTTTCTATAATAACTGACACAGAATTTTGTGGATCCTTTCAAAAATCCAAATTAGATCTTCTATAGTGACATGTCTATGCGTTACACATTGGCTACATAAGGGCACTTAATTACTCAACTGTATAATTACAAGACTTATCATATTAATGTGTATTTCTAGTGCAATAATTTTTGCATTTATTCACTCATCAAGGATAACCATGACTAATGCAATTATGGTTTCATTTTCAACTCGTTATTCATGGTCATCAATTTAGAGATAAGAATGGAATTATGTTGATAAGTTTATAAACTGATGGCAGGAGGCCAATCAGATTGTTTCACACTCTTATTTTATGGTGATGTTTCCTATGGTGAACATGTTGATTTGATGAGAAAGTTTTGGGATTCAAGTCATGATTAAAGTGCTGTAAGTCATTTTTCATTTTAGGTCTCTCATATAGATACAGGATTGGTACATGGAAACTATTTCATGAGTTTGATTAACATCATCATAAATATTACAAATAGTTGTATACAGAAGGAAGTAATCTGCAGTATAAACAACATAATTCTGGGGCACCTGGGTGGCTCAGTGGGTTAAGCCTCTGCCTTCAGCTTGGGTCATGATCTCAGGGTCCTCAGGTCGAGTCCTGCATCGGGCTCTCTGCTCCGCGGGGGACCTGCTTCCTCCTCTCTCTCTCTCTCTCTCTCTCTGCTTGCCTCTCTGTCCACTTGTGATCTCTCGCTGTCAAATAAATAAAATCTTTAAAAATACCCATAATTCTGATGTTTTGTGTAAAAAATATGGCATAACTGAATTCAGCAAAGAAGTAAGTGATAATTGGTAAGTCAAACTATTAGAAAAATATTTTTGGAAACATGTATTTGGAGAACCAAAGAAACCTTTACTTATTTGAGGAACCAAAATAGTTATAACTGGGCCAGATGATATACTTATAGCTTTCCATGAGAAACATAAACTTATCCTGAATAAAAAATTGCAAATAGTCAATAAAATAAAAAAAAGAGAAGTAGTAGAATCATCCAAGGATAAGGCAGAACTTGGTAGAGGAAAATAGTTTCTAATTCAGATATAAGTAGTATGCAAAGGAATAAATCCTTTTAAATTGAATACTACAAACAATTGAAAGTTGAAATAATTTTAATTGAAAACTCATCCTGTGTTTGTATCCTTGGTTTTTGACTTGTAGAATATGTCACAATCCACAATTTTTTTCAACTTAGTAAATATTTATTGAGCATCTATTTGATGGGCAAGACTGTGCTAAGCACCACAGTCAAAGTGAAGGTTTAGCAAGACATGGTCAAGGAGTTTGTCATTTGGCAATGTGGATGAGAGAAATGTACACTCACAAAACCAAAGCATAAAGTGTCAGGTGCCGAAGAACAATACAAACACAATGTTTTTGAAGATGGATGGAGGGAACGAGCACATCCAGTTGGAAAGATCAGGAAAAGCTTAACGAAGGAGACAATATGTGAGATGAACCATGAAGAATAAAAAGAATTTTCTCGCACTGGAAAATAGAGATATAAATAAAAACAACGCAAGCTATATGTGTTTGGTGCTAGGCACTGTTTTTAAGGATTTTATATATATATTGTGTCATTTAATCCTCAAAGCGGTGACAGAAACAGTACTGTTATAGGCATACCACAAATGAGGAGAATGAAGAGGTTAATTTGCCCCAGATCTCATGGTTAAGTGGTGAATCCAGACTTTAGACTCAGATCTGTCTAGTTCCAGAGCCTAAACCTCAGTCACTACACCACACTGCCTTGTCAAGAGGAATCAATTGTGAAGGTGAAAGTTGAAAAACCTAGATTCCCAGAACATTTGTAATTTAGTAAACAGATGCTTAAAAAGTTAACTTTGGTAGGGATATGATAAAAATGTCTATTATCAGAGTCAGTTCAAAAAGCACAATACAAAATTGTGCATGTGCTTTATAATAATGAAGACTTGGTAAATGCTTTTGAAGGAATTAATGAATAATGTAAAAAACATGTATGCATATGAGCAGGGATCAAGAGATCAATATGTAAAAATGATTAGTTATAATAGGATTGTGGCCTTTCCTCTTTCAATGTCATCTTTAATTTGTATATTGTCAGATCTTCCAGGTTTGAGTAGAAGCCAGCTGTTTATTTCCTTTTCATTAACAAAACTAATGACTTCAATCCTAAAGGATAAATGCATCAATCTGTGCTATCAATAATCAATAGAGAATTCTTTTTGCCAAATATTTGTTAACATATGCAATCTTTCTGAATAGTTCTTTTTTTGCTTTCTAATTTTTTTTCAGTAATGAGGAATATAAATCCAGATAAAATGATACATATATCATAACTTAGGCATGCACGATTGAGACCAGATGAGGCAATGATAGTTTGCATGCTGACTTATTTCTTTAATTTCCCCAAATTGAAGTCTTATTAATCATTTGCTAGTTTCATGCAATGGCACATTCTTCAAACAGTGCTTAATGATAGAAACAAGAGAAATGATAAATGAAAATGGTCAAGCTACTCAATCACATGTTGCTGATGTATTAAGATGTTAAAACAGAACTTAGCATATGATGAGGTTTTTGCCTTTATCTAGACTAAAATATATTTTGTTGACTCAGTTCAAAGAAACTATTAAATACCATATACAAATTGCTTTATACTTATTTGATTAGGAAACAGCAGTTCTATGCAAGCATGGGCCCATGCATATATATTTACCAGTGAAGTTGACTAACCCCTATGTCTGAAGGACCATTTTTCTCCTTATAAAAAAAGGAGAGGCTTCTGGTGACAACATAAACTACATTTGGATGTGCTGGGTTGACTGATGTACTGCAAAGCTGTCAGTTTTGAGCAGGGTCCAGAGCAAAAATAGGCTTTTCCCTCATCCACACTCAAGTATAAGACACTGTGCTACTTGGGCTTGATGATCAGGCAGAGCCAAAGACACCCAAAATGTCTATGGCAAGTGGAAGTGTTTTATGCAGCACCTAGCTGCCCCTCCCCATAGAAGACACCAAGGATTTGGGGGGAAAAAAATCCTCTCCCTATAGGAGAAACAGCTTTTGCTCCCAGCTTGCCAGTCTCTGGTGGGCCCTAAATGAGTGGCTAAGATACACCATATGAACACTTGACTGGAATTGCCCCTCTCATCCAAGACACGATGAAGTTGGGTTTGCTTGGAAGCGCTCCATCAAATGGCAATGGTCTACAAGAGACAAGACTCAAGAAGTTACTCAAGGTATGCATACATCGTGTCTCCAGTTATCTTGTCATCTATTTCTGCTGTTCTAATCTCTTACCCTCAATCCACATCTTGTCTCATAGGGACTTCCCTTTGATCAGTCTACTGAAAAGGTAAAAAATTCAAGTGTGGCTTATTGGGGTTTTGCGCAATGTGCTGGTGCTGGCTGAATTGGACTGCTGAAGCATTACAATATAGCCCATGTTGGAGGTGGCCCAGAAGGGCTTTGAGGGAAGGAAATCCTTCCAATAGTAAAATTTACAAGCAGTGTATCTGATTATTTACTTTGCTTGGAAAGAGAAAGGGCCAGGGATATAAATCTAGAGGAATTAATAATAGTGGCTAAAGCTTGGCTGGACATTCAGGAAGAATATCGAAAGACTGATGAAATGAGAATCTGGGAAAGAATTTGTGGGTAGATTCCTTAGAACAGTCAAGGAGGTGAGGATCCCCTATCACAGAAGAAGATCTCAGTGATCAATGGTCAGGATGACTCAATGTCAGTCAGCTTCTCCTCACCAACTCCAGAGCTGGCTCACTGGGGTCATGAACAAAATGGCAGCAATGAAATATCTGTGATTTTAGTAACATGGGCTTCCCTTCACCAAGGGTGATCTGATTACTGACAACTTAAGTATCCAACCTGGTCATCCTATTAAGATCAAATTAAGAGAGAAACAGGTATTGATGAAACTCTAGTGAGACAGTGAGGCCTATACTAAGCATCTCTCCCCAGAGGGACTAACCAACCACCCATGAGGAAGTTTATTCTGGATGCCTTCTCTCATGGAAGGGGCAGTGATTTATTATCACAAGAGATGGCTTACTCTGTATGAGATTTGCCTTGCTTGCCCACAGTTCTTCTGCAAACACTGCCAGCACCATGCATAGACTTTCTATGTTTTATCATAAAATATCCTATACAACACTCTGGATGATCAAGAATTTTTTGACAAATGAAGGTAGCAATGAGCTTGAACCTATACTATTCACTGGCTTTACCCTGAATTCCCTCATCCGTGGCCTACTGAATGTCCTCCAAAAAATGACAGAGAGGTTTCTAGTGTCCTTATGCTTTTAGACTCACAGCTTTGTTGTCCAAGGGAGTAATGATATAGGTATAAAATTATTAATTTGATCTTTATTATTTAGTGATATGACTGGTTAGTAAGTAATTATTTCCTTTTCCATTTACTTTACTATTTTTCTCCTACAGTTGTGCCCTAGAGATGAAATATAAATATTCAACATTAACTTCATGCTTATTATTATTTTAAGGATTGTCTTACTGCAGTATTTGACGTGAGCATATTATATAAACTAGCATCAGGTGATTTTCACTGACATTTATGCGTGAGGTTAGTACTTTAATCAAATAGGGATAGTAAGAGCTGGACTTCAAATCCCCTTGAGATTCTGACTTTGTTTAGTATTTTTCAGGCCAAATAACTTCATGTGTTCTTAAGGATTTTGATTCAACAGCTAAATATTAAAGTCAGAAACTGATTCAAATGCCTTGTCAAAAGTCTTTGAGATTATTTATGGAAATATTTAGTGATGTGATTTTTAGGATCTTGGTAAATTTTATATTGCTTTGATTACATTTAAAAAAGACTTAGTGCTCCCCAAATAACTAAAAATTTAAGCTAACATATATTTTAAGAGAGATACCTTATATTATAGTAACTGTAATTTTTTATGAGATGTCGTTTATAAAAACACATAGATCACTCGAGGAAAATGTCAGCAAGATAAAGGCATACTATTAATATAAACAGTTAGATGTTCTGATCTAAATGTGGTACACTCAGGATAAAATTAGAACCAAAAGTTAAACAAAATATAGCAAGTAACTTAAAAAATATGTAACCTAGGGGTTAACATAAGCTATTCTGAAATGAGCATATGAAATGTACAGAATGCATAGAGCTAAAGGTGAGTGTTACAGGCATTTAAAAAATTTACTTTGCTTCTCTCAAAGGAAGAAAAAAATGTAGTTCAGTATAATCTTTTCCATAATAGGAAATAAAGCGTTACGGGCAGAAGTGTGTTGAGTCTAAGGCAGAAAACTTACACCTGCATCTTTTCAGCATCTGAGTTAACAATCTATAGCCCAGCAAAAAAACCAGGTTGAGCTTTGTCACTGACCAAATCAGGACAATTTTCCTGACATGAAAAGCATTCTAATGAATGCTAAGTGGAACTGGGAGCCAGGAGAGTTCAATTCAAGCCTCTGTTTTGCCAGGATGATGTGATTCGGTGTAAATAGTTCACCTTCCTGGGCCTTGCTTCCCCTGTGTGTGAAGTGGGGGTAACAACTTCTGCCTCGATGGACATGCTGAGTTCCAAGAACCAAGTGAAAAATCTGGCACACATCTGTGCAATGAATACATGAAGGTGTTTAAAGGCATTTTGTATATGATAAAGCCCTAACTGCAAGTCAATTATTACTCATTCTATCCCAAGGTCACAATCTGACCTGAGAACCATTTATTTTTTAAATTTAAAGGATAATGATTGATTAAAATATTTTGCTATTTTCTTTGGATGCCAGTTGTTTTATCTATAAAAGGATGCAATTAACAATGAATTAAGCTGGTTATCCCCTACTGGATATCATTTGATGGATACACTACTTTCTGTTCCCTACAAAAAATACTGTCTTATGACTGAAGCTTCAAGACAGGGTAGGCATTGCTATAAGTTGAAAATTACCTATTTTAAATGGCACTTTGAAAAAAAGATGAGACTAGCTTTTTGGGAATCAGAAAAGAAAGTTTAAAGAGATCGTCAGGGTGGCATTAGAAGTTGGCCATCCATTGGGACATGGGCCCCACCATCAGGAGAGAAGCATGGAAAGTTACATTAGAGTTCTGGAGACACTGTGCTGTACTGAGCATCTTAATTGACACTAATTAATTGACCACTCCTTAATTGACAATAATGGGGAAACCTTGGAGGGTCCTGTCTGGAGGTAGAGCAACCAGAATGGCATTCAGGGGGCTTGGGATGGTTGAAGGCTATTACCTTTAAGAGCTACTTTTATCATACTTGTCTTTACTAGCTGAATATCAGTTATGGAGGTAGCAACTCCAAACCCTGTAAGAGTTGGGACATCTGTGTGTCTCAGTTAAGTGTCCAGCTGTGGTTTTGACTCAGGTCATGATCTCTGGGTCATGAGATCGAGCCACACATGGGGTTCCACAATGGGTCATGGAGCCTGCTTAGGAGTCTATCTCTCCCTCTCCCTCTGCCTGCCCCCTCTCCCAAAAGGCCTAAAGGAGTTAAGAGCTCAAGTACCTGAGAAGTAAACAGGTGAATTTTGTGGTAAACTGGAGATATATGCCATTTGGGGAGATCACTGCCAATCTTCTCCAGCCAAATGTCAGGAGGAAATGGAAGCTTGTGTTTTCAACATCAGGAGATTTTACTATGAAATTTCCTGAATTTGTTGGCAACATTTTCTGTTTTTTTATTTGTTTGTTTGTTTGTTTTTAACAGCTCCTGTATTGGTCAACCAATACATGAATGTGAGCTGTATTTAACAAAAAAAAGCAAATAGTTCTCTAAAAGGGAGGAAAACATGAGGTGGGCATCCAGAGACAAAATTTTCTAGATCCTGATTTGCCTTAGGCTGATCCCTGTACAATCACAATAAAAGGAGAAAAAAAAATATGGCTACTAAAGATCAAGAAAGTGATTTGAAATGGTGGCTATCACTTCTATCAGCAGAGATGGATTTGGAGACTACTGGGTAGAGGTCGGGCAGGTGCTGAGTGTCGTCAGGCATAGTGTTCTCTGTGCTGCAGTGATTATTGTCACGTAATTAATCACTCTAGTCAAATCTAGCAAGGAAAAGGTTTCTCTACAAATTCTCTTCACAAACACATAGAAATCTTCCTGTATAAATCCATCTTATGCCATCTGCAGTAAATATTTTCAGAGTGTGTCACGAAATCATTAGAAAATTGCTAAAGGGGAGAAAATTTATTAAGTCTTAAAAAAGCACATAAAATGTTTTGATAGCTCTTCATATTTAAGAAATTTGCATTTGATCTTTTGGTAGGAAATTATTGTATACTCTAATATGATGAGATGCTGTTTGGAATTTGATGGGTGCACTTCTGATGAAATCGAAATGAACTGTTATAGGATAGAAATCAGATCTGGCTCGGATTTGACTTCAAATACATGCTTAGCTGTGGACTAGTTTGCTGATCTAATTTAGAGTGGGGAACAAATGTCATTCTTCAGTATTGGATGTCATGCACAGATCCACATATCTTTGAGGAGGAAAAAGAAAAAGAAAAAAAAAACAAGCAAACCTTGCCTTTCACACTAAGTTTATCCAAAAGGGATTGCATATGTCTGGATGGAGCAGGAGCGTGAGGTTGACCCTGGAAAAGTCCAGGAGAACATGCTGGTAGCATGTGATGAGGCTGTTCTGTCTTAGTTTTGGACAGCTCTCTAAAATCTTCACTATTTCATTTCTCTATGTCCAATCTTAATGTGCGCCTCGCAAATTAACAGTGTTAACAGTGTTGCAGGATAAAATTACTTAGACTTTAAACAATGTGGAATTGGATGGCATCTATTTGAGTTAATGTTATTTTTATTTTATTTTTTTTTTAATTTTAAAGACTTTATTTATTTAAATAGAGAGAGAGAGGGCGTGCATGGTGAGAGGGGTAGTGGTGGGGCAGAGGGAGAGGGACAGAAAGAATCTTCAGCAGATTCCCTCTTGAGCATGAAGCCCCACTAGAGGCTCAAACTGGGAACCCATGAGATCATAACCTGAACCAAAATCAAGAGTCAGACACTTAACTGACTAAGCCACCCAGGTACCCTTGGAGTTAATGTTATTTTTAATAAGCAGATATTTGAGAAAAAGTAACATTCTATCATGCATATTGGAAGATAATAAAATTGAATTTCTTTTAAAAAGTTTTTTTTGGGGGAGGGGTGTCGCTGGATCCAGGCCTCAACTCAGATTAAAGTGGTGAAGTGATAAAGTAGATAAAGATTCTGATTTTTTTGTATAGGCTTTTCTGCTGACTAGATATGTGGTCTTGAATGAGCCACTTCAATGCACTGGATTTTAGTTCCCTTCTTTGTAGAATAAGGGCGTAATGTAAAACCTGTTCTTCCCATCTCAGAGCTCTCAAATATAGGGGGTTTGAGGAAAGAAAGGATCACACAGAGTTTGGGTAACATGGAGGTAGAATCTATACAGGCTCTACGATTTAGCAATGTGGGAATTTAAGATAATTTAAGAGCCCAGATATGTGGACAGGAAGTAACTCTGGGTCATCAGTGTATACGTTATAGTAAAGCATGGCCTTTATTGGAAACACTCAAGGTAGCAAATGTGAGGAGACAGCAAAGAGCAGAACTCTGAGGGAATGTAAACACCAATATTTAGCTCATATTTTTGATATGTGGAATGAAGAGTCATTTTGGTTATCCCTTGCTGAATTATTCTGATGAAGCAAATCAGCTTCTTCCCCCGGGAAAGAAGTATTTCAGGAGTTCAGTAAAATTGGGTGAAAGTTGGGAAGAGTTAAGGAGGACCCATGCTCTTTTCTGGGCCCCAGTCCTGAGGGAGTCATCTCACAGTCCTGACATTTCAGTTCAAGTATAAATGGACCGCACAATGAGAGAAATCTCCCGAATCCAGGGGTGGAGAAAGGGAGGCAACTTTCCCCTATATTAGGGGAAGGTAATGAGGAGAGAAGGAGGAATTTCATAAGGCATTCAATTAGATACTAAAAGTGGGAGGGTTTGGTAGTCGGTTTCAGTAATGACTCCAATTATGCAAGGGTGGGTATATATTTTTAAGCTTCCCCTTTTAAAACTGGAAGGAGAGAGGATTTAACCCAAATATCAGGCAATATTCCTGTCAGCCAGCAAGCAAGCACTCAAGAGACTAAGATGAAAAAAACAAAACAAAACAAAACAAAACAATCCTTTGGGTTCTAGCTGAGCCTTGCAATCCACACACACCCAATGGGTCATGGGTATTTGGGTTTAGTTCCCTTTTCTGTTGGTTTCCAAGTCCTCAAGAAACTTGGGGCTTCTCAAGACCTCATGTGGTAACCCGTGATGGACTCTGTAAGGGAACCTATTCACGTTGGACCGTCCATCTCTTCATTCTCTTCTTCATTAATTGGTTTAGTTTCTTTAAATCTCTTCCCCACCCCTCTCAGTTCATGGATCCCATGGCTTTGCTCAGCTGGCTTCAAGTATTGGTTTTAGCCAGTAGATTCCATTTGGTATCACTACCAGAGCGATAGGGTGAGGTAGGTGACCTAGTGTCCTGGTTTTCCCAGCCTTGAAGAGCTCCTGGGCTGTGAGTGTTTCAGATTGAAAAACCAGGGGAGTCTCAGGCAAACCAGAACCAGTTCGTCATTCTAGGAGGGGGAGAAAGAGGAAATGAGGTATTCCAAACTCAGCATGGAATATTTACACAAAAACCAACCCTTTTACACTAAAGAGATTAACCTTCTCTTAGCATATTTCCTATGACCTTAAAAGAAACTCTGTCTCTTTGTTTGTCTCGAGAAATGTGTCTTAAAATCCTGTAATAAATCCCTTTCAGCTTAACCTAGCTGGAGCAGATTTTATTCTCTGCAACAGCACCCCTACTCTCCCCCGGCCCCCCCCCCCGCCCCAACTTAGTGCCACATGTGATATTTACATTGAAGAGATTACACTAACAAAGCTAAAAAACTATTTTTAGAGAATTTGTGTCCGGGAGTTTTGTGGATCTCTTTCTGGCCAACAGTTTCTTCCTCTTCATCAATACCTTGATTTTTCCTTTGGAGAAGCACCCCTTCTCTGTTCTTAGTCTGGTTCGGGCTGACGCTACACTCAGGCCTGGAGACAAAGAACTTTCTTTTCCAGCCACAGTACGGTTCAGGCATTGGAGCATGACCCACTAGACTAATGAGGATTATCTCTTGGGAGTTTTGCCTGAGCTACTGAGAAAGGAGTTTGTTTGTGTTATGTATCCGACTGCAGGACAAATTAAACTTAAGAGCCGCCAGTGAACACAAATCTTGCTTGAGAATGCTAGCAAGGAGGCAGAGTTGCAAGGGAGAGAAAGGGGCTGCAGGCTTATCATCCTGTTGGAACTTCTGGGTCTGGTCATGCCTGAAGTGGCTTTGCAATTATAGACATCGCTATTACTCTTGACTTTGTTGAAATGGATAGGAGTTGTGTTTCTGTCGTTAGACAACTAAAGTCTACAGAACAACTCAGTGTGATACAATAAAATTCAAATTTATAGACATAAATTTAGGGAGTTATTGCCAAAAATCATTCATTGGATTACATAGCTAATTTGGCTGCATTTAATATACAATTTAATTTTAAAAATTTGATGGACATGTATACTTTTGGAAACACACATAATGCCTCCAGGGAAGGAAATTTGGTAGAGTTCATACTCTTAGCTTGAGTCTATTATTTACTTGCATGGTGTCTGGACAAGGTATTTGACCTCTCTGTAAATTATTTGCCTCATCTGATAAATGTAGCTAATAATAGTAACTACCTCATATAGTTAATGTATATAGAGAGTGAGGCAGCTAGAACAGAGATCTGTTACCTGAATGCATGTTAGCTCTTATTAGTAAGGAATGAATTGCTGTTAACTCCTTATTTTTCCCATCATATTTAAAATTAATTTAATGCAATAGTTTAACCCACTGAGCCACCCAGGCACTCCATTTTTAGGCAGTTTAAATAAGAACGTGGAGCATTACAAATGCATAAGCAAGTATATAAAACATTTAAGTATAAAAATGTTAGGAACAGTTATGTAAATAATACATAGACATAGGAGAAATGTTGAAGAATTATAATATACAAAAGATCAAACTTTTTTTACATGTTCAGGTTATGGTTAATTTTTGGACATTCAAAAATTGTATTTATTGTATCAATTTTCTATAAAAAGACATGTAAATATACATAACACAGAAGTATGTTTCAGAGAGTTAATTTTTTAAAATCTTTGTTAGGGCAAATATGGTTATTTGATAATAATAAACAATCTCATAATAAAGTCTTAAACACAATGTAATACTTTTCTGCCTTTGTTTTCTAAAAAAGAAACAAAAGGCTAGAATTGGGTCATATATCCAATGTGAAATATAGGGTATTTCAATTAAGATTCAAGTTGACTTTTTAAAGTGTTGTTCAAGTCAAATGCTACCCTATGTCAATTGCTTCCAGCTGCTGAATGAGTTTGTAAAGTTAGAGGGCATTACAACAGCATTGTCTGCAACACTTTTTAATTTCACTCTTAGAACATAGAAGATAAATCATACAGTGCATAAAGCATATCAAAATAATACTAAGTGATAAATAAATAAGGAATAACAATAATATATAATATGTATTCAATCCCTCTTCTCTTGGAGGCATATATGAGGAACAAAGGCTAAAATGTGTGTGTAAACTTTTAAAGGCAAATTGCCAATTACTTCCAATGTTACTCTTATCTTACACCTTTCCATTTTCTCAGGAGACAATTTTGCAAATATTTAGTATGAGTGTTGACTGCATTTTTTTTTTAACTATAGCTCATTTTTTTGGAAAGAGAATAGGGACATTGTTGTATTTCAAAGCCAAGGAAGGTTGTGACAATTTAATTCATGATATTGCCATTTTAGTGGAATCTCACCGAATCTAATGTTTATAAACAAGAAAAAAAATAGTAGAGACTTTTGGTGGTCCAACATGACCCACACTGTCTCACTCTATAAATCCTTCAGATCATAATGAGAACTAACGGTATTTTGAAACAAGTGTGCACATTTGAAAGTATCTTCCAGAATCCAGTGGTCTCAGATTGAATTGGAAAGAGAAAAGGTTCATTGCTTGCCAGGGGCTTATTCTCCATTTTTCATTTCTGTTTGTAATTCCTGTCATCTTTGTTTCTTATGCTTTGGCTAAAAAGGGCTAGTCATATTTATTGGAACTGGGTTTCAATAAACATTATGCATTATGGTGAACCAAAGAGTGATTTATTGATAATTTGTCACTTATATTTATGAAAATGTAGACCCCAGAGCTTGAGGGCTGGTAAATCATATTCTCGAAAGTGTTGGTTCCCCCTCCCACCACCATTTACTTGCCAAAAGCACACCATACAAGCTTACAAGCTGCTGGCCCCTTACAACTCAGGTCCTGGTCATTGTGCGCTTGCTAATACCAAACAAGAAAAAAAGGAAAAACTGTTAGAGATTTCTTCTTTTCTTTTAATATGTTTTCAATTTCATTCTCACGTTGCAGAAATAATACATTGATAAAATGTAGTTAGATGTGAGGTTACAATTCAATGAGGCCAGAGAAGGGGCAGGAATGTAAATAAATGGAGGGGTAGACCCTGCAGATTTTTTTTTTTTTTTTAGTTTGTTTATTATGTTACAGCTGTAAAGAACTTTCACACACATTCCAGATGCAGGCAGCTGTTCGCCCTTCACTCTTAAGGAAACAAAGGTTCAGAGTTCACTTTGATCCACTTGTTCTAGACTAGCGATGTTGAAGATGACACTTGACTAAGTCATTGCCTTCGGTCATTCCAGGGCTGTCAAACTGGGCATCACTGGGTCATTGATCTCATCTGGCAACCTCTCCAACGACAGGCTGCCCCAGTCTCCGTAATATGTTTATCTGCCATGGTGATGTCGGCAGAACTCACCAAATCTAATATTCATGCTCAAACAGATTTGCTGGTGCTCTTTCTTTATACGAATGGGCCCTATATCACTCCTGCAGCTGCTTCCTCTAGATATGTGGCTGGGTCTTTGTGTTTCATGTCCCCTTCAGACAGGGCTTGGGCAGTGAACAAAGCACCTACCTATCTGACTGCAACCTGTGTTTCTGGGTTTTTTTTTGTTTGTTTGTTTTTTTGTTTTTTATCCACCAAAATAGAGTTCCACTGTTCCCCCCCCCCCGGCCCCCACAGATGTGACTTTACCCCCAACTTTTTCCATTTGGGCCAAATCTCTTGGACATCAAATATTTACAGCAATAAAATACTGCATATTTTTGCTTTTCCAGAGGAATAATTGAGAGAAATAGATAGGATTTTAAAACATAATGGAGGCAGAAAAATAATTCTTAAATGTAATGCTCTAGGTATAAAGAATTAAACTCAGGAGAATGTATATATATACCATATAGAGGTCATAAAAATCATGTCATTTGTGTTATTCTACAGTATCTCTAGTTTCTGTGATACAGTAACTGATCACTGTGTCTCAAGCTTAAAATGACTTCTATGATTCGGTGGCAACTATGTAATGAAAAGATGGGGAAACAAACATAATTATCTGTTGCAGGTTTCTTTTACACTGTTTTTAGTACCAATCTTTAATTTTAATGTAGATATATTGAGTTTAAAGTGTGCATCTAATTGAGCCAAGAAAAGTGGAAGTTTACTGAGTGAAAGATGGGAAGCTTATTTTTCATCATGAATTTAAGGCAGTTTATTCCCATGCTTGCTCATTTATATTTGAGCATGGACAGCTGAAATTGTTTCTAAGAGTCTCAAATACATTTACATTTAAGCGCAATAGCATTGTAGCATTATATATAATCAAGTTGTATATAATTTTATGTAACTTTCTTATTTTAAACAGTGAAAGACGATATATGTGTGCTATAATACAGGATTTTTTTTTTTCTTTTTCTTTTAGGAAACATTTGCTAAATATTGATATATAATGATTAAAGTGATACTTTTGGACCAAAACCACTCTATCTTTTTCAGTCATTCTCAACTATGCTTCTTTTACTAGATTTGCAGTCCAAGTATGGCCTTCAAGTGTCTTGTTATTGTTAAGGTTATTTAAAGATAAGTTCCTTAGAGTTTATATTAATAACTGATTTAAAAATGTGGAATAAATGTCATAAACATTTGTTTTGTAGTAATTTAAATAAGAGCATAATTGTATACTCACCTTACATGTGAAGATTCCAAGGCATCAGTTCTATAACTTGACATTGGCCCTATAAAATTCTGTCTTCATTTTATAAATTTGTAAATTGATATTCGTAGATTTAATATAAACTACCCAAGTCACCTTGAAGCCACAGATATGAGTAGTTTTATGCCAATTATTATTGTTATTTCAAAAGATTTTATTTATATGAGAGAGAGAGGGAGGGAGAGGGTGTGTGCAGGGATGAGCAGACAGGGAGGGAGAAAGAATCTGAAGCCGACTCTGCACTGAGCGTGGAGCCTGTTGAGGGAGGGGGGTTGGGGGCTGGAGGAGGCAATCCCACGACCCTGAGATCATGACCTCAGCCGAAGCCAGGAGTTGGACACTTAACCAAGTGAGCCACCAAGACACCTCTACGAGTTATTTTTGGATATGAATTTATATGATATAAATAAAAAGCTTAAATTTGAAGACTACCCACTTAAAAAAATTCCATGTTATAGGTAATAATAAATGAAACTATATTTAAAAATCTTCTGATTTAAATTCTAATCACAGATTAGAATTTACTAAAATGTTAGTTAAAAAATAGAGCCTCAACTACATACCTGTGGTTTCTTCTGATTCTGTATTTTATTTGCTTCTTTCGAATGTGTTAATTGTCAAAATCTGGTTAAGTTAACCTGAGCTGGTATCTCCTTTCCCTCGAAGAGGAGTTCTCTGTGCCATTATTTGCAGAGACTGTTAAAGTGGATACTTTTTTCCTCCTTGAGACAATATGAAATGCATTTTATCTGTTTTGTAGTTACTATTTTCATTTTCTGAGTTCACATATTTTTAAGGGCTCTTATTTTTAAAAAATACTGCTGGTTTTCTTACCTTTCTTTGGTACCTTTGGTACTTTTCTTTCTTATCTTTCTATGGTAAAGCAGATCTTCTTTAATTACTGAGGGCCAGTGAAATGAATTCAATAATAGTAGAACTAGATTATAGAAATCTAAAGATATAGGAGCTCTCATTTTCTTTCTTTCTTCCTAAACACTGAAGTCAGATGTGGGTGTATATTCACATTTATACATGCTGTATTTGTACTTTTTCTGAGTGCATGTAAGAGAGTTGAGTTCAGAGGCACCTGGGTGGCTCAGTCAATTAAGCCTCTGCCTTTCAGCTCAGGTCATGATCCCAGGATCTTGGGATCGAGCCCTGCATTGTGTTCTCTGTTCAACAGGGAGCCTGTTTCTCCCTCTCCCTCTGCCTACAGCTCCCCCTGTTTGTGAGCCCTCAGATAAATAAATTAAAAAAATCTTCAAAAAAAAAAAAAAAAGAATTGTGTTCATAACCATATTCTCTGATCAGTTATCCAAAAGGGGTACTGGATGCTCTTGGACTATGTAATTCATTCTCTGAGACCATTTTCGTATTATCCTTTGGTCCAAATTGTTATCTAGTGCAAATGTCCATCTAGGTAAGTGTTCTGATTGTTGTTGTTGTTTTCAGTACACCCTGAAAACCACATACTTCCTTATGTTCCACGGAAGTTGCAGGCAGTCTCTCCAGACAAGGAGAAGATCACAGTAATTACACCTTGTGGAGAAGAAGTTTAGAGAATCGCAGGGCGGGTAACCCCTAAGGAAGGAGTCCCCAAAGCTCCTACTATTGCAAATGGAAAGTGGTATAAGATTAGGTTTAGACCCCAGGGTCCCAGCTGCTGAGAACACTTGAACACTTTTATGGTGGTCAGATGATAGCATCAGATTTGCGAGCCTTCCACCCCTACTCTGCAGAAAAGTCTTTCAGACTTTTCACTCAGCCCATGTCATCATGGGACCCTGTAATTGTGGGCCTTTATTATTTGTACCGTTAAAATAAGACAATTTTCCTTTTCAGGTCCAGTTAACGTTTTCCACTAAACAACAACAATAGTAATAACAACAGATATTTAGTGCGCTTATTTGATCCAAAGGTAGTGAACCGGGCAATGTATGTTTAATATTTCCAATAATCTTCTGATTGGGTGTTATTATTATCCCATTCTATAGATAAGGAAACAAGCAGTGAGAGGTTGAAAATCTTGTCGAAGTTTACATGGTTTTGTGGTAGGCAAATTCTTTTTTTTTTTTTTTAAAGATTTTATTTATTTGACACAGAGAGAGAGAGAGAGAGATCACAAGTAGGCAGAGAGGAAGGCAGAGAGAGGGGGCGGGGAAACAGGCTCCCCACTGAGTAGAGAGCCCGACATAGGGCTCAATCCCAGGACCCGGGATCACGACCCGAGCCGAAGGCAGAGGCTTTAACCCACTGAGCCACCCAGGCGCCCCTGTGGTAGGCAAATTCTAAGAAGGCCCCAAGATAGTCCCTTCCTGATATATACACCCTGAGTAAGGTTCTTCCTTTCAGTGTCAGCAGGTCTTGTGACTATGATGGGCTACCTCTTCCACAATGACGGAAAAGTGTATTGCAGAAGAGGTTTCATAGCTATATTAAGGTCCTTCTTCAGCTGACTGCAAGTGAGTCAGAGAAGGGGTGTCTTGTGTAGAGCTGACTTAGATGAGCCCTTAGAGGCAGCTGGACCCTTCCAGAGGGAAGGCAATAGAATTGTGGGACGCTGTAGAACAGGACTTGGTAATGCTGAACGTATTCCCAGTCAATAGCTAGCAAGAAAATGAGGACATCAGTCAAACATGCCACAAGGAACAGAATGCCATCAACAGGTGTATGAGCCTGGAAGAGGACCCTGGATGCAGCACCAGCTGACACCTTGACTTCGGTCTTTTGAGATCCTGAGCAGAGGACCCTGCCATAGCACGTCCAGACCTCCAATCTACAGAACTGTGAGATAATTAGTTACTATTTCAGGCTGCTAGGTTTGTGTAATTCTTTATGCAGTAATAGAAAACTCATACAGCTATTAACTTGCAAAGCCACGATTCCAACACTAAATCCTTTGCTTTTTTCACTTGAGCACTTGATATATGACTCTATGGCACACTCATTCTCTGTACATCCTTGTTCTAAATCTTCTTCTTTGGCTCTGGGTTCAAGATGAACGATAGGCAAAATACTATGCAAAGCCAATTTGTTGGGCTTTGAGATCCTGGTAGCAACCTAAGGAAGTAAGAGCAGGAGCCAGAACTTAGCTAGTCTAGCCTGATAGGGTGAGGAAGAGCAGGACTGGAGAATTCATCCTTGGTGCCAACTAATGCATGACGTATGTATAATGCTAAGATCAATATTAACAAGTTATGCTACAGTCACTACATTTGTAGAATCATGTGCAAATCATAGCTGATATGAACATCAGCTTTGGTTTGTCATTGAAAAAAAATGTTCAACTTTGTCACCCAGTGTTTCTTTATAAAATAGGTGATTAGTCAGATTTAATTTTATCTCTTTCTTACCAAATAAAAATTCCATAGTAACATAAGAATTGGACTGTAAGCAAGAAGTTTGAGGTTCTGGAGTAATCCACCAAGACTCATTTGTGGGATGCCATGGGATAAAAATCCAGCATTGGTTTAAAGATTCTGAGAGCAGAGGGGACCTGTGCTTTATCTGGAAGGTAGTATAAGACAAGTGCTCTGGGCAACATGGCAGTGGGCAGAGAGCAGACATGGTTGAGTCAGGGTGTCTGGACAGAGGACTCTGATGCACTTTTCCACAATCCCCATTAAGATGGGAAAAGAACCCTGTGTACCTTAAATATCTGAGAAAAGCACAGACATCTCTGAGATAGACCTTGTGTGATATTCAGAGAAGGAGTGGTGATCTGTGTGAAATAGGAACTAGAAACCAAATGACTGTGAAGTGTCTCCGTACGTATATACAAGGATAAATGAAATACAAACATGAGATCCCCTGTACAGATACCTTGTACCCCAGTCCCCAACAAAATGACACACTCCCTGGCATTCTGGAGGCCCCTGAAATTTAAGACACAATTCTAGGAACTGGATGGCAGGAAAAGACCCTACAATAGTTATATGTACATATAGTTGTGATTATATATCCTATCTATATTATAGCTTTATAATAATAAATATATTTTTGGGTTGCATGTAATTACCTATTTTCACTCATCCAGTTGGACAGGAGCTCAAAATAGAAACTACATTTTGTGGTACAATAATAAAGAAAATTATACTCCCTGGAAACCAAGTTTTGGGGCCTATATATGTGAAAACACCCAATTTCATTTGTAACAATATGTTGGTATTGGCATTGTCATATTAATTACCATCAACACCACGTGTATTGGAAACAGACCCACAGAGACTGTGATCTGTCCAAGGTCATATAATAAATTAGTGGCTAACACCTCTCTAGACTCTAGACTTTTAGCTAGCCTTCGGTCTACCTTGTGTTAGAATAATATTTACCTCTAATATCCCCAAGTTGAAGGATCAGCTTCATTTTAACTCAGGTTTGCAGAATAACATTCATGGTTTATACTTTTCCTGATGCCATTTAACCTAGGGAAACCCGTGGGTCAAGAGAAATGGATGAACAGTCGCAATCGCAAAGCCTTGAGTGGTGGTGTTCTGAGGATGTACGTCCAAGATATGATGATTTTGAAAACTGGTGACCTTAAGCAGTGTCTGGAAGAGTCTTAAACAAAGATGGCAGAAATACGTTTAGCTTTAAATGGTATAGCCAATCTGCAAAAATATACTAGTTTCTGAAGTCTTAAGCATTTCATGACTGGCTGGGAGCAGACGTTCCAGCATCCCTCTCCTAGAGCCTGGGATGTTAAAACGCCACTTCGATCCTTGAAGTAAGCTGATATTTTCACCTCATAAAAATAACTCTGCGTGTTCACCTGAGGAGGAAAAAAAAGTGACATTTTCTGGTGACTTTCATGAAGAATCCCAGGACTCTTTTTCAAAAGGGAGAAATGGAAAAGTCTTCATTTCCAGATGCTCGGAGATGGGAGGAGGTAGGAAATTAGTATCTGTAATTCTTACAGCAGTGCATTGTTTTCAGGAAAGTGTAAAATGCTCTGGGTCTACATAGGCACATATGCGCAGACATGTCAACATTTTTAAACAATAACTCTTAACATCTTACCCCCACCACCCTCTGATTCCTGTTCTGCCGGCGGGACATCCAAAGGCAAAGATTTCAGCAGGAGTCGGATTCTTTCTTGAATATCACTTAATGACCCCGAACCTCGTGCATGTCAGTTCTCTGATGTTCAGTCCAACGCAAGATGGCAGCTTTGAAGAGTGTGGATGGGGACAGCCTTCCTTTGTTACCGCTGGACTTACACAAGCCCTGACGCCTAATTTTCTGTTCTTTCTCCTCGGCTGAAATTCACATTTGAGACTCGAAAGCCAACACTAGCCCTGAATATTTTAAGCATTTTATAGCCCTTCAGCTGCTCCGTCCTGCCAGTTTGTTTTCCATTCCCCTTGACATCTCGGGATGCTAAGTGCCCAGTGACAGCCTGTAGAGGGTTCTCCATAATCCACCTTTATCCATTAACAGACACTCAATCACTAAAGTGCTTACTAGACTAAACATATTTATCCAACCAAATCACACTTTACAATGCAAATCTGCCAATCAGACCTCAGCTATTAACAAGAAACTGCTTTAAGGGGATTTTGGTGTTTGTGCTGTGAAGAGCCTGCTTACCTCCAACAAACCACTAAACCAAATTAACATAGCTGTATCCTCATAAAAGAAACCAGATATCCTGTTGTGAAAAGAGAGAGCTTGGTGGGACAGGCCTCCTTTGATGGCTAACTGTGTGGCAGACAGGGCTTCAGACTTCAAATCTGGCTACCACGAAGTCATTATGAACCTCCAGCATCAGGCTTTTGATAACTTTAAAAGCAAAATAAAAATGTAGCGTTGGAGTAACTTGGTAAGTTGTCAACGTACTCAGTTACTATTATAATTGCAATAAGTGCTGTAATTGCTGGATAAAGCTCCTTAATTCTAATTGCTCCTTCAACCAAGATCATGTTGTAAAAGTGCTGGCTGGCATTAGCCAAAAATAAAATCCAAGAGACACAAATGTGGTAGTAATAATAATTCTTTTTATTGGCCTGGCAGAGAGGAAGAGAACAAAGCTTTAAAAACTTCAAAGTTCTGACCAAAAAAATAAATAAATAAATAAATAAATTTTAAAAATTTTAAAAAACCATTCAGGATTGGAGAGGCTCAACTCATATACTCTTTGCCCCTTTATTAGACCAACACTTACTAAGTGCCATCACCACAAGTTTACTGTTTGACGGCCCTTTTTTTTTTCCTAGTCTGAGGGAAAGTCACTCCATGTTACCATACTAATTTAAGATTTCTGTCACGAACTACATAGCACAGTCCTGCATATCCTCACTCAGAACTCTTAATCGCCTCAGACTTATTGGTATTATACCTCCTTTAAATACCAATATTTTAAAGCAGCTTTGACACTTGGTAGGGTTTGAGGTAATTTTTTTCTCCCACTTAGTTAGCAAGGGAAGAAAGGTAAAATTTACTCAGAGTTAAACTACAGACACAAAGTAAATAGTAATTCATAAAATAATAGGCCATTATACTGCACAGAAAAAGAACGCTACTGTATCTCAACTCTACACTTCTGGTACTAAAATGAAATATGAATTTCCAGTCTTTACTGTTTATCAAAAATAATGAGCACTTTCTTATTTTAGTAGACTTTATAGGCACTTCTGGGGAAAATATTATGTGCAGCTAGAACAAGCTTCATTTTGGAGGTCACTCTTCACTCTGGAATAATTTCCAAAATGAATAAACCACAGTGTATATTTTCCCAACGATTAGCTGGATAAAAACTTCCAACCACAGTAGAAATTAAATTGTTATGCAGAGAAATGTCAGGAGTTTGCTAGAAATATTTTAGAAGCATAGGTATATTCTTGAAATAGGGATAACAAATTAAAATTCTTGCTTATATATGTATTTAATCTTTGTCTACTATTCTCATCTCTCATGGTACAGGAATGAATCAAGAAAGAGTTGCTAGATGAAACATGACATATTTTTGGACCAGGGTTTTGCTGTAAAATGTGTGTAAAAATAATCTTGATGGTCTACTTAGTTAAGAAAAAATAAAATGAGAACAAATACCAATATTTTTGTACATGTGGTAAGAAGCATAATTTTTTTGACATTTGAAGTAGTAATATGAACAGTCTATGATTAATGTAACTATCCCATTTATGTGAACGTGCACCAACTAATATTCTTCTAAGTTTGCCCACACCATGTTTATGAAAAAAAATCAGATTTAAATTTGAATATGATAACTATTATGTTTCAAGGTTAGCATGAAGTAGTGAAAACACTCAGAGAAATCATATTTAATAACAATATTGGAAAGTTTAACCTTTTGTCTTAAAACTTTTTTGTCTAACTAGACTATCATCGTTGCTATCATAGCATTTATAAACATAGTTATAATGTTGTTATTCATTCTTGTATGATGGCTTTTTTATAGGAGTACTAATTGTCTGCTATTTCATGTTGGATTTTGGAAACCACATTTTTCTAGCAACAGTATGTATCTCTCGTCCAATAAAAGTGTAGATAATGTAGTTTGTATTTATTGATATGTACACTATTGGAGATATAAATTAAGGAAACATGCTTCATATTAGAGGTACTTTTGATATAAAATTATGATGAATTTTGTAAAATATTTACAAGAAATATACAAACAGTATCTGCAGGATTACAGTAAAAGGAAGAGAGAGGAGATAAACAGAGAAGGTTTCCAGCATTGGATTATAAATTCTTCCTGAGATTACTGTCATTTTCATTTCTTAATATCATTAGGGCCAGAGACTCTACAAGTAGGAGATCAGTAAGTGTCTGTTGCTTAAGTGAATAAGAAATTCCCAGAAAAAAAGTTGACAGCAGATTTTGAGGGAAGAGGATTCGTGAAAGAAGAAGAGAGTTACTTTCTCCCCCAGGCCACTGGAAGGTTAAGGTCACAGGGAGAGCTGAGAACAGAAGGGACACATCCATGCATCCATGAGGTACACAGTTTGAATACTACCGGTCCTTCCAGGCTTTGCCCCAAGTAAAGGCAGACGTAGAACATATTTTTTAGAAAACCAAACCTTTAGAATGGGTCAATGTTTTGAAAACATCAAAGGTCTTCACTGGTGTCCCTTCGTAGTGTAGAAAGCAGGACTATCACTCATAATCAACCTTAGTATAGGTATGGTTTTCATTTAGTTCACCTCCCAATTGGCAGAGAAGTCTCTCCTGTAGCATTCGTTCTCAGAAAAAGTACTCATTATTGTTGAAGAATGTTCAGATGTCAGGTCTTATTTTATTTTCTCACAACCAGGAAAATGGGTACCTTAGAAGATCTGAGATGGAAATCCATTGGGCAAATGGCTCACCCCTGCAACCATTTGTATTTGGCCTTGTCAGTTCTGTGTCTAAATAGAACATTATCATTTGTTATCCCCCCCAACTCCCTGCTAATGGAAATATCTGTAGCATGTATATATATATATGTATACACACACACACACACACACACACACACTGTTTTTTCTGTCTCTTAGTAGTTCAGAAGATTCTTTCCATCTCCACCTGTTCCCATTAGTACCACCTCAAACCTTAATTTAAAAAGCTAGATCATTTAGTTCTCATGGTCTCAGGGATGGGACAGAGCAAAAATATTTTTGACTTCAGTTTGCAAAAGCCTAAGCTTTAAGAAGAAGAGAGAAAGTTTGAGGTATAGTAAAAAAATGTCAAGATTTGAGGAATGAAGGATTTTATTTCCATTTCTCTGCAAGGAGATGTGTTGCAAGAAAGGGAAGTGTTGTGAGAGGAGATCATAGTGGGTCCTGGGGAGAGGAGCCCCATGTCCCAACCTAGCTAGATCCATAGATGGCTTTAAGCACAGAAGGAGGAGTAAGAGATATGTAGGTTGCTGAGTGGGTCTGGTAGAGACATACGAGCTTATAGACAACCTCACAGAGACTCCCAAGGGACAGGCTGACTAACATGGCAGCACCTGCTCAAGGAACCCCAGGGACACAGAGGCTAAATAGACAGGGATGAAGGCCAGTTCAGCACATGAGTAGATGGATAAATGAGAACCAGCTGGGACAATGGACTTTTAGGAGCATGCCTCCACGGATAATTAACATCAAAGTTAAGAATGGCACCCCCTTCCCAGGCCTGGCACTGTGAACTCACCTAGACCTCAACCCCAGAAAATGATGGTTGGTTACCCCAATTGATGGAGATTTGGTTGCTGCCACTCAAACGCAGTGGGGAAATAAAATATAAATTGTGCTGAGTTATGGATGAAAAACATTCAAAATGCCTGTCACCTGTGAGTTTTTCCACTATAACTGGCACCATCTACATATCATTAGTGTTTCCAAAACTATGCAAGTGGTATATGCATCTGACAAAATAAAGAAAAAATACCCAGTGCTTCCCCTCCAAAGCCAAAGAAAACAAATCTGGAAATGCAAAAGTGAAGGAGGTATTAAGTCAATGTCCTCTGTTGCCTCTTACCCCACCAACTTACACATGAACACCAGTTCTGTTCCATGCAGATAAGAACTGTTGATGGAGTATTTTCCAACTTTTAGAGGCCAGTAGATAATGATAGGCATCCTGATTTGAGGTTGAAAAAACAGGGACAAAAAGGAAAATTCTACTTTCACCAGGTTAATTTTCATTTGAAGATTTTATCCTTATTTTAAACAAACACTGTAACCTACCACGCACCCCATCACGGCCTACCTCAGCAGTAAGAAAACGTCTTTGCAGAACCCTGACAAAGAATGATGTGGGTTTTTTGTTTTAAGCAGCTCCAATGACGCATGAAGTTACGGAAATTTGGGGGGAGGGGGAGACCCTTCCTAATGCACAGGTTTAGTTCATTCAACAAGGGACCATTCAGTGTCATTTGATGACGAGAAATTATGTGAAGGTCAAATAAACCCTGGGCTCTGGTTCAAAAGACAGTCGAAATCACCCTGTAACCACAGCTGTCTAGATTTTATCTTTTCTTGGAAGAACTTACTATACCTTTAATTCTTGGATTGTGATGAACTTTGCAAATGAGGAAGACAGAGCAGGAGACTATAAATTGATTCTGTTTTCAGTTAGAGCAAGTAAAAGATTTTCCGTTCATTTTCCCTTGAAGAAATAACACTTCTAACTGTGTAGACATCTCTTTCGAAGGAATTTTGCCAATACCATGCAGGTTAAGTTACTTGTGATATATTTCACAATTAATAATAAGGATGATAATATTGATGGTAATGATGGTGATGATAATGACTGTGATAATAATGATAATTTTGTAAGTTTATTAAGTATGCATTTTTAAAAATGGTTAGATCACTGAAAATGGAGGGTTTCCTGCTTTTTTATAGGCTTTATTTTCTGCTATCACCCAAGGCACTAAAATGAAATAAAATTAAAAATTCAATTCTTTAGTTGCACTAGACTCATTTCAAGGGTTCAGTAACTATGCATGGCTAGAGGTTATTGCTTGCATAATGCAGAACAATGTACAACTTACCGTCATTGCAGAGAGTACTCATGGTCAGAGCTACTGTCCAGCCATGGTGATATACCAGAAGGGGAACATTTTTGAAATATTAGTGCCACAGTTTGATTCTTTATGTACTGTGCAGACATGAAATTTTTCTGTTAAAAGTATGTTTATAGCAACAGCATGGCTAACATCCTACTCATTTTCCAGTTCTCGCTGATAGCAGACTGACCAATTGATTGAATATTTTCCTGATTTTCATGCAGTATGAAAAGAAGGACTAAAATAAAATAGTGACTCAGTCTACTGATTTGAGGCTAATGAGTATCTTTTAAATAGATTAATCAGAAAATGAAAATACTGATTACATGATTATTCTTATTTCAATCTTAGCCTGGAGATCCAAATCATATTTCTTGTTTTTTTTTAACTTATTTTTTATTTTAAATTTATTTATTTTTTATTGTGTTATGTTAGTCACCATAAAATACATCATTAGTTTTTGATGCAGTGTTTCAAGATTTTTTTTATTTTTTAAAAAAGATTGTGTTTATTTATTTGACAGAGATAGAGCACAAGCAGGTGAGGCAGCAAGGAGAGAGAGAGAGAAGCAGGCTCTTCGCTGAAGAGGACTCTATCCCAGGAAGCTGGGATTGTGACCGGAGCCAAAGGCAGACACTTAACTGACTGAGCCACCCAGGTGCCCCCCAAACTATATTTCTAAAGAAGAACTAATTCTTTAATTTTGCACCAAAATATTTTTTCTTTCTTTAGTATTTCCTTCCACTTTTGCACACATATCTTCCTTATGAAGACACTATCATAAATATTTATATATACTCAATGTGCTTACAGTGTCTTCTTGTGCATTTTGTAATTAATGGGTCTCAAATGTCCTAGTGTGCTCCCATACGGAGCTCTGAGGTCAAACTTATTTCGAGTTTTCACATTGAGTCAGATGAAGGAATCAGTTCATTTTAAAGACTAATCTTTATGTCTGTAATCTCTATCTTTTCCTGTGTTTATTTTTGAAATCCAGTTTTACTGAAAGCTGAGGAATAACAACTTACCCTGAGGAAGTGAGTCAGTGTCTCCAAGAAATATAAGGATTAGATTCTGAGCACAGTAATACTCATTAGGGTTCTAAGGGTAGAATCGTGTTGTGAGACCTAGAAACTACGAGGTTGTTTTAGAGGAAACTGGTGTGGTCCTGGAATTCGAAATACACTCTTAAATTGAAGAAGACCCCTTGAAGAGGGGTTAAAAAAAAAAAAAAGATGTATGTTCCCAGTGATGTAAAAATCCATACCTATGATGACACCAATGTATGTCTCTCTATGTAAGTAAAGGCATTCTTATTTATAGAGCTGTTAACTTTAGAATCTAAGATTAGAAAAATATATATTTATTTTAGAGAGAGATAGAGAGAGAGAGTGCATGAGGGAGAGGGCAGAGGAAAAGAATCTCAAGCAAACCCATTGTTGAGAATGGAGCCTGACATGGGGCTCAATCTCATGACCCTGAAGATCATGACCTGAGCTGACATCAAGAGTTGGATGGTTACCTGGCTGAGCCATCCAGGCACCACTTTCAGTCAGATATTTTTGAAAGGAATTGTTTTGTTGTTCCTTTGAATGAGTGATAAAGTTTTTTCTTTACTTTTTTGACTAAATGCACTTTCATCATTTTGGTTTTTTAAAACATATATTTAAAATAGCGTCAGCAGCATATACATTGGTATCATTATTCCATCAGTCGCTCTCTCCATACAAAGAAGGTCTAGCCACATTTTCCTCCAGTAACCTATTCTCTTTCAAAACATGCCTCTAGTGCCTGCTGTTTTCCCTTTTCTGGGGCCAAAAGGGTAAAATGAGGATTTGGCAAAAGTGAAATATATGGTCAAAGTTTCCTCTCAAACACAGAGTATTATGGTGATAAAATAAAAGTAGGAATCATTATATTTATGCATTTGGGTTCCTGATTTTATGAGTGAAATGATTTTTTTTTAATCTTTTCAGTAGCAGTTCTCTTTTGCATTTAAACTGCTATATCTATATCTACCTATCTATCTAGTATCTATCTATCTATCTATCTATCTATCATCTATCTAATCTATCTTGCCCTATTCAAAAGCAGTATGACAAAATTACTTACCTTATATTTCCTTTAGAAATACACATATATGTCTAGATTAAAAATAGAACCTCCTGGAGAGGGTTCAAGATGGAGGCAGGAAGACCTTGAGCTTATATTGTCATACAGACATCAAATCCACAGCTTCACAAGGATCTTTCCCTCTGAAAAAGAACTGAAAACTAGAGGAACTGCTTCTCTGCAAGAAAGGATGAAAGGACCACATTGACTCAGGTAGGAGAGGCAGAGATGTGGTCTTGGCAGAAACCCCCACCCTTGTCACAGTGACTCCTATGGAAGGATCTCACTAGTCCTGTGCTTCTCCAGGAGGAACAAAGTTTTGATGCCCCATATCAGGCACCCGAACCCTTGAGATCTGTACCAGAGAAAGGAGTTCCTTGAAATTTCTGGCTTAGAAAACCAACAGGACTGATATCCAAGGGACCCAGATGCTACAGGAAACTGAGAAGCTCCTTCTAAAGGGCTTGAGTTGGGTCTTACTTGCCACAGGATCTAGCGCAAAAGCACCAGTTTGAAAAGCACCTGGATTGTCTGTGAAGGAGATTCATTTGCTGGTTGGGACATCTGCTTGGGGTGTCAGGGGACAGTTGGAGCTCTCTCTACAGATGGAGGGGCCAGGAGATGCTACTTGTACAATCTTCACCTACCCTGCAGGACAGGCAGGCATGCTCCATGCAGCACCCTCCCTGTGCCCGGCTGGGGCTGGCTGGGGTAAGCTGTCCTGACAACATCCTACTGTCTTGTTGAGGCTGGAGAGTGTAGGCAGTCATAGCATCCCCTTGCTCTCTGGTGGGGGGAAATCAAGTGGGAACATTTCTGGCATTCTCCTACCCCAAATATAGGGTCAGCTCAGGAGTGCAGACAGGGCACTCTCCCAGAGCATTATTGAAGCCTCAGGGTACATGTAGTCAAGGTATTTTTCTGAAGCCACCCCCCACCCCCGCACTCTCTAGCAGCCTGTTAAAGCCAGCGAGCATGTGTAAACCAGCGAGCATGTGTCCCTTGTTTGCCTGGCCCTGATGGCCAAGGGGGCTGGCGTTCTTGAGCTCTAAGGGACAGTAGCAACCAGAAAGACATTTTTGGCAGAGCCCTACACCCAGGTCCTTGCATAGATGGCCAACTGAAACACACTCCCAGTCTTCTTGTGAAAAATACCTATTTACATATCCTGGACTTACAGCCTGAGGGACAAGCTTCACGTTTCCCACACATCCAGGAGCTATATGCTTCCCCCATGGTTTATAGACTCCCTTGGCTGCAGTTCTTTGAGACTTCCCCCAAAAAAAGGAGTTTACACACTTGCCTGAAGCCCTGGTTTTTGCCACTGTTGCCCAGGAAATACCTCACATCTCTCAATATGGAAACCAGTAGCATTTATGATTGCACTCCCATGACTGTATATATTTGCATACTTCAAAAATTGCTGATCTGGCTTCCAATCAGCCTGAAACTAGGTGCTAAAGGAGATTCCTTCCCTTGGAACACTGACAGATCTTAAAACACCCTCAACAATGGAGACATATCAAGAATAAATCAGGCTATTTAGACAATTACGGAGGTTTGAGAGACAAGCCCAAGAACTAGGGCAAGGGTAAATGAGAAAGATCCTTACCTACTCAAAGCCACCCTTTCAAGATGAAAACATGTAGCTGTTTTACCTAATCCACAGAAAAATAACAAAACAAAACAACCATTGTGAGCCAAGCAAAATGAGGAGCCAGAGAAATATGTTCCAAATGAGAGATAGGACAAAACCTCAGAAAAAGACTTAATGAAATGGAGATAAGTAATCTATCTGACAAAGAATACAAAGTAATGGTCATAAAAATGCTCACCATACTTGGGAGAAGAATGGATGGATGAACACAGTGAGAACTTCAATAAAGAGATAGAAAATGGAAGAAATCACCAAAGAGAAGTCAGAGAGCTAAAGAATACAGTCTCTGAATTAAATGTGAGGGTTCACCACTACACTGGATGAAACAGAAGAACAGACCAGCAAGCTGGAGGACAAAACATTAGAATTCACCCAGATAGAGCAGCAAAAAAGGAAAAAAGAATTTTAAAAATTAAGAGAGATAATATGAGACCCAAGAAATCACCATATCGTTCACATTATAGGGGGTCCCAGGGGCAGAAGAGAGAGAGAGAAGGGGGCAGAAATACTATTTCAAGAAATAATGGCTGACAATTTCCCTAACCTGGGGAAGAAATAGACATCCAGGTCTAGGAAGCCCAGAGAGTGCCAAATAAAATGAACTCAAGGACAGCTATACCAAGACTCTATCAGAAGTGAATAAGAATGGGAAGAAGACAGCGAAAGCTTTCCTGGAAGCCTGTGTTTGTATAAGTATACATAAGCCTGCCACACTGACTTAGAAGTCAGTTTGTAACTATGGTGCCTTTCTTTATAGTCACACTAAGAAAGTTCTAGAAGCAAGCATAACTTATGTTCCTGTATAGGCTTATGCTCTCACTTAAGTAGGAAAATGATGGGGTCCAGAAGAACATTTGGGGCCCGTAATTACTGTTGTGACATTTGCAGGAATTTCCAGAGGTAGGCTTGGCCTGCTGGTATCCTCAGGGAGTTTGAGATGTCACTAAGGATGTCTGGGGTAAATTTATTTTTTTACTTTCTAATTTTTTTTAGATTTTATTTATTTATTTGATAGGGAGAGAGAGAGCACAACCAGGGAAGTGGCAGGCAGAGGGAGAGGGAGAAGCAGGCTATCTACTGAGCAAGGAGCCCGATGTGGGACTCAATTCCAGGACCCTGGGATCATGACCTGAGCAGAAGGCAGATGTTTAACTGACTGAGCCACCTAGTCCCCCACCCCTTGTAACTTTAACCAGGAGGCTGCTGCTTTGCAGGAAACACAAGCTTCTCAAAAGTGTGTGAGTGAAGAAAAACAGATTTTAAAATAAGACTATTCTTTCGATTGGAGAATATCTACCTGTGATTCTCCAATCTGCTGGGAATTTAAAGAAAACTACTTTAACTTCCAGACTAATTGTTCAGTTGTTGAAGATGAAAAGTGAAGAGTAACACATGTAGAGTTTTACAATAAATGATGATGTGGTTTCAGACAAAAATCAGGGCCTCAGATGAGTATACTTTGTAGATGAGAGTGATTTGTTGTGACCTTTTTACATGTTGCATATTGACTAATGATGTGGATCGCCAGCTAGCAGGTTTCACAACAATTTGGAGAGCTCATTCCATACTTTCCATTCTTGGGGGAGAAAAAGAAAGAATGCATAGTAGAGGCAGAGGAAAAGTTCCTTGGAAGGTGAAAAGTATGTGGCAGTAGAAAGAGAAAAGGGCAGTTTTAAAGGGGATGAGAGATATAGACTTAATGCCAGGAGCCATGGAAAGAAGTTTTGTGTATCCCACAAGCCATACGTATCTGCTGGCTTTGCTAATTTTGATCACTCTTCAATAATAGAAACAGGGAAAAGAGCAATTTTTGAACATTCAACATGGAGATCTTTCTACTTGAAAACAAATGTGATTATTTTATGAATGCTTACATTTCACTGCTTGGAAGCTTTCTTAGGAGATTCTCACTTCACTAGGAATCAAGAAATATTTATTAAGCACCCACTTAATGAAGAGCGATATATTGATTCTTTTGGGTGACAGTAAAGAAATATGACATTATCTCTGCCATAAAGGGGTTTGCAAAGCAGTGGTGAGGCAAGACTCTCAAATATGGACCAAGCGGAGAAAGAGTAATGCAAGATAATATTTTAATGGTACAGACATCAAATAAGAAGCCTAGAGGAAAGGGTAGGTTCCCTGGAGGAAAAGGAACTGAAGCTAGATCTTGATGGATGGATGAGATGTGGGGCAGATGAAGATGGACAAAGGACAGGTCTTACAGGTAGAGGAGTGATAGATGGCATCCTGAAGACCTGAAGGTGCATGCTATGATTTTAGGACAGCAGGAGTCTGGCTGCTAGCATGCTTGGGAGAAACAGTGGGGAGGGGAGAGCCTGAGGTTGTATACTGAGAGTGATGCCCACCTAGTGGTCCCTATCACAATAAAGGATATGTTTGTGTGCCTTTAGGGATCCTAGAACTACCAGTTTTACAGGCAGTGGTTAAGGAACGAAAGGAGGATCTCTTTTCTTTTAGGACACTCATCTAAGAAATTTTTTTTTTTTTTTTAATTATGAAAGAAGTGAGTAGTCAATCCTTCAACACTTCCTTTACCAAAGGTGATTGAATTTCCTTCTTTGGTCCTCGATCCATGTTTAAGTGAAACACATTATTTTGAAATTTTACGTATAGTTAAAAAGCTTCTCAGTTATTTGAAAACTTAGGTTAGATCCCAGATATCTTTCAGTTTTCCTCCTTATTAGTTTGTATAAATATTGATTCGCCCTAGAAATGAGTTATGGATAGGAAGGATTTTTTTTTTTGTACTATACAACACAGCATTCCAGAAAACCCTCATTTCCGTTGATGAATGGCTATTGGCATACAGAAATCTGGCATGTGGTTGAAGAGAAGGGATACAGCTGACATGAGAAGAGCTTGAGAAGGAAACCATAATCCCCCTTCAAATTCACTGCTTATTAGAGGAGCTAAAATGATTAAGCAGCTGGAGGTTTTGATGTATGAGGAAAGATTAAAAGAATTACATGTGTGTAGGTTGGTTGAAGAGCTAAGGAGTGTATGTGCATGTGTGTGGGGTGGGGGCATGATAGCCATTTGCAGATAATTGAAAGTATAAACCCCAAAGAAGGAGAGGGATTGTGGAGGTGGTCTTTAGGGGATTAGCTAAGGGTAATGAATGAACTGAAGAAAAGAAAAAAAAAATGCTTTCATCAGGAAGACTTTCATAATGGGTGAGACTTAAGAGGCCATAAAAGATTCTCCCAGGAGAGGTGGTGAAATTCCCATCCCTTGAGTCATTTGAAGGAGGCTTCCAAAGCTTTGGAAGTGCACAACTCTGCCCTGTGGGGGAGCAGATTTGGTAAGCAAGACCATCCTTTGTCCTAGTGTTTTATCGTTCCATTGCTAAGATGAACCGATTGGTAAACAATACATTTGGAAGGTCCCCAGGAACTGAGTCTGTCTCATCTCACTGATAACCTTCTTCGAATAATAGAGACATGTTCCACACCTCTTCCTCTTCTGATTCCCATGTGTTGTTCCTGACATATCATTTTTTAGGGGACATAAGGTCCGGTGGTGGACAGATTGCAAGATTGAAAGGATAAGCAGCACATAATTCAGCAAATGGCAATATTAATGAGCTTCCCTCCCCAACACTCTCTTTTCCAAACATGCTTGCTATCTTTTCCATTAGAAGGACTCTTTGTATTGTGTTCCTCGGGGTCCTTCAGGGTTAGTGTTTGGATCATGCTATCTTTAGAAATGAAATTGGAAAAGGCTAGCCTTTTTCTAGTATCATGACTAAGCAGAAATTCTTTCTGGTGACTTTTGATAAGGACAACAGTATGTCTATTTTTATAATTTGCAGAAACTCAAAGAGATGGGATCTGAGAGCACGTCATTTTAGTGCTAATGGCATTAAAAAATCCCATGACCTTGGAGGTTTATATCCTTTGACCTCATAGTTTCTCTCTTCCATTCTTCCCCTGTGGAAGGAATACTAGATGATTCTCACATGAAAATTTATATACTAGTTGTTCTTCCTGGTGTTATTTACAAATTACTAACCAGAAATAGCCTAAGTATCAACAGTAGATTAAAAAGTTTTGTTATGTTTTATACATATTGTCGCAGCCACAAATTAATGGTTTTGAAGAATACATAATGATATGAATAATGCACATGATAATGTTTGAAGAAATTAGTAGGGACATTCAAACACAGTAGTATCCTAATGTATTTAGGTAAGAAGAAAGATGGATAAAAAAAAAAACATTTATATTAGCTTTGTTATCTCTGAGTAGTGGGATTTTGTTTTGTTCTTTTTTTTTTTAAGACTTTTTATTTATTTATTTGAGAGAGAGAGAGAGAGCGCTAGCATGGGGTGGGGCAGAAAAAGCCCAACTTGGAGCTCCATCCCAGGACCACAAGATCATGACCTGAGCTGAAGGCAGGTGTTTAACTTACTGAGCCACCCAGGCACCCCTGAGCAGTGGATTTATGAATAATGTCAAGTTTCTTCATACTCTTTTATATGTTCTCAGTTAATATATATATTCATCAGATTATTGTTGAAAAATTTTTTTACCTTTATTTTTACTTGTTTATTTACTTATTTTTTATTTATTTAGTTTCCAGTTTTATTTAAATTCAAGTTGGTTAACATAGAGTGTAATATTAGTTTTTGGTGTACATTATAGTGATTCAACACTTCCATACATCACCCAGTGCTCATCACAAATGTCCTCCTTGATACCCATGCTCACTTAACCCATTCCCATGCTCATGTTCCCTCCAGGAACCCTCAGTTTGTCATCTATAGTTACATTTAGGAATGTTGTTTTATGGTTTGTCTTTCTCTCCCCCCCCCCGCTCTTTGTTCATTTGTTTTGTTTCTTAAATTCCACACATGAGCAGAATCATATGGTATTTGTCTTTCTCTGAGTTATTTCACTTAGCATAACACTCTCTAGCTCCACTCATGTCATTGCATATGGCAAGATTCCATTCTTCTTAAGGCTGAGTAGTACTCATATATGTGTGTGTGTGTGTGTGTGTGTGTGTGTACATCTTCTTCTTCATTCATTCATCAATCAATGGGTATTTGGGCTCTTTCCTTACTTTGGTTACTGTTGATAATGCTACTAAACATCAGGGTGCATGTGTGCCTATTTTGTAGCCTTTGCTAAGTACCTAGTAGTGCAATTGCTGGATTGTAGGGTAGTTCTGCTTTTAACTTTTTGAGGAAACTCCATGCTATTTTCCAGAGAAAATAGATCAGTTTGCTACATCAGTTTGCATTCCCACCAACAGTGTAAGAGTGTCCCCCTTTCTCCACATGCTTGCCAACATCTCTTGTTTCCTGAGTTGTTAATTTTAGCCATTCTGACTGGTGTGAGGTGATATCTCATTGTAGTTTTGATTTGTATTTCCCTGATGATGAGTGATGTAGAGATTTTTACCTTTAAAAAGTGAAAAATATATATATATTAAAAAACATAGGTATTTGGATATGAGTGTTTTGTATTAAGAAATGAATTACAAGTGTAGAGTTCAGAGTGGACTTTTCTGCATTAAAAATATATTAAATGGAAACAACTGTGGTACTTATGCACAATTCAGAAAGCAAAAAATAATCAGGGTTTTTTTTTTTGCATTTTTTAATCCAAAATATTTTTATAAACTGAAGCTAAAAGAATGTTGAGGATTGGTTTATGTCAGCATTTCAGAAGCTTCTCCCAAGTACCCTAGTGTATCAAAATATTTTGTTATATTTCTTTCCAAAAAGATTTCATTGGGCTATAATATGAGACATTTTAAATAGTACTAGCAAAGACAAACAAATTTTTATTCTTCTTAACTTATTAGAATTTTCAATATGGTGAGAAATATATATATATAACATATATATATATCAACTCCCTGAGAGAGGGATATTAAAACATCATGTTTGACAGTAAATCAATAAAGGAATTACTATGAATAAAGGATAAAGCAAAATGTTCTGTCATTACCTTTATTATTAAGTTTTTCTTATAACTTTTATTATTTAATGTTATAGATCAGAATTATTAAAAATTATAACAATCAGAAAAAGAAAAAAATCAAATCAAAACAATTACATCCATAGAAAATTTCATGAGACCCTTATAAATATAAAATACAAAACTTTAATCTTTCATTCTACAAATATTTACTGTGTTCCTCTGATGGCCCTGGTGCTTCTCTAGAGTCTGAGGCTATATCAATGAAAAAAAGGACTAAAATTCCTGTCATGGAGAAGCTTTTATTATGGCAAATTTTAAATCTTCTATAACATACTAAGCCTCTGTATGTACACACAAATATTATAGACATAATCTTTACATACATTTTTTTGAATTTAATTTTATTTTTTCAGTATTCCAAGGTTCATTTTTTATGAACCACACCCAGTCCTCCATGTAATACTTGCCCTCCTTAATACCTACCACCAGGCTCACCTAACCCCTTCCCCTCCAAAACCTTCAGTTTGTTTCTGAGTCCACAGTCTCTAATGCTTTGTCTCCCCCTCCAATTTCCCCCAATTTACTTTTCCTTTCCTTCTCCTAATGTCTTCTGTGTTATTCCTTATGCTCCACAAGTAAGTGGAACCATATGATAATTTGACTCTTTCTGCTTGACTTATTTCACTCAGCATAATCTCATCCAGTCCTGCCCATGTTGATATAAAAGTTGGGTATTCATCCTTTCTGACAGAGACATAATACTCCATTGTATACATAGACCATATCTTTATCTATTCATCTGTTGAAGGGCATCTTGGCTCTTTCCACAGTTTGGCGATTGTGGGCATTGTTGCTATGAACATTAGGGTATATATGGCCCTTCTTTTCACTACATCTATATCTTTAGAGTAAAAACCCAGTAGTGTAATTGCAGGGTCATAGAGTAGCTCTATTTTTAATTTGTTAAGAAATCTCTGCACTTGTTTTCCAAAGCGGCTGCACCAACTTTGTTGCCCTTTCTCCACATGCTCTCCAACACTTGTTGTGTACTGTCTTGTTAATTTTGACCATTCTAACTGGTGTAATGTGGTATCTCAATGTGGTTTTGATTCGAATCTCCCTGCTAATAATGATGAACATTTTTTCATGTGTTTGTTAGCCATTTGTATGTCTTCTTTGGACAAGTGTCGGCTCATGTCTTCTGCTCACTTTTTGACATAAATATCTGCATTTTGAGTGTTGAGTTTGAGGAGTTCTTTATAGATCATGGATATCAGCTCTTTGTCTGTAGTGTCATTTGCGAATATCTTTTCCCATTCCGTGGGTTGCCTCTTTGTTTTGTTGACTGTTTCCCTTGCTATGCAGAAGCTTTTGATTTTGATGAAGTCCCAAAAGTTCATTTTCACTTTTGTCTCCTTTGCCTTTGGAGGCATTTCTTGGAAGAAGTTGCTGTGGTCAATGATGAAGAGGTTACTGCCAATGTTCTTCTCTAGGATTTTGATAGATTCCTGCCTCATGTTGAAGCTTTTTATCCTTTAAGAGTTTATCTTTGTGTACAGTGTAAGAGAATGGTCAAGTTTCATTCTTCTATACATAGCTGTCCAATTTTCCCAGCGCCATTAATTGAAGAGACTGTCTTTTTTCCACTGGATATTTTTTCCTGCTTTGTCAAAGATTAGTTGACCATAGAGTTGTGGGTCCATATCTGGGCTCTCTACGCTTTTCCACTGGTTTATGTGTCTGTTTTTGTGCCAGTACCATGCTGTCTACACTGTTGGTGGGAATCTTTACATAAATTTTTACATTTGTTTATTTTCCACCAGAAGTAGAAGCACTGAATTGAAAATTATATATATAGATACTTTACAGATTCCTGACAGGTACTGTTAAAATGATCTAAATTGATTTGATCTTTTTTTAAAAAAATTATTTATTTATTTAACAGAGAGAGACACAATGAGAGAGGGAACATAAGCAGGGGGTAGTGGGAGAGGGAGAAGCAGGGTTCCTGCTGAGCAGGGAGCCCAATGCAAGGCTCAATCCCAAGACCCTAGGATCACTATCCAAGTTGAAGGCAGACACTTAATGACTGAGCCACCCAGGTGCCCCTTGACCTTTTACTCTACTAATGTAAATAATTGTCTTAGCATCTTTTGTTCATTTTTATTCAGTTTATTCAATCAATTTGATATGCTATTTTCAAAGACATATAAAATATATATACACGTAAGTATATATATTCTATATTATTAATCTACCTGTTCTGCTTTCTATGTAAAGAAGCAGAGACAGACATATTAATTAACTTTCCCAATCATTAGAGAAAAATATGAGCTGTTTATATTATTTGAAGAAATGTATTCAAAATAAAATAAAAAGATTAAAGCAGACCATATAGTAAAAAAAGGAATCAATGAAATTTAAGACGTAGCAGAATATCTTAAATAAGACCAAAATAATGTATTGATAAAAAGGCGTGGCTAAGACCAAAATGATGTATTGATAAAATGAGTGCTCAAAATGAATCCCTACACACAAAGATTCTGGTTGGATTACAAAACAAAACACAGCTAGTAATTCCTACATGGGATACATCTTTAAAAATACATTAGAAATGTTGAAACTAAAAGAATAGGAAAATGCAAAGCAAGAAAATGCAAACAAGGAGTGAAAGGTCATAGTCTTAACTTCAAACTACAAGGGAATCAGATTTTTAAAAAGGATCAAATGAGATAAAACAGGACAATCCATAAGTATCTACGTACCCAGTTATTTTAACTTGTGAAAGTTAATATTCCTGACCCTTTGTTTCTTCATATGTAAATTAGAATAGGCAGATAATAAATGGGACAGCCAGGATTGAGACTAGTGAGTCTAGCTTCTGTACTATCCTTTACCTGTATCACATGAACTCAAGAATGTCTATAGAGCAGATTTTTCTGAAGGTTTATTGCCAGTGAAGGTAGTAATTGCAATCAAGGGCAGCAGAGCCAATCACTCACAATTGAAACATGGAGAAACTTGCTCTTAAAAACTCACAACCCTCTTCATAGGGAGCTAGCTCACTACTTTTCTTGTCTTCTTTCTTATTTCCTTCAGCCTGACCAGATACCTTGAAAATTATTCCCTTTGTATTGACAAGGTATTTGGTTCTCTTTTTCTCACTTCCAACCCATGCTGGCCAAGCTCTGAGGGCTCATATCCTATAACCAAAAAAAAAAAAAAAAAAACTGATCAAAGTTGCTTTTCTCAATAGAGGACATTCCCGCCCCCCCAACAGGGATTCTAATGTCAGTTGTTAAGTTACTCTTTTTTTTTTCTTCTCCCCATTGCACTTTGTGTGTGTGTGTGTGTGTGTGCATAGTTGAAGGCTTTTTCTCTTAGTTTTATTGAGGTATAATTGAAAAGTAAGATTATATATACTTAAAGTATACAAAGTGATGATTTGATATATATGTATACATGGTGAAATGATTACCACAAGCAAGCTAATGAACATATCACTTCATATAGTTACTATTTTTGAGTGTGATAGGGATGCTTTAGATTTACTCTCTTAGCAACAGGCTAGTATGATAACTATGGTCCCTATGCTTCACATTAGATCCCCAGAACTTATATATCTTAAATCTGAAAGTTTTATACTTTGACCAATTTTTCTCTAATTCCCCCATTCCTCAACCCCTGGCAACCACTTTTCTACTCTGTTTCTATGCGTCTGACTTTTTTTTTTTAATTCCCTTTATGAGGGACACCTGGGTGGCTCAGTTGGTTAAGTGGCTGCCTTCAGCTCAGGTCATGATCCTGGAGTCCTGGGATTGAATTCCTCCTCAGGTTCCCTGCTCATCGGGGAATCTGCTTCTATCCCTCTGTGCTGCTGGTGCTCTCTCAATATCTCTCTGTCTCTCAAATAAATAAGTGAAATCTTAAAAAAATAAAAAATATATCATTAAAAAAATTTCCCTTATGAGTGAGATCACACAGTATTTGTCCTTCTCTGATTTTTTTTTTTTTTTTTTTTTTTTTTTTTACTTAGTATAATGTCCTCCAGGTTCATCCATGTTGCTAAAAATGGAAGGATTTCTCTCTTTAGAAGATTGAATAATATTCCATGGTCAGTTGATCTGCCCTATCTATCTTTTTATCATCCTATCCCCCAGATCTTTTTTATCTATTTCTCTGTTGATGGACACTTCAGTGGTTTCCATGTCTTAGTGATTGTAATAATGCTGTAATGAACATGAGAATGCAGATATGTCTTTGAAATACTGACTTAGTTTCTTTTGTTAAACACCCAGAAGTGAGATTCCTGGGTAATATGGTAGTTCTACTTTTAATTTGTTGAGATTTTGATTTCTATAAATTATGCCAATTTCACTCTCCTTTTAGCTCATACTCATTAGCTGATTCTGCCTGTATTTAAGATTTTGATATTTTGTTCATCACAAATGTTCACATTAATTTTTATTTCTAAAAAATTTTTTATTTAAGTATTACTTATCTTATTTGTTGAGTCTTTGGCACTCTCTTAAATTCTGTGGCCAAGGCAAGTGCCTCACTTGCCTAATCCTAGCCCAGGCCCTGCCCATTTATCAGAATTAGCTATTAGGCAATCCCTGAAGAAGGCAGCATGAAGGCACAGTGTTTATCAAATCTTTTCTGATAGATATAATTTCATTCTTTTTTTATTTTTCCCTCATGAAGCTAAAATAGCTTGCCAGGTTTTTTTTTTTTTATTATCTTCAGATCATTTTCAAGTTATCTTAGACAATAATTGGAATGCACTCCATTTCTTGATTTATTTGACCATTTGTTGGGAAACCAGAAACACTTGTTGATCAACTAAGTGAATTTCTGACAATTTTTTAAAGTCTTCATCTTTTGCAGTATAATATTGCAACTGAGAAAGTTTCTGGAATTTGGGAAGACCGCATAGTTCTGAAAAAAATCTAAGTTAGTACAGAATCTATTTGTAAGTCCTCAAATAACAAAACCCTAAGACATTTTTGTTTTCAGAAGTTATCCTTCCCAAAAAAATGCTCTCCTACTTTATGTTAATGAGGAAATGATAGCTTTTGAGAGAATGTTACAGAAGGCTTTTTATGTCTGCAGATATTGAATGATTTACTGGAGGGAGACTAGAGGAGGGTAGTTTTGAATGGTTTTGGGGGACAGTCCTTTGGGTCTGTCATTTAAAAATTATAAATATTTACAGTTAATCTTCTGAAAGTGGAGAAAAACATTTTATAAAAATATTGTAATTAAGCTTTTGGAGGCATTAGGGTACCAGAATAGGAAGAATGTAGAGAGAACAGAAGACCAGTTTGAGATCCAAAATAAGGACATTTGGGGACTCTACTTTTGAGTTTTGAGTCATATCTTTAAAGGAAAGGAGGGAGGATTTTAGTACAAACAGGTCAAGACAAAATATTTGTGTGGACTCGCTACACCCAGTGACTGCAGCCTGTGAGATGACCAAGATGGCAGGCAGCCCAGCGTTACTCAAGCAGACCTTGGTTCATCTCCAAGTGACCATTGGTGAACAGGGTCTCCTCACTGTGTTATTAATTAACCCTGGCAGACTTTCAACATTTTCATTACCTTGGCAGAAAGTGGGCTTTTCCCTCAGTGTTCTGGCTAACCTTGGAGACTTTATTTATCTCCATGCCAGCACTGCACTGAAGTCATTAAAATCATCACATTTAACCATGCGGCTAATGGCTGATGTTGCAACAGTCTTGGAAATAGTGAAGCTCGTCCAGGTGTCATTTATTTTCTTAAAAAAATGCTACAGGATATCCAGTGTCCCCTTTCTATTCTGAAACCATAATCAAGAACCTCATTTTGGGGATGTCTGGGTGGCTCAGTGGGTTAAGCCTCTGCCTTCAGCTTAGGTCATGATCTCAGGGTCCTGGGATCAAGGCCTGCATCAGAGCTTGTCAGGGAGCCTGCTTGCCCCCTGTCCCTGCCTTCCTCTCTGCCTACTTGTGATCTCTCTCTCTGTCAAATAAATAAATTCTTAAAAAAAAAAAAAAAGAAAAGAAAAGAACTTCGTTTTGGTTCATCAAATTTATTTGGGATTAGAAAAATTAGAGAATAATGTGCTATAACATCTGAGTGACCTGAAAATATCACCTGAAGATGTTGCCTGAAGATATCACCTGAAGAAATCATATTTGTGGTATATAATCAATGCAGGGTCAAAGAGTAAGAATCACAGTGTATTGGAACAGCACGGTCCAACCCCCATGTATACACATGATTTTCTTTATAACATCTCCAGACATTTTGTCATTTAAGCTCTGTCTGAATCCTTACATTAACAAAGCTCATATTTACTTTTTATTTCCTTTTTTTTTTTTTTTTTTTTTAAGAAAGGGAGGGCGGTGCAGAAGTAGAGGGAGAAATAGGATCTTAAGAGTGCTCCATGCTCAGCATGCGGCCTGATATGGAGCTTGATCTCACAACCCTGGGATCATGACCTGAGCTGAATTCAAGAGTTCGAGGGTTGGGGTTCCTGGGTGGTGCAGTTGGTTAAATATCCAACTCTAGGTTTTTAGCTCAGGTCAAGATCTCCAGGTCATGAGATTGAGCTCCATCAGGCTCTGTGCTCAGTGCTGAATCTGCTTATCTCTTCCTCCCTCTCCTTCTGTCTCCCTCTCCAACACTCTTTCTTAAGTTAAACAAATCTTTAAAAAAAAGAAGAAGAAAAAGTGTCAGACACTTAACTGGCTTAGCCTCCCAAGTGCCATGATCTTAATTACTTTTTAATATCTCATATTTGGGAAAGAAGCATGGTTCAAAGACAAAACAGAAGATTTAAGTCCTATAACTCAATCTAAAACTCGGAGTTTATACTTTGGAGTTATGTGGCATTTGGTTAAGAAATTTAGCTACTCCAAACCTCAGTTTCCCATGTAGGAAGAAACATTTAAATATCTACTTCGAGAGGTTACTGTGATAATTAACTACTGGAAGATATTGTACTTTATGTGTAATTCCTGTCTACTGAGAGTTATTAGACTGAGGTCACATTTCTTTTTTATGTACAACTTAAAATAGTTTGAGTTATACTTCCCCTTGACAGGAAGTGGTGTGTCTTTTTCCACATTATTAGTTGTATCATTGGTTCTCACCATGAACATTTGGGGGAATCATCTAGGTCTAGATCTTCTACAGAACCATTCTATATGTAGTCTTCTGGGGTTCTGCCCTACTCTTCCTTGAGCCGTTCCTGCTTCTTCAAGACATCGCATTGGTTTTCCTCTGGCTGCCTTGCTTACTGTTATGTAGCATCACCACCAGAATGGGGCACAGAGTCTGCTCTTGGTTCTCCACAGCAAAGGCAGAATGTAGCTTTTAATGGGACATTATTGGAGGCTTGGGGAAAGGGATGGAAATTCCAGCCATAAAAATATCTGAAAGTAACTACTATAAGGTTTCAAACACAAACAGGACTGAGACCCAGTACAGAGTCCTTTCCATTTTACTGAGCTCCCAGCTTGCCTCACTGTGGCAAACCTCCAGGCCCTGCCTATGTTTCTGGCCTTTTGCCAGGTCCTAGGGAACACCTTACCACTTCCAGCTGAGTAGCTATCAAGTAATCTCACCTGTTTCAATTCAGTCCTCCAACTCTTTGTGACCTGGAGATGGAAAAACATTTCTCTCTACTCTACCTCGTCTTCAATTCTCCTCCAGAATTTAACTATACCCAGCAAGATGGGCCATGAGAACTTCTACTACACCTGGGGAAAATTTTTTTTCTTTACCTTTTTAATGAAAATTTCTCTGTTTGCTATTATTTTTGAAGGATATGTTCACTGGTCACAGAATTCAGAGTTGACAATTTTTAAAAAGCACTTCAAAGATATTGTTCTAATGTCTTCTGATTACCATTGTTTCTTTTTTAAAATTTAAATTCAATTAGCCACCATAAAGTACAACATTGGATATTGATATTGATATAGTGTTCAATGATTCATTAGTTGCATATAACACCCAGTGCTCATCACATCACATGCTCTCCTTAAGGCCCATTAACCTGTTAACCCATTTGCCCACTCACCTCCCTTTCTACAACCTTCAGTTTGTTTCCCGGAGTCAAGAGTCTCTCATGGTTTGTCTACCTCTCTGATTTCTTCAGGGAAAAATTTCATATGTCTCCTCTACAATATGGAGTACAGTCTAACCATAAGATTTCTAAGAAAGCATAATAATCTAACATTGGTATTTTCCCCGAAGCCAGTCTTTTGCTTTCCATTCGTTCAACATAAACACCAAATCTCTGTTTTTTCTTGCTAATTTTATTACATACGTGGACACACACACACACACACACACACATTGCTATAGACTGAATGTGTATGTTTCCCTCTCAAATTCATATGTTGAAACCTAAACCCCAGTGTGATGATATTAGGAGTTGGGACCTCTGGGAGGTGATTAGATCATGAGGACAGAACCCCCATGAATGGGATTTAGTTCCCTTATAAAAGAGACCCCCTGAAATCTCCCTTGTCTTTTCCTCCATGTCAGGACACAGTGAGAAGATGGCTGACTATGAACTAGGAAGTGGGCTCTCACCAGACACCACATCTGCTGCCACCTTGATCTTAAACTACCCAGATTCCAGAACTCTCAGAAATATATTTGTGTTTTTTATAAACCACCCAATCTATGGTATTCTGTTATAGAAGCCTAAACAGACTAAGAGAAACATACTCACATATTCAAATACATACATATATAAATGTATGTTCCAAGGTTGCCAATGGATGCCTGAAACTGTGGATAGTACTGAACTCTATAAACTATGTTTTTTCCTGTACGTATATACATTTGATAAAGTTAAATTTATAAATTAGGCACATTAAAGAGTTTAACAATAGCTATTAACAAAATGTAACAATTTTAACAAGATACTGTAATAAAGTTACATAAATGTGGTCTTATTCTCAAAATATCTTATTGTTCTATACTTACCCATCTTCTTGAGATGATGGGAGATGAAAAAATGCCTCCCTAACAAGTTAAAGTGAAGTAAATAAGGTAGGCACTTGTCATAGCAGTGGGTTACTACTGACCTTCTAATATGTCAGAAGGAAGATTTCCAGCTTCCAGATCATGCTTGACCACAGGTAACTGAAACTGTGACAAGTGAGACACAGATGTAAGGGAAAACCGTATATCAGTATGGGGAATTCTAGATTGATTCTAAGAAAATAAACATTTTATTTTAAAGACTTAGTGGTTTATTTGAGAGAGTGAGCATGAGTGGCGAGGAGGGGCAGAGGCACAGGGAGAAGAAGAAACCCCCACTGAGTAGGGAGCCTGACGTGGGACTAGATCCCAGGACCCCGGAATCATGACCTGAACCGAAGGCAAATGCTAACCAACTGAGCCACTCAGGCACCAGAAAATAAACATTTTAAAGTAATTATAATAATCTGTGTTTAAGGGGTAGATTATATTATGGCCATAGCCTTTTTCCCCCCTCTGCTCACAGAGGAATTAGCAACCACTGAGAAACTAACCACCTTTTCTCCATTACATAGAATAGTTTATCTTAGATAACATATTGTCCCAAATCTTTCTTTTTTAACCCTGAAGACATTTTTTCTTACTTTTTCTGCTTATAAAACTCACTGAGCTGGTTTATCTAGAAAAAGAAACAAGATTATCTTAACATTTAAAATAGAGTCTGTTCTCACAACAAAAAATGCTGCTTGAAACTTATAATTGAGTTTTTCTATTTTTTTTTTTCTCCATCAGCTGTTAAGAACCATTTAGTGGAACAAGAATCAACTTGTCATATATTTAAACTTATTGGCACACACCAGGTGTTCAAGAATATCAGTTTCCCTTTCTAATCTTTAAAAACTTTTCCTTCACTTGTGCCAAATACATTTCTCTGACATTTTCATTCATAGATCCTACTTCTGTGCCTTAGGAAGCTGCACTATTTCATACACTTGAAATTGCAGTTCTGCCCAAATTTGTTTTTTTTTTTTCAGCTGCAAAGGGTTAGCACAGATTTAACTTTGTATCTTAGTGTTGAAGCACAACATATGCCTTAAGAAATCACACTCACGCACATGCACACATGCACACACACACACACACACACACCTACTTTCTGGTCATGAAATGAAGAACTGGGCTTTTTTATATGCCTGTTTTCTTTGGATTGGGAAGCAAAACAAAGAGTTTTGAAAGTCAAATCCTGTTCTTTTTTGGAAAGGGAAGTTCTATAATTCATGGTTAAAGCTTTATTTACTGCATAAAGTACTATACATTTTATCATTCAGAAAATTAGACCAATCTAAAGAATATAATTTTCATTATTTCTCTAGCTTTTTCCTTAGTAACTTCTTTCACTACCAACATTCGTCAGACAGAACGGGACCTTGTGCAGCAGTAGATTTCCCTAGGTGTCACATTTAGGCTAAGGATGGAATATTGTCTTTAGCATCTTATCACCTTCCTTAGCAAAATATCACTCCCTCAGAGTTTTACTAGCCATCCATCCATGTGTCCAGCCAGCCAACCAGCCATCATGCATTTGTTATTCATGATTTGGCCAACTCTTTCAATGTCTCTCTGAGAAAGAGAGAGGGAAGTGTAGACCTGAAATTTTATCTCTGCAAGGATTCTTCTTTACTGTATTTTACTATATAGTTGCCCTTTTCCCTTTCAAGTATTTCTTTGACTAAAGACACAGCCAATTGTCAAATTTTAGAAAAATTGCAAGGGATGAGAGATAGCCAATACAATAGTTATTATTTTTATTACTTGAAATAGTTTTCACAAGTTGGAATTAATAGATGAATACAGACAAGATCAAATTTAATATGAGCCTACTTGATATAATGTAGACATATATTTTATACAAGTACAAACTGGGGCAGCATGACTCAACAGCAGAACCTATAAAAGAGACTTCAGAATTTTTATTGCCATGTGTCTCACTCTAAAACAAGGTTTAAAAAATTATGTCATTTTACTCTGCATAACTAGACACATTAATATTTGGAGAAAGGAGAGTTGTAGTATGCTTCTACATTCTAGCTGGATAAGACTCAGAGTACTGTGCTCCCTTGGGTAGCTTACTTTGTTGGGATATTGACAAACTGGAGTTGCCCAGAGTAGAGTGGACGAGATAATATAATCATGGAAACACTAACATAGAAGATATCATGGAAGGAAGTGGGTGTATTCAGCTGGGGAAAGAAAGCCGACTTATAGAGATATGATGATTATATTTAAATATTTAAATGTTGTTTTCTGAATACAGAAATATGAAAATCTCAATCTTTTCAAATCTGGGCTTAAAATATAGCTTTGCTATTTAGGAATATACTCTCAGGCAAGTTACTCCATTTTGTCATCTAGAACATATGAGGAGAATGAAAGCTAATTACATCCTAGGGCAGTTGTTAGGATTAAATGGGAAGTCTTTATGAAATGCCTAATGTCATTCCTAGGACATAGAAGACCTCAATAGATGGTAATGATTGCTCTTGTTAATATTCTCAGATGACAGAAATTATATTGAAGGGAGGAAATTATAAGGAGATTGACCTTAATAAATATAAGAATACAAAAAAATTTAAGAAATAAATACAAGAAAGAAGTTTCTAAAAATATAAGCTGATAAAAAAAAATATATAAGCTGATAATAAGTAGTTATCTATTTTCTAGGAAATGGAATGTAGAAGACAAAATTTGATAAATAGTTATCTAATAATAAATGATAATTGGACTATATAAACTCCCTGAACCTTTTCATCTATGAATTCTATGAAATTCTTAGAAGCGGGATATTAAAAAGTGAAGGAAATTATGAGTTGTGCACAATAATAAGAACAAATTTTCTGGATGACACTATCTGACAAAGTTACCACTTAAGAAGTCTTTCACTCCAAGCCAATTTGGCTTGGCCATTTTTAGAACATACAACATCAGCAAAGTCTTATTTGGGTATGGATTTCTTTGTGGTTCTTTTTGATGATGTTCAACAAATGTATAGGATGCTTCAAAATTGGACTTTTGGTTGAGGAAAACCTATATTTGGAAAAATTACCCACTTTATTTTTCTAGAAAGAACAGACCAAAGTCTGCTTTGTTGATTTCAGGCTTCTGTTTGCATGAACACTAACCCAGTACAGACACACAGATGATGGCTATGAAAGCAAATGAAAATTTTTAGTTTTTTTTTTCTTTTCTTGGATCTTTTCTAATGATATAAGCAAAAGAGTTGCTAATTATTACAAAGAAACGTATAATAAAAATATGGCAACAATTCTGCTGTTTGCCTTGTCATAATTGTTCCGGTTATTGGATTTAAGGAAAAATTTTTAAATAAAATGTGCTACCTATGTAATAGGAAAATAAAAATAATTTGTGTATGCATCTCACAGTCTTTCCATTTACCTTAATAAGAAAAAAATTGTTAATACTTGGTGATTGTATACCATCTTTTCATATCATGTGATAATAGAAACTATATATTATGCATGGGTGAAACAAGTTTAAGAATGCTACCCTTGCAGATATACCTTTAGGTAATTTTAAAGTATTTGCTATTCCTGGTTTGGTTTCTTTTTAAATTTGTTTTACATCTTTCAGGAAATATGTTTATGGTAGAAAATTCAATGAAATTATTCAAGGAAGGAATGAAATTTCCTTAATTGCTTTAATTACTAAATAGTGAACTATAACCTAGGCCAAATTTGCAAAGTCTTTTATAAGAAAACACTAAAATTATTAACAAAATGAAAAGTCAAATGTTAATATTGTTTCTTCTGAGTGTATGTGTCTTTAAACCCATCCTAAAGGAAACAAGAGTGTAGCCTTTGATTAGATGAGAAGAATTTTTCCTACTCTCAATGAGAAATGTTCACTAGAAACATTTTGGTTATTTCACACACACTCTACTTGGTCACAAACAAAAGAGCACAATAGAAGAAACCATTTGAGTTTTGAGTTTTGTGATTAGACAGCTTTTTTTTTTTTTTCTGAACGCTTGTTTCTGAAAAAAAGTTGTAATGATTATGATAACTCATGGATAGTCTCAACTATACATTTCCTTCCATCAACCCTCAGCTCTAGAGATTTGCTTAATTTATAGTGGAACCTAAATGAATTTACAGATACATTGCAACTAGAAACTTTCACTCATACTCATATCATGTTCACCAAGAAAACATAAGAAACTAAAACTTTTCCTGCTTCTAAGTTATTACATTTAAAATGCACCTTGGACTTCGGTGCAAAGGGAGTGTTAAATTTTCATATATATGCATTCTAGAAGCATATTTGATACATATTTGATATATTACTGCTGCTTTTATATAAACATAAGATTCAGTTACACATATATTATACTGTGTGATATTTACTGACCTTGAGTTCTTCCTCTAATAATTTTAAACTAGTTGGGATACTTATACCCTAAGACTATTAATATATTATTATGTCAGATGAACAATGATAAAAAGATAACCAGTGTCTATGTACTAAAACAAATTCCTTCCCCTAGCTTTCTTATTTAGCATCAAACTTAAAAGCACATGGTACATACTTTTAAGTTTACATAATTAACTTCTTTTTAAAAGTTGAACATAATGAACAACTGAAAACCTCAAAGTAAATACCTGATCCCAAACACTCTTCCTAGAGCAGAGCAGTCACACACGCACATGCGCGCACGCGCATGCACCCACACACACATACACACTTAATTGCATTATTCTCCACCAAAATTTAGCAAGTAAAGTAGAAGTGTTCAAGTCAGACTTCCAGATACCTTGCTTACCTCAGCCCAGATGACATTTTATTATTCTTAGAATTCAAGCTATGAGCTATGCACTAGGAATCATAGACTTACGGGGCATGACATTTAAACTAAGCCTATCCTGACCAAGCAACTTCATTTATGAAATTTTTACTCAAGAGAAATGAGTTTGTATATCTAGCAAAAGACATGGCGGTTTTAGTCATAATAGACAAAAACTGAAAGTGAACTAAGGCCCATTGATAGAATGGATAATAACTATATACATTTAATAAGGAGAATATAAAAATCAATAAAAATAATGAACTGCTGCTACAAGTAGCCACATGAATGAATCTCACCAGACATAATGATGAGCAGAGAAACTAGAAACAAAAAAACACATACTGTAGGAAAAAATCACAAATGAAATTAGGGAATACTTTGAAATGAATAAAAACAAAACACAGCATACAAATGTTATAGGATGCAGCTAACGCAGTGTTTATAGGGACATTTATAACTAAACAGTTATATTAGAAAAGAAGTATCTCAAATCAATAACCAAACTTTCATCTAAGAAAGTAGAAGAAGAAGAGAAAATGAAACCCAATGCAAACAGAAAGAAGGAAATACTAAAGGTTAGAGTAGAAATTAATTAAATAGAGTTGAAAACAATAGATAAAAATCAATGACACCAAAAATTGATTCTTTGAAAAGTAAAAAATTTGGCAAGTTTTTAGGAAGATTGACCAAGAGGGAAAAAGAGAGAGAAAGATAGGGAGAGAAAGAAGACTCGAGTTGCTAAAATCAAGAGAAAAGAGAAAATATCACCACTGATCTTACAGAAATAAAAAAATATTGTAAGGAAATATTATGGACAATTGTCTGCCAACAAATTATAAAACCCATACAGAATGGGAAATTTTCTAGAAAGACAAACTACTGTTTGTTTTGTTTGACAAACTACTGTAGTTTAAATTGAAGTTGAAATTAAAAAAAAAATCTGAATAGATCTGCAACCTGTAAAGATTTTAAACTAGTGGTTTATAAACTACCCAAAAAAGGAAAGTTCAAGCCCAGGTGGCTTTACTGGTGAATTTCTATCAGAATATTTATGAAGAATTAGAAGCAATCCTTCAAAAGTGTTCCCCAAAAATAGAATACCCAACCAACTAATTCTGTGATACCAAAATCAGAAAAAGACATCACAAAGAAACTAGAGACCAATATACCTTATGAATATAAAAACAAAAGTCCTTAACAAAATACAAGTAAACGGAGTCTAGAAACATATAAAAACAAATACATAGCACAAACAAGTGGGATTACCCAGCAACATAAGGTTGGGTTAACATATGAATTTTTTTTTATTTTTTTGGCAGCAAAGCAAGGTTTATTGAGTGACAGTGAAGTGATAGTACAGACCTCCCAAGGAGAGAGGGGACCCAAAGGGGTTGCCCCAACATATGAAAATTAATGAATGTAGTACAACACATTAATAGCATAAAGATGCATGATAATTTCAGTGTGCAAAAAAAAAAAAAATCCATTGAAAAAATCCAACATTGTTTTGTGATAAATACACTCAACAAACCAGGAATAGAAAGAAATTACCTCAATCTGACAAAGGCTATGAAAATCTCATAGCCAACACTATGTTAGTAGTGGGGTTACTACTAAGTAAAACATACTCTTTTTTTCCACTTAAAATCAGGATGTTTTCCTCTTAAAATCAGGACCCAGACAAGACTGTCTGCTTTTATCACTTTATTCAGCATTGTATTAAAAGGTCTATTCAGAAAATTTGGCGAGAAGAAGAAATAAAAGTCATTCAAATAAAAAAATATAAAACTATTTATTTTTGTAGATGATGTGATCTGTTCAGAAAATTCTAAGGAATCCACTAAAATTCCTATTTGAATAGGCCAGTTTAACAAAGCTAAAGGATATAAGATCAATATACAAAAATCAATTGTATTTCTATGTATAAAAGTAAAATTGAGAAATCAATTTCATCAAAAGGAATGATACTTTAAGAATAGCACTAACAAAAGAAGTAAAAGACTTATTACACTGCAACATGAAGCATCACTGAAAGAGTTTTAAAAGACTGAAGTAAATAGAAAGGATTCACATTCGTAGACTGGAACACAATATTGTTAATATGGCAATACTCTCTAAATTGATCTATAGATTCAGTGCAACCCCTATTAAAATTCCAGCTGCCTCCTCCTTCTTTTTCCATAAATTGACAGGTTGATTTCATATGGAAATACAAGGGACACCAAATTGGCAAAATCGATTCTTTTTTTTTTTTTTTTTAAGATTTTATTTGTTTATTGAAGAGAGGAAGACATCGAACACGAACAGGGGGAGGGGACAGAAGGTGAGGGAGAAGCAGACTCCCTGCTGAGCACAGAGCCAGCAGGTGGGGCTCAGAGGCTCCATCTCTTGACCCTGACCCTTGACCATGACCCTGGATCATGACCTGACCCCAAGTCAGATGTTTAACCAACTGAGTCACCTAGGCCCCCCCCAGCAAAGTCTATTCTGACAAAGAGGAAAAAATTTGGAGGATTTACACTTACTACAAAGTTACAGTAAGCAAAAGATTATGATATTGGCATGAGGATAAACATAGAGATCATTAAAATAGACTTGAGAGTTTAGAAATTTACTCTTATGCTTATGGCCAATGATTTTCAATGAGTTAGGTAAGACAAGGAGGGGATTGAATCTTTGCAACAAAAGATTCTGGGACAAAAATCCATTGCATCTGGGACAGCTGGATCTATACATGCAGAATAAAGAAGTTGGACATTTATTGAATACCATGTACAAGAATTAACTCAAAATGGATCAGAGACCAACCGTAAGAGCTAAAAGTATAAATCCTTAGAAGAAAACATGAGAGTAACTCCTCATGCCTTTGTGACAGGCAAATAAAAATAGACAAAGTATTTGAATAGAAATGTATGAATGGCTAATAAGTATATGAAAAAGTGTCCACTGTCAGGAGTAATTAAGAAAATGAAAATCAAAACCATAATGAAATAGCACTTTACACTCATTAGTTGGCTATAATAATAATAATAATAATAACAAATGTTAAGGAGGATGGGAAAAAACTGAAACCTCAGACATTGCTAGTGGGAATTTAAAATGGTGTGGCCACTTTGTTGAGTGTGTGTGTGTGTGTTTAAAGTTTTTATTTAAATTCCAGTCAGTTAACATACAGTATAATATTAGCTTCAGATGTACCATGTGGTGATTCTACTTTGGAATAAAGCTGGGCAACTCTTCAAAAAGTAAACATTGACTTAACCATACAAATTGACAATTCTACTCTTCGGCATTCTACCAAAGAGAGAATTTGAAATATATGTCCACATAAAGATTTATAGCAGCATTATTTATAGTAATGTTCATAGCAGCATTATTTATAGTAATTAAAAAGCATAAAAAATCTAAATGTCCATCAACTGATGAGAAGTTAAACAAATGTAGTCTATCCATACAATAGCATACTATTTGGTCATAAAAAGGAATGAGGTCTTGATACATGCTGCAAAATGTATCAACCTTGAAAACTTAATGCAGAGTCAAAGAAGTCAGACAAGAAAGGCTACTTAATGTATGATATCATTCACATAGAATGTCCAGAATAGGCAAATGTGTGAGCACTTGCTAGTGGGCACAGGGCTCTTTTTGGGGTGATAAAAATGTTCTAGAATTAGATAGTGGTGTTGGTTGTACACATTTACAAATATATTAAAAAACATTGAATTGAGGTTATATTTTTAAAAAACTAAGATGAAAAGACTACATACTATATGATTTCATTTATATAAAGTATAATAATGAACAAAGCTAATCAGTCCTGATAAAAAATCAGAATAATCTCTTAGAGGGTTATTAATCTGGAGAGGTAGGAAAATAGTCTCTATCTAGTGGTAAAGATATGTATCTTTATATACTACTATTTATATGAGATGTTTATAGAAAAATCTTAATCTATGTGTAAAAATCATTGTGTTGTACACTTAAGATTGTGTACTGTAGTATATGTATGTTATGACAAGGAAGTTTATAAAATGATTCAAATGTTTCATGGCAACAGATAAATATCATATCGGTTAAAAAGGCCAAGTTTTTAGGTCTTAGAAAAAAAATCCAAATGGATACAAAAGTAAAACTTTATTATGTGATTCATAATTTATCTTGCAAATAGGAAAATTTTGTCTTTGGCACATAGTGAATGCTTAATTCGAGACAATCTCCTCTTTTTTGCTGTTTTATATTTCTTTATTTTAATGCTGGAAAATAATTTGACACTGCAAGCTTGTTCTCATTATAAATAAATAATTCCCCTTTCCACCTCAGGATTCTCTCTACAAATGGCCACACACACACACACACACACCCATCTAATCAATAATATCAATTTCTGATATACAAAGATCTGGAAAATTAAAAGAAAAAATACATGTGCTTGTATCAGATAAAAAACAACCTCATAAATAGGGAAATGTGTTGGTCTCTGTGTATTTAAAAACATTGAGAAAGTACAAACTGTTTCTGCTTCTTTTAAGAACTACTTATTAGATTTATAAAAAAGCAGTAGGCTGGCCAATCACTGTAAATATAAGTGATCTAAAGATTAAAGATTAAAATAGTCTTATAAAGTCAAAGTGTGTGAATTAGATTTTAATTACGGTTAAGTATTCTTTTAAATTAACATTTGTCTTCAGATTTTCAATGATTCATCTGAGACTATCAATATTAGTTAACTTTGATTAAAATGTGCCAAGATTAGAGGAGTTCTTTTTTTTTTTTTAACTTTTTGAATTGGCTTAAAAAATCATTACATACCTGTGTTTTGTTCAAGAACAATTTCAAACTGAGGGTTTTGGAGAGGAGAGGGATGGGGGGTTGGGTGAGCCTGGTGGTGGGTATTATGGAGGGGAGGTATTGCATGGAGCATGGCGTGGTGCAGAAACAATGAATTCTGGAACACCAAAAAGAAATTAAAAAAAAAAAAAAGCATAAAGAAAGAATAATTTCAATACTAGAGCCAAAACATAAAAAATTTCTATTTATTCTTGATAATTTTAAAAATTGTAAGATCCTAGAAATGGCATTTCTTGATAACTTATTTATAAACAACAAACATAATTATTCTACTTATAAAAAATCAAACCATATTATGATGTTACATATGCTAACATAGAATGCTAATTTGGTTCACACTCTTTTATTTAAATATACCAAACTTTATTCATTTTATGTTTTTTTAAATATACCAAACTTTATTTCTAAATTAAAAAATATTTGACTGGCATCGGGCTCTCTGCTCAGCAGGGAGCCTGCTTCCCCTCTCTCTCTCTGCCTCTCCATCTACTTGTGATTTCTCTCTATCAAATAAATAAATAAAATCTTAAAAAAAATATATTTGACTGTTTGCTGTGCAGAAGCTTTTGATTTTGATGAAGTCCCAAAAGTTTATTTTAGCTTTTGTTTCCTTTGCCTTTGGAGACATATCTTGAAAGAAGTTGCTGTGGCTGATATTGAAGAGATTACTGCCTATGTTCTCCTCTAGGATTCTGATGGATTCCTGTCTCACGTTGAGGTCTTTTATCGATTTTGAGTTTATCTTTGTGTACGGTGTAAGAGAATGGTCGAATTTCAGTCAAAAAAACAAAGAGGCAACCCACAGAATGGGAGAAGATATTTGCAAATTACAGTACAGACAAAAGGTTGATATCCAGGATCTATAACGATCTATAATGAACTCCTCCACACGAAACAGGCAAACATATCAAAAAATGGGAAGAAGATATGAACAGACACTTCTCCAATGAAGGCATACAAATGGCTATCAGACACATGAAAAAATGTTCATCATCACTAGCCCTCAGGGAGATTCAAATAAACCACATTGAGATATCACCTTAAACCAGTTAGAATGGCCAAAATTAGCAAGACAGGAAACAACATGTGTTGGAGAGGATGTGGAGAAAGGGGAACCCTCTTCCACTGTTGGTGGGAATGCAAGTTGGTGCAGCCACTTTAGAGAACAGTGTGGAGATTTTTCAAGAAATTAAAAATAGAACTTCCCTATGACCCTGCCATTGCACTCCTGGGTATTTACCCCAAAGATACAGATGTAGTGAAAAGAAGGGCCATCTGTACCCAATGTTTATAGCAGCAATGGCCACGGTCACCAAACTATGGAAAAAACCAAGATGCCCTTCAACGGACGAATGGATAAGGAAGATGTGGTCCATATACACTATGGAATATTATGCCTCCATCAGAAAGGATGAATACCCAACTTTTGTAGCAACATGGACGGGACTGGAAGAGATTATGCTGAGTGAAATAAGTCAAGCAGAGAGAGTCAATTATCATATGGTTTCACTTATTTGTGGAGCATAACAAATATGGAGGACAAGGGGTGTTCGAGAGGAGAAGGGGGTTGGGGTAAATTGGAAGGGGAGGTGAATCATGAGAGACTATGGACTCTGAAAAACAATCTGAGGGATTTGAAGTGGCGGGGGGGGTGGGAGGTTGGGGTACCAGGTGGTGGGTATTATAGAGGGCACGGATTGCATGGAGCACTGGGTATGGTGAAAAAATAATGAATACTGTTTTTCTGAAAATAAATTAATTAATTAAAAAAAATTAAAAAATATTTGCCAGTCAAGTCTTTAATTAATAAGACTTCATAGGGCATTTAAACTTATAGAATTGACAAACCAAACTTAGAATTGACTTACTGGACTTTTTGGACTAAATTGTAAATTATGGTTTAAAATAGCAGACACCCAAAATGAAAAATCTTTTCAAGTTTCACTTTGAAGAGGTTTGGATTTTATAAGCATACTGCCTTTTCATTGCCCACATGCATAAATATTAGGAGAAAAGGTTGCTGAATATATGTGTGCATATGTATATAATGACATCATTATAGCCTGTCGAGAGTACTTTTAAATATATAATAAAAGAATAGTCAAATAGGTGGAATTTTAACTAATCATATATAAATATAGAAAACTGTAAGTTTCTCTGCCTTTCTGAGGCAATGTCTATGTGGAGCCTATAAACATTTGAGAAATGGTTTTCTCTCTTTCTTTCTCTCTCTCTTTCTTTCTCTCTTTCTGTTTTCTCCTCTCCTCTCTTCTTTCTCTTTTTTGTTTTTTCCTTTTCTCTTTTCCCCACTCTCGCCACCCCACCACAGTTGCATCTTGTAATCTGTCCCGCGATGGACTACACCTAATTTATAAATGTAAATAATCCCAAACACGTTTAATTATTTTCAATTTAATTTTCCTCTATAGACAGACCCAAAGTTATTTTACTGTGTAGAAAGCAGGAATCAAATTTACAAGTACATCCTCATTGCCAGCTTTATTTATTTATTTATTTATTTATTTTGTATTCCACCAGCCATTAGAAAAATTAGTTGACTCTAATCAAAGTCGTCGCGATCCGTGCGTGAAGTCTGTAATCTCAAATTGTTGGCTCTTGACCATTTAGGAAAATATTCTGGACTGTGATCTTGTTTTTAGAATGAAAATACAAAGTCAAAAATACCACGCTGTAAAATTTAGAGTATGTTATCAATGTAGGGGGCTGTACTGAAGTCTTCAGAACAACAAAAAAAGGTGTCCATTTTGGCTACTGTAAGATCTTGATTGTCACTTCCCATACTGCTCAGGAGAGGAAGGCATGTGGATTTTAACAAATTTCTACCTTCCTCGGGAATTATTCAGACTTTTAATTTTAATAACACTTAAAAGCCACAATTTTATTTAGTTATTTAAGGACAGATCTCAGTCAAGACTTAATAATATTACTGAGAAATATTTACTAATATTTTTAGATGATTGAAATAATTTTAATTGAAACCAAAATAATCTAGGGTAAATGCAAGGAGCTTTTCCTTCATGAGGCAAGGTCACTGGAAATAACAAGACCTTGTAGGTCTTATTAAGCCCCTATTAAGCCGTTGTAAAGTTTTTCCTTGGCTTCAAATGTAAAATGCTATGTGGTCTACAAAAAAGTAGCAAGGGCTTCCTTAAGTTTCCTGCTCATTATGTGATCATACCCATAGTTTCAATGTACACAGTTCAAAGTGATATTCTGAATACCAAGTAATAAAATAAGTTTTGTGAAAGTTTTTTCAAAAATTTTGATGCTAAACTTGAAAAGAAAATCTATTTTGATATTAATTTTTCCTCTTTCACAAAAAGTGCATTTAATGGTAGCATATTTTCTAATTTCTGCAGTTTCAGGGAAATGACAAGGAGGGATTTCAGAAGTTCTGGGGATGTATTTTGATATTTTAACAAGTCTATTGCTAAATATGATTAGACGCTCAATAAATAATTGAATTGTTTGGGTATTTTCGCTGGGGAGAACGTAATTTCTATTTCTTTTCTTTTGTTTTCTTTAAAAAATTCCTGGAAAGTCTCCATTAAGTAGAAAACAAAACAAACCATAAGACCCAGAAGGAATAAATAACAAAATCAACTTCGGGGCTATGGAGTCTGACTTAGCAGCTTGTACTCTATCCTTTATAACAAAACTTCTCTGCTAATGTGAAGCAGCTGTGGCAATTTCACAAAATGGCCCAAACTGTTGAAAAGCCATTAAGAGTCTGATGTATGTAGAATAAAAAGGTTCATTCAGCTTTTTAAAAGGTTTCCCAATATGGAGTGTTATTTTATTTTATAACCACGTCTTAGTCATATTAAGTTTAAATGCCACAGAAAATTTTAATGACCATGTGCCTGACTTTTTTGGTGAAATAGCAAGAATTCTTCAACATGCCTAAAATTCTTGTACAAAAAAATTGGCTCAAATCTATTAGGGACACTGTAAAAGTCCCCACTATTAAATGCATGGGTAGAAAATTGAGCAACACGTATAGAATGATTTATCATTTATGTTTGTAGAAGAACCTAAATAAATTATAATCAATTTCTTTAATCCTAAGGCACATAGAAGCTTTTGGAAATAATGAAAACCACTTGCTTTCCCAGCCTTTTCTTTGGTTTGAGTCTCAGCTACTAACTGTACATTTTTGAATTCACTTTTTATAGATGTATGCTTCTTAAAAACAAGTTTTGTCTTTTTTCTTAAAGGTGTATGAAAGATTATATGTATGTTTTCCTTCCTGTTTTTCTTCTGAAGGTAATAGCTGTGTGATGTTTTTTATGCGTTCATCTGCTTTACTTATCTTGGTTTTTACAAGGTCTGTCTTTGTGCCCTTCAAATTATTTCTTTTTCTTCATTTTTAAAAAGATTTTATTTATTTGTGTCAGAGAGAGAGAGCGCGCACATGTGTGCGAAGAATGGGGCAGTGGGGAGGGGCGCAGGAAGGAACAGAGGGAGAGGGAGAAGCAAATTCCCAGCTGAGGTTGGAGTCCCATGGGGGCTTGATCCCACGACCCTGAGATCTTGCTTAACCAGCTGAGCCACCCAGACACCCCAGTGCCCTTCAAATTATTTCTAAGAGAAAATGAGGCATTAGTTTATTACTGTAGTCAGTGTCCTACCTGATAGGAGGTAAATATTTTCAGCAGACTTATAACTGCACTGCTACGAGAGCTATAAATGTGTTCCTTAGCAATCCCTTGTATTGGTTAGTCTCATGAATGAGAATTATTATTTGCTAATAAGTAAGAAATAACTGGAAATCTGTTTTGGGGAAGAAACAGATTTAGAGAATTTGAATAAACTTGCACCTAACTTTAGGAGTTGAGACAGAATGTGGGGACGGTTTCACTTCAATGTTTTGTGATTTATTTTTTGCCCTCTCTGCCATATTCTTAACTGTCTTGAACTTTTAAAATCACATAATTCCCTGTTTTTTCCTTTTATTATTATTAATTTGGGCCCAGGAACTTTAAAGAAAAATATATAATGTAGGCTTCCAAAGTGCAGTCAATGCCATTCACAATTTTTCTCGCCATAGACAATCCTGTGGTCTGGAAGACAAGTGGGATTATCTTTATCTAGCCTTCACCATTTTATGCATAATTCTAATTACTTGATCTGGGATGCTACTTTCTAATTAATCTCTGGCTCATTTCAGCAAAAATTCATCCTTAATAATTACTTGGTTTTATCTTTAGGTGTTATAGTTGTGTTAAAAGTTTTATTTTTATCAGATTAAAGATTACTTTTTAAAAAAATGAAACATGATCACTGAATAAAGAGGAGGAGTTTAGACTGTAAATAAAGGAGGGGGGTTTCTTTTTAATAGAATCAAATTTTTTAGGAAATTTAATATGCCATTGTTTTATGAATGAGTTTATGAATGGACTGGAATAAGACTAGTCAATAGGGTAGGACAGAGGTGATATAATTTTGATTATAAGCAGTTGAAATGGGAATGAAATTGAGTGGGATATTTTGGGGAAAAAAGAATAATGGACTAGATAATTGAACCTGGGCCAAGATGGGGGAAGGAGTCCAGAATAATCCTAAGAAGACTCAAAAAATAATAGTAAATATGAGGTCAATGAACAACGACTACCGTGGAGAAACCAAGGCAAATATAACTGTGAGTCCTAAAAATTGGGAAGAATATGTCTTTTCAAGAAAGTACCACAAGATATCATAATTCAGAGGAATTATTTTTGTGAAATGAAAATGTAGTACAAGTTGCACTGACAGGAAAACAGCAAAGATAAACACTTTATAATGAATGGCCACTTCAAGTTGGTCTTTTTTCTTGCCATATTTGGCTTTTTAAGGGAACTGTGGATTTAAAATACAGAAAAATTAACATGAGATATTTTGGGTTTGGGCCCCACTGTTTTTTTACTTGTCACAGTGCTATTTATTTTCTTTTTTCCAGATCATTTTCTCACATACACACCTACCCCCACATTTAGCCACTCCTCCATCCACACATACACACACAGATTGAAATTAGGAATTATTTTATAATCCTTTGCATTCCCCAGCATCCAGTGTTGCCTTGGGCAGAGGATTGGCAGTAAAATTACATTAATTAACTCAGCCATTCAATTGTTCATATTTCTGGGTGCTGCTGAAAATGACAAAGATGAATAAAGCTCTACACAGCTTTCATGTATTTCGTGATCTATTATTGTTTGATTGCCATTTGTGACAGGCAGGGAATAAATACCTATTTTTTGACAATGTTGAGGTATTTGTCTTCTTAAGATCAAGTGTGATTCTTTGAATAGACTAAGTGAGGTAATGCCTATGATATACTTAGCGTAGTGTTTGGCACATAGTAATCTCTCAATAATTTATAGTTGTTTTTTAAAAATCATTGTCATGATTAAAAAAGTAGAGATTACCTGAAGTTCTTTGGTAAATATTCACAATATGATTTTTATCACTCTCCAAAATGGCAAGTGAGGGGCCCTGAAGATTTAGCTTCATTGGATTCAGGATATGTGGCTTTTGTTCCAACAGTACTTAGAAGTGCTTTTAGAAATAAGACAATAAAAAATGTTTTGCTCTATCAAAATTTACCTTCATTTCAGGGCTACTCTCCTATGCCATCTATTCCATCATCTCTCTTTAAAAAAATTCTGTTGATAGAGTTAAACACCTATTTTCTTGACTGTCTTTCAAAGTGCATAGGTATAATACATTCCAAGTTAATTCTAACATAGCTTCTGAGTATTACCATCATATTTTACATATGGTGGCAGTGGGGTCAAATAGGATATAAGTGGCTTGATCGTAGTCTTAAGAAAATTCCATGGATTTTAAAATACCAACAGCAGTGTGTAAACCTGGCGATTCACATACCTGTACCCCTGGGGATAAAAATATATTATATGTTTATATAAAAAAAAGAGATAGAAAATAAAAATCTGAATCACTAAAAAAATAAAATAAATGGCAAGATTTCATTTCTTTTGATGGCTGCATAGTATTCCATTGTGTATATATACCACATCTTCTTGATCCATTCATCTGTTGATGGACATCTAGGTTCTTGCCATTTGCGACAACATGGATGGAACTAGAGCGTATCATGCTTAGCGAAATAAGTCAAGCAGAGAAAGACAACTATCATATGATCTCCCTGATATGAGGAAGTGGTGATGCAACATGGGGGCTTAAGTGGGTAGGAGAAGAATAAATGAAACAAGATGGGATTGGGAGGGAGACAAACCATAAGCGACTCTTAATTTCACAAAACAAACTGAGGGTTGCTGGGGGGAGGGGGTTTGGGAGAAGGGGGTGGGATTATGGACATTGGGGAGGGTATGTGCTTTGGTGAGTGAGTGCTGTGAAGTGTGTAAACCTGGTGATTCACAGACCTGTACCCCTGAGGATACAAATATATGTCTATAAAAAAATAAAAAATTAATTAAAAAATAATAATAAAATAAAATAAAATAGCACCAGTTACATTGAAGAACTACTATATGTCGGTACTATGTCTTCCTGAATCAGTAATCTGTCAACTTTCATCCGTTCTTCTCCTACCTTCTATAACCTTCTCCACATCTTTTACTATCTTTCCTGCCCCCTTCTGTTTGTCTTTAACATGGCTCCCCATGGACTCCTCTGGTAGTATTAGCTTTTCTTCTATGATGCACTAGTTTCTAGGTGAGCATTATATTCTTAAGCATCTAGGCATAGCTGTAATTGATTTAACCACTTGACTTTAAGCCACAGTTCAATTTTCAACTGATACGATGACACCTTTTCTAAGGGAAGAAAATAAGAGACCTATAAGTCAAACAGGAGATAGGGTAAGTGCTCCTATCTGACATCTTGATTAATATGAATGAAATCAAGCTTAGTTTAGTAGTTCATAAGTTCATGTCAGCAATGATAACACTAGCCATTAGTGATGACATTGAAAATGTTGAGCCTTTAACTCGGATTTTCTTTGAAGTTCAAGGGACCTAGCTACCAAAGTTCAGCTCTAAAACAGAATGGGAAATACAAAAGAGAAAATGCTGAAAATATCAAATGATATAATTTACTTCTTCACCATCATGCTTCTTAATACTCTCAGGGAATTTTTATTAGTTATGGAATTATGATCAATGTGAATATTAAATAAAAGCCACCAATTTTTGTTAAGAAGAGAGATCATAGTACCTTTTGAGAAGCTAGCTTTCTGTAATGCAGAAAGAAAGAGGATAATCCATTTTTTTTCCTGGAACGGAGTATGTAATAATTTCCATGTGGCTACTTTGTTTCCCAATGACTGTTTCCCAATGACTGTGGAAGGATCACGTTGATGACATTAGGATCTAATCATTAGTGTATCAGGGGTACATTTGTTTTTCCATTAGTCTGCAGTGTTTCCCATTCAGGGGTCGTGGATCATCTGTGGTAGGTCCACCTGAGAAAATTATTAAACATTGACATTTCCTGGATCTCATCCTAGGTCTACTGAATCAGAATCTCTGGAGATAGAGCCTGGGAGTCTGCATTTAATAGCTCTCGAGGTATTTGTTACACATACTAGAGTCTGAGTCTCAGGACCTTCTAAACTCATAGAGAGTTTTTTTTTTTTTTTTAAAGATTTTATTTATTTATTTATTTTAGAGACAGAACTCGCGTGAGTTGGGGTGGGGGTCAGGGTAGAAAATCCTAAGTAGACTCTGAGACTCTGCACTAAACGTGACCTCCACTTGGGGCTTGATCTCATGGCGGGAGACCACAACCTGAGAGTGAGAGAGTGAGACGCTCAGACAAGTGAGCCACCCAGGTGCCTCTAAGTTCATAGTTTTCAAATGGAGGATTATGAAACTTTGTCCCTCCTCTGAACCTAGGAAAGAATTGGAATTTTTATTTCTGAGCAAAGACTATATTAGGGAAGGTCAACCTTGGTAGTTTTACTCCTTCCGATGAAATGCTCAGCATGGTCATGGTGATATTAAATCATGAGAAAAGAGTTATAGAATTGTCCCTTCTCCAGCCCCCCCCCCCAGTCAATTTTGAGAAGTTCTGGAAGATTGTTGTAGCATAATAATAATTGAGGTAACTAAAGATGGCCATCTGACATCTATAGTGCTCACAATGGGAACAGATTAGGCAGCAAATTGCCTGATTAGAAGTCTATTTAGAATATAATAACTTCTCATTGGACAGATAGTGGTGCTTAAATATGCCCAGGCACACCAAAGTATATTACTTGATATTCCAGTCAATGTTAAATGTAACTGGGATGCTTGTTCATAAGCCGGTCAAGAGATGCTCTATGAATCTTGATGTAGAAGGAGGCTGAGTGAGTCAATGTGCCTATTTTTGTTATTCTCATTTTTCATTTATACTCCTCAAGGTTGTGCTTAGGCATTCCATATGTCTGAGGAACTGTTTTCACCTCATATAAACTTAGAGGTCACTCTTTTGTGCTCCTCTCACGCCAGAGATTGATTCCATGCTCAGATGATTTATTAGTCCTGTTGCTTCCTCCCAGGCCCCGTCTTGGTGTTCCCCATGGAGGTAGCAGAGATCCCTGGTATAATTTTTACAGCATACAAGACTGATTTCTAGTCCTATCCCAGCATCTTGTCATTGGAGGAGGGCTGGGAGGTTCCTTGGTTGAAGTCAGAGCCTGAAACTAATTGATAGTACTGTTTCTTTACCTTTTCTCAGAAATGTTGGAGTTGGTAGAGTTTTGTATTGGGATCTGAAAGGTGTTTTATCCTTTCATTCACTTTGGTTGTTTTGAATATTTAAAGGAATGATTTTATGGATATTTGAGAACAAGAGAATAGGAATCAAGAGTGCCTCTATTCACTTAGTCTTCCTCTTGCAAGTCTTACTATTTTTTTAATTAAACTTTTAAAGTGCCAGTAATTCACCTTGTTGTCCTGGTATCCCTGGGTCTTTTATAGCTATTTTCTTGCAGGTCTGTAACATGTCAACATTTTCCATTCTTGTAATATTCATTTTTCATTATCTCCATACCAAAAAGGGAACTGTATTTGTAAGTGGAAAAATTACTATGTATTCACTTTTCACATATCATCTTCATATGTTGATGGAGTCTTTAAACTGCCAAATAAATAAGCCAAAAAACCCTTTTAAAATAACTTCTCCTTGAGTGCACTTGTCATGATGAGCACCAGGTTATGTATGAAAGTGTTAAATCACTATATTGTATACCAGAATCTAATACAACACTGCATGTTAACTAATTGGAATTAAAATAAAACTTAATACATATACATATAAATATGGACTTCTTCTCAAACATTATTCTCTTTCTTTTTTATTCAAGGTTCTCCTATAAAGGCAAAAATAAATCTCTCACTAGTGTATTATTTCTAACTAGCTTTGCATCAGTTTAACATTTATGGTGAATACCAAATCCTGCTTTCTATGACCTTCAAGGCATCCTCCAATTTCACTGAATGGAATATCCAAGGACATTAGGTCAAATTTAAGCAGCCATCTGAGTTCAGTTCTAAAGTTTCTTTGCCTTGTTATATAAACTCATTTGATGATACCAGGACAGTTGTTGTTTGAAGACCAAAGTTAGCTGTGGTTCTAGATGTGTGGGTCTGCTCTGTAGTGAACCTAGTTGAGGTTATCTTCTGAACTTTCTATTTGTACAGTAGAAGAAGGCTAGATTATGAAAGATTCTGTGAATTTCTTAAATTAATGATGAAGTATACAGAAGAGTCTTGGGCTGCCAATATGGACTCTTTGGGGGAAGTGACATAGACAGTGGTTGGGAGTTGGAAGTCTGGAGTCTGTTAGACCTTGTTTTAAAGGTCTAAAGATTTCACAGCTGGGTATTTGTGGCCAATTTACTTAACCTTCCTAAGTTTTCATTTTCCTGTTTTAAGAACACTGTTGTTTTTAAAATCAAATGAGATGATGTTAAGTGTTTAATACCAGGGCCCTACACATGGTAACTAATGGCAGATACATTAATGTCACTTTTACCTCATATAGTGAGGCAGAAGTTTAAAAGGTTTCTTACTGATAATCAGATTAGACCATGAGAAAAGATCCAATAAAGCCAAAGATTTCTTTATAACGGTAAAGATAGTTCTCCTCTTCCTGGTACCGCAGAGGGAGACACCTTTATAAATATAAATTTCATTTACAAAAGGAAAACTTATGCCTTTTTTAAAGAAGAATTTTTCCTATGTCTACTGTTTCTCGATGCCCTTTAACTCAAAATAACCCCCATATCTTGGAGTGGCACATTTTGCTACCCTTCAGGCCTTATACCCAGAATTATAATTTTCCTTTGGGCTAATAAGGAAACTGGGTTTACCCCAAAATGAAAGTTAGTTTATTGTAATTGAATATCATTCAAAATGGCAATTATCGATGTTACAGTCATCTCTGATTTATGATGAACAGAATAAGAAGAACTCTGTTAAGCTTTGAAAATTTTTTCTGATTACATGGTAAAAGGGCAGGAGAGCAAAATTAGCCTCTATTTGGTTAGGGGCTAGTTTCTTTTGTCAAACTTAATATTCATAATGGCTCCCATTGGCCTCAATTTGAATGTGGCCAGTAGGGTTATTTTGCATTTTGCCAACCCCCATGTAAATGGGCAAATTCTACAGGTAGACAATTATGTGGAGATCGAAGTGTGCATGTATGTGTGTGTGTGTGTTAACAAATGCTCTCTCCTTGACCAAACTTTATTCAGGCTCTTCTGAGTCTTCTTTTCAACTAGACCTCTGTCTTGACCCCATTCCTGTGAGTCTGCACAGCCCAGTTTTAGCACCAGTCTTGCCAAGTCAGCTTGGGGAAAATGTCCCACTTGTGGTATTTGATCGCCCTTGATCTACCAAATTCCTTCTCCCGACGATCTGTCAGGTGGTATCTGATCACCTTGACCCTGCTGGCAGCATGAATCCTGTTAGGTCAGTCCAGTGAAAATTCCCTCCTAACTTTGATGTCTCCTCTTAATAATTTTCCACCCATGAACTTGAGCTCCCATGCCAAGTTGCTCCCTGGCTTTATAAATCCCTGCTTACTCTCGTCTTTTTCAGAATTAGGCCAGTTCCATCCCGAGCTCTTCTCCCTATTATGGTAGTTTCTGAACAAGATCTGTTTTCACTGTTCTGTGTACTGTTTGGCCATGGTTTTCCGTGTGCATGTGTGCTTATTGAGAAGTCTCATTAATCCGTGCTAATCCTGTGCAAAGGAGTCAGTCTACCTTACTGAAAAAAATCTCACAAAATGCTTTGTTGGTGAAAGTCCTTGGAAGACTTATTTTATTTTATTTTAAAGATTTTATTTATTTATTTGCCAGACACAGAGAGAGAAAGTACAAGCAAGTGGAGAGGCAGACAGAGGGAGAAGCAGGCTTCCTGCTGAGCAGGGAGCCTGATGCAGGCTGGATCCCAGGACCCTGGGATCATGACCTGAGCCGAAAACAGACACTTAACCGACTGAGCCATCCAGAGATCCTTGCAAGACTTATTTTAATGACTAGATAGGGTTACATTTTGTCCGCTTTTGTAAAGTTTCCTTCTGAGACCGTTCTTCTCTACTATCTGGCAGAAGTTATGAAGCTCTAGCTAAGTAAGGGTAAACATTAGTTAAGTGCCTGTTGAAATTATTCTACAAATGTTAATATGATCAACATACATTTTGGGGGTGTGGTATTTTCTTTGTAAAGAAGTTACGGTATGCACCAAAACTTATATACTCAGTCAGCTCAGAGCTATCAATTTAGTGCAACATGATGGAGACATAGATTTCACTTTCAAGAATATGATTTTATGGGTGAAAAACTGAGAACACTTTTTTTGTTAATAATGTTTTAAATTCAAAGATAGCTTTTCTCTGTCTTCACTGCTTATGAGTATGATAGTAATCTTGCTTTTCATAAACTTGATTTTTAATTATGTTTTTAAAAATATAATTAAAAATATTTAATGTTATCATGAATAAGTTTTCTCCAATCCCTAAGACAAAAGGAGAAAATAAAGTTCTAGGTTCTAATTTTTGAGCAGATTTTTGTAAAATTTACAACTGACTCATCTTAAATAATCATCTAGTGCTTGCTTCTGGAAAAAAATAAAAGCCGCTGAGGATAATTTAGACCATTTCTTTACTTTGTGGTCATTGGAGAAACCAACTTGACTTTCACATAATACCTAAACATTTTCTTGGTAGAGTTCTCTAAAGGAAAGCTCATTCAAATATTAACAAATCTAATTAATGTTTGTTATTTATAGCAAAAATAAAAATTGATGCATTTTATGTTTTCTTCAGATAAACTCGCTGAATTAGCGGAATAAAGTTGATTACAATTTTATTGGATGACTTTTATTATTAAAAGGAGTCCTCTAATCAATAATCATAGAATGATTCTTTTCATGAAGAAATTTTGTTTTTAAAGGGGACTTTTGTAGGGAAAAATCACACACTTCCTTGTGTTATATAGCAAGCATCCTGTGTGTTATTTAGAGATCCTTTATCATGGAGGGTGGTCCAGTGGTAATTTACCAGGGAAAAGAAGGAGTGTACAAAAATTTAATTATTATTTGACCTCAAACAATTATATGCCACTAAACTAATTAAAGAGCAAATTAACAATGTCCCACTAATGGGCAGTCTGCTTCTTACATGACTCACTCATCTTTCACAAAGAATAAGTGATTTGTGTTAGAAGAGAGTTGTGAAGGATGTTTTTGGGGATAACTGTCGCTGTCATTGCTATGTTAAATCACAGGCCCAACCTCGGGATAAAAACAGACAGGCTTATCAGGAGCCAGGGAAACGGCCGCTCCAGCCTGATAGCTGTGAGTCAAGGCCTTGTTTAAAGCTATGACTCAGTGCGGGGCAGGCGGGCAGCCCAGTTTCCCTCAGTTCCTCCCAAACCGGCCATTCAGCCTCTAATATGCAGGTTGCGTGCCTCAAGCCGATTATTTCTGTGAAGTCTCTCAGAGTCAGCTCTTATTTTCTCACAGGCATTCATCTTCATTTCCAAGTGAATGAAGGGGGGAATTCAGTAGTGGTGCTGTCCACAGAGCAGAGCTAACAGTTTAATCATAATAACAGCTGAAGAAACTTCTGGAAGAATGTTACTTCAAACATGGAGGCTTTCAATGTATCCGTGTGGAGTGTCCAGTCTGTTGGCGGCCAGTGCACTTGTTTAGTCAGGCTGTTTTTTTTGTTTGTTTTTTAAGGAGACTCCAAGTACCCACAAGTGTAAATAGGGATCCTGAATCTACACGTGTTATTATTGAGAGGGTATTTTTATGTCCATTGTTTCCCTTCTTATGGCTTTTTATCATTTCTTTGATTTAGTCTGTCCTTTCTTGTGACTAAACGACAAAGGCTTATTTTTTATTGCTTCTTTATTCAACAATCTATAATTTCACTTGGCCATCAAGAAGCAGCAACCTAGGGACCAAGTATAATAATGATGTATTTCTGTCAAATCGCGGCATGAATGTGATAATAGGCAGCAATTACCAGTGTGCAGATGCAACAGGGGGTGTGGTTCAGTGGAGGAAACCATATTCCTTGCGGCAACCTTGATATTCCACGCGGATCTGTTACTATCACGCTTAGAGGCCAAGTTGGAAATCCAGATTTTTATGTGCGTTCAATGGACTTTTAAAAGTTGGCAACTAATTTAAAAAATTTTTAAACACTGTGCAGGCCAAGAGCCAGCTTGCAAGCTGTTTCTGGCTTCTGGACTGCCAACAGGCAACTTCTGCTTTCTTCTTGAAAGTTCTGATGGCGTTCTTTATTTCACTATAATTTACTGAGAAATGATCCTCATTTTCTGTTACTTCAGTGCCAATAGAAAGAATTGCAATAAAAAAATTTGAAAAAAAAATGGGTCAAGTGAGAACGAGTAATTTGACATCAACTATTTATTATCACTATTCTTTAGGAAAAAAAAGATATGTTTAGAGATGTTACATGATTTGCCCCAATTGCAGAAAGCTCATATAATGTGTGCCTTCTAAACATAATTCTTGTATTCTTTCTAGTCACTCTGTGTTATGAACTGAATTGTGTCCCCTAACCCCCAAGGTGACTGCATTTGGAGATAAAACCTTTAAAGAGATAATTGAGGTTATATGAGGTCATATGTGTGAGACCCCAATCCAAAAGTACTGGCCTCCTTCTAAGAGACATTAAGGGTATATGTTTGCAGAGAAAAGGCCGCACGAGGACCCAGAAGTGGATGTCTACAGGTCAAAGAGAGAGACATTTCAGGAGAAACAATCTGGAGGCCTTGGTCTTGGACTTCCAGCCTCTAGAACTTTGAGAAAATAAATTTCTCTTCTTTAAAAAAAAAAAAAAAAAGGCCACAATCACAGCCTTCTCCCTTTAAATGGTCAGATACTGCTTCATACTTCCTATAGTTCAGGGAAACTCCTATTATCTAGCATGTTAAGTTCAAAATACTTGAATGAAAGTAACTGATTCCATTATTACACGTTACATGAGATCAGGTGTCCAATATTAAATTTGGGTTTCTGATCTCCTGTAGCATGTAATGGGGATGCAATTATATTTGCTGAATGAATGAATGCTGATAAATACTTGAATGTTTGTGAAAGTCTGTATAATTAAAGTATTTCCCTTTTCTTTTGAATGACATCAATTTAGATATAAATATTGGTATCTCTAAAAAGTCATGAGAAAAAAATGCAACATTTTTCTTAAAATATAATTTGCTGACACAAACCTCCATTTTTACCTACATAAATTGTGACAAGGAAGGTTTTCATTTAGATTTAGTACTGTATTAAATTTCACTCCGAGATTATACTTTTTTCATTCCTATATGCATTATTTTATTATAAATGACCTGGAAAAATAAATAGCTAACATGCTCCCAGGTGTTAGAAATTAAATTTTAATAATAGATATCTTCCAAATTTTCCAGAATGAGGAAACTAAGTAATGCAGTTGAAAAATTATCCTATTTGAAAGAAATTTCAAGGTCTGGACCTGGGTGAAATGATTTTATTACTATCTAGATTAAGAAATTAAAATATGTCCTTAATATAATACTCTTAATCTATTTTCAAATATAAAAATAATTATTTAGAAGAGTCAAAATGTGTTTGCTATCTTAAAATAAAAATTCCTATGAAATTATATTTAATAGTGAATAAGGGGCATTGATTCCCAGGATACCCAAATAGAAACTATGCTTACTGTATGTATAAGAATGATACAGAGAAACTAGAGAGAGGGAAAAAAGGAAGAAAATGCTTTAATTTATAACAGATGTTTAAAGTACACCTTGGGATACATTCATTATGGACATACACAATTAATCCTTCAGAGACTGCTGCTCACATCATGCTTTCCTTACCTGTTCATTGGTTTACACCTGCGCATGAGGAGTGCACCTGGTTGAAATGTGAGTGACTCCCAAACTCAGCTTGTTAAATCTTTTTCTATAAATTTTCCTCTTTAAAATGTAGCAAAATAAATTCAGAAACAAAGAAACACACCTACATAAACAAGGAGATCCCTGAAAAGCATAAGCAGCCACTGGACTCAACCAGAAAGCACAGGTGGAAAGAGAGTTTAAAGGACCTTAGAGCACTATGAATGTTTTTCACAGTGTCACAATTACAGAAACACCTGGTTCTGCAAATGGGCTGATCTACTAGGAAAATTTTCAACAGTGTTCGATGGGCCTCAGAGCAGCTTTAATTCGTAGAATGTTACATAGAAGACTATGTAGGTTTTAGTTAGTTACATGCCAAAGCAAAATAGTTAGAAATATCTGAGATTCCCCGACTAAAGACCTCTTGGTTAACTCTTGTTCTGTCCACCATATAAGTCTTTACTGTGCATTTTCACTGTACCTATTAATAGCAAAATTTAAAACATGAGACTTGCCTGATTTGAAGGATATATAAGGATTTAAATTACAGTTCTAATTTTATGTGGGGACCTAAGACATCATTAGGCAAAGCAGTAAGATTGTTGTCTGGACAGGGAGTTGTAATTTCTCTATTTAAGACACCAACTTAGAGTAGCAACTCTATTGTGAAAGCAGAGTGGTGGAGATTAGATGTCACATACTACCCCGGTGATATGTCAGTTAGTTCCTGATCATCCTTGTTTCAATTTTTGTTACAAATTCAGGATAACGTAAATATCTACTATGCTTGATTGTATCTTTCATAACTACAGTCACTGAAGAGTTTCTGTTGATTTTCTGGTAGAGTACTGGAAGTCTAGAAATTTATAAAACCAAAACAATGTTTTAATGCATAAGAATACATAAATAATAAAGATAGACAATTGTTATTTAGAAGCACAGCTTAGGGACACCTAGTGCCTCCGTTGGTTAAACATCTGACTCTTGATTTTGACTGAGGTCATGATCTCAGATTGGTGAGATCTAGCTCCACGCTGGGCTGTGTGCTCATTGGCAGAGTCGGCTTGAGATTCTCTCTTTCTCTCTCTCTCTCTGACCCTCCCCTTCTCTAAAATAAGTAAGTAAATCTTAATAAAAAAAAAATAAATAAAAGCACAGCTTAGTTGCCTACTTTTCACTAGTTGAGAAGTGATATCATCTAATCCTGGTGAGTGTAGCAAATTATTTATGTTCTATCTTTAGACCAGAGTTTTCACTGGATGACTCAATATTCAGTTTTGATATTGTGACCTCTCAGACTATCAGGAACAGACTTGTTCAGATGCAAGTGCGAAACCACAAAAACAGTTCTTAATACAACAATAATCAGTTCTAGGTTTGTCTCTGCCCTTTGTGGTTATGGAAAATAAGGAATGACTGAAAAGCCTCCCATCAATATTTTATGGGAATGAGAGAATAATTGGTACTTACTGATAAGAGCAAAGCGGCTTTACACAAGTAAATTATGTATCTGGGGAATGGAGTTGGGAGGTGATGGGGTGTTTGTCTCCAGAGCTATCAAAAAGGTTGGATTGTGTCTGGCAGGTTTGATATGTCAGAAGAGTAATAGGGAACCCAAATTAGGAAGGCTCTTAAAAGTCATAGTAAGTCCTTCAGATATTACTTTCACTGAGAGGGGCAGACATGGACATTTGCAACAATGGGGTGACATGGTTTGCTTTAGGTTTTAACAAGATAACTCTGGCTGCTGTGTCAAGAGAAGGGGGAAAGGACAGAAACAAGAGACCAGTTAGGAGGCTCTTGGAATAGGCCAGGATGGACCAGCTGTGGCTCAGATTAGGATGGTGCTGAGGAAGTGGTAAAAAGCAGTCAGAACCACTGTATTTTGAAGCGACATCAGATTTGCAATAATAGGTCAGATTTTGAATTAGAAAGAGAGGTCAGGATGCCTCCAAGTTTTGTAGCCTGGAAAAGGAGAAGGATCAAGTTGATTTTCACTGTTAGGAGCCATGCCATGAAATAACATTAGATAATATTATTTTTTAAAATTTATTTATTTGCCAGAGAGAAAGAGAGAGAGAGAGAGAGAGAGCGCACAAGTAGGCAGAGGGGGAGAGGGAAGTAGGCTCCCTGCCGAGCAGAGAGCTCGATGTGGGGCTCGATCCCAGGACCCTGAGATCATGACCTGAGCTGAAGGCAGAGGCTTTAACCCACTGAGCCACCCAGGCACCCCTAGATAATATTATTTTTATTAATTCTGTATTATTATATCATAATGTAATAATAGCTCAACTATGGATCTTTGAGATTACTTCTATTTCTTCATTATTATAAATTAAACTGTGGTTAATATACTTGGAAACAAATAACTCTGCATATAACTCTTATTTCTTTGATGTATCCCATTGCCATGAACTTTTAAGGCTCTTGATACATATTGCCATACTGCTTTTCAGACATTTTGTAGACACAACCAGTATGTTAAAGTAAAACTATGCATCTATATATTTATCTATCTTTTTATTCTTAGTAGTAAATTTTATTCATTGAGCATTTAATAATATCAAGCACAGTGCTGATCATTTTACACACATCATCTTTTTTTCATTTTCATGGAAGGATATTGGGTAGATACTTTAATCTTATTTTACACATCAGGAAACAATCTTAGAGAAAGTAACCTGTCAAAAGTCATCTAACTGATAGTGTCAGAATTCAAGTAACTATCTAAGTTTAGTTTTTTGCTTTTAAGCACGATGACATGCTATCTCTTTACTGGAAAACTTCGGTGTGCTCATTTTTCAGCATATTTTATAAGATATGTCTAGTTAGATTTTAAAAATTATAGGTGACATCTTTATTTTCATTGGGATATTTAGTCCATGTATTTATTATAGTAACTGATGTTAGATTTTACTTCTGTTTCTTAATTTATTCCATTTGTTGTTTTGTTTTTGTGTTTTATGTACCTCTTTGGACCTATTTTATCTGCCTTTGTTTATTCCAAAGACTTGGAGGGTATATATTCCACCCTGAATATTATGAATGAGTAAATTCATTTTTTAAAAAAAGATTTTATTTATTTATTTGTCAGAGAGAGAGCACAAGCAGGTAGAATAGCAGGCAGAGACAGAGAGAGAAGCAGGCTCCCCATTGAGCAGGAGTGCAATGTGGAACTTGATCCCAGAACCTGGGATCATGACCTGAGCTAAAGGCAGCTGCTTAACTGACTGAGACACACAGCCATCCTGAGTAACTTAATTTTTCAAAGATAAAGCTGGATTTATATTTTCTCAATTTTTAATTTAATAACTTTAATTTACTTAACCTTTCCATGCACCCTGAAAAATCATCGTATTTGTTGCAGATTAACATATTTGCTGCAAAATTAATGAGCTTGTATTTTTCAAAAATGGCCACAACAATACCTGCCATGCTACTTGTTCATCTAGAACAGGGGTCAACAGACTTTTCTGCAAAGAGACAGCTATTAAATGCTTAAACTTGGTGGACCACGTGGTATGGGTTGCAGCTACTCAATCCTGCTGCTTGATGCACAAACTGCTGTAAACAATACAGAAATTTATGAGTGAAATGTGTTTGTGCTAAAAAAAAAAAAAATCTTTATTTACATTATCAAGGAGAGGGCCAGATTTGGCCCACATGCTGTAGTGTTCCAATCCCTATTCAAGAATCTTTATATTCCTCCATCAAGAGGTGGAGATCAATTCTCTTACACCTAAATCTGGGAGGATCTCTGTTTCCGTTGTAACCTATAGAATGTGGCATGTGCGACTGCAAGGCTAGGTCAAAAAGGACAACGGAACTTCTTCCTTGCTTGCTAGAAGACTAATATTGGAACACTGAACAGCCATGTAAGGAGTGCTGAGGACCTGAGACTACCATGACGTGAGGAAGCTCAAACTACTTGGGGAAGTCCCAAGATTACATGAAGAGATGCCTGAGCTCCAACCGTATTGTCTCCCTCATGAAAGACACTGAGAGAGAACCATATAGATGAGCCTTTACCACATAAATTCTTGACACAGAGAACCTGGGAGAAAATACAATGATTGTTGCTGTTTTAGGCTACCGAGTTTTAGAATAGTGAGTTATGCAATGATAATAACGGGGTGAACATATAACACCTGTAGGTGGGAGGGCTGCTGCAATGAAAACCAGAGATAAGTTGTATTGGTTTTGGTATTGGATAGAGGTGGTGGCTAAATCTCAGAATGAGTTTAGTGAAAATTAGAAGGCTGCTCAGAAGCGCATTAGCAGAAACCCAAAGTGCCTCAGGAGGCTGTCAGTGAGGGCTTAAGTGAAAGTGAAGGGACAGTTACTGGAGAAAATGAGATTCTTATTGAGAGGTGGAAAATTTAGCAGAGTTTTTCTTTGTAGAATTGTTCATGAAATCAACTAAATGACCTTGGTGATACAGCTAAGAAGATTTCCAGGCAGAGTGTTGATGGTTTCTTGAGAGAAGAAAAAGATGATCTAAAAAGCAAATGATTCAGTTTTTAAAGAGAGTTTAGAGGAGAGGTAAAGGGTGAAGAATGGTCTTTTGTGCTGGTGAAGTGTTCTCAGGGTAAGACATGGTCTCAGAACATAGAACAGATCAAATCTAGATTTTATTAAGATCTCTAAAAGATCTGACATGGTCCTTTGTATAACATTACAGACTGATAATAATAACTCTCAGGCTCCTAGGGTATGTCTGTCAAACACCTTCTATGAGTACCAGAGCTTCTAAGAATCTAAGGTATTATCTCAAAGAGATGTTACTTCGGTGTGATAGAATGAATCCCAATAAGAGTTACAAAAAGCTCACAAATTTGGAGAGAAAAATTTTCTTTTCCATTAGTAATATATTTCCATACAAGTCTATTTTGTTGGACAGGAACATAGATACTCCAAATTTCTTAGAATTGTTTTTTGTTTGTTTTTTTTTTGTGGTAAAATGTATATAACCTAAAATTTACCACTTTAGCCATTTTTAAGTGTATAGTTCTGTAGTGTTAAATACATTCACATCTCTGTGCAGCCATCACCATTATCCATCCCCATAACTTTTCATCTTGTAAAACTGGAAATCTATACCCATTAAAACATAGTTATCCTATCCACAGCCCCAGGCAAACCACCATTATACTCTCTGTCTTTACGATTTTGAGTACTCAAAGTACCTCAGATAAGTAGAATCATACAGTATTTGTCTTTTTGTGATTAGCTTTTGCACTTAGCATAATGTCCTCAAGGTTCATTTATATTGCCATATATTGTAGAATTCCCTTCCCTTATATCAGATCAATTAGATTTTAAGCCAAAGACTATAATAAAAGATGAGGAAGGACACTATGTATACTCAAAGGATCTCTCCAACAAGAAGATCTAACAATTTTAAATATCTATTCCCCCAACGTGGGAGCAGCCAACTATATAAACCAATTAATAACAAAATCAAAGAAACACATCAACAATAATAGAATAATAGTAGGGGATTTTAACACTCCCCTCACTGAAATGGACAGATCATCCAAGCAAAAGATCAACAAGGAAATACAGGCCTTAAATGACACACTGGACCAGATGGACATCACAGATATATTCAGAACATTTCATCCCAAAGCAACAGAATACACATTCTTCTCTAGTGCACATGGAACATTCTCCAGAATAGATCACATCCTCGGTCCTAAATCAGGACTCAAGCAGTATCAAAATATTGGGATCATTCCCTGCATATTTTCAGACCACAATGCTCTGAAGCTAGAACTCAACCACAAGAGGAAGTTTGGAAAGAACCCAAATACATGGAGACTAAACAGCATCCTTCTAAAGAATGAATGAATAAGAATGAATAAATGAATAAATGAATAAATAAGAATGAATTTCTTATTTAAAGAAATTAAATAAGAATTGAAAAAAATCATGGAAACAAATGATAATGAAAATACAACGGTTCAAAATCTGTGGGACACAACAAAGGCAGTCCTGAGAGGAAAATATATAGTGGTACAAGCCTTCTTCAAGAAACAAGAAAGGTTTCAGGTACACAACCTAACCCTACACCTAAAGGAGCTGGAGAAAGAACAAGAAAGAAACCCTAAGCACAGCAGGAGAAGAGAAATCATAAAGATCAGAACAGAAATCAATGAAATAGAAACCAAAAAAACAATAGAACAAATCAACGAAACTAGGAGCTGGTTCTTTGAAAGAATTAATAAAATTGATAAACCCCTGGCCAGACTTCTCAAGAAGAAAAGAGAAAGGACCCAAATAAATAAAATCATGAATGAAAGAGGAGAGATCACAACTAACACCAAAGAAATACAAACAATTATAAGAACATACTATGAGCAACTCTACGCCAGCAAATTTCACAATCTGGAAGAAATGGATGCATTCCTAGAAACATATAAACTACCACAACTGAACCAGGAAGAAATAGAAAGCCTGAACAGACCCATAACCAGTAAGGAGATTGAAACAATCATTAAAAATCTCCAAACAAACAAAAGCCCAGGGCCAGATGGCTTCCTAGGAGAATTCTACCAAACATTTAAAGAAGAACTAATTCCCATTCTCCTGTAACTGTTCCAAAAAATAGAAATGGAAGGAAAACTTCCAAACTCATTTTATGAGGCCAGCATCACCTTGATCCCAAAACCAGACAAGGATCCCACCAAAAGAGAGAGCTATAGACCAATATCCTTGATAAACACAGATGTGAAAATTCTCATCAAAATACTATCCAATAGGATTCAACATTACATTAAAAGGATTATTCACCACGACCAAGTGGGATTTATTCCAGGCCTGCAAGCTTGATTCAACATCGGCAAATCAATCAATGTGATACAACACATCAATAAAAGAAAGAACAAGAACCATATGATACTCTCAATAGATGCTGAAAAAGCATTTGACAAAGTACAGCATCCCTTCCTGATCAAAACTCTTCAAAGTGTAGGGATAGAGGGCACATACCTCAATATTATCAAAGCCATCTATGAAAAACCCACCGCAAATATCATTCTCAATGGAGAAAAACTGAAAGCTTTTCCGCTAAGGTCAGGAACACGGCAGGGATGTCCATTATTATTATCACCACTGCTATTCAACATAGTACTAGAGGTCCTAGCCTCAGCAATCAGACAACAAAAAGAAATTAAAGGCATCCAAATCGGCAGAGAAGAAGGCAAACTATCACTTTTCGCAGATGATATGATACTATATGTGGAAAACCCAAAAGACTCACTCCAAAACTGCTAGAACTTATACAGGAATTCAGTAAAGTGTCAGGATATAAAATCAATGCACAGAAATCAGTTGCATTTCTCTACACCAACAACAAGACAGAAGAAAGAGAAATTAAAGAGTCAATCCCATGTACAATTGCACCCCAAAACTATAAGATACCTAGGAATAAACCTAAACAAAGAGGCACAGAATCTATACTCAGAAAACTATCAAGCCTTCATGAAAGAAATTGAGGAAGACACAAAGAAATGGAAAAATGTTCCATGCTCCTGGATTGGAAGAATAAATATTGTGAAAATGTCTATGCTACCTAAAGCAATCAACATATTTAATGCAATTCCTATCAAAGTACCATCCATCTTTTTCAAAGAAATGGAACAAATAATTCTAAAATTTATATAGAACCAGAAAAGACCTTGAATAGCCAAAGGAATATTGAAAAAGAAAGTCAAAGTTGGTGGCATCACAATTCCGGACTTCAAGTTCTATTACAAAGCGGTCATCATCAAGACAGCATGGTACTGGCACAAAAACAGACCCATAGATCAATGGAACAGAATAGAAAACCCAGAAATAGACCCTCAACTCTATGGTCAACTAATCTTCGACAAAGCAGGAAAGAATGTCCAATGGAAAAAAGACAGCCTCTTCAATAAATGGTGCTGGGAAAATTGGACAGCCACATGCAGAAAAATGAAATTGGACCATTTCCTTACACCACACACAAAAATAGACTCAAAATGGATGAAGGACCTCAATGTGCGAAAGGAATCCATCAAAATCCTTGAGGAAAACACAGGCAGCAACCTCTTCGACCTCAACTGCAACATCTTCCTAGGAACATCGCCAAAGGCAAGGGAAGCAAGGGAAAAAATGAACTATTGGGATTTTATCAAGATCATAAGGTTTTGCACAGCAAAGGAAACAGTTAACAAAACCAAAAGACAACTGACAGAATGGGAGAAGATATTTGCAAATGACATATCAGATAAAGGGCTAGTGTCCAAAATCTATAAAGAACTTAGCAAACTCAACACCCAAAGAACAAATAATCCAATCAAGAAATGGGCAGAGGACATGAACAGACATTTCTGCAAAGAAGACATCCAGATGGCCAACAGACACATGAAAAAGTGCTCCATATCACTCGGTATCAGGGAAATACAAATCAAAACCACAATGAGATATCACCTCACACCAGTCAGAATGGCTAAAATCAACAAGTCAGGAAATGACAGATGCTGGCGAGGATGCGGAGAAAGGGGAACCCTTCTACACTGTTGGTGGGAATGCAAGCTGGTGCAATCTCTCTGGAAAACAACATGGAGGTTCCTCAAAATGTTGAAAATAGAACTACCCTATGACCCAGCAATAGCACTACTGGGTATTTACCCTAAAGATACAAACGTAGTGATCCGAAGGGGCACGTGCACCCGAATGTTTATAGCAGTAATGTCCACAATAGCCAAACTATGGAAAGAACCTAGATTTCCATCAACAGATGAATGGATCAAGAAGAGGTGGTATATATACACAATGGAATACTATGCAGTCATCAAAAGAAATGAAATCTTGCCATTTGCGACAACGTGGATGGAACTAGAGCGTATCATGCTTAGTGAAATAAGTCAAGCAGAGAAAGACAACTATCATATGATCTCCCTGATATGAGGAAGTGGTGATGCAACATGGGGGCTTAAGGGGATAGGAGAAGAATAAGTGGAACAAGACGGGATTGGGAGGGAGACAAACCATAAGTGACTCTTAATCTCACAAAACAAACTGAGGGTTGCTGGGGGGAGGGGTGTTGGGAGAAGTGGGGTGGGATTATGGACATTGGGGACAGTATGTGCTTTGGTGAGTGCTGTGAAGTATGTAAACCGGGCGATTCACAGACTTGTACCCCTGGGGATAAAAATATATGTTTATAAAAATTAAAAAATTTAAAAATTAAAAAAAAAAGAAATCATTGCTAAATCCAATGTTGTGAAGATTTCTTCTTATGTTTTCTACCAAGAGTTTTGTTGTTTTAGGTATTATATTTAGGCTCTTGATCTTTGAACTAATTTTGGTGTATAGTATTAGGTAAGGTTTCAACTTCATTTCTTTCGCATGTGGATATGCAGTTTTCCCAGCACATTTGTTGAAAATACTGGCCTTTCCCCATTAAATGGTCTTGGCACATCTATGAAAAATCATTTGACCATATATGTGTTCTCTGTTCTATTCTGTTGTTTTGTATGTCTTTCTTTATGCCAATACCACACTGTTTTGATTACTCTAACTTTGTATAAGTTTTGAAATCAGGAAGTGTGAGTCCTCCAGTTTTGTTCTTGGCTATTCAGGATCCCTTGAGATTCCATATGATTTTTAATATGGGTTTTTCTATTTCTGCCAAAAATGACATTGGGATTTAATAGGGATTACATTGAATCCATTAGCTGTTTTGGGGACATTACTGACAATTTTAACAATATGAAGTTTTCCAACCCATAAACACAGGATGTATTTCCATTTATTTAGGTCTTCTTTAATTTCTTTCGGCAATGTTTTATAGTATTCATCGTAGTAGGCTTTTACTTCCTTGGTTTAACTAATTCTTAAGTATCTTATTTTTGATGCTATTGTAAATGGAATTGTTTCTGTAATTTCCTTTTTATATTTTTCATTGTTTGTGTAAAGAAGTGCAGCTGATTTTGTGTATTGAATTTGTATTCAATTCTTTATACTTTGTTGAATTCATTAGTTCTAATTGCTTTTTTGTGGAGTCTTTAGGATTTTCTACATATAAAATCATATCATCTGCAAATGGATAATTTTACTTCTTCTTTTCCAATTTAGATTTTTTTTAATCTCTTTTTCTTGCCTAATTGTTCAGGCTAGAACGTCAAGTCCTATGTTGCATAGAAGTGGTGAAAGTAGACATTCTTGCCTTGTTCTTGGTCTTAGAGGAAAAGCTTTCAATAGTTCACTATTGAGTATGATGTTTGTTGTGTGTTCAGATTGCTTTTGTTAGAGATTGTGGTTTGTCCTTTTTATTTTTTTAATTTCAGCCATTTTGTTTCTATATGGTATGTGTTTTTTAAATCTCACATAACTAGGTTATTTTTTTAATACCTTACATGTTCAGCATGAATATTTGGTCTATAAAATTCTAAAACTAATTACTACTTTTTTTCATCTTTAATAATATGGAAGAACTTTCCAATGTTTAATTGTTATCACCTTCCACTATCTTATCTATTGCTGCTTTACAATACTTTAGTTTCATCCTATTTTATTAATGAGGAAATTAGTTATCATAATTATTATTTTATAAAGTCCATGCCTGATTTATCCATGTACTTAGCAATTTTTTTATGCATGTTTATTGTATTCCCTCTTATAAATTCAGTTGCCTTCTTCACCGAGTGTGAAGGGCTTTCTTCAATCAGTCCTCCATCAATGAAGGACAGTGAGTAATAAACTCAATTTGATAGAAAATGAGTTTATTTCACCTTTACTCTTGAGTATAGTTTAGTATGTAGTTTAAAATAGTTTTGTATATCCTTGAATACTAATTATTTTGTCAGAACTTTGAAGAATACTCCATTGTCATATGGCCTATTTTTACTGTTGAAATTGTTACAGATAATCTATCATTTCCTTTTGATTATATTTAATAATTTCTTCTTGTCTTAAGCATTCTATAGTTTTTCTCACATATATGGAGTACTGGTGTTTTGGTTGTTGTTTTGTAATTCTCTGGATTCATAGTGATTTCTAAATTTCTGCTCTAAAATATTCTCAGCCATTATCCCTTAAGTAGTACCATTCACTATTTCTTCTGTTCTCTTTTCTGGTACTCCAATAATCTGCTGTGCTATCTCTTCTATGTAACATATTATGTTATATTCTCTGTGTTTTCATGCTTTTATCTTCCTTCTGTGGTTTCTTCATGTTGATTGCCTGGATTGCCAATTCTTTCTCTAATGTGTCTAATCTTCTATCGAATTTATTGTGTTGTTATTTGTATTGACCATATTTGGAAGTTCTGTGAGATTCCAAATCTATCTGCCCTTTTTAATTAGTGGTCTGTTTCTTTGTTTTCTATTCCCTCTTCTAGTTATTTTACTTTATTTATTTTTTATTTTGTTGTTTTTTTTAAGTAGTTTTTATTTTTCTTATTTTATAGCCTCCATTAACTTGTTCAATTACTTTAAGTTTTTGAAAATCCACCTTGGCTATTTGACCTTCTAGTGATTCTCATTCCTGGTGGGTTGTTTCTCATGAGTTTTAAATTTTGGTTTGTGAACTATTGAAAGCTTTTGTTTGTGCATCCTAGATTGAAGATGTGTCCTTTGATAGCCATTTTTAAAAGTTTCTGCTAAGTTACCTGTGGGGATCACTGGTCCAGGAACAATTTATAGATTAATTTGTCAGCTTGATTGTTCTAGGATTATGTGGAAAACCCAAATACGTAAGAGGTATAGACCATGGGTATCCATTTTCAATGGAAACATTTTTTTTTTTCCCTACTCCAAGCACAGGTGGAGATAGGTGATCTTTCTATTTCTCTCTGGGATTGTTTTATAGTCTCCCCCTTCATGGTGAGTGTAGTCTTCTGAACACCCCAATTTAATGAAGGATGTAGTTCATGAGCTGTACCTCAACTACTTTATCTCCTTACTTCAGATTGTCATATTAGCATTAGTGCCTTTCTTTTTTTTTTCCCTATGACACATTTCCAGAGGATTCCTGGTTTTTAAACCCTCTGTATTTCTGACACTAAGATATTTTTAGAAAGTCACAAAATCCCTTAAAAATGTTTATTTTATTTTATTTAATTACTTTTACATGTTGGTATTGGAAGAGGTTCAGTTCTCCATACAGTTTGAACTAGGAATTGAAAACTGATTTTCGAACTTTCTTTTTGGTAGGAGAATTTTTTTTTAACATGAAGCTTTATTCAGAATTACATTTTTTTTTTTTTTTAAACAGAAGAAAGAGGAAGTGATTAGATCAAAGTGGATATAAAGCAGGCCATCTTCCTTTTAACTCTCCCTTGGACTCCTGGGGTAGTTCAATGGAACATGAAGGCTTTAAGGCACACACTTTGCAAACCTCTTCAACAAGATACATTTATTCTCATAAGCTCTTGACTTAAGTCTTGTGTCATGAAAAATGCAATGGGATTTGAATCAGGTGGCCTTGATTAAAGTTCCACCTTTGCTGTTAAGTAGCAATATGACCTTGTGAAACCATTCAACATCTCTGGGACTCAGTTTCCTCATTTTTAAAAGCAGAAACTGTTGCACTGCATGGTATCTAAGCTCCTTTTTTGCCAAAATATTCTAGGATTGTAATGTCCAATCCAAAATCTTCCTGGCATAAAATTTTAGACATACTAAAAGTAAGAATGGCATTATAGAATTAAATTAATTGAGCACAATTCTCTGGTTTTATGTTCTAAGGATTATTTAGCAATTCACATATTTTGTGTAGCTTGCCCACAGACATATTTTAAAATGTGAATTTTTTTTTTATATTTTCATTCATTTATTTGACAGAGAGAAATCATAAGTAGATGGAGAGGCAGGCAGAGAGAGAGGGAAGCAGGCTCTCTGCTGATCAGAGAGCCCGATGCGGGACTCGATCCCAGGACCCTGAGATCATGACCTGAGCTGAAGGCAGCGGCCTAACCCACTGAGCCATCCAGGCGCCCCTAAAATGTGAATTTTTAAATGTAGACATTGGCTAAACATTCAGAAATTAAATTCAACCCCAAGCTATATTTGAATGCTTATGACTCAAAGTCACTTAAATGATAAAAAAAATTCTGCACAGAGCCAACTTTAAGTCTAATGTATGTGTAAAGGGAATAATTAGTAAAGATGGGCTTTGAGAAGTTGTTTATAAAAGAATTTCCTCATCATTCTTACTCTTCTTTCAGCTACCACCGAACTGATCATAAGAAAAATTCTTCAAGACATAAATTTCTCTTAGTAACCATGACAACATTCAAAACAAAAAGGGTTCTAAGAGGGCTTCATTTCTCTCCCTTTTTACTTTTTTGGCAGTAATCATTTCTGCTTCTGAAACAAGTTCATCTAAATTTATTGCACTACTCCACATAGAGATTAGCACAGACCACAAATATAGCTCTGTTTTAGCTTATTTAGGATACAGCTAACAGCACAAGAAAGAGAATTGAAAGTGTTGGTGTGATAAGGTGTTAAATTATATTTTACAAGCTTTAACTTAAAGTGTCAGTTACATTATTATATAGTTTTCTTTCCATTACACTTTAAAGCTTTATTATTTTAATGATCAAATATGGGGTAAAACATATCATTTGTAAAATAGTTCAGGCTCAGACTTGATGTTGATGACCTAATTGTATAAAAAATTGAAAGTTAAAACATTGTTAATATGTTGGGTTATACTAGGTAGGTACATGCTGTGAAAATACATTTTCACCCAAATTTTGGAAGGAATATTTTATCCCTTTCCTGTGATTTGATTTTTAAGTTGAATTTAAATTTATAAATTATAATTATATTGTATTCCTTGCTGAATTTTACTTAAAAGCAACTGTCTTAGGGTAGTGTTTGATGGCAAAAAGAAAATAAAAGAAACAGAAAAATGAAAATCGACAAAATGACAATAGAAACCATAGAATAGGAAAATACATTTGCAAACTATCTCTCTGATATCCAAAATATATAAGTAACTTATATAAATCAATAACAAAAAATCTAATTTGTAAATGGGAAGAGAAATACAAATGGCAGACAGGTACATGAAATGATGCTCAACATCACTGATCTTCAGGGAAATGCAAATCGAAAGCACAGTGAGATATGACCTCACACCTGTTAGAATGGCTATCATCAAAAAGACATGAGATAGCAAGTGTTGGCAGGGATATGGAGAAAAAAGAATGCCTTTGTGAAGTTGGTGGGGATGTGAATTGGTGCAGCCACCCTGGAAAACAGTATAGCAGTTCCTCAAAAAATTAAACTAGAACTATGCTTGAGCCAGTGATCCCAGTTCTGCATATATACCCATAGCAGCAGTATTGACAATAACCGAGATATGGAAGCAACTTAAGTATCTGTCTATGGCTGAAAGGAGAAAGAAGATGTGATATCCATCTCTACCTTTATCTATCTACCTACCATCTATTTGTATTTCAGCCATGAGAATGTAATCCTGCCATTTGCAGCAATGTGGAAAAAACTTGAGGGCATTATGTTATGTTCAATAAGTCAAACAGAAAGACAAATACTGTATGACATCATTTATTTTTTTAAGTTTTTATTTGTTTATTTGACAGAGAGGGACACAGCGAGAGGGGGAATACAAGCAGGGAGAGTGGGAGAGGGAGAAGCAGGCTTCCCTCATGGCAGTGAGTCCGATGTAGGTCTGGATCCCAGGACTCTGGGACTATGACCTGAACTGAAGGCAGACACTTAATGACTGTGCCACCAGGCGCCCCTGTGGTATCGTTTATATATAGAATCTAAAAAAGGTGAACTTTTTTTTTAAAGATTTTATTTATTTATTTGACAGACAGAGGTCACAAGTAGGCAGAGAGGCAGGCAGAGAGAGAGGGGGGAAGCAGGGTCCCTGCTGAGCAGAGAGCCCGATGTGGGTCTCGATTCCAGGACCCTGGGATCATGACCTGAACTGAAGGCAGAGGCTTTAACCCACTGAGCCACCCAGGCACCCCAAAGCTGAACTTTTGGAAACACAGAATAGAATGCTGGCTGCCAGAAACTGGAGTGGAGGGCAATAGGGCAGATGTTGGTCAAAGGCATGAACTTTCAGTTATAAGAAAAATAATTTCTGGGGATGTAATGTACATCATGGTGACTCTAGTTAACAATACTGTATTGGATACTTTAAAGTTGCTAAGAGAATAGATCTTAAATGTTCTCACTACACACACACACACACACACACACGGTAATTATGTGAAGTGATGGAGGTATTAACTAACCCTATTATGGTAATTATTTTGCACTATGTAAGTATATGAAACCAACCCAATGTTTACTTATAACTTACATATCATATGTTGATTGCATCTCAGTACAGCTGGGAAAAATATTACTACTTAGCTGAGGGAAAAAAATACATTATTCAGAATCCAGTTAGGTAGCAATTAAGATTTCATATTTTTATATTTTATTAAATTGGAAGGGAGGGTGCCTAGGTGGCTCAGTCAGTTAAGCATCTTCCTTTGGCTCAGGTCATGATCTCAGGGTCCTGGGATTGAGCCCCATGTCAGATTCCCTTCTCAGTGTGGAGCCTGCTTTTCCCTCTGCCTCTGTCCCTACCCCCTGCTTGTGTGTGCATGCGCGCTCTCTCTCTGTCAAAAAAATAAATGAATAAATGAATAAATAAATAATATCTTTAAAAAAATAAATTGGAAGGGGGAAATGACCCTATTTTTAGATGTAAGCCTTTGAGATGGTGGGTAAGGTCTATTTTATAAAGCAGGAAATAACGTTTGCATATAGTCCTTTGGTTTCTAAGGGGCAATTAGAATAAATAGATCCCCTCTCTAGGTGTGAACACTTCTCAGGCAGAAAGAGGAAAAATTCTCAGATAGGGCAAAGTTTTAATTCCAGAGAATGTTTAGTACCTCTCTCCATTATTATTGACAATCTGTAGGGTAAAAACAATGATAACTAATAAAGCACTTTGAGGTTTTATTGATATTTGTTATAAAAATTATAAAAATAAAAATAAAAGAGATTGGATTAAAATTTTCATAACATTTCTTGCATACATTTATAAATAAGCAAATGACAGCCATTTTACATCATTCTTTGAAATACTGTAATTTTTAAATAGTTTTTTGAAGTGCAAACAACAGGAAGACCTATGTGGCAATCCTTCTAACAGGTTCTGAATCACAATGTAAAGACAATTTGCTTTTTTAAAATGGGATTTTCCAGTTTTGTTTTGTTTTTTTAAAGATTTTATTTATTGATTTGACAGAGAGAGTTCACAAGCAGGCAGAGAGGCAGACAGAGAGAGGAGGAAGCAGGCTCCCCACTGAGCAGAGAGCCCGATGCGGGACTTGATCCCAAGACCCCGAGATCATGACCTGAGCTGAAGGCAGCGACCCAACCCACTGAGCCACCCAGGCGCCCCAGGATTTTCCAGTTTTCAGTGGCAGATATTCCGTATTTGGTGCTAATAAGTCGTTACACTTAGATGCACTTCATGCCTCTGGTAGTCAATAAAAATTAGAATCTTTAAAAACATTAGACAATATAGAAAAATACTTGGTAGTTAAGACAATTAAATCTGTTACCAGTCATAAATGTTTTGAGTTTCTTTGAAAGTTATCTCTTCAACAGACACCATTCGAATAGAAATGCCTGCCTGATGAAATTAAATCTTTCCCCTTATTGCAATGGTATAAGTCTGAAGAGAATCTCCTTAGTCAGCTTATCTTATATGCATTCTTTGTTATTGTTACAGGACATAACTTTCCTTTTAGGGACAGACTTTTATAAGAAATTCTTTGGGGTATTATTCATCATAAATAGGTTTCATGTGTGTGAATAATGTTTAGAATCTGTCAAACACTACCAAGAAATTTTTAAACCTAAATCTTCTGTAAGGCCAAAGCAAGGTGCTTAAGTAAAAATGCAGGTTAAATTCTTGGTCTGGAAAGTTGTATAGTTTCAAATATCCTTTTCACTGAGAGCAGTATGCAGAGGCCCATGACTTCAAAATATATGGCATTATGAATGCCCTGGCTAAGTTTCTAGGTTTCTTCTCTGGCTCGTGATTATTCAGAATTCACTCCGTGAGGCTGCATCTTGCATAGTGAGTGACTACCCAGGTCGGGCCCAGTTTTCATCAATGCTTCTACTTACCAACATTGGAACCTATGAAATTGCCATTTTTGGAGACTAAAAAATTGTGTCATGTCAGCGAACTCATAGTGCTCCACTGAATACTTGTGTGACTACGGGTAAGTAATTTCTTAAGAGCCGAATAGCTCTATTTAGAACATGAAGAGAATAAGGGTTGCTCCATAAGATCATTACAAGAATGATGTATCTAAATTAATTTGCATAGTGCTTAGCCCATAGAAATTCTTTCAATAAAAGGCAATTATGGTTATAGCAAATCATAGCAGTAATGCGGGCATTTAAGAAACGGTGTTACTACAAATAAAATCAGTGTTGATGAGGGTTCCTACCCTCATCAGGGAGGTTCCACTGAGGGAGGTTCCACCCTCACGAACACCTGAATGTACTCAATTTCCTTCAATGCAAGATACCTGAGTTTCTAGGTCAAGTTCATGCTTGCTACCTTAGGAGGATTGTTCCACACAATTCCATGCAGGGGTTTCTGCTGAGGTCACATTCACTCTCTTTTGTTCTATTTTGATGGTGTTCAAGATATCTCACCTGGGAGTGTTATTATTGTTATTTTATTTCTTTAAATTCCTACTGCTCTTGTCCTCCCTTACTTATTTGACAGTTTCCTCTTAGGACTTTAGATGCATTCCTACAGAAGATTCTCCATTGGGCAGAATCATTTGATTCCATATTTCTCATCCTTATATCCCGACTGTCCTCTTCAGGGCTGCCCCCTTCCTCCCTGCAAGAGTTTCCATCAGGAACCTCCCAGGTGGGTTCTTGGTCTTGCAGAATGGTGTCTTCTGACCGACCAACCACTCCTACCCTCGTTTCTCCGCAAGGAATGTAGGAGTATCAGCGTGTACCTCACAGAATCAGAAAATGTGATACAGATAACTCCACAGAAATAGCAGGTGTAAGCAGTACCCACAGAGAAACAGAAGTACTCAACACAGAATATATATTTGAGCTGCTTTTGTCATTTTTGTAACTTTTTTCTTTCTTACCAAAAGGAAACCAACGTTTGGGGAATTGAAGTCACTTGCTTAATATATCACAGATAGATGCAAAACTGGTTTCAGAACCCAATTCTATTCTTATATCAAAGCCAAGTTTGGGTTACATTTCCCTCTTATGTTCTCCTACAAAACTTAGCATATTACTTTATATAAAATAATAATGATTGGTGAACTTGTCTGCCTTTTTCCAAACAGAGGGAACACATTTTGTCATCTTTTTAAATCGAGTACCAGGAATGTTCTTGATGAATAAGTGAACAAGTAAACTTTCCCCATATTCTTGTCACTTGGTACTCTGAGAGAGCTTCAGTTTTCCCCATTTTTCTTCCTGACTACAGATGTGTCAACTCTTAATTAAAATCTCAGCATCTCCCAAAGATCTTGTATTACTGATCTCCATCTCTCAGTGGAGCCATTGCCTCTTAGATATAGGCTGGAACCTTCCCCTTGACTGGGGAACCACAAGTTTCCATGTGTTTGGCCTGGGTTGTGCCAGGAGTGAAAGAAGCAGAAAGTAGAAAGAAAACACAAATAATCTGTTAAAGCAGAGAAATATCAACAGGCCCAGAAAAAATACGGGGTTATTCCTGAAAAGGGGGAGTGCAACACTTCACACTTCCTTACCTGAGTGTTGAAAGCCTTCTTCCCAGAGCCTCTGCAGCATTTTATCACCAAGGTGTGAGACAAAGTAAGGAATCAGAGTGGTGCAAGTTTGCTTATGATTCAATACTTAAAGGAGATATGTAGATTTATTACTGGTTCAAATTAATTCACCAAGTTTTAAAACAATTGTGTTCCGGTAGGCTTGAAATTTAGTAACTAATTGTAGCTCATTTTCTTTTTTATTTTATGTTTTTCTAGATGTCCTTGTTTACTAGTGCGTGATGGGCTATGGCCATTATAATACCACATGTTCAGATTCCTATCTTTCTTACTACTGCTCTATTGGAAATCCTGGAGGCCAAGCCATTGTCATTATCATCGTCATTCACTCAAGAGATGTTTATTGAGTGCTGGCTACTGGCCAGGTAACAGAGGAGAGACATAAAACAAATGTGGCAATCGTCAGAAGTGTGATAAGTGTTATGAAGAAAAATAAAGCAGGGCAAGATGAGAAGGTGGTAGGTAATAGGAGGTTGGAACTCTTTTATATGGGGTCGTGATATTTGGCTTCTTTTGCTGAGCTCATAGTTAGGAAGAGACCTGAAGAAAATAAGGAAGAAGAGCCATATGGTCATGTGGAGGTAGAGCCTTCCAGGCAGAGAGGATAGTAAGTGCAAAGGCCCTGGGGGAGAACACTCGATATTGAGGAGTAGCAATGCGACTGGAGGAAATTGAATAGTGGGAAAGTGGTAGAGGATGATGGGGGCTATATTGAGGTCTTTGACTTTTACCTTAGAATGGTGGAGGAATGTCATGACCTGCTGAAGAAAAGAAAGGAGAACAAAAGGGTGGAAGCTGGGAGACGACGTCAGAGGCTACTGCAAATAATCCAGATTTGGAGACTGTGGTGGCACTGGTCATAATGGAAGCAGCAAGAATAGTTAAAAAATAGTCAGACTGTGGATATATTCTGAAGGCAAACTCAACAATATTGACTGTTATGTTGGAGGTGGGGTCAAGGATAATTGGAATAATTGGAAGAACAGGGTTTCTATTGACTGAGATACCGTATGAGGAGGTGGTTTCATGGTGAGTGAAGGGGCAGCAGCATAAAAAATGCAATGCATTTTTCACTTTAAAATTTAAACATTTCTACCTGGCTTTAATTTTGGCATAGAAGTCTTAGGTTAATCTGCTGCGAATTTCTTTTGGAAGACAGATCTTCTCTTTAAGGCAATGAGTAAGATTTTTATTCATCATCACTTAAAAGGACGGTAAACTAAAGTTGGTCAGGATAAAATAGAAAATCTCTACAGTCAGTCTGTGTATACAACTGTCTCATGGATTTCACCTCCTTGAATAACAGGGATGATTTTGTGGTGTGTGAGCCAGAAAACATATGGTAAATGTAAATAATGAACTAGCTATCTGGGATTTTAAAAGTCTGGGCTTGGATTAAATTAATGGGAACTCTTTACGGAGAACCTGCGTACCACTTGGGGTGATTTAGATCAGGTACCCCATAGTGACCAAAGTGTCCCCTGGGAGAGGTAGGTCCTGGCTGCTGTGGTGGCTCCGGAATATTTTGATGGCTTTCCTGTGCACATAACGAGGAGGACATGCATGGATGGCTGAGAACCTCCCTCTTCAAGGGCCCAGGGATATTTAGTAAGCACAGATGCCTGCTTTTTTCTCTCTGCATGTGCAACTGAGAATTGTTGCCTCTGGATTTACTTTTCATCCACTGGCTTGAAATCCAGTTTCTTTAACAAATAATTTGTCTTTGTTATTCAATCCAAACAATCCTACCTTGTAGCTGTCATAACGTTTACTCAGAGTAGTAAGCAGTAAACCCCCACAATTAATATTCCTCCTGGGAGTCACCATAGTGGCCTCTTGTGTGAAAAGCTCCTGCCCCCTCAGTGCGAGCCGAACAAAGGCCGTTCATCAACCAAACACCACAAAGGCCTAAATTAGGAAACAGAGTCCTAGGAATAACAGACTTCTAGAAGGAGGTAAGACTCTCTGACGAGCAGCCTCAACAGAGCAATCTTGTTTCTAAATATAGAAGCAATTTTCAGGCCTCTTTTCAGGGCCGAGAGACAATTATTGCCAAAACAAATAAGGCAGTGTCTCTCTCCCTCGGGCGCTGAGTGAATGCCGTCTGGGCAAGGATGACAGTGGGACAACAGCACACCAGTTTTGCTGGCCCGTGCTAGGCTAACGACCTCCCTTAATTGTCTTCGAACGGTTTCAGCATGTCCCCTTAATGGATGGATTAGGTAACTAAGACAGAATGTGAGACACAAGACGATCACAATGCACTTCTTGCCCATTCGCCTAACACAACAAATGTGTCCTACTCACGAGAGACGGACGGCTGTGATCAAGAATGTTAAACCTCAGGATAAATGTTAAACCTCAGTGCGAAACCTCAGGATACAGTTGCCGGGTCATCTCAAAATTATGATTATGCCCTGAAATGAGCCCTTTGAATTTATCTGGGTGTCCGGGCAGGGATGTGATGAAATAATGTTCTCTGCTCCGATGAAGTTAGAGCTACGAACGGAATCCACACAGTATCTGCAAACAGCTCCGTTGAGCTTTCAGGCCGTTGCTCATTAATGACCACTGTCCAGCATGCTTTCCGGCTCCCGGGCCATCTACCTGCCTCTGTGTGCTTTCTCTGGATTCCACCTTCATCCCTACTTCATGATTTTGCCTCAGGATCATGTTCCTTATCTCCACACATGCCCAGCAACTTCCACACAGGAGTTTAAAGAAAACGTAAGGTCGTTCTAGTCTCAAAATTCTTTTATCTTCTTGACCCTTGCCCTTCTCCTGTTTTCGTCTTGACATCTTTCAACTCTGGATAGCCCCAGTTTTCTTTCTTCTCTGCTTTTGCTCCTGGGCCCCAGAGCAAGTCACAGTAACTTCAGACTCTTTTTGTGTGACCTCAAGGTCCTCGTTTCACTTCCCCTCACATTTCGTCACTGACTTCACTTCTGCTCTGATGAGAATGTGATCGTTTTATGGGAATTTGGTCCACCTCACATCCCCTGTACCCTTAGCCAACCTGTCCCCTTTTGTTCATTCCCTCGATCTCTCTGCCTGGCACCTAGTAGTAATTCAAGAAATAGTTGTTGAATGAATGAATAATTGTTTCCTGATATCAGTCCCTCAAACTAATGGTGGTACTTTGCCCTCCTCCCCTTTCCCTTCATTCTTTCCTTGTCTTTCTATTTTCTCTTTAAAGGAGACGTTCCTTTTTCAATGAAGCTTATCATACAAGGGGAAAATATGAGAAGCTCTAAAAAATTAAAATTACTTATATACAGAGAAAATTGCTGATGACATTGAGGAGTTTCTGTGCTTTTATTTATTCATTCAAACTAAATCACTCCTATGTTTATCTCAAAGTCTTCTGCTAAAGTCACCAATTTCTTCTACTTCCCACAACATTTTTTAACTGAGTCACTTGGAACAAGTCTATTTCTTTAAGCTTAAGTTTATGCATCTATGGAATCAATAGTAAGAATCACTCACATAATTATTGGTGGAAATTAAAGGCAATATGACATACAAGAATTTACTACACAACTTGGAGCACAGTGGCTGCTCAATAAACATTAACACTTGTCATCTCCCTTCTCCTTTCATCTTTAAGCTTCTTTAAAAATTTACCCGCTTTCAAGAGCCAACATGCCCTTCAATAGATGAATGGCTAAAGAAGATATGGTCCAAATATACAATGGAATATTATGCTTCCATCAGAAAGGATGTATCAACATGGATGGGACTGGAGGTGATTATTCTGAGTGAAATAAATCAAGCAGAGAGAGTCAATTATCATATGGTCACTTACTTGTGGAGCATAAGGAATAACATGGAGGACATTAGGAAAAGGAAAGGAGAAGTGAATCGGGGGGAATAGTAGGAGGAGACAAAGCACGAGAGACTGTGGACTCTGAGAAACAAACTGAGGGTTTTGGAGGGGAGGGGGGATATTAATACCCTGGTGGTGGGTATTAAGGAGGGCACATACTGCATGGAGCACTGGATGTGGTGCATAAACAATGAATCTGGAACACTGAAAGAATAGAATTAAATAAAAAAAAATTTATCCTCTTTCACTACCTCACTTTCACCAACCATTCATTTATTTCTTATGTACTGTTTGTATATCTGAAAGAATATCTGTAACAGATTTGCTACAAACTGCAACAATAATATGGATACCTGTGAGTCCTATCCTCTTAAGAACTACAACATTCTCAGTGCACATGGGTGGTGCAGTGGGTTAAGAGTTAGCTCTTTGTTTCAGGTCTGGTCATGATTTTTGGTTTGTGAGATTGAGCCCTGCATTCGGCATTGGGCTCCACACTCAGCAGGGTCTCTGTTTAAGATTCTCTCTCCTTCTCTCTTGCCCATACTGTCTCCCCACTCTCTCTCAAATAAATATATATTTTTAAAGAACTATAAAATTACCATATCTCCACCCATTTTTGTACTTGATGGGTTTGTGTGTATGATTATCTCTTGCTGGAGAGTCCTCCATTTCCACCGCAGAAATTCTTCCTGTTTTTTTGTATCCAGACTATGCACTACCTACTCGTGTGTGTGTGTGTGTGTGTGTGTGTGTGTGTGTGTGTTTTAAATTGCCAGAATGCATATTACCTCTTGGTTCTCTGAGCCTTTACCATGGTTTTTTCCTAAAATAATTTTTTGCTTTGTAATACAAATATTTGTATATAAATATACCCAACTAGATAGTATGAAGGTCTTGTTGACAGAAGTTGTGTCATTCATTTTTACTTCCTTGAACATAGTATATTCTCAACAAATATTTGTTGGTTGAAAAATTAGCCTCATCAAGAACCTCTTTGCTGTCTCTTGCCAAAGCTCCTGTTTCTGTCATCCCAACCTCCAAATTTCACAACCATCCTAGTCTTTAGAGGATATTCAAATTCAAACAATTAGAGCCATTCAAAGATCAATAATTAGCATAGAAAACCACCATAAAATGTGTTTGTGTTGAACTAGGATAGATATAATATCAATAAGCAATAATACAACTAGGAAATGCCTATCCCTCTAAGACAGGGTCCTTAGAGACAGGAGAGACAAAATGGTAATGTTATGAGAGAAAAAAAAATCATGAAAGAATTTAAATTGGTTTAGCTGAAAAGGAATCAGAATATGGACCCTACTTGGGAGAGGCTAACTCTGTGAAGACTCTGAGTTTCACCTTTGCTAAGAACTAAGGATAGAAGAATAAGAAAACTACAAGTTAAATAATAGGGTTAAATCTTGGCCTACTTTACAGGGTCCTTTCTTAGCTTAGTTTTATAAAATCCATTACATTAGATTTTATCATCTTTATGTTCTAGAAAACTCAGATAAGGCCTTAAGGAATCGAAGAACTTAAGAAATACATTCAATACTTAAATAATACATTCAATACATAAATTATCAATAGCACCTAGTAAAAATGATATCTTGCATAATTTAGAATTTTATGGCCTACTTGCTATTTTTATTGCATCAAAAGTACTATTTAGGTCCATTCTGGCCAACCGTCCTCCTATAAACATCTGTTACAGTGGACAAAGTCTTTTCAGGCATTGGACAACAGGAAGTGATTCCTGAGAGAGTGGAAAGTCATGGGGTGAATGTCATGATCCTCAGATTCTTTCTAGGAACAGTTTCCAAATCATAGTACAGATCAGTGGAGTCTGAGCAGGTGCAGTGTGGTTTCTCTGAAGTGAGGAGGCTGATACTAAGTTTTGAAGTGGACATGTGGCTAGAATCTGTGGTGTGTTTCTTGCAGAGAAGGAAGCTAAGCAGAGAAGGGACCATATGGATGCATGCCAGGGTTTTCTGTAAGCTGTGGCTAAGGGCTAGGCTGTACATGAGCAAGGCAAGGTCATCTCAGGCCTCGTAGACAGTGGCTAGCATGGCATTGGGAAGAGAAGAGAGAAACAGATGCAGCAATTTTCCAGGAAGATCAGTGTCAAGGAACATTTGAGTTCTGGACTTACAAGCATGGGAATATCCTATTAATATTCCTCAACACCTTTGGCACGGAATACAAGGAAGAGCACATCTTAGAAGTAAGGATTATGACTTAGTGGAGGATCTATCTATCCTAAGCCTTCTCAAGAAAAACTTAGAACAAATTCCAACAACAACAACAACAACAAAAACACAGGGAGAGAGGGGCTGGAGGTTGAGTCCTGCGAAATTAGGAAGACTTGGGAAGCAGTGGAGTCTATTCACAGTTCTGTATTAATAAAACAACAAACCAAAGACAACACAAAATTCAAGGTTATAAGTGAGAAATTGGACTGCATGTTAAAACAAACATCTAAATTTGTCAGAGGAAGATAGCAGAATCTCTAACCTCTTTAATGTATTATCCATGACATGAGATCTAAAATACATAAGAGGGATGCCTGGGTGGCTCAGTGGGTTAAAGCCTCTGCCTTCGGCTCAGCTCATGATCCCAGGGTCCTGGAATCAAGCCCTGCATTGGGCTCTCTGCTCAGCAGGGAGCCTGCTTCCCTTCCTCTCTCTCTCTGCATGCCTCTCTGCCTACTTGGGATCTCTGTCTGTCAAATAAATAAATAAAAATCTTTAAAAAATACATAAGAAAATGTGATTCACAGGGAAACAATGAATAATATAGAACATTCAAGAAAAAAATTAGTATTAATCTATGCAAACATTTTCAAAAGATAAGACCAACTCATCATATAAGGCCAGAATAACCTTGATAACAAACTTCCCAAAGATGTTTTTAAAAAAGAATATTATAGACCAATATGATTTATAAACACACAACAAAAATCTGTGAAACATTTTCACTTTAATCAAGCAAATGGGTTTTTTCCTAAGAATATAAGGTTGGTTCAACTTTTAAATATCAATCAGAGTAATTCACCACAAAGAAAAAAATCATGTGATTATCTTAAAAATGCAGAGAATTCATTTGACATAACATTCATTTGTGATAAACATTCTATGAAAACTGTGAAAATGAGATAGCTTTCTCAATCTGACAAAATGGCATCTATGAAAATCTATAGGTAACATTAGTCCCAGTAGTTAAAGATTGACTGCTTTTTCCTAGGTTTAGGAATACACTTAATAAGTTCATACTCACATGTTCTATGTAATACTGTATTGGAGGATCCGAAGTTCAGAGAAGGCTGAAATGACATGAGAAATGACATACTTGAAGAGGACACTAACCTTACCATGAGGACCCCACTCCCATGACTTCCTATAAACACAGTTGCCTCTCAACTCTTCAAATCTCCAAACATTATTACCTTGGGGATTAATTTTTCAACATATGAATTTTGGGGGCGGGGAGCACAATTCAGTTCAAAACTGCTGCTGATACCCCACTGGCTTCTTCAGTGTGGATAGTGTATGATTTGGGGGGGTCATTTATTTGTCACATTAGATATTCTTGGGGAATTTAGGTGCCCACCACTGTAGCACCTCACTCCCATGGCTTCTGTGGTAGATGATTCTATGGGGGCACAACAGCTTCCCCTCTAATGGGGGATCATTGGAGACATTAAATAGAGACAGAACTCTAAAGGTTGGTATTCTCTTTTCTTAGTCTCCTCTCCTTTTTAAAAAATGATCTTCTTTATAACTTAATCTTTTATCATAATTTCTCTTGATACTTTATTTATTTATTTAAATTTATTTTTTATTTATTTTCAGCATAACAGTATTCATTATTTTTGTACCACACCCAGTGCTCCATGCAATCCGTGCCCTCTCTAATACCCACCACCTGGTTCCCCCAACCTCCCACCCCCCACCCCTTCAAACCCCTCAGATTGTTTTTCAGAGTCCATAGTCTCTCATGGTTCACCTCCCCTTCCATTTTCCCCCAACTCCCTTCTCCTCTCTAACTCCCCATGTCCTCCGTGCTATTTGTTATGCTCCACAAATAAGTGTGTTTTATTTCACATGAACTTCCTCATAGGGATAAGTTAAAATCAAAGACAAAACATCAGATTTATTTACACAAATTTAGGTATACATGCTGATTTTGATATGGGTATATGGGTTGGAAACATCAACAGATTTGTGTACTTGCAACCTAGTGTAGAGCTAGAATAAGGTTTTACTTAAGGAAGCTCCATCTGAAGATGATGAGAATCCTTTGGTTACGGAGCAGTGATTTTGGGAATTCAGCAATCACATGGGGACTGTGAGTGATATATATAATTTATTATTGACTATAGAATAAGAAGATCAAAGAAGCAAGCTTTATTGGTGTTTTTTCTTTGAATAATGCTTTATCTAAAGCTTGGAATTTTGAATACTGATAGGGAAATTAAAATAATCACTGACAATGTAACAAGAAACAAAGGACACCATAGAATCATTAAGAAGACAATCCAACAAGAAGACAACAATTTGCACCCAACATGAGAGCACCCACCCAAATACATAAAACATTTAATACCAAACGTAACAGAATTAATGGTAGTGATACTATAATAGTAGCGGAATTTAACACCCCACTTATATCAATGGACAGATCATCTAAACAGAAAATCATCAAGGAACTAGAAGCTTTGAATGACACACTGGACCAGATGGATTTAATAGATATATTCAGAGCATTCCATTCTAAAAACAGCAGAATACATATTTTTTTCAAGTGCACATAAAACAGTCTGCAGCATAGATTACATATTATAAGCCTCAACAATTTCAAAAAGATTCAAGTTATACCATGCATCGTTTCTGACCACAATACTGTGAAACGAGAAATCAACCACAAGAAAAAATCTGGAAAGAGCACAAATACATGGAGGTTAAATAATATGGTACTAAATAATGAATGAGTCAACCAAGAAATCAAAGAGAAAAATAAAAAAACACATGAAAACAAATGAAAATGAAAACCCAATGATCCAAAATCTTTGGGATGCAGCAAAAGTGGTTCTAAGAGAGAAACATATAACAATACAGGCTCACCTCAAGAAGCAGGAAGAATCTCAAATAAACAACCCAAACTTATACCTAAAGGAGTTAGAAAAAGAACAGCAAAAACCAAATCCAGCTGAGGGAAGAAAATAATAAAGATTGGAGCAGAAACAGAAAAATAAATAAAGATATAGAAATAGAAATAAATAAAGAAATAGAAAATAATAAAGATTGGAGCAGACATAGAAACTAAGAAAAACTATAGAACAGATCAATGAAACCACTGGTTTCATTGGTTCCTTAAAAAGATCAGCAATATTGATAAACCTCTAGCCTGACTCACAAAAATAAAAATAAAAATAGAGAGAGAAGACTCAAATAAACAAAAATCATAAATAAAAGTGGACAAATAACAACCAACACTACAGAAATGCAAAGGATTGTAAGAAAATATGAAAAGTTATATGCCAACAAGAAGAAGAAGAAATGGATAAATTCCTAGAAACATATAAACTACCAAAACTGAAACAGAAAAGAAAGAAAATTTGAGCAGACTTATCCTAGAATCTTAAGCAGCTTCCACATCTAGCACGGGGTCTGACTCTGGGCTCCATGTCAAAACCCTGAGCTCATGACCTGAACCAAGATCAAGAGTTGGTCACTTAATGTACTGAACTACCCAGGCACCACTACTGCCTTTTTAAAAATAGAAGCATTTATATTAGGTTCTAACTCGTATTCATTCAGAAATTTTTCTAGTTTTTATTTTTTATCTTTTTAAAAGATTTTATTTATTTATTTGAGAGAAAGAGAGAGGGAGCATAAGCAGGGTGGAAGAGCAGAGGGAGAGGGAGAAGCAGGCTCTGCACTGAGCAAGGAGCCCAATGTGGGGCTGATTCCAGGACCCACCGGATCATGACCTGAGCCAGAGGCAGACACTGAACCACCAAGGCATCCCCCAAATTTTCTAGTTTTGTGTAAAACCAATTTTTTTCTTGACATGGATTAGTCTATCTTAATTGAAATGAAGTGTAATCACTATGAACATCTGAATTATTCTGCATTTTTTTCCTGTGGCTAGACTTTGCCTAATCTTCAGTTCTGTAAATATATTTAATGACTTTGTAGAACATGGCAACAAATTCTTTCCTTACCCTATTGATGATTATCCATAGTGGGTTCTATTTAACTTCAAAAACTGAATATTTTTTCTCTTTTAAAATGGGAAAAAATACTCATGATACTTGGAAACTGTATGTTGACTGCATAGGCTTAAGCTTAGCAAAGTTTCATGCAGTTTTCAGGCGTTTCATTTGGAGATTCCAAAAATCCAAATTTTACATGTAAAGAATTCTGAGGGTACTGGTGTTGACCGGTAAAGGGAATCAAATGTCATGTAGAAATTGCTGGGTGCCTGTGTGGCTCAATTGTTTAAGTATCTGCTCAGTCCTGGGATCGAGCCCCAGATCAAGCTCCCTACTCAGCATGGAGCCTGCTTCTCCCTCTCCCTCTGCCTGTAGCTCTGCCTGCTTGTGTTCTCTCTCCCTCCCTCTGTCAAATAAATAATAAAATCTTAAAAAGAAAAGAAATTGCTCTCCTACATTCCTGCAGCCAATACTGTTTACCATGAATGACAATAGTGAAAATGAGGTAGAAAATATTACATAAAATTATGAATTAGCTATACCTACATTACTATATGTCATTTCAAACCACTTAATATCAAGAGAAAGCCCAATGAAGAAAAAACAAACTAATTAGAGGCTTGGGGTGGTATCTGTACCAGGAGAGTCTTCAAACACTAGGTACTAAAACCTGGAAAGGTAAAAATGGGTAGGAAACATGTATATATAAAATTAATAATTAAAAAAACCGATTAAACACTTACAAAATGTTAGATGCTGTGCTAAGTGCTTTACATATTCGAGCTTTATTGAATCCTCACCAAAACAAAACCAAGACAATACCAGAAACACTTTGTGGGTTAGGTATTTATTATTTTCATTTTAAAGAAAAAGAAAAACTGTGTTCAAAGCTGAAGACAGACTTATGTGGTAGATGGCAAATTAGAAGAGTAATCTGATAAATGACATTTGGGGGTAGAGATAAAGAAGTAGCACGCCAGTGGGAGTAGTAAGTTCATGGACTTACTACCTCCAGGAATGGTATTGGGATGGAATCTAAAAATACTTTAGAAGGCTCTAGAACAATTTACCAATGAACTGTGAAAAGCTACTGAGGGAGGCTGTGCGTGCTGAACTTCTAAGATTGATGTCTAACAACGTCCATCTGCTGCACCTTACTTGAGAGTGCCAGACAAAATATGAGTTCAATCTCAAAGGGTAATTTCTCTGTTTCATTTAGCAAAGTGTTTTATGGATTAAAAATAATCAACTATGGGGTGCCAGGGTGGCTCAGTTGGTTAAGCAACCGATTCTTGATTTTGGGTCTGGTCATGATCTCGGGGTCATGGAATCAAGCCTCAGGTCAGGCTTTGAGCTCAGTGCAGAGTCTGCTTGAGATTCTCTCTCCCTCCACCTTTTCCTCCCCCTGACCTTGCTTTCTCTCTCTCTCTCAAATAAATACATAAAATTTAAAAAAACAAAAATGAAAAGGCTAAATGAGTGAAATTTTCTTTTTTAAAAAATTTTATTTCTTTGAGAGAGAAAGAGAGAGAGAGAGGGAATGAGTGGGGGGAGGGGCAAAGGGAGAAGCAGACTCCTCTCTGAGCAGGAGCCCGATGAAGGGCTCAATTCCAGGACCCTGGGATCATTATCTGAGCCAAAGGCAGTTGCTTAACCAACTGAGCCACCCAGGTGCCCAAGTGAAATTTCCTTAATCACATTAGTTCTTTAATTTAAGAAACAGTTAAAATTTATTAATAATAAGTTATAATAATTTATAAATATTATAATAACATACTGTAACTTCATAAAATGGCAATATAGAAGATAAATTATTTCCTATAATCATTACTCCAATATATTTTACTGTATTTTCTTCCCTGGTCATGTTTCTTCTTTAGCTATATTCATAATATACAGAATATATATGTGTGTGCCTATGTGTGTATTATACTCTACTTTTCAACTATAACCTTCAATAAACAGTTTTCCATGATATCTCATAGTTTAAAGACAATGGTTTTTAAAGACTGTATAATACTTCACTAAAAATGGAAATTTAACTCCCTGTTGGTGTTGAATATTCAGATAGTTTGACTTTGTCAGTAACTATAAATAATACCATAAATCTTATATACCTATTTATATATATTTGGTAATACTTACTTAGTATAGATCCTTAGAAGTAGAATTATTGGAGGATTTTGTACCAATTTATACCACCAACAAAATTGTTTCAGTACAATTTTACCTTTATTGTCTAATTGAACTCTAAGACTTTTAGGACTTACAGGTTTCTCATTCTTCATTAAGGTTTTTATGTACTCTTGATGTATTTTATTTTATTTATTTATTTTTTATTTATTTTTATTATTAATTTTTAATTTTTTTGGCATTGATTTTATTTATTTATTTATTTATTTATTTTTGAATTTTTTATAAGCATATATTTTTATCCCCAGGGGTACAGGTCTGTGAATCACCAGGTTTACACACTTCACAGCACTCACCAAAGCACATACCCTCCCCAATGTCCATAATCCCATCCCCTTCTCCCAAACCCCCTCCCCCCAGCAACCCTCAGTTTGTTTTGTGAGATTAATAGTCACTTATGGTTTGTCTCCCTCCCAATCCCATCTTGTTTCATTTATTCTTCTCCTACCCACTTAAGCCCCCATGTTGCATCTCCACTTCCTCATATCAGGGAGATCATATGATAGTTGTCTTTCTCCACTTGACTTATTTCGCTAAGCATGATACGCTCTAGTTCCATCCATGTTGTCGCAAATGGCAAGATTTCATTTCTTTTGATGGCTGCATAGTATTCCATTGTGTATATATACCACATCTTCTTGATCCATTCATCTGTTGATGGACATCTAGGTTCTTTCCATAGTTTGACTATTGTGGACATTGCTTCTATAAACATTCGGGTGCACATGCCCCTTTGGATCACTACGTTTGTATCTTTAGGGTAAATACCCAGTAGTGCAATTGCTGGGTCATAGGGCAGTTCTATTTTCAACATTTTGAGGAAGCTCCATGCTGTTTTCTAGAGTGGCTGCACAAGCTTGCATTCCCACCAACAGTGTAGGAGGGTTCCCCTTTCTCCGCATCCTCACCAGCATCTGTTATTCCCTGACTTGTTGATTTTAGCCATTCTGACTGGTGTGAGGTGATATCTCATTGTGGTTTTGATTTGTATTTCCCTGATGCCGAGTGATATGGAGCACTTTTTCATGTGTCTGTTGGCCATCTGGATGTCTTCTTTGCAGAAATGTCTGTTCATGTCCTCTGCCCATTTCTTGATTGGATTATTTGTTCTTTGGGTGTTGAGTTTGCTAAGTTCTTTATAGTTTCTGGACACTAGTCCTTTATCTGATATGTCGTTTGCAAATATCTTCTCCCATTCTCTCAGTTGTCTTTTGATTTTGTTAACTGTTTCCTTTGTTGTGCAAAAGCTTTTGATCTTGATGAAATCCCAATAATTCATTTTTGCCCTTGCTTCCCTTGCCTTTTGCCTTGTTCCTAGGAAGATGTTGCTGCGGCTGAGGTCAAAGAGGTTGCTGCCTGTGTTCTCCTCAAGGATTTTGATGGATTCCTTTCGCACATTGAGGTCCTTCATCCATTTTGAGTCTATTTTTGTTCGTGGTGTAAGGAAATGGTCCAATTTCATTTTTCTGCATGTGGCTGTCCAATTTTCCCAACACCATTTATTGAAGAGGCTGTCTTTTTTCCATTGGACATTCCTTCCTGCTTTGTCGAAGATTAGTTGACTGTAGAGTTGAGGGTCTATTTCTGGGCTCTCTATTCTGTTCCATTGATCTATGTGTCTGTTTTTGTGCCAGTTCCATGCTGTCTTGATGATGACAGCTTTGTAATAGAGCTTGAAGTCCGGAATTGTGATCCCACCAACTTTGACTTTCTTTTTCAATATTTCTTTGGCTATTCGAGGTCTTTTCTGGTTCCATATAAATTTTAGCATTATTTGTTCCATTTCTTTGAAAAAGATGGATGGTACTTTGATAGGAATTGCATTAAAAGTGTAGATTGCTTTAGGTAGCATAGACATTTTCACAATATTTATTTTTCCAATCCAGGGGCATGGAACATTTTTCCATTTCTTTGTGTCTTCCTCAATTTCTTTCATGAGTACTTTATAGTTTTCTGAGTATAGATTCTGTGCCTCTTTGGTTAGGTTTATTCCTAGGTATCTTATGGTTTTGGGTGCAATTGTAAATGGGACTGACTCCTTAATTTCGCTTTCTTCTGTCTTGCTGTTGGTGTAGAGAAATGCAACTGATTTCTGTGCATTGATTTTATATCCTGACACTTTACTGAATTCCTGTACAAGTTCTAGCAGTTTTGGAGTGGAGTCTTTTGGGTTTTCCACATATAGTATCATATCATCTGCGAAGAGTGATAATTTGACTTCTTCTTTGCCGATTTGGATGCCTTTAATTTCCTTTTGTTGTCTGATTGCTGAGGCTAGGACCTCTAGTACAATGTTGGATAGCAGTGGTGATAATGGACATCCCTGCTGTGTTCCTGACCTTAGCGGAAAAGCTTTCAGTTTTTCTCCATTGAGAATGATATTTGCGGTGGGTTTTTCATAGATGGCTTTGATAATATTGAGGTATGTGCCCTCTATCCCTACACTTTGAAGAGTTTTGATCAGGAAGGGATGCTGTACTTTGTCAAATGCTTTTTCAGCATCTATTGAGAGTATCATATGGTTCTTATTCTTTCTTTTATTGATGTGTTGTATCACATTGACTGATTTGTGGATGTTGAATCAAGCTTGCAGTCCTGGAATAAATCCCACTTGGTCGTGGTGAATAATCCTTTTAATGTATTGTTGAATCCTATTGGCTAGTATTTTGTTGAGTATTTTCGCATCTGTATTCATCAAGGATATTGGTCTATAGCTCTCTTTTTTGATGGGATCCATGTCTGGTTTTGGGATCAAGGTGATGCTGGCCTCATAAAATGAGTTTGGAAGTTTTCCTTCCATTTCTATTTTTTGGAACAGTTTCAGGAGAGTAGGAATTAGTTCTTCTTTAAATGTTTGGTAGAATTCTCCCGGGAAGCCGTCTGGCCCTGAGCTTTTGTTTGTTTGGAAATTTTTAATGACTGTTTCAATCTCCTTACTGGTTATGGGTCTGTTCAGGCTTTCTATTTCTTCCTGGTTCAGTTGTGGTAGTTTATATGTTTCTAGGAATGCATCCATTTCTTCAAGATTGTCAAATTTATTTGTGTAGAGTTGCTCATAGTATGTTCTTATAATTGTTTGTATTTCTTTGGTGTTAGTTGTGATCTCTCCTCTTTCATTCATGAATTTATTTATTTGGGTTCTTTCTCTTTTCTTTTTGATAAGATGGGCCAGGAGTTTACCAATTTTATTAATTCTTTCAAAGAACCAGCTCCTAGTTTCGTTGATTTGTTCTATTGTTTTTTTGGTTTCTATTTCATTGATTTCTGCTCTGATCTTTATGATTTCTCTTCTCCTGCTGGGCTTAGGGTTTCTTTCTTGTTCTTTCTCCAGCTCCTTTAGGTGTAGGGTTAGGTTGTGTACCTGAAACCTTTCTTGTTTCTTGAAGAAGGCTTGTACCACTATATATTTTCCTCTCAGGACTGCCTTTGTTGTGTCCCACAGATTTTGAACCGTTGTATTTTCATTATCATTTGTTTCCATGATTTTTTTCAATTCTTATTTAATTTCTTTAAATAAGAAATTCATTCTTATTTATTCATTTATTCATTCTTATTCATTCATTCTTTAGAAGGATGCTGTTTAGTCTCCATGTATTTGGGTTCTTTCCAAACTTCCTTTTGTGGTTGAGTTCTAGGTTTAGAGCATTATGGTCTGAAAATATGCAGGGAATGATCCCAATCTTTTGATACTGGTTGAGTCCTGATTTAGGACCGAGGATGTGATCTATTCTGGAGAATGTTCCATGTGCACTAGAGAAAAATGTGTATTCTGTTGCTTTGGGATGAAATGTTCTGAATATATCTGTGATGTCCATCTGGTCCAGTGTGTCGTTTAAGGCCTTTATTTCCTTGCTGATCTTTTGCTTGGATGATCTGTCCATTTCAGTGAGGGGAGTGTTAAAGTCCCCTACTATTATTGTAATATTGTTGATGTGTTTCTTTGATTTTGTTATTAATTGGTTTATATAGTTGGCTGCTCCTACGTTGGGGGAATAGGTATTTAAAATTGTTAAATCTTCTTGTTGGACAGACCCTTTGAGTATGATATAGTGTCCTTCCTCATCTCTTATTATAGTCTTTGGCCTAAAATCTAATTGATCTGATATAAGGATTGCCACTCCTGCTTTCTTCTGATGTCCATTAGCATGGTAAATTCTTTTCCACCCCCTCACTTTAAATCTGGAGGTGTCTTCGGGCTTAAAATGAGTTTCTTGGAGGCAACATATAGATGGGTTTTGTTTTTTTATCCATTCTGATCGCCTGTGTCTTTTGACAGGGGCATTTAGCCCATTCACATTCAGGGTAACTATTGAGAGATATGAATTTAGGGCCATTGTATTGCCTCTAAGGTGAATGTTACTGTATATGGTCTCTGTTCCTTCCTGATCTACCACTTGTACGCTCTCTCTTTGCTTAGAGGACCCCTTTCAAGATTTCCTGTAGAGCTGGTTTGGTGTTTGCAAATTCTTTCAGTTTTTGTTTGTCCTGGAAGCTTTTAATCTCTCCTTCTATTTTCAATGATAGCCTAGCTGGATATAGTATTCTTGGCTGCATGTTTTTCTCATTTAGTGCTCTGAAAATATCATGCCAGCTCTTTCTTGCCTGCCAGGTCTCTGTGGATAAGTCAGCTGCCAATCTAATATTTTTACCATTGTATGTTACAGACTTCTTTTCCCGGGCTGCTTTCAGGATTTTCTCTTTGTCACTGAGACTTGTAAATTTTACTATTAGGTGACAGGGTGTGGGCCTATTCTTATTGATTTTGAGGGGCGTTCTCTGAACCTCCTGAATTTTGATGCTTGTTCCCTTTGCCATATTGGGAAATTCTCCCCAATAATTCTCTCCAGTATACCTTCTGCTCCCCTCTCTCTTTCTTCTTCTTCTGGAATCCCAATTATTCTAATGTTGTTTCTTCTTATGGTGTCACTTATCTCTCAAATTCTCCCCTCGTGGTCCAGTAGCTGTTTGTCCCTCTTTTGCTCAGCTTCTTTATTCTCTGTCATTTGGTCTTCTGTATCACTAATTCTTTCTTCTGCCTCATTTATCCTAGCAGTGAGAGCCTCCATTTTTGATTGCACCTCATTAATAGCTTTTTTGATTTCAACTTGGTTAGATTTTAGTTCTTTTATTTCTCCAGAAAGGGCTTTTATATCTCTCGAGAGGGTTTCTCTAATATCTTCCATGCCTTTTTCGAGCCCGGCTAGAACCTTGAGAATTGTCATTCTGAACTCTAGATCTGACATATTACCAATGTCTGTATTGATTAGGTCCCTAGCCTTCGGTACTGCCTCTTGTTCTTTTTTTAGTGTTGAATTTTTCCGTCTTGTCATTTTGTCCAGATAAGAGTATATGAAGGAGCAAGTAAAATACTAGAAGGGTGGCAACAACCCCAGGAAAATATGCCTTAACCAAATTAGAAGAGATCCCAAATCGTGAGGGGGGAGAAAGGGGATAAAAAGAGGTTCAAAAAGGAAGAAAGAAAAAAAAAGAGAAAAGAAAAAAAAAAGAAAAGAATTTAAAAAAGAAAACAAATAAGAAAAATATAAAAAAGAAAAAATATATATATTAGATAAACTAGTTAAAAACGTTAAAAAAGAAAAAGGTAAAAGTTAAAAAAATATTTAACCAGAAGGCGAGAAAAAAAACAAAAAATGAAAAAGAAAAAAATTAAATTAACTGCAGGACTAAAAAAAATCACAGGGAAAAAGCCATGAGTTCCGTGCTTTGCTTTTTCCTCCTCTGGAATTCGGCTGCTCTCCTTGGTATTGAAACCGCACTCCTTGGTAGGTGAACTTGGTCTCGGCTGGATTTCTTGTTGATCTTCTGGGGGAGGGGCCTGTTGTAGTGATTCACAAGTGTCTTTGCCCCAGGCGGAATTGTACTGCCCTTATCAGGGGCCGGGGTGAGTAATCCGCTCGGGTTTGCTTTCAGGAGCTTTTGTTCCCTGAGCGCTTTCCGTAGAGCTCCGGAGGACGGGAATACAAATGGCGGCCTCCTGGTCTCAGGCCTGGAGGAGCCGAGAGCCCAGGGCTCCACTCCTCAGTGCGCCCTCAGAGAACAGCACCCAGTTACTCCTGTCTGCCTGACCTCCGGCCGCACTCCAAGCTCACCAAGCCTGCAACCGGTTCAAGGTAACCCCGAGCTGCGAGCTTACTGTCGGCTCTGTCTCTGTAGCCGGCTTTCCGATTCCAAATCCTGCAAGCTCTGCGACACTCAGACACCCCCAATCCTTCTGTGACCCTGCAGGACCTGAGGCCACGCTGACCCTGTGTGGGCTTCGCCCCGGTTTAGCCTCTGGAGCGATGTCCCTCAGCGGAACAGACTTTTAAAAGTCCTGATTTTGTGTGCCGTTGCTCCGCTGCTTTCCCCGAGCTGGCCCCTCCCCCCGGGGTCTATCTTCCCGTCGCTTTGGATTCACTTCTCTGCTGGTCCTACCTGTCAGAAAGTGGTTGTTTTTCTGTTTCCAGAATTGCTGTTGTTCTTCTCTTCGATCTGCCGATGGATTTTCAGGTGTTTGCAATCTTTAGATAAGCTATCTAGCTGATCTCCGGCTAGCTGAAGTAGTCTCAGCCTGCTACTTCTCCGCCATCTTGACTCCTCTCCTCTCTTGATGTATTTTAAACTCTCTTCTTCATTAATCAGCTGTCAAAGCTTCACGAGGTATAGTGTGATTTATACTGTATGTTGTGGGCCTACTCTTTTGGACCACAAACTTGGGTATACAAAAAATGAACTTTACTTTTCTACAACAGAATTTCACACTCTACTTATTCCACTTCATGGTGGAAACTAAATCTGGATCTATTCAAAGTAAATCCAATTAATTCTGCCCCCCCCCAATTAAGTTCAGTTCAGAGTCTTAAGACCATCTAACCTGCTGTCCAAGGTTGCACATGTGGAGAGTGTTGTCTTCTTGTGAAAGCCTTGCATTTGCTCCATCGTAAGCACAGGCTTGGTGGTTTTGATAGCTTGAGCCTTACCCTCTCTAGGCTTCTCCTGGAAAGCACAGATCTCTACTCTCAGGGTCACTCAGCAGCATGTTATGGTTCTACTTGCAACTGAACTTTTCATTAGCCTCATGCATAGAATTTGTCTCTCCTGAGGCAAGCTCTCTTATCAATAATCTTCTAAATCCTCAGAGTTTTCTCAAAGTCTAGAAACTTAGGCAACTGGGGCAAAATATCATCAAGGATATTCTCAATCTGCAAAAATATAATATCTATGTCTCTAGACATGTGAGCATCCTATATTATCAATGATAAGACCTCAACTTTTGAAGCTCAAAAGTAAGAAACCAACTTGCTTGATATTTATGTTCTTGTGTTCTACTGGGGTCTCTCCATTAAGCTTCCAAGGTGAAATGCTTTAGCTTTCTGGTTTGGGGTGGGATTGGACTTTTGGGACAACCACAGGTTAATACTTTCCACTGTTATTTTATTAACCACATTCATCTTTATCTCTATTCTTGAGAACTGACCAGTAAACCAATTTCAAAACTTTACTTTGCTACTGAACACGTAGGATAGAAGAAACTAATAAGTGTAAGGCATTAATAAGACATCTGCAGGTTATTTCTTCTAGTTTTTGCTTTAATTCTCTGGTCAGTCTATTTGAAATATGAGCACTGAGTGTGGTGCATAAACAATGTATCTTGGAACACTGAAAAAATAAAATAAAATTAAGATGTTGAGAAAAAATTTTAAAAAATGAAATACAACATGGGTGCTTTTGTTTCTTTGGTGGCTACAACAGTGCCTGCCACCTAATGCATATTCAATAAACATTCGATAAAAAAATAAATGGCAGAACTAAATGGCAGGAATACCATGGTGTGCAGTACTAAGCAAATTGGGTTCCCAGGCAGAGGCTCATCTAGAGTCCATTTGCAGATATGAGCTAGTTAAGTATGGTCATAATGCAGCTCAGATTTTATTCCAAAGAGCTGAGATGATGGTTTTGGAAACTGTGGCCATGGTCACACAGAATTGTAAGACAACAATAAAAATTTGAGACCAATGATAAGGAAGAATGCAACCAAACCTGTTTCAAAACTGGGTGTGAGTGGTAAGTTCGTACATATATCCTTTTTCGGGTGTGTTGGTGGGTGTTGATGACAGCTTAAAGGTGCCATGACAACCTGACCAATTCTATTCTGTTTTCTGCAACATTGTATGCTATTTTGGGATCCACTGTATAGCTATTCCCACAAATTTACATCCTCTGTCCGGTCCCTTCAGCTCATTTGATAATGAAGAATAATGAAGTGTCAATCAGGTGACTTTCTTATGATGTTTCATAAATGCAGTAAAATCTGAAACAAATGGAAGGAAATTAAGCTGAAAAATGGAAAATACATCATCTTTGAATTTGTTCAACCCTGTATTCTTTCCAGTTAAGTGGTAGTACGCTCAGTCTTCTCTTTTTTCACAAGTAAGTAAAATTTATTTTCATTTCACATGTCACTTGTGGCATAAATGGTTATTGGGAAGGTGATTTTTGAAGTTAGAAAAGTTTGTTTGCTTTAATGCTCATATTGGCTCAATATTTATTTCCCAGTTTTGTTCATTTTTTGTTTTGTTTTTATGAAAATCACTTAGAAAACTTCACTTCTGTGGATTTCACAAGCTTTGGCTCAGGCTAGGAAAATGCATCCACTGACTTAGAAAGATACCGGTCCTTTTTTTAAGGCCCAGGAAAATTATGTAGGTTTCTAATTTAGACTAGGTCCCTAGTCTTACTGCTCTGTCAACTCTTCTCTACCTAAACATAAAGGTACTTTGACCTTAGCACATTAAAACTATTGTGGTCTAATCTGACATTTATTATTTCTAAATTATGAAATACTAAGACTTATTTTGTGAACAGCGTCTTCCTTGAAACTGCTTTTGTAATAAACCTTTGTTTCTCTTGTTTCATATAGTAGAATGATTCTACATTAAAATACATATTAAATCTTAACAAAATAATAATTTTTGGAAGATTTAGTCACTGTATACTGTAAATCAGCAAATATATAAACTTAGCCTATTCCATTGTTTATCTCCCTTATCAAGAAATATACTAAATATAATGTTAAAGTTTTTCTATGTCAGCAAGAATATAGTCAGCTTTAAGGAAAATATAATCTTTCACCTTGCTAAGGGAATAATTTAAAAAAGCAAAAAGAAAGATACGTTGAGTGGTAGTCCTGGTGAATCACCAGGTACATATTTATTCTGAATTCAGAAATGATTTTGTTTTTATAATTAAAAAATTATTATTTCAAGTAAATTTTCTGATGAATATATTTAAATTAAAAACGCAATAAACAAACAAACTGGCCAAATGAGCTTAATAGTCATCTCCTGTACTCATTGATGTATACTATGGTTGGGAAAAAAATTTTTTTAAAGATTTTATTTATTTATTTGAGAGAGAGAGTGAGAGAGAGAGAAGGAGAGGGAAAGGGACAGAAGGAGAGGGAAAAGCAGACTTCCTGCTGAGCAGGAAGCCTGACTCGGGATCATGACTTGACCTAAAGGCAAATTCTCAACTGGCTGAGCTGACCAGGCGTCTCCCCGTACCACTGAATTTTGTTTTTAAGAAGACTATTGAATTTCATCAGTATAGACACTGCTCTAATGCTGTCACTATTCTGATATAATAACTGTCATGATTCTAATCAAATTACATACTTCTGTGTAATTCCATATAACCATACATTTGTGTACCTCAGCTAGGATGCAAAAATAAATATCTTTCTGGCACTATGTTTCTATGTTTTTTTTTTTTCACGAATGTTGATCTCCAAATACTGTAGGAACAGTATTTGAATTAAGGCAAAATTTGAAGGCATGACTTATGTTTTAGCTTTTGATTTCTTGATTGCAGTGATGAGTGGGAACCTGATTTCCTTACTTTGCGTTTGCTTTCTGGCTTAGAAGACTCACGTCTGTTTTTGGCATTGGCCGTTTATCATGCTAGGTTAATTTAATTTTAACAACATCTGTAATTCCTCGTCTATTGATAAGTAAACCATGTCATTTCTTAGTGAACCTCTTGTTTGTTTCTAATTTTTGATATTGATGTAGTTGAAATATTTTCCATGGGATGTTTACTCATTTTTTCACTTTCTGCTTTTTTTAATGTCCCTATATCAATTTCACTTTGACTAATGAATATTAATTTAATATTTTTCATTCCCCTTTGCACTAGATTTCTTACATATATTCTTAGCTATTTGTTTACTTCATTTAAAAATAAATTTTAAAAATATAAGTATAGTAAAAAATGCATGTCACAAAATAAACATACTAATGGTTAATGCAGTTTTGATTTGGTTTTTATTTATTGTAAAAAGAATATAGAATATAAAACATAAGGATAGATTATGACCCTGAGTTGGGGGGTAAAGTTGGCAGCAGTATTAATATTTTATTGTAAAAAGAGAGATTTTCTTTGATATTCTTTCTCATCTTCTTCCAAGTTGGTTTTATTGATTGATTTAAAGATACTTATTTATATAAGAGAGAGAGCATGGGCAGGAAGTGGGGAGAGGGAGAGGGAGACAAACAGACTCCTTGATGAGCAGGGAGCCTGACACAGGGCTTGATCCCAGGACCCTGAGATCATGACCTGAGCTGAAATCAAGAGGACACTTAACCAACTGAGACACCCAGATGCCCCCAAATTTGTTTTATTTTTGAGAGAAGTAAAGCTGGAATAGTCAACAGTTAAGTGTTTGAAAACTCTAAAGGAATACATATCTAAAGAATGTGTGTCTCTCAGACATATACACCTTATTTGTGGGATTCCCTGGTGACCAACTCTTAGAGTCTGTGATCAGAGCAAAGGAAGAAACAAACTGTCAAGACAGACAGAAGGGATTGATGTCTCCATAGAGCTGAGCTGTGCTTAAGACCACCAGAGAAGAGATTACTTTTTGAAAGATTTTATTTACCTTAGAGAGAGAGAGAGAGTGAGCAGGGGGAGAAGCAGAGGGAGAGGGAGAGGGAAAAAATCTCAAGCAGACTCCCCAGTGAGCACAGAGCCTGACACTAGGCTCAATCTCATGATCTCATTATTTCATGATCATGACCTGAGCCAAAATCGAGAGTCAAATGCTTAGCAACTGCACCATCCATTGAGATTTTTTTTTTTTTAAGATTTATGTATTATTTTATGGAGGGAGAGAGGGGCAGAGAGAGAGAGAAAGAGAGATTCCCAAGCAGATTCCCAATGAGCTCTGATCCCCACATGGTGGTGGGGGTGCGGGGTGGGAGGGCTTGATCTCACAACCCTGAGATTATGACCTGAGCCAAAAGCAAGAGTTGAACACTTAACCAATGCAGCTACCCAGACGCCCCGAGAGAAGAGATTTTCATCATCTCTCCTGGAGTCCCTTGTGGGGCCCATATTAGGAAGCAATGGAATTTTTTTTTTTTTTTTAAATCTCAAGGCAGGAAAGAAAAAAAAATTATTTATCATTAACAGATTAAACACCTTTAATAAAAATAAATTGACTCAAAAAATTTGGAAATTAATATTTTTAGGTGAGGTTCAAGTATCACCCTTGGAGCCTGTCAATTTATTCTTCAATCACACATTTTATTGAGTATATGTTGTTTGAGTATGAGTAGGAGTTTGCAAGGGTTTGTGCTACTGTAACAAACTAAGCAGGTGGATCCATGATAAGAATGAAACGAGGGAAGGAAGAACGGTGTTGCTTTCCTCCTTGAAACCACAGTTTCTCTGGAGACATCTAATATATATGCATAATACTTAAAGGTGATAAAGACATAATAATAATTATCATTTTTTATTTGGGTGCAGTTGAGACACACTGTTACATTAGTTTCAGGTGTACAATTTAGTGATCTGACAAGTTTATACATTATGCCATGTTCACTACAAGGGTAGCTATCATCTGTCCCATTATATCATGATTATAATATCGCTGAGTGTATTCCTTATGCTGTGCCTTTTATTCTCATGACTTAGTCACTCCATAACCGGAAGCCTGTACCTTCCACTCCCTTCACCCATTTTGCTCAAATCCCCACTCCCTTCCCTCTAGCAACCATCAATTTGTTCTCTGTATTTATAGGTCTGATTCTGCTTTTTTGTTTGTTTATTCATTTGTGGGTTTTTGTTTGCTTTTAGACTCTACTTATGTGTAGTATCACATGCTATTTGACTTTCTTGGAGTTATTTTACTTAGCATAATATACTCCAGGTCTACTCATGTTGTCTCAAATGGTACAATCCCATTCTTTTTCATGGCTGCATAACATTCCAGTATATATATGTATGTGTGTATGTGTACCACATCTCCTTTTCATTCATCCATTGATGGACACTTTCATTGCTTCCATATCTTGGCTATTGTAAATAACGTTGCAATAAACATATCTTGCATTATTGTTTTCATTTTCCTCGGGGTAAATACCAAATAGTGGAATTATTGGATCACTTGGTATCTCTATTTTTAATTTTTGAGGAAACTTCATACAGATTTCCACAGTGGCTACGCCAATTTACATTCCAAAATGATAATAAATAGCATGTGCTGGCAAGGATGTGGAGAAAAACAAGCCTTTAAATGCTGTTGGTGGGAATGAAATAATTATTTATGAATAAATTGATACATACTTATAAACATGATTCAGAACATTTCTCTCTTTCTCCATCTCTCTCTCTCTCCCTGCCTCCCTATCTTCCTCACTCTCCTCTTTCTCTTTGGAAAGTTTAACAATGTTTCTAGTGCCTTTAAGTCTACAGGATTTTGGCTTTTATTGAGTAGTTCACCATGAACATGATTGGGATACTCAAAGGTCTTGATACAGAAGTATCTTCTCAGGTCAGTGTTTTCTACATCTTTAAGTTGAGGCTCTTTACTTTTATATTTTCATATTGTCTTAAATTATTTTCTAGAGTATGTAAGCTAATTTTAGATTTGATTCATTTTAAACTTATTCAGTAAATATTTATTAGATGCCTCCTGTGAGCCAGGCTTTATCCAAGAATCTTGGAACACAGCAGTGAGAATAGCACCATTTTATCCCCCAGTGACTCCAGGGAATTTACAGTCTAGTCAAAACGAAGATGTAAATCAAATGACACAGGAAATCTTGAAAGCAGAGGTATTCTTTGTTTATTTCCTTCTCTGTTGTATTCCTGGTGTGTAGAACAGTTTCAGACAGTTATGAATTGCTGTACAGTTGTTTGATGAACGAATTAAGGAAAAAAAAGAGAGAATAGAGTTATATTAGAGCGCATTAAAGAAAGAAGAGGGCGGCTCAGTGGGTTGAGCCACTGCCTTCAGCTTGGGTCATTGTCTCAGGGTCCTGGGGTCAAGTTCTGCATCGGGCTCTCTGCTGGGCGGGGAGCCTGCTTCCTCCTCTCTCTCTCTCTCTCTCTGCTGCCTCTCTACTTACTTGTGATCTCTGTCTGTCAAATAAATAAATAAAATCTAAAAGAATAGCATAAAATAAAAAAAAGAAAGAAAGAAGAAAAGAGAAAGAAGAGAACAAGAATGAGGAAGAGGAAGATCAAAAAGGGGATGAAGAACACCACTTGTGGGAGACTGGGTCCCACAACTGGTTAGGAATCTGCCTTCAGCTCAAGTCATGATCCCAGAGTCCAAGGATTGAGCCCCATATTGGGCTCCCTGCTTGGCGGGGAGTCTGCTTCTCCCTTCACCCTTCCCCTTGTCCATGCTCATGCTCTCTCTCTCTCTATCAAATATAAATAAGTAAATACATAAACACATAATAAATAAATAAATAAATCTTTTTAAAAACAACACCCTTGACTTAGGATATTCTTTTACCTGAGGATTTGACCATGTGGCATTTGAACTGAGAGAGGCTCCTATGGTTGGAACACAAGGCATGAGGGGTGTCTGATATAGCTGTAGAGACTGGCAAGGGGCAGGCCATGGCAGACCTCACTGGCTGTGCACAGGAACTTTGTTTTCATCCTAAAAACAATGAGAATAAGACAAAAGCTCGATTTCCTTTAGAAACTCAACAATCTGGATTGTGTTATCAGAATATAGTACATTGTGTATTCATGTTTAGTAAAGAATGTGAAGACTGGTACACATTGTGAACACTAGCTTATATGAAATTTTCTCAACTGTCAAATTTTGTAGACAGAATATAAGAAAAGGAACTCATTTCCTCTACACTGGAATCTAAGTGCTTTTACTATGAATGTAGTTTGTCTTTCAGTTTACCTTAAATGATATTTATTAACATCTGATAGAAAAGTGTATGAAATTGGAAGTCTTCCACTATGGACTGAATATTTGTGTCTTCCCAAAGTTTGTATGTTCGAGCCCTAACTCCCATTGTGAAAGTATTCAGAGCGGGGGCTTTTGGGAGGAATGAGGGTTAGATGAAGTCATGAGGGTGGGGCCTTGTGGTGGGATTAGTGCCCTTATAAGAAGAAATAGGTGAGATCTTGCTTTTGTTTTCTGTGCTTCCTGTCACGCTTTCTGGCACATGAGGATACAATGATTAGTCATCTACTTACAAACCAGAAAGATGACTTGCCCCAGGAAGCAAATTGGCCAGCACCTTGACTTTGGACTTCCAGCCTCTAGAACTGTGAGAAATAAATTTCTGTTGTTTGAGCCCCCTATTATATGGTAATTTGTTACAGTGGCCTGAACTGGTGAAGATGACTCTTTCCACATACTTTTGAAGTCACTGTAGGTATTACACAAAGGGACTCATTTACAATGATAAGCATATGTTTATAATGATAGGTATAGATTTTTGGAATGCTGCGAATCTTGGAATGTGGAGAACTGGCTTTTTGGATTCCATTTTTGCTTCAAACATCCTCCCAATGGCTCTTACAAAAACATGGTCGTTCTTGGAGGTGACAGCTGCTTTCACAGTCACAGCTCCCAGATCTGTCACACAGCCTGTCATGTATGCCCCACCATGCCCACGTCATGCTTGGGACATGTCTTGGCCAATGCCATGTCTTCCTTCCATGCAGCCCCCTGTTGAATTGGAAGTTCTCCTCTTGCATTTTTCATCTGCGATCTAGGTAATGTCCTTATTTCCCACTCCCAAAGCAGTTCAAGTGGTGCATTCCTATTTCTCTGTTTTGCTCTTCCTACTATCTGCAGACTCCTGTAGGACAGAAAAGCCCACACGTTGGTTCTGTCACTTAACTGTGATTTGGGGCACATTCTAAAACCTCTTCTACACTCTATTTCATTATCTGTAAAATAGCAACAATTACAACAAAAATGCTTCTATCTGTAGGTAGGAGCCAACTGTTGTGTCTGTTTCTCACAGCGTCCTACCAGGTAGATGCTGATATCATTTCCATTTTCAAAACAGGAAAACTGGACGTACTGAGCTGAATTAATCCACCCAGCTAATAAGTGGTAGAGGTAAGAGAGGCAACCGGCAGTAAGATCTGACCTCCAGCAGCTTCACAGAACATGTATTACCTATTGTGTGATCATAAGAATCTTTTCTTATTGGTTCTTCTGAGTTAAACAAGATGATTTTTGTGAAAAGCTGAACATGGTGCCAGGCACACCACCAATTCTCAAAGACTATTATTTATATTTAGTTTTCAATTTAATTTATTTTCTCCTATGTTCAGATGAAGAAAATAGCGAATTTGTAAAAAGTTTTTTTGTGTGTGTGTCTGATCTGTGCTTTGTTCTTGTTTCATTATTTAAACCTTAGCACAGTGAAATAACTGGAATGTCATGTTGAGAATTATTGTGTTTTGTCTTGTTTCTCTGTGCAGCTCTGCACTATTTCTATGACTGAAAACTAAATTCTGTGTAAATCTAAGTTTCCCTTTGAATGGATTACAAGTGGAGCTGACTTTTCCAATTACCTACTCAATTGACCTGGTACAAAGAAGGTTAAAGTTCCCACCTAATATATGATCATTAAAGCTTTTCATGTAGCTTTTCAGACAAGGCAGTCTGGGAAAACCCTGACACAACATCATTTTTGGTGCCAGACTGATAAAGCATTTAACATTTATCAATTATAGGAGAAGACGGTATATTAATTAGATGTACTACTTCTCTTGGACAATATGGAAAGAATTTTCTGTTTTTTATTTTATTTTATTTTTTGAATTTTCTGTTTTTTGAAAAAAAAGAAACATGTCAGATAATAAAAGGTAAATATAGGGTGGCTTAAATAATATAAAGAATCTCTTTTATAATACCAGGACTTTGAAATCTGTGTGCGTCTGTGTGTGTGTGTATGTGTGTGTGTGTGTGTATGCATATGCATATATATATATATATATATATATATATATATGAAACATATATTGAGCAGTATTTTTCATCATCACTTTGTTAATTTTATGGCTGATAATTTCACCAAGGAAGATTTCCAATGCTTGGTACCATCTAAGGTAAATTAAGAAAAGACATTTTGGGGAAAAACATCACTTACCTAGAGAATCAACTTCTCAGCTGCCACACACCTCTTCAACTTTATAAACATTTTTTTTTTTTTTGCCAATTTCCGAAATGTTGCATAAACAAACAGTAAGTAAATCCAGTAATTGTCCTCTAAGGTTTTAGTCTTAGTTGAAATCAATCATGTAAGCCATTCATCTCCTCTTTTTTCTCCTCACCACCCCCAGCTCCCGACCAGACCAGTGTGGGCTGGTCGCTTGAATAGACTTCATCCACATGTGTTTCAGTTTGGGGATCCTTCACCATAATTGATGAAGGATTATTTTTCTTTTTCTTTAAGACAGCCACACAGTATGCTTTAGGACCTGGGTTCCACAAAAGAATTCTAAATTCCCTCTTTTAAATATTTTATAAGATTTTTAAGCTTTGAATTCTGTACATCAGTTCAGAGAAAAAAAATGTCAGCATTGTATTTATCTGATTAGTATTTTATTCTAGGGCACCAATTCATTTTTCTCTTATTTAGAGAACTAGCTACTTAATTGTAAAAATCAGAGACTGTGGACTCTGAGAAACAAACTGAGAGCTTTGGAGGGGGAGAGTTGGGGGTTTGGGTGAGCCTAGTGGTAGGTATTAAGGAGGGCACCTATTGTATGGAACACTGGGTGTGGTGCATAAACAATGAATTTTGGAACACTGAAAAAAATTAAATTAAAAATAAATCATGTTTGTATTATAATATATTATATTGAAAACCCTAGGAAGGTTTTAATTTTTTAAAAAGATTTTATTTATTTATTTGACAGAGAGAGAGAGCGGGAGGAGGGGCAAGGGGAGAAGTAGACTCCCCGCTGAGCAGGGGGCTTGATCAGGACCCCAGATCATGACCTGATGCTTAACCAGCTGAGCCTCCAGGTTCTCCCTTAGGAAAGTTTTATATTTTTGTTAACTTACACTGTGGTGTAAATCAAACTGGATTTGGTTTCTCAATTTACTTCCTTTTATGGAAATTAAAAAAACAAAAAACAAAATCTTGTTTGTGAGTCTGGTTTTGCTGCAGAGTATCTAATTTAACTGTATATTGATGGTAGAAACTTAGATTCAGTTCCAATGATGCAAAATAGCTATTGCTAAACTTTATCTTTCCTCTTTCTCTCTCAAAGAATAAACCGAATCATGGTAGATTTAGAAAAACATCTAAGAAGACCATGTAGAGTAGAAGACCAGTTGTGATGATAAAAACCAGATTTTCTACCTTTGATAAGTGCTCTGCTTTAATTATATTCTAAGTCATATGAGCTTGTGAAGAAAATACAGATCATGGCATTTTCTTTGTATTTAAAAGTCTCCCTTGAAAACATCATTTTTGGCGCCTTTCTATTCCAGGAGGTAGTTGCATCTTCCTACATTAATTAGATGTAATATTTAATTTTTTCATTTTGAAGGGCAGAAGTCTTTCTGGACCTTAGAAATAGGGCTTGGACATGAGAGGTGAAATCTTAGAACACCATCTTCACCTTGTGTTAAATTTTGCAGATCTCAAGGTCTTGCATGACATACTGCTATGAAATATTTTATGGAAATCAGTGTCCTAATATGAATATGTTATTGTTGGCTCTGTATTAGTGCCCTTAACTCGTTTGTTAGCATTATCGAGTGCAAACCCTTGGAGGAACTGTGCTAAACTAATTGAGTCCTGAATCCTCTGGACTCTTTAAGGCATCCGGATTTAATTTATCATAATCCGGTGGGGAGCAGAGATTGTGAGGCTCCTCCCACATACATTTAGGTACACAGGGCTGCTCTCTTGGTGGGGCTAATGCCCAGGATAAGTGTTGAAGATGACTGCTTGTGACTGTCCTGTGCTTTCTGGGGGAAAACACTGTAATGCGTTACACCCAACATCTACTCCCAGTGATGTCAAGATCTGCAGTTTGGGTTATCAGCTCATCATTACTCAGAGTTTAGAATTGTGCAAGAGACTTAATCACATTATGTCCTTATTCTAGGAGGAACATTTCAATTCTAAACATTCCTCCATTTAGGACTTTATCTTTAATGCCCCCATGTGTCAACCTTGCAATTTGTTTTAGTGTAAGGAGTGGATAGCCGGTCTCTGACTTTGGATGTCGTTACCCAGAAATGCGAAATTACTAGCTCTTTCTGAACTATGCTGAAAGAGAACTTTAGCTTTACTGTAAATGTTTACAATGTTTTTCTTTTGCCAATTGAAGGAGACACAAGAGCTTAGTATAGGCTCACACACAGGTTTTATAGGATGTCAGACAAAATGATTTTTTATTGAGGAAGGGTCAAACAAGTTGTGTTTTCTATTGTGTCACACTATACAATATGAGGGCCATGTTATAAAAATCCAGGGCTCCCACAAGAAGGCAAAGGCTAAGAATGGTGATTTAAGACTACATTATCCTGTTTCTAATTCCTTCTCTTTCTTCCTGCGGAAATGTAATTGCAGAAGCTGGGAGAAGGGATTGGAGCGTGGGCTTCTATATCTGCCTTGAAGAGAGTCGTAAAGTCTGTTTTATGAGTCTCTCTCTAGCCTCGTTCTACTTTTCCAAATTAAAGGAGACAATATGACAATCTCACCAGGCTCTGATCTTACATCTTAATTTGCAAACTCAGCAGCAGTATCAGTATCTGGTTTAAGTAGCTCAGATAAAAGTGTTGAAATTAATGGCTTATCTCTAGAAATTCAGTAAAGTGTTCTATGCAGTGAAGCCAACGCCATTTAAAAAAAAAAAAAACAATATCCCTATTACAGAAATTATTATTTCTTAAAATTGATGTACTCCATGTCACTTTCTTAGTTTGGACAAACATACCATGGTAATATAAGATATTAGAAGTGGGAGGAACTGGACGAAAGGAATCTGAGTCCCGTTTTTACAACTTGTCCGTAAATCTAAAATTATTCTAAAGCAAATTGATAAATACATTGCAAAACCATTATACCTGTCCTAATACATTTGTGATGGGACCACCTAGAGACTGGGAAGTGAATTCGCAGTTCAGTTATTTCTGCATCAGATTAACGGAGGACGTTCTTGGTGTAGACTGTTGTGCATTTCCATGATTTTAAGACCTAGGAGCATATTGTTTCTTAGCAAATGCCACGTGAAAGGGCTATGTGAGCTGGTGTGAAGCCTGTTCATCATCTGTTGTGTTTCTAGTCCGGCCAAACAGAGCCTTCATGTATTACATGACGTCCCTCCACCTGCGCAGGCTTTGTCTGCGTTGAAAAAACCATGACCGACAGTGTCTCTTGACTACGGCTTTAAAGGACGACCCACTCCTGGGGGTGAGAAACTAATTCTGACTCTCCAACAGGCCCATTTTAAACCTGAGGAAAACGAGCATTTCATGTCAGCCTTCACAAACAGGATCGAGCTTGTTAGGAACTATGGCTCTTGCATTTGAACAGAGTCAAGATTAAACCTTTGTACTATTTAAAGGGAAGAGAGATGAGGGTTTACTATTTATCTCATCAAAAACCAAAAAACAAAGAAAACAAACAAACAAAAAAACGTCAGTGAGGAAAAACAAATGTGTGTGTGTGAGCTTTAACTACAGGGACACTAGGTATAATGACATGCCCTTGATCGTCTGGAGAAAAAAGTTATATCGTTGGACATGCAAATCTGTATACAGTGCTCCTGAAATCTAAATGTATTCCTTTGTTGCAGTGAAACATTATAAATGGAAACCAAGAAATGCACTAACCTGCAGAAAGAAAATAAATGTATTGCCAAGACTTTATAAATCAGGATGAATTGAGTCACAGCAAAACTTCAAATAAAGGAAACAATGTGGTAATTGGGCCCCTTGTCCTATATAATACGCTTGTTGGCATACATTATGGGTTTGCTATCTTCTAAGAGTATTAAATCATTGTACAAGAACATTGCCAAAAAAACTCTTCATTTCCTTTTAGTGACTTCTTACTGCCCTCAGTGGAAGTTTAATAGAAAAGGAAGGACATGATGTAGTTTTAATGACAGGAAACCCATAGACTTCCAAATGAATAAATTCCATCACTGGCTGCCACAAAGTGTGCTAATTATTTCCTTTGATAAATTAAAAGCTGTAAAAGTCCAAAGTATATAAGCATGTGGTTTACAGTTATAATCAACCTGTCTGCATCACTGAAAGTTCATATTATCCTCATTATTTAATAAGCATTGCATATATTTTTTTATTCCAGAAAATTGTATCAAAAACATGTGTTAAATTTTTACTGATTTGACAGATTACCAAATAAACTAATTAACCATCATGTTTCTGAACTAGAGGATGCTAAAATCAAGTATTAATCTATCCCTCCATACCAAACTTTGAGGATAAAAATTAACTATATTTATAAAGTAAATATAAACCCTATTTATGAAAAGATGAAACAAAATCAAGCAAGAGCCACTCATTTTAAAATGTGTAAAAGAATTATATTTTATACTTGATTTCATTAGTTTATTTTAAATATCACCAAAATCAAACTTTTATTCAACAAAATTTATTATGTACCTCTGTATGTTCCACATGAACTTATTAACTCCACAAACATTTATTTAACATGTACTATGGGTTCTAGAGATACAACAGTAGCTCAGGTAGCCTCCTATTCCAGCCTTCATGGAGCTTGCCATGTAGTGGGAGAGCCATGAATGTGGTGACAGTATAATTGTAAACTTGGAAATGCCGTAAGGAGGTTTGCAGTTCAATGAAAGCCTACTGGCCATAAGGAGAGCTGTCCCTACCACAGAGTTTAGATTTTCTTCATAAAAGGGGAGTCAAACCGAAAAAGAGCAATGTGCTGAAGAGGACAGGGAGAACTTCAGACAGGGGTATAGCATATGCAAAGGCTTTGTGGTGGGACTAATAAAGGCCCTGGTGACACCAGGACAGGGAGGGAGGCCGGCCAGTGTCTAACTTGCCCACCTTTATGAATCCATTCTCTCTTTCTTTCCTTTGTTCTCTCCTTCTCTCTTTCTTTCTTTCAAGATTTTATGTATTTATTTGTAAGAGAGACAGAGAGCACAAGCTGGGGGAGTGGCAGGGAGAAGGAGGCTCCCTGCTGAGCAAGGAGCCAGATATGGGACTCTATCCCAGGACACTAGCATCCTGACCTGAGCCTAAGGCCGATACTTAACCAACTGAAACACCCAGGAGACCCTTCTCCTTCTTCTTTTAAAAAACAAAACAAAACTGTTAAAAGTTCATGTTAGGTCTACTTTTATTAGAATCTGCGAGAGAACGTAGAAGACTTAAGAAATAAGTCCTAGGACCTGCACTGAAGGAAGGCCTAGGACAGATTCCTATTGCGGACATCACCTAAACAGATAATCAAGAGACAGAGATTTATGGGCAATAAGACTCTGACAGAGTATCTTAAATCAGGGGTGAGGGGAGTCATTCTGTACAGAAACTGTAAGGGTTTAGCCTGGCAAAGAATGGGGGAAGAGCTTTCCGGATGGAGAGGTCAGTGGGAACGAAAGCAAGGGACCAGGAAAGCATTTTGCTGGAGCGTAAGTGTGGGCAAGAGAGAAGCAAGAGCTGAGACAGGATGGTGGGAGGGGCCAGGTCAAGGGGAGGCATGAATGTTAAGAAGCTTGGACTTAACTTTTTGGAGATGGGGAACTACTGAAGAATCTTGCTGCGTCTCTTGGGATCTATGCAAGGAGTCCATACGTACCTGGGCTTAAGGCTTCAGATCAGGCACTGTTCGTTACCACTTTGCGATGGTCCTGCAGGTGTTTCACAAGTGTTTTTCAGAATGACATAATGAGGAATATGGTGGGAAGACAGTTTCATAACTAAGTTTAATAGCTCAGATTTGCATTTAGATATGTCACTGGATGTCTGGATGTAAGAACAGTTTGCAAGGGCCCCAGCTCTAAGCACAGATACCAATGAGGAAAGCGTTGCAATTGTCCAGGTGGGAGAACCTCAGAGAAGACTCTCGAGGTGTAAGGGAAGAGAAGACAAAAACTTGAGAGGAGTATAGGAGAGAAAAAACAATCGCCATGCTCACTGTTTAATTGAATGTTTGGAGTAAGGTAGGGGATAGAAATCAAGAATGACTCGGGCTTCCAGCTTGGATAGCAGAATAGAATGTGGCAAATCAGAAAAGATAAAGACAAAAAAATCACTGAAGCATTCATACACCAACTTAGGAAAAAATTCGGTGCAGCAGGAAATTTCAGCAAATACAGACTTTGCTCTTACCCATATGCAACAGCATTGAGTAACAAGCAATTGTCCGCAATGCTACTGACAAGAAGTTTTTCTTTGGCAGGATGATGGTACTGTAAATGGGCAGCTTCTTGGCATTATCCAGGACAAACCCTTCCTGTGGCGGATCCAGTGCCTGTTCTTTTACTCTATCTATACATTCTTTCTTGTCATTTCAGATACTTATTAATCACACCTAACCTCTGCATATCTGCTTTCTCTTCTCAGTTCTAAATAAACCTCATCCTTTAACTTCCACTCAGAGACTTTGCAAACAACGAATCACTTTGCTTCTTCTCTTGGAATCCCATCCAGGGAGTTCATTCCTTAGTTTCAAGGCCTTAAATCAGACACATTTTTCCCGACATTTGTATGCCTTGCATCCAGTAGGTGTTTGATAAGTCTTTTCAAAATGATAAAATCCTGAGCATGATGGGAAGACTGTCTAGTAACTCCCACATGCTAGAATCCTATTTACTCCAGCTTTTTATCCACACATTTTTAATCATTAACATGGCATTGGTGACTTATATATGATCCTCTATAATCCTGTCTTTTGTTTATGTTGTATTTGCCCGTGACCAGGTCTTATCATCATTTCTGTACAGTTTGTTCTCCCCTTTTCACTTGTTCTGATTAAGCTTTTATTCTCATTATTTCTGTTTATTTTCAAGGTCATTTAAAATTATAATCATCTTCTCCAAGTTGCTAAGCTTCCCACTCAACTTGGTGCCACTAGTAATTTACTCAGCCCCTCCCAAATTCATCTGTGCCATTAAAGATGTTATAAAATATTTCTGGCTCAGGGTGATTCCTAAGAAAACACACGTTGGCCAGGCTGATATTGCATTGTGGATCGCTGTTTCTCGAATATTTTTCTAGCAGGTTCGTGCTCTCATCTAGTTGCAAAGGAATTTAAATAGTAGAGAGTAAAGTAACATACATCTGTATAGTATTATAGAATCCCCTCACCATAGATCTTTAATTTGATGTTTAAAAAACCCTATAAAACAGGAAGAAGATTTTTCTTAATCCCTATTTCAAAGTCATAGAGGCTGAGATTCAAGGTAAGTGACTGGAATAAGGTCACTCTGCTGGCAATTAGCAGAACAAGCTCTTAAATGCCTACTTACTGGCTTCAAAACCAATGTCCTTGCTACTCCACCATGGTGAACCACTCTGTTTATATATTAAGACATGGCTTAAGAGGAAATTAAGATCCCTTGTTAAAAAATCCTGACTACTCCATCCCAACATTGATTTTCCCATTCTTTTAATACCTAAGGCATACTTGGTCTGCACAACACAAGTCAATTCAGCATGTACCAATTGTTTAGGGAGTGCATAAGGCATTGACCTAAATGCTGAAGGGTATGTAAAATAATCGTGACACTTTTTGAAGGAGCTATCTTAATAGATACCAAGGGCATAGATAGTTGAATCTGATACCAAGAACCACAAGGGTAGAAAAAATAATAGGTTGTTATGTAGCACCATTTTTACATGAAGTTTTGAATTTTTATGTTTATTGTTCTAAGAAAAATGGCTCGCTCCTTGAGAACAGATTCTATGTAGTCTATATCTGCACCTTCTAATCATACATGGCAAATTTTGGGCAAATAGTATAGATTTTTAAAATGCATGTTAACTTACTTTGCTGGGTGCACTCCAGTTTTACTGAATTTCTACTATGTGTCCAATGTTGTAGTAGCCATAATGTGGAATGTGTAACTGTGTCTCCAGCAAAGGGTACACTAATGAACAGGGTGAGTTTAGTAGACACTGAGGACACTCCTTGATCAGACTAGACTCTTGACTCTCAAGTAGAGTCCAGGTTTTGAGGTGAGGAGTTGGAGGAAATAAGCTTAGAAAGATCGAATTGGTCCATATTATAGAAGACCTTAAAAATCAAGCAAAAAGCTAGACCTGAGTGGTAAATAAGAAGTATAATTTCCATATCAAATAAATCCATTACCAAGGATGAGAAGAAATATTAAGATTATATCATTAATTGTTTCATGTGTGGTAATGTAAGTATTCCCACTATTTGAGAAATAATAAAATAAAAAAGAAGCTCTTCCTACCTCCCTGAAACAAGATATGTTTTCTTTATTGTTACTTTTGCCCACCTGTCTAGATATTCTTTATCTAGGAACGTATTCGTGGTGTCCTTCTTTTTCCGGAATCTCAGCCCTGTTTTGTTTTGTTTTGTTTTTCCTCCTTTTTTCCACACATGCGTTTCTTCTGGAACTAATGACCTGTTTCAGTCATCATTTGCGTTTGCAAATGATTATTAAAACCATCACAATTTTAGTCCAAATGATTTAAGTTCTAATAAGCTACTCATTTTGTCCTGTAATCAATCGAGCCATCCATTCATTAGACATGAATGGAGAAGGCAAATTACATGGAGGGAAGCTGGATTGCATGGGCAATGCAAAAAATAGAAAGAGACACCTGGGGGCCTGAGAAGCTTCCAAGCTAGTAATGCATTAGAGTGTAATATATTCCAAACTTCTTGTATATCCTCATGATTAAGAATACCATTATAGCATGTCATTTACTCCATAATGTAAAATATTATTTAAAATGTTTAAACATCTCATTAATATATTTCTGACACTGTGAGTGGGGTGGGGCAGGAAGGGGAGAGGGAGAGAATGCTCAAGTCGACTCCCTACTGAACACAAAGTCAGAACCAAGAGTTGGAGGCTCAACTGAGCGAACAACCCAGGTGCCCCGCTAATTGTAATTTTAAAAGATTACACTAGAAGTAGTTTAGAGTGGATATGGAGGAAATAATCAGCATTTCTAGACATAAGTAGACCGATGAGGAGAGAATAAACTTGGGTATTGTTTGGATTAAATAAATGTTACTACGTGAACAGCCTCTGCTAAGTAGTAAGCTCTTAATGAATGTAGCTTCCAGAATTACTACTATTGATATTATGTTACTCTTATTTGCATTGTCAAAATAGTCTTGGCGAGAAATGAGAAATGATTAGAACATATACTATAGTTTCAGGAGTAGGGATGGAGAAGAAAGCCCAAATTCTCAAAAATCAGCAGGTATAGTGGGGAGGGGAGGCTAGAACTAAGAAGGTTTTTGTTTGTTTGTTTGTTCCTTTGTTTGTTTTTTAGATGACAGGATAAGGTAGAGGGAGAAGTCTAGAATGTGCTTTGAAAGAAACTTTGAATCATGGCCCATTAGTATATTGTGGTATCAATTTAGAAGACTACGACTGGTCATTAAAAAACCCAAAAATAGAACAGAATTGAAAAGTTCACACAGAGTATCACAAGTAATTATTCTGCAATACTTTTATGTGCATGGTATATGTAAAGACATTTTTGGTAGGTCTATAGTGTATCGAGGCACTATGTTTAGCACAGGTCTGAGTGAGTCTGGATTAATTACAGAAGCTGAAAGAGAAGCCATGTTTATCTCTTTTTTCAAATCTGCCTATTAGATAAGAGATCAGTCCTCTTCATGGATTAGATGCATGAGAGAAAGGACAGAAATGTTGTTTGTTTGTTTGTTTGTTTTTAAGAAGCTCATCCATTGGGAGCAAGAGGAATTCAGAGTATGTGTTCCCTTCTGATGGATGATATATTTTCCTCCAATTTTTGATGAGAGGGGCACCCAGGTGCCTCAGTCCATTAAGTGGCTGACTCTTGATTTTATCTTAGGTTACGATCTCAGGGTTCTGGGATTGAGCCCTGCATTGGGTTTTGCAGTCATCAGGGAGTCTGCTTGAGATTCACTTTCTCCTTCTCCCTTTGTCCCTCTCCCCCCTCACATGTGCCCACTCGCTCTCTCTTTCTAAAATAAGTAAGTCAATCTTAAAAACAAAACAAAAACTCCTTGATGAGACAATAGGTTTCCATACAAGAAAAAACAAAGGGAGGGACTCCAGTTCTATCTTACATGATGCACATAATTCCAAATAAAATTAAATCTAAATGTGAACAGTAAAACAAAAAAATGGCTTAGAAGGTGATTCAGGAAAGGATCTTCATTAAATGGAGGGTTACCAAGAGTTCTTTAAACAAACACTAGAAGCACTAACAACAAAAGAGATAGATAGCTTGGACAAAAATTAAAATGAGAAAATAATGTTAATTAAGATGAAGTTTTATCCAAAGACCCCACATAAAAAATGAAAAGACAAGCGTCAGAATGGGAGAAGGTATTTGCAACACAACAAAACCCTAGCATCCAAAATATTTTCAAGAACTCCTACCAAAAAATATGATAAAACAGACAACCCAACAGAAGAAAAAACAAGCAAAAGAACAGGTACTTTACAAGAGAAAAAACAGAAACAAACCAATTCCTTGTTGAGTGTTTATTGTCTACCATTCAAACTCCAAATTCTGCCTTCAAGATCTTTGCAAATTTGCTACCCCCCAAAGATTCACTTCCACCCACTTTTTCTAAGACCCCCAAATAGTCAAGTTTACTATTTCTCAAGTAAACATTATCTTTTCCTCTCTCTAGGCTTTTAAAAGACAATAAATGCCACAGCTTCTGGAATACCTCTCTATTGCAACCATGCATACATCATCCATCCCCCTCAAGGGTGAGGTTGTACCTTCATCCATTTGTTTTAAAATGCCTCATGATCCTTACATTCTTCATTTGTTTCAAATTTTTCCTTTCTCCAGTCATCTCCTTTCCTTCAACCAGACACTGAAGCTCATGGGGGTCAGAAAGCACATCTCCCTTTTTAAAGAAATCTGTGCATTTTTCTAGGATGTACTTTATGTAGAGTAGATACTTTTTCGATTGCTGACCATAAAAAGAGAACATCTTCTCTGGATATTTCCTTGGTGTAAATGAGGTAATCATAATAGCATCTATTACTCTGAAGCTTTGCCCTTCAGCTCATTGAGTTTGAAAAACATTTTCCTAAAATAAAAGTAATTTCTTTCTAACGTTTTTCTTAGTTCATGTCATCAACATCCATGTCCACTTTCTCTTCTCACATCAAAGGACTCCTACTATGTTGCTGATCCAATCTCTTAAGTATTTCTCGGATCTCCTGTAGATCTCAGAGCCCATCTCCTTTCCATCCTCATGGCTACTGCCTGGGTTTTGGTTCTCATCATTCCATCTGGAAGTTCCATACACTCTATCTTGAGGCCGAGCTGTCCTCCACACTGCTACAGGACTGAGTTCTCACACTGCTGCCTTGATGGCTTTGCTGTCAGGCTAACATATAAACTTCTCCAAAGAGGCAGAAGCGCAATTGTTCTGTCTCGTACACAGACAACCCAGCCCCTGAATCCTGGCACAGCTACTTGTACTGGAGTGGGATAGAAGGAGGAGACAAAGAATTAATGCGAAGAGCTTCCAAAGAAATAACCGTTTATGGACAACAAGAGAGGAGGAATAATCAGCAATGACTTTGGGCTTTTGAGTTTGAAAATGGTATGTATGATAAGACAATAATAGGAAATTTTATAGCAGTGAGTGAATAGATAGTTCTTGTTTGGTGCTATGTTATCAGGGTACATTTGATCCTTAAAATATTCTCATTGAACTGATAATCACTTTCTAGAATTGTTTGTTGTTATTTTGGGCAAGTGGCTCAATCTGTGCCTCAGTTTCCTCACTTATAAAATGTGGATAATAGCACCTACCCCACAGGGGTGTAATAAGGATTGAATAAAATGAGAAGTTATAATTTTAAAATGGCAACTTGTAGATAGTTTGGCATGAGAAATTACCAGCTGTTGTAATGGTGGCATACAAAATGTTGACCTTTTGCCCCTCTTCGCCCAAGCCAAATTAATCACACTCCTTAAACATATCTCTTAGCCAGAGGTGTTCTCATCATCCCCTTTCTGCAAATAAGAAGTAAGTACACTTATCATTCTTTGGAACCAATTCTAAATTCCCTGTAATATTTCCTTATTATTCTAGATACTGTGAGGGATTCTTATTTCCAGGGTCTCCAAAAGTTTAATATAATTTTTGAAGCATCTGTATTATTATGATATTATGGTGTGATTATATATCATGGTATTTAGCACGTGGAATTTCTTTATTGCAGGGAAAATGCCTATTTGAAAATAGGGTTTATTGGTTTCTTTTCTCAGTATAAAAAAGTGCTCATTTGAAAAAAGTTGGAAAAAAGCTAAAGATTGAAAAAGAAAATCCATAATGTGATCACCTAAAGATAACCATCATTTAGAATTGATACATTTACCTAAAATATCTTAAGACATTTAAAATATTTCATTAGGTTTGTCCTATGGTTTTGGTTTCTGGTTTTTTTAAAAATTTGTTTTGGGGTTGAAGATCATACTGATGAGGGAGCAGGAGGCTGGCTGAGGACAAAGCAAAAGCTAGCGCCTTGCACCCCCTCTTCACCCGCTCCCCTCCATATGTGTAGCTTTCCTCAGGCAGCCCTGACTGCCATGAACAATAAGCAAATGGTTAACTTGCAGAGCTCACAATCCTACTAGACCATTGTCTCCCTTGGCTTACAATTGTCCTAAATCTCACTAACAAAGACGATTGATAGCAGGATTGTGACACCCCACCAAAAAGTCTCCCAACTATCTTAATATTAATGGCTGGTCTAAAGACAACATTGATCCAGCTGCTAGGGCAAGGCCTCTGGCAGGCCTGGAACATCCTGGCACCTTGTAGGCCCTCTTTAGCATATGAAAACTCCACTGAAACCTCCCTTCCCCTCACCTTCCCCCAACCGCAGGGTATATAACATGCCTACCCTCACAACCCCGGGCATCCGCAGCTCTTCCTGCCTACGGGTCCTGTCCCCGTGCTTTAATAAATCACCTTTTGCATCAACGACGTCTTAAGAATTCTTTCTTGAGTCGTCGGCTCCGAACCTCCTCACCCCACCGAACCTGACTTAGGTTCTGGGACTTCATCAATACCATTTAAGAGTATCTATCTCAATCAATTTGTGTTGATCGTATTGTCAAAAACTTTGTCAGTCATAAAATCTCATGTGCTCTGCTTTTCTCGTCCTCATTTCTCCTCTCATTTCAAAAGTGCCTAAGTATGCTACATTAAATGAATGTTTATTTCATGAATTAAAGTCTTTTATGGCATTAAGCACTCTACTTACTTTTCTTTTTTTTTTCATTTTTTATAAACATATAATATATTTTTATCCCCAGGGGTACAGGTCTGTGAATCACCAGGTTTACACACTTCACAGCACTCACCAAAGCACATACCCTCCCCAATGTCCATAACCCCACCCCCCTCTACTTACTTTTCTAAGGGATGAAACAATTCATCATCCTTATTAACTGATATTTGAAACTTCACCTTAATATATTCATAAGTTTTGCTCCAAAGGTTGGAAAACAGTTAAGATGTGAAAAATTAGGTTGGCAGGATGATGTCTACACATGCTGGCGTCCAATCCTCATTCTTTGTTTGGAAGACTAATTAGAATATTAAAGAGCTGGGAAAAAATGTAGCACATTTGTTCTTGGGCAAAGGAGTAATTTATATCTGGAAATAGCCCTTTAAAACAGCAATATTTAATACCAATTCTATCTTTGCAGAGTTGAATTCAAATAGAATCTCTTATTTTGTTATTTCTTTTAATGATTAGCTCTGCTTGGGAGGTTAAGCATTATCTCTGAGGTGTGCTTTGATAAACATTTCCTCATTCTTCTGGATGAGAAAGGCATCCAGAAATCTTCTTTTTTTAAGATGCATAAAAGTAAGACTAATATTCTTGCCTTCATATAGCAAGTTTGTTTCCAGGCTTCTGGTTAGTGAAAGAGAGATCTGGAGGACACAAGAAAAATCACGAGGGTAGGTTTTATAGAGAATCTTTTAGAGAGAAAAAAATTCCAATATTATTATTAATAAATTATGAGGGTTTTTTTGTTGTTGTTGTTCTATATGTGTTTTAGCAACTGATAGACATCGGTTGCATTTTTTAATTATCTGGGACTATTTTACTTTTGACTAGTTGAATGCTAGGAATGCTTTATACACTATTTCCTAATTTCCTACTGTCACAACTGAGGTTAAGGGCTGCTTCTGAAAGGATACCCCTGTGTAGGATCTGCTAGGTTAGAGAGAACTCCCTGGGAAAAAAACAATCATCCACACTTATCTGAAAGTTGGTACTATCATGAATGAGAGGCATAATAATATTATGGTAAGATACATTTCCTTTTTCAGTCAATGAGGGGACAAAGGAATGGGATAGAGATGAAACAGCTTCCCTGTGGCTCTGGAATTAACTAAAACAGAATTCCTTAAAATATTGTTTATTGCCAGGATGTTTGTGCTATTTGGTTAAAGAGCTCAACACCTTTACAGTCAAATTTCTCTTCAAAGGTTTGTGAGTTTCAGAAGAATTAACTCCCGTCTGAAAATTGACAAATAGTACCTCAGTGTAAGAACAGATCATTTCAGGAAGAGAAAGAAAAACCCAGACATGTATGAGTCTACAAAGGAATTCTCTTTTAAGAATTTTTCTTTGTTCAAGGAAGATTTCTTCATTAAAACAAAAACAAGGCAAGTGTTAGAATTTGACTTACATTTACTAATCATGAAGTCAACACCTCTTTGTTATGGATATCTTTCTAATGATTTTACTAACTGGCTCTTAATTCTTTGCAAAAAGCTTGTAATGACAGAAAATTGAAAGGATGAGAGAAGTATAAACAAGTGATAAATTCAGGGCAAGAACTTTGCTCTGGACACCTTGTTTTGTTGTGGCTGTGTTTCATTTCTTAGTACAGCATTTTTAAGAGAAGAGTGCTTGGCTGCTGGTTAGAGGGTTATACTCCCCCTCTTTTTCAGGGAGAACCAGGCAAAGAAATTATGATGTGTGCTGTATTGTAAAAAGAAACATTTGCTTAGAAGCTTGTAGCTGACGTTTTTATGCAAGATCTTATGCTTTCAAGGCAATGAAAAACTGGAAAATGTTTTCCTTTCAGAGTGTGAGGAGGATCTCACATTAAAATAAGCCCTATTTACTGGTTTCTGATTAAAAATGTCATGTCTTGGCTTATTTCTTCCACTAGGTGCTGGTTAACCACAAGTATGATCTGCTGAATGTTGCTACATTCATCCTGAACGTACTGCGGGGTTTGGACATATAGGTTTTCTTCACTTTCTAGAACATTTGCAAAATGTTTCTGATAGGGTTTTAGTAAAATATGAAGAAATGGTTAAGTTCTTAACCATTAGAGAACCATTAATTTACTTTCATTAGCTCATCACTAATCTGAAATTGACATATCTGGTCTTTAAATATTTTATATTTAAATATTTTATAAATATTCTAAAATTTTCTTATTTTCTTTCTCATTTGCTAAAGATTCATGCGAGGACCTTAATGGGCCTGTCCTCATGTGTTCCACTGTCCACTTTTGCCTCTGACAGCAAAGGGCTATACAAGTAAATTTTTTTTAAATTTTTTCAATTTATTTATTTTCAGAAAAACAGTATTCATTGTTTTTTCATCACACCCAGTGCTCCATGCAATCTGTGCCCTCTATAATACCCACCACCTGGTACCCCAACCTCCCACACCCCTGTCACTTCAAACCCCTCAGATTGTTTTTCAGAGTCCAGAGTCTCTCATGATTTACCTCCCATTCCAATTTACCCCAACTCCCTTCTCCTCTCTAACACCCCTTGTCCTCTATGATATTTGTTATGCTCTACAAATAAGTGAAACCATATGATAATTGACTCTCTCTGCTTGACTTATTTCACTCAGCATAATCTCTTCCAGTCCCATCCATGTTGCTACAAAAGTTGGGTATTCATCCTTTCTGATGGAGGCATAATACTCCATAGTGTATATGGACCACATCTTCCTTATCCATTCGTATACAAGTAAATTTAACTCTCTTTGCTTTTTCTCTTCACCTTGGCTTTTCAATGGGTGGGTGAGCAAAGGGCACGGAGCAGGGGGGCCCTCAGCTGGAGCTTGGTCTTGCTCATGTGAAGAATGTCTGTCTCTCTTTTTTGTTTTTTAAGATTTTATTTATTTGACAGAGAGAGACACAGGGTGAGAGGGAACATAAGCAGGGGGAGTGGGAGAGGGAGAAGCAGACTTCCTGCAGAGCAGGTAGCTCGATGTGGGTCTCCATCCCAGGACCCTGGGATCATGACCTGAGCTGAAGGCAGACGCTTGAAGAATGTCTCTTGATGTTGTGACCAATCATCTGTACAGAGCAATTGGGGATAAAATAACAAATCTCACCTTTTACACAAACTGTTTAAAATTTGTATGAATTCATAAGCTTGAATAGCACAGACCCTGACATAATCGGTAATAAGCATAAATAGAACAAACAAATGTATGTCATAAGTTTTCTTTTTCCCAAATCATCAAGTTAAGAGGTGATAACAGCTCTCTCACTGAATGTTACCTCCAGAAAAGAAAATTTTTTTCTATTTTGTTTTCTGTTGTGTCTTCAATATTTCACATTCATTCATTCAAAAAGCATTTACTGAGCATCTACTTTATATTAAACCTGTGAAGTACTGGAAGGAGAGTATTGAGTAAAGCATGAACGAATCCTGCTTTCATGGGTGTGTAGTTTAGTGGTCTAAACAGGTATTAAACAAATTACCAAAAAAGAAATAACAAACATAGAAATGCTAATAAGAAATAAAAAGTGTACAAGAGATTTTAAGAGATATATTAATTAATTAGTGGTATTAATAATAGTAATTAGTAATTACTACTACTATTAGTAGTGGTATTAGTGGTATTAGTAATATTAGTAGTATTAGTAATACTAATTAGTAATTACTACTACTAATAGTAGTACTAATTAGTAATACTAATAGCAAGTGGTAATAGTTTGGAGGTGGTGGTGGTCAGGAAAGGCTTCTCCCATGGCAATCACATTTAAGTGAGACCTGGATGGTTATTAGGATTGGCCATGAGTGCAGTGAGTAGAGGAGTAGCTCCAGGTGTAGCTGGAGAGGTAGGTGGAGTAACTCATATTAAGATTGGGTAAGAATTGGGAATATATTCTAACTATGAAGACATCTCATTAATGATTTTTAGAGCAAGGAGTGAGCCAGGTTATATTTTAAGAAGATCAACTGACTGCTGCCTGGAAATTGAATATGGGGGAGCAAGAGCAGGATGGGGGAGAAAATCAGGCGTGATCACAATACTGCACACAAGAAATTGTTGGCTTGTTTCCAGGAGGGTGGTAATGAAGATGTCAAAGTAAGAATGGATGGATTCAGTATGTTGTGGAGGTCTGATCCATGCATCTTGGTGATGGTTTGGTATGGAGTTAAGGATGAGAGAGGTGTTAGTAATTGCAACCAGATTTTTAGGTTGAACAACTAAGTGGGTTTCAGTGTGTTTTATAGAGAAAAGGGAGAAATAATAAGAGTAAATGTCAGTTTTAGATGTGTTAAATTTGGGATGTCTGTAAGACATCTAAGTGATGATATTAAAGAGGAAGATATATAAAAGATATCTGGATCAGATCTATAAATTTAGACCTCACCAATGTATACACAGTTTTTAAAACCAGAGATGGGTAAGATAGCCTTTCCAAACTTGTTGGACCATAGAGATTCCTGAACAATTATTTAAAATATATACTCATAGGTTCTACCACAGATCTACTAAGTCAGAATTTCCAGGATTAGTTAAGAGGTAATCTGTGCTCTTAATAAGCACCCTGTTTTTTATAATCAGATACATTTGGAAAACAGCAAGCTAGACAGAGCGTATAGACCAAGCTCAGAAAAATTCCAGTATTTCAAGCTGTGAGGAGGAGGGATAGTGGGAGTATGGATATCAGGAAGAAGAATGGGAGAACAAAGGAAACACTAGAAATCATAGGGTCTGAATCAAACACTGACTCCCTCAATCCCTCTGCTACAGATTTAACAAATAGTCCCACTAAATAGCCTTATTTTATATGTTCACATTTCATGTTACTTTCAAAGAGGTCAGTATCTTTATTCAATATAGATTTATATACGCAAGCCTTTCCCATACATCTTACCATATTATAAGGCAGCAGGCAAGTAGAATTATTTTTGCTCCTTCTGTATTTAAAATATTGTCTCCCTAGAGTAAAGCAGTGCCCTCTGAGCCAAATAAGTATATTGTGACGAATTTGGAAGCTAGAGATAAAATTCCCGGCCTCATAAATGCAAGCAGCCCCAGAACTCTTTCTGTCAATATGGCGGTTCACCATTAGAATGTGATCATTTAAAATCATAAACAGCAAGTATAATGAGGCTATGAAGATTGCATATGAGGTGTGACATTCTTTTCTGTGAATTTCATAACTGCCATTTTGATTTTATTGTGGTTTACTTCATCCTCAGTGGCGCTGTTAGGAAAACCAAAAGAGTCTCTTGCTCTTAAAATTTAAAGCTCTTGCTTTCAGTTAAGCCCAGGCCCCTAAAAGGGAGGAGGAAATGCAATCCTACATTTGAGTGTCACAGCCTTACACCCTAAATTCAAGTCAAATTATATTTGTTAAGATCAAAAGGAATTTCTATGGTTATTTGTTTGCAGATTTAAAGTTTAAAGGAAAATGTTAAACAGTATGAACATATACATTGCACTTCCTATCTCTACAGGAGTCTTTGAAATTGATTGAGTTTATTCTATAAGGTTTGGTGGTTCTATTTTCTGCCTTTATTATCTAGTGTTTAAGTGAAGGTGAGCTTAGTCGGTCTGTTTTATGTCTATGTGACATGCATCCTCCTTCTTTTCTGGCTCTCTTCTCCCTTTTGGGTCTTGACTTCTATCGCTATTTTGGAAAGTCAGGAAGTCAGCCAGAATAAAATGAAGCCTAGCAGATTTTTTTAATAACATTTATTTAGGACAGTAATTCCAGTGGCAACAAGTCTACCATTAGCAAGGATATATTGGTTACTTTTATTATGTATGTCTGAATTCCTTGTCTGTCATGCCACACATAAACCCAGAAGAGAACAGTTAGCAGATTTGTGGTTTGCACTGTCTCCGAGATGTTACTTTAAATACCTGATTCATAATTCTCTGGAGGAAAAACCTCACCCTCCGGGACGGTGGGAGAGCAAGGGGCTGGATGCCTCTAGAAGAAGAGTTGGGCTTCTGTGTATTGCAAAACCCAGCTATTTCTCCAGCGAAGGCTGGAATTTTAAATATCAAAAATATATAGTTGGGGCGCCTGGGTGGCTCAGTGGGTTAAAGCCTCTGCCTTCAGCTCAGGTCATGATCCCCGGGTCCTGACCTGCTCGAGCTCTCTGATCTGCAGGGAGCCTGCTTCCCCCCTTCCTCTCTCTCTTCCTGCTTCTCTGCCTACTTGTGACCTCTGTCAAATAAAAAAAAAAATTAATATAGTTAAGAGACCTGTCTTCTTGGTTCTGACCCTTGCTAATTGTCAATCAAGGCAATGATTTAAAAAAAAATTTAGATTCAACAATATATTAAAGGTATACTCCTTAAAAAACATTTTATTTATTTATTTATTTTGAGAGAAAGAGAGAGCACAAGCAAGTAGAGAGTCAGAGGGAGAAGGAGAAGCAGACTCCCCAGGGAGCCCAATGTGGGACTCCATCCCAGGACACTGGGACCATGACCTGAGCCGAAGGCAGACATTTAAGGAACTGAGCCATAGAGGTATCCCTCAAAGGTCTACTTCTAAGCAATTTATGGTATACATGTGGACTTTTTGATGCAGAAACATGTTGATGATGTTTATACTGACAGCATTTGAATATGATGAAATATTGAGTATATCATCATAAGCTCTGAGAAAGAGTGAGTTATCAGAAGGCATCTGGATGTCATAGCAATAGCTGTCCCTCTCGAACCTTCAGGGATAAGGACTAACACTCTCTTAGTGGTTTTTGTATTTTCACACATTTCATTTGTATATTCACCTTGAGAAAAGTGTATGTTCTAGAACTCAAATGACACTTTTTTTCATAGATGGTAAAACTAATGAGGTAGGGGAAAATACCAAGAGAACAGAAAAAGAGGCCTTGTATTTTAATATTGGCCTTTTTTGGATTCCTTTGCAATTTGTGTCCTCAGGATGTGATGGAATGGATGGACGGAAGTGATGATGGAATTAGGGAGATGTCCAAACCTGGGTCCTATTCATGCTACTTATCATCTTTGAGACTTAGTTTCTGCATCATAAACTGAGATAATAACACCTCTCCTGTATATTCCACTTTTTTTTTTGATAGAGAACAAGTAAAAAAATTCCTATAAAACTCTAAGATTTTATACCAACTTAAAAATGTTTGTATTGAGATAGCTAAGTGAACATTCATTATAAAGAGATTAGGTTCAAGCAGCATTAGTAGTAGTATGTCAACTTAACTAAAAATAAAATTGAAAAAAAATCAAATTAAGAAAGTAAAATTTTAAAACATGAAAAGACAGTTGCTAAAAGAATAGATTTAAAAACAAATGGTGGAAATAACAATAGTTGTGGAAATTATAGTAGCGGAAATAGTGGAGGTAGCCAGGATTTGCTGGGCGTCCAACATATGCTAAGAGCTGATCCGAGAGTCAGATTCCCTAGATACGTTGCCTTCATAATCACAGTAACTTTATAAAGTAGATTAAAAAAAAAACCTCAGCTGCATAAATGAAATTACACTTCAGAAAGAAGTGAAGCAATTTGCCCAAAGTCACTCAGAAGATTAGTACAGAACGGTGTCAGTAATCACCAGTGGACGAATGTCACACAGATCTGCAAGGAACAAAAGGACACAGATCACACCTCTTTCCAGCACTTTCCTTTTCTTCCTGTTTGGGGTTGTCATTAATATATTCCTAATTTCATGTTTTCATCTTTGGTATTAACATCCCAAAGAATACAGATCGACAGGGTGCTTGTTTTGATTTTTTGGAAACTAGCCTCACTGGAAGAGATTACCAGAGATTACCAAGACCTTTCTGTGCAACTCTGTATACAGAATAAGAATAGTAAGTGTACTGTCTATGTTTCCTTAAGTTTCAAAAATAACCTGATGGAGATTTTGAAAATATGTGTACCTAAGTAAATGTGTTAGTGACACTAATGGCAGAGAAGAACAAGAAGGTAACTATAAAATAGGTTACTAACTGGATATCAGTGAAATTGCAAGATCTTTTTCTTCCAAGGAGTATGACTATAAGGTAAATCCGAAAATACTGCGCTTTGGAAAGATTAAGCTGGATAGTTACAAATGGCAAAATAAGTTAATACACACTCTTAAATAACGATGTGGCATCTTTCAGACCATCACAATTATGTTCTTTAAAACTATAAATACGTAATATGAGAAAGTGGCATATAATTAATTATGTCATCCATTGTAAGATATTACTAAGAGAAAAAAAATCTTGTAACTGAAAGTAAGTTTAAAGAAATTACTCATCTCAAAAAAATAAAACCCTAATAGAAAATTCATAGAAAACCTAACAGGCATCAAACATATGGAAAAAAAATGCAAACAAGCCAGAAAACCTTGCAACTTGTTATTAAAACATTCAAATTAAAAGGAGAAAAACTATTTAATTTATCAAAAGGCCAAAGGTTGAAACAATTTAAACCTAGTAAGACTTTCTGTGACTGGCAGGCTTACTGGTTGCTGGTGGAAGGGAAGGTGATATGATCATTATGAAAAGACATTTGGAAATGTTATCAAATAACTTCAAAAATTTCATGTTTTTCAATAGTTCTATGTCTAAGCAAATAGAGATGAAACAGATTAAGTATAAATATGTCATTTGAGTGTTGTCTTTCAGTCACAAGTTAGAAAAACACTATATTCAAAATAGAGAAGTATTTTAGTGAGTATACTTACATATGGAAGTGTACTATCTAGCCATTAAATATATTTTAGAATATTATCAAACACAGTGGCTTACAAGGAGGCGGGAAAAGCAATATAAAATGCAAAGTATACACATAATTTTGTTTAAAAACATGGAGCATGGGAAAAAAACACTTGTAAAAACATTTGCTGAGTTTGAGTGAAGGCATAAAATTTACTTTTTCCTTATAAACTTCTATATTTCCAAGTTTTATACAACGAGCATATAATATAAAACTTACATGAAATTGTTCGTAAGTTTATTATATAATGTTTAAAGAAATTGAGTGATGCTGATCGACAGACTATTTTGACAGTTAATGAAGTAAGTAATTAACTCTAATAGGCCATCGTTTTATTTATAAGTATCAAATATTTATACTTTTCAAAAAGAGCTCTTCCTGGCGTTTTATTTGGCTTGGAGGGGACCCTGACGTGGTCAGAGAAGAGATCCTTCAATTGTTTAAAATGAATCCATCAATGCAACTGCTTTCTTTCCCTGCAAATGGAATTTGTACTTTTTCCTATTTCTATTGTTATATTTTCTTAGTTGTCCAAATAATCTACGCCCAGAGAGATAATGTTCTGGCAACCCATACCGGTTGTTCCTTTCTTCATAGTCACTAGAAAAGTAAATCCTTCAGGAGAACATTTCTTTAGCTTACTTTTTCATTATTTCCAGAGGCAAAAACTGGCAGGGCAATTTATAATTCAATTTTTGCTAAATCCATGACACCCAATATATATGTCAGGCATTTCAACGGCAGGGTACTTTGGGGATAGGTGATAAATTGTACTGATTATAAGTGCAAGCTGTTCTTCTAAAACATCATATCAAAAAGAAGGTAGGTACTATTAGGAAAATGTAATGTATCTTTCGATTGTCCAGAAACATCAGGGCAAATCACTTCATGTGGATATATTCCTTTCGGTGTTATACAGCGGAATATTACGGTTCTTACCATGGATGGTTTTGATAGCACTCATCTGGAGAAAGGGGAAAAAAGACCCTATCAGTTCACAAACCTAGTCTTTCAGCAGGCACACAGCTCTTAGAACTACAATAACTCAGACCTGCCAGAAATGACTCAGTCTGAAACCCAAAACATGGCCCTAATCATTTGAGGACCGTGTTGGTATATATGAGTAGTATAAATATTATTTTATAGTATAATCTCCTCTGATCTTTTTAAACATCCTTTCAGTGTTCTAGATATTGCCCTGTGTGATATGTAGGGCTTCAGCAAATCACAGGATGGCTGAGGTTATCTCTAAAAAATGCTTAAAAACAAAAGAGGACAATGGAAATATAAAATTCTGCTTTGGTGGTAGGCACGTACACACCCACACATGCTGCGGTTCAGTTCGGCATTCCATTAATGAGTGAAGTAATTAAGCAAGGCAAACTGGTAGGTTACTCCAGGCCTGAGCATAGGGAATGGGCTAGGGAGCCTTTCACCTCTAGGTCAATGGTTTCTGTTTAATCGGGCTGTTAATGACTAAAAGTCATTGTTTCCATCTGAGAGCTGTTTGGTCCCAATGTGAAGTAAGTTGGTGGTCTGCTCTCAGTTTCTCATGTGCAAATGCACAGATCGTGAAACCTGCTGCTGCTTTTGCTAAGCTGTTGGGCCACTCAGTAAAACTCATGCTGTTTGAAGGAAATGACAAAACAGCCCTCTCTCAGAGCATACCTCAATCAGGAAAGGCATTCCTACACAGAAAGTTATAGAGAAACAGTTGACGTAAAATTATAAAGGATTCACAAATGTGATTTTACTACTTTTTATATAGTTGCTTTCACAAACCTTACCTGATTTGAACCTCAGAATTAATGTATATGATAGAGGCCTTGCAGATCATCATATTTCAAAGTTTCAGAAACCAAAGCTCAAAGAGGTCATGCAAGTAATACACTTTTACGTGAGTGCCCGAGTGATATGGTAGCTTCTCGGAAAAGGGGAGGGTGTGAAGAAGGCTTTCAAGGACTGGGAGAATTTGGGTAGAATAGAAAAGCAAATGATATTCCATGAAGGATGTCAGCATGAGGAAAATCAGAAAGGTAGAAATTAGGGGCTCCTGGGTGGCTCAGTCAGTTAAGCATCTGCCTTCAGCATGGGTCACGATCCCACGGTCCTGGGATCAAGTCCCGTGTGTTGGGCTTCCTGCTCAAGGAGAGTTTGCTTCTCCCTCTGTCTCTGCCTGCCGCTCTCCCTGCGTGTGCTTGCTCTCTCAAATAAATAAACCTAAATAAATATTTTCTTTAAAGGTAGAAATTAGCACCGTGTGTTCATAGAATACATTGCATACATTTTATGTTATGTGTTCCCACAGGAATGCATACCAATATAGTTTTCAAATAGTTTTAACATACACACACAAATATATTAATGAACACCTGCACGTTCATACAGACTAAGGTTATGTAAGCAATAACGAATTGTTAGTGGTGTTCTTTCAACAGAAAAGGTAGCAGTAAAGATCGATTCAGAACAAAAACATAACTATTTATGAGGCAGCAGATGTGAAGCTTTTGCTGAAAATAGACAAGAAACATATAAACCTCTTTGGTTTGCCATAGCGGTGAGCAGTGGTGGAAAGAGAAAGGCTGTTGCGATCCCAATAGTAAGCTAACAATATGTCTAGATTAGGGAAAAAAGGCTTCTGGTAACCCCACAGAATAAAGAGGTTGTTGTAGAACTTCTCAGTCAAAAAAATTCCCAAAGTCCACAGAACGTTCTGCTAGAGTTGTTAGAGAAAATCTAGCTTAGGTTTCTATGCTTCTCAACTGGGAGATGTACCCTCCCACCTGCAGGGGTTGGAAAATAGTAGGGATCATTTTGGTTTCCACTATGATAGGGGCTCTAATAGGTAGGGCCAGAGATGCTCAGCTTCAGTCCCACCCTGGGAACCCTTGATCTGTCCCAGTGTCAGTAGTTCCCTGACCAAGAAACACTGTTAGCATTTTTCTCACCAGGTTCTCTGTAGACCCAAGACTGTAACTCCAAGACTGACAAAGGAAAAAAAAAAATACTTGTATCTCAATAATTTTATCTTTTTTTTTTTAAGATTTATTTATTTATTTATTTGACAGACAGAGATCACAAGTAGGCAGAGAGGCAGGCAGAGGGAGAGGGAGAAGCAGGCTCCCTGCTGAGCAAAGAGTCCGATGTGGGGCTCGATCCCAGGACCCTGAGATCATGAAAGCCAAAGGCAGAGGCTTAACCCACTGAGCCACCCAGGTGCCCCTCAATAGTTTTATTTATCCTTTGCCTATTTCAATTTTAATTTTGCCTTTACCTATTTTCTTTTTTTTTAAATTTAAGTAGGCTCCATGCCCACCATGGAGCTCAGTGTGTGGCCTGGCACTCACAACACTGAGATCAAGACCTTATCAAGATCAAGAGTCAGAGACTTAACCAACTGAGCTACCCAGGCACCCCTTCCCCCCATTTTTAAAAAATGATAGTCCTACAAAGTTTATTCCACCAGCAGCATGCCGGCTTGAGGAGAGTAGTCTTGAGGATTCTCTCTCTCCTTCTCCCTCTGCTCCTCCCCCCATGCATGCTCATGCTCTTTCTCTAAAATAAATTAATAAATTATTAAAAAATGATATTCCTACTAAGATTATCCCTAAACACAACACCTAATCTAATGGGGGTTATCATCTTTATTGGAAATCTCCTTTTTCTGGAAACTCTTTTCCATCTTGACTCCCTCAAGGTCATTCTTTCCAACCTTTCGGAGCACTCCTCAGACATCTTTGTAGGTTTCTCTGATTTCATCAATACCTTAATAACAATGTTCTCTAGGGTCTCTAGGGTCTAATTCTTAGCTCCCTTTTCTTTTCTTGAGTTTTTATCCCCATGCCCATAACCTTGACCACCACCACTGATGATTCCCAAATCTCTCTCTCCAGTGCTAATCAGTTTTCTGAATATGAGGCCAATAGTATCCAAACGAAGTCAATTGTCTACTGCATATCTCCGCCTTCACATCACATAGATTTGGGTTTTCAGCAGCGTCAAAATTATGCCGTTCTAATCTTCTTTCTTTCATTCAAGTGACATATTTTTATTAAGTGGTGCTAAAAATAAAAACATGAGTAGAGCCTTCTAGTTTGGCTATTTATAAAAAAAGGAGTGTTCACAGTTCCATGGGAGACAAAAAAGGGAGGGTTCAACTCTGAAGATAGAAGGGGTGAGTGGTTAGAGTCCAGCAAACATCTTACATGACCCCGTATGATCAGAGGCATTCTGAACAAACTAACAAGCAACAGGTCCATGTGGTTGAGAAAGATTAGGGCATGTTCTTGCACCTCTCTGTCATCTGGTGTGACTTTGAAATGCATGGGAGGAGGGCAGAGGTGCAGTGTAAGAGAGGCAGCAGTCGGATCACAAAGGTCTTCCATTTCTCTGCAGATTAATTTGGACCTTGTCCTACAGGTTACTGAACAATTGAATAACTTTAACTAGAGGTTGCATGACATTGTCAGCTTTGTGTTTCTGCTGATTAGTCTCAATGTGGCAAAGAGGATAAAGGTGAATACAGAGCAGTACCCGATGAAGACGACGACAACCTAGGAGGATTTTTAGTAGCCAGTTTAGAAATCATGAGACCCAGACTTAGGATGTCGGAATGGGGAACACAGAGTAAGAAGTCAAGTCCGTATTTCCTCTGCGGAAGGAAAATTGGCAGGCCGTGGTGAGCAGCGAACTTGGGAAGTGAAGGAAAGGATAGGGAACTGAGGGTGACCACCCGATGTCTGGGTTTGGTGATCTAGGTCGTGATGCCAAAGAAAGAAAGGGAGATAAAAGAGGAAAAGGAAATGAGAACATTTTTTATTTCACCATGGGCTTAAAATAACTCAGCCTTGAGAGTCAAAGCTGAACAATGACCTCTTTATTCTAGGTAGGATCTGTCCTATAACAATCCTTTCCTTCTTCAACATTAAGCTTTGGACTTACCCTTCTGGTAGAATGGGTATAGTAAAGAGAGAGCATCGGAAAATATCTCAAAAATATCATCCTTGTTCTATTAAAAATGCAATGTGTGATCTTTAGCTCGTTACTTAAACATGTTCAATAGTCTTACCTGCTGAGAGAGCAGAACGATACCTATCTCACAGTGATGCTGTGTAAAATCAAAGGGTCCATTTTAAGGTACCGACACACATTCTTTACACTCAGAAGTCTCTCTCAAAATTGGGTGCATCTTTTCCTTCCCACAGTGTGGTTTTTGAATAGCTTCAAAAATATGCGAAATGCACTCCAGATAGTCTTTTTCTTTTAAAAATAAAACCATGCTTGTTATTGAACTCCTGTATTTTAGCACCTTCTACAGAGAATAAATAGCTTATTGGCATTATTCTCAGCCTGTTTGATGTAGTTAGATCTTCAGCAGTCTAGACTCACCTCACTTGTGGCAACTATATATTTTTTCCCTAAAAATAGTGCTTAGAAGAAACTAACCACATTTAAAGGCAAGTCCAAACAGTTTTTATAAAAGTTACCATACATAGAGACAAATGACTCTAGCAGTTGGAATCCTAAAATGAAATTTTCCTCACTGTGGGAGTGGAATGGTATGAGCAGAGATGAGAAAATTCTGACTTTAAATTTGGTCCATCCAACTGATGAAGCACTTTAAAACTGATGGCTGAACGTGCAATTTGATGTAAGAGACTTCCAGAAAACCTGATAACAAAGAAATTATCCTTTATAACAGCAAGATGGAGGAAAAACTTAGCAGTTCAATTTCTACGGAATTATTCCAGCCACGGTGTTCCTTATTATAATCGATATAATTTAGCTTAGTTGATGTAGTTGTGAGGCTGATTTTTGCTACTGATAACAGAAACTTATAATTTTCTTGAAGGGAAGTGTAGGCCTTTGTAGTGGACTACGTTTTAATTCACTTACACAACAAATTTCCACTATCAGCAACCAAAGTCTTCTATATAAATCAAAAGTCTATTCTTTCCAAAGGTCTACCCCTTCCAAGCCTTGTCTATACCCTGGTAGAGCCATTAAAAACATGTCAAGATGGAACATAATTGGCAGAACTTTGGATCGAATCCACTTTCTCCTGGTTAATGCTGTGTTCTGGCTCATAGATCCACACAGAAGATGGGTGAGGCATTTTCATTTATAGCAGTAGTTTTCAACTAAATATTTATAGTAACATGAAAAAGAGAGAAGGCCAAAAAGCACATGTTCATGTGAAATAAAATACAATAGAGAAGTAAATACTTGCAGACTGTATTTAGACCTACACTGTGTGAACTGATTGACAGAGGGTAGAAAGAAGGAGATAAGAACAAGTCCCAGGACTGAGCCTTGAGTGATTCCGTACATGGAGAAGCAGGATAGAGGAGGATGAGTTGGCAATGTTGACTGAGCTGAGAAGCCGTCAAGGAAGGAAGACTACGGCATTTGATCTTACCTGGAAGCCAAGAGGGGAGAGAATGGGTTTGGTTTTGAAGGGAAGGTGAGAAGCAATAGGTAGAAGAAGTGGACCTAAGGGTATTTTTAGGACTTGAGCACATTTAAATGCTAATAGAAAGGATCCAGTAGACTTGCTGTGAACAAAGAAGAAAGGAAAATGGAATCCCAAAGTGAACTTGTTTGTGTGGGTTATAACTAATAATATTTACTGTATGAGAAATTAAAGCAGAGAAATTAAATAGTCACTGACATTAACTCCTTCAAATTGCCATAACACACCAATTGCATATTAACATAAAGAGCATGTTTTTATTTAGAAAACTGTATTTTCTGAAAAGAAAATAATGATGAGAATGCCACCATTTTACACTTTCTCATTTCTTTCTCCTGTCATGTTCAATAAAATATAGCTGGGTTCTCTTGTCTGCCTCTGACTTCAGTTGGTTGCCTTATGTTGTTTTGGTTAGTGTATATTAAGAAAGTCTGGGGGCGTCTGGGTGGCTCAGTGGGTTAAAGCCTCTGCCTTCGGCTCAGGTCATGATCCCAGGGTCCTGGGATCGAGCCCCACACTGGGCTCTGTGCTCAGCGGGGAGCCTGTTTCCTCCTCTCTCTGACTGCCTCTCTGCCTACTATGATCTCTCTCTGTCAAATAAAAGAAATAAAATCTTAAAAAAAAAAAAAAAGAAAGTCTAGCCTCACACAAATATATGGTTGATAATGGAGGAACTATCAGTATGTTTCTCTGAGGCTAAACTAGAATTCACTACATATAGTAGGTTTTTAAAGATTAGCTGAAATGTAAAATCTGAAGCCTTACCATTAAATAAACTTTTTGTACTCTATAATCAATTTTTCTATCTCAGACTTTGAACTGAGCTATGCAGATGTTCTACATGCTGCTAGATTTTACCACATGATGTTAAAAAATCACATTTGTTACTATTGTCACTAATCTCATCAGAAATGTCTTTGAGTATCAGTAAACTGTCCAGATTACAGTATTAATTACAAATTTCTCAAAATTCTAATATTCACTTGAAAGCTTAAATTTTATCTTTGGGAATCTTTTAAATAGTTTTCCTTAAAGTAGCAAGTTCACATAGTTCATTTCCAAGGAAATCTCTGCCAGACACCTAAGTCGGAATGACCCTTGTTTGTCTCAGAGTTGTTCTTTCAAGTAAAATGGTGTTTCAAGACACCATTTTACTTGAAAGAATGACTCTCAATTCAAGAATGCTCTCAATTCAAACAATTACACAAGTGTTTTTCCTCAAAACAGGTATCATTTTTCACTATGCAACAGAAGTGTTTTAGGTGTACTGTCTGGTATGTCACACAGAATATTGAAAGTATGAGTACTACAGATTTGAAATTTATTTTTAAAAATATTTATTCATTTATTTGACAGAGAGAGAGAGAGAGCATGTGCATGTGTCCACACACACACGTGCTCGGGGGAGAGGCAGAGGCAGAAAAGCAAACTCCCCAGTGTGCATGGAGCCCTAAGCAGGCTGGATCTCCTGACTCTCAGCCAAAATCAGGAGTAGGAAGCTTAACCAGCTGAGCCACCCAGGTGCCCCTCAAGGGTTCAAATTTAATAAAATTAACAATTTTTATGGCTTCATCAAAGTGTTTTTTAAGCAAGCTGGTTTTTGTTTTTGTTTTTGTTTTTTTAAAGTGGAAGTGTGTGGAGGTGAAGAATACAATGCTTACTAGCACATATGCATTGAACTGCCCTTAGTTGGTACTAAGGCATCCCAAAGTTCTACTTTCCATTGACCTTGTTTCATCAGAGTAAAAGTCAAGACAGTGAAATACTTTTAATCTTGTGGAGACTGTGGCATTTTCTAAGAAACCCCTGCAATCCATGGGCCTCACTTTGAGAACTGCTACTCCAAGAATTTACTATATAAGTAAAAAATCTAAATCCATCTGAGAAAATACTATAAATAAGTATTTCTGGTGCATAAACAATGAATCTTGGAACACTGAAAAAATAAATAAAATAAAATAAAAAATAAATAAGTATTTCTGGGATCATTAGAAATGTATTTGGGGAAAAATGTGTATCCTTACCTTATATCATACAAATAAAATTTTAATAGATTTAATGGTTATATGTTAGTAGCTAAAACTATTAGAAAATATAGGTGGATATGTATTTAATTTAGGGATGAAGAAGACTTTTCTCTGCATAATCACAAAAGAAGAAACCATACAAGGAAATACGGATAGATTAAAAAAAAAAAATTGAAAGACTTTTTCAGGTCAAACAACTTCAGTGTCTAGAGAAGTATAAGCAAACTAGAAAACTGAGAAAACAATATTAGCAACACATAATGGTTAAAGAGTTGTACTTACCTTTTATACATAATGAGCTCTCATAAGGTAATAACGAAAAAGAAAAACATGATGATGGATCATTTTTAACAAAAGAATCATAAATGATCAATAAATGGAGGAAAGACAATGTTCAATCTTTCTATTAATACAGAAAATTGGTGAAGGTAGAAAAAAATGATTGTCTTAATTACAGTTATTGCTGTTGAACAACTCAACCTAAAACTTAGCAGCTTGAAATAACAGACTGTTTTTCCCAGTTTCTGTGAGTCAAGCATCTGGGGTAGCTTAGCTGGGTGGTTCTGGCTCAAGGTTCCTTAGGAAGTTGCATCTCAAGATTGAACTGATGCCAAAGGATTCTCTTTCAAACTCATATCACGTCTGCCTTTCCATTGGACTTTCAGCAACATGGCAGCTTGCTTTGCCCAGCACATGTGATGAGAAGGAGAGACAGACAGACAGAGACAGAGAGAGACAGAGAGAACCAGACAGAAGTATTCTTTTTACAAGCCGATCTTTGAAGTGATAGCCCCTTGTTTCTACTATGTTCTCTTCACAGAAGCAAGTCAATGGGTGTACCCTACTCTGAAGGGGAGAGAATCATTGGGCACCATCTTAGAAGATGCCTAACACAATGATTATCTACAACATGGCCAGACTATGAAGATACAAGTGGGAAAAGGTACAATTTCTGTCTCTCTGGAGGAATTAGGAAATATCTATCAAAAACACTAAACATGTTGGTCCTTGTGACATAGCAATTCTATTTCTAAGAAATAATGAATATAAGGAGTATGTAAACGATATTCACAGTGATGTAAATTATAATAGTGAAAAATTAGAAGAAACTTAAATGCGTAATAATATTTAAAAAATAGTTAAATAAATTATTATACATTCCAGAAGTGTAAAATTTGTAGCTTTTAAGAACATTTTTGTAAACTTTTACTAACAAGGACAATTTACTTGTGACTTACAGTTTATTGGGGATGTACTATAGGATGATCTTTTTTTAAACTTAATGAATGCTTATACACATTGAAACTATGTTTGAAAGTATACAATTCTAAATTTAGTGATTTTTTTTCCTGCTTGTGATGGGGGAAACTTCTTGTTTTTATTAGTATTTTTTCTATTTCTCTGCTTTATCTATATTGAGCTTTAGTAAAGGCTCAGAAAATATGACCTAATAAAGAAGTAATAAATTAATTCTTTTAAGGATTTTATTTATTTATCTGTTGGGGAGAGAGAGAGAGAGCGTGAGAGAGTGAGCACAAGCAGGGGGAGGGGCAGGCAGAGGGAAAAGCAGACTTCTTGCTGAGCAGGAAGCCTGATTCAGGAGTTCTATCCCAGGACCCTGGGATCATGACCTGACTTGAAGGCAAACACTTAACCAACTGAGCCACCCAGGTGTCCAGAAATAATGAATTAATTTTTAAAAAATTAACAGAAAAAGAACTTTGATAGAAACGACTTTGAGACCAGCTGCTAAAACCATAACACAGAGTATAATAATTGTGTTTTAAGCTGCTATCCTGATGATTCTTTTTCCATACTCAGTATAATATTACATGAGCTGAATGGCAGCCTAGTTTTAAATATGCAGCTATCAGTAAAATTTGAGCGGATGTGGGTGGGTGTTTTAAAGTTTGTCATTGAAAAGTAAATGATCACTTCTTTCTAAATCCTTGAAAAAGCAGATTCCAGGTTCCTCATTAAATGACTGTCTTGTTCCCAAAGAACATGATTTGAGTGATTTAAGAGGTTGTTTCTAGTCTAAATACAGTGGTTTTGACTAATTTGATTGGAATTCCACCCCAAATTTTTGCTTTTAAAAAAGAATGTTACTTCATAACACATTGGCGTAACTTAGAATAAATTTCCCAAGCCACCCTGGGTGTCTTTCCTTGTGTCGGTGGTAGTGCTGTGTGCACTTGAGCTCAAGTGAAGATGCCTCTTGGTGATGCTTGTGACACTTTCTACCAGCTCTTGCTCTGTCGTATTTCTGAGTACATACCATTTATAAGTGAGACATTTTGCAACAGGATGTTTTTGAGACCAATCGATATCATGTAAGTTAATTCAGATTCACACTGAGTAGCTACACACAAGTACAATAAGAAGACAAAAGAAAAATGAGCATTAATGCGTTCTCTGGTAGGTATTGTGGAAATCCCCTTAAGAAGTTCCATTTTATAGTATGTTTCTTATACGACACATTCAAAGGTTAGGTTTCATTTGGGGTTTCACAATTGCCCTGTTATGATGGTTTTTAGTAGCTGGCCCATCGTAATATATCTTTGGAGAGTGTTTATTATGTTTCAAAATTTGGATCTGAATCCACAGCCCAACTTAATGCTGACATTCATAAAGGCTTGATAGGCTCTATCTCTGGCTGGAGAAAGCTCTTATTGTGGTCAATTTAACTGAGCCAACTATTAATAATGTCAGAATACCATTCTGCAAAGCAGAGCAATACTTAGTCAAAGTGATTCATATTAGCTAGCATGAGCAAAGAAATCTCAACAGGCTATTTCAGAGTTCTGGACTGCCATTGAATCCATTGCTCTTGTGAACACAGTGGAAAGAATCAGGGTTCATGCTCCTGGCTGTTCAGACTTCTTAGTAAATGTTTCACTGTGTCCCAAGGAGAAGACAGAGTGTTTTAATGTGGGAAATGGAACCTTCTGTGCTGTCTGTTCTGGAGAAAAGAATGCGGCTTCTAAAATATTACTTTTTGAACTTCCTGTACTGTATTTATACAATTCTGACTCTTTCAAAGACTAAACTGTGTTATGACTCAAGCAGTCACTGATAGACCTAATTTGCTCTGTGGGAGAAGTGTTCTTCGCCATCTCTGTGCAGTTCCCTTTGTGTGGTGCAAACTTTTCCCAGTCTGTATTACTCTACATGCGGCAAAAAAGGAAGCATGAGCCAGGGGACCTGTTTCTCCACTTACCATACTAGATAATTATATTCCGCCCGAGAATGTGTTATTCTTCAGTGATGAAAAGCAAGGGTGTAGAATGAGACCAGACGGGAATTTCATCTTGTCTTGGGGTTCACTTCACTGAGCCTCAGTTCCCTCATTGTAAAAAGGGGATACTTATACTTCATAAGGCAGTTTTGAAGATTAAATAAAAGTGGGCATCTCACAATTAGCAATTGCTCAATAAATTATAGGTTTTGGCCAGACGACCAGAATGTTTGATTTCCTTTGGCTGTGGTAAATAGATTCAGCTGATGAACATGCATTAGTGAATTTCTGAGTACTAGCATATGCTCAAGGTCATCTTTCTATATACTTTGTAAAGTCAAAAATCGAAGCTGATATCAGAATTGAGGGAACAGATTAAGTAAGCAATGTCTCCTTATTTTTTGAAAAAAAAAAAAAATGTGACCCACATTAAGAAATACATTTGACCTTGTGACCTAGTCTACAATACAGAGACATGCCATACTTGTAACTGAAATGACAGCTGAATGGAACAACACTCTTCTGTGTACGATATAATGTGATATTTTCTCTTTTTTTCTTTCGTCTTCTCTGCCTGTCTGATTAGAACCAACTAAGTTGATTTCATATGCACTGATGGTGTGTAAACAGTATGAAAGACACTAATTCAATGGAGAGTAAATTAATTTATTGCACAAATTTGTTTAGGACAGTATTGGTTATTGAGTGTCATTTCCTTGTACTTGCATTTCATAATTTTTAATTATATTAATGAATGTTTGCCTCTAGAAAGGGGAAGGAAATGGACAATCGCAACTATTTACTGGGCCAGATATCATCTGTATCATTTGGCACATTATCTTCTCTTTTGTTACAAGAATCTCACCATTCTCTCCATTTTATAGATAAGGAAGCCAAAATTATGCGACCTAAAATATCTTACCCAAGAATTCACAACCATCTATTTCCCACTGTCTCTAAATGCAAGAGGCCAAATAACTTACAGTGACATATTGATAAGCTTTTATCTCTTTAGTTGTACTCGATGTTCTTTCTTTAATTAAATTGTGCATCCTTGATCACTTAATAGAATTTGAATTCAAATTATAATACAGAAATTTGGCAAAAAAGATCACATATCCATTCTACTTTGTCTGATCTTAATAAAGAGTAGCCTTCAGCAGGAAATATTCCTGAAATGGCAGTATGATTAGGCTAATTTAGCATTTCTTGGTGAGACAGAATTTCCTGGCATGCAATTATTTTGTTCTATGATTCTCAATACCATAGTTTTAATTTTTTTCCTGTAAAAACTACTTTAGAAGAGACAATGCAAGAATCTTATTCTCTTTTAGTTAAAAATAAACCAACTTTGATAGTACCATCATAAAGCTAGAAGGATTTTAGTTTGATTCACTGTTTGAAAGAATGACCAAACTCTAAGTTTATTTTTTCATAGTTCTTTTTTCCTTCTACAGATTCTTCCCCACAATGGATTAACAACAGACATTTGAAGTTGTACTGTTTAAATATCTTTGAATTATTTTTGTTTAAAAATGTCAATGGGTACGATAGGAAAAGTACATTTTTTTCCCTGTAACTTCAAAACAACTGAACAGAACCTTTGGACTGAAACCAAGAATTGAATGCTTTAGCTTTAAGAAGATTTTCCTTTCTGAAAAATAATGAATGAGTCTCTTTGCAAGTTTAACTGTTTCAGGTTTCAATTCTCTGACTTCCAGCATTCTTCCATCTTTTTATAATGTAATGCTCCATGAGTAAACATTTTTTTCTTTTTCAGTTTTCTCTCAAGTCATGTAAACTTCAGATATATATAAAATTTCTATATAGATGAGTTGCATAATGTTTTTAGGTATGTAAAAACTAGTGTTCCATTTCCTTAGTCGCTGCTTTCTCTCTTTCTCTCTCTCTTTTTTTAAGATTTTATTTATTTATTTGTCAGAGAGACAGAGAGCACAAGCAGGGGGAGTGGCAGGCAGAGGGAGAAGCAGGCCCAGCAGAGAGCTGGTTGCAGGACTCAACCCCAGGACTTTGGGATCATGACCTGAGCTGAAGGCAGATGCTTAACCAACTGAGCCACCCAAGCATCTCCTTAGTGGCTACTTACGAGTGTGCATTAGTGAGTGACAGTGCTTGAGGATAGCCTACAAAGGCTAGTGGAATGAGAAGGTTATAGTTTTCTACTTGCTCTATATGAGAATAGAGGAGGGGTTCCTCGTTGTGATATTCCTGGGGGCGGGGGGGGGGACACACAACAATGTTTAGTAATTTTGATTTTAGTAAATTACAGAAAACATGTGCAGGCTGTGGGACACTGTGGAGACTGATCAAGATCCACGGTTTCTGAAGACTTCATGTTGGGACAGTTAATTCCTGAGGTCTGCTTTCAGACACAGCCAGACCCACAAAACAGACGGATCACCACGGGCTTTCCGTTTTAGGAATCAGAACACACAAGGGCATCTGGCGAGCTCTGCCCTGCCTTCCAAGATGCCAGAGCTTTCAGAAACCATCAAAGCTTGCACCTGCTACCTACTTCAAGTGCACACATTCCTTGGCTCAGAGTGTCCCAGCTGAAGCCTTCTCAAATCATTTGTGGGGAAGACAAGCCAGCAGAGGATATGAACTTTGCAAAGACAGATTTTAAATACTAATGACTTTATAAAATTATTCTTGACATTCTTAAATATTATGCTGGCTCATTTTTCCCCCAAGAACACAATACATCCCCTTTGTATTTCCATTTAAAACTTGTATCTATAAGGCAAATACACTCCTCTGTGAAGGAAATTTGTAGAGATAAGATGAATAGTAACTATCACTGAGTTAAAATGGTGACTCAGTTGATAGGTAAAGGTTATCAGAAGGAAAATATGGAATGATAGATTAGCAAGCCTGTTGATGAACTCACTTAGCTTTCTTATTTTCTGAAGTGCTCTTTGTAAGTCTCTGATAAAAATAAATTTGGGACAAAGTGCTGTAACACAAAACAATATATATAATATTCACTTGGTGGGGAAGAAAATACATTCTACTGATTTATTTTATAGTCTCCAAAGTGATTCTACAAAGTATGTGTAATATACAAAGTGAGGTTAAAAAGAACATACTTGTTCACTGTAAGAATTTGTTACTTTTATTCACCACAGTTGAACATTTTATGATTACACAGAAATAAAGTAGCACTATGTTGAGAATTGTATTTCAGGATGATCATCTGACATTGTGTATGCTAGGAAGAGAAAGACTATGAGGAGGAAAAGCAATTTCATTTCTAACAATAAGATTATGTTTTAAAAATCAGTATCCCATATTAAATTTATTGTAATAAGATAGCCATTTGGTAAAGAGACACTGGAAGATAAGAAGAGACACCAGGGTTCTAGTTAGAATTTGCTCTCTAATGCATGACCTTGGCAAATCACTTTACCATGATGAAATTGAGCTTTCTAAACTAGAACATAGGTATTAAGTCACCTGTATCATCTTCTTAAGTTCTGGAACAAAAATTTGGAAAAAAAATAACACCATTTCACCAAAACCAAAGTGCCTGGAAACCTCACAGATTAAATTGCTTTTTATGCTTCTCAGCACAGGGCTCTCCCGTCTATAGCCTGGAAGAGTCTGAAGTACTGACTTTTATTTTATTTTTATTTAAAAAAAATATTTTCTTTATTGAAGAGATAGAAAATGAGCACAAATCAGAAGCAGAGGCAAAGGCAGAGGGAGAGGGAAAAGCAGGCTTCCTGCTGAACAAGGAGCCTGATGCAGGACTCCATCCCAGGACCCTGGATCATGGTCAGAGCCAAAGGCAGAAGCTTAACGAACTGAACCACTCAGGCGCCCAGAAGCACCAGCTTTTAAGCAGGCCTTCCTACAAGGTGTGAACCTATCTGTCTCCTCTGCACTCTGTCTTTACTTCCTCTCCCTGGACTCCGTGCTTCAACCATTCCAGACTGCTGACTGTTCCATGAAAACATCATGCCCTCTTCCTTCTCTAGGTCATTTTCCCTCCCCACACGTCTTTTCTGTATTTCTGCCATAGCTACCATCCCCATTCTTAGGTAATTTTTTCTTGTTCAGTGTCAATGTAATCCTCTGACGGGGCTATAAGACACATGGCATCTGGCTACCAAGGTTCAAATTCCGAACCCGTTACTTTTAAAAACAGGTGACTTTGGGTAAGCGACCAAATCTTTTTCCCTCTGTAAATGTAAGGCCCCATCCTTTAAAGTTGTCATGAGGTTGAAATGAACTATTATGATTAAATGCTGGCTCCGTGCCCACCACACAACAAACCTTCTTGGAGCCTTTAACAATATTATGAACCCCAGCGCTGTTGGTGTTTACTGTCTGGTGGCATTTATCTCCTTGTTTTGGAATTGCCTATTTAGTCGGTTGTCTGCACACATCCACTACTACTTCCACATCCCGGTTAGACCCAATAGTCCCTGAGAACAGTCTGGTTTACTGTTGTGTCTTGAATGCCTACAAAGTAGCCGATCTCATGGTGGAAGCCAAATAAATATTGAATGAAAGCATGGTTATTCCATCTTACAACCTCATAGGGGAAGGATTCAGACAGCAATTCTTTTTTTTTTTTTTTTAAGATTTTATTTATTTGAGAGAGAGGGTGTGTGTGTGAGAAAGAGAGAGCACGAGCATGGGGGAGGGATAGTGGGAGAAGCAGAGTCCCTGCTTAGCAGGGAGCCTGATTCGGGGCTTGATCCCGGGACCCTGGGACCATGACCTGAGCAGAACACAGAGGTTTAACTGACTGAGCCACCCAGGCGCCCCTCCCATTATTTTCTCTGTAATTTAAACTGTTGCCCGAACCTGTTTTCCTCTTTCATTGCCCACCAGGTTCATGTTATCACATCCTCTCAGTCTCGTGAGAATTTGGAGCCATTTTCACCCCCTTCATCTTCTCTCTCCTCTCCATTTTCTTCTGGACCCTTCTGTTGGTCACCAGGTGTTTTGTTCTCGAAGAATCTCCCTCTTCAACTCAAGTGCCACCACCAAACAGTAGCAACTCAGGGACCACTTATGGTGAGTGTTACTCTAGTTAGGACAAATCTCTAGTAAGTTCATTTCCCTTAAGTTGTCAATCTTAGAGGACAACACTCAACTGGACACATGTGGTCATGACTTTGTAAGTAGACATGCTGGATACCAGAAACGTACTGTGAGGGCAAAGCTTTCTTAAAATATGAGACTTAGTACCAGGGAAAGGGAGGATAGAGAAGTATAGAATTCATTTCTTAAAATTATGATTATTCAAGTGTGTATTTTTTCAACTGAATCATTGGTGAGAAAATAATTATAAATCTATGAAATACACAAAGACCATTTTATAATTAAAAACTATGTTTATGTTTTCCAGCTATAAATAATTTAAAAGTAAAGGAGATCACCACCTGCCCTGATTCTTTAAATTAAGCATTCGCTTGCTTCAGTGATTGTGGCTTTGTGGATCATCTTGGAGCTCTTTCTATGATTTAGTCAGTGATATTGAACAGGCTTTGAAAAGAAGGGAAACTGTATAAAGTAAATAAACTTAACAAGGCAGAAGATACATGTACCCGGAGAGTTCAACAATTTAGAAGGTTTGACTTTTTTTCAGTCCAAAAGTAATCTGTGTTGATTATAACAGGAAACTAGGCTTCCAAATTAGAGACTGTACATGTGTGTGGTCAAAACCCTCTTTTAAAAAAAAAATGCATTGCATCACCGTCTCACAAAACAAACTGAGGGTTGCTGGGGGGAGGGGGTTTGGGAGAAAGGGGTGGGATTATGGACATTGGGGAGGGTATGTGCTTTGGTGAGTGCTGTGAAGTGTGTAAACCTGGTGATTCACAGACCTGTACCCCTGGGGATAAAAATATATGTTTATAAAAAATAAAAAATTAAAAAACATGCATTGAAAAATGTAAAAGACTGTTTAAGGAAATCACAACTTCCTATATTCTCTCTTCAGCAAGTCTCAGAATATTTTCATCAATTTAGACATGTAAATGCACAGTTCTTTAAAAAGGGGGTGTGGGTGAAACTCATGCTGAGACCTAGCTACAACACTGTTTCATGCAGAGCAAAGTTGTGTACAAGTTCACCACAGATGAAATGTACTAGCAATTTTTACTTTGGATCTTGTCAATGAAGATCACATAAACTAGTAATAATCAGTTTTACATCTATCTGGTCAAGGTGTCCAAGAAAATACTCTGTTGTCCCTTTTTAAAATATTAACAAAGTAAAAAAAAAAAAAATGAAGAGACTTCAATAGAACAATACCATCATTCCTCTGGTCAACATTTTAGTGATGTCAAGGATCTTCTGACAACAGATGATCCCCAAATAATCTATATTATTGTGGGGTTCTGAGGTTCTAAGTTTATAGTAATCTTTAAATGAATGAAGCAAGCTAAACTCTTTTGTGGGGGGGAACTGGGATGTAGTGTGGGAGGGGAGTTATGTTAAGAGAGGGAAAAGGGAGAAAAAGAAGGCAAACTGGGAAATAGTTAATTAAAATAATAATGATGTCAGTCTTTTTACATTGGAAATATGTGCTCCATCATGCTCCAATAATGGGGAGTGCAGATTTCCTGATAAGACTGGGGGACTGTAGTGGGGGTTGGATGAATGTTTACCATGTGTGACCAAGTGGGAGGAAAGGGGTGAGGAAGGGAAGGGGAGAAATAACTCACTTCATGTCTGGCATGGTGATGATGAAGCTCTTTAGCAATGGTCTGTGTGTTATGTACAGGTTATGGGAGTTTATTCTTGCTTTATGCCTGCTGCAAAGAAATGCCTCTTAGCTCAGATTAAATTGTGATCCCTTCTCTTTGGCACCCCTTCACTGGTGTCAGCATTTACAATTCATTCCCAGCCCAGGCTGTGGTAAGTCTTTGCATCTCAAAAGATGTTAAACCAGGGTAGAGAACTCAAACCCAGGTGTCATTGAGGGAAATTGCCCAACTCCATAGGGTAATGACGGCTAAGTCCTAGGGTGGCACTTGACTCTCTCCCCAACACCCAGGCTGTTCCACTGCCATTGGCAGCTCTTGCAAGCTAATCAGGTTCATTACAGCAGAAAGGGAACCAGGAAGAGAGACTCGGACAAAATACTTCCACCAAAATTTTATGTGGTATTTAAGCGAGAGGAAGGAGTTCTTGACTTTTTCCATGGACATTAGAGAAAGGAGACAGGCAGTTGAGGTAGAAAGTCTCATACACTATGCAGATTATTATGATTAAAGCCTCCTAAGTAAACTGTGCTGCTGGGTATCCTTTACATTTTGTCTTTTTGAAATCCCAAATGTTTTTGAAATTTGAAAACTCAAACTACTGGCCTACGAAACCCTAGAGAACCAGCAGACCAGAAAAGGAAACCTGGCAAAATAAGAATAAACAATGATTCTGCGTAAGGTGGATGTGAATCGTCAAAGGAAAGGTACAATGCAGACAAATTTCAATCTCTCCAGAACTTTTCCAATTCTGCTTTGCTTGTTTTCCCTCTGACAGCTCCTTAGAGTTTTCTGATGTCTTTCTTGAACAATGTGGGGGGCTAGGATTCCTTTATCAGTAGTTCTTAATGTCCTCCAATGTGTCTTGGCATTGTCTTTGCCTTCCCATGGGGTTTTCCTTATATCTTGATCCAATGTAAAAATAATTAGATTTTTTAAAATCTATAAAAGTCCTAACTATAGACCTTTAAATAATTTTTTTAACTTTGTTTTGGTTTTTTTTTCTTGTTTTTCAAGAAGGTGAGGTGCCACAATGCCCCATGGCTGTTTCCTGAGCACACTTCCAAAGGCAGTAGTAACTCAAACAAGGGCTTCGGACACAGGTGGGGCTGTTGTCACCAACTCTGCAAGCTGGGCTTCCATTTTGTCATTTGCAAGATGAGAATATTCTTATTACATGGTTGTATAATGATTGGATTGCATAGTGCCTAATACACATGAGTTATTCAATAAATGTCAAAATTTTTTTTTTCTTATAAAGAAGGCAGCCACTGAGAGAAGTAACTTAAAAAAAAAAATCTATAAAATTCTCTACCCCCAAGCTTTATTTGTCATCAGTATAACTTTAAGACCAGGTTAAAAAGAAAGATACATCTGAGTTAGATCTCTCCATCAGGCTATATCTGATAGCTCAGAACTCCTCAGCCTTGACCATTCCCCAAGGCACACTGAGAATTCACATTGCAGTCCTATGCCTATCATTAAAAGATACCCACTCATACATATAAACAATCTCTTTATCATCCTTACTGCCTCTATTCACACTGGGGACTGTTTCTTTTGGTTTCTGTTGAGGAAATATCTCTCCAGCCAAACTGTGCCCCTTCTTTAAGACCCGGACCTGATCAATATTCTTTTTATGTGATTTTTTTCATTCAGTAAGTGCCTATTAATCTCTTCATTTACACCCTGCCACGTGTGGTTATTTACAGTACTGGATTATTTAATCTTTTATATTATTCTCTTAGCACTTTCTGTTTTAAAGTCTGACCTGTGAATTCTAAGACTTGAACCAAGGGTTCTAATGAAAATTTTCCATAAAACTAAAGGTTTGCAATGATGGTGACTGGTTGTTTTCTAGGCCTAAGATGGAGCACATGAATGTATGTGTATGAAAGTATGAAAAATATAAAAATTGCATTTTAAAAATTAACTAAACAAAACTACCATCATTATTCCTTGTTTTTTTGTTTTTTTTTTTTTTTTTTTAAGATTTTATTTATCTATTTGAGGATGGAAGAGAAAGAGAGTGCACAAGCAGGGAGAGGGATGGAAGGAGAGGGAGAAGCAGACTCCCCGCCGAGCAGGGGGCCCAACGTGGGACTCAATCCCAGGACCCTGTGGTTGTGACCTAAGCTGAATGTGGATGCTTAGCTTAATTGGTGCCCTAATTCTTTGGTTTTTGAAGCGGACATGGCTCAAACCTCTTGGAATTGTTACTTTTATCCCAACTGTCTACTATAGTGGTCTCCAAAGTGGGGTGCACAAAACAATCCACTGGGGGGTGCAATAAAAGAAATTCTCCTCTTATTCTTTTATTTTAAAAAAGAAAGAGCTGAGTTCTATTATACTTAATAAATTAATTGCTGAGGTTCCTCCCTCAGCCCACTCTTGGTTGTATATGTCAGATGATTGGATGTCATGCCCTCTATGCAGAATAAGCGAAGGTTCGAGTGCTAGCTTAGTATGGGGGGGTATTACTAGCAGGATCTTTATTAGACTGTTTGATCCAATTTAATCTCTACATATTCCAATATATAGTTTTTGTGTATTCTGGTTATGTGGTTTTTATGGCTAGCACTAAAACACCCCCCCCCCAACACACACAATAAATGTGAACCTTAAAAATATTCCTTCTGGAAACTGTTGCTTAAAACAATATTATTAATGCAAACTCAAGGGACCGAAAAGAAAATAGTACAGTTGATACATTTTTTTACTATTAATAAAGCTTCTTGTCAGACACAAAACATGGTAAAAGCATTGACAGTCAGATATTATTTGTCACATGGTCAGCCAAAAGAAAAATACCAAAGGCACTGCATGAAATGGACTTACATCTGCCACCTTTAACTTGAACCTTCATTAAGTATGTATTGTGTGAAAAGATATTAACTAATGGTAATATGAAGCCATCACATTTAACCATTCACTTCAAAATGTGATTTCCTTTTTATTTTTCACTATCACAGAATTTGTATTTTTGTGTATTTTCTAAAGTACGCATGCATCTGTCCCTTATAGATAAGTGAGCAAAAATGAAGGTATGCACAAAAAAAGTCTTTACAGAGAGGTGTGGAAGAATCAAATTGTAGGCAACAAAGCTCCCCTAGAATGTAAATACCTTCCTAGACTGTAAGACTCATGAGGGCAAGGGGTATAAACTGACTAGCCCGGAGTCTCTTCAAGGAGTGAATGAACAGAGGCGTGGATGAATGACTGGAGATTTCAGTGACTCACGTTTCTTGACTTTGGGGCACTTTGGCATCTTCGGTGTTTGAGGCAACATTTACCATAAACAATAGAAATCCTGCATGTACTCCATTCTGGAACTGTGGCAACAGCAGACTGACAAAAATAATGATGTCAGCTCTGACCTCATCAGATAACGAAAAGAATAGTGCCTTCTTTTTTGATAGAAATTAATCTCTTGCTTTTTTGTCTAACAGAAATGATATATCTATAAAAGTATACATTTTCTTTACTTTTGGAATTGCCTCTACATCTATGGTTACTTCTAGACTTCTGTATCTTGCCTATTTTCTAACACTTGTAGTTCTTCTTTGATTAACCACACTCTACAAAGAGACACACCTCAGTGAATTTATGACCAAATTTCATGACATTGAAATTACGTCTTCCATTAAGTTCATTTCCACATTTATTCATTTCCACCTATTCTGAGTTCTTGACTATGATACTTGTGAGATATGCAAACAAGTCCTTGTCTTCAGAGACTCTATCTTATTTTTGTAAGCTTTTAATTATGTGGGTGTGTGTATATGTGCAAACACACACATATATTCAAATGCTTTTTATTTGGTATGAGGTTTCTTTTTGAAGCCAGATATAAAATACAATTAGAACCCAGGTTTATAACTCCAGAGGTACCCTTCCAAAACCCCAGACATACTTTTCTGTTGAGAGTATGATATAGATACAAGCAGAAGGAGGAAGACTCCGAGAAGTGTGATCCCACCACGTGCTTCCTCCAGAAGGAGAGCTCATTGTGTAACATCTGGAGCAAAGGCATGAGATGAGCATGTTGTCTGAAGATGAGGAGGAGACATAGTTGGTGGAGAGAAGCTGTGGAACCAAAGTCACTCCAAGATTCCAGTGTTGGACATAGGTTTACAAACAACCACCTCTCCCCAGGTTGAGACATTGTCCTCTGAATTAATGAGCCAGGACACTTCCTGAGAGAGACTGCTGTTACGAATGACATCCCAGCATTCTCTGGCAGTTCAATTTTTTTTTTCTTTCACTTTTCCCTTTACCCGCTGTTCCACTTCTCACTGTGTGTGTGTGTGTGTGTTTGTATTTATATATATGTACATGTACACACACACACACACACACTCCCCCACAGAAGCATCTGGCACATCTGCTCTTCAATTCCTTCAATTCACAAAAAGAACTAAGAGGTTAGTGAATCCTATATTAGACTGTGGCTTGCATAGAACATAGAGACATTCACTTTTTCATTTAAGTATTTGTTCATTAATTAAGCAATAAACATTAAGCACCTAGTGTGTCAGAAACTGCTTAGTTCCCCCATACTGCCTGCTATCTCTTTCCTCGTGTTACTAGACCCTTTGGACTTTCCACAGGACACAAGCCTCCCAGCTTGATCCTTTCTGTTGGCCAAGTGAGAAACATCTTGGTCACTTCCTTAGAAAAGAAGCTTCTTTCCCTCTATCCAGGTAAAGGAATGTAGATATGATTCTAGTGAACTAGCTTCAACCTTTTGGATGAGGGCAATATGGAGGCTAACAGGGCAGCAGGTAAAAGGAGCCTGGGTGCCTGTACGACCTGGTGGAGCACAAAGACCTACCTGCCTGCTCTGGACAACCCAATCACAGTTGAGCTTGCTCCACAAGGGAGAAAGAACCTTCCATCTTATTTGGACGGTTGTGCTCTAGGGAATACTTAGTCTATAGCGCAATGAGTAGGCCAACTTTGGAGATGAAAGCGTGGAGATCTGTGTAAATACTTGATAAAATATTATCTTAGATATAAAATAAATCTGCCTTATACCTTTACAGCATCAAGCTTTACTCATGCTTTTCGTCCCCATTCCTTATAATGCTTCTTATCCATGGGCAGAAATTCTACTTTTCAAAGTCTTTCTCAAATATTATCTCCCTAGTAGTTCTTGTCAGTTTTGCCCTTCCTCCTGAACCTACCCCGTGCCTTCTATACTGTTCCACATAAGATCAATCTTTTCTTTTGTTCTTCTCTCCCTATATCTAGTTTTTGCCTAATATAATGACTATGCACATGTTTGTATACTCCACTAGAGGCTTCAGAACAAAGATTATCATCTTACTAATTTTTGTATTTCCCTGACATCTAGAACAATGTTTTCAATAATTGAATAAATATTTGTGGGATATTCATTGAATATAAGCTTCATTCCTTGTGTATTTATCAGACTAAAATAGTAGTTCTTTTTTCATAGTTAATCTGGAGAAAATGTTCCTGTTTGTTCCTTTTCTTTTTATCAAATGGAAAAGTAATTGTTATTTCAAAAATTGTGAGAGAAGTCTATCTTCTTTCTCTCCAATTAGAGAATACTAGCCTGCCTTGGAAACATATGGCAGAAAAACTAACTATCGTTAGGATAAGATAGTTATGATTGTAATAACCCATTTAAAAAATATATCAGCTGCTCCTGTTTTATTTTCCACATAATAGAGCTATGGACTGTTTCAGTATGATGTTTTCAGGACCTGGTTTATATTTTTATTTCCCTACATGAATCTTTCATCCTTTTACTGACATTTATTCTTGTTATGCAATTATCCTAAAAGGAAAGCTCTGGTCAGGCAAATGGGCTGTTGTCTGCCTCTGAAAAGACATTCATATCTTGTGGCTTAGCTTTCAAGTACTGTGATCGGGAACCCTCGGGCTGATTTTTTAAGGAGGTTGCAGGCTAGTGGAGCTTCACTGTCTCCCAAAATGTCCAAAATGAGATTACATGATGGGCAAGATCAATTTACTGGAAGGTACTCAAGCAATAAATCCGGAGCTTTTGGTCTCGTCACTGTTTCTTTCAAGCGTTGTGGCAGAAAATTAAGCCGCAAGAACTTTGACAAATTGGATATTACTACATCTAATTGTGTATGTTTAAGCTTATCGCAGTGAATCGCTGCATTGTAACTGACTAGTGTGCCAACAGGGCCTTCGTTTAATCAGTGCAGTGCCATTTAATGGCGATTAATCACCCAACTAAAATGTCATATTAAGGTCACAGAAACTTGAAGGCTCAGAAGAGAGAACATTAAAGCCAGCTGATAAATAGAGGAAAAGAGCATGTTGTGCCAAGGGAAGTTGAGCACTTTGCTTTGTTAGAAGCTGGTAGAACATCTAACAAGAACTTGGGCTTCCCTTTCAACTCTGGTCAGAAACACTTAAATTTACTTTATTGGGAAGGATGTCATTCCATCTCAGTTCTTCAGTGAGCTTCTGTCTGTACATAGGCAACTCCTGCCCACAGAACACTTGAAATTGGTGGTCCATTTTGTGGATGTTTGTATCTCTGTGGATACTACTTCATGATTTTTATTTAAATTAATGTTTGTTTATTTGTTTTTGCTTTTTTCCCCCTTGCTGTTTCTTTTAAGAAGAGAGAGGTCAGATAACATATGCAAGATACGATGTGCACACTTGCAAAATATTTCTGAAAAGGAAACATTGGAACAATTTGATTTTGTTTGCAAGGGAGTTCTTATTTCCTAGAAAACTTGCCACATTGAATGTTACAAGACAAAAGAAAAATGAATAAAGGTATTTTTTCATGTTTATTCTTAATGACTACAGGGGAGTTTTACAAATGGGTAATCTGACAAGTCCATTTAAGGCCCTTACAAGGCAAAACTTGTCATGGGGCGTCTGGGTGGCTCAGTGGGTTAAGCCTCTGCCTTTGGCCCAGGTCATGATCTCATCAGAGAGCCTGCTTCCCCTCCCGCCCCCACCCCTGCCTGTCTCTCTGTCTACTTGTGGTCTCTATCTGTTAAATAAATAAAATATTAAAAAAAAAAAAGACAAAACTTGTCAGAAGTGGAAATAATTTTACCTGAGTAGATCTAGAATAGAGACTCCTTGAATGCAGGGACTCAGTCCCTCAAGGTTTGTTTTAAGCACTTTATCCATGCCTGGCCCTGGTAAACAGTGCTTGACTGATTGACTGAAACAGAGCCATGGCAAATGATAAACAGAAAAAGAAAAAAAAAAGGCACACCTAATGCCTCTTTTGATTAAGGAGAATTAGGTAATTACCAGCAAGCTTATAGACTCCATGTAGAATTTTGGAATATTCTGTAATGTGATACAACTTCCTATAATGACTGCTGTTTAGACTTGGAATAAATAGCACAGTCTGAGAATAAGGGCCACCTCAAATAGGAAAATGGATTCAGTTTTCATATCCAAGTGAGTTTATCAGCAGGGAAGGTTTCCATAGTTTGAGTGAGGTTCACTGAAACTGCCATCCAGTTCTTTCTTTCTTTTCTGTTCAGTTAGCCACTGTATAGTACATAATTAGTCCTTGATACAGTATTCAATGATTCAGTAGTTAAGTATAACCCCCAGTGCTTATCACAGCATGTTTCTGTAGGCCTGTGTGGTCCAATACAGTCCCCACTAGACACATGTGGCTATTGATGACTTGAATGTGACCAGCCTAAAGAGTGATGAGCTACAAGTGTCAAATACATACCATATTTTAAGGAAAGCATAAATAATACTGTAAACTGTTTCATTAATAATTTTGTTTATTGATTACATGTTGGAATGACAATATATTGTCCTGAGTTAAATGAAAGATATTATTAAAATTAGTTTTTCTTGGAACACTTGGGTGACTCAGCCAATTAGGTGGCCAACTCTTGATTTGGGGCTCAGGTCATGATCTCAGTGTTTGAGATCAAGTCCTGCATCAGGCTCTGCACTCAGTTTGGAGGGTGCCTGAGATTCTTTCTTTCTTCCTCTTCTCCTCCTCCTGTTCATGCTCTCTCTCTCTCTAAAATAAATAAGTAAATCTTAAAAAAGATTAGTTTTTCCTGTTTCTTCTCACTCCTTTCCATGTGGTTTCTAGGAATTTAAAACTACATATATAGCTCACCTTATATTTCTATTGCATAGTGCTGGTGTAGACCAATGAAGAGTCACCTATTTTGGTATCATCATTGACCTAGACCAGATGTGATCCAATAACCCAAGGGTGGAACCCTTCCTGACCCATTCTAGTCTATTAAACCAGGATATCTCCCAGAGCTTTAAGCTCTTAATCAAATAGATAAAGTTGCTATAATATTGAGTGGAAAATAAACCTAACAACATCAAGAGTATACTTGACAATTTTAGGATTACTTCTGGAAAGACAGAAATTAGCATGATTGAGCTTGAAGGAGAGCATGACAGAACACAATTTAATGGACATCTTTTAGGGACATAATGAGACAAGCTAAGATGGCAGCATCAAGGTTGGAGGTTAACTGAAATGATTTCTTAAGGGTCAGAGTTGTTTAACACTTGAGACAGGTTGTGACTCTTCTTTTTCTGGAGGGCAATGATAATAAAGTAGGGTATCCTCTGAAGTCCTAGATAAGTATAAGATTGGAGAAGACAATTTAAGATAGTGACTCCAATATCAGTACTTATTCAGATACCTGGAGTGCTTCTGAAAGTTGGTGACAAGACAGGACAAGATTACTAGCCCTTACAAACACAGGGAGCCTCTAATTGGAGCCATCTTTAATTTCTCTGTTTAGATATTAATGAAATTCACTCTTAAAATTTTGTGATATCTGATCATTCTCAAAGTATTCACAGTTAAGATTTTTCAAGATATTTTATCTGGAATTGGATTGAAAGCTCCTTAAAATCTATAATAGTGTATTACCTTTCTATTATTATATACCTTTGAGCGCATATAAGTATGTTATATTTATTATATAAAGGGGTACATACACTATCGGACACAGTACCCATTCAAGAATATTTGATGAATGAATAAGTAGATTTTTGAATAATACAAAAATCAAATATACACTTCCACAGCTTAAATACAGAAAGCAACTAAAGTGTGCCAGAAATCTCCATTTCCCTAATTATGGTCCAAAACATTAATATAGCAAAACCTTAATAAGCAAATACTGCACTTAAATGTAATAGAGTCTGGATCTTTTTGCCAGTGAGAGACAGTGTTAGATCAGTTCCATTTTAGGAAGTTAGCAAAAATTTCTCTAAAAATACTGATGTTTTAAAATACTTTGCAAGCTCAGTTTTTTTGGCCGTATGGCATTAAATTGCGAGATGAAGGAATGATCACTACATGTCTCAACATTAGAAAACAAAATGAAACTCCAAAGCTTTAAAAAAAAATGCATTCTACTTAAACAGAAGAGCCTGATCAAGTCAAAAGCAAAAGCATAGTTTATAACCTGTAAGTCATTACCTAAAATCTATGTTCAAAATAACTTCTTGAGTGGAAGTTTTTGTTTTTGTTTGTTTGTTTGTTTGTTTGTTTTTTAAGACAATGTTTCTGGCCTCCATTTGTATAGTGTTTGTAAACTCATATCCTGAAATCTTTGGTGGATCACAGGTTTATCTTTTTTTAATACACTTGTGTCCATGCATTGGGTTTTAAATGGAAACATCTGAGTTTTCAGTGGCTCTGAGCCAATCTTGATTGGGGAAGGAGTGTTCACACAACACATCATATAATATCCAGGTGTGGCCAAAATAATGCACATCCATATGCATCTAGAGTTTCTGCCACATTAGGAAACTGATAGCAGAGCTCATCACTTATGGGAACGCACTGCGCTACTCTTAATACTCTTTACTGAGAGCAAGTAATTTTACTTGGTCCAAGACTCAAACAATAAAGAATGTATTGTTTCTTCCTAAACTACCAACATCACATCCAACATTTCTAACAATGCCGAAGTTAGTTAATTTTGAGCCTTCTACTCTACCTTCTGCTAGACAAATTCCTTTAATTTCAATGCTAGCACACAAATATTTGGCCTTTTATAAAGGTCACATATTTCCCTTCTAAGTAGAATTAGTTACTCTATGTCTGAAAACATGTGTATCCATTCTTCCAAATGGAAGACTCATATTCTTACTGGTGAGGATCCTGCCGTGAGCCCCTCAGATTGCTGTTACCTTTTTGGGAGGATGAGGGGGGAAGCTACAAGCCCCTCTATAAAAGATGACTTCACTTTATGCAGGTATCAATAATTTTTATTTGGCCAGTCAGAACAGCAACACAGGATTGGGTTGTGAAGTTTATACCAATACCTGGAAAACTATGTCGCTCTTACAGGCAAACCATATGAAAAAAGTGGGAAAAAATAACATAAATTTTAACATCTTTCCAAGAGGTTTGTGGAATTATTCCTTTAAATATTAGGAAAACATACTTCAGCTAGTATTGTACTTAGTGAAAATTGAAACGCTTTTTTGGAGAAACACAGTGATTTTGCTAAAGGTGCTTAGGGGGGGAAAACCCTTCTCTGCCCCAGCCCCCACCTTCCTTTGAATGGGCCCAGCAATTTAATTCTTAGTACTTTTATCAACATGAGCGGTCCCAGCCTAAAACAGGGAACTTTTTTTCTTTTCTTTTTATTTGTTTTCTTTTTGAGATATCGATGATATGCCCCTATCAAATGTACAGTTTAGTGAGATGGATGACACGTCACTAACTGGCAGTTCAAGGAAGACTTCCCCTGGCTTGTTTACATGAACACGTTTTAGAACAGTCATTTAGCTTCCAGCCGGCTCGGCCCCGCTGCCCTGCACTAAGGGGAAAAGCAGTCCACGGGCCTACAGGTTGCTGATAAACTAACCCCCCATTTGGCAAGCAAGGAAGCAGAGTGATAAGGGCTCTGATTTATGTTTTATCTGTCACTAAGTTTTCAGTCAAGTTGGGCAGCCAGCCTGAAATGACTCAGTTCTGTTATCACCTCAGATGCCACAGGTTTCTTGAGTGAGGCAGATTCTTTGGTGACTTTTAAAGAGAACTTCATTTCACCTCTTGAAGAAGGTTAGCTCTGCTGTGTTAAAACACCCATGTCCAGCTCAGGGAACTTTGGGGCTGGAAACTCATCTGTGGGGCTCCACTCCAGGGATAATTCTTAACTGCCTAGATCACTTGCATACAAAACTGTTGTAACTTTTCGGGGACCACAAGACTGGTCTTGATAATATTACTATGGGAAGGCTTGAAGTTAAAAAAAAAAATTGGGGTATCTGAAAAATCTGAGATAATAATGAAGACTACATACACCTTTCAATTCAAATTTACCTGAAAAGAAAAGCTTTTATAGAGTTCATTCTGATTCAGAATAAAATACAGGTCGACTTCAGATAATGAAAAGTAACTTGGAGGAGAAGATAATCTATCTTCAAGGAGAAGTCAGAAGAGTGTCAGTGGATACATTGAAAAAGCAAAAAACTCCTGTTTACTCTGTGATGGATGCCGTGGTGTGGCAATGGGGGTCAATGGGAGATTAGCCTACATAAAAGCGAGGGAGCATGTCCTTATCTAGTCAACTAACACAAGTCAGTAAGCGAAAGCCCTCCGTACCCTTCCCCAACCTGTTTCAAGTTGTTTCCCCCCACGTTTAAATTGGCTTGTTGTTTTACAAGGATGGATGGGTATTATTTTTAAGCTTTAATTTTGCAATGAAAGAATGCGAGGGTTTCACCAGGGAAATTTTCCCATGGAGAAGGGCGTAGCAATGAATCATAAACAGTGTAAACACTCCCGAGCTTCTTACATACAGAAAGTTATATTCTAATATCTTCTCTCCCAGTCGTGTTTTCTTTCCAAACATCACACAAGGAGAAGTGGGGAGGGGGGTGGAGAAGGCCGTTGGAAGCTATCTTTTGAAAACAGTGGTAGTCTCTCTCCTGTATTCTCAGTTGTATAATATTTTTGGTATCTGACACAGGTTCAGAGAAAATGGCTCTGTATTTCCCTGAGGAATATCTTTCATTGATGCCCCGGGATAAAACTGAAACTTCTTAGCATAAAGGCTTCAGATCTGCCACCCTATGCCTATCTGGTCTCACCCACTACCACTTTCCACACACGTTTTTCACACGAAGTAAAGGAAGTTCCCTGAATATTCCATGCATTTACCCTTGATTGATTTTATCCCTCTCTGTGAGGGATAAAGGATATCAGGTTTGATAGCAGGTTCGATCACTACCATTTCCCTCCCTATGTCTGAAACTATTCCTAGAACTGACTTCCTGTCCAATAATGAGTTGTGAACTGAATAACGTGTGTATGCTGGCCCCTTAACCTGGGAAAGCTTTCCCTGTCCTTCCTCTGACTGAATTTTAATTCCATTTCAAAATTTGGGCTCACTTCAGGGAAGTCTTGTATCTCCTATCTCCAGATCAAGAAAATACATCACAAGAGCACCTATGGAGTCCTTCCACATTTTCTACACTGCCGTTAATTGTTTGTATACCCTAGCAGGCAGAGAGCTCCTTGGAGGGCGGGAAACTCATTTTCCAGTTCTGCGTGCCTTGTGTCTGCTTGAGTATATGATGAGTTTAATTAGTGGCCAAGTCCCCTCCATGCCCAATGGCCAGAATGATGTGTTTCCTAATTAACCTTTCAAATTTCTTATATTTCTCCCCACTCTCCCTCACTTTAATCTACCAACATGGCTTTCTTGCTCTTCCTCCACAGACAACGCAAACCATAACCCTCTCACACTCTGTTCCTTCTGCCTGGATTGTACTTTCAGATACTGCTCTAAAATTCCCTTGCTAGCCTTACTCAAATGGTCACCTGTTCATGAAGTCTTCCCTGCTCTACTGCACCTAGAACTGCAATCCTTCCTTACCCCATTCCTGACCCCACCCACCCACCAACCCTTACTAACCTCTAACATGTAATAAGATATAGTGGTCCATGGGTTCATTGTCTCTTGCGTCTCCCACTTCAAAGTAAGTTTCAGAAATGCAAGGATCTTTGTCCATTTTATTCGTTGAAGTGTCTTGGGCACTTAGAACAATGCCCGAAACACAGCAGGCAATCAATAAATACTTGTTGAATAAACAAATGCTTATTGTACACATATATACATTTATATATACACATAAACCTATAATTACTGTTTTAACCTACATAAATATATTCAATTACAAAGTTGAATAGTGTTATTATCTACTTTAACACATGTCCTTTCTTTCCCTTAATGAAAGCTATAAGGAGGTTTTCACTACGTCTTTTGAAGGCCAATATACAACCTAATGGAAGTCTCAGTCCAGTTCTTAGCGTGACATTTAAATTTTCCTTTTAAACCAAATTACTTGCCTTTATAAAGAATACTTTCTTTGGCTTAAACTTTTCTCCAGTTGGAACCTTGCCTCATAAGCCGTACTTTTCAGCCCCTATTTAAAATCACGGTTGATTTTAAATTGGTCTTCTCTACTTTTGATGACTTCAATAAAAATCGTGTTGTGGGCTTTTAAATTCCTCCGTGTATTTACAGTACATGTTGGTCGACTGAGACGAAGATGCCGGAACCATACTGGTGTTCCTAAACCTTGGCTTCTGAAGCTTTCTCTTGCTGTGCAATTGACTATGAAAGAGTTTGTATTCCTTATAAAAATATTTCCACTTTATTTGCTTACCCACTTTTTACCACAAATATACACATATTTTTAACCACTAATGAGCACAACATGAAAATATTTATACTTGCTTTCTCATCGCCATGTTGGCATGTTCCCACTGGCACTGGGCATGGAAAAGAGATGTCACTGAAGACCCAAGTACATTTTGCCATACCGTGCATAGTCCTGTCATTACAGAAGAGAGAGATCCAAATTTTGCTGAAATGTGGCAATTTGATACTTCTTTTGAGTTTATATATAGCTGGTTAAATGGTAGGTTTAGGAAATAAGATCATTTTGCTATTGTTTAGGAAATAAGATCATGTTGCTATTGTTGTCTTTTGATTTCCCTTTCTCTTTATGTCTTGCTCTGTTTTTTCTAATATATTTCTTCCTTTCTACTTTTTTTGCAGTTACTTTTGGGGGGGCAGTCAATGAGGGTATCTCATGTTAGCCTCTTCATTTTGTATTTACTTTGTCTATATGTATTTGTAGTAGTATAATTGCAACAATCTTGTTATCATCCAGTTCCTTTTCCCTTGCTCACAAATGTCACACCCCCTTGGAACTGTCTTAGACATACATGGGATCTTCTGGATTTGTGTCAACTTAGTAACACATGAGTCAGTTGGTATGCAGTAAAACCATGTTATTTACATGCATGACAATCATGTATGAGGTCATACATAGTTGATCTATATGCTTAAATCACCATTTACAATTTATAATAAAAATTTGCATGTACTCTGTTAAGGAGAGTTCTTCAACAGGTGTCTTAATTATTTCGAGGACACTGTCCTTGTCTTAAACACATTGTACCAGGAAACAGAATATCTGGGCTTTATATATAGTAGAACAATAGTTCACCTGAGTGGGACATGAACAAATGCAGGCTCAACCAAATGCTATCATTAATTTTAACATCAACAGAATATCTTTAGTGCATATTAGGAAAAGACTTGGTGTTGACTTTATGGCATTTATAGTATCCTATACATTAAATTTAATCTCCACAATCCAGTAAAGTTAAGTATCTTTTTAAAAAATAACTCTTCAAAGCATCTTTACTGGAAGCCACGCATCTTGTTGAATGAAAAAGTTATAACAAATTTACTCTACACTAATACATTCATGTTTATGAATTCTCTCATGAGTAAGTTTCTCCAGTGGATTATAGTAAGTTTCTGGATGCAAGACTGGTACATTTTTGGAGGGATTGAGGGTGGTAAGTTATTGAGAACTTTCAGGTTGGGGATATCCAAGATAGCCAAGCCCAATGGACTGGTGTAATTGAAAACTGAGAGTTGGGGTCTTGAGAGAACTGTGTGGAAATGGAAGAATAGAAAAAGGAATCTCTATTTCACAGGGTGTGGTTACAATAATTCCAAAACTTTACAGTGGGAAGCATTCTGTTTTTATAATAAAATGTATAGTGGCATAATATATTAAACTGTCCCTTGGCTTGATCTTCAATGCATATAGAACTTGAGGCCCTTTTCTCCACTTAGCTGGACTTACCATCACTCAATAACTCAATGGAAGACTATCAGAGACCAAGCCTTGGGCCATATACAAGAGATGAAGGATTTAGGAGAAATGAGTGAGGGTTTTTCATACTCCCAGACTCTTTGGCTTGGAAAGGGAATTGGAGGGGTTCCAGATAGGGAGTGCTGACTGGACCTCAAAATTTAGCCTGAGCAGATAAATAGGCACTTTTGTCACCAACATCCAGAAGCCTATGCAATCCCAGAGACCATTCATGATCCTTTTAGGTGCACAGTGGCTATCACCTGTCTCTGTATGAGTGAGAACTCTTCCTCTCTACTTGCTACTTTTCTTTGAACTTTGAACAGATTATTACATTACAAGGCGAAAGTGACTCATTACACATACAAAGACTTTTGTTTCTCTTAAAAAACTGATTCTTGCTAACAGTTATTCCTAAGGTAAGCTTGTCAAAGGCACAAAGTGAACTAAAGGTTAAAAAATATCCTGTAAAAAAAAATCCTGTATCTTTAAGAAAGTGAGATAGCCCAGTAGATTAAAAAAAAAAAAAATTGAAATACACATTCATTTCCACTTACTCTTGAATTGCCTTGGTTCCTCACAACAAAGCAGGAATTTTGCTTCAGTCATTTGAATAAACTTAAGCTGGATAATTCTAGTACAATTCCTAAATATAAATTATTAAAGTCCTTAAGAATAATCTATGAAATTAAAGAAAATAATGTTAAATGTACTACACAATATTCTCTGAGGTTAAAGAAAATAATGTTAAAGGTACTACTCAATATACTGGGTACCGTCTGCCATTTATTTTGTTTGTCTCAGGTATATGTTAATAAGCCCCAGACTACTGCAGTGGAACCTTTATTCATTTTTAGGACCTAAGGCATGAGACAGTCTCCAAATAAAGATAACATCCTAATAGAAGTGTCAAATAATGAATATTATCAGTATGTAATATGTGCAAACAGCAAACATCACTAGTGTTGACAAGCCTGTGACTATTTCTCTAACAGACTGTGGCTCTCAGGGAACACAGTCTGATTCTCAAAGCTAGCCCTTCTTTGGATTACAGCTTTTCCAGCTGTCATCTGGGAGAGCCCCAGAGCATCAGACAGCTGCTGTTTTAGTAGAAAATGTAACCAACAATTCCTCCGACAGCATTTGTGAATCTGAAGTGAGAGACTGTGTTCTCTAATCCTCATTTCTAAGTTTTGCCTAACGAGGTCCCTGCTGCTGATCCTGGGTTTGGGAGAGAGATTTTTGAACATCTTGTTATATGTATTCATAGGTGCCCCAGAAGGCCTCATCAAAAACTTAACAGTTTTTCCACTAACTTTATTTTTAAAGGAAATGGGTTAGAAATAACCATGTGTTCACTCGTTGCCAAGGATATCGGTGAGAAAACACCCAAAATATGTACAGTTTATGTCACATCGCTGCCTAATAAATTAGTACCAAAAAAAGTGCAAAACCTCAAGAATACTTAATGATGACAGTATATTTTATCACACTGTACAATATGAAAACGGTCTGCAGAGCTTGCCAGAAATTTTAGGGACAAAATTCAGCACTCCATTTCACATGCTGTGTGATATTGTAAGTGTCCAGATGTGGAGAACCGACTTGGATATCCAGACTGGAGACACTCAGGATCATCACCGAAACCTCGTCTACCAATTTTTAAAATGATTTTCAGGTATAAACAACCCTACAATGTATCCTATCTGCCCCTCACTGAGTTTCAATAGTGATTAACAGTTTGCAACACTTTTTTTTTCTTTAGAAACCTCTCTCAACATTTTTAAAGGAACATTTGAAAAAAATCCCAGTCATCATGTTATTTCACCTGTAAATATTGTCAGCGTGCAAATTTAAATTCTAAATTTAATTTAGAATTTTAAATTAACCACCAAACCTACACACCAAAAGTATTAATAATTGCAAAATATCATTTTTATTCACATTTATAGTCTATACCTAATTATTTCAAAAATATTTTCCTATGGCTTCTTGTTTCTAATAGGGATCCAAACAAATCAAATCAATACAAAGACTGCTTGGTATCACTTATATGAGAACTCTTAAAAAAAACCCAAACCTCCTCAAACTCATAGAAGATTAGTAAAGGGGTACAAATTTTCAGCTACAGAATGAATAAGGTTTGAAAATCTAATGCATGTAACATGATAACTGTAGCTGACAACACTCTATTATATAATCCAATTTTGCTAAGATAATATAATTTATTTTTATTTGTTAAAGAATTTATGTATGTATGTATATATTTGTCAGAGAGAGGGAGGGAGAGAGCATAAGCAGGGAGAGCTGCAGGTAGAGGGAAAGAGAGAAGCAGGTTTCCAGCTGAGCAGGGAGCCCAATGCGGGACTCGATCCCAGGACTCTGGGATCATAACCTGAGCTGAAGGCAGACACTTAACTGGCTGAATATATATATATATATATATGTATGTATGTATATCTATATCTATATCTATATCTATATCTCTGGTAATGGCTGGTAATGGCTGTGTTTATTGACTATATGGGAGAAATCTTTCACAATGCATAAATATATCAAATCATCACATTATACACTTTAAGTATCTTATAGTTTTCCTTGTTGATTATACCTCAATAAAGCTGAAAAAAATTGGATAAATATATTGCACTTTTTTCATCTCCAAATCCTCTTCTATTCTGTAATAGTCCTTCTTCACCACACTCTTTTTGCACCATTAATGTAATAGAGGGTTTAGAATATTCTGTCTTCTGGATTTGGACAGTTGTTTTCTCTTGGTAAGATCTCTTTGGGGTTTTCCTATAAATGAGTATTTAAGTCTAGAGGCTTGATGACACTCAGTTTTTATTATTCATGGGTGGTTCTGAATACTTACTGCGACCAGTCGGGAGACACATGTCTGCTCACCCTGCTCCTAGTATGGCTAATAGTGATCAGTGGTGTTAGATGGGGTCAGTCTGATTCTCTATCATAAGGATCCCCATCACTGCAATTTTTTTTAGCAGCAACTGATGACTATTGTATAGATCCATTATTTTGCTGTGGTTGGCGAAATAATAATTCTCTGATTTTGTCATTTCTGGAATTCCTTCCTAAAGGAATTAAGAATACGCTTATCTTGGTGGGTTCTGGGAAATGTATAGAATTTTTGAATCTTTATATTATACACCTGAAAATAATACAACAGTGTGTGTTAACTAAGTTGGATTTAAAATTTAAAAATTACAACTTAAATAAATAAAAGTTTAAATTGAGTCCCTTAAAAAAAAGAAATTCTATTCTATTAATTATTTAGTTATCCTGAATACAGGACAGTTTCGCCTTATTTATTGATGATCAAGAAAATGTGCTGTCATGCTAGCAACCTCATAGATATCTGAAGGTTATCTTTTTTCTGATGTCATTACGAATGCAGAGATTCACTGTAATCTACTGTAGTTATTATGCCAAAACTATCCCATCTTAGGCCAACAGAAGTCTCTTCAAGCTGTCTCTTATGCCCTTTTGACATGGTCCAATTCCTCTTTGATAGATTCCTTGCTTTCTGGCACACTGTGATATCCGAGGCTCATCTAATACATTTCTGGACCTAACACCAATTATTTCTCTAAGAAACCTTCCTTCTTGTTAGTGGGAAAACTAATGACTAAAATTTGACTTTTATTAAAAAAAATATGTCCTTGAATCATGGGTATAAATATTGCATGTAGTGCCTTTCATTTTTCCCCCAAAATTCCTGAAGTATTTGAAAAAGCTAGACATCAAACCTGAGAGTAGACCTTTCAAAGTCTGACCAGCTAAATGTTACTTCTCTAACAATTTAAAAATTTTATGGAAGCTTATAGGTATCCTGTGTAAGTCTTTTCATCTGTGTCTTTAAAATTTTTATTTAAAATAATTTCAGTTCATTTAGCAATCCTAAAATGTAAGCAAAATATAGTTTAATGGATGATATTATTTTTTATTTTTTTAAAGATTTTATTTATTTATTTGACAGATAGAGATCACAAGCAGGCAGAGAGGCAGGCAGAGAGAGAGAGAAGAGGCAGCAGGCTCCCCGCGGAGCAGACAGCCTGATGTGGGGCTAGATCCCAGGACCTTGGGATCATGAGTTGAGCCGAAGGCAGAGGCTTTAACCCACTGAGCCACCCAGGCGCCCCTGATATTCTTTTTTAGAGCAGATTTTATGTGTTTATTTTTGAGAGAGAGAGTACAAGCAGAGGGAGTAGCAGTAGAGGAAGCAGGCTTCCTGCTGAGCATGGAGTCTGATGTAGGACCTGATCCCACCACCCTAAGATCATGATCTGAGCCGAAGTCAGACATTTAACTAACTGAGCCACCCAGGCGTCCCAAGATGATATTCTTAGTCACACAATTACTGTTTCTTATTTCTAATGATTATTAAAAAAAAAAAAAAAGTTCCTGAATCTGCTTTTCTGAAGCTAGTATGTTGTTCTTTGTTTGTTTGTTTGTTTGTTTGTTTGTTTTAAAGAAAGAGAGGGAGAGATTGGGAGTAGGGAGAGAGAGAGAGAGAGATTCTTAGGCAGGGTTCGATCTCAGGACCCTGAGATCATGACCTGAGTCAAAGAGTCAGACGTCTAACTGACTATGACACCCAGATACCCCTTAAAGCTAGTGTTTCTTTCTTTCTTGTTTTCTTCTTTTATTCTATTATGTTAGTCACCATACAGTATGTCATTAGTTTTTGATGCAGTGTTCCAAGATTCATTGTTTGCGTATAACACCCAGTGCTCCATGCAATACATACCCTCCTTAATACCCATCACTGGGCTAACACTTCTCCCCAACCCCTTCCCATCTAAAACCTTCAGTTTGTTTCTCAGAGTCCACAGTCTCTCATGGTTCTTCTTCCACTCCAACTGCCTTTCCTTCATTTTTCCCTTCTTTCTCCTAATGTCCTTCATGCTATGTTCTGCAAATAAGTGAAACCATGTGATAATTGACTTTCTCTGCTTGACTTATTTCACTCAGCATAATCTTCTCCAGTTCCACCCATGTTGATGCAAAAGTTGGGTATTCATCCTTTCTGATGGAGGCATAATACTCCATTGTATATATGGACCACATCTTCTTATCCATTTGTCTGTTGAAGGACATCTCTGCAGTTTCTACAGTTTGGCGACTGTGGCCATCGCTGCTATGAACATTGGAGTGCATATGGCCCTTCTTTTCACTACATCTGTATCTTTGGGGTAAATACCCAGTAGTGCAATTGTTGGGTCATAGATTAGCTCTATTTTTAATTTTCTGAGGAACACCCACACTATTTTCGAAAGTGGCACAGACTCACAGACTGTAGCTACAGGGAAAGAAGTATATAGTCTTTCTGTAATGGAACATTCAGTGCTACAGTTGGAAGTATAGCTTTGAAGTAGGTTTTCAGCTGTAATTTAGATACACCAAGTCCATTTCTGTCAAAAGAAATTGAAATCCAGGTTTATTGTTGATAATTAGAAATATGGCATATGGGGTTCAGCTCCCACTTCTCTATTGCACTGGCAGGGTACAGAAAGGAGAAGGACTTAGAGGAAGGACTATTTCCTCTGTTGTCTGGACTTTTGTGCTGGTTTATCTTACTGCTCAGACCCAAGAGATAAGATTTTTGCATCAAGGAAAGAGTTTCTTAGCTCATTGTCTTCCTAAAATCCCTAGAGCCTGGAATGCAAAGAACTCTACTTTGTCCTGATGTCTTTCAAAGCAGTGCTATTCCTTAGTCAAGTAGTGCTGGAAATTTCAATGTGATTAGACTCTTCCTACATTTCCGGGTTCTAGTCACTGTCCATGGTGCAAAATTCTCCACATAACCCTAAGCCTTTCTTCTTCTTCTTCCCCTCTCCCTTCCCCTTCCTCTCTTTTTTCTTCCTCTTCCTCTTCTTCTCTTTTTTCTTGTTTTGATTCTTCTTCCTCCTCCTTCTCTTCTTTTTTTCATCTTTTTCTTTTGCATTGATTATTTTGGTTATTTGAGCCTTAATAGGTAGATCCCAAGAGTTAATGTTACCCAGTTCCCTAGGCACCTGAGGCCAGTGTAGTCCTAATCAATATTTTGAAATAATAGTGTCAAAGAATCTCATGAGCACACTCAGCATTAGGGAACACAGATGGGTGAAAATCAAAGTGGAAAGAAGAGGTAGTTGGTCTGTAGGGTACTGACTGGTCCAATAGAGCAGTCCCGAAATTGGTCTAAATGGACTCTCTCCCCCTTCCCAACAACCTCCCTCTTCTGTCTCTCAGTAAAAACTTTCTTTTGACTCATAGGTCATTCATTTTTAGATTTTATCTGCAACACTTTTCATTATCAAATCATCTCTTGTGACCTTCTGGCCAAATTAGAGGAGGCTTGTTGTTTTCCTATTATGAAATAGCAAACCCTTATATAACACTTATACTGTGAGCCAGACACAGTCCTAAGAACTATACATAGACCAATTCACAACAACCCTGTGACAAGGCTACTGTTATCAGTCCCATTTTATAGATAAGAAAATTGAAATACCAAGAGAAGTTCAAGTGACCTGCCCAGCATCACACGAACAATTAAGGCAGGGCTGTGATTTGGGCCCCAAAAATGTGCCTACTAGTCTTAGAGCCACTCAAAGCTGGTTTAACATATAATTAGTTTCTATGAGCTGAAGCCATGAGGTGTTATTAAAAACTGGGTCTTGGTCTTCAAATGGTTTCTAATTTAATCTTGGAACTGTGAAAATAGCACGATAGTATTCTCAGTTACCATAACACAGGGAATTTCTTTCTAAAGTAAGCAAAGCAACAACTATGAAGGACTCTGATAATAAAATTGATACCTTAGGTTGTCCTTGAAGATAAATAAAGTGAAAAATTATATATTTCCATTAAATATGCATTCTGCATCAAATTTCCTGGGATATAATTTGTGAGAATCCCAAAACAAAGACTGAAAGGTATCAGTCAAAGGAATGATGCTCGTATTAGAAGGTATAGATTAGAATCTGGACTAATCACAATGTATAAGGAAATAGTCTAAACCAAAATCATGAATTTGAGAGTATCATAACCTAAACACAAAAAGTTGATCTACTATGCCCATTAGCACCCAGCCTGCTACAAACTCTTTTCTACAAAACTGGAAGTTACTAAAGTCAAAACAGAAAGTGTACTAGACCTGAAACAATGGGGGACCAGGAAAATGATACATAGCTCCCCATAATCCTATGCCCATACACTGGGCTGCTGATTCCTTCTTGAGATCAATATAATGTTGCTCCCAAATGCCGTATGGTCATGTAGCATTGAAAACTAGCTGGTGTTGACTAGGCAGAGACCACCAACCTCTAGACGGGCTTGGAACCCAGGTCTCTGAAGGTGAGAGGTCACAGCCTCACCTCACAACACCACTTTGGGTCTGTTTCTTATTACCAAATAATTTCCAGAAGGAGACCAGGCCATGGGCCTAATCTTCCAGGAGCAGTACAGAGGGAAACGAAGACTTCAAGGAGAAGTGATGTTCTTCGTGCGATAGCTTTTCAGTGACTCATAGAGCAGCAATGGTGTTAGGAGAAGGCAGTTCTTGCCCAGCCCCGGCACAGGCTAAGTGTGATTTCTCCTCACAGCTTATTGTGAGGAGATAGGAGGGAATAAAGAATCTGTTAACAGAAGGTCTGGCTAACTCTCTCATTCGACAGAGCCTTTGGCAGGCGCCGTCCCAAAAGAGAGGAGGTGAAAACCACATTCATGTACGTGAGGTGAAAGACCACCACTAAAAATAAATAAGAAACTCCAAATGTGTAAATCCGATATAAGCCAAACCATATGGCATAAAATGAAAACATTTTCTTCTTATACCTTTGGTAAAATTGTTTCTTGCCAGATTTTATATACAGGAAAGTATTAACACACCTTTTGCCATGTAGTTTCTCCCCTGATATATGGCATTGATAATATAAGTAGTTCAATGATACTTCCACTGTTTGGGTAGCGAGGTATATAAAAAGAATGTTGTGCATATAGGAAAAGTGCTAAAATCCCAGGGTAACACCTCATACATTAGTGGCCTTCCATGGTGAACAAAGTCATTTTTCAGGCAAGTCATAAAGCAGCCTCAAAACACAAGTATTTCAGTGTTTGCTCCAAATGAGGCGGTGGCCCAGGACCGCTGTTCATCTGACATCACTTCTGACACAGTGTGGGTTTGGTATCTGATTAGGGATCCCCGCCACCATGGTGCCAGACTTACTCCTTCAGTTAGGGGGCTGAGGGAAATTAATGTGTCAGACTTACCAGAAGGTGAGAGTGTCTGCTTCAGGTTTCCTTTGGATCGCTTCAGCTGGAATGACCTTTGATTCTTTCCCAGAGAATCTTTTTGAAGCTATTTATGGAGTTCAGTAATAGGTAAAGATGAGCTTGCAACAGAAAATGTAGCCAGACTCAGAGGCAAAGGCGCCCTGGAGGCCACAGTGACATTTATATACAAATGTGTTTAAATCATTGACTTGTGTCAAGGATGCACTGGGGTCTCCTGGGAAGACAGAGCAGCCCTGTTACTTCACCCCCTAAAGGTTATATTTTCAACTTGGCTGGGCCACTGACCCACTGCCTGGTTCTGGAAAATCACATAACTTCTCAAAGTGTCAATTTACTTACCTTAAGTGAGACGGGAAATGCTATATGCATCACTGATGTATGAGAAAATTGGGTAGAAAATACTCAAATGTGCCTTGAAATTTTTTGATGAAAGGTGATATGTACATGAAAGTATTATTTCTGTAACGCATTTTTTCTCTCTCCCTTCTCCTCCGCCTGACCTGTCAGCTGCTACATACATAAAACTGTTTTCATTTCCACTTTCTAGGCAAACTTTTGGATCTGTGAATGGAAGATTCCAGGGTGAACCTTTTCTTTATTCTATTGAAGCAATGCACATAAAAAATTTCTGCAGACCTTAACGTCAAACAGAAATATCAGTTACTATTTCCTTTTCTTATTGAGAAGGTATAGCATAAGCATGCATGCTTCGCACCAGACAAATCTGGATGTGAACTCTGGGTCCACCATCTGCTCAGTTATGTACAGCTCATTCTAACACATGTACATTCACATCCTCACACGTGAGCAAATACAGTCACAGACTACGCACACACATTTACACATGTACACAGACACTCTCACTCATGCATGTACACGCATGCACACACACAAGTGCAAACCACATTCGTGTCTCGATACACGCAGCTTCTGCACACTTAAGCTACTCTTTGCAGATGTTCTGGGATTAGAGAAGCAGTTACATGTGTTTGGCTATTCTTGAGCAAGTTACTATGCTTCCCAGGAAGGACATTTTATTTTGCATTTTTTAAAAAGACTTTATTTTTTTATTTGACAGAGAGAGACACATCGAAAGAGGGAACACAAGCAGGGGAAGTGAGAGAACGGGCTTCCTGCTGAGCAGGGAGCCCAAGGAAGGGCTCCATCCCAGCATCCTGGAACCATGACCTGAGTTGAAGGCAGATGCTTAATGCTTGAACCATCCAGGCTCCTCTGCATCTTTTATATAGTACAGAAAGCCTTATCTCTTAGTGTAGAGGCCAATGACACCAATTTGGGGCCAGAAGACTGGGTTTGAATCCTGCCTCCACTATAGCTGTGTGACCTTGGATAAATTACTACACATTTATGCCTCTGTTTTCTCATTTGTAGATCAGAAATAATAATAGTACCTACCACACCACCTTATAAGGTTGTTTTAAGGATTAATTCATTAGCTACTCAGAACAATGCTTGGTATGTGGTAAATGCTACATACTTGTTTACTACTAATATTGGGGGACAGCCCAGCTAAAAAGGGAGATTTTTAAAAATTTTTATTTATTTATTTGATAGGCAGAGATCACAAGTAGGCAGAGAGAGGCAGGCAGAGAGAGAAAGGTGGAGGCAGGCTTACTTCTGAGCAGAGAACCCAATATGGGGCTTGATCCCAGGACCCTGGGATCATGACCTAAGCTGAAGGTAGAGGCTTTAACCCACTGAGCTATCCAGGCACCCCTTGTTGTTTTGTTGTTTTGTTTTGTTTTTTTAATGCCATGGTCTTTAATGCAATTTTCCATGTGTGAAGGGGTGAATAAAATGCACCATGTATGAATCACCCAGCATTTTAACAGACCAGGTCATCCTAATACTATGCATAGAAAGGATGTGTAGTTTTCATAGTAAATTCAGGTTTTTCTGGTTCACTTACAGGGAGAGTCAGAGGTGTGTTCCAAGGACTTCCAGAACTGAGACCACAGCCTGGCTAACAGCCGTCCATTCCTGGAAATTCATTTCAAGATGTTCTCCTAAAAGTTTAATGATAGGCGGATTATCTGCCTTCTCAGAAATCTGGCGTGTTGGGTCTGGCCTCTAAATGCGAAAGAAAATAGGCCTCACTGCTTAATATTTATTTTCTTGAGTGATGTAATAAAATGATAAAGTAATAAAGTTGGCCATCATACTTGCTGGGTTCTACTTCTCCCATACCAAAAATCCTTACTGTATCATTTTGTGTTATAATACAAAATACTGTATCATTTTCTAATATGTTTAGCTGCTGTAGTTCATAAGAATGATTTAAAAGTGTTCATTGCTTCTCAGGTTCTGTCTATATAATTATGATGTACTTCAGACAGATAAATTGTACCTTGATATTGGACTTCTGGGCTGAGTAATCAGCCTTATGGAGGTTCTAAAAGAAGACTGAGGATGTGTATTAAGCATGTAACTAATCAAGATTTGAAGAAATACTAATTCCCCGATTAATAATCTTAGTTATTAATTCCAAATTACCCTTCATCACAGTCCATCCTAGCCTTGATTTCCAACAGACTTGGAGATAGTCTGTCAACTCAGAGTGTAACTTCTATTTGTAAAATAAAATAAAATAAAATAAAATAAAATCCCCTTCAACGTATAGTTCTCTGGGTCTACGTGATAGTATAATATGTAAATCTTTGCAGGTTTGATTTCTAAACAGAATTTATTTCTGTATCTTCTCTCTTCTAGAACCTACTGTTGAAGGGTCCATACACCTTCACTTTGACTCGTGGAGACATGGGGTTATTGCACCCAAGTTAGGTGACTGACTTTCCCTCAACTGTAAATTTTTAGTCACTTTATCAACTTATTTTCTGCCTCTCATTTGTATTAAGGGGTATGAGCTGCATGAAGTGTTTAGATAAATATAATTAATATTTACTTTTATTCAGCTAACCATTTCTTTCTCTGAGATTCCCCCTACATACCAAAAAAGTTTGATATAAATCACTTTCAGAGAAGGTTTGGAGTTAAGCTAGATTGTAACTTAAATATTTTTATTGAAACAAAATTTAACAAAATGTGTAAATGAGAATAAGTGATGGGAAGGCAATTAATTATTTTAAAAAGATTTTATTTATTTATTTGACAGAGAGAGAGAGATCACAAGTAGGCAGAGAGGCAGGCAGAGAGAGAGGGGGAAGCAGGCTCCCTGCTGAGCAGGAAGCCCAATGTGGGGCTCAATCCTAGGACCCTGAGACCATGACCTGAGCAGAAGGCAGAGGCTTAACCACTGAGCCACCCAAGTTCCCCAATCAATTTTTTGTTAACCTGATATTTTGTGATGTCTCAGGCACTAATCTTTTTTTTTCTTTTTTCTTTTTTTTTCTTTCTTTCTTTTTGAACCTCTTTTTATCCCCTTTCTGCCCCCTCATGATTTGGGATCTCTTCTGATTTGGTTAAAGCATATTTTCCTGGGGTTGTTGCCACCCTTTTAGTATTTTACTTGCTCCTTCATATACTCTTATCAGGCACTAATCTTTATTTGAATTATTTCATTTAATCCCCACAACAGTCACGTGTAATATTAAGTTCTAAGGACAAGGAAACCAAGGAATTATTGAAAACAGGGAAACTGCACTCATAAATGCAAGAGATGAGATTTTTATCCTAGATATAAATTATATTTTCAATGTAGAAGTGCTTTATGAATATTTCAAGCTATTTATTTTTAGTGTAATCACTTTTCAATCAACGAAATTTATTAAGTACTTAGTATATGCAGTTTTTGATGAAAGACACTGGAAAAATTTTTTAAAAAATAATTCCCATATTCAAAGATGGGAATTTAGTTGGAGAGAGAAAACACACAATTCATACCCTCAAAAATCATGTCACTCTATAAAACAGAACTTGAGACAGACAAATAGGAATAAAGAAAACTAATTTATAGAAAATCTCCTGAACGAGCTGGCAATTAAACCAGGCCCTTAAAGATGGGCAAGAGTATATTGGGAGAAGATGGAATCTATCACCAACTTGGGGTTGGAGTTCATTATCCTGCATTCAAATGATAATAGTAAGGCTTCTCACACTACAGAAGTGCTCAAATCAAAAAGTAATGACAAGGTGGAGGGTATGACCAGTTGTCTAGGATTCGAACAATAGGTGGAAAGTCTGGACTTGGTGCTATAAGTAAAGAAGATAATATTAAAATTTTTTGAGCACTAAAAGTATCATATAGTGGACATATTTAAAAATATTGTGAGGATACAAGGGCCTACAAATAATGATATGATTTGGAGGATAATGAGGACAATTTAGGCTTGAAGTGATAAAATCTAGTTCAAAAAGATGATAGTACACATATAAAGGGGGAGGTAATAGAATCTGGTGACTCATCAAAACTATGAGATCTAGTGGAAAGTTTCAGTGCTAATTGTTTGATTTGGAAAATGGTTTTCAATTTATTCAATTTTACAGGGGGAATCCAGCTTATCTGATACAGTTGTCACTGGTGCTTTTTTGCATAACTGAGCCAACTGAAGAATGGAAATATTAGGAAAATAATATAGATAGACAGTTTAAACATTTTAGTTACTGTGAAAAAAATAAATGCTCATGAACTTACCGATATTTGATGCAATTACTGGATTTGTTCATTGGAGTTTTACATCATATTTCTTGTGTCAATCATACCCTTGGGGCATTATTTATAATATCAGATTTTTTTCAAGGAAATTCAAAATAGTTAACAAAACAATATGATCAAAAAAACTCATCTATGGTTTGATTCCCCCCCCCCAATCTCTCAGAGCAGTTTTACCTATACCACATTCAACTACATTCAATAGCAATCATTTCAGTGACTAGGTTTATTAAATCTTTCTAAACTCTTCCCTTTAGTTTTCATAAAAATACATCTTTCATTTTTTACCAGTATTTAATTGTATAATATCTAACTAAATTACATACATAGTAAGTACAACTGATAAAAGTAGGCTTAGAAAACACAACTGAGGGGTGCCTGGGTGGCTCAGTCAGTTAAGCATCAGACTCCTAATTTTGGCTCAGGTCATGATCTCAGGGTTGGGAGATCCAGCCCCAAAGCCAGCCTCCACACCTATCATGGAATCTGCTGGAGATTCTCTCTCCCTTTCTTATCTGCTCCTCTTCCCATTCAGGCACACTCATTCTAAACAAACAAATAAACTCTTAAGGAAAGAAGAAGAAAAATGAAAGAAAGAAAGAAAATGAGAGAAAGAAATAAAGAAAGAGAAACACAGCTGACTCTCAGTTTAAAATCAACTCACCTGGTGGCCACAAGAGTGGACGAAACCTTGGAGCAAAAGCTCCCAGGTAGGATAGGAGCTTTCCGTAGGCTCCAAGCTGCAGTCACTGTGTTTTGGGTTTTGTTTATTTTGTTTTCTTTTTCCATAGCATGGTGGCATTAGTTTACATAGCAAGTCAGTGAATAAGACATTGGTGAAGAGCTTGTATTGTTTTATATAAAATATATCCTTCTAAAAGCTAAATGATAGCATACATTTATCATAGTTATTGTGTGCATTAAAATGGATACTGGCATGGTGGTCCTCATTTTATAATAACAGTGTATCTTGAGTTTAAACATATAGATTTTCCAAATTTTCTTTTGAAGCAGTGTTACTTCAACAGAGACTAAACATCAAGTCTAACAATTTTTAAATTTGTGGTGAAATTGAAGCAGCAGATAAGAAATGAGATAGAACTTGACATTATAAAGTAAAAAAAAATTAAATGTATTTAAGCCATTTATTTTATTTTATTTTTTAGATTTTTAGATTGTGTTTATTTATTTGAGAGAGGGAGAGCATATGAATGATTAGGGAGAGAAAGGAAGGATGGGGTGGGGGAGACAGAGAAGCAGACACCCCACTGACCAGGGAACCTAATGAGGGGCTCAATACCAGGATCCTGAGATCCTAACATGAAGTGAAGGCAGATGCTTAACCAACTGAGCCACCCAGGTACCCCTAAGCCATCATTTCATTCATTTTTCACATATGGGTCAATCCAAATGAGCACCTATTTATTTTTTAAAGGCTTTATTTTTTCCAATATTAATGAAATTATGAAATACTTATCTGGAAGAACCACTTTAGGAATTTTTTTCAACTTTAGAAAACAAAATCAACAGATCATTCAAATTTCCTAAGTAAGTGAAGTGAAGCCAAAAAGTTATCATGTATTACTTATTTCCTTGAAGTCACCTGAAAAGTCTATGAAAGCCAACTGTAACGAAACATAATACTTACTCCAAAGTTTATTCTTTGACATGATGTCCCTAAATATGTTATCCCATCTCATTTTTTTTTTAAATTTAAGACTTTCACGGACATATCTAAATGGCAGAGGTTTGGACACATGCCAGCTTTCTAGCATGGTTTAGATAGTACCTGGCTTCTACTTTGGTGTCTCAGGGCCATAAATTAGAAAGCACTCCAACAGAGGGTGTTAAAATTACAGATTACGACACTACACACTACAGCTGGTAATCAGATCACACCGTCACATGTCAAATGAATCCTTTGTAAGGGTAAAAAATATAAATGTGAATATCTCAACTCTTTATTTTAAAATATAATCAGATTTAGCACAGTGAATTATCTAAAAATAAAAATCAATAGAAGGAACCTCAGTGCATTAATCATTGAAGATTATTTCCACCGTCTCATCTTTTAAACCTCTACATGTGATAACCATGTCACATCTAGTTTTTATAAATTGAGTGACTCTCAAAAATCCATTTTAGTGGGTATATTTTACTTAGTGAGCATTTGGATGGCCATTAGCCGCTTTTAGGTCTCTCAGAGGTTTTTAATAATGACAGGATGGGTAGGCATGCAATGTAACACCAAAAACCAGCAATAGATTACCCAGATGACACTGTACTTAAGAAGCAGGGGAGTTTGGAGCGGAGTACTTTAGCTGATAAAGCACTCATTTTTCACCTTTCAGACCTTGGTTCCAGTTGTCTCTGATTCCTTAAGCAGAATTAATTTTGTTAAGTCAACTATGCTACCATTAGTTGGTAATCCAGGAGGCAATAGATACCATGCATATTTCATCCTTTGTTAGATTCATGGCGTTTCTGAACATGGGCTGAATACAAAAAGTAAACATTTCCGATGTGCTTAGAGACCCACTTATTTTAGCTTTAGCTCAGAAATTGTAAAAGTTTGGTAAAAATAATTCCAGTGAGATACTTGAGGTGATCATTCCAACTTTCTATAAAGGAAAAAATATTGGCAAATTTAACTAGTGTCCCATGTTTACTGGATTCAGAATTAATTTGTGTTTCTATTATTAATTTTGTGAGGATATGAGTTACTTTTGGAGTTCTTGTGTTCTACGTTTGCCTCCCAATCAGGCCTGTGGAATAACCTTGGGTGAAGGATGAAAGCCTAAATGCCTAGTGCAGTGCTCAGCATATAATGTATGCTTAAAACACAGGCTGGGAGGTTAGAGGTACAGCTGAGCCCACTAGAAGCTTTATCAAGGAAGATTTAGGAATTAGTGATCAGATGTCAAGATACAAGAATTAAGACTCTGGAAAGATGATAGAAGAAACCTTCATGAAGTACCAGATAGACATGGAGAAATAAGAATTAAGCATATGTCTGAGCTTTGTTCGAGGCTACGGACCAAGTTGAAGGCAGAGGGTGCACTGAGGTGAGTGCTTTTAGGTTCTACTCAAACATCCCGCAACTCATCCTTGGGAAAATTTGTGACAAGTTCTTTGAGGGGGAGAAATAAGATAACTAAAAGAGTAAGATCACCCTTCCTGGAGTCTTGAAGACCTAGCTGTACCATAATCAGGGAGGGATAACACAACTGTGAAGCACTTAGGTACTTTAATAACAAACCATTAGGACAGAAGAAGGCCCATGATCCGCCACAGTTACACACTTGAACTACATGGCTGGCCTTGAGGGATGGTGTGGCATTCCCAACCACAGTTCCTACACTTGGGCTTGATAGGAAATAGTGTCACTCACCAAGAGGGTCTAGACTAGTTGATTGGTAACCTTAGCAATCCATCACGGACAACACGTGATGAATGAGAAGTTCTGTGGGCAACAGGATAATGGAGTTAATTATCTCCACAGAGAATGTGTGAGCCACTGGGATTGTATCTGGGAATGGTGGCCTTTGGGGGCAGATCCAATGATGCTTCTGGCTTTACGTCTGAAGACTGGCTACATTACTGTCATAGCAGATTTATTAACACTACAATTTTACACAAATTTACCCACAGAACAGTTTAGACATACAGAAAAATAATGTAGTTAATTTATTTTGTCTGTAACTAGTCTCTCAAGAGTCCTTAATGAGAATTGAGATACAGAGAAAAGTTATTTTATTGTTTCTCTTTCAAATTTCTGGAGAAAGATTGCCCTTCAGACTGCCCTGAGCCACTCTGAAACATGACCACATCAAAACAGATTTGGAGGTTCCCTGTAGTCAGGCAGAGGAAAGCCTGGATGATCAGCTTCCTTAGGCTGCTCTAGATTCTACCTAAGAAATGGCTTGGATGGTACTCAGAAGTTTCCACAGGCTCCCAGGAAGATGATTTGCTAATCAAAGGATCTCTTTTTTTTTTTTTTTAAAGATTTTATTTATTTATTTGACAGAGAGAAATCACAAGTAGGCAGAGAGGCAGGCAGAGAGAGAGAGAGAGGAGGAAGCAGGCTCCCCGCTGAGCAGAGAGCCCGACGCGGGACTCGATCCAGGGACCCTGAGATCATGACCCGAGCCGAAGGCAGCGGCTTAACCCACTGAGCCACCCAGGTGCCCCAAAGGATCTCTTTTTGAACTTGCTTTAGGAGAAAGTGACATGATTCCACAGAAGTCAGGAGCTAAGGAAGTCAGTAGTGGAGCACCTGGCAAGAGCTCAAAGAGGACTGTGGAATGTATCTGTCTTTTTAATAGCTGCCATAGATTTTCTTGGCCACATCCATCTTGTCATGGAAGGAACTCCCTGCTATCAGGTTGCCACCATAGCCCAACCTTAGATCTCATTAGAAAAGAGAAAAAATTGTCCTTCAGTGTGATTTGGCAACATTTAAACAATTTAATTATAACGATATGTAATGAACATTTTGAGGAGCCCCCCAAATAAGCTACCTGTTCAATAATTAAAATTTGACATAAAAAATTGCATTACACTGGAGCCATACATGGTCTTTTCTCCTTATCTTCTCTGCATCTACAAGAGGTCTCAGTCTACTCGTGATTCAAGGATTTGCGTTATGAAATTTGCTCTTTAAACATGATTTGAGGTGTAAAGAGCCATGGTAAGAATATGATGTGAGCTCTTTCACCTAAATTAATTTCCATAAAAATCTTGAGAGATAAGCTCTGCTCAAATGTTAAAGTCCATTCTCATCATTGTATCTAATTAAAAGGGGGGACATCATCTTTAGGAACAATATGAAAAATAGTGTTTTAGAATTTTAAAACCTCATAGTATTAGTAATTCTCATCATTTTGTGTCTCAAAATATGTATAGAATTACGCATGGGAACATAATCCACATGTGGCCATCAGCAGAGCAGAGAATAAGATGAACTTGGTTCTAGTCCCACTTACCATGAGATTAGGTAAATAAGACAAATGAGTAGGAGTCTCATCTCTCCCAAACTTTTTGGATAACTATTGTCAAATCTAGTTAACTGAAAAATTATAAAGACAGGAGATAAAGGTTTTGGAGAGAAGAGTGGTGCGTCCAAAATAGAAACATTATGTTTTGGATCGATTCTAAGAGGTAACTTCTGAGAAGTCAGAGAGAAGACATGAAAAAAAGATGCTTAATTCTTGGTAACTTTTCTCTGTCATATTTGAGACCATGGGTATTTTCTTACCAAAAGAAAAGGAAAAACTAGTAAAACCACTCTGCCAAAGAGTATAATTTCCCTAAATTATAGCACCTATATTTTTATCTCTTTTTAGTGTTCTGTTTGCAAAATAATTAATAACCTAGAACTATAACAGATTGTGGACTTGACAACAGAAAAGCCTACAATAAATTTTTGAGCATTTCTCTATAACTTACATGATGTTTTCCTATTTATCCAGTTCCCCCATTGGCTCGAATTAGGTGACAGAGGATATTTGATTGTTAGATTTCTGCCCTAAGGTTAATGAGTAATGTTTGTGATCTGAAAGAGGTATATTACATTGATAGTGTCAGGAATGTTGCCCGCTGTGCAAAAAAAGGTGTCAAAATGCCAATAACCAAGTGTGTGGTGAAGGTCATACGGACTATATCTGGCCACTTGGTGGGCAGATCATAAACCCTTAATAAGTGGCACTTGGGCTGGGAAAGCCTCATAATTTGTCCACACATGTCTTTTCTTCTGTACTACCACACCCCATCAATTCACAGCCTGCAGCTTTAAACATTTTCACAAGAAAACCTCAAGGTGTATCTTTCTAACTCCACTGTAACTAAGTTTCAGAGAGACATCTCCTTTGCTTTCAGAAGTCTAAGACCTCCAACGCAGATCAACCATTTTCATCTTTAAAATAAATAAATTAAACCTTGAATTGCATACCTCTAAAATGACATGCCCTTTAGACCTCTAAATCATGAGGTAATATATAAACCTTCTGATTGCCACAGCATAAACCTCTGAATCATGATGGCCTTCAGAACTAGTTCATGGACATTTGGATCCAGCTATCCTGTTAGCAGCTAGAAAGACTATCCCATTTATCTAGTTATAGAGTGTCTTTTTCCAAATTAATATTTATGATTATTTATAAGAATATCTCTTTCTGAGGTACATGGGTGGCTCACTTCATTAAACGTCCAACTCTTGATTTTGGCTCAGGTCATGATCTCAGGGTTTTGAGACCCAGTCCCTCATCAGGCTCTGTGCTCTGTGTTGAGCCTGCTTAAGATTCTATCTCTGCCCCCTTCCCCAACCCCCCTTTCCCTCTCTAAGAAATAGAATAAAATAAAATAAAATGCAAAGGATAACTTTTAAAAAAGAATATTTCTTCTCTCATTCAGTACTCATTGAGTTATTCTTTTTTAAAAATTATTTTTGTTTAAATTCCAGTTAAATAAACTGATGTTTGCCAAATGGGAGGTGGACAGGGGATGAGTGAAATGGGTGATGGGGATTAAAGAGGGTACTTGTGATGAGCATCAGGTACTGTATATAAATGTTGAATCACTGTATTCTATACCTGAAACTAATATTACCCTGTATGTCATTGCATTATTCTTATATAGCAGTTGTGCATAATGTTTCTTTACTCAGAAGTCAAAAGGAATAGTCTCCTTCTTTTCCTCCACTCTTATCACCTGCTAGTTAAATAACTAATCTGCCCACCATGTCTTAGATAACTGTGATTCAGAACTTCTGTGATCCATATCTGGTACAACGTTAAGGGGAAAAAATCACAACGGATCCTTGTAAAGTCCCAATGTTCTACTTTTTCTGTCTCTTTTTACTTCCATCAGTGCTGTCATTAGCCGTGTTTTTTAATTCTCAGGGAGAAAAATAAAAGAGATGGGAAAAGATCACATAGGTGTGTGGCATGTAGTAGTTGCATTTTTAGATGGAGATTTTTCCAGTTGCCCCATTGAGCTTATGTTATGAATGACTGGCCATGGATTGTATTAGGTTTCCATGAGGGATACTTTGCATTTCTATTGATATTCCTCATTGTTGGAATTATGTTTGTCTTGTAATACATGAAAGAGTTGTATCAGAGTTTAGAAGACATTTATATTTATACTCAAGTCTTCTCCCTTTATGACTGAAGAACTTCACTTGCTTTTAGATTTGTAAGTTTTTTTTTTTAAAGATTTTATTTATTTATTTGACAGAGAGAAATCACAAGTAGATGGAGAGGCAGGCAGAGAGAGAGAGAGAGAGAAGCAGGCTTTCTGCTGAGCAGAGAGCCTGATGCGGCACTCGATCCCAGAACCCTGAGCCCTGATCATGACCTGAGCCGAAGGCAAAGGCTTAACCCACTGAGCCACCCAGGTGCCCTAGATTTGTAAGTTTTGATGAGTGTTCTTTGTTGATAATGTTCTTTCCCCAGAAATGTAATGCTATATTTTGGATTTAAATTCTCACACACATTGTATGAAAGAGTTTGAATCATATTCTTCCCCTCTCTCTTCAGAGCCTTTCTTTGCTTTTGGTTATGTGGGATGTCAAGGAAACTGTTAATCTTTTCATGTAAATCTATAGGAAATGTGGTTTCTTTAAAGGTAACCATGTTGTGAGAAAGGTAGTTTTACTTTTTACAGAAAATTAAAATAATTCAATCTTTAAATAATAATTATTTATCTCTGTATGAAAAAGTTTCATTTTTCTTCAAAACAAAGATCATTTATAATAAAAGCTAATACATTATTAATTAGGGAAATACACTCTAAATAAGTGACTTAACTATCATCTCTTGACATAGTTTTGGTAAAACATACTAGAAATAAAACAATTTCAATCTAGGTCATGAAATTGCCTAAGGAACTAGAAGAAAGCTTAGGGAAAGAGAAATGCTTTTGTTGTATGCATGACTTAAAATCCAATAACAACAGTTACTAGAACCACATAATCAGAGAGGTGTATTTGATGAGTGAATATCTTCTTTAGAGTTTTCTAGAGCTAAATCAAATTGATGTAGTAACTTTAATAACTTTTTCACATAAATATAAATCTGATAAAAACATGTTTAAATATTTTCTCATTATGCTCATGGAAGTAATTGCCACAGTTTGTCTTATTTCCTATTTCTGGTTTTTACTTTTCAGTTTTCACTTTGACTACAATTTCAAATTAGCTATCTCACTGGAAATGAAATCCTTATCAATTGAAATCTGTGAATTTTTAACATAGGAAACTGAGATACTAGTGCAGTAAAAATGGGTGACATCATTTTTTTTTTAATTGTGCCACATCATTTATCTCCCCATTGCAATTTCTGTCTCTTAAAGGAATGACTCAAAGTGTGGTTTAGTTAACTAAAACAGATTACTAAGTTAGTATAAACTCAATCACTGGGAAATCTGGCAGCCAGCATGGTTATTTATGATGTGTCAGATGCAAAATCACTTTCCTACTCTGAAGTTTTGCTAACAAGGCATATTGGAAATTCCAGAAAGAAAAAAAAAATCCCTTCTAAAGTATTTGTATGTGTAAATATCCTTACAATTGTATTTATTTATTTATTTTTTTAAGATTTTATTTATTTGACAGAGAAAGAGAGAGCATAGTAAGTAGAGAGGCAGACAGAGAAAGAGTGGGAAGCAGGCTCCCTGCTGAGCACAGAGCCCAATGCAGGGCTCAATCCCAGGACCCCGAGATCATGACCTGAGCCAAAGGCAGAGGCTTAACCCACTGAGCCACCCAGGCACCCCTACAATTGTATTTCTAAAAAGGTTTTGTGGCTTATATGTATATATTCATATAGGATTGCTTGATAAGCAATTCATAAAATTAAATAATTACATATTTTAACTAACATGCAATGCAACTGAGAAAGGGCAATCATTGCATTGTAAGAAACAGATTTTTAAATATTATTTTTAAGGCATATCAAAATGAATAGATTCTTATCTAACTTCTTTGACTTACCTATAGGTATCTTAAAATTGTCTTCCTTTTCTTTTTTACACTTTGTGCTTATTCAAATTATTTTTTTCATCACTGGATTATGGAAATATTTCTATAGCACTACGAAGTTAATGAGACCACCTATTTTCTGTTTAAAAGCCAGTTGTGAAAGTCAATTTTTAAAATTTAATAATAATGTAAAAAATGGAAAATATAAATTCATGTTATCTTTGGGTGCACTTAAAGTAGGGGATAGACATTATTAACATGTTTGTGAGTCATAAAAAATTTTATCATATTGGGGACGCCTGGGTGGCTCAGTTGGTTAAGCAGCTGCCTTTGGCTCAGGTCATGATCCCAGTGTCCTGGGATCGAGTCCCACATCGGGCTCCTTGCTCGGCGGAGAGCCTGCTTCTCCCTCTGCCTCTGCCTGCCATTCTGTCTGCCTGTGCTCGCTCTCTCCCCCTCTCTCTGATAAATAAATAAAATCTTTAAAAAAAATTTTTTTTATCATATTGTATTGTTCTGTTGAGATGGTATCTGTGCCTAAATGTCATTGTATTGGTAACATTTATTTTCAATGAAACAAAAGCTGATTGTAACTGTTATAACTGGGTACTTAAATTTCTAAACTGGAAACACTTTAAAATATTTCTATGAATATCATGTCTACTGTAGAGGTACTACTGCAGAGCTACTACAGCTGAGCATAAAAGAAGTAGCAAAGTAAAACAATACATTCAATTCAATTCAATAAGTACTTACTAAGTCTCTATGATGCATCAAAAACTATTCTAAATGGAGAATTCAAAAAAAAATATATAGGCAAGTGGTACCTGTTATCAAAGACCTTAGAATTTGTTAAATAGATAATGTATGCTCCCATGAATGATATTTATTTATGACAATTCAATGTTGAATACAGTTGAGAGGGTGTACTGAAACTTTAGAAAAGAGAATTAGTATTTCTGTACTATTTGGGAAAGTCTTCATGGTTAAGGAAGGATTTAATCTGGATGAAGTTAGAACATTTCAGTTAGTAGAATGAACAAAGACACTATGACCAGACTAAGAAGAACCTCTTTAGTAAGTTGAGTAAGAGCTCCTTGCTTGAAGAAGAAAGAAGGGAAATAGGCATAAAAAGGAAATGAAGTTTCAATCAGATTTGAAGAACTTCAAATGCTTTTATTATATGATAATTTCTATATTCTAGACCTGGGTATTTGGTTCCTTGTCCTATAAACCTTGAGAGACACTAAAAGACCAGAGGATTGCAGAGGAATGCAGTGTGTTGGAGCAAGTAACCCAACAGTAACATTTAGGATATATTAGTGGGAAAGAAAATAGAAGCAGGAAGACTAACATAATGCAAACATGTAGTTATTACCAGGACATAAGGGGAAAATGCTAGAGGTGGTAAATAAAAAGATGGGTATTAAAGAGGTGTTCAAGGAATATTTATCTGCCAATTAAGTAAAATGACTTTTTTCTAGTCATCATTTTTTTTTTTTTAATTTTCTGCAGTTGTCATAGATTAAAGATGGTTGCACAATTTTTCCTATGCCTCTCATTGAGAAGTGGAGTTTCATTCCTCTCCCTCTGATCTGGTCTGTGCAACACAGGTGAGACTTCTGGGATTATAGGTCTTAAAGGATTCATAGCTTCTGCCCAGGCCTCTTGGAACATTTGCTCTAGGAATCTGGCTACTGTAGGAGGGGGCCAAGGTGGAGATGAGCTGAGGTCGCAGACAATAGCTCCAACTGAGCTTTCACATCAACCAGAGCCAGCTGACTAGCCATAGAAATTAACAGTTTGGAAGTGGATCTCCAGCCCTGTTGAGCTGTACCAGTCCCTTGAAGAATAGAGATGAGCTACTCATAAAATTGTGAACAAAATAAAACTGTTTTAAGTGCCCAAGTTTGTGTGTCATTGTTATGAAGTAATAGACAATCAGGATAAGAGTAAATAAAAGTATTTAAGGTCAACATAGAATCAACCAAGCAAGATCAAATTACAGGTGATATTTTGCTTCCGGTTATTATTCTTATAGAAATATTAAACACTTCGTGAGTTAGGGAGTCGATGAAATACAAATAATGAGAAAAGTGATCACACAAAGGCCTTCAAGGAGAGGGAGCCCTCTAACATAAGGTTCTATAAACATGACATAAAAATATATTCAAAATTCAGGGACACTGAAATCCATGAGTGTTTTTCTTCTTTCTTTTCTCACTAAAATTGATTAAAAGATTATAATTTGTGTACTCTGTATTGATGCTATTTAAGAGCTACTTTTTCCTTTGATATATAGCATGAGATATTTAAAATTTGTATTTGTTCAATTCACTTGGTGACATCAAACCATTCTGAAACTCTCATTTAAAAAGCTTGCTTATAAGTTGTTAGAAATGGAAGTTAATTATTAAATCTGTGAGCTTTAAATTTTTTCCAGAATCTTCTTATAGATTATCAGTTTGTATAAAGTGAAAAGACTTTATTTTTACTTTTATCATATGCCTGATAATTGGGAATATGAATTCTATTCTTTCAACATGGAAATAAGATAAGGGGTAACACTTTTTGGAGAAGTCAACTATTAATTTAATAAAAACTTCATGGGAAATTCATAAATTTTAAGGACATTAATAAGGTATATTTTCCTCTTATTTATTTTGCTCCTTTTTTCATGGAAAATAAGAATAGAGAAATATTTGAGCAGAAAAATGCTGAAAGGCAAATCAACACCTTTTCTTTTATATGGTTCAAATACCAATTAGGAAAGAGGCAAAAGAAATAAGAATTAAAAAGTTTAACTCCCAGAAATGCTTCAAAACATAAAAACCAAATATAAATATATTTTCAGGCTTAAGGCTGGGAGGGGAAAAATAAAACGCATACATTTATCTCTTTAAGTCATTGAAAAAGAAGGAAACAAATATAAACTTTCAGAGTTAATGAGAGGTACTAGCACATTTAAATAAATTATACTTTCTTTAAGTTCTTCTGTAGTCAGGTATTCATTAAATCACAAGGCTTCTATGTGTGTCTATTTGGATGGTTTGAAAAATACAGTAGGGTGCTGCTTTAACCTAGAACAAAACTGACTTTAGGAACCGGGTGGCTGGCAGTAGCTATAAGGGCATCAAGCAGACTGTTTCTAAAACCTCTAGGTCCTCAAGTGTTAGAGCTTCAAGCAGGCTATTGTGAGGGTGTATAAAAAGTATGAAAATCATAACACAAAGTTGGAGAAAAGTGAACCTAGTTTTGTATGTATGGAGAAAGTTTGGCAACACTATTACCTGTGGTAACTTGAACAATGGAAAATATACCTTATGAATTTGTAAATCTGTCCAAGAAATTCCCAGGCAGTGTGTGGAAGGTACCACCCAGCCTCCCTGCCTGTGATAAAATGTGAGGGGAGAAAGATAAGCAATACAAAAGACTGTTTCTAAAATTAGAGTAGGAAAAACTGGTCTCATAATGAAACAATCAACCCATGTGACATGGTTTCACACTGAGCTATACTCCCATAAGCATTATTTTGAACATATTTATCCAGAAAGTTAAATACCACAGGCATCTAGTAAGAGAATTGTTCTGAAAGAATATCAAACAACAACCCACTTTTCCAAGTGCACTACTGTGATGTATGATGGTGTATGTCTATGATGAAAGTCCATAAGTTGATGAATAATCAGTCAGGGGGTCCATGGGCCCAAAAATATGTGAACGTCTCATTTAGGATGACCACTGTGGCATTAGGAGCTCTGACTAGTCACATAGAAGTTGGGACATCTCTAGGTCCTTTAAGTGTATTGTTGTCTACAATTACTTTAAGCAGTATATTGAAGGAAATGTATATATGTAATAATTCTGATATTTTCCCTATTCAAGAGTTGGCATCATTAGACAATAAAACATTTAAACTTTAGAAAAACCATTTATCATGACACACATATTTCAAGTAATCAACATTGAACAAAATTTACCCAAAACATTTGCTGCCATGATTTTGCATTCTGACCCCTTGTTTAATTTCTAAATAAAACAAGAAGGAAAAGATAGTCCAAATATACTGAGCTTGAAATGCTCATGTAGCTTGCTTCCACAAGCAGTGAAAGTTAGGGAAAATGCTTGCTGTGATGTAAGAATGAAAGCAATTAATTCAAAAGTGGAGTCTTAAAATTTGGATGCTGTTGTTCTGTTCCCATGTCCAAGCTGACTTTAAAGATACTCGTGCTCCTGCCCCTAATCCTATGCCATAGAACCAAGTCTGGGAGAGGGAAGCCATCGTTGAGAGTGTTACACAGCTGCATGCCCAAGTGGAGATTTCTAAGAGCTGGAAGCTGGCAATGTCTTACGTAGAAAAAGATTCTGGGGTGCCTGGGTGGCTCAGTAGGTTAAGCCCCTGCCTTCGGCTCGGGTCATGATCTCAGGGTTCTGGGATTGAGTCCTGCATCAGGCTCTCTGCTCAGCAGGGAGCCTGCTTGCCCCTCTCTCTGCTGCCTGCCTCTCTGCCTACTTGTGATCTCTCTCCATCAAATAAATAAATAAAATCTTTAAAAAAGAGAGAGAGAGAGATAAAGAAAAAAAAAGTTTCTGTTGCCTGGAACTGTTCTAGGTAGCAATGGTAAGATGATAAAATTTGACCTGAATATTTAATTTGGTCAGAATCTACTAGGTGATAGTCACTGACAAAAACAAACTGTGGGTGAGCCTCGGGGTAGATAAGACTGTGTGGACCTCATGTGTAAACTTTGCACAATTCTAATGCAATTCTGTGTGACAAGTATGATATTAAAAATATAAAACTATAAATACAACCCAAGAGCATGGAAACATAAACAATTTAACCTGGGAGTGTGTGGCATTTAGAGAAACACAGGAAACTGAAAGGAGAAGGTGATATTTGAGGTGGTTTTAAAAAGCAGGTAAAAAAATAAAAATTAAAAAAGCAGGTAGTATTTTTAGGAAAAAAGGTAGGGGACAGATACTCAGACTATGAAACAGCATAAGTAAAGAAATGGAGGCATGAAAATACATGACATATTCAAGAAATTATGAGCATTGTAGTAGGGTTACAGTAAGAAATAACTGTTACCTTTGGAGCCGATTGGTAAGTACCCTTAATGCCATGCTAATGAGTTTGGACTTGGACCTCATAGGCAATGAAATGTCATAGAAGTATTTTCAGCAAGAATATGGCATAATCAGAGCTATGTTTGAGAAAAAACAAACTGGATCCTCCAATATGGTAGTGACAAGCCACATACAAAAATTTAAACAAAATTAAAAATTCAATTCTTGAGTTGCCCTAGTCACATTTCAAGTGCTCAGCCACACAGTGGCAATGTAGACAGAGAACATTGCCATCATTATGGAAAGTTTTATTAGACAGTGCTGGTATAGAGAAGAAACCAATGACATCAAGCATCAGAAGAAGGTAAATCACTGAAAGGGCTATTTTCACAGTCACCCAAAGAGAAAATAGCAGCCTGATGTAAGAAGAGTGTGATTGGAAATACAAACTGAATGGATGGAGACAAAATCAAGATATGCCTTGAGGCACCTGGGTGACTCAGTCAGTTTAGCAGCTGGCTCTTGATTTCAGCTCAGGTCATGATCTCAGTGCTGGGGCTGCTTGATCAGTAAGGAGTCTGACTAATGATTCTTTCTCTTCCTCTCCTTCTGCCTCTCCCCCTGCTGGCATATTCTCTGTCTACAATAAATAAATAAACCTTGAAAAAAAAAAAAAGACATTCCTTAAGGGTGTTTAGAAGCCAATTATGAAATTGAACTCCTATGCCCACTCTTCTAAGAGAAACTATTTAAGGAACAGATACAAGATTCTGTACCAAAATACTAACTAACTTACTAGAATAGCAGATTGGAAACTGTGACTTGAATCAGAGGCTACAACCAAGTTTTTTAATACTTTTACCCTAAATCTAGATTTTGGAGCCTTCACAGAGGAAAGAATTTGTCACACCAGAGGAGTGTGGTAACCAGCCTCCAAGATGATTCTCAGTGATTCTTAGATTCTGTTATGGATAGTTGTCCTGCCCCTTCTACTTTAAATAGAGCTGACCTGTGTAACCAGTAAAATATTCTGGAAATGACAGAGTAACTTCTACCTTGACATCACGGATATTGCAGCATTCACTTCCCTCTCTGTTGGATTGATCATTCTGGAAACCAGCCATACAAACAGGGCACTTAAATAGCCTTATTGAGAAGCTCACATGGAGAAGAACTGAAGTCTCCATCAACGACAAGTGCTCACTTGCCGGCATTGTTAAGCTTCCATGGAAACAGGTGCTCCAGCCCTACTCAAGCTTTCAGATACGGCAGCCCTAGGTGAGAGCTTGACTGCAGCCTCATGAGAAACCAGAATAGAACACGAGCCAGCCACCTGTTGATTTGTCCTTGGAATTCTTATCCCACAGAAACTGTATATTATACGTTTGTTGTTTTAAACTGCTAAGTTTTGAGGTAACTTTCATGCACCAGTAAATGCAGGGAGTTGTTCTTTACGAAGCTGATCTTTCATTCAAGGATGTAAAGAAACAAGACACACACGTATATGACTCTTGAACATATTCATTCTATGCAGTCAAGACATATGAGGCAGATGAAAACCACAGTCTTATTGCTCACACCTCCTCTCATAAAGGTCTTGGGGGAGGAGTTTTGCAAATATTATTTTTTTTAAAGATTTTATTTGTTTATTTGTCAGAGAGAGATCACAAGTAGGCAGAGAGGCAGGCAGAGAGAGAGAGAGAGAGAGAGGAGGAGGAAGCAGGCTCCCTGCTGAGCAGAGAGCCCAATGCGAGGCTCGATCCCAGGATCCTGAGATCATGACCTGAGCCGAAGGCAGTGGCTTAACCCACTGAGCCACCCAGGCGCCCCTGCAAATATTATTTTAAAAGAAATCCCCTAGGGAAGAATGAGAACAGCTTCCCAAACACCAGTGACTGGTTGTGAACATAATGTAGAGGAATGAGCTAAAATGACTTTGGACATAGCCTACACTGAGACACAAAATGGGCTTTTCTATAGAATTTCTATGGCATTTACCTTTTCTAATTCTAGGAAAGAATGTGGGAGAAGTATGGCAGATAATTTAGGAACTTGACAAGCTGACTCTACTTTCACTGGAGGGTGATTACTTCTGCTTGTGTGTTTGGTGACTAGTATTTTATATTTCAACCCACTGGACTTATACAGAGATACTATCTTCATTGATTCGTTAAAAACATTCTAATTTAGTCTTCTAAATCTTTGAGAACCATTACAACATAACTTTGGTTCCTCTTACCATAACAGCTACTTATTTTAGTAAGTTTTTATTTTGATCATATAAACTTAATGCCAAAAGCAGATTGGAAGTCAACATATATCATTAGAATAGAATAGAAGTAATAAAAAATGCATGTCATAAAAATCTCAAGTGGAGTATAATAAACCAAAGGCTTTTGATGGTCACCATTCATTAAGCACCTACATTTGATGTTTTCCTCAAAATAGCATCACTGAGTTGTTTAAAAGAAAATGTGATTTTCTTTTCTCTTTCTTTTTCTGTTATAAGGATAATATAAGAAATTACTCCATCTATACATATACTGGACTGTGTATAGGACTGTGTTATAGCTGAGTATGGCCATGTTTGTCCATGTGTTCAGTTTGTCCTTGTGTTTACAATCCCATTTATAATTATAGAAAAATTATTTACTTAATAATTGTAATACTAGAGTTGACAGCAAAAATAACAAGTCAAACCCTAAAAAATAAGCAAAATCCCTATATTGCAATATTATGTGCCATTTCTAGGCTATGAATGGACATATTGGGCAGACCCTGTTTGCCCAATTTACAACAATTATTGGAAGTAAATATAGTGGTAAATGAAGAGTAAAAAATGTTTCTGTCTGTAATCCAGAAATAATTGGTTTAAATATCCACTTAATGTTGATTTCAATCACACTTAATTTTACCCTAACTTCAAGTAAACAATATACTTTTACAGAATTATCAAGAAGTACCTTGTTACTTTTCCATCTGTATGTTTCATTTTATGGTGGTTTTTGTAGGCAACAAATAGGATAGCTATCATTTTAAACATGAAATAATGTCCCTATAGAACTGGGCTTTTTGATTAAAAATTTTTAAAAAAAGAACTAGACTTTTTAATGGTAATGGTAATGGTAATAAAATGCTCAAATCAGTAGGAAAACATAAGAAAACACAACTTCTTTATTTATCAAATCTTATGTAAATTATTTGTTATATGTAAGTTTTTGGGATTAGCAATTTTTTTTAAATTTAGTCATTCTACTTTTCCCCTACTATTTTCGACTTGCCAATTCTTTTTTTCACTTAAGATCCTAATGGACTCAATTGTCTAAGCACAGGTTTTAAAAGCATGAGAAACTTCCACATATTACATAGAATGTTTGTTTATGGCACACTATGTCTCTTCAATCCTTTGTTTCTCCTCACGCCTATAGCAGTAGTAAAAGATGCAATAATCAGCAAATATACGGCTTCGTATCAACTAAAAGCACTTTACAGAAGAGGAGAGACTCCAAGGCAACAGATTTCCTATAGCAGGACTTTCCTAAGTGTACTAAGGTAATTAGCCTCAATAGGAGATAATTTTGGTTCACAGGGGTTGCTGTTGTTTTAAGTCTTTCTGGGAAATTTGGATTTTCCATTGATAGCAGTTTTAACATGTCACACTGGAGCCAGAGTGAATTAAAGTGAAGAGCTACACAGTCTAAACAAACATTCCTTCCCATTATCAGAAGCCTGACAACATAATAGCATAAACTATAGTCATGTGGTCACATTCACAAGTAATACAAGAACAATTAAAAATCAAAGAAATGCTACATTTTCTAAAGCAGGCTTGAGCTGGGGGGTAAGCATGTTTAAAGTTACCACTTTTCCTCCCTTCCCCCATAAGTCTTATAGAATGTTTTAAATTGAAAAAAAAAATGGTGATGTTCACTTGAATAATTCTCATGATTAGTCTACTTTGATGTTTTATAAAATTAAGGTAGACTGTGGTAATATGGCAATACAGTTTCAGGTACTTATATCTAGAAAATAATTTTGATATTTTTAATAATATTCCTTTATTTTATCAAAAGTGCACAACTATGCAAACAAATTTAGAACTCACTATATTTTACATTTTACCCAAGGATGTTAATAAAATTTGATTTTATTTTCTATGAAGCCCCTTTATACATATAATGGGTAATGTAGTTTACACATTAAAAATGAAAAGTTTTTCCATGTAATTTTTGTTTTTATAAATAAGAGATCAAAAAAATAACTCCTAAAAATATACTTCAGTAGTCTCTCCAAAGTGAAAATATTTTCTCAATAATTTGTATTCTAATATTACTTTACTACTTTCGGATGAATGTTATGCAGGTAATACAAATTTATTAGAACACTTTTGGCCACAGAATGTGTTATAAAACAAACAGACTTTTCGTTGTTGCTTAAGGGAGGTTGTATTCATTCTATTAAAAAAAAAATCTTTTAGACTGAGAGTCTGCAAGTGTGTGTATGATGGCGGATGAACTCACCTGCACGTGCTTGGAGCTTAATGACCATACATCCTGCACTTTCCAAGACCCTCATTTTCAAGTACTCTGTTTCCCTAAGTATAACCAGATTTGTCCAACCTAATTATTTTTATTCAGAAAAAAAAAATCAATTGCCATGATATTAAAACATCTTCACATGAGGCTTTGTTGTTTCTTCTGTAGCAATTCTCCAAGTAGTGGTTTGGCAAACAAGTCACTTTATACTCAACTTGCCTTGAAAAAAACAATTGACTATTGTTCTGAATTCAGGGATTGGGGGTCAAGTGATAAGTGAGCAGGAAATACCAAGATGCACCAAAATGAATGATGGTAAGAATTCAATTCCGCTTATTTTAAAAAATACCTACTGGTCACTAAAAATTGTGCTAAGTATTATGGGGGATACTATTATCAGAAATATACAGCTCTATCCTCGGTGAACATACAAGGAGTAGGGAGATAAACTGTAGGAAAATAATTACGACATAAGGCACATTGTGAAATGTTAAAAAAGAAGAAACGTGGTAGGGCAACAACAAAAAAGATCCAAGTTCTGGAAAATATCCCCAGTTCAATGATTCCCAAGCCAGGTCATACATAGGAAGCACCTAGGAAGATTTAGATGAGTACTTTCCTTGACTTACTAAATAAGAATTTCTTGGGATTGGGGTGGGGGTGGGCAGGGGTAGAAACTGTAAATACATATTTTAAAAAATTTCTCCTAATGCTCTGGAAGCACAATCATAGTTAGACACATTAATCCACACTATCCAGGTATAGGAAAATGACGGAATTTTATGTAACTCTATCTTTCCTCTCCTAACTATTTTCTGTTTGGGGCTCATTCACAGGGAACTGACTCTTTCATACTAACTTCCACTTGCAAAATTCAAAACATCCCCCATGAAGTCCCACCCATCTCAAATCTCTTCATTTACTCAGACTACCTTTTATAATTTCATATAAAATTTGTTGACACATGCTTCCAATGCTTAGTGAATTCTTAGTGATTTGTTCATGATTTTATTTTGAAAGGACTATGATTTAAGGTCATTTTGAAAATTTGTTCTTATAGTTAAATACGTATACATAGTTATATATACAAACCTATATATAACACACATTCATATCTATATATAATACACATTCATATACAAATCCAGGTATGTATACTAAGATCATACATATCTACATGTTTATATATTTTCCCACATCACATGGTCTTGTATTTTGTCTGTGGTGGTAGTGGTGAGTGGCTTATTAACAAAACATTTTGGAAAACATTAGCAAAACACTCTTTACAAGCATGAAGTTTATTTTCTTCCATTTCAGCATTTGTTAAAGTTCAAAGTTTCTTTTTTAATTGTTCAGAATATATTTCTGCTAAACTGAGAAAACTTGTCTAAGTATTAATAAAGCAAGGAAGCAAAGTTCCCAGGAAAATGTAAGTATGAAATACTTTTTCATTAATACATAAATATGGCCAAAACCCAATGCCAGTTCATGAAAAATGGCAATATTTCAAATCTGTAAGGTCATTTAACAAATAGGTATAAAAGGCTATGAAATGTTTGTGCCAGCACAATTGAGTAGTTCAACCAGCTGGATTTGGAGTGAAATAGAGAAACTTTAACCAAGATCTCCCTGTGGGAAATAATAAATTTCCCTCCTTCTTGGGACAAAAACAACAGCATCAACAACAGAATTTCCATGAGGAAGATGAATGGGGGAAGGGAAGAACAGAGTGAAATTCTGGCATTGTGTTCTTTCCAGTGAGGGCCATGGTGCCAAGGCTATTAAATTCTTCCTGGCTAAAAAGACTCGAGCTTAATCATACCATGCTTCCAGACCATGCAGATTTCTGATCCAAAACAATTTTATTTCCAGCCCATAACACAATGAAAAATACCTCTGGGTCAAGGCATAAGAAAAAAAGTGCCCAATATGTAATAGATATCATATTTGGTAAAAATTCCACAATAAAGGAAGATGTCAGGAGAAAGCTAGCACATTAAAATAGTTCAAATGGTGTCTGGAGTGTTGCTGAAATCTCTAATACAGCTTTCAGTTTCTGATAGTCACCCCTGGAGTAATGACATGAATGATGAAATAAACAATAGTCACAGGTTCATCTAATTTTATTGTAACCATAATTTTAGGTTTTAACCGAAATATTGTGTATATTGGAAACATTATGTTACTTTATGTATGGGCTGACTTTGTTTGTTAATTAATTAATTAATTAATTAATTTTAACCCAACATAAGAAATTTTCCCAGAAGAGATGACCATCCCAGGAAACATATTTACAGACTTAATAATTATGAACTGAGCTTTGGCTATAACGAACCTCAGGACAAGGTCTGCAGGATGAGGGGAGCAGGCCTGGGTGGTGGTCTTGGACTTTGAGAGAACCCTGTTTGGTGAAAGAAGGCAAAGAATGTAGCTGAAACAAGATCTACATCACTTCTTTGGATTAGACTGAAACTATTCCAAATTTTGATTAAAAAAAAAAAAAACCTTTATTCTCAGTTTTTTTTTTTTTTTAAGGTTTATTTATTTATTGGACAGAGATCACAAGTAGGCAGAGAGGCAGATGGGGGTTGGGGGGAGAGCAGGCTCCCGCTGAGCAGAGAGCCCGATGCGAAGCTCGATCCCGGGACCCTGGGATCATGACCTGAGCCAAAGGCAGAGGCTTTAACCCATTGAGCCACCCAGGTGCCCCTTTATTCTCAGTTTTACATAAGATCATCTGGCATTTAAAATCAGCTTGTACATAAAAAGACAGAGCCAGTATGCTATTTGTATATGTTTGACAGATTCTTGTATTTTAAGACCATAAAGTAATTCTAACAGAATGAGTCATATGAAGTGGGTTAAGCAATAAAATCATTGCCACTAGAACTTGAATGAGTTTCTCTCTAGAAATTCCTAATGTAGGGAGTAATTTTGATCTGACACTCTGCCCATTAAATGATTTCCATTAAACTGTGAACCCCTTGAGAAAAAAAAAGTATATCTCTTTAGTTTTGCACAATATTTAATGCACTTCAGAGAGTTTAGTTTTTAAAAAGCATTAGTTAGACTAATGAAAAATTGTTTTGAAAAGGTATGCTTAACAAACACCTTTGATGCACCATGCCTAAAATTATATTTTTGATATTGTCCAAACTGTTCTTCTTTCCCATAGTTACTTACATCTCAGTAAATGGCAATTTCTTGCTATCTGAGGTCGGGCCCAAATCTTTGTAGTTATTCTGGACTCCTTTCATTCTCCCACAATCGCATCTGATCCATCAACAAATCCTACGAACTCTATTAGGGCAGAAGCTAAGCTGCTCTCATAAGGAGACAACAAAATAGGGGCTTATGACCTCAGTAGTTAGTTCTTTGTTGGGTAAGAGTTCAAGAAAGTAGCTACTCAAGTTTCGAGGGCACTGGCTGCTCTACCTGTCTCGACCCATTCTAAGGTGTTCCAGTCACTTTCATTTCCAGAAAGAATGGAGGAAAGAGAAGCACATGCAAGCAAGACAAGCATCTTTAGGAAGATAGCTAGGAGCTGACATACACCACTTCCACTTAATATCCCACTGATGAGAACCTAGACCCAAAGACACTCACTCTGCTATGAGCTTGGACACGTAGTTTCTAGCTGGGCATCCTTACACCTGGAAGGAGAGAAAAGATACAGGAGGACAGCCAGTGTTCTCCGCCACAAGTTTTATATTTGCAAAATATATTTGGTCTTTGGTTACTTAACCTCTCTACCACTAAACATGATGGAACTGAGGGAAGGCCCCATCATTCATCACCTGTAACTATTGTTACTGCTTCTGCTCTAATCTCACCATAACTTCCCAAGTCACTCTGAATAAAAGCACATGGGCTGGTTCTGCTATTTCTTGAGGTCAGCTCATACTCATATGCTGGACCACCTGGCTCCCAACACAGCCTGCGTGCTCCCACCTCAGTCTAGCACTTTCTTCCTCCAGCTCCACCTAAAGCTCACCTCCCACTACTTTATCTTGCTTCAAATGACCCCATCCTGGCAACATCTTGCCTGGCCACCCTGTTTGAAATTGCATCTCCTCTACCACCTTAATACCTTAGCCTCCTTTCCTGTTTTATCTTTGTCCTCAGCACTTTCTAAAATATTATGTATTTTACTTAATGCTGTTGATTCCCCCAGTTCTGCCCTCTCCTCCACACCTCTAGAAGGTAAGCTCCAGGACAGTAGATGTTTTTGTCTGTTTTATTCTCTGTAACTTGTATAGTACCTGCACTATTGTAAATGCTCAATAAATACTTCTGAGTGAATTGTAGGGAAAAATAAATATATAACCTCCGGCATCTGAATTTCCATTTAAAACACCACCTTGTAAATATTTAAAGGGATATAAGGAATTAATCTTCTAATAATTAATGTTGTGAAGCTTTAAGACTAGGAACTGAATATTGAATGAGCTATGGAAGGAAACAGAGACCTGAGATTGGGAGATTTTATGTTTATTGCCATTCTAAAGCTAACCTATTTGTGAAATTAAAAAAAAAACTAATTTCCTACCTTGGTTTTCTTGCCTCAGTAAAATATAAATAACTGCTTCAGATTGATAGGGATTTAGAAACTTAAATATGTGAAAAAGTCAACACAATATTTCAAAAGTATTTGTGTATGGTTATCTTTAAGTTTATAACATTTGTTAAAGTAAAAGCGTACCAAAGAATTTGGTAATTTCAAACAGTATATCTGAGTAATTTGTACAGATCAGTTTTTTTTTTTTTTCTATTTTGTGTTTATCTCTCAGGTTGTAGTGAACCCCAAAGATGCCTTGAGTATGTTTAATAAAATAATCATAGTAATAGCAATTGAGAACTCCTGTATTTGACTTGATTATTTTTGTGTGTTCTATTAAATCTTTATAGAAGCCCTATGAGGTGGGTACTTATAGGGACATGCATGATATTATTATAGCTGACTTTAACAATTAAAATAATAATAAAGTAAGTATAATTTGATAACTTAAAAATACTTCAGTTTTGACACTAAAGCACAATTTTAAAAATGTAAATATAAAATAAGTTTATTTTTGAGATGAGTATTTACTTACATGAGATATTCCAGTTTTCTTCCACAATCTGTTATTTTCTTAAGGTCAACCAATAAAGAATGTACAAATAGATGTGAAATGTGAAAAGCAAGAGCTGTTAAAATCGTTTCCCCTTTTAGGCTGTGATAAAGAAGCAATGTGTGGCAAAGGTCACTAGCTCAAAACTAAACAAATTTCCAACTAACTCAAACTGCTCTAGTTTTCTTTCCTAAATTAGATAGAAAGGAAAAAAAATAAAGAATGTGAGTTTATCTGCATATTAACTACACAAAGCCTCACAAAAAAGGGGGTTTTTTGGTATGTAATTTGTAAGAGTGACAGACTTAGAAAAAAAAAAATCATGAATTAAATTGAGCATGTAGAATGATCAAGGAAACAACCCAGATTCCTGCTAACTTAGTTTCAGGAGATGATAATAATGTTTTTTATCTCCAACTTGGCTTAAGTTTGGGGCAAAAAAATTTTCCCCAGGAAATTTTAGTCCAGCTGCTCCAATTGATGTCTATTGACTGTACCCTCATTTCTCAAGTTTCGCTACTTTAATAAATGTTCGCTCATTCACATACATTCACATGCTAGTTCAGAACTGAATCAACAACTTCGATGGAGTTAATAATCTCTCTGCTGGCCTTACACAAAATGCCCTTGTTACTCCAGAAGATGGACAAGAACCAGAATAGATTTACCCAGTTTCCTAGCTACTGCAGTTGAGACAATCAAAAACACTGTTTCACTCTCCCCTTTTCTTAAGATACCACAGAGGGAGCACAAATTTCAAAAAGGACAAAATACAAGTCTTCAGGAAATAGAATTTATCATATTCTTAAAAAAGTATCTTTTAAAAATGACATCTTGAACCTCCTATTATTTTATGGACGAGCCTGGACACACTCACAAAACTTGGGATTGCTAAGAATTCTCAACGCTGGTGGCCATAATAAAATTCTTGACAGTAGTACTCTTAACACAAACAACAGATTAACTTCACATTCATTGAAATGAAAATGGAAAAGCTTTCTGGATGTTAAAAAAATAATTTAGTGGCTTTTTGCAAATCTTAGATAAATTTTATATTGATTATAGAAGTTTTAATATGACCATTACTTTCATTAAATTTTATAATGGTAGCTAAGATAAGTATGGCTAAAAAAAATTCCAGAGTGTTCTTGGGTTTAAAGGGTCACTTCCTTAATAGATTGGAGCTGTGTCAAATCTACTTTAAAATGAGATGGTACATATAAAAACACTTTGAAAAGTTAAAAGCGTCATATAAATGCAAGACCTTTTAGATTGAGACCTTATTTTGGAAGCACTTAACTATAATTACAAACGCTGATAAATGAAGAACTAGGGCACCAAAAATGCTTTCATTGCTTTTTTCCCCCAGTGCAAGTGCATTCTCTGATGAGGAGAAATCGATGTCATACATTAACGTGGCAAGACCATTTAAATACTAAACATGTAACAGGTATTCAAATCTGAGGTCTCCTTTGAGCCAAGCCCCAAATGAATGCTCCCCACCACATGGACACTTTTTGGCCCTATATCAATAGAAGTTAGTTTCAATTTTTTTTTCCAGTTATGGTATTTTCAAATTATAAAAATTAGTTGCCTTTCAAAAATGATTCACTTTTCCAAAGCTACTTTGAATACCATAATCTTCTCCTGACTTACTGTTTTCCCAAAGGGCAGGGATGGTTTCTTTTACTTCTCTATTTCTATAGGAAAAAATAATGTTCAAGAATATACCATTCATGGAGTATTAAGAATCAACATCATACCAAAAATTAGTATGTCCTTAGGTTGTGCCCTGTGAAGCTGTGAGATAGCGCTATCTCCCTCTACTGGCTAAATTAGCATCCAGTTTCTGAGTTCCAGTGACCTACAGACTGACACCCCTTCCCCCAAACAAGGAAGAAAACCAAAGAGAAAAAAATTTCTCTTTGTACAGATCAGGCTGTGTGCTAGGCTTCCAGAAGCAGCCCTGTGCCAAACAAGGCTGGGAATTTTCTTTCCATCAGAAGAAAGAGAAAGAAAGACAGACAGAAAGAAGAGAAAGAAAGGAAGGAAGGAAAGAAGGAAGGAGGAAGGAAAGAAAAAGAAAGAAAGAGGGAGGGAGGAGGGATGGACTAAAGAAAGAAAAAAAAAGAAAAGAAAAAAGAAAGAAGAGTGATTACCATGATGAATAAGAACACCTTGATAAAAGGAAGTATTTTTCTTAAAAAAAAAATTTTTTTTTAAGTACCAAGACAATTTTTGAAGATTAAATACAAAATACAAAAAAAAAATTTTTTTAAGTACCAAGACAATTTTTGAAGATTAAATACAAATGCAGTGCTCTGTGGGCAGAGTGTGACTTTTCACAAGATAAGTAAAAAGCCATTGGTAAAAATACAGTCACAGAAAATCTCACGGCTGAGAATGTGTGGACATTAAAAATATATATCCGATATTTACCTTCTTGATAAATGGCTCATTAGGGCACTACTCCTAGAAGTCGGGGAAGGCAGAACCTGGCTTTAGGTATTTTAAGTGGCATTTCATGTTTTCTTTAAGTTCAGAGGGTTAAACAGGTAAGTGGTTTCACATGTTGGTCCTTCCTAAAAACCGAGGACAAAAATGATGAGCTAGTCACTTTTTTAGAGGGGGAGAAAACCGGAGGTAGAATACGCATTCTCTGGAGACTCAGCCCCGCCGTAAGTGGAACCTTCTGAGCACGGGGCCGCGCAAGTCAGCAGCTGGGTTCTGTCACCCTGACTAGGGCGGCCTTGTTAGTGTAGCGTGACCCCTGGAGCGCTCGCACAGATAATACCGGCACCTCTCTCCACTCTAATCTCCTCCCCGTCTGAGCAATTCAGCAGGAGATAGGGGCAGTAAGGCCATATTATTCCAAACAACATTTAGCTGAATAGTAGCTGAAGATTGTGACAGCCAAAAGACAAATTCTCCCAGTCAAATACGTTCCTTCCCAGAAAAGTTTCCTGTTTTCCTACTTGGGAGACACAGAAATGTCATTAAAATGGAACCCAAATGGAAATCCCACACCACCCTTAGCTGAACCTAGGAAGGCTGAAAGTGCAGTCAGAATTTTCTGGGAGGGTCTTGGGCTACAGCGGGCTGTCAGAAACACCACCAAATGTCCAGATAAAGACCAATCCATCCATTCATGGGTTTGCATATTTTGTGGGTGGTGTCCTCTGTCTCCAGATGTGTGCAAATAGCCTGTTTGTGCATTGCACATTTAAATACTTGGTGGCCTGTGGTCATTCTTCCTGGGATGACACAATGTTAGGCACATAACCTGGGTCCAAACTCTACATGCCAATGGTAAAGTGCTGCTTTTCATGTGAGTGATACCACCTGACCTACACTGAGACACCAGGAGTGTGTTTCTCGCAGTCCGAGTTAGCCAAAGTCACAAACTCTCTTAAATTCTTATAGTTAATTCTCATGGCTGTCGTTTTACCCTAACGTTCTTTTGTATTTCTAAGTGGAAACCAAAACAAATCAGCATTTGATGTACAGAAGGCGAATTAGGAGACCTCCCTGTGGTTGCTTTTTCTATTTCTGTGGTTTTTTTCCTTTTGAAATATGCAGCAACAGGATTTCGCTATGATATTCTAATAATCCAATTTGGGTTTCAAATTCTGGCAATAGGACTTATGGGAAAAAAATAAACTATCTCTCCGGTAATCTGAAATGTCTGGTGCTCTGAAATAAGATCAGATAGTGATCAGAGATGATTCTTTCCTGTGACAAGGCACTGTGTTTTGGGAAAGGCTGATGAGTCTTTCAGGTTCGTCTGCGCAAAACATGACCTGAGTCTTGTGCTAACATTTGTTCGGAGGCTACAGCCAGCGTCTCTCACACCTGTGAGGTTCACAATAGTGATTAATTATGAATGATGCTAATCATTTAAAAAATCTCCTTTCAGAAAAGTGTGCATGTTACACACTTCAGAAGAGGTTGATATATAAACAGCTGTTTTCTAGATTATTCCTTTAAACATCATTCTTTTAAACAGACTTTTTATAATAATGAGTAGATTTCCTTTACTGAATAGTATGTTATATAGCATTAGAAATCATGCTTTATCTGAGAAAGCTAGATTTCCCACATGTCCACTGAAATAGTTTTGTTTGTCCTGTTTGTCAAAGAAATTAAGTTCACTCGTGTGTGTGTGTGTGTGTGTGTGTGTGAAAAAGGGGACAGTAGAGACGGTCATTTACTCTTAAACACTAAAGTAAATCATTTGCTGAATCTGCACTATAAATCTTAGTAGATTATAAAACATGGTCAATTAACCCATTCTCATTAGAATGATTTGATCAGTCTATTAATAGCTATATCTTTATGTTGTTTTGTCACAGTAACGAAAGGGAGAATTTTTTTAATCATAAACATGCTCACTTTCATCCCAATTAAGATCATCTTACAACTGGAATTTGGTCATTTTCAAGTCAATCCCTTTATTTTACTGAGTCAGATGTAGACTCAAAGAGGTGAGATCATTCCTTTGAGTTCACAAAACTGGTTATCATGGGAACTCAAGATCCATCCAGGTCTGCTGAATGAGTCTGTCTTTTCTACCTCGATCGCCTGTGCTTGACAGTTTTAAGCTATTTGTGATAAGTTAGCAAATAAATGGATAAATAGAAATACAAACCTCTTTTTTAGTTCAGACATATCCAAATAAAATTATAGAAAGAGCCAGATTTTTAAAAACAGGAAAAAGAAGCAATGTCTGTGGGGCACTGAGCTGTAGAAATTACTGGAATAAATAAGAAATATGATGCCAGGAAACTAGGGCTTCTGCAGAACGCTTTGTACATAACTGATAAAGAGTAACTTGGTCCTGCTCTTGATGAAAATAACATTCTTTGCCCATGCCAACTTATCTGAGTATTTTATTTTGGCTATGATTCACAAGTTACCAGGAAGTGCCAGGGACACTTTGCTAAAATTCAGAAACAAGTAATACAAGGCTCTTCTGAAAACTGATTTATTATGTTATTAAAATAATCATTTAAATATTGAGTTGTTGAATGTATTTCCTGAGAAATTATCTATTTCAGAACATTAAAAATGCAAATTGAAGAATGAAAAATGGAGATGAATGAGAAGATTTCGCAGACCTAAAAGCCATCAGAAAATAAACATTTATGTTATTTGGAACTTTATATATTTATATATATATAAAACTGTGCAATTATACAATACAGCTACTGCATAATTATATCTATTCCAGTAGTGAGTGATGAAGAAACTTAAATAAAAGATAATTTCCATAATTTTAAAATGTTATCTTTTTAATAGAGAGGAAAACTCTATGTATGTTATCAACAGCCACAGTAACAAAAACTGCTTAGAAAGAAATAACAAATATTCTAATCCTACATAGAGAAACCATAAAACATTACTGAAAGCAAAATATTCTTGAAGATATGAAAGACATGCCTTGTTCTAGGACCAAATATATCAAAATACTGAGATACCAGTTCTCTATTAGTTATCTTGTGAATTTGATATGATCCTAATAAAAATACCAATGCTCTTTTGTTTTTTAACAGAACTAGATAAGTTTGTATTTAAGTTTCTATGAAATAATAAATATGGAATGCTAGCTAGAAAAACTGAAAGGCAGAGGAAGGCCTATGAAATAGTAGAACACGCTACAGAGCATCTGTAATTGAAACGTGTTATTGGTGTATGACTAGATAGATAACCAGTAGAATAGAATAGAAAATCCAGAAACAATCCTACTATACACAGAAATCCAGTATATGATAAGTAGGTTGTTCTCTAATCACTGAGGCAAGGATTGTTTGTTTTGTTTTTGTTTTTAATAAATATATCAGAACAACTGGATAAACATTTTGGGAAAAATAAAATTAGATCCAATTTTTCACATCATAAACAAGAATAAACCTCAAATCGATCAGAGAACTCCAAGTGAACATGACATGCATACAGACATTAGCCAAGAAAGTGGGTAAATTCTTCTCTAACCTGAGTAAAAGGAATTTCTAATTATAACTAAAAGTCCAGATGCAATAAAAAGGAATGTTAAGTTGTGCTATATACATTAAAAAATCACAAAGCCAAAAACAAAAAGCGAACCCCCCCAAAAGACCAAAACACAACAGAAAAGCGGACATAATGTAAGTTTAGCTCCACACAAAATGTAAATATCATTAAAAAATCTAAAAGGCAAATAATGAATGGGAAAAATATTTGCAAAATCAATACAGAGGGAGTTAATGTCCCTGATATTCAAAAATTTTTTTTAAATTGAAGAATCTTACAGAAGAAAAAATCCAACAACATGAACCGACTAGTTATGAGAGACATAAAAATTACACTTAAATGTAAGAAAAGACATCCACCTTCATTCAAGTTAGAGAAACAAACTAAATTACAGAGAAATACTATTTCTCACTCATCAGGTTGACAAAAGAAAAGAAAAATCAAAGCTTGACAATACACTCTTCTGATGATAATTTTGAGAAACTGACATTCTCATACATTGCTGTTGGAAATACAAAATGGCACAATCTTTCTAGAATAAAATTTGCCAATATCTGACAAAACTACTTAGTCATTTAACATTGTAGGAGTTCACCAAAAATATATACTCTAGCCATACGAAGAAGAAAAAATATATATACATGCAAGATTATTCACTAAGTGGGTGCTGGATGGCTCAGTCAGTTAAGCATCCGCCTTCAGCTCAGGTCATGATCTCAGAGTCCTGGGATCGAGCCCTGCGTCATTGTCATCAAGCTCCCTGCTAAGGCTCCCTTCTGCCTCTTCTCTGCCGTTCCCCTGCCTATGTTCTCTCCCTCTCACTCTCTCTCAAACAAACAAACAAACAAATAAATAAAATCTTTTTAAAAATTAAAAATTATTCACTATAACAATTATAATTATAAAAATATTGGAAATTATCTAAATGTCCAAGCATAGAGTTGGTTCAATTAATCATATTATAAATAATCTAGCACTACACAATTGTTTTTTTTTATAAACATATATTTTTATCCCCAGGGGTACAGATCTGTGAATCACCAGGTTTACACACTTCACAGCACTCACCAAAGCACATACCCTCCCCAATGTCCATAATCCCACCCCCTTCTCCCAAAACCCCCTCCCCCCAGCAACCCTCAGTTTGTTTTGTGAGATTAAGAGTCACTTATGGTTTGTCTCCCTCCCAATCCCATCTTGTTTCATTTATTCTTCTCGTACCCACTTAAGCCCCCATGTTGCATCACCACTTCCTCATATCAGGGAGATCATATGATAGTTGTCTTTCTCTGCTTGACTTATTTCGCTAAGCATGATACGCTCTAGTTCCATCCATGTTGTTGCAAATGGCAAGATTTCATTTCTTTTGATGGCTGCATAGTATTCCATTGTGTATATATACCACATCTTCTTGCCAAACTATGGAAAGAACCTAGATGTCCATCAACAGATGAATGGATCAAGAAGATGTGGTATATATACACAATTGTTTTTAAAAATGAATTTATATGTAGTGATTTCTAGGAGACACTGTGAAGCAAGAAATGCAAATGCAAAGTAACATGCATGTATGCTACTTTTTGTGTAACAATGAAGAGAAAGTAAGAAAACACTCAACACACACACATATATATCTTATCTTTATATAAATAAAAAACATGCACACACAGAAACTGTAAAACAGCAGAAAATGAAGTTGAATACCTACAATATGTGGGGGGAAAGGAGAGGGGCTACAGAAAGAAGTGACACTTCTCTGAAACCATGTTCATTTTGACTCTCTAAAAACATGTTAATGTCAGTCATCAAAAAATAAAATTAAATCAGCAAGAATGAGAAGGGAGTTCCTGATATTACAGCAAAAATAAGTAAATGAACTAGGCAGAGTGTATTTCAAATGAATCGTAATCACGCTGAAGGTAGGAAGAGAACTAATCTAAGGGAGGTCTCCTGCCTCAGGTGAATTATCGAGTGTTACCTGGTAACACTTACTGTGGAAGCAGTAAGAGTTGGAAAATCATCATTTTGCAGTCAACATGATATAAAGACTGGCTTAGGCAAAAATCACTCAGGGGACTAAATTAAAAGGAGATTTTGGTAAGGAGCAGAGCATTTGCATGGACCTGGAAGTGTGTACCACAGATTGCTATTACTTTCAAGGAAAAAAATAATACCTATACAATGGAAAAAGCAGACAACACCCTGACAGAGTGATCAAAGCTGATCAAAGCTGATACCAGCACTGGGTATTCTGTAAGACTAATCAATCACCGACCTCTACCTCTGAAACCAATAATACATTATATGTTCATTGAATTTAAATAAAAAATAAAAAATAAAAACAAAGTTAATGACATCAATGAGAGGCAGATGGATATAGTACCCTGAGGCAGCAACAACTTTTTCTCTGTAATATTTCAATGGAGATCACATATATGTAACTTCAATCTGATCACAAGACACATTGGACAAATAAACAAGGAGGAGCACTGTATTTTTAAAAATTGGGGGATTGTTCTTCAAAAATGTTAGTGTCATCAAAAGACAAAGAAAAGCTGAGATCTCCCACATCAAAAGAAGTTGAACAAATGTGATGACTCAATGTCATACTCAATCCTGGGGTGGATCCTGTCCTGGAGGAAAAATGATGTTATATAGGACATTATTACGTCAATTGATAGACGTAGAATACAGCAAAGGGTTTTGAAAAATCCAATGTGTTGAAGTTGATAAGTGTATATGGTTATACAAATAAATATTCAAATTCCTAAGAAATATATCCTGAGGCATTCTGTTTATGATTATTTTTCTTTCAATTCTTCTTCAATTTTATTATTATTTTTAAATGAAAAGTTTTTTTTAATAGCTTATAGACAACACATGTAATAATTCCTAATTTGGGTATAAAGATATGAAATATTAACTCACACAAAATCAATTTATTATCACCCCAAGCAAACATTGAACAGATATGCAGCAAATGTTAGTTTGAAGGATATGAAATGTTGGCCTGCCCAAAGTCCCTGGCTCAGTGTTGCCCTAGGAATTAGTGATCTTGTGAAGTAAGCTAAAGTTTCTCTTGATATTGTTTGTACCTCCTGAAAATTACAACTCAAAATGAACCAAGAGAAACAAAGTTCTGGACTACTTCTGACCTATAAGAAAAACCAGCTTGGATATCATAAAGAAAATGTTAAAATCCCTGAAAAAAAAAAAAAACAATAAAGTCATCTTAGAGACCTTAACAGACAGTGAGTGAAAATATAGAGAGTTAGACCTGATAACCACAGTTTTAGGACAGCACAACTCAAAAAAGTTAAAAAAAAAAAATATGTTTCAGCCCAAAGCATGAATTCCTGGAAGGGAGTGCAGGAATGTTCCCCCACCCCCATTCCCACTCCCCTAGCTTTAGAAATTTATTTATTTATTTATTTATTTATTTATTCATTCATTCATTCATGTTCAGTTAGCCAACATACAGTACATCATTAGTTTTTGATGTAGTGTTCAATGATTCATTAGTTACCTATAAAACCCAGTGCTCATCAAAGCACCAGAATGTTTGAGAAGCTATGAAGACCTCATTAAGGCAATCCTCATCAATGAACAGTAAAAAGAGAGACACAAAGAGGATAAGATTGCAAGGTGTAATTATTTATGAACTCAAAAAAATTAAAATACGCATAAAGGTAAAGAAAAATAAAGATAAGTAGGTGCATAGGAAAAAAATGAGTGAAAAAGGATGGTGAGGACATATAAAACTAATGTCAGGAAAACTAATGTCCCCAGTGAAGGGAAGCTTGCTCACCCCTCCCTCAACAATGCCAAAGAAAATAAATTTTTCTTCCTGCAGCTTTATTGACGCAAAAAACAAAGGAATAGAGAATATTTCCCTTAGCTTGACTGGTCATGGATGAGACATTGCCTGAGCTGAATTTCATAAGAAAATTCAAGAAATAAGAGTAAAGAGGGTTTTCTTTACAGAGTGATTGCCACAAAGCATGCCACGAAGGTGCACAGTTGAGAAGGAGCTCTAAGGACCGTGAGGGAAAGTGCAGAGGATGAGTCAGAACATCGCAGGTAGAAATCAGGTTATGCTTAGTGCACCACACCATAGATTTCAGATTTTTGTCCTACAATTGGGAGATGCGGACCACTGAAAGTTTCTATTATTGGCATTTACACTGTTGGGATTCATCCAAGCACAATATTTTAGCCACATCCCACAAACTTTGATATGTCACATTTCTGCTATCATTTTGTTCAAAACGTTTTTGGATTTACTTTGTAATATTTTCATTGACTAATGAATCATTTAGAAGTGTGTCAGTTTATAAAATACCGTGGGCCTTTCTGGATACTGTCTTATTTTTTCCTTTTTAATTTAATTCCTCTGAGGTTAGAGAACATTCTCTGCACATTTTACCTCTTAAAATAAATTTGAGAATTATTTCGTTGCCCAGGATATGATCTAACTTGGTGAACGTTCTGTGTTCATTTGAAAAAGTGATATAGTCTTTATTAGTTAAGTGTAATGTCCTCTCATTGTCATCTTGGTTAAGGTGGTTGACGGTCTTTTTGATCTCTAGTTCACTAATTTTTTTTAATTTTTTATTTTTTATAAACATATATTTTTATCCCCAGGGGTACAGGTCTGTGAATCGCCAGGTTTACACACTTCACAGCACTCACCAAAGTACATACCCTCCCCAATGTCCATAACCCCACCCCATTTTTAATAGCCTTTTTCTATCAACTAGTAAGAGAAGGATGTCGGAATTTACCATTTTAATTCTGGATTTGACTATTTCTCCATTTCTGTGAGTTTCTGTTTCATGTATTTTTGAACTCTTGTATAATTGTACTATCTTTGTAATATATTGACCCTTTAACAATCCTGAAGCTTCTTCCTTCATGACTGATGATGTCCTTGTCTTGAAGTCTGAGAGAACAGCAAACTCACAGATTACCTGGTGCAGTTTGCCCGTCCAAGCTCTAGTCCTCCCTGATCTCTGCCTGCTCTTTCCCAAGCCCCCCCGCACCCCCCCCCCCGCAGTGATCCCCACACATGTGCAGTTGCAGCCATCTGGGGATTTGGAGAGTTTATGTTTAGATTCTGTGAGCCAACCCTGCTGCAACTTTCTTATGTCTAGGACTTCTCTTCTAAATCTCTGGCTGCTTTGCCAACCTTGAACTCAGTCTTTCTAGCAGCTAGGTACTAGGATATGGCTCACAAGGCCATAAGTAAGACTTTAGCTATTGTTCTAAATGTGAGGAGAGGCATTGGAGCTTTTGAATGAGGGGGTGTGAGATGATGTGAATTTTATGGCAATGGTATTATTACTCTTTCTGCTGTAAGAAGAGTATGTCATAGAGCTGCAAGAAGGAACTTTGGGAGACTGGCAGGGCGTGACTGCAGTAGTCCAGACATGTATGCTAAGCTTCATTGTCTACTGGCTATCTGCAGAAATAAACACACACTCTGGGAAACTGAAAGTATCATTTTTCACAAAGAATCAATCTTCATAACTGTCTATATTGCTGGGTGTGTTAGGGCCTGATTCACTATATGTTGGCTTGTGAATAGTAAGCAAATGAATAGTTCTTTTAAGGAAGAAAGAAACAGCTGACATCATCATAATTCACTGAACAAATACTAATTGAGGGACTGCCAAAGGAAGGCAGGCTCTAAAGCAGGGGACATATTAGCAAAGTCTCCAGCTTCAGAGAGGCAATAGTCTAAAAGGGGAGATGATAATAAAGAAAAAAGCTAATAGACATGGATGTGGGCAGGTAGCAATACATGTTCAAAGGGTGACCTATATGAAGGAAAAGAGGGAGCCATATCCAAATGTCAAGATGGGAGAGCACTTAGGTGTTTGAGGGCTATAAGGAGGTCGGTGTGCTGGAGTTTAGAAAGATAATGTCTGAGACACAGTCAGGGCCAGGTAATGTCAGGCCTCACGTGCCACAGTAAGATTCTTGGATTTTATTCTAAGCATGACCTGTAGTTATTGGAGCAGGGAACTGATTTATATTTTCAAAATATCACAAACTGTTCCAACAACCCTTCTTGAGTAAGTCCCTTTTGGAGAATCATTTCCATGACTGTCTTGCATTTCCCCACATCTTGCAAGCAGAAATACTGGCCTCCATGGTTATAGATTATCTTCCTAAGGATGTTTGAAAGAACAGCTTTGGATGATAGAGGCAGTGCCTTCCTCCAGAGCACATATTTCCTAAGCATGGATTCCTCCCTCTGACATAACCCAATGCCTGAATCACCTGGCCCTCTTCGAGTTACCCTGTGGGACTTGGGGCTTGGAAAATAAGAGTAAACATTGATTTTTCTGGCTACTGCTATTGCTGTGAGTAATAAAGTCTTTTGTCTCTGACTCAAGAGAATCGAGTATTTTTCTAGAATCCATGAAACTGGCAAACTGACTTATTAGCATGTGAGTAGCATAAACTCTCACATCCTTCACAATTTTCAACAGTTTGGGCAATGAGAATAGAACACTGACAGACATATCACTCTGTGGAAAACAAAGGATTAGAGCCTCGTAGGCCAATTAATAGGAATGGAGGGGATTCTGTGAATCAGTAGTGAACATAACAAATTGTATAGTGAACTTGGCAATAAATGGTGTCCTCATCATTGCTTGTTAATGAGGAGGAACTGAAGAGGCAGCTGTGGGCCAAGTACAAGGAAGTAGTTTTCCAGACAGAATCTGAGTAGTTCCCTCATTGTTGTTAAGTCTTCTTCATGGGGGAATGACAGGAAGGGAGGATGGAGGACATACTCTCTGACCTGGCAGTCAGCCAAGGTCTGCCCTAGTGTAAAAACTAGTACTGAGATTCATCATCTCTCCACCCACCAGCAGACAACATTTACATTGACACTCACATTTAGTGTGAAAGGAAGAAAACCCTCAACCAGTATGGGCAGAAGCCAGGCAAATCTTAGAATGTTGGCCGGTTCACTTGGGAGACAAGGGTTTGTGTTACGTAACACCAGGGGAAGAATGGCAGCAGCTGGGCTCTCTTACATCTCAAACCCCTTTCGTGTTCTACCATGTCAACCTTACCTCCTTTCAGAAAGGACCGTAAAACATCTCAAAGGGTTTTATTGTTTATCATTGAGTCCTAGCTGCTAAAAGAGAGCTTTTGTCTCTTGATAATGAGGCATCAGCTCACATTTGGGTTCCCTGCAGCTATTTTTTTTTTTTTTCAGTAAGACATCCATAGAACACCTATTAAAGCATGACTTTATGGTAAACCCTTCAAAATGAAGTAGTGGTCAAATATACCTCTAGATAGTTGAATGAATCTCTAAGTAACAGATTTTTATTAATCAGACCATGAGACACCCATTCTTTCTTTTCTCAAAAGCCATTTCTTTGTATTGACAAAGAAATGCATTACCAAAACCAAGACTTTGTGCTAAATCACTTCTTAGAGATTCTAGTGATAGGTCAGTTAAATGTCAGGGTGCATCTGATGAAAATTGTGAATCTGGTTTTTAAAGACTTGATCCAGAGTCCTCTTTCATAGAGAAATTTGCTAGCAGAGCAAAACTTTTTTAGGTTAGTCTTAGTTTATTATTACAAAACCATATTACCTTATTTTCTTAGTACCCTATGGTGGGATAAGAGGAAATCCAGTGTTTGTACTTGATTTCTTCTCCTTTTATTCATCCTCCCCAACTGAGATAATATATGTATTGGGGCAATTACTAATATAAGAGAAGACACCTGATCTGATGCTGGAGTCTGGAGACTTTTGGGGCCTGTGATACAAAACAGGTGAAAGTACTTCAGGTCCACTGCTGCTCATCGTTTGTAACATGGTCTCCAGAGAGGTGATGGTCTGCCACTTTGGTAAAGCTTGGGGTGAAGACCTCTAACCCAATACATTCCTGAGCAGGTCCAGCTATTTTAAGTAATTCTTAATAAATAATGCTTCTGATGTCTTGACCACTTGTTTTTTTTTAAATTTTTATTATATTTTTTTATTTTTTATTAACATATAATGTATTATTAGCCCCAGGGGTACAGGTCTATGAATCACCAGGTTTACACACTTCATAGCATTCACCATAGCACATACCTTCCCCAATGTCTGTAACTGAACCACCCTCTCCCTACCCCCCTACCCACCACAACCCTCAGTTTGTTTTGTGAAATTAAGAGTCTCTTATGGTTTGTCTCTCTCCCGATCCCATCTTGTTTCATTTATTCTTTTCCTACCCCCAAGTCCCCCATGTTGCATCTCCACTTCCTTATATCAGGGAGATCATATGATAATTGTCTTTCTCTGATTGACTTACTTCATAAGCATAATACTCTCTAGTTCCATCCATATCGTTGCAAATGGCAAGATTTCAATTCTTTTGATGGCTGCATAGTATTCCATTGTATATATATATACACCACTCTTCTTTATCAATTCATCTAGTCGATGGACATCTCGGTTCTTTCCATAGTTTGGCTATTGTGGACATTGCTGCTTTAAACATTCAGATGCATGTGCCCCTTCAGATCACTACATTTGTATCTTTAGGGTAAATACCCAGTAGTGCAATTGCTGGGTTGTAGGGTAGCTCTATTTTCAACTTTTTGAGGAACCTCCATGCTGTTTTCCAGAGTAGCTGCACCAGCTTGCATTCCCACCAACAGGAGAGGAGGGTTCCCCTTTCTCCACATCCTCACCAGCATCTGTCATTCCCTGACTTGTTAATTTTAGCCATTCTGACTGGTGTGAGGTGGTATCTCTTTGTGGTTTTGATTTGTATTTCCTTTTTCATATGTCTGTTGGCCATCTGGATGTCTTCTTTGCAGAAATGTTCGTTCATATCCTCTGCGCATTTCTTGGTTGGATTATTTGTTCTTTGGGTGTTGAGTTTGATAAGCTATTTATAGATTTTGGATACTAGCCCTTTATCTGATATGTCGTTTGCAAATATTTTGTCCCAATCTGTCAGTTGTCTTTTGGTTTTGTTGACTGTTTCTTTTGCTGTGCAAAAGTTTTGATCTTGATGAAGTGCCAATAGTTCACTTTTGCCCTTGCTTCCCTTGCGTTTGGCGATGTTCCTAGGAAGAAGTTGCTGCAGCTGGGGTCCTTGTTCTCCTCAAGGATTTTGATGGATTTCTTTCTCACATTGAGGTCCTTCATCCATTTTGAGTCTATTTTCGTGTGTGGTGTAAGGAAATGGTCCAGTTTCATTTTTCTGCATGTGGCTGTCCAATTTTCCCAACATCATTTGTTGAAGAGGCTCTCTTTTTTCCACTGGACATTCTTTCCTGCTTTGTTGAAGATTAGTTGACCATAGAGTTGAGGGTCTATTTCTGGGCTCTCTATTCTGTTCCACTGATCTATGTGTCTGTTTTTGTGCCAGTATCATACTGTCTTAATGATGACAGCTTTGTAATAGAGCTTGAAGTCTGGAATTGTGATGCTACCAACGTTGGCTTTCTTTTTCAACATTCCTCTGGCTATTCGAGGTCTTTTCTGGTTCCATATAAATTTTAAGATTATTTGCTCCATTTCTTTGAAAAAAAAAAGATGGTATTTTGATAGGGATTGCATTAACTGTAGATTACTTTAGGTAGCATAGATATTTTTCACAATATTTGTTCTTCCAATCCATGAGCATGTAATGTTTTTCCATTTCTTTGTGTCTCCTCAATTTCTTTCATGAGTACTTTATAATTTTCTGAGTACAGATTCTTTGCCTCTTTAGTTAGGTTTTTGCCCAGTTGTTTTACACAGTCAAAGGAAGAACTCTCTAATGCTACTGATACCAACTTCTTTTCTTCCATATTAACTGAACTGTTGTACTCTTGTAAAATCAGGGAAACAATCATCCCCTAAGATGGAAATTTCCTAAGAATTGCCATAGCTATTGGCTCCCTCTATGCTGTCCTTTTAGTAAGAAGCAGATTTATAATTTATAATCTTCCACTTGCTCACTCTTCACTATCAGCTGCCGTCCAGACAAAGCTAAGTGGTTTCAGGAGAAACAAAAGCTACAATGTTCCCAGTAGGCCTGGTGAATACCAGTGATAATCAGAAAATGAAAAAAATAAGTAAACATTTCAGAGTAATTCACAGTTTTAAGGATAGAAATGAAGTTGAAATTACTAGAACAGATAGATACTATTGCAACAGGAAAAATACATAGCAGAAATGTAATGATGAAAACAGGAAAAATCTAAAAATAATTCATTGATATCTGAAGAAAAAATTATACAAAAGAAGAGAAATCTTGTAATAACAAAGAATTTTTTGCAAGTGAAAATTATGTGTTTAATTTAAAAATCCAATAAAACCAGTGAAAATGGAATAAGTACTGATAAAAAACCCATTAATATTACAGTAAATGAACTGGAAATTATTCTAAATTAGTGAGTTAAAAGACAAAGACTGGTAAATTGGAAATTAAGGGAAAAAAGTAAACTTAATAGAAGATCCAGAGTATCAAATGACCCACTAATAAAACTTTCAGAAACAGATGAAGAGAGAGAATCAAAGAAATAAGAAAATACATCTCTGAGCTGAGTTTTCAGATAAAGGGTCTTGATTGTCAGCTCAGATTTACAACAACAAAAACATTCTTCATAACATGGGAAATTCTCAGCCCTGAAAGGATAAAGAGCAAATCTCACAAGGTTTCAAACAGAGAAAAGAATTTACCAATAACTTATCAGAATAGGAAGAGATTTTTCCTAGGAACTCAGGAAGCTGCAACAGAATAAAACAGTATATGGTTTTCTGAAACAAAAGACTGGGATCCTACAGGCAGCCAAGATATAATTCAGGGGTGAGGGAGAGAGTTTAAAACTTAACTCACAGAAATTGAGTGATTAAGTACACAAAGAATATATAAGCAAATACGGTATTTAAAGTATACAAATTGATGTATGAACTGGGTACAGAATAAAAACTGAGAATAGTCATTTTTTTTTTCGTATGTCCACAGAGTACTTTTAAAATTTTCTATGTGCTTCACCACGAAGAAAATCTCTGCAGGTTCCAACAGTATATATTTTATGGTAAATCTTAACAAAAATAAAAGACAGCAAAAAATTAGAATTTTTAGTTATTTAGAGATTAGTAAAAATAAGAATGTTGCATGTCAAAACCTATAGGGTCTAGCTGAAGGAGTATTCATTCACAGCTTTAAAAGATTTCACTATTAAGTAAAAAAGATTTAAAACAAATGGAATAGCCATTCAATTTAAGAAAGAGGAAAAATACAAGAGCTGCAAATTAATAAAGATAAAAGCAGAAATTACTAATTTAGGAAACAATAGTAATAGTTAACATTTATAGAGCATTTGCCATATACCAATTACCAAATAAGTGCTTTGTAAGCATTGTCTTATTGAATCTTCATAATAATTCTAAGAGATCATTTTCGTCATGAAAAATAACAGTTGTGGATCTTTATGGGGCAAATAATTACATCAGACTCTAAAGAAAAAAGAATTACAATTGCCATGGATGTCTTTTAAAGAACTCATCCAGCCTTTGATGAGTTTAGAACTGCCCGCAAAACCAAACCAAACAAAAAACAAAGCCCAGAGAATGTGAACAGTAAGATGAAGTGGAATACACACATATTTATATTTTTCTTCTACAAACGTGGAACATGTTTGGAATTAATAAATACAACCCATCTAGACAAATTCCAGTGAAAATGAAATAGGAAAAGCAAAACTTTATACAGGTCACTATCTAGAATGCCACAGATCAAGGAATTAACACGTATTTCCAAATAGTAAAAACAGGGGAGTTAAAGATTATATCCTCATCTACAATTACATACATTGGGGCGTCTTGGTGACTCACTTGGTTAAGTGTCTGCCTTTGGCTCAGGTCATGATCCCAGGGTCCTGGGATAGAGCCTCACATTGGGCTCTCTGCTCAGTGAAGGGTCTGCTTCTCTCTCTTCCTTTGTGCTCTTTCTCACGCTTGCTCTCTCTCAAGTAAATAAATAAAATCTTAAAAAATAAAATAACATATGTTAAGAAAATAGCAAATAAAAATCTTTTTTCACAATTTATGGGGTGAGGACCAATCTATAAATAGAAGCATATTAACAGTCTGCAACATTTTGAATATCAAGCAAGAGAGAATGAAAATAAATAAACTAATTATTCTTCTCAATAAGTTCTAATATGTAAAAACAAAGAAAAACTAGCAAGGAAGGATTTCTGAAACCAAAGTAAAACAATTATTTTAAAATTGACAAGAAAAGTTGTTAAGGCTTTTTGATGTTACTTTTTATTTCTTTTTTCTATTCTAACTCATTCTAAGTGAAATCAAGTTTTTATCATAACAGTATTTATTTCCCAGTGTTGACTCTGCTCTGAACTGCTTCTAAAATTGATTTTCATGATGGAATTTCTTCATGTTCTTTCCCAATCTCATTCAGGTACATTTCCAGGCATGCTTGTCTCCCATCTCAGTGTCCTGTCTTATCACCTGCAGTGGATGCTATTTTACGGTTGGCCCAGCCATCTTTTCGCATGAATTGCCTACCCCTTCATGAAGTTGCATTAGGACTTGGCTGGGTTTCACCAGACTCAAGGTAGGAAAAACCAGAGCTTTCTCCCTTGAGACAAGAGAAAGGTAAAGAAGGAAGCACAAGGCAGGCTCTCTCTGTGTATGTGGACCTGTAAAATGATGCTTCTGGTAGACTTCACGGTCACATGGCCTCGTCTGTAGAGAAAGAAGTAAGAATGCAGAATGTAGCAGGTGCATGGGACAGGGCAAAATTAAGAGAGAAAAGCAGCTCTGCAGTGTTCGTTTGGGTCCTTTTGGAAAAATCTCTTCCTATTCTGATAAGTTTTTGGTAAACTCTTTTCCCTGTTTGAAACCTTGTGAGATTTGGTTTCATCCTAGCCTGCAGTCAATGACCTTTTCCAGCATCTCTCTAGTAACTGTGTTCTTGTCTACTTGGATCCAAAAGAGTCCTTACTGGACACATTGCCTTATCTCACCTTGCTTATTTTATATTTCTAGTTATTATTTTTCACTGACAATTGAGAATACAGAGTAGATTCTTTAAATATCTCGTTCTGCTTCCTTTAGTCAATCTTTTCCACAAGTATGCTATTCCTGTACCCTGCCTCGAGTACTATGTGCTCCATCTTTATATTAATAATCTCCGTGGAGGTATTTTATTTTTCTTTTGTAGTAATTCATTCTTGAAGAAAAACAAGTCCATCCAGCTGTGGGTGGATTCTCTTTTATTCTTTTTGCTTTGGTGCTGTTTGATGTATGTATCCCTTAAGTCAATTATCTGAAGGGTTCTAGCCCTTTCTCCATGTGACTCTGCTCCTGGACATCTTACTGCAAGTAGGAGAGTTCAACCCTGGTTATTGTGAAGCAGCCTTACATCTCTTTTGCCAGAATCAGCAAATAAAGACCCATAATCCTTATATGAGCCACTTTCAGCTCGTCCAAGCTCAGCTTGTTCCTGCAACTGATTTCATATCTTGGAATGTCAAGTGCCACTCCCTATCCAGCCTGCCTTCTGCTCCAATGCATTGCTGGCAATCTTTTATCCTCCTTCTAGCCCTGGAGGATAAAGGTTCATGTCAGGCTGTGCTTGTTTGCAACACAATGATACACTTTGCCAGAACACTGGTCCTATGTGTCAGAGACCACAGATTATATATAGAAAAAAAAAAGTTCCAAATATAAAGATATAAAGATTGCATAGTATAGAAAATATAGAGTGTTAGAAAAGTATAGAAAAGCATAAAGAGAATGAATGACCCTGTGGATCATTACTCTATAGGTCCCTCAGTATGTCAGGGTTCATATTTTTAAGAGATGTAATTTTAAGAGGGATTAGATTGATTGAAGTAACTGGCTAGAAGGCTGTAGGGAAAATGATGGAAAAGGCCCCCAACCTTCTGTTTGTGATTGTGGATACTACCTATTGCTGTCATTCTCTCTAGTTATGCTTAGTGGGTCATCATAAGACCCAAACAAATTACAAAATTAGAGAAGCAAAAATGTAAATGTATTAAGGGATCATTAATTAAAAGTGGCATAAGAATAAGGTAAGACAATATTACATGATTTAACATTGCTTAAAGGAGTCATATTAAACATAGGAGAATTTAACAAGGCAGAACATCAAAAATTGTTACCATTTTTCGTAAGATTAAGTGTGAACATTGTTCCTTTTGCTACCTCAGCACCAGATAAATGACATTCTCAAAGGGTTTCCATCTACAGAGGAGTGAGGCGAGTTCAAGAACAAAAAGAATGGTGAGAAGTGGGAAACCAAAGCATTTCTAGACTCAAAAGCAGCAGGATGTTTCCAAATGGTTTTGCCAAAGCCAGTGAGGGCCATTGCCAAGAGGAGGGTCCACTTAAAGCAAAGGAACCGTGTGGTTGGGTAAAGGGCATCTCTCCCTGGCCTCTCTCCTCCCACCATCCAGTCCTTATCCTGGGCCTCTCAGGGCACAAAATGGGGCTGAGAAGAGCAAAGAATGAATCTGGAGAGAAAAACCAACCTGAAAGAAAAGGAAGCTAAGGCTAGAAAACATAACAAAAATAAAAACATGAAAGCACAATGGGGAAATGTTGATAAAATAAAAATGGTAAAGCCCAGGGTGTCTGGGTAGCTCTATCAGTTAAATGACCGGCTCTTGATTTTGGCTCAGGACAGGATCTCAGGGTTGTGAGACTGAGCCCTGTGTGGGCTCCTTGCTCAACAGGGAATCAACTTGAGATTCTCTCTTTCCCTCTGCCCCTTTGCTCCCCTCCACACTCTCTCTCTCCCTCTAAAATAAAAATAAATTCATCTTTTAAAAAAGTTGAAGCTCATTAAATGGAAATGAAAAGAGTATAGTCCTGGTGAAATCAGATTAAGAACAAGAATTAGGAACTAGAAGTATGAGTAAAAATATGAAACAGTAGTCCAGTAAGTCTGATATCAGGCAAAATTATTCATTTTATAAAATGAAACCAAGGAAGGAAGTTCAAATGTTAGAAAGAGCTGATGAAATCAGAATGCAACAATAAAAATGAAATCAGCAATAAAAGCGACAATATATGTGAAAAAGTAACCTAGCAGTATTAAAATTACTCTTATTATTTTTATTTTATATTTTATACAATTTCAGAGTTTTAAAATAATAAGTGTGCTTTATTTTTATAATCAAAGGTGAATATACATTTAGAAAGCAAAAAACACATACAAACCCAGCCCAGTCAGCCAAATATTCAGAAAGCTGGATCAATTAAAAGAATATATCATAGATAAAGAAGCTATTAATAATTAAATAATTTGCCTAAAACCATGTTAAAAGTTAGGGAGGAAATAAATTTCTTCTACCATGCTGTGACCTCTCTCTCTTGGCTGTGTTTTATTTTATTTATTTTTAAAGATTTATTTATTTATTTGAGAGGGAAAGAAAGCACACACATGAGGGGAAGGGGCAGAGGGAGAGAGAAAATCTTCAAGCAGACTCTTTGCTGAGCATGGAGCCCAATGCGGGGCTGGATCCCAGGACCCTGAGATCACGATCTGAGTTGAAATTGGGAGTCTGGTGCTTAACCTACTGAGCCACCCAAGTTTTCTTTGGCTGCATTTTAAAATCAATCACCATAGATCCATCCTCTCAAGGTTTTTTGCCACAATTATTTTATAGCTTCCCTTCTCAGGTAAGGAAGAGGCAAGTATCTATCTTTTATTATATGACTTTCAAATAATTTCGGGAAGCAGACACAATACATTTGGTATCTAAGCCCCTATATAATATTCCAACATTCAGAAACATATATGAGTGTCATTGTATTACTTTCCCAAGGCAACCAATTGTGTGATACAAGCATGAAAAGGACAGTGTAAGACTAAAAGACATCATACATTGGCTGGCTTCACCACTAGTGTAGCCAGTGCCTACAGCAGTGTTCCTAGGCCCCATAGGTCCCCCAGTTCCCACTGTGTAGGGATCCTTATCCTTCTCCTTCCACCTCTGTCGTCCACCGTGGGAGATATGTCTGTTGAGAATCAGTGCATTCTTTTTTTCGACCCAAAACAAATTTTTCAAGTTTCACTTTCAAGCTACAAACTATAGGTTTGTATTATGAAATCAGGAGCTTTTCTCTTCCTTCCAATACAATAAACACATATTCAATATTTTTAGAAACTACACTGGTCCCACTGCAACAAGGATACTGAAAATTCCCTTTGATGTGTCCTCTCTTCCTAGCTTTTGCTTGCACAATCATATCTACCATTGCCACGCTAAGACTGATCCACCCTAGAAAGTAACCGAAAGTGCTTGTGTGAATCTCAGAGTGGTTTGTGTCTTTAAAAGAAACTTCTTCTTAGCCCTCATGTCTTCTCCTTTGTATGATAAGGTTGTATTATCTCCAGGTGTGCATCTTTGTTACATGTTCTGGATTTTCAAGGAGTAAATCACCAAACGGTTTTGGGCATCGTACATTTGGGTCGGTAAGCCCATGTTCAGAAAAACTACTTCATGGTTAAGATGGAAAGCAGGACAAAAGGAAAGTGCTGCCCATCCTGGGCTTTCCCGTCCCTGTCATCTCCACCAAAGGACCTGGGAGAAACCACACTGACTATCTTTTTTGTGTTTGGAAGCAAATATGACTTCCATTGCCCTGAATTCCTGCTCCTGACATCTTACATTAAACGAAAGTCCAGACATCAAACAGAGATATAAAGAGAAGCTGAAACTGAAAATGGATAAAGTAAGCTCTGAATAATGGGAGTTGTTGATGGCACTATAATTGGTCCTTGCAACTTTATAGAACAGATGGGATTCCTAAAAGATCTTAAGAAAAGATAGCTGGAGGGTGGCATATATTCTTTAACTGTCATATTCTGAAATGAAGGAGAGTTCTGGGGAGAAATAACTAAATTAGGAGCATGTAAAACAAATGTGTTTATTGTTATCTATTATTTATGGCCCTGTGGATAGTGGATAGTTCATTTGACTATACTTCTGCCTAAACCAATTTAAATTAATCTAGCTGGTAAATTGAATAATGTTGTATCAACTGCTTTGCTGCAATCAAGATATATTGCATATACTCAACTCTCTTAATCTAGTAACCGTATTTTCCAATGTTGATGGATAATTGTCTTTAAGTGCATCCCTGCCCTCTCTGCTTTTAGGTCTGGTTGATAGGACCATTACTGGAAGTGGTATGTTCCCAGAGCCATTTTGAGAATGCAATTTGCCTTAACTCTCCCATCAGTAATATCTGTATAATCTGAGGGTTCTAAAGGCTATTAGCTTTCTCTAATGGTCTTTGACTCCCTTAAGTAATGATCAAAAAGAGTCCGAAAGACAAGAAAAGACAAACTTAAACTTTCAACTCCCAAATATTTCCTTTCCTTCAGTGTGAATGTCCACTGCAATTCATAAACATACACTCCTGAAGCAAAGAATACCTCTGTCAAGATTTGTGTGTTGTATCAATGAATGCAACCTAGTCAAACCTGTAATTTGCAAAATTGTAACTATAGTGAGCTTGTTTGTTTCCATTTATAACTTTCTTAGGACATTGCTATGGAATATCAAGAAGCTATGAAGAAACCATGTTAGTGAAAGCCTGGCTTTGTAGACCTTTGTTAACAACTAAACTAAAAAACATTTCAATAACACATGAAATGTCAAGTCTTTTTCACCAACGTGGGAGGATCAGAATTATGAGTTGTTTACACCTCCTGTGTCTTCTTAAACATTGGTAGATACTACGATTGGCTCTAAAAATCTGTTTGTATATGCCTCTATTCTGGCCAAGAAATTTTTTCTTTTTTTAAAAAAGATTTATTTATTTATTTGACAGAGAGACACAGCGAGAGAAGGAACACAAGCAGGGGGAGTGGTAGAGGGAGAAGCAGGTTCCCCACTGAGCAGGGAGCAGAAAGCAGGACTTGATCCCAGGACCCTGGGATCATGACCTCAGCCAAAGGCAGACACTTAATGACTGAGCCAGCCAGGCGCCCAAGAAATTTTTTCTATTAACGTTTGTCACAAACTGCCTATTCCCTTAATGTTCAACGTCAGAGGTGTGATTTTCTGAACTTAGCCTAGATGTCTTCTTCATTTTTTATCATTAGCTTTCTTAAAACTCCTCTGACCATGAGGATTGGTAACTATAATGGTAGACATGGAGATGTTCATGCTTCCCACTGGAGCATATACTGCAAGGGGTCTTTCAGGTGTAGTTATGACTACCTCTGGATCACCTTGCATCTCTGTCCTGTGATCAGTGAACACAAATGTTGCTGTAGCATTTAGCTCTGACGGTGTTGTTCTAGATAAGAGGAAGGGCTGCCTTCCTCTCTTACACAGAGAGATCACAGAGAAAACCAGAAATTTCCAAGAATTGTAGTTCTTTTCAGCTGAAAAATAGAGACCCACAAAGTCTTTGGGGGTAAACACTGTGAAGATAATCTCTAAGTGATGGCACCTCAAACCTCTACTGCCAGGGGAAAGACAAAACATAAACCAATGAACAAAAAATAATATGCTTCTGTTTGTTATAGCTTGTCAGTTGAGACTTGATTTCTGGCTCTGTTCCATCTTGAACTGACACAAATGTGTACCTCTAGTCCATGCATACATAATAGACTATATTTGTATGTGTTTGGACCAAAATCAAAATGAGATCAGCTATGGGAAAGTACTTTATGTTTTACAGTACATTTAAAATATAAGATTTATTATGTATAGATTTAGGTAGACCTAAGAAGCAAGATGTTTCTTCAGCACTATTACATTGTATTATCCATTTAGAAGTACCTTATCTGATTCTTCCCTGACATTTCCAAGCAGTCATTTGATCATCTATAGTTTCCCAACCCAAATCCTTCCATAAATGGAAAATATAAATCATAAAATATTTACCAGAGAATTTAAGATGAATGTCTCAAATCTCTGTTTTTCAGATACACATGCTACGCACTATTTCAAAAGGCATAAATAGATATAGCCCTCTATGAAAATCCATGCATACACACATATGTATCCATCCATCCATACACACACATATATATAAATTTAAAAGCCAAAATTAGGTACAGGCTTTGTACTGTGGCCAGTTTTTAGATCTTGCCAAAAAATCCATTGTTGTTTAAGAAACAAAGATGTTTTGCATTAACTTCAGAGTATTTTAACTCATAATCATATTTTAACATATAAAACTCATGACCATATTTTAAGATATGAAATACAAATAAATGAAACTGTACGCTCTTTGAGGGCAGGGATTAGGCCCTTTGTTTCTTACCTAGTTTTAAAAACACAGGTCATAGGATGCTGCTAAGTCCAAAGTGCATATTTAAAAACATTTGTACAGTTTGGTTGGATGAAAAATATGTCTCAAATATTCTTCAAAAGTAGGATTCTATATTTAACGTGGAAGTGTTTGGTTACCACTAAGTGTTTGGTTACCACTAAGATATATATAGTATGCAGGACATTGGCCCAGGGAAAGCTTGGTAAAAGGTCACATCAAGCCTTAAAACCAGCAAAAACCATCCAACCATCTATAGCATGAACAAATTGCAATGATGGAGAATTACCTTCTCTTTCTCAAAAGAGACTTAAGTTATAGAATGACACCTCTTCATCCAGGTCATGCTTGTTTTGTGTCAAACTCAGTGTGCAGGGATATTTACTTTTGTCTACTACTGCCAGGTGGTGAACAGTGTATGATAATAACCAATCAATTACACCAGGGTTGAAGAAACGAGACACTTTTGTTAAGTAGATGTTATGAGCTTGGAATGTTCCAAATACCAAGCCATGAAATAATCCAGTAAATGCTCTAGTTAGACTCAAGTCAGCAGATTTTTCTAAAGTGACTCTTATGTACTTAGCATTTTGATAAAGACTCCTGAGAAATTTCCATCCTGGCGATTTGCTCTTGTTGGGGAGGACAGAATTTTATATATATTTTTAAAAGCCACAAGATAACAAAACAATCATATAACCAACCCAGTAATAAAATAGATGCTACAGATTATCAGTGTTGAAGGAATCCAGATAGTGTGATAGGCTGGGTTCACTGATGGGTTTATGAGGGGAGTTGGTCTTGGGAAATGAGCAGAATTTGGACTGGTAGGAAAGAAGGCAAAAACTTGAGAGAGGAGCGTGGCTCAGAAAGATGTGTAAAGATCAAGGACCTACAACTGAGTCTGTCCCTGTGTTGCCCAAATGGGTGTTTTTGTTTGTTTGTTTGTTTTAAGATCTTATTTATTTGTCAGAGAGAGACAGAGACAGAGCACAATCAGGGGGAGCAGCAGAGGCAGAGGAAAAAGCAGGCTCCCTGGTCAGCAGGGAGCCCAATGCAGGACTTGATCCCAGAGCCCTAAGAGCATGGCCTGAGCCAAAGGCAGATACTTAACTGACTGAGCCACCTAGGCATCCTACCCAAATGAGCTTTATCTCAATTTTCTCATCTGTAAAATGGAGGAAGGAAGAGTGAGTGTGTGTGTGTGTGTGCGCGCGTGTGCACGTGGGTGTGTATAATTCAGATATAATTTTATTTCAGATATTATTTTATAATTTTATAGGTTCTGGATCTCTTATCTCTCTGAGAATTTTAATCAGCTATACTTTTTATTAATACTTTCTTCTTTCCCCTCCATGACAACTGTTTCCTCTAGGTTTCTTTTTATCAGTTTGTTTTGGTGATTCCTAGTTCTTTCTTTTTTGTGTTAGAGATTTTCCTCAAATATCTGGTAAATCTGGCTGCCTAGGTTTAGAATGAAGTACTAAAAACTAATTTAATAAATATTTATTGAATCCCTACTATGTGTCAGGCACTGTTCTAAGTCCTTGAAATTCAGAAGTCAAAAACTGCTTAGGAATTCTGTGTGCTTGGTTGAAGACTAGAGAATGACTGTCTCCTTAAATGCCAATATATCATTTTTTCTGGAACCAAGCAGTCTCTTCAGAGAAGAAGCTGCCTATCTTCTTCCCAGGTGAGGAATATTTGGTTGCCCCTAGTCCAGAAGTGAGGCAAGGGATTGGGATTGGGTAGTCTCACCTTTCAATAAGCAGACTTTCACCTAATCCTAGCAGGTACCTCCAAATCATCCTACGCATTGTTTCCAAATCCTAAACATCTCTGAGTTAATTTTTCCAGACATAGGACTTCCTGTTTCCTGCCAAAGAGCAGGTAGTTCCTGTCTGCATGCAGAAAAGGAGAGGGACTGAGGTGTCTTTGAAAACCTATGTAGGTTTTCAAAACAACCTCCACATCTCAAACTTTGCCTTAACCCCTCTTCCTTTCTAGTCCTTGAAATCCCCAAGTCCAGAGCCAAAGGAAGAAGGGTGTTGAGAAGTTAATTACATTTTTCTTATTGGTAGGTATTTGGTGAGTAGCTTCTTCTACTTTGTTATATCAATTAACAAAAAACACTGTTAAAATCTTTGCTCAGGTATTTTCTCTTTTTTATTTGTCCTTATATATTTATTTATTTATCTTTAATGGGGTTTCAGGAGGAAGAGGAAGATACACACATTTAGTTAAGCCACAGTCTTTAACTAAAAGGTTTGTTTCTTGATTTTAATACACTACTACTTTATGTAATTGTAGAGTACAGCAGTAAACATCCCAGATTTGTTCCCTCCTTCTTGTATGCATCCCTTGAGTAACAGCTCCCACACCAACACTGGGCATGGCCATGGGACTTGTTTGGCCAGTGGGCAATTGCAAATGAGAAAGTAGACATAGGAAACTTGTTTGGAACACTCTATCTTGTGAACAAGATTGAGCCAGTCTGCTGCCAGATGACCTACCACACGCAAAGACATTCAGTCACCACAACTCTCCTTAGTGGAGACCCATCGCAAGCCACCCAGCCTGACCCACCCAACTCACCGGCTGATTGCAGATCCGGGAGTGAACACAAATCAATTCAGCTTTGCTGGCCCAAGTGAGCCCAGCTTATACTGCCAACATGTAGAATCATTAACTAATTTGGGGAGCTGGTTATGCAGCTTTTAAATACTTCCTTTTACAGCAAATATTGCAGTGTCTCTCTGGAATCCCCGAGAAGTCCATTTTGTCTTTGACTCCAATCCCGCCTCCTTCTTCCAGAAGTGGGAGAGATGGAAGGAAGGGGAGAGGGTAGGTGAGCGTGGGATGTCTTGTGGAGTTTCGTGTGTATAATCATTATTTCCAATGTGCAAGGCCTTCTGCTGTGTTCTGTGGGAGAAATCAAAAATACGAAACAATTTTGGCCCCCAGAGGGCTGACAAATGTGTCTCACTAATGAGCAGGCTTTATTCCTTCAAGAATTCCAAGTCTCCCTTTAAAATCCGAATGACCTAAAGCTATGTAGAGGCTTCCTAAACTATTTCCAGCCACAGATGCTAACTGCTGAGCTGAGCAAAAATGGAATCAAGAATAAGAACTTCTAGAGGTTAAATGAGAATGAGAAAGGATGTTGTAAAGTAGAGTGAACGGGTACGAAGGATAACCTTAGTAATCTTGCTATGTCCCTGTTTTCCTTTTTTTTTTTTTTTAAGATTTTTATTCATTTATTTGACACAGAGAGAGAGATCACAAGTAGAGCAGCAGGCGGGGGGTGGGGGGAAGCAGGCACCTCACTGAGCAGAGAGCCTGACATGGGGCTCGATCCCAGGATGCTGAGATCATGATTTGAGCCAAAGGCAGAGGCTTAAACCACTGAGCCACCCAGGTGCCCCTACTTATCTGTTTTTCAAAGTGCCTGCAGCTAATAATGGTGCTTCCCTCACTAGAGGGAAGGCAAGTAAATTTCACCTTGGACTTTTTGGCCAAATTAAATAAATTAATTCTCCCTCATTGCTATTACTGTTCAGGCTTTTACTCACAAAGAAGAACAGTCTACCCTTCTCTCATAATCCTAATAGACACCAATGACTAATACATGTTTATAACTAAAAATATTCCTTTTCCATCCCCCAGCATTACCATTTGGTCTCCTTGCACAGTATGTTGCTTCTTTCTATACAGTAAAATCTTTGCTGAGTAAATACAATGTCCAAGGCACCCATTTCAGCAACATGTGAAGTAGAAACAAATATTTTGTTTTTTTGTCAAGTTTTTATCCAAATTTCAGTTACAAACAGTGTAATTTAGTTTCAGATTAGATTCATCACTTATACACAACACTCCGTGCTCATCACAGCAAGTACCCTTCTTAATACCCATCACCCACTTGACCCATTCCCCGCCCACATCCCTCCAGCAACCCTCAGTTAGAAACAAATATTTTAAAGTGATAATAAACACGACCCCTCTCCTGAAAAGAGGAGGAAACATTCTAGTTGGGGAAATGAAATACTTACCAGTAGAGGGGCACCTGGGTGGCTCAGTCGGTTAAGCCTCTAACTCTTGATTTTGGCTCAAGGTCAGGAACTCAGGATCCTGGGATTGTACCTGGTGATGGGCTCCATGCTCAGTGGGGAGTCTGCTTGAGATTCTCTCTCCCTCTCCTTCTTCCCCTCCTCCTCTGTGCTCTCTCTCATGCAGGTGCATGCTAAAATAAATAATACATCTGGGAAAAACAAAAAAGATTTACCAGTAGAGTATGACAGAAATAGAATGGAAATTATTATAAGGCAACAAATGAGAGGGAACACAAGGTGAGCAAACAATAAGGGTGTGGCAATTTTTAACCTATATAGCATGGTAATTAGATCTTCTGTCCGTGGAGTCAGAAAGAACTAGGTCTTGACTCTGCTTTTTATTAGCTGTACACCCTTGCTCCAAGTACCTCCAAGTACCAAGTGCCTCCAACTCAAACCATCTCCAAGTACCTCATTTATAAGATAAATTCAGCATATTACCTAGTTTGTTTAGTCGTATTTGAGGCACCAGACTCTGAGATACAATGATATTAAGACAGTTATATTCCCTGCTCTCATTAAACAAGAAGCAAGGAGTCAAAACTGGTAAATATTCTCAAAGGGAGATACAAGAATGCAACAAACCAACCTAGGACAAAAACTTTTCTAAGGAAGTGGTCTTTTAAAGGAAACCTGAAGTGGGTCAAAAGAGTTGGAAGGCCTTCAGTGAAGGGGAGGGGCTGGAACAGAATCCTGGAACAGAATCCTGATGGCTGCAGAGGAGACAGCTGGAGTGGGGCAGAAGAGTGGGGGGGGGGGTCACCAGAGGAGTCACCAGAGGACTGACAATCCACATTAAGGAGATTAGACTCTAACCTAAGCATGATTAGACTCAATTGAAGGATTTTAAGAATATTTCATTTAGGAAGTGTTCCAAGAATTACATGAAAAATCGCATGTAAAATATCTAAACTTCCTTCTTTCTTTCTTCCCTCCCTGCTATAATTTCCTTTTTAGTTTTTTTTTTTTTTAATTTCTTTTTTTTTTTTTTTTTTTTCAAATCAAGGGCTTTGTCTGCTTCATGGACAGTGGTACTAAGTTACATCTCACTCAGGAATGGAAGTATGTGTTAAGAAACTTAAAATTACCAAGTAGTCTATTTGTGATTCCTTCTGTGATGCTTAGCAGGCCATATAGCAACATTTCCCAGTCACTTTGATGACCCACCCCTTTATTCAATTCCGATGGGAGTAAGTTTAAAACCTTATTTTGAAACAAACATGTAATTTTAAAGAAATCTATAATACAGCCCCCCCCCATTTCCACCCACCTTTGTTCTAGTATTCATTCTTCTCTAATAGAGGAAGGCCTTGGTGGAAGAGTTTCCCAAGCTCTGATGGTATAAGCTCTTCGCGAGTGGCAAAGTTATTATTCAAAGGAAAGACAGAGAGAAGATTGAGAATGGCCTTGAGGTCCAGGGGAGATTGAACCAGGCTTTTCAGGGAGGGTGGGATAGATGAATGGAGAGAAGAGAAATGTGTTCTAGGCAGAGGACATAGTGAAAGAAAATGCACAGATCAGCAGAGGACAGGCTCAGGGGCTAAGATGGGTGGGGAATATAGTAAATCCAGAGAGAAAGGTAGAATTTTGTTACAAAGTGAGAAATAACTCCAGGGGGAGGTGTGGTATGATTTTGATTCAACAACCTTCTTCATTTTCTAAGGTACAAAACAAATGTTTACAAAATTTTGAGTATGAGAAAGTAGTCTCACAGATAACAAAAAAAAATCACTAAGTAGTATACATACATTTTTCCTCATATATACTGATAAATAAAAGGATTTATGGATACCAACAAATGCTACTGTATGCTAAACAAGCTTCCTTTTGACCAAAAGGATAAAACTGGGGTTCTATCTGGGGTCAGATCCCTTCAAATGAAAATGCATGACTCTGAGCTTCCATAAACCAGGAAAAGAAAGAATACACTAATTAATTAATATACTACATTGTATTGGATTATATAGTGCATTAATTCATATCATGTACAAAATAAATCAATTGGCTATATGTAGTTTATTCATTTACAGAGTATTAAGTCAGCCTGAAAAAAAAATCTCATATAATTATAAAACTAAAAGAATGATACTATGAAAAAATTCAAAATTTTTTAACACAAGCGTTAAAAGAAAATTAGTGGTGAACTATTAACAGAAAAGTAGCTTAATAAATTAGTTTGAAAGACTTAACAAAAACCAGTATTAAGGAAGTTCAGTATTGGAGTGTCATCTGCCCATTTTTTCCTGGCTTCAAATCTAAAATCAACCATGTTAATTTTTTTTAAAAACATTGGAAGAATTTTTTTGTAACTATATAAGTTGCCAGATAAAATGTTTACTGTATCACTGCTAAAGTACCAGAAAAAGAGAGGCTGTATCATAAATAATTTTTAATTCTCTTTGCTTATGTACATTCTGATTTAGATCTTCCCCTATTTGTGATAAATATGCTGAATTTCTGTTTGTGAAGTTTCAGGAGAAAGCGTTTGTCTTGTACTATTCTTAGTTTATACATCTTCAGGAAAAAAAGTAAAAAGAAAGACAGCAGAGCTATTTTTAGGAGGTTTTCCTACATTTTTATTGCCTTTTAATAAAAGAGATCCTTGGGTTTTGAGGAGGAGATGATAAATAGTAGGGAGTGTGAAATTTAAAAGAACATATATATCTTGATTATAAATTCCATAATATGGATACAATCCCCTTTGTTTAGATCTCTTAATTTTTCTCTGAGCAATGTATAGCCCATTTGGGAATCATTCACATGTTTAAGGAATATTTGCATAGAAAAATTATGTTTTGGAGGAAGAAGTGAAAAAGATGTGAAAATCTTCTAGAATTTAAAGAGGAAAAATAACCAAATCATACTAAATCATACTAAAAAAACACATCAAGCTTTAAAAATGTCCACTCACATTCAGACTGAAACAGCACACAAAATGCTGAGCACAGCCATCCTGATGAAATTTTGTAATTTCAAAACTAAAGAAAATAATTCTGTAAGCTTTTTGAAAGAGAGAGGGCACATGTGCCTACAAAGAAGTAAGGATTTGTGTGCTTTGGATTTTAATGAATCAAATGCTAGAAGACAATGGAACAATTTATTCAGATATTCAGATTTCCAGAGGAAAATTTTGAATCTAGAATTTTTTATATTCTGTACAGGGCATATATACATATACCTATACATATATATGTAATTTTATTTTTGAATAAGAAGTATGTTCAAATGGTTCAAATTCAAACAATATAAAATATATAATATACAAAGAAAAGTTTCCCACCTCTGTCCTCAACCTCTCCCTTATAGATGGCAATTGTATTCTTTTTTTGTGCATTCTTTTGTTACTTCTATATAAATAGATAAGCAAATATGAATATATGTATATCCCCTTTCTCACACTAAATAGAGCTTACTATAAATACTATTCTATTACCTTTTTATATCGCTTAACAGAAAATATTGAAGACCTCACCATTTCAGTACCAAAATCTTTGTCATGTCACTCTCTTACAACTTCCTAGGACTGTGTTATATGGAAGCACCAGAGTTCATGTGACCAATTCATGAATGGTTAGCTGGTTGAACAGTTTCCAGTCTTGTAGTGTTATAAACAAATCCCCAATTAATGATATCATCTATATGTCCATTCTTAAATATTCATATGTATCTGTAGCACTATCTTCCAGTAGTTGGGTTATTAGAAAATGTTGAATATATTTGGGAAAATAAGCATATGGTCTTTTTGTGTACTATTTGCTCAATTTCATATAAAAGAAAAACTTCTGTAAAAAAAAATTGTCTCTCAAATAAAAAAATTAATTTGTGTGTATACCAAGCTCCATTTTCTATGGAAACTGAGCTAAAACAGCAGTCATCACTTTCTGAATATCAGATGCCCATATTACCTACTGTCTATTTACCTGAGCCTTGGTCCATGCTCCTGGTGTTCTGCTCTGTTCAACAGAGCTCCTTCATTTCAATTATTGAAGGGGCTATCTTGCATATTATAGCTTGCAGTAATCTCATCCCTGCAACCCAGCTCTTAGGGTTTAACTCAGTTGAGGGTCCTCCATCCAGTTCTGGTGGCCTAATAAGACAAAAACCAGCCCAGACCTTGGAAGGAACTCTATTGACTCACATCTAGAGCCTCCAACACTTACCAGTCTGTCTGGCCTATACCAATAATCATTTAGGAAAGGAAGCACTTGTTTCTCTTTTGTATGTCTCTTGCCCTTTGACTCTAACTAGCATCTCTGAAGCTAAACCATACACATTCTATCCTGGGAGTAAACACATCTATCTATTACTAGCATGCTACTCCTTGTGTGGATATTATCAAAAAATTCCTTCCACAGCTTTGGTGGTACACTGCATAAGTTTTGTCTATTTAGCATAACAGGCTGTTAGATAGGATTTTTTCTGTCTCTGTTTTGATGTAAAGCCCCAAATCTGAGAATAATAGGGCTCACATGCTAAAGCAAAGTCTAAGCCATATAAGCTACCCTTGAAAGAATTACCCTAGTTCTTCCAGTTTTTGCCCCTTACTCAAATTCAGAGTATAGAATTTTGAGCCTGAAAATTCTGATAACATGATGTGACTTGGAGAAGTGTGTCAGTATTCTAAGCTCCCGAGGAGGGAATTCAAGGGACAGAGAGGGTTTTAAGACCATCATGCTGGTCTTGACTGGTGTAGGACTTACCGGGAGAAATGTGAAGATGAAATTCTGGCTGATGTAATGCCTCAGAGAAAGGATCATGCTGGGAAGTAACTGCTTTCTAACAGCAGTGGGATAAAGACATTTATGGAGCAGATGTAGATTCTGCAGCAATAAACTAGCCTGGGGATGCATTGTACAATTATTCCACTCAAGGAGATCTCTTTGGAAGACCCATTTGATCTAACAAATGAATGGCCCACAGGAAATCAAGTGGCAGAATTGAGTCTCCTAAAGCCAGAAAGGAGACATCAGGTACGAGGAGAGCTTCAGCGAGAGATCTCCATTGGGGAGAATCAGTTCTAGATATCCTTTTACAGGATGGGGCACCTATGCCTGATCACATCTGTATGAAGAGCCATTAACAAGTGGAGAAAGAAATGGGTGAGGAAGAGGACAAACTCTCTCACCTGCTGAAATCCTGAGTTTCCAGAAAGGAGAAATTTAAATTGGTTAAGAGTTTAGAGTTTTGATATTATCTTGTTCTGGACCAGTCTTCCTCTTTTCAAAGAGTGCCCAGAAGTTAAGAAATCATGCCTGAGAGTCATCACAGGTGTAGGGAAAAATAAGTTGTGAAACAGATTTGAAAGAACAATAGGAGAAAATGAAGCAGGTTATTGGTTATTCTTCCAAAATTCAATTTGTTCCATAAATCAATAAGAAATACACTTTTGGGGGGTCTTTTATTTGTCTACATTTTAGCAAAACTGGAACAAGACTCTTCAGTGTTTAATGAAAACAAAATTGGTATTTTGTTTTCATTTACAGGATTGGCTCATATTATTACAGAACTTTTAGCGTTCTACATTTTTGCCCTTTAAGAATCAATCAAGCTCCCCAGTAATTTTGACTAATGTTTCTTAAGAGTGGTAGTTCTACAAATTGAGAGATACTGAGGGTAAACGAACTAATGTTGACAAACTGGGTATCTTCAAATGACATGGTAAATCCCCAATAAGGCATAGCAAAAGATCAACCTTGGATGGAAAAGTCTACATTCCCCTTTCAGTTAAGATCTTAAGTACTTAATAATTTATATCTCAGTAGCAATAAAAGAAGAATCCATTGAACCTGATCATTTCACTCAGGATGCACTGTAGCCCTTGAAATGGAACCTAAAATCCAACTGCAAATCTAGAAAAAATTTCATGTTAGAAAATACACGCAATAGAATCTAGAATAAATTCCATGCTGGAAAATTCATGGCTCTACCTCAGTGCCTACCCAAGCATAATACACTACAAAAGTTTATGATCCCAAAATGTTATCTGCAATAACATAGTAAAAATGAAATCCAAGATAGTTGTAAACTGTGCACACCAACAAGTTCTGCTTTATGAAAGACATAATTGCTGCAGATATCACAAAAGAATTTTGAACCTATAAATAGGAGATAATGTCTAAAACAAAGTTCTGTATGACATTAAGAATAGGATAAGCTGTCTGGCAAGTGAAACGTGCAAGACAGCATGGTCAAAAAATGGGATTAACATATAAGAAATAAGAAAATGAAAATAAAATACCCCATGCTGTTGTCAAGAATGTAGATGTTTCAACAAGCCAAAACATACCTGCATAACTAAAGAAAGAGAGCATAAAGGAGGAAGAATGGATGAAGAAAAAGAAAGAGAAGAAGGATGAGAAGGAGGGGGGAGGATTAGATGAATGGGGGGGCGGGGGGGGCGGGGAGGGAGAACCCGTAACTATACATCAAAGAATTAGTTACCTCTCAACCAAGGACTTGAGAGATGACCCGCCATCAGTCATCAAGTGATGAGAATCCGAAAATAAAGAGGAAGATCAGCACTGGATATACGGAAAATTAAAATAGAGACAGCCTGAAGGGAATAAAACCACAGATATAAGTATTCCATGCAAAAAGTTCTTGAACCAAATCACTTAAAGGTAAATAGACTTTCAAAGGCAGACATTGTAAAGTACACATTATTAGCCTCCAACATTCCCTCAAAATAGCAGGTTTATGATGGTTACTAGAATAAATAAATAGATACAACAGCTACTATAAAATAAATGGACCAAGGGGAAGAGTCTTGTAAATTGCAGCTTTGTCTATAATAAACACACTCTGGTTGAATGTATAGAAACTTACTTTACAAAGTAGAGAGGTGAATTAATTACACTGAATGCAACATTTAAACTACTATTACACAAAAAATATAGGAAAAAAATCTTAACTAGAATGTTCCTTTAAAAGTTCCCATAGTTATGACCCAGCAATTGCACTACTGGGTATTTACCCTAAAGATACAAACGTAGTGATCCAAAGGGGCACGTGCACCCGAATGTTTATAGCAGCAATGTCCACAATAGCCAAACTATGGAAAGAACCTAAATGTCCATCAACAGATGAATGGATAAAGAAGAGGTGGTATATATACACAATGGAATACTATGCAGCCATCAAAATAAATGAAATCTTGCCATTTGCGACGATATGGATGGAACTAGAGCGTATCATGCTTAGCGAAATAAGTCAAGCAAAGAAAGACAACTATCATATGATCTCCCTGATATGAGGAAGTGGTGATGCAACATGGGGGCTTAAGTGGGTAGAAGAAGAATCAATGAAACAAGATGGAATTGGGAGGGAGACAAACCATAAGTGACTCTTAATCTCACAAAACAAACTGAGGGTTGCTGGGGTGAGGGGGCTTAGGAGAAGGGGGTGTGATTATGGACATTGGGGAGGGTATGTGCTTTGGTGAGTGCTGTGAAGTGTGTAAACCTGGTGATTCACAGACCTGTACCCCTGGGGATAAAAATATATGTTTATAAAAAATAAAAAATTAAAAAAAAAAGTTAGTCTGTGAGGCAGGGAAGGTTCCCCCTTTCTGTAAGGGGCGGCCCCCACTGGTCTGTTTGATGATTGGTTTGATTCTCAATGCTTGGTGCAAAATAAAGCTTTGATTGACCTTCAAAAAAAAAAAGTTCCCATAGTTTATTACTTGGTAGAGGAACATAAAGAAACAGCCTTCACTATACTTAGTTTAATCTTGTCCCATTACAAAAAACAACTCTGAAAAAATAACTATGAAAACATGATTTTACATTGAAATTTAAAAAATGAAACGGGCCACCAGTTTCATTCCAAAACTGAAGGTGTATGAACATAGCAGTCTAATGGAACCAAAAATGAAGAAGAGGTGTAAATATTAGTAAGTTGTTGCTTCTTGCTTTTCCCTGTTGACTTCTTACGTGTGGCCACTGGATTCTTCTCTTTTGGCCTATAATAATGATCATAACAGTGTGCTAAATCTCGCTGAGACATCTCTGAGCAGGCTAATCACTCCTAAGAATTGTTAATGATACTGTATCTTGGCTATTATAAATAATGTTATAATAAACATAGGGGTGCATATATCTTTTCATATTAGTGTACTCATTTGGGGGAGGTTACTTTTTATGATATATGATATGATATTATATTTATGAATTACTGGATCATATGGCAATTCTATTTTTAATATTTTTCGAAACCTACATACTACTTCAATAAATTGTTTAAATGTTAACAATGAAAAAGGCTTGCTAATGCTAATTAAGCATTTACATTCAGCAGAATTCTAAGCACCTCACATGCATTAATTTATTTAATTCTCAAATGATTCCTATGAGAGTTATACTATTAGCCACACTTGACAAATGAAAGTTGAGAAAGCTGAGCTACCAAGAGATTAAAATAACTCATCCAAGGGTACGAACCTAGAAGTAGGAGGGAGAGTCAACTTTTAAACCCATGAGACTCTCCAGTCCCAAGGAAAACAACTCACTAGTAATGTGCTTGTGTGTCTAGTCAAATGAGGCCTACATTTAATAAATGTCTCTTTAATACATAAGAAGGAGCTTAGAAAGTCGGCTTGGGAACAATCATTAGGGAATGAAGACCCTCAGAAGATGAAGAGTGTTGGCTTGGAGAAGAGAGGATAAGTGGAAGGCTCCTAGTTGTGTGGGAGGATGTGGTAATGTCTCTTCTTATCAGATATGTATGGTCTGACACTTCCTTGGCCCTGGCCAGAAGATACAACAGAGAGAGAAAGAGTATTGAAAATGGAAAACACATTTTGGGAAGATAGAATGATCATTTGGAAGCACAATATTCTATGGATTAATTAAGACCAATAAATCTGGGCCAGCTAAAGAAATCAAAATGAAAAACCATTCCAATATTTCTTATTAGAAATACAATTTTTGAGAACAAGAAGCCCATTCTAAACATTACCTCTGGGCTATGCTTTTATGCAGTTGTGGTACATACAAGTCCTTTGATGGCCTCCAGTTTTGTTTTTTTTTTTTATCTCTGATAACTTTGGAAATCACTAAAGAAGGTAGCAATCTTTTCTCATTTTAAAATTCTGTAAATTTCCCCCAATTCATCTTATGAAATTGTACTGATAAAAAAAAAATCCATCAGCAATCCTATTAAGTTAAAACCTTTGAAATCTTTTTCTATTGACTCATCAGTTTTCAAATTTACCAAATGTAACACTTGTTTATATTAGAAGCCTTAGATATAGATATTAGTTTTCCTATTAATATTTTAAAGATACACTAGAGAAGAAATCTATACAATCCAAAGTTCTTTACCACCAGAAAAAAATAAATAGGTAAAACACAAGGTAGAGCAGCTAGTATTTTGTTGACCATTTACTAAATGAACAATTTTATAACTAGTTAATGAACATTTTCTATGTTGATATAGAGTGGAATATAAGATACATAGAAGGCACGGTGGCTAATGCTGGGCTGGAGAGGTCTACAATAAGCACACAGTCATCATAGCAGGAGGAAGATGGCAAATACCACAGGGGTGGTATAAAACAAGTCAGAAAACAAGGGAGGAAGTCTTTGTGCTGGTAGACAAAACTGAATGAAGGCAATCTGGGGGAAACAAAATAAAACTAAGAAATGGAAGAAGGAGAAGAGTAAATTTTCCAGATTTGCTGAACTACAGATTGTTATTTGGAGAAAAAGGAAGCATGAAGAAAAATGTAAGCCGGATCAAGGTGAGGAAGGGGCTCGAAGGCCAGTCTAGAGCTATTTGTCTTTACATAGATAAAACATCTGTTTGACTGACCTTTCCATCCAGATACTTGGCATTATCCCAGCATTTGACTTGGAATTTTAAGATTAAGGAAAAAAAAAATCAAGAAAACTTACCCCTTGGGTGAAAGTCAAAGAATATTGGAATTTGATGCTAGAATTTTTCCTCCCCAGGGGACAAGTCTTATTCCTTGAGGCTTAAAAAGAGGCCAAGGTTAAGAAAACAAATTATTTTTTAAAAGTCAAAAAATCAGAAGGCCAAAAACATAAAATGGGTCCACTCCAATTCTAATTTATATAACTTTATGAACATTAATATTTTAATGGCCTGTAAAGTGCTATAGTACCCTCACGGACACACAGCCAAGAAGCAATGCCATTGGATTGGCTATTCCTAAATCAGTATTTTAAATGCTAACTGCACCTTGATGTCCATTGAACTTCCTTTGAGATGCAAGAATCTTTATTTATTAGTGCATGCACTTAAATCTGTTAGCTGGAAAGTCGTGGGTTCGATCATAAATTTGGGAGTCATGAATTTGTAGGCCATCTAAGAGTTCAATCATAAATTTGGGAGTCATGTATTTGGCATTGGTTTCAGTCTTACCAAAATGTATCTTCCTAACTCTAATCCAGTGACATCACTGTGGCCTTCAAATCTTAATCCCTAGCAAGCACAACTCCAACTATAAACACAGGGAGTTTTTCACATTTTAAACTTGTAAACCCCACATAACCAAGAGTCTGGTTGGGACTTTAAATGTATGTAATACTCAGATTTTAATATCTACAAAGCAAAAATAAAAATTCTTCAAACATATTTTAGCAAAAAAAATTTATTTTTAAATACTTTAGTATTTTTCTCTTTCTTGAGTGGGTCATGAGTTAAGGACAATCTGTCACCATGATTTTGAACTACTTGATCTTGGTATGCTTTTTTGGTTTAGTTTTAATGTTTCTCAAACCCAATTTCTCTTGTCTTCTTTAAAATGGACTAATCTCCAATCATCATGGAAATAAGTCAAGTAAATGAAAAATCATAAATTACATGGGGACTCACTAATTCAGTCAGTTTATTTGAAAACAAATGCCTGGGGCTTCAAAGAGAGGCAACTGCCTCAGCTCCAATTCATCGTATACATGGCCAATTTAACTTGCCAAGGAAATGATAGATGATTTAACAAAGTGAGTGGTCATTGTGACATTCTGTCCATCCACAGACGTGTTGGGGGTGGAAACGAGGTGGGGGTCAGGGAAGGATAGAAAAAGTCTGGAGCATTAATTCTAAATCATGGTTTTTATGAAACACTCAAGTTAGTTACATTTTGCCCCCTAAGGAAGTATCATAAAACAACCCCAACATTTTCAAAGTTGAAAGCTTTTGATTCAATTCTCTTTTAATTATCCATACTACAAAGCACCTTAAGGAAGTTGCAAATCCCCAAGGGCTATGAAATATAAGATTAGATATGTGTCAATCAGAAAATAATTGAAATTCCCTTATAGTTTGTTACACTATTAAAAACAAAAACCGTAAGTTATCAAGAAGAAGAACAACAACAAATGAATTCAAGATGTAAGTGACATTTATCTTACAGGCAGATTGTGGTTTCTAGGTGTAAATTACATTCATTGTATCTATATTATGACTAGTTATGTGAGATGTGATAACTAGACACTATTTTTCCATTTATCAAAAAAAGAGACTGAAGATTAGAAGGATTTAACGATATATTCAAGGCCAGAGAGCCGATAAATAGAAGAAAGCAGATAACCATAATTAATCCAACTTTCCACTTCATTCACCAATTATTAAAACGGAAGTGAGAAAAAGTATAGAAGAAAAGAGGTTAAAATACGTTGCAGACTCTTAGATAATACTGATTCATTTACTCATTTAAAAATAATTTCATATATCAATCCTCCTTACACTTTCTTATGAACCAGTGAATAAGGTGGGATAAAAAATAAAATATAGTTTTAATAAGAAACAGGTTGTCAAATATAAAATTTTTAGAATGGCAACTACTTAGATGAAATGCATTTTCTCATGATTTTGCCTCCATACCTCTTATGGAGTTGCTGAATTCTTCCTTCCTTATCACCTTTTCCCAGTTTTTCTGAAGATATCTGTGAGGAGAACTCCAAAACAAAATTCTATCTTGATGAAGTTCACTATAAGCGAATTTTCCACCAATTGGTACCTCAATATTAAGTGGTTTATTTTAAACAGGATAAGGTATTACCAGGCAAAATTACTTTAAAAAATTAACAAATGCATTACAGTGAATTGATAATAGTGGAATCAAGATGGGCTTTTAACTTTTTTTTTTAAGTCTCAAATTTTGGGTGGATAAAGTATAGATTGGTAAGTGTAGACTTAGCCTAAGAGGTAATTTGGAAAAAGATTCCTGAATTCTTGTATTGATGTACAGGAAGTAGAAAGCAAATGTCAAATATAAATGTAAAACAGGACAAAATAAACTATTACAGCAGGCCATGAAAGTGGCTCAGTTCAAACGGGCTTGTCTGGGAATTTTGTGCTATCCAGATGGGTCAATTTGATACATGCACTTATATACATCCTACAAGAGTTAACCGAAGTCTCTTAACTGGAATGTATCACAAGCTGACAGCTTATGAAATACCAAAGTATTGAAATACAAGCACAGTGTGATGAAAATTAGAATAACATACAAAAATCAACTTTAATTAGTTGTGCATTAATGGAATCCAAATTAGTTGTATACTCACAAGTAGAAGCCTTTGGACAGATGATGAGGACGTTTGTTTGAGTGTGAGCAAAGGCAGAAAGATAATTTCATTTTCAGTTGCTTTAGGAAGGAAAGAGAAAATACGGCAAATATGATAGGCTAATTAAATAAATTAGATATTTGTAATTACTGTACAAAGAATTGCCATGTTATTTTGAGCAAAATTATTAGAAAACAAAGCAAAATTAAAAAAAAAACAGGAAGACATTGGATTTTCTAAATAAATACATAAATCAGAGGCTTGGAAATGAAGATGAGAACAATGAAGGGGAGTAAATATAGAATAATGGAAGATTAAGCTTTATAAAATATTTTCAAACAGGACCTCCTTATCTGCTGGTGGCAGTTGACACGTTAGCTCACATAAAACCCAAAAGATCACTGAGGGGCCACCTTCAGCTCAACTTCAGACAATCAGGTAAATTAGCAGGAAAACCTGCTACTCCTTTGCCTCATCACTCCCTTCCCTCCTGCTATCTTCAGAAAACAAACAAACAAACAAAAAAATGTACAATTGTCACAGCACATGCACAAGATGTTTGTTCTATTGGTACGACTTTTGTGTTCTTCTGTTTCTGGTCATTGTACATTGACTTTACACCCTGACCTATAGAGCTGGATAAAATCCATTTTGTTAAGTCCCTTCATGTTTAGGGATCCTAAATAAACTACCTTCAACAGACTATTCCTGTGCCTGTGTCCAGATTTAAAGCCATGAAACACCTGGACTTTGTGAGCTTAACCTGCTGTGACAAATAAAAATAAATAAGAAACTTTCCCGTAGTTGACAACCCAGGTGGAAGTTTTACTACAATTTCCATCAGTCATGGGGGCAAGCTTCGAGTGAAATAAACTGTATTTACACACAAGGTTGCTCAGCGAGGTGACTGTATTATAGCTTTGTACAACCTCTGAAACTTGCAAGGAGATCTACAGATATACATAAGCTGAAAATAAATCCCCCTGTCCACTTGAAATTTTTATTTATCTGTTTACATCCATCTCTTCTCTATCTAAGTAACTTGGACCAGTGAGTTTTACCCTAATTGAGGGGAAAAAAATCCAGGGACTCTATGTTGAATGACATAAATGCTTTGGGGAAAAAAAGCCAAGTATTACACATACTTTCTCAGCTCTATATATTACATTGATTCTGTTAGTTAAGTTTTCCTTTTATTCTGATTTGCTGACTGATGGAGTAGGGGAAATGTGATGACATTTTTGAAAATATTGTATAAAGACAAAAATAAACAAATCCCCATGCCACAACAATCTAAGAAAGAACTCAAGTCTAGGATTTGAATCAAAATCTCAAAAGTATTTTTTTCATGAAGGAAAATTTTCCTAAATATATGGTATGAAAATCCAAGATAGGTGAAAAATAAGATTTATGAGCAAAGACTTGCAGTAAGATACAAAAATGCATTCTAAAGCTACTATAAAAATGGGGTGGGATTATGGACATTGGGGAGGGTATGTGCTTTGGTGAGTGCTGTGAAGTGTGTAAACCTGGTGATTCACAGACCTGTATCCCTGGGGATAAAAATATATGTTTACAAAAAAAATAAAAAATTAAAAAAAAAATTTAGAGGTGGGTTCCCAGGAATAGATAACCGTGTTGAAGAGGTAAGACCAGGACTAGAATAAACCCCAAATGAGAAGATATCCAGGGGGCACCTGGGTGGCTCAGTGGGTTAAAGCCTCTGCCTTCAGCTCAGGTCATGATCCCAGGGTCCTGGGATCCAGCCCTGCATCGCGCTCTCTGCTCGGCAGGGAACCTGCTTCCTCCTCTCTCTCTGCCTGCCTCTCTGCCTACTTGTGATCTCTGTCTGTCAAATAAATAAATAAAATCTTAAAAAAAAATAATAAAGCTACCATACTTAACAAAGTGTGGTGATATAGACACAAAAATAAAGCCAGACTACAGTTCCAAAAAACAGAAAATGCTGCAGGAAATAAAAAATGTTGTATATAATAAGGAGGCACTTGAAAGCAATTGGAAAAGAATGAGTTAGTCATTAAAATCATGAATTGAGATTTTCAGGAAAAAATGAGGTCCTAATTCTACTTCCACCACACAACAACAGGGGTTAAGCCATGTGGATGATTTAACAATCTTTATATTTAAGAAGGAAAAAAAACTGTAAAAGACCAAGAAGAAAATATAAATGACTGTTTTTCTGACCTTGAAGTGTAGAAGAACTTAAGCATAGAAGCTTAAAAAATGTCAAAAAGGCAAAAGCAGAATGTTTTCACAACAAAAAGCAGGAACATCTGAAGCAGAAAAGCACAAACAAGAAGAATATGAAAAGAAAATGACAAACCCAACACACATGGAGATTCGTGGACACAGTCCTAATAAAGAACTAAGAGTAAACAAAAAGACAAACACACTAATGAGGTTATACACAAAAGACAGGAACAGACAACTTAAAAATAGAAATAGAAGTCTCATTCAACCTACAAAGTAAGGTTCCATTTTACTTCTAAGCTGAGAAATATAGATTTCTCACTTTCTCTTTAGAGAATCCAAAATATAAATAATACCTAGTGTTTGGGTAAAGCAGACACTCTCATATACTGCAGTTGGGAGTGTAAGATAAGGCATTTTGAAAAAATAAGTTGCCAGATTGAATCAAGATCCTTAAAAATGTCTATGCATCTTGGTTCAGCAATTCCATAGCTGGGAACTAATCATATGGAATTAATTTGGAGACACACACTAAGATTTATGTATAAGGATAGTCATAAGCACTTTATTTATAATAGGAAAAATAACTTAAAAACAATAAAAAGTAAGTTGAATAAATTATAATACACACATTAAATACAGTAGCCTATAACCATTATAAATTATATCTTCAAAGAGTATTTAGTGACTTGCAAATTCTCATAAGAAAATCAGGATACAATATGCTATATATATATTTTGATTCAAATTGTGTTGTACCCAGACACAAATACTGAAAAACACAGAAAAATACTATACTGAACTGTAAGAAAATATTAACACGGGTTAAGTATCAATGCTGGATTTCAGCTGATTCTTCTCCTTTCTGCATTTTTATAGAATATCTACAATAAGTACATATTGCTTTCCTAATTGAAAGACAAAAATAGTATAAAATCCCATGTTTGACCACATCTTTGTCCACTGTGTGAACTCAGCCAGGTCCTCTTACCTTCTTTTTTGATTTTCATTTGCAACCCACTATCCAGCTATACTTTTCAGAGATGGTGTATTTAACAGCTTAGAATTAATAATAAAGAGATTACACACATTTAACGTTGTTCATCATTTCACAAAATAAGACGACATTTATTACTCATCTCTGATGCCTTCCTGAAAATTAGGAACAAACACTCAAAAAATGGCTTGGGTTTTATAGTCAACAAAATTATTCTGGAAGGTATATCTAGTGGCAGTTCCACACTGTGGTTGCTGATGGCAAAACACTTACCTCATCTGCCAATTAATAAACTAAAACCCAGCAAAAAGACCATTATAGTGTTGTCATAAAAAAAAAAAGAAATCTTTCTACTGCGTTCTAAATATTTTTGTTGATGTGGACTGCAAGCCTTTTCTTAAGGAAAAGTTCAAATCGATTTTGGCTTTGCTTACATCGATGCGTTGTTCTGAAATGTTGGCTCGCGACTGATTCTGGTTTTTCAGTCAGGAGGCAAGACATATTAACGTCTAACAGAGGTAGCTGAGGTGGGTCTTGATTTGCAGCAGTCTCATTGTTCTTTGCCAATTTCTAGCCAACGTGAAAGTTAAAATTATTGTGTTGGTCATAAGAAAGGGGCCAAATAGATGGCTGGATGCATGAGATACATGAAGCATATGGAAACAGAAAGAGCAAGAAAAGGACCACTGAGTTTCAGAAGATGCACACTTGAGTTTCATTGGAAGAAGAATCCTATCACCAGCAAAAACAGCAAGTACCATATTTTATGCAAGTGAATTTCAGTCACCTTGACAAAGAGTCATATGCTGAAAATTATAAAATGTACCCTTTCATTATCCTGTCCCGCTGTGGTTTCTTTTTATTAATCCTGAGGGAAAAATAGTCATCTCGGTGGTCATGTTTTTAATCTACCAAGAATCCTCTTACATTAGAGATCAGAGGGTCTACTCTGGGATAGAAAAAAAAAAATCAAAGGCAGAGAAATTTCTGATATTTACATTTTTTCAGTATTGAATTATAGAAACTAAGTTTCTGAGGTTTTGAAGATTCACCAAGCTTCGATTTCACAGAGGCTTTAGAAATATTTAAGGCTTACCTTTGTTGAATCTCAAAGCTATATTCTATCTTTACTAAAAATTGGTGAGGTGTTTGGCATGGAAGACGAAAGAATAAGCCACTTCACCTTCCTCATCCTTTGTGATTAGCCTGCTATTCAACCAGTAACCGACAACAGCAAGGATTTCTAACAGAAGTAACTTGGGGTGGTAGTCAACAGCCTTAATCCTACTCTGATGATCTGGTCTGAACTGGTCATCTTTGTTTCTAGAAAGATTAAGTAAGCCATGCTTTGTTATTATGACATCAACCTCAAAACACGTTCTCGGATGGAGAAATGGGAAAGAACAGGGAATAAGTGTCATGTTCTATGGTTCCATGTAATCCCCTTCTCTCCCTTGACATCACCATTATCTCTGTGTCTTCTGGAGGGTGAGTGAGACGATGCTTCCCTAGGGAGCAGCCCAGGTAATCAGAGCACCCAGCGCACTTGCAACAAAAGCAACAGAAAGGCCACTGAGTTCTTTTTCAGAAGCTCTTCTCTGGTGACCTCTCCAGGGTTACCCATATGCCGCTTCTCACAGCCCCAACTTGAATACTTAAGAACAATACCTATTTGCCCAGAGTTATATACACTATGTGTAAAATTTTAGGTTACTACGTACTCGGCTTTCTCCAAGAGTGTATGCACATTTATTCTGGAGACATCTGTGTCTTTTCTTATATGCAGGGGAAGGTGGCAGAGGCTTGTACAAGAGCCCACCATTTTGTATTTGGATGTACCTAGAGAGTCTTGGTGTCAGGCAGTGGTAAATTCAGTGCTAATATATGAAGCACTTTAATGAGCACATTCAGTAATAATGAAAAGGTTGTGTATGTTTGTGTGTTTGTTTGTTTTTCTTACCATTTATCATAGTAAAATAAGTTTGTTGAGAAATAATCAGTCATGTTGGAAAGAGCACGGATCTTGGAGCCAAGGATAACCTTAATTTAATCTCAGCTCTGATTTACCGGCTCTGTGATGAGATACATATTACTTAATCATTCTGATCCTCAAGTGTCTTCATCAGTAAATAGCCACATTTTGGGGCCAAGAATTAAATGTGATAAAGTTTGATAGAGTGATGCATGTATACTATACTCAGTAATCGGGGATAAGGTTTTAAATACTTGGTTAATATACCAGAAAATATAGAACAGACTATACTTCCTCCCATCGAAAAATTGTTCCTTTCTTATCCAAACCTTTAGAGCACGCAGTGATTTTTACAAAAAGTTGCTTGTATGGTCAAATTTTAAGTAATAATTGAAATAAAGAACAGGCACTTTTCCCCCTCATTTTTCTTATTTGAAGGCTGACATTTGATTATTTTGTTTTTATTCCTTTAGCATCTCTCTTTGCCTCTAGCCTGCAAGTTTCAGGAGGTTGGGGATCAGATCTGTTTCCTCTTCATTGCTTTCCTGGTGCCCAACACACAGTTGGTGTTTCTTCTCACAGTTGGTGATGCTTCTCACAGCCCCAACTTGAACACTGAAGAATAATACCTATTTGTATTGTATCAATTATATCTGTACCAGAAAATACACAAAAATAATGTGACAATACAAATAGCAATTGTGTCTGTACCAGATAATACACAATAATAATTAATGTGACAATACAAATGATAGTTGTATCTGTACCAGATAATACACAGTAGGTATTCAACAGGTACATGTTGATGGCATGAATGAAAACTAATGAACCTTCTTTAAGAGAGTGAGCAATGAATGCGATGAACACACCTCCAGCTTCATGGACCTTCCCGATTCACTTAGAGCTCAGTAGAAGACATTGGACCTACAGATAGGAGATAGTCCCCCAGACCATCTGACCTCTGCTCAGTCCACTAAATCCTTATTATCACTGGTACAAAATAACATCTCAAATTCATTGTATTTTGCACTTACAAATGACTTTGTTACTTATTCCAGAGTTGGGAAAAAAATAAGCAAATGGTCTTGTCTATGGAAGTCATGGAAGATGCCCAGTATCTACCTACCCCCTTCTTGTCTGTCTGCCCAGGAGATCTCTGTAATGAGCCTACACAACATATCCATGAGCTCACAGAAAAGAACAGGTCAGCTCTCGCTGCTCTACCAAAACGTTAGGAGGCCAGCAAGTGGGAAACTGGGGCAGGGGCAGTTTAGCTTTATATTTTACTATCTGCCACTTTTTTTGAACAGCATGGGTGGTGCCGGGGCCTCTGGCCCTGTTCCCAGAAGCACTACCCCTGCCAAGCAGAATTTGCACCTTCACAAGTGCTGATTGGCTGTGATAGAAAGGTATGGTCCTCTTTCGGGAGCAGCTTTCTGGGAAAGATATTATACTTTCTGTCCAGAGAGGACCTAAAGACAGTGGAATATTTGTCTGGTACTCGTAGTCAGCCCATCATCTGATTCTTTTCTCATTACATCTGTTTGTTCTACCATTTTTATTTCGATGACTTATGTTCCCTGGACACAGATTGTAGAATAATTAGAAAATATGAAAGAAATACGGTTTCTTTCTTTTCTCTCTCTCTCTCTTTCTCTCTCTCTCTCTTTTTTTTTTTTTTACAGAGTATTATAAAAAGTTTGTTTTCCTGGCTAACAGCAGCAAATGTACAAAGCTTTCTTCGTTAGGGCTTGCTATTTAAACCGTCAGCTCATTCTGCAAGAACATCAAACATATGTCTACCAGATGCTGAGGAACAGCACGGTCCTCAGGATCTGACTCAAGTGAACAATCATCTGTGGACAGCGGGTGTGAACCTGAGCTGGGCCAACACCTCATCAGACCGAATGGCTAATTGATTTCAAAATTAGACTTGGTATTTCTGAACAATAATCTTAAAAGGCAGCAATAAAATACATCAGGATCCTTTGAGCTAGCCAAGCTTTCATCCAAATGGCTTATTACAAAGAGCTGGCACACCTGAACTTTGGCACAGTCAAATAAATCCAAAAACAGCAAATGGAAACCACATTTGGCACTGGGGGTTTGTCAGGAGAAGTTTGTATTCAGGAGGAAACATGATTTTTTATTTTGAAAATGATTTTTGGGTTAGTGGCAGGAAGCAATTCATTGAATGGGTTTTACTTTGACACCTGTGATTTATGCAATAAAATATGCATAATAGGTATCTGAAGGCTTTAGGGGTGTCACGTAATCTTTGGAACACCAGCAGCAGCCAGGGTGCAGCAAGGGTTATAGTAGTTCCATTAGTGATAACTTAATCGCATGTGTAGGCCTACCCCTTTGAACTCTGAATAGCTGTTTTGTGGTATCAGGGTCCAAAAGGGTTTAAATCTGACCGCACTACAGTGACAATAAATTATACCAACTATTTTAGAAATGCCTGGAATCTTATCTTGCCTTCGCAGTGAGCAAACTAAGATTACAATCCCTGGTGGAAAGTATGGCATAAATTCTGAGAACAAACATCTAAGATTTACACAACGGCAATGGTGTGTTCCAGTCCTCTTCTCCTGTGACATTTTAGCAGAAATCCTACAGACATATATCAAAAGCCCTGTTAGAAAGAAAGGAAGAAAGAAAGAAAGAAAGAGGAAACATGACAAACAATAGAGTACATCTGACTGGTTAAAGTGCATTAAAACATTGACCAATTGCATAATCCCTGTAAAAATGGAATTCTGATTTTAACTTTCTGGCTATTTTAGGAGAAACACTTTTGGCATTTTCTTTACATGTATTATCCAAATAATTGTCTCAATTTTTAAAATTAAATTTTATGTAAAAGTTCCACTCCACTGGATGTTTTTGTTGAGTCTTTTCACTTCCTTGCTAGACTCTGTCCAAAGATAACAAAATATTTCATAGAGGGAAGAGGGAGAAGAAAAAAAAAAAAGTTAAGGAAAGGAAATGGATTCACAAGCATGGGTCTAACCCAGAACTCATGCAGCAAAGAATTTTCTGGAGAATGAGGAGGGCAGGGAGTGACCCTGGAGAATTTATCTGCAATTGAATGCATTTTTCTTTCTTTGGGTTCTCCCTTTTTTAGGGCAATAGCTCTTTGGTCCTTCAAAACGCTGACAACCTAAGAGTAATTGTGATTATGATTTTTTTTTTTTCACCAAGAAGTGACTCCTAGGCCACAGCCTGTCCTGAGCTCATTAGGAGGTGACTGGCCCTTGGGAATTCATGGTTAGAGATCTGAAGAAAGAAATTCAGATGTGAGTCCTATCCTCTGCTCCTCCATTAATTCTCTTGATGATCTTGGACATGTCTTCCTCTCTGCCCTTCTGTACACTCATTTTTAAATGATGAGAATCAAACCAGATGATGTCTCAGGACTATTTCAGTTCTAAAATATTATAAAGCTATAAAATAATTCCCTCAAAGTTGATATAAACAAGTTGGTGCATGCACTTCTTGAAAGAAAACATTAGAAAGAAATATTTAGGCTGTGATATTTAATCAACTGGATTGGGACACATGCAATGTCTTTAGAAACTTGGTTTATAACATTTTTCAGCATAATGAGATAGAGAACTAATCAACAAAAACTGTAATGAGAAAGGGCATTTGATGTGGAAATGATTTTTTTTTTTTTAGCTAGAACTAAGTAAATGGAAAAATCACTCATTACCTCTTCTAGCACAGCGTTATAGCAAAATTTTCCAAAATACAATTAGTTTCTGAGAGGTCTCTCAACTCACATTCTTCATTTATCTAGTTAGCCAGCATACTCTGAGTGATTCTTTTATAAAGACAAATGAATACTCAAGATACATAAATACTCTAGAGAATTACTAATGCAGATTGTTGAATTCTGGAGAGTTTTAGATATTATGAAGATTAACTACTTGGTATTCTGTTTATGTATTTTGTCAGTATACAGTAAAAGAGTAAAGCATGTATTTAGTTTCAAATGTTATTGACTCTCAAAAGTTGGAATCCAAAATCATGCTTAAATTACAAAAAACACTTTTATGGTCAATGTGCAATCCAAAATTCTTAGTGTTTTCCATTTTTATGCATATTTAGCAATGAAAACTTTTGTTAATATGTCATTGTGTGATCTATGCCTTTAGATATTTTTATCTGGAATATTTTTTAAAATTTTTTTGAGAGCGAGAGAGAGAGCATGTGTGAATGTGTGTAGGAAAGGGGGGAAAGGCAGAGAGAGAGTAAAAGGGAGAGAGAATCTTAAGTAGGCTCTATCTCACCCTGAGATCGTAACCTGAGCCAAAAGCAAGAGTCACCCAGGTGCCCCTATCTGGAATCTTAAGTGATACATTTTAAAGGATACCTATTTTTATTCTGTTCAAAATGCCTTTGGTCTCACATAAGTAATTTTTTAACTTTTGTAAAAGGACAATAATAATGACAATAATATTTAACAAATAATCTAGTATCTGTATTCTAGTCTGCCAATTGTTTCAAATGCAGTGACTCATTTAAATTTCAGAATTAACTTGCAAGGTGGGTACTATTATATCTGTTTTACTTATGAAGAAAACAATCGTAAAAAGGCTAAGTAACTTGCCTGGTTAACATGGTAACTGTTAACCGGCCATTGCTCACCGGTTCTGGTTTTCTACAATAAGCACCATTACGACTTCAATGAATGTAACCAATTCATTTATTCATTTGTTCCAAAATTACTCATTGACAACCTGCCAGATGGGAATCACTACCATAGGCATAGAAGACAGCAGTAAATTTACATTTTAAGGTAGGGGAATCAACAAATAAATGAGTAAATATATAAATAAACAAGATTATTTCAGTTAGAGGATTAAGTGCCAAGGGCCACCATGTCTAGCCACACAAGTTGTGACTCTAAGTATTGTGAAGAAAGTAAAGCAGGATGGTGCAAGGGGGAGTGACCAGGAGTGATTTTATTTTGTTTTTTTTAAGAGTTTATTTATTTATTTGAGAAAGAGACAGAGGTAGTGACAGAGGCAGTGAGAGAGAAAGAGAGAGAGAAAGAGAGAGAGAGAGAGAGAATTTAGTGGGGAGGAGAGGGAGGAGAAGGCTCCCTGCTGAGCAAGGAGCCCAATGCGGGGCTCCACCTGGGGACCCTGGTCAGAACTTTTCTGACTCTTGGGGATTTGGGGGAAATAAAAGAAAGAAAGAAAAGATATGGACCATCTCCCTGGAAACACACACACATACACAGATATGTGCACACTATTTCAGGGGCTATCTGGATTCATGCTCCCCTAGGAGATTATATATGGGGCCATGGACTTCATGTTCAGAAAAATCACAAAAACTCTTTAACAGTGAGCTAAATGAAATGTGCCATTAAATAATAAGTTTAATCCACACTTAAGTTAAACAGGCCCCCCCCAAAAATTATATAGTCCAGCATAGACTATAAGGCACACTACCATGTACAATGCTAAGTTTCCGGTTTTAAGCTCTGAAGTAGATGTTTGTGGGGTTTTTTGTTTGTTTGTTTGTTTGTTTTCATGTATTTTTAACAGACCCACAATCTCCCTTTTGCAATTCTTCCATGCAAAAGTCAAATTCTAAAAGCCAAAAACAGTAATTTCATAAATCAATTATCAGAAAAATTTGACCTAACTGATGTGAGGTTATTCACGATTTGTATTTGTACGACTCCTTTGTTTTGTGGCAGAGATATTAATGTGTTGGATTATAGAGCGATGCCTTAATCTTCACTGGTTATGATGACAGTTGAGAGATAGATGATACAGAGAGGTAGGTAGGTAGATAGATATGTACATACCTAGGTACATAGATACTTAGATAGATATGTATATCCTTACATCCCCTCAAAAAAAAAAAAAATCAGAATTCTGCAACAGAGTAGGCCTTGGGATTTGGGGATAAGGGAAAATGGACCTATGTAGGTTTTCTTCCATCTGAAATGTCTCCTGAGTATTTTCTGCATCTTCTCGTTAAGTTTGAGATCCCACACGTAAGTTAGCATTCAGGGCTCTAACCACTTACATCCAGCTGGTGTTCTGATGGGTTTTAGATGACAGCCTAGTACTTCCTTGAGCAGACCACCTTGGGAGTAGGAACACTGTAGGACACTGTGATCGTTCTCCCTCAGCGTATAAAAAAACACCTGTACCAAATTAACTTGTGCTTATCCAGTGTGAAGTTCACAGGGTCCCTCAGCCTTTCTTACCTATGAAGGGTGGTCTATTGGCTTAGCTGCTGTGCAAAGCAAGCCCAAGCAGGGAGCCCCGGCCTCTCCAGGGGCTTTTCCAGGAATTATTCCTAACATATTCCCAAGCTTGTTTTCTTCTTTTGTTTTCTCCATTCTTACTTAACATTTATTTAGTGTAGCTTTGTATTTTCAGGGCATTTTGACCACCATTTAATTGCTAATCCATCCCACATTGTTGTAAAGTTGGCATTATTCTCCCAGTGTTGGAGAGAGACCCAGAAATGGGTTAAGTAATTTTTTCAAGGAATCCGAATGTGACTCAGTGATTAGGCTTCAATTAGAACTCAGTTTCATATGCGCAATGTTCTTTTCTCAGGTCTCTGGGGCACCATGTTATTATCTGGGAAACATTCCCAAAGACCAAACTAATTATCCCTGGCTATGATGCTTCTGCCTAAGAAATAAACACTTCTGGGGGCAGAAGAGGAGGGAAGAACTGTAAAGAAATAAATTTCCTAATTTTCCCACAATGTATTAATGTATTGAATGTAATGAATGCATTACCTCTTCTTCAGACTTTGCAAAATCACTTCCTCAGTATTTTAATATACTCTAACATGACAACTGAAAACCGAAAACAATTATACTTTCAGAAATAAAACAGTGAAATAATACTATTAGAGCTGAATTTCTGTTGAATACATTCACTTACTTATTTACTCTTTGTGCTCCATTGAAACATTAAGGTTAATTTTTTCTGGTAGCAGAAAACCAGAAAAGAAAGCATATTTGATAGAAGTCTCTAGTGGAGATCTGTCAAAGTTTAAAAAAAAAAAAAAAAAAGCTTTCAAATATTATTTATTTATTTATTTGACAGAGAGAGCAGAAACAGGAGGAACAGCAGAGGGAGGGGGAGCACCTCACCCCACCCCCCACCCAGCAGGGGCCTGACCCTGGATTCCAAAACCCTGGGATCATCACCTGAGCCAAAGGTAGCCGCTTAACTGACTCTGCCATCCAGACGCACTAAAATATTTCTTTTAGTTCAATCCATAGTTTTTTGAATGTGAAAATCTGATGGACGGTTCAATAAGGAAAGGAAGGCACATTTGGAGAGATTATTCTTGCCTACCTTTCTCCAATTCTTTCTCTCCCCTACATCTGTCTTATGGATACACCTTAATTCCATTTTTTTTCTTTTCCTGCTCCTTTGGGAATCCCTGTAACTGACCTCTTCTATTTATATGCAAGTCACATCCAGGTTTTTCTTAACCTGTACCTCAACCCCTTAGGTCACTGGAGGATCTGTTATTGTATACTTATATTTCCATCTGTATCTATTTCAGGTCTCCAGAAGCCCAACTGGACAGCTCAGTGTTGTATTTTATTTTTACACTACCTCACATCCCATTGACCTCAGTAATAATTCTCTTGAGTCTTTGGACCATCTCCTCTTTTATATGTGTTTTAAAGTAACACATTTCTGCTTATTATTGTGTTGTAGTTGTTCCCATTCCCTACCCCCTTAGAAGCCCAATGGCTCCATCTCTCAGTGGGATTCCTCATGGCACCACCAACATAATTGCCCTGTGTTCATCATTCCGATCACATCAGAGCCGTCCTGAAAAACCTTTCAGTGGTTCTTAGGATTATAGCTCTCAAAAATGAGCTATGTAAACCATTCTGTTTGTTCTTCAAATACCACACTTATATGTTCCCTGAAACAATTTGGGGTGTTCCTTTTTCTCCAGTCATGGCCCAATTTGTTGGTCTCTAAGGGCTTGGAAGAATTCTTTCTGAACATTCCCTAGATTTCCACTTACCCATGTAATAGCCTCTTCTGTTCCATCCCACACATTGTAATTTTCTTCCTTTAATCTTGAACTCTTCTCCTTTCACCGAGAAGGCTTTCCTTATTGACATTACATGCCCCAAATCTCTCCACTTACCAATTGTTTATTACTTCTGTTTTCATACTTTGGTTTATTAAAATTCCTATTTGGTAAATTTTTCTTGTTATTCTTACATCTGTCTTGCCTTTGTCTCAAAGGACATAGTCTTTATAGCTAGTGAATCAAAAACACACAATACCAATGTTATGCCATGCCCTTAATTATCCGTTGTCTATTTAAAGAAAAGAGAGAGAGAGATTGAAAGATTTAGTGTACCTTTTTCTACCAGAAAAAAAAAAAATCTCTGAAGTTTTGTTTTGTTTCTGTTTATTTGTGTCACCCACATTTTTTGTAATGGAAATGATGATGTAATAGAAATGATAATTATAGGGTGATGCCTCATTCTCCATTGGTTATATTACTATATATAGGGTTATTATGTAGAGGAGAGAGCGAGAGAGTTCTATGTATCTATCAGAAGTGAGTAGAGTATAGAGTCAGTAGACATGAGAGCCAGATGGCCTTGGATTATATTTTAGTTGAAAACTTAATTATTAATGCTGTGCACCCAATCAAGTTAACTTCTCTGTGCCTCAGTTCCCTCATTGATTACACAGAAATAGTCATAGTATTTACTTCTTAAGATGAATGTGAGGCTTTAACTTTTTTTAAAAAAAAAGATTTTAATTATTTATGTGAGAGAGAGAGAGTGAGAGAGAGCACAAGTCAGGGAGAGAGGCAGAGAGAGAGGGAAAAGCAGACACCCTGCTAAGCAGGGAGCCTAATGCAGGGATCAGTCCCAGGACCCTGAGATCATTACTGGAGTAGAAAGCAGATGCTTAACAATCTGAGCCACCCAAACATCCCCATACTTAAAAAACTTAATAGCGTCTGGCACAAAGTAAATACTCAGTGATATATAACTTCCTCTTCTCTAAAATTAGATTGTGTTTCTTATGTGACTTTCACCATGCTGGCTCAGGGGAGAAAGTGTAGAGAGCAGAGTGTAAAAGAACATACCACCAGCGTCAGAATAGTTAGTAATATAAACTATTCAATGCAGTTAGTGATTAAAGTTACAAATTTAATTATAGTGTATCCTACTGAGAAATTTCATGTTTTAATCATTCAGATAGTAAAATATGCATTTATTTACAGAAAACATATACATGCAAATAGAGGAATTTCTGTGTGTTCTTAATATTGAATAAATGTAAATGTAAACATACATGTTCTTCCTGAACAGTGAAAAACCATTGAAATCTTGGTGGTGAACAATGAAGAGGCTTGTAACCCCATGAGAGAAACAAGCTAAATAGTAGATGAACCAAAAGTTTAAAAGGAAGAATCAGAGAGAAACAGTATAAAAGAGAACCCCTAGAGGAGAACCAAATCTCAAAGATTTTTTTCAAAGGCACCCGCCTCTTTACCAACCAAATAGCAAATCCTATAGAGTATTCTCATCCCACTAGATTTTTAGCCCTAAAAACTCATTCACAGCAGTTTCTCTATCTGTCCTCCGACAGCCATTTATATGTCCAAAATTTTCCCAAATCTATAATCAGTAAAATGATAAATGACTCCACTAATATATAACTCCCTCATACCATTCTTATACATAGAAATTCATCAAGTAATATTCAGTAAATTTAATCAACTAATGTTTTACCTAACCTAAGTATAAGGTGAAAACTAACATAACCTGGTTCAAATTTGTGAAAATAGTATAGCAACTATGCAGGTATTTACATGATTTAATAAAATAAGCCCTAAAAACATCTAATAAATTTAGGAGTAATTTTGCTAGTTTCGGAGGTGAAATACAAGTTATTCTCTAAACAAAGTCAGGAAAGTTTACCAGTCAAAATGGCATGGGGGCTCGACACTTGGAAATAGCTCCTGTTCACTGGACACACGGCAACAATAGAAATATAGAAACTTTAAAACTTAAAAGGATAAAGTAGATCTTAAAAGCAAGATAATCGTTTATAATGGATTAAAAACAGAGCCAAAGCACAAAGCTCTGAGCATGCTAAGGTCTGACCTAGCCGTGGGCAGTAAGTAGTAAGGAGACAGGGTCGAAAATGCGCTTGAAAGTTGGATTTGGGGGTAGCTTTCTTATTCTTGAGTAGAGGCCCAAATAAGCCACTCAGGGGCCAAGACTCATCGGAAGATGTACAACTAGGGAGGCACGTTTTTAAGCCCTGTCCCCAGCCCCCAGCTCAATGGTAGGCAGGCAGGGACACTAGAACCTGTCTCCTTTCCTGAAATAATTCCCAGTCATAGAAAAGAAGCTCTAATCCAGGGGCAGTAGGCTGAGGATACTGAGACTCAAGGACTTCAACCCAGGCTCACTTATAGGGCAAATATTCCATGCCAGGAGGAGCTAACTAAGAAGACTAGGGTGTAGCATCTCTGCTCAGAGCTCTACTCGTAGACCAGGAATATCCCTCTGGCAGAAGTGGGCTACTGTCTCGCTAAGACTGCAATGCAGCATAATAGTTTTGCTTAGGGGGAGAGAAGGATTTAAAGAACAAAGAGCAGTATGACTCAAGATTAACAGATTGCATTTGGAACAGAGTTTGGGGAAGTTCATGGCTAAGGGATTGTGGAAAACAATTGAGATCTTGGTGGTGAGCAGTTAAGAGGAGGGTTGTAATGAGAGAAACCAGCTAAATGGTGGATGAACCAGAAGTTTAAAAGGAAGAACCAGAAAAAGAGACCGTAAAAAGGAGAACTCCTAGGGTGGAAACAAATCTCAAAGTTTCTCTTCAAAGATCACCCCTGAAGGGCACCTGCATGGCTCAGTTGGTTAACTGTCTGCCTCTGGCTCAGGTCATGATCCCAGGGTCCTGGAATCGAGCCCAGCACCCCACACAGGGCTTCCTGCTCAGCAGGGAGTCTACTTTTCCCTGTCCCTTTGCCGCTTCCCTTGTTTGTCCTTTCTCTTTCTCTCTTTCTCTCTCTGTCAAATAAATAACAAAATCTTAAAAAAAAAAAAAAAAAGGCGGGGGTCATCCCTGCAAAGAGGGACCCAATTTAATGAGTCAGACTGTGGAGAAATTTATGCCCCAGGCTTGTCAGAAACAATAAAGCAATCCACCAGCAATGAGTGGAAGCCAGCAGCAATTTGTGATACCAACAGAGGCAGTAAGCTAACAGAGAAATCAGGGGAAAAGAGCACTGCAAAATCCTTTCTCTACTAAAGGTGATTTTACACATGTCAAGGCTGCATCCACTGCAAAATGACGTCAGAGGCTGCTCCCAGGAGGAGAACTAGTCTTTACTAAAATAGTCCACCCAAGGCACAAAACAACCAACATGGACACAATAAGCCTTAGTGTGTGGAGGGGCGGGGGTAGAACTGGTACCCATAGTGACTTTACTATATTATGGAAAATGTCCATATTTTAATCAAAAACCATGAGACATGCAAAGAACCCAGTAAGCATTATTGACAGGGAAAAAACAAAACAAAACAGGTAATAAAAGCTATTCTGTATGATGCTATAATGACAGCTATGTATTAATATTCACTTTTCCAAAAGCTTAGAATGTGCAACACCAAGAGTAAAGCCTAAGGTAATCTATGGGCTTTAGGTGATTATGATGTGTCTATGCAGGTTCATCAGTTAGAACAAGGGTACCACACTGGTTGGGGCTTGAAATATATGGTACTCTTTGTCCTTTACTTTCAATTTTGCTGTGACTTTAAAAATTACTTTAAAAAATTATGGTCTTTAATTATGAAAAAAAAAAAAAGAAAAGAAAAAAAACCCAGAATACCTAACTTTAAAGGGATATAAAGACTGGCAGTATTGATCAGCCAGATGCCAAGTTTTAGAATAAAACTACTGTAATTAAGACATCATGGAAACTGTACAAGTATAGACACAGATTTCCAAATGGAGACCTCATCTACAGAAACATGTTACAGAATAATGGTAATACAACAAAACAGGCTAGAAAAGACTGAAAGGAAAAATGTTTGATAATTTCTTATCTGTACGGTAAAATAAAACCAAATTAGATCCTTACCTTATACTTTATATGAAAACAAGTTCCAGATGGACTAAAGGCCTAAATATTAGAAAAACAAAGCAATGGTATCTTGCAAGAAAAAATATTAGATAACATCATCATGATGAGGTAGCAAAGAATTTATTTAAAATATACAAGGGAAAAATCATGAAGCAGAAGAGTGATAAACTTGACTTAATTACACTATAAAAGTCTTTTTATAAACTCACTAGAAATGAAGATATAGGATTATATCTTTATGATTTTGGAACAGGAGTACTATGTTGTCATATAAGAAGTACATATTTTGGTCTTTGTTCCCAGCTCCAGGTCAGAGCTTTCTAAAACCTTTGTAATTTCCTGAGGACTATAGGAGCACCTCTTGTTATAATATTTGGGATTTGTTGCCAGTTCCTGAAATGTGGCTAAAGGATGATAAAGGTGAAGGACTGTCTTCTGTTATGTATCAAGCCCTGCTAAACCACACCTGAGTTTATGCTAACGAGGTGGCTTTTTGTGGCCTTCTAGGGGTGGGGAGCTGGGTTGCTAGGGGAACCAACTGCGTGATTAGAAAGTTGGAACTTTTAGTCTGACTCTCAATCTCTGGGGAAAAAGGGCTGGAAATGTATAGAATCACTAATGGCCAATGATATAATTCATCATAATTATGTAATGAAGTCTCCATGACCCTAACCTAAGGAGTTCAGGGAGCTTCTGGGTTGGCGAACTCATTGAGGTACCTGGAGGTTTGGAGGCACAGAGTTTTATGTGGCTGTGGAATGGTGTAGGAAGCTGAACCTCTTCTATCTTTCTCTCCAGCCTCCTGGGGCATGTGGCTTTATTTCTCATACCCCTCCCTTCCAGTCTCAAGATGGCCACTCCACCTCTAGCATTATATTTCCTGTCTACATACGAAAAAGTGAGCAAAGTCAGTCAACTGTTTTGAAATAATTTTCCAAGAAGCTGCACTCAAAGTTTCGATTTGATCCTCATTGACTAGAGCTGTGTTATGTGGCCTCTGTATCAGCAGGAGAGACCTGGGAAGGTAATCTTGTACCTGTGTATGCTCCCTTGAACAAAAGCAGAGCTGTGTTAGGAAGATGAGGGCAATGAATAGAATTCAACTGGGAGCCGGCAGGGCTACTGCAGAGATCATTGTTTTAGGCATTCTAAGAGGACCTTTATTTTGAGTCTTGTTGGCTTGACTAGAAATAATTTGAGGGTGACAATCTGGCTGGAAATTAACTTATTTGATTTTATTTAAGCCTCTGTGCATAGCAAGTGCTCTGCTCTTGTTTAAATGGCATGTATATTTGAGGTGTGGATGGAGGAGGAGAGAAGTAGTAGATGGAGCTGGTGGGTGTGGAGATTCTGGAGCCCCTTAGAGTCCTCAGGTGAACCATGGCGTCTAATAATTTTGCTTTGAACATCCCTGGGCACAAATGCTTCAAATCAAGTTTTCTTTGCTTGTGGATTAAATCAGCAAAGTGCAAAGATCACAACTCTTGTTAATAATGTGTTTTCATGAGGGGGATTAACTGGATTTTGGCAGAATTCTGTTTTCCTCCTTCTAACTTTTTTCCTTCTCTTCTCATGGTCTTATAGGAAGAAACTATTAGAACTAATATTTTTTAAAGAGAAAACAATATTCCTCCCATGAGAGATCTTGCCTGAAGCAACCTCGTTTATATGGTGCTTCCTAAGGCAGTAAGTCCAGACTTTTATAGACAGAGTACAACACAGGTGTGCTAGAGCTGCACTAATGAGCAGCATACGCTTTTCATTACATTCTCATTTGTGGTGTCATCAGGGTCCAAGAAAGCAAAAATATTACAAATTTAAGGGGGAAAAAAGGGAAGATTCTAAGTCTCTTTTAAAAGTAAAGTATGCTGGGAATCATAAATAAAATAAAAACTTTGACTTATTACAGTGCACTCTACTTACAGCAAATCATTCATCAGTGAAAATTACATGGAGAAAGAATGTTAAAGTCTACAAGAAAAGGGGGAATAAAACTGGTTTTCCTATAATGTCATTTTGGGCCAACCTTGACCAATCTCCATTCTAGAATCAAAGTTTGGCCCAGTACCTTGATCTTCATAGAAGTTCTGCTAACAATGGCTTTTATTTTTTTTTTTTAAGATTTTATTTGTTTATTTGACAGACAGAGATCACAAGTAGGAAGAGAGGCAGGCAGAGAGAGAGGAGGAAGCAGGCTCCCTGCTGAGCAGAGAGCCCGATGTGGGACTCGATCCTAGGACCCTGAGATCATGACCTGAGCCGAAGGCAGCAGCTTAACTCACTGAGCCACCCAGGCGCCCCTAACAATGGCTTTTAAACGGGGTAAAAAAACTGAGACCAGATTAATGACTTAACCTCAAGTCTTAACTTCTCTGGACACTGTGCACCATGCCTCAGACTCTTAAAAAACTCTAATTGGCTCATCTACAAAAGGCAACTTCAAATTTGATCTTGGTGTCATATGGAAGGATCCTTCCTATTACAGTCAAAGGTGGTTACGATGGGGCTCCTGTGGGACTCAGTTGGTTAAGCATGTACCTACTGCTCAGGTTATGATTCCAGAGTCTTGGGATAGAGGCCAGAGCCAGGCTCCCTGCTCAGTGGGAAGCCTGCTTCTCCCTCTGCCCCTTACCCTGTTCCTGCGCTCTCTCACTTTCTCTCTTTTTCTCTCTTGAATAAATAAAGTCTTTAAAAAAAAAAAAAAGATGGTTGTGAATCTTCAGAATCTCTCTGCAGCTACAAACAATATCTGGATTACTAAGAACCATCTTGGAAAAGGACATTTGCTTGAGCTCCTTATTGTATTCATAAGAAATAATGAAGACAGCAATTCACAATCATACCCTCTTCCATTGCACATAAGTTTAAAATTGTTCTGGATGTTAAGATGTGCAAAAAATTTGAAGGACACTTCCACTTTGATTTTTAGCCCCAACCATCAGGTGGTGAGGAGGAAGATAGTAAAAGCAGAATGCTGAGCAAAAGTATCAGCCTTTTATGACTAATGTTGAAGTGCGTGGGTATGAAAGATGTGGGAGAAAGTAGAAGATTATATTTATACATTCTGGACAGTTGAGTCCCTTCTAATAGTGACTGATGACTCAGGAGATACGAAGCCGATCACTAGAGGGTGGGATGAAGTCAGACAGTGGACTACCCAAAGCCTAATACTTTAAGAAAAAGTAGAGAGGGAGACAGGCCAATCACATACCAGTCACCTGGCAGATGACACCAGATCCAAGCAGGGCAGGTGCAACAACCAGGGTCCTGGAGCACAGTTAAGATTAGAGCTGACTGGAGTTGATGAGGACAGAAGGAAACTGAGAAATACCTCTCCATTTGGGAGAGAGAGTTCTTCGGGTGGCTTCTTATGAAGGTATGTGCCCTTCCCTGCCCCCAAATATCATGCTACCTCTGGTATTTGAGGGGTAGCATTTGATAATATTTCATCAGGTTGTCATCTCCCCCACACACACCTTTCTAGTTTTGACACATTTCACACAGTTGTCATACCCACTGTCCTCAGACAAGTCTGTGTGCTTCAGACAAATGGAACTGTGCTAAATACAAATGTCTATAACTGATAAGGAAAGGAATGAGGCATCTGGAAGGTTTACTGTAGCTAAGACTAGAAAAGGACTCTGTTCCTTCTCCTTCTCTCCTTGGAAACTGATGCCCTTTCATCTTTCCATCTAAACACTTGTTCTTCCATATTTTCTGTTTTTTTGTTTTGTTTTGTTTTGTTTTTCTTGCCAAAGCCAAGATAATTCTTCCAGGTGTCAAATCTGTCCTCTTCTTCTATGTGGAATCTCATCATGCCTGCCAATCTCTGCTTTTGAATTTATATTTTCCTTTTCTCTATCACCACCTAGACCAGACCCTGATCATGCCAAACCCGGATCATTTTAATAGTTTCCTGATTTGTTGGGCTGGTCCCAGCCTTTCCTCTCCCCTATCTGTTTTCGCTGTGGGACCCTTGCACAGTCTCCTCACCTTTAATAATGGGTCTAAATCCCCTCTGTAACACTTGGGATCTGGTCCACCTTCTCCATCCAGCCACATTTCCTGCCTACCCCTTATCACTCATCTTCCTATCTCTATTTTGGCCATGTTTTCCCCCCACTTCATCGAATCAATTCTCTGCTTACAATGACTTCTCCTTCCTCTCCAGCTATCCAAATGCTACTTATCCTTCCAAGTTCATGTCAAATTATCTCCATTAAGTCTTCTCTGAAAAATTTGGTCCCTTTAAATTCCATAGTCCTAACTGTCAGTGCCATACATTTAGGAACCTAGGATATTATGTTCTGAGTGGTGTGATTTAATTCTTGTTTTATAAGTTCAAGGTTGTCTCCTTAAACTGCTTTTTAGGATGATGACTTCGTGATACATTTCTCCTAAATTAAGTTGTTGCTCCTCAGTGAACATGCACGTGGTACACTCTGCATACAAGGGTTGTTTAATATACATTTATAAAATTTGTCTGACAACATGAAAAAAATTACGGTAAGAAGGGCTTTTGGAAAGTCAGCTTTAGATTTGGAGAGGTTTAAACATTTTATACACAAGAATTAGTTTGAAGACACACACAAAGAATGAAATATTCTGCTCCCTCTGACCTTTGCACCAGCAATGATGCTGGCAAATTCTACTCTATTTTCTTGGCCCTTTTACCACCATTTCTGGGCTGCTTAATTGGCCTGCATTCCAAGTTCATCACTGGAATGTGAGACATCACCTACACATTTAAATAAATAGTGAACTGTGACCTCTTACTTTTCCAAGTGAAACAGGGGTTCCAAAAATGGGACCCCACAACTCTGCCATGTCCTTTGAAACTTGAGGAAGGTTCTGCATAATCTCCTCACACCTCTATGTTAAATTCACCTTCTCATCCCCCAGAAATGATGCTAAAGCAAGACAGGGGTTAAAATCATATGGAAGGATAGAGAAGGATTAAGTAAATTTGATTTTAACTGAGAAACAATTTTCATTCTAAATAACTTGCATACAACGGTACATTCAGTTAAACAAAATAATATGATTTTTATTAAGTATCAAAGAAGCAGAGAGCCTGGGTGAAGTTGTATCTGGCTGGGGATCTGCTCCTCATTGGATGATCTGATTAGTAAACACTATAACAAAGGTAGAGAATATACCCAGAATGTGAAAATTGATTAAATAACAAAGAATGAAAATTCTCTTCTATTATATCTTCCCTATTCCATCTTCAGGGACTATAGCAAAATTATTTAAAGTATGGAAACCGTGTAAAATTTATAAAATCATAAAGGAAAGGAAAGGAAAGTTGATTTTAGACTATTAAAATCACAGCAGGACTTGGATCAGGGAAAACTGAACTGACATGCATTATCTACACACAGAAGTAGAATCTGGAAGTCATCAATTAATTTTGATTAAAAGCATCTCATTTTTATTCTTTTTTAACACACATGGTTTAGAATTTCAATAATCAAACCATAATGGGTCGAAAATACCAAGTTGGCTCACCAAATCTTTGTGTAGACGAGATTAGCATTCAATAACATGCTGCCTAATCTCACTCGCCCTAAACATATTATTTTCAGATTTGACTTAAATAGCTAAGTTACCACTTTATCTCTCTCTTTGTCCAAGCCAATCCCTTCCCTCGCTTGCTTTTACAGTGCCATCTTTTCTTCTTACTCAATATTATCAAACCAAACCACAAATCTAATTAAGCTGTCTTGATGCCAAAATCTCTGCTCCTGGAAAAATGCATCATGCAGCACATCTAGGTAAGTGAATTAAAAAAGCATCCAGGCAGGTATCTGGTGAATGTCTCAGTTCATCCTTGCATAATAAACTATCTTCTCCTGCTCATTCATTTGTCAGTCACAGTAACTAAGGATTATTATTTGCTGAATGTACGTGACACCAGCAATTTGCAAAGTCTGTTGGCAAGAAAATCAGGTTAGAATGACAGAGTGAGAAATTAAGCAGAAGCCTGATGTAATTAGCTACAACAATCAGTGCTCTAATTTCTGATTTATTGTTTCCTGTTTTCCTGCTGCACTCCACTCTGTGTATACTGTATGTGCTTCATATAGGTCAAACAATTGCCTTATCAGTCCTGGCAAAGCAAGGGGTCAGAGTTAACAATATTTATTTAAACATGCAGGATGCTTCCAACTGCAATTAGGAAATAACTATTACTAATAGGTCTTTGGCACTACTTCCTCATTTATGCAGTTTTTTGGAAAAAAAAAAAGAAAAGAAACAGAAACAAGAAGGAATTGGGATTCATTTCTTACATATGCACCAGAGTTGTTTTCATTCTCCTTGTAAAATAATTTTCCTCACTTGCAAAAAGGTCTGATTCTAAATGAGCCAAACAAAACTTTAACGTTACAGCTGAGTATTCATAAAAATATGGAAAAAGTATCCTTCTTGATAATTAATGCAGTTTTATTTTCAAATCTCTGCTAAAGTGTTATTATTGACCTCCCCCTCATAAACACCATGAAGAATTTCTTTGCTTTCTGTCATTCACTCACAAACATACATGGAATTAGTCATTCTTTCCATATTTAAGAAGCAGTCTTTAAAATTGCATGTAAGATCTACTTTGAAAAGGAAAATCATGAGCATTTTTAAATTCAAGAATTTTTAAAAAGAGACCTTTAAAATAAAACAACAAACTCCTATGAGATTAAAAAAAAAAACACTCTGCTTAACTCAAATTAATGTTCACGTTTCTGAAAAGATGAATATAACTCAAGTCCGTGTAAATTCAAATGAAATTTTTATCACTGGCCATGTAAAGAACAATTTTATAGGTCATTTTGAAAAACAGACAAACTGGATATGATAAAATAAATATTTTTGGTTTTATTCCTTTTATAAAAAATTTAAGTTTTTATTTTAATTCCAGTTAGTTAATACACAGTGTTATTTTAGTTTCAGGTGAACGGTATAGCTATTCAACAATTCCATATGTTTGTATTCTTTCAATTTCAAAATTTTACATATCCAGCGCTTCCAGAGCATTATATACCTACAATAAAATGAAGCAGAATTTTTACAAGGCCTTCAGGGAGGTCCCAGCTGACTGCACAGCAACATGGGAATTAGAAGGACAACACTGAGTGTTCAGGAGACCTGGATTTTTATCTAGCCATTTCTTTCATTAACTAATGGTCTTGAACAAGTCATTTGCCCTCTCTATAGTTCATTTTCCTTAGAGATAAAATGAGTTTAGACTTTATCTTTAAATCCTTTTTTTTTTTTTTAAAGACTTATTTATTTATTTTAGAGAGAGAATCTCAAGAAGACTCCCCATTGAGCCAGAGCCTGACCGAGGAAGGACGGGGGACTTAATCACATGACCCTAAGATCATGAACTGAGCCAAAATCAAGAATTTAACTGACTGAGCAACCCTGGCGCTCTATTCTTTAAATCCCTTTTATAACAAAAATTAGTATAAATCAAGCATTTATGCTCTGTGTCAGGCATTATGCTAAGTATTTTTAAAGCTCTGTCCTTTATTTTTTTTCTATTAATACAACTAAATTAAAATATAATCAAATTCAAATTAAATTAAAACCTAAAACATTATAATGGATAAAGAGGGGAATTATATACTTGTAAGACACATGAGGAGAAAGATTTTCTATTATATTTTCCCATATTTCTGTTCTTACTATTGTTCTGTCCTTCCTGATGCTCCATGATTCCTTCATTTGTCATTTCCTTTTCATTTGAAGAACTTCCTTTAGCTGTTCTTGAAGGGTAGGTCTGCCAGTGACAAATTCTTTTAGTTTCCTTTCATAAGAGAATGTCTGGGTTTCCTCTTTATTTCTAAAGGATAGTTTCCCTGGATATACAATTCACTGTTGACAGTTCTTTTCTTACAAGTTGACAGACATTCCATGTTTTTTTTTTTTAATTCTCTGAATAGTCTATGAAATAAGAACTCATTCTCTCTGCTTTACAGATGAGAAAACTGAGACTGAAATTTGGGGACTTGCCTGGAATGATACCCAAGGATCTTTCCAAACCAGGTTAATTAGTGCTCAAGTGCTTAAACTTTTTGCTCTACAGCCTTAGATCTTAAGCTTTTAACATATTAAGATTCTAATCAAACATACATACAGATCCATAGAAATCAACACTATACTATACTATATCTTAAACCAAAATGTAGAAATCTACAAAGTTCTGCTCATATAATATTGAATACCTTAATGTGTAAGCTTCCAATTGTATTTGTATCTAAGAATAGTTCTATGAAAATGCCAATAAAGAGTTCCAAACAAATAGCATGAAATCAATCACTGAATAGTTGCTGAGCACCTACTATGTTCTTAATTCAGAATTCTATCCTATAGAAAGTTAGAGACATCTAACATGCCTCTTCTTCTCCCAAGAGATTAATGATTCAGTTGGAGTTATAATCCATGTTATACATTTGTTTATGGTAAAATCTGAGGTGCACACAAAAAGTGCTGAAGGATTTCAGCTGAAAGATTTCAACTCTCAGAGTAAGAACAGTCAGAGGCAAAGAACCCAAGAGGTAAATGAATAGAATAATCCAAATTAATGGCAGTGGGAAAGAAGAGCTTTACTGGGGGAAAAAATGGCAGGGAGATGTTGGTTAAGGGATTAAATAGAGACTGGAGTGTTTAAGAAAGTCTATAGTATTCAGGCCTGAGTGGTGAGGTCTAAGTAGACAGAGTCCAGTTATTGTTAGGGGAACACTTATGAGGATCTCCTGATCAAAGCTGACCTTCAAAGACATGTCCTGAAGGGGACACCTGAGCTAACTAAGCTTTGAGGGATAAATGGGTCATATCTAAATGAAGAACCAAAAGAAGAAGATTCTGAGGCACAAGATAAGCATGCTTGAAGGTGAAATACTGCATGTTTGTGGTTCCGAAAGAAGTTCAGAACAGTTGAAGAATGGGGTGCTAGAGTATGTGATGGGAAAAAACAAAAACAAAAACAAAACACTGGAAAAAGGTACTGGGCAAAGTCTTAAAAAGCCTGTTATATCTTCATCTGAAGATAATAGGGAACAACAAATGGAGCCTTGGGTTGCTTCCAATATCTTGGCTATTATAAATAATGCTGTAATAAACATAAGGGTGCATATATATTTTCAAATCAGTGTTTTCATTTTCTTTGGGTAAATGCCCAGTAGTGGAATTATTGGATCATATAATAATTCTATTTTTAAGTTTTTGAGGAATCTTCTTATTGTTTTCCATGGTGGCCACACCAATTTGCATTCTCATCAACAGTGCACAAGTGTTCTTTTTTCTCCACATCCTCTCCAGAGAAACAAAAATACCACATGATTTCACTCATATGTGGAATTTCAGAAACAAAACAAATGAATAAACAAAAAAGGAGACAAAAAGACAAAACAAACAAACAAACAAAAACCCCAGATTCTTAAATACAAAGAACAACCTGACAGTTGCCAAAGAGAGGTCTGTGGAAGGATGAGTGAAATAAAGGAGATTAAGCGTACACTTATCCTGATGAGCACTGAGTAATGTATAGAATTGTTGAATTATCATATTGTATATCTGAAACTAATATAACACTATATATTAATTATATGGAAAGAGAAAGAAGAAAAAATAATAGGGAACAATGAAAAAATAACATGATTGGACTTGAATCTGGGAAAGCCAGCATATGTGATTATGTCATCTGCAAAGTAGTTTTATTTATGACTTCCCAATCTGTATACCTTTTATTTTCCTTTCTTGTTTTATTGAATTAGCTACAACTTCCAATATGATAGTTGAAAAGAAGTAGTGAGAGGAGATATCCTTGCCTTGTTCCTGATAATAGTGGGAATGTTTCAAGTTTCTCATCATTAAGTATGTTAGCTGTAGGGGGTTTTTTGTTTGTTTGTTTCTGGGGGGAGTTTGTTTGTTGTAGCTACTCCTTATCAAGTTGAGGAAATTCTCATGTATTCCTAGCTTGTTGAGAGTATTTATCAGCAATGAGTTTTGGATTTTGTCAAGTGCTTTTTCTGTACCTATTGATAAAACTCATGTGGTTTTTTTAGCTTGTTAATGGGATGGATTACATTAATTGATTTTTGAATGTTGAACCAGCTTTGTATACCTGAGATAAATCTCATTTGGTATGGTGTATAATTCTTTTTATACATTTTTGGATTTTATTTGCTAATATATTGTCAAGGATTTTTGTGTCTATGCTCAAAGAGAAATTAATCTGTAATTTTTTTTCTTAATGTCTTTGCCTGCTTTTGGTAGTAGAGTAATGCTAGCATCACAGGATGAGTTAGGAAGTATTCCCTCTGCTTCTGTCCTCTGAAAGAGATTTAAATAACTGGTATGTTTCCTTCCTTAAATGTTAGGTGGAATTCAAAAGTGAATCCTTCCGGCCCCTAGCTTTTTGTTTGGAGAGGTTAGCAATATCTACTCAAATTCTTTAATAAATATAGGCTTATTCAGTTTTTTTGTTGTTGTTGTTTTTTCTTGTGTGAATTTTGGCATTGCATGTGAAACACATTGGCCCATTTCTCTAGATTACCAGTTTAAGGGCATAGAGTTAATTATAGTATTCCTTGATTATTCATTTAATGGCCAAGGGATCTGTGGAGATGTCCCTCCTTCAATTTCTCATTTTAGCAATTTGTATTTCCTCTTTTTTTTCTTACCTGCTTAAGGCTTTTCAATTTTATGTATCTTTTCAAAGAACAAGTGTTGGTTTTGTTAATTTAGTTCCTACTTTCAGTTTCTATTTATTGTTTCTTCTACTTGCTCTGGACTTAATTTGTTCATCTTTTTTTTTTTTTAATTTCCTAAATTGGAGACTTTGATTACTGATTTTAGATCTTCCTTCTTTTCTAATATATTCATTTAATGTTATAAATTTCCCTCTATGGACTGTTTTTGCTACATCCCACAAACTTGTTTGTTTCCATTTTTATGTAGTACAAAATATTTTTAAATTTCTTTTCAGATTTCTTCTTTGATCCTTAATTTATTTGGAAGTGTTCTGTTCAATCTCCATGTATTTTGAGATTTTTCACTTATCTTTCTGTTACTGACTACTAATTAATTCCATTGTGGTCTGAGAACAGACATTGTATGATTTCTATTTTTTTTTTTCAGATTTGGTAAGGTGTATTTATCTTCTAGAATGTGGTTTGTCTTGGTTGAATGTTTCATGTGAGTTTAACAGGAATGTCTGTTCTGTTATTTGATGAAGTAGTCTGTATGTGTCCACTGTAGCCAGCTGATTGACAGTGGTGTTGAGTTCAGCTATATCCTTATAGAATTTCTAACTACTGTATCTACCCATTTCTAATAGAGGGGTATTAAAGTCTTCAGCTCTAATGTGGACTCATCTATTTCTCCTTACAGTTCTTCCTCATGTAGTTTGATGCTCCATCATTAGGCACATACATGTTAAAAATCATTATGTTGCCTTGGAAAATTCATCTCCTTACCATTTTGTAATGACCTTCTTTATTGCTAATAATTTTCCCTGCTTTGAAATTTTGCTTTGTGTGCAATTAATATAGCTACTGCTTTTTTAGAAATTAGAGTTACCATGGTATGTTTCTTTATTCACTTACGTGTAGTCTAGATGTGTCTTCATATTTAAAGTGGGCTTCTTATATATAACATATATTTAGATCTTGTTTTTTGATCCACTCTGACAGTCCCTGTCTTAGTTGTCCAATTTAAACCATTAATATCGAAGATGACTATTGATATAGTTGGATTAATATTTATCATATTTATTACTGTTTTCTATTTGTTGTCTCTGTTCTTTATTGCTTTTTGTCTTCTATTTTTTCTGTATTTTAATTGAACATTTTATATAATTCTGTTTTTTTCTCCTTTCTTAGAGCATCAGTTATACGATTTTTTAAAACATTTTTTAGTGTTTGTTCTAGAGTTTCCAATGTATATTTATGATGAATCTAAGTATACCTTCTAATAACACTATCCACTTCATGGACAGTGTGAGTACCTTGTAATGACAAATAATCCTAATTCTTCTCCCACTATTGTCATTCATTTACCTTATTATAGCACATGGAAGCATATATGTAAATATATACATATATATGGCACATACATAAGCACATATAATCAAATACATTGTTTCTGAAAGAAAAGGATCATATGATCATCTCAATAGACAAAGTATTTAACAAAATTCAAAATCCATTTATGATAAAAACATTTAACAAGTTAGGCATAGAAGGAGTATATTTCAACATAATAACATAATAATAGGCCACATGGTACATAATAAAGGCCATACTTAATGGTAAAAGGTTAAAGGTTTTTCCTCTAATATCAGGAACAAGAGAAGAATTCTCACTCTTAGCACTCCTACTCAACATAATGCTGGAGGTCTAACTAGAGAAATCAGGCAAAAAAAAAAAATTAATAAAAGACATCAGAAATAGAAGAGAAGAAATACAACTGTCCTGTTTGCAGATGACAAGGTTTTATGTATAAAAAATCCCAAAGACTCAACTAAAAAATTATTAAGACTGATCAATGAATTCAGTAAATTTTCACTATACAAAATTAACACACAAAACAAGCAGCATTTCTGTGCACTAACAGTTCATTATCTGAAAAAGAAACAAAAACAATTGTTTTCATTTACAATAACATCAAAACAATAAAATAATTAGGAATGAATTTGGCCAAGAAGGTTAAAGATCTCTAATCTGGAAACTATAAACCATTGATGAAAGAAATTGAAGGAGACACAAATAAATAGAAAGGTATCCCATACTCATCCATTGGAAAAAGTAATATTGACTATTGCTAAAATGTCCATAGATTCAGTGCAATCCCTATCAAGATTCCAATGACATTTCTTACAGAAATTAAAAAAAAAAAAAAACACTCTTAAATTAACATGGAACCACAGAAGATGCTGAATAACAAAAGAAATCCCAAGGAAGAACAATGCGGGAGGCATCATACTTCCTGACTTAAAGCTATAATATAAAACTATAGTAATTAAAACAGTATGGTACTGGGATAAAAACAGACTAATAGAACAATATGACAGAATCAAAAGTCCAGAAACAAATCCAAGCATATATACTTTCACTAATATTTGATAAGAGAGCCAAGAATACTCAACGGAGAAACAACAGTGTCTTTAATAAATGGAGATGGGAAAATTGGATAGTCACATGTAAGAAAATGAAAGTTGAACCCCATCTTACATCACTCACAAAAATTTTCTTAATTAGATTATTAAATGTTTAAATGTAAGACTTGAAACCATAAAACTCCTCGAAGAAACCAAGGAAAAAAAAATCTCTTTGACATGGATCTTGGTAATGTTTTTTTGGCAATCACACATAAAGCACATGCACCAAAATCAAAATAAACAAGTAAGATCACATCAAACCAAAAAGCTTCTGCACAGCAAACAAAACCACCACCAACAGAGTGAAAAGACAACCAATGGAATTGGAAAAACATATTTGTAAATCATATATCTGATAGGGGGTTAACATCCCAAATATACAAAGAACTCATACAACTCTACAGTAAAATCAATAACAGTAACAACAGTAATGATTCAATTTAAAAAGGGCAAACCACCTGAATAGATATTTTCCAAAGAAGATATGTGAGTAGCCAACAGGTACATGAAAAGATATTCAACAGCACTAGTCATTATGGAAATATAAAGTAAAGCCACAAGGAGATATCACTACATGTCTGTTAGAAGGGTCATCATCCAAAAGACAAGAAAGAACAAATGCTATTGTGGTTGTGGAGAAAAGGAAACCCCTTTACTTTGTTGATGGGATTGTAAATTGATACAGTCATGGTGGAAAAACAGTATGGAGGATACTCAAAAAATTAAAAATAGAACTACCATAGAATCCACCAATTCCACTTCTAGGGATGTAAAGGAAACCAAAACGTAAATTTGAAAAGATATCTGAACACCCATGTTCATAGCAGCATTATTTACAATAGCCAAAACATGGTACTAACTTAAGTGTCCCTCAATTGATCAATGGATATATATACATATACATACCCACACACATATACAATGGGACATTACTCAGCCGTAACAAATGAGAAAAATCCTACCATCTGCAACAACATGGATAGGCTTAAAGGCATGCTAAATGAAGTAGGCCAAGGAAAGACGAATACTGTATGATCTCACTTACATGTGGAATCTAAAAACAAAACAAAATACAACAAAGTAAAAAACACCAACTCATAAAAAAAAGTCATCAGATTTGTGGTTACCAGAAACAGGGGGTAGAGGGTGGAGAATCTGGAGAAATGTAGTTGAAACATACAAACTTCCAGTGATAAGACAAATAAATACTAGGGATGTAAAGTACAACATGATTACTAATACAGCTGTATAATATGTAAGAGAGTTGTTAACACAGTAGATTCTAAGGGTTCTCATCACAAGGAAAATTTCATTTCTTTTTATTATATCTATACAAAATGATGGATGTTAACTAACCCTACTGTGTTAATAATTTCACAATATATATAAATCAAACCATCATGCTGTATTCCTCAAACATATACAGTGGTATTTGTCAAATTGTTTCTCAATTAAACTGTTAAAAATGCAATTACTATTATTCTTTTGAAAAAACTATTTTGTTATATCAATTAAGAATAAGAAGATCAAAAGTTTTAAACTTTATCTTTACTATTTCTTCTTCAGTATTCTTATTTTCTTTATGTGGATCTGAGTTGTTTTTTTTTTTTTTAAGATTTTATTTATTTATTTGAGAGAGAGAGAATGAGAGGAGAGAAGTCAGAGAGAGAGAAGCAGACTCCCTGCTGAGCAGGCAGGCAGCCCAATGTAGGATTCTATCCCAGGACTCCAGGATCATGACCTGAACCGAAGGCAGTTGCTTAACCAACTGAGCCACCCAGGCACCCTGGATCTGAGTTTCTGACCTATGTTATTTCCCTCCTCTGTAAAGAACTTCTTTTAACATTTCTTGCAAAGCAATTCTACTCTAACAAATTCCCTCAATTTTTGTTTGTGTGAGAAAGTATTTCGTTTTCCCCCCTTTTAAATAATAATTTTTCAGTGTACAAAACTCTACTGGGTGGTTTTCTCTCTTGACACTAAATATTTCACTCCACTCTCTTACTTGAATATTTTTTTAAGAAGTCAGATGTAATTCTTGTCTTTGTTCTTCTATAGGTAGGGTGTGTCTTTGGCTTCTTTTAGAATTTTTTTTTTCTTTATCTTTGATTTTTCTGTAGTTTAAAAAATTATATGTCTGGTGGAGGGTTTTTTGACATTTATCCTGCATGATGTTCTCTAAACTTCCTGGCTCTATGGTTTGCTGTCTGACATTAACTTGGGGGAATTCTCAGTCATTACTGTTTCAAATATATATTTGTTCCTTTCTGTTTTTCTTACCATTTTGGAATCCCCATTACACATATGTCACACCTTTTATAGTTGTCTCTTAGTCTTTGATATTCTGCTCTCTTCCCTCTAGTCTTTCTCTCATTACTTTTCAGTTTTCAAGGTTTCTAGACATATCCTCAAGCTGAGAGATTCTTTCCTTTCTTTTCAAGTCTATGAATAATCTCATTAAAAGTATTCTTCATTTCTGTTACTGTGGGTTTTTTTTTTCTTTTTTGTTTTTGTTTTTTATCTCTAGCATTTCTCTTTGGTTCTTTTTAGGGTTTCCATCTTTCTAATTATGATTGCCAGTTGTTCTTTTTGCTGCCTAGTTCACCCATTAGAGCCCTCAGCATATGAGTAATTGTTGCTTTAAATTCCTGGTATAATAAACCCAACATCCCTGCCATGTCTTGTTCTGACACTTGCTCCATTTTTTCATCTTGTGTGGTGGGATGTGTTCCTTTTTGCATGCCATGTAATTTTTTTCTTAATAGCAGGACATGATGTACTTGGGTAAAAGGAACTGCTACAAATCGGTTATTACTAATGTGGTGGTGAGATATGGGGAAGTAAAGGTATTCTATAGGTGTATGATTAGGTCTCAGTCTTTCACTAAGCCCATGCCTCTGGACTATGAAGTTCACAAGTGTTTCTAGTTTTTTTCCTTTCTTTGGTGACAAAGGACAGCTAGAGTGGGATGAAGTTGGATATTTCCCTTCATCCACATGAAAGTCTAGAGCAACTAGAGTCTGGTTGTCCTTCCCCTAAGGCAGTTAGGCTCCGATAATATGTGGTTCTCATGACAATTTCCACACATGAGGTCTCTACTCTAGTAAGCTGAGACTGTCTATAGTCACCTGTCTCTCCAATCTTATGCTCTCATTTCTCCTTTGGATCCTAGAAAAGTTATTGATTTTTCTGTCTGTTCACCATTTTACTTGTTATTAGGATTAAGTGGCAACTTCCAAGCTCTTTATGTGTGGAACCAGAAACAGGAACTCCCTGTTTTGTTTTGTTTTGTTTTTAAATGTGAGTGATAGGGTAAACATTGGTGTCATTTATAGAAACAATATTTATCATTAGTGAGGTACTGTTGATGTTTATACAGACACAGCTGTGACATAAACCTATACATGGTCTATACCAAGCTGTACTATGAAAGGCATATATTCCTTAATTCTTTCATTTATTCCACAAATATTTACTAAGTGCAAATGGATCCTATGTTGTACTGAGAAAACAGTGGGGACAAGTTAGACAAATCTTTATTCTCATAGCAGAAACTCTGGAGTTCAAGGTATCTATCAGAAGGTGAAAGGCCCCATGAATGAAAACTGGCTGAAGTTGAGCCACCTTGGGTGCAATCTTTAAGAACACCAAGGCAGACAAAATGGACAACATCCAGACTGGAGAGCTAATGGAAGTCCTCTAACGCCGTGTAGTTTTGGATCACAGACTTAAATTTCTCACAAAGAACAGCCACATCTACAAGTATGACGGCTTATGAGAATCCAGATTTAAGAAACTTTGATTCCTTCAAAACTCACTATTGCCTTGAGCTAATAGAGAAGGTCTTATGTATGAAGGGCTAAAATTGAGGGACAATAAAATTTGGGGGACTGCTGTTTTCCTTTGACATTGGTAACCAGCTGCTGTTTGAAATACCCTTCAGCAACATGTCCCAGGGCACCACAGGCAAGAATGAAGTGACACTGGGATTCCACCAGAATGTTGATTCCAAAGTCTCTCTCTTGAGGTGCACTTCTTTCTGTTTCCCACCCTAGTGGATGATGTGGACCTGGTTGAGGTCTTTACCCAGTACATACTAAGATGTCCAAAACCCTGGAGGCCTGGAGATGCGTTTTCCAGAAGCTGCAATGTCTGACTTCTTGTCGTTGTGAGACCATTTCGATATACCCCAACTTTCTGCAGCTGCACAACAAGACCTTTGACTATAAGATCCCTTATACCAACATATTTAATCTCTTTTTGCTGCCCTACAAAGATTGGCACCACGTGTTCTTTGTGATCAGCCTGGATCTGCCCTGCACAAAGGATCAAACCTATTGGCACTTCCTGATCCTCCTTTTCTCCAAGAACAAGGGTATTTTCTCCAAGAACAAGGGTATTTTATTTATTTATTTATTTATTTATTTATTTATTTATTTATTTTTAGAGAGAAAGGGTGAAAGAGTGCAAGTGTGGGAGGGGCAGAAAGAAGGAGAAAGAATCCTTAAACACACTCCCCACTGAGTGGAGAGGCTGATGTGAGGCTTGATCTCACAACTATGAGATCATGACCTGAGCTGAAATCAAGAGTCCGATGATTAACAGACTGAACCACCCAGGGACCCCAAGGAAATTTTTTTGACTTCCATAATGAATGAGGAAGAGATGGTAAAGCACTTTGATAAATATCAAGAACGTGTCATGATCCCTCCAAGAGATGGTTAATTGGTTATGAAAACACTAACAAACAACAAGTTTATAGTTCCTAGCAACTTCCAAAGGCACTCGGGGCTTGGTGAACTGCCTGCTCCTATAAGGCAAGCTCAAGACTACTGCATCTGCTGAAGTGGGGTTTTTTTGTTTTTTGTTTTTAAGATTCTATTTATCTATTTGACAGACGGAGATCACAAGTAGACAGAGAGGCAGGCGGAGAGAGAAAGAGAGAGAGAGAGAGAGAAGGAAGCAGCCTCCCTGCTAAGCAGAGAGCCTGATGTGGGGCTCGATCCCAGAACCCTGGGATCATGACATGAGCTGAAGGCAGAGGCTTTAACCCACTGAGCCACTCAGGTGCCCCTGGAGTGAGGTTTTATATAGGCTCACAAGCCACCTATGCACATCTGCTCTGACAAGATCTGCTTTGTCAACTTTGTCTGTGGCCTTACTACCTCTTGCTCATTTGACTTTGATATTGAGACTAAGAAAGACACCCAGTACACCATCAGAAGCATCAAGAGGCAGGAGTATGGGAAACTGATTCTGTTAATGCAACAGATTCAACATTAAAAACGAAATATTGAAAGATAGGATAAATCAGAACTACAATAAATATATCTCTAACTGTGATGAACATTACCATGATGTCCACTTGGAGCTGATAAAGTCTTCCTACTTAGAGAATGCCATCAACAACAGAAATGACTCAGGAGAAAGAACCAATAAGGCATTCAGCTCAGATGGAGGAGGAAGAATTGGCACAGACATTTGACAGCAATGCCTCTGCCTGTTCCTCCACGAATGAGGTTAACAGTGACTGAAATGAAAAGAAGAGGAAATACTTCAAAAAGGCCAAGGTTCATGGGTTGCAAGAAGTCTGTAAAGACAGAGAAGTGCAAAGACCTCTATGTCCCTAAGGGGCATATTTATGCACAGATGCCATGGCTTAATGCTGGCTGAGAAGGAGACTACATCAGAGTACCTTAGCCTCAGTATTATGGATCTTTCCAGGAAGGCAAATAAGATCTGGAAAGGAATGTTTAAAGAGAAGAAAGAGGAATAACATCGCAAGACTGAGAATACCAGGAAGTTATATGAATAAACCATGAAAGAATATAAAGGAGTCCACGGTGAATCTTCTAAGACAGACAAGTCAAAGAAAAGGAAAACTAAAGATGGAAAAGAAATCAATGCCTTCCAGGGGCTCATTATCTAAGTCTTTCCCAAGATAGCTAAGTGAGGAATGAGGGTTTCAGGGAAATAGTCTGTGTCCTGTGGTGACAACTTTTTAGGAAAGAACAAGAGAAAAAAAGAAAAAAAGAAGGAAAAGAAAGGACGATAAGGACTCTAAAGAAGAGGAACTAGTCAATACTTCCCCAGCTCAGAGGACTGCATGACAGGATCCTGTAAGCAGAGAAAGGAAAATATTTCCTCCTTGCTTTTGTTCTGTCACACCTTAGTCTCCCCATCCATGTTTTGGTATCAGTTTCTCCTCATGTGAAATGTCATCCTTGGGTTATGTGCCATCCAAACAAATTCCCCTGATGATATGCTCTTTACTGGGGCAACAAGAGAGGTGCCTTATCTGCTCCTTCACATGGATGACTCTTTATGACTTGGGGAGAGATTGGGTGGGAGGCAGGTTAATGCAGGTTCAAAATCCTCCTAATTCCCCAGCCTTGAGAATATATTCAAGGTGCTGCAGCAAGATTTATGTGAGGTCAGGCCAGTAGCTTCTAACTGGGGTCTATTTCTACTTTTATTTTGTCAACATTTAATAAAGGGAAGTGACCTTTGGGGGGAAGGAGAAGGAAGCAGTGAAAATTTTTGCCAAATACTACTGATTGGTAGAGAAAGGTGGATAATGCCAAATGAAGGTGAACTAATGATGACCTTAACAAAAGCAGATTCATGAGCCTTGAGACAACACATCTAGGGATTTAACATCAGGCTCCACCACTTAATATTTAAGACTTTAGGCAAGAAATTGATATTTTCTAAGCCTTACCATTCTCATCTTGGCAATCTGGTTAGACTGCCTGAAGTCAAACTGGTCTGGTGACTAACAAAGTAACATAGGAAAGCTCTCATGACTCAAGAAATAATCTTTCTTTTATTTCTCTTTTCCCAAGTCAAAAATTGAAAATATTGTTAATTAGCTGGTTTTGTTAAAGCTAAATAAGGTCCATGCATTGGAATTCAGAGAATAGATGGCTACATTTCTGAAGCTACTCTTCCACTCACAAATTTAAGACAGCAAAGTTTAAAAAACAAAGTTTAAATTTTGTAATGGGAATGATCATAAATTACTAAGTGGTCACATAATAGCTAATAATTCTAATAAATGCTTTAAATTTCTATCATAAAGAAAATAAGTAAAACATGTTTCTTAGACAAAGAACTAATTTTTTTTCTGAAATAAAAGCAAAATGAAAGAAGGAATCCTGACAATGGGAGTATTAATAAAATTAAAGGCATATTAACTTACATTAAAATGGTAATGATGTCCCAGTAGGACTGAAATAAATTCTTTTTAGACTGAGGAAACAATTTCATGCTTAATTTGTGGCAAAAGAAATGTTATCCATGTAATGGAATCTATCATTTTGCAATTAATTAAGCATTTTGTCTGGGTTAAGCCTTAATTATTGCACTAATATTCTTAAAGCAGCATAAATTTCTGCGAAGACTTTAAAAGAGTTCAAACATTTTAGAAATGTTTGGAAAATACCTGGGACTTTCTGTAATACTTTCTTAATTGCAAGCATGAAATTGAAAATGGTGAGATTCTCTACAATTCTCTAATTTTAATGTAGTCTGATGTGTTGATCTTTTTCTGAACAGTTAATGCCTTTTGTGTCCTATTAAAACTTTTAACGGGTTTTAAAGTTCATTTATTTGGTCATTTATTCAACAACATTACCTTTGTGCCCTTCTGGGTCAAACATAGGACACAAAAATGAACAAGGTAATTCACAGTTCCTAAAGAGTTCTTGTACGATTATGGAAGGGTGAGAGGCATGGAAAAGACCCTTAGCACAGATAAATAAATAAATTAGATAAATAAATAAAATAAATAAATAAATAAACATTAAAAACTAGTGTGATAAATGTTATAGCACAAACATATGAAGTGCCAGGAGAGCAAAACAGGAGATTAATTCACACTGCTAGGGGATAGGGCTGATTTCAGAATCAAAAATCTACCTACATCCAATATACTTAAAGGCTGTGGACATAGTGTGTTCATTCTTATTCCTGAATAGACCCAAGTTTCTGTCTGGTCTTATTAGCTATATAAATTCTAGTAATTATTAACCAATCCAACTTTCAGTTTACCCATCAATAAAATAAGCTGTAGTGGTTGAGAAAATATTAGTGTCTCAGAGAATTCTGTGGTTCCCCACTTAAATTGCTATCAGCTTCCTTCTCAGTAATTAAAAAATCTACAAATAAAAAGCTGGGCATAGAGCCAGTGAGGTAGAGAATTAAATCTCAATCTTCCTTACAGTCTATAGATGTAGTCACCTGCTAAATTTCTGATCAGTGGTGGATGAACAAAAGGGTTGTGGGCTACTCTCCAACCCTCTTTAATACCTTGTATTCTTACCAATTGTCCCGTATATGTACTTGATTCCATTCCCCTTACCTTCATTCATTTCTTTTTTTTTTTTTTTTTTTTAAAGAATCGTCTCAGGCTCCTGACTGGCTCAGTTGGTTAAGTGTCTGCCTTCAGCTCAGGTCATGATCCCAGGGTCCTAGAATCAAGTTCTGCATGGGGCTCTCTGCTCAGTGGGGAGTCTGCTTCTCCTTCTGCCCCTCTGCTCTGCTTGTGCTCTCTCAAATAAATCAATAAAATCTTTAGAATAAAAAAGTCTTTTCTTACCTCTCTTACCTTGTGAGCTAGCATTTCATTTCTTTCCTCTCCTTTGCTAAAAAGTTTTCAGAAAACATGTAAAAACTCACTTGTCCAATATTTTTCTACTTTGTCAAAATGATTCTTCTCAACTACTCCACCAATTGCCAGGTTGCTCATTCAAGTTGTCATTTCTTGGTCCTTATCTAGAGTAGTCAGAAGTATTTGACTCAATTCATGCCTCCCTCTTCTTTGACGTTTTTTCCTTACTTGTTCTCTTGATTTTCTTTCTTCCTCATATAGAATTCTCTTTCAATATCCTTTGTCCTTTCCTCTTTTCCAAGATGCTTTAATGTTGGAGTTCTCCAGGACTCATCTCTTAGTCTTCTTTTCCTCCATTTACATTCTTTTGCTGATCTCATCAAGCACCATGCCTTTGTCTTTTTGGTTTTTGTTTGTTTGTTTGCTGTTTTTGTTTTTGTTTTGTTTTGTTTTGTTTTAAGAGAGATAGAAAGGGCATGAAAGGGATGGGGGGCAGGAGCCAAGGCAGAGGGAAAGAGAGAAATCTCAAGCACACTCCACATTCAGCATAGAACCTGACATGCGGCCTGATCTCAAGACCCTGAGATCATGACCTGAGCTGAAACAGGGTAGAATGCTTAACTGACTGAGCCACTCAAGCATCCCAAGCAGAATGTCTTAGAATACCACTTATATATTCACATTTCTTTTGTTTCTGATTTCAGAAAGTGTTCACTACTTCACCATTTAGAATATTTACTACCTGTTTTCTGTAACTACCGCTGATGAGATTAAAGAAGTTTCCATCTCACTTCTAGTTTTCTTTCTTTTTTTTAATAGACTCTTTTTTTTTGTTTTTAAGATTTTTATTTATTTATTTGACAGAGAGAGATCACAAGCAGGCAGAGAGGCAGGCAGAGAGAGAGGAAGGGAAGCAGGCCCCCTGCTGAGCAGAGAGCCCCATGTGGGACTTGATCCCAGGACCCCGAGATCATGACCTGAGCCGAAGGCAGTGGCTTAACCCACTGAGCCACCCAGGCGCCCCTCACTTCTAGTTTTCTAAGATCTCTTTTTATGAATGGATGTCAAATTGTGACAAATGTTTTTCTGCATCTGCCATTATAAAGATATTATTTTTTCTTTATTCTGTTAATGTGTTAATAAATATTGCTCTATCAAAATTAAGCTAGCTTTATGAAATAAATTGGAAAATATTCCTTCTCTGTTTTTATTTTTGGAAGAATATGTTAATATTGATTGGTGTTATGTCTTTCTTAAATGGTTGGTATAACTCACTATTCACAACTAGTCCTGGAAACTTTTTTGCAAGGAAGTTTTTAATTATGGACTCAATTTCCATAACTGATATGGAACTCTTCATATTTTTTAATTCTTTTTTTAGTTTTGATAGCTTATGTTCTTCTAGGAAGAAGTCTATTTCACCCAAATTTTAGAATTTATTACAGTAGAAACATTTGTCCTCTTATGACCATCATAATGTTTATAGACTATGTGGTGATCATTCCAACATTAGTGATTCTTTTTTCCTTTATCAATATTTCCATATGTTTATCCATTTTATCTTATTTTCAAAAAGAAATTATTTCATGAATTGATATTCTTTTGATTATTTTCTATCTTTCTGTTTAGATTGTTTGTTATTCTTTACACAACCTCTTGAGACAGACACTTGATCATTTTTTTCAATATATAGAGAGCTATAAATTTTTGTCTCATTTCCCCACAAGGTGTTCATATATCATATCTTTGTTACTATTCAGTTTAAAATATTTTCTACATTCCATTAGTTTTGTTTTTGATTCATTTATTTTTTAGAATTATATTGGAGATTGTTAGAAATTTTCTAGTGAATCTGCATTTTTATGATCAATTTTGATAAATGTTATAGTTACATTTGAAAATAGAGATGTTTAATAGTTGTTGTGTGAAGTATTCTATATATTTAATTAAATCCAGTAAGTTAATTGTTTTTATATTCTTACTGATTTTTTCCTGCCTATTTTATCAGTGTCTGAGAGATGTGTGTTGAAATTTCCTCAAATGATTGTAGATATTCAGTTTAACCTTTTAGTTATATCAACTTTTGCTTTATGTGTTGTCAAGCTGTGTATTAAGTACATGCAGATTTAAAATTCTTAAATCATCTTGCTGGATTGAACTTTTATCACTACACAATGTCCTTCTCTCCCTCTAGGTATGTTTCTTGCCTGAAAGTAAGGTTGGTATTAGTGTAGATACCCCAGCTGTGACTCTGCCTCCTTTTGCTTTCAACCCTTTGCCATTTTTATATTCAAGGTATATCTCTTGTCAGTAGCACATTGGTGGCTTTTTAAGAGAATTTGACATATTTGTATTTTAATGAGAGTCTTTATAATGTTATATTCACTGTAAATCCTGATATATTGAAATTTCAATCAACTGTCTCACCATTTGCTTTCTTCTCCTCCTCCCTGCCAACCTGACATTCCATTTCCTCCTCTCTTTCTTTCTAGATGATTAATCAAATGCTTTATATCCTTTTAGGTCTCATTTTGTTTCTTCTCAATGATAAATAACTCATTTTAATGATTAGTTTGGAGATTATAGCATGCTTTTTGACTTATTAATATCTGATATGATTTATTATATTTATGAATAATTTTATGATATTACAAACACCTTAGAATAGTATAACTCCAATTACCCATCTTTCTTATGTAATTATTAATATATATTTTAATTTTATATGTACCTTAAATCCAAAAGACAATCCCTGCAATTTTCATTTAGAGATACTAAGGTCTGTACCCTTCTCCATATTTTTTTCCCCTTCATGCAGCTGCATGCATCATTTCACTTCTGTCTCAAGAAACCATCAGAAATCATTGCTGCTGTGGTAGCTTACCAGTACCTACAAACAATTATTTTCACACTCTCTCCAAATTTTCTAATTATTCTTGGTAAGTGTATTGGCCTGAAGTTTAGTAGTTTGTTATTGCCAAAAGCAAAGAGTCTCCCTGGATATCTCCATCTCAGACCTCTCTTCCAGATTCTCTCCCAGATTCACATATTTAAATGCCTGCTTGACATCTCGACATAGGTGTGTAACATCTCAAACATTGGCCTTCCCCTGACACTCCCACCCCATGCCAACAAACCCTCACTTAATCTACAGTATTCTTGTCTTTCTTGATAATATTATCAGTCTTTTATTTGGTCAACTTCAAGTCTTTGGAATCATTTTTCATTCCTCTTTTTCCCTCATACCTCACAGTCAATCTTCCAAAACTTATGTTGGCTCTATCTTCAAGATGTAACTAGAAACCAACTATTTCCATTTGTACTGTTACAACTCTAATGGGAACCATTTTTATGTCTCACCTGGATTATTACAAAAATCTCCTAATAGGTATCTCTGTGCCTACCCCTGGCCCCCAATAGTCTGTCCTCAACAGTGCAGCTGTAATGATCCTTTGGATAGTTAAATCAGATCATGTCACTTCTCAGCTCATATCTTCCATTTAAATAATTAAAGATCTTACTATAATTTTCAAGGTCCTATTTGATTGTCCTCTCCTTGCCTATCTGACCTCATCTACCATTTTCACTATACACGGTCACTGGCCTCTTTGCTGTTTCCAAAACATAAAAGGCATTCTCATACCTCAAATTTCCCACTCTAACCCTTTCTTCTTCCTATAGAGCTCTTCCCTGACATATTCTACTGGCTAATGTTCACCCTTTCACATCATTTCTCAAATCCCACCTTTTTAATGAAATAGAGACTACCATGACCAACGTATTTAAAACTATAAACTATAACTTGCCTGACTTCTGAATGGCCCCCTTATTTTGCTCTATAGTTTTTATTTTTTTCCATTGAATTTTTCAATCTTTTAACATAATATATGGATTTCCTTATTTTGTGGTTTGTCTTTATCTTCAACTGCTAGCATAAATGTTCCAAAAAGGTAAGAGTCTGTGTTTTTCATTGGTGTATTCCAAACAGAACAATGCCAGGCATATAACAGGCTTTCTATACATATTGGTTGAATAATAAGTGAGTGAATGATATCTTCCTCTGTCTACACATGCTCATTCAGAAAATAGGTGAGATATTTGTCTATCTCAAACCATGACAATATATACAATATCCTCGTCTGTTAGTGTCCTGTGCCAGCTACAACAAATTACACAACCTTAGTAATTAAAGCAGGATAAATTGATTCTCTCACAGTTCTGGATGTCAGAAGTCCAAACTCAGTATCACTGGTCCCAAGTCAGAGTGTCTGAAGCCATGCTCCTTCCAGAGGCTCTAGGGGAGGATCTGTTCATTGAATTCAAATTTGAGAATGGAATTCCCAGGCTTAGGCATACAATACTCTAATTTCTAAGACCAGAATCTTCAGATCTCTCTCTGCTCTGTTTTTGCATCACCTTTGCCTATATATCTGTGTCAAATCTCCCTCTACCACCACTTATAAGGACACATGTGATGGCATTTAGGAGCCACATGAATTCCCAAACATGTCTGTCTCAAAATCCTTAGCTTATTCACATTTGTAAAGATTCTTTTCCCATATAAGGTAACATTTAAGGTTTCAGGTATTAAGATGTGATATTTTGGGGGTCATTATCAGCCTACTACTCTTAGGGATCGTGGTGTAGTGAGGATATGTTCCTTAGAACTTCATGGAGCAGAGTTGTCATATTAGCCCCAGAATCCTTACTTTGGGATATTAGGTTAAAGTGAAATAAACCTATTTTAAGCCACTGATTTTTGGGGCCATGTTAAGTCAACCAAAACAAATCCTAATTGATAAAAGCTGGTGAATTTTGTTAATATTTTTTAATTGAAACACTACATTTACCTAAGATAAAGTAGCACAGATTAATCATAAGGTCATGTTTCTTTAATTTAGATTAGAATTGTATTGACTCTGGACAATTATTTCATATAGCTCAGAAACTCTGATATGAAATTAAGAAAATGTTGCACCTCAATAAGGTAGTATAGTATAATTTAAAAAACTTGCAATGCCTAGAACATATAAAAAGTAATATAAAGAAGTCTTATTTTAAAGATTTTATTTATTAATTTGACAGATAGAGATCAAAAGTAGACAGAGGCAGGCAGAGAGAGAGACAAGAGGAAGCAGGCTCCCTGCTGAGCAGAAGCCTGATATGGGACTGGATCCCAACACCCTGGGATCATGACCCAAGCCAAAGGCAGAGGCTTTAACCCACTGAGCCACCCAGCTGCCCAAGAAGTCTTTTTTTTTTTTTTTAATTTTCAGCAATAAGTCTTATTTGAGAACTGTTCAGAGCTACTGCTCTATATGAAAGCACATTAAACAGATGGACAGTTATCTTCTTTACCCACTACATTTTCTCAAGAAGCCTAATAAGGAGCAAATTACAAAAATCTGAACTAGTCAAGAAGGCAGGAATGTTCAGAGAAAAGTATGTTCTAAGAAATACCATAATAGGTAAGATCCAATAAATGGTGTCTAAAAAGCTGAGTTTTTAAATAAAAAACTACCTCTTTAGCTTATTTGTAAAAGATGATTTTTATTTTGACATGTTTGCCAACAATACATTAAGAAAATATTGGGCAATTCTAATTCTATAAAAATAATCCAGGGAAAGTTATTATAGAGGATATAAACCAAAAATGCTTTAAGAGATTAGCCTTATGAAAGACAATTCAGTAGGCTGTGGAATTCTAGTAGGCATTGGCATCTGTGTTTGGTCATGTTTGGTCATTGCCCACATGTCTTATTAGTAAGTAACACTGTTGGTGAAAATATTTCAGGCCAAAATAAAACTCATTACTTGAAAAAGTTATGTACTAAATGCTATCATCTTATAATTAAACTATGTTGGTTCCCAACTGCTGTCCAAATAATCATATTGACCATATATTTCATCAAGATACCTCAAATTGTATGTTGTGGATTTTTCTATAAATTATTATGAGTTGGTTTATTCAGTAATTGTTAAATTACTTAATTCAGTGATTAACCACTATCCACTCAGCTGCCCAAGCCCAAGTCCATTTTTCCTGTTTTCCTTTCCACATCCAGTGAGAAGGTAAATCCCACCTATATAATATCTTCATCCCTATATCTTCCCATTACATCCTCTCCACTCAGATCAACTCTAGAACTATTATTTCCCATCCAACTTGCATTAAGCTCCACATAGAGCTTGCACAACTTGTATAGACCTCCACAAAACCTGTCTAACACATTCTCCTCCAGAAGGACCTCTAAAAAGTTAAATACACCCTTTTACTGAAGACCATTTGGTGACCACCAGATTCTCTAAGATAGAGCAGTGGAGCCATTAAGAACTTGGGCCCTGGATCCAAACAATGTGAATTTGAATCCTGGCTCTACCACAACCTAGCTCTGTGATTCTAGGAAGTTACTTCAAGTCTCCTGTTCTCAATTTCACATCCTGCAAAATAATGAATGTAATAGTACTGTCACATTGCCACATTTGTGGGGATTAAAAGAAATGATGCTGATAAAGTCCTTAGTCCAATGGCTGGTACACAGTACACACTCCATAAAAATAAGCTGCTATGTCTCTAGTCTTGTGTTTTCTACAGTTAAAAGAAAGTGCTGGTAATTCTCTGAAGGTACCATTTTGTCTCTGGTTCTGCCTTTATATGTGCTGCTTCCTTTTGTTGGAATCGAGAGTCCTTTCCCTACAACCTCAATACAACGTTCCCTAATGGATTTCCACTTTTATCCTTAAAAATTAGTGAGACCAGGGGCACTGCATGGGCCAGTGGGTTGAAGCATTGGCCCATGCAGTGCCCCCGGTCTTGGCTAAGGTCATGATCTTAGGGTCTTAGAATGGAGCCCTGCATCAGTCTCCATGCTCAGCAGGGAGCCTTCTTGTGCCTCTGTCCCTCTCCCAATTCATGCTCATATGTGGGCTCTTTCTCTCTCTCTCTCTCTTAAATAAATAAATAAAATCTTTAAAAAAAATAGTGAGATTGAACATTCTTCTGGAACCTTAGAGGTTTCCTCTGGTCTAGGTTGAGTCTGTCTATGTACTCACAGAGTAACTCATACTGTGGGACCTGATACTTCATATCACAGTTGCTTGTCTAATTGTCTATATCCCCACATCGATTATAAGAACTACAGCTATTCCTCTCTGTATTCCAGTTACTTAATATGGGACCTGCATAATCAAGTCTTATGGCATTGTACCAACAAAATATACTAAGTGGAGACAAGTGGCAGAAATAAGGGTCCCACAAAGTTGGATGAACCTGAGGGTGAAGGACTCAACAAAAGGATCCCCATTGTTCAGTGGATAATCATATACTTAAGAATGGATTTTTTTTTCACAGAATAAATTCCAAACTAATCAGGTCCAAATGTAGGATATGAAACCATACAAGTAATAGGGGAAAAAAAAAAGGGTAAATTCCTTTATAGCCTAAGAAACAACAAAAGGAAAAGAATGATTATTTTAAGCACACACATATGTCACATGACAAAAATAAAAACATTAACATTAAAAACCATAATATGTTTTAAAAATCCTACTTATATAATAGGAAAGATTTATTATCCTTAAGATGTGTTTTAAAAATTGATAAGTAAATGAGACACCTGGATGGCTCAGTCAGTTAATAGTCTGCCTTTGGCTCAAGTCATGATCCCAGGGTCCTAGGATCAAGCCCTCTCTCCTTCTCCACCTGCTTACCACTCTGCCTACTTGTGCTCTTTCTGTCAAATAAATAAATAAATAAATAAAATAAAGTAACTGATAAGTAAAATGAAAGAACAGAGAATTTTTCCTGTCTGAAGAATTTTCAGATGAAAGATATGATGTTTAAGGCTTGATTTTTAAAAATTAAAAAAAAATTCCCACAAAAATTGGGGGATAAATAAGATTGACAATGGTAACTATTGAAGCTATATAATGGGTATATGAGGTTCATTCTACTGTTCTCCCTATTTTTGTATGTGTAAAAATTTCCATAGTAAAAAAGCTTTTTGAAGTTCTTGGGAGAAAGAAGATTTAAACATTTGAAAGTTTAGGCTAATTGAATGCCAATATTTGTTGATCAGTATTATAATTTCTAAGAAAAGTCTTCATCAATGTTCTAATCTTCACTTTGGATTGAAATTACTATATTCTAGGTTCTATAAAAGGCTAGGAATTTTATCTAGTATGTTTTGTTTCATGGAGACTTAGCTGTATTTGGGCAGAGTCTTCTGAATTACACACTGAGCTTCCTAAATCACAGCTTTTGTTAGTTGTATCGGAATGGTTCTCAACCATTTCACACACATCAGGCTTGCCTTCTAGCAGTCACCTAAACCAAGACCTTGTAGACCTTGGCAGACCAGGCCCACACCTTTGAGTTTCCTTAGAGCCAATGCTTTTTCCTGGATGGGGCTCAGTGGTAGGTTTCCAATTTTTTGCTAGAATGGCAATAAAATATCTTCAAAAGCTTAGAGGTTTCTTTAAAACCTCTAATTGGAAAAAAAAAAAAAAGTAAATTGCCAAAAAGAAATAGAAAACAATTAATGAATGAGGAGAGGGAGAAGCAAGATGGTGGAGGAGGAGATGTGAATTGTGTCAGATCCCAGGAATTCAGCTAGATAGTTATTGAACAATTCTGAACACCTACAAAGTCAACAGGAGATTGAAGAGAAGAATAGCAGCAATTCTATGAGTAGAAAAGCGGTCACTTTCTGGAAGGTAGGATGTGTGGAGAAGTAAATCTGAGAAGGTATATGGAAAGAGAGACCTCAGGGGGAGGGGCCAGCTATCAGCAAGTGGTAGAGCAGCAGAGCCCAAAATTGGAACTTTTAGAAGTTGGCTCCACTGAGGGATGTGACTTGAGCCTAAGTGGGGGGTGGAGCCTTTGTGGGGACATGTGGTCTCAGGTTCCTTGGGGTCACAGTAAGACTGGGGGTGTCTGAGTGTGGCAGAACTCCCAGGTGTTGGAATGGGGAAGCAGGCTATAGAGACAGAGCTAAGGTGTGGGCTCTCAGCTCATGGTTACCATAGGCTGTGATCCCCAGGAGGGTTGGGTCACTGCTCTTCAAGCAGGGATCCCACAAGTAGCAGATCTGGGGAGACTTACCTTCTTCCTGCAGGGGTAGCAGGCCAGAGCATGCTGCGGGAATCTACTGGGTTTGAGACTCCAAACGGGACTGTGTGCCACAGATAGAAATGCTCAGTCACAGGCCAGGTGAGCATAAGTGCAGCCAGAGACCAGGGAGACAGGAGTGATTAACTGCTTTTCTCTGAAAGTGAATTGAAGAGTGGGGACCGGAGCTCTCCGCTCCTCCAGGGCAGGGGATTGAGAAGCTGTCATTTTCATTCTCATCCTCCAAAGCTGTACAGAAAGCATTTAGGGAACAAAAGATACCGAGAGCAAATCCAAGCAGATTACTTAGTCTGGCACCTGGCAAGATGCAATTCCATCTCAGGCAAAGAAATTTATGAATCACTGCAACAGGCCCCTCCCCCAGGAGATCAACAAGAACATCCAATCAAGACCAAGTTCACCAATCAATAAGAACTACAAAACTTCAGAGGTCAGGGAATACAGCACATAGAATTCATGGCTTTTCCCCCATGATCCTTTTCTTTCAAAGTTACATTTATTTTATTTTATTTTCTTCTTATTCTATTTTTTTAGTTTTTCCTCTTTTAACCTTTTTAAACTATTTTATCTTATCAATACCTTTTAAAAAATTTTTTTAAATTTTTCATCTTTTCATTCATGTTCCATCCCTCCATCACATTTACCCTTATTTTTGTATACATGTTTTTCTTCCTTCAAAATTTTGAGAGGCAGTTTCTTCTAACAGACCAAAATACACCCAAAATGAAGTGTGCGGCTCTTTTCTACTCATCAGTCTAAATATATATATATATATGTATATATATATATAAAATATTTATAATATGATTTGTAATATTATTTATATATTTTATAATATAACAATATTATATTATATATATTTATTAATATAGTAATTAATTATTGTTGAGTAATATTATTTTGTTATAATAGATATTAATTAAAATATTAATTAATATTATATTATATATAATATATATTATATAATATCATGATATAATAATATAAAAATTATATGAATTTAAAATATAATTTAAATATAAAATAAAATTAAATAAAATATATAAATAAATACTATATAATTAAATATTAAATAAATATGAAATATAGAATATTAAAATAAATATAAAATTATATAAATATATAAATATTATATATAAATATACAATATATATTATATATATGTTATATATGGTTGTGTGTGTGTGTGTGTTGTGTGGCTCTGTTTTATTCACCAGTCTAAATACATAATATATAATATACATATTTTTATTTTTATTTTTATATTATTATATTATAAAACTATATATAATATTATATAAAATGTACAATGTTTAATATACAGTGTTCAATAATATTATATATAATAGTATTATAAATATTATAATATTATATATGTTAATAATATAATATAATTATAATTATATTAGATTATATAAATATAAATATATATATTATATATTTAGACTGGTTAATAGAACAGAGCCACACACTTCATTTTGGATATATATATATACACACACAGAAATGCACACACTCACACACACACACACACACATATATATATTTTTCCTTTCTTCTAACCCTGGTTTTAGGTCTCTTCTGATTTGGTTAGTGTATATTTTTCTGGGGTCTTTGCTACCCTTTTACTATTCTGTTTCTCAGTCATCTATTCTATTCTGGATAAAATGACAAGGCAAAAAAAACTCACTTCAAAAAAAAAAAAGAAAGAACAAGAGAACGAGAAGCAGTACTGATGGCTAGGGACTTAATCAATATGGACATTATTAAGATGTCAGAACTAGAGTTCAGGTTGATGATTATCAAGGTGCTAGCTGGGCTTTAAAAAAAGCATGGAAAATACTAGAGAATACCTTTCAGGAGAGATAAAACCCCTTTCTGGAGAAATAAAAGAACTAAAATCTGGGCATCTGGGTGGCTCAGTTGGTTAAGCCTTTGGCTCAGGTCATGATCCTGGAGACCCAGGATCGAGTCCCACATCGGGCTCCCGCTCCAGTGGGAGTCTGCTTCTCCCTCTGACCTTCTCCCCTCTCTTGCTCTCTCTCTCTCAAATAAATAAATAAAATCTTTTTTTAAAAAAGCATTAAAATTTAACCACATTGAAATAAAAAAAGCTATTAATGAGATGCAATAAAAAATGGAGGCAGTTACTGCTAGGATAAATGAGGCAGTAGAGAGAATTAGTGATATAGAAGACAAAATGATGGAGAATAAAGAAGCTGAGAAAAAAGAGAGACAAAGAACTACTTGGCCACAAGGGGAGAATTTAAGAGATAAGAAATACCATAAGATGAAACAATATTAGAATAATTGGGATCACAGAAGAAGAAGAAATAGAGAGGGGGGGCAGAAGGTATATTGGAGCAAGTTATAGCAGAGGACTTCCTTAATTTGGGGAAGGGAACAAATATCAAAACCCAAGAGGCATAGAGAAACCCCATCAAAATCAATAGAAAGAGTTCAACACCCCGTCATCTTCTAGTAAAACTTACAAGTCTCAGTGACAAAGAGAAAGTTCTAAAAGTGACTCAGGACAAGAGGTTTGTAACATACAATGGTAGAAATACTAGATTGGTAGCAGACTTATCCACAGAGACCTGGCAGGCCAGAAAGTGCTGGCATGATATAATCACAGCACTAAATGAGGAAAATATGCCGCCAAGAATACTATATCCAGCTAGGCTGTCACTGAAAATAGAAGGAGAGATAAAAAGCTTCCAGGACAAACACAAACTAAAAGAATTTGCAAACACCAAGCCAGCCCTACAGGAAATATTAAAAGGGGTCCTCTAAGCAAAGAGAGATTCTAAAAGTAACAGACCAGAAGGGAACAGAGACAAGATAGAGTAACACTCACCATACAGGCAATACAATGGCACTAAATTCATATCTTTCAATAGTTACCCTGAATGTAAATGTGCTAAATTCCCCAATCAAAAGACACAGGGTATCAGAATGGATAAAAAAAAAAACAAGACCCATCGATATGCTGTTTACTAGAAACTCATTTTAGACCGCAAAACACCTCTAGATTTAAAGTGAGGGGTGAAAATAATTTATCATGATAATGGACATCAAAACAAAGCAGGGATAGTGATCCTTGTATCAGATATATTAAATTTTAAGCCAAAGATTGTAATAAGAAATGAGGAAGGACACTATATCATACTTAAAGTGTTATTCAATAAGAAGATCTAAAAATTTTAAATATTTATGTCCCTAATATGGGAGCAGCCAATTATATAAACCAATTAATAACAAAATAAAAGAAACACATCAACAATAATAAATAATAGTAAGGGACTTTAACTGAGCAAAAGATCTAAGCAAAAGCAAAAGATCTAAGCAAAAGATCAACAAGGAAATAAAGACTTTCAAATGACACACTGGACCAGATGGACATAACAGATATATTCAGAACATTCCATTGCAAAGCAACAGAATACACATTCTTCTCTAGTGCATGGAACATTCTCCAGAAGAGATCACATCCTGGGTCACAAATTAGGTCTCAAATACCAAAAAATTGGGATCAGTCCTTGCATATTTTCAGACCACAATGCTTTGAAACTAGAACTCAGCCACGTGAAGAAAGTGGGAAAGAACCCAAATACATGGAGGCTAAAGAACACCATAAGAATGAATGGGTTAGCCAGGAAATTAAAGAAGAATTTAAAAAACTCATAGGAGCAAATGAAAATAAAAACACAACTGCTCAAAATCTTTGGGATACAGCAAAAGCAGTCCTGAGAGGAAAGTAAGAAACAAGAAAGTTCTCAAATATATAATCTAACCCTACACCTAAAAGAGCTGGAGATAGAACAGCAAATAAAGCCTAAAGCCAGAAGAAGAGAAATAATAAAGATCAGAGCAGATATCAATGAACTAGAAACCAAAAGAACAGCAGAACAGTTCAATGAAACTAGGTTTTTTGAAAGAATTAAGATGATTGATAAACCCCTGGCCAGACTTATCAAAAGAAAAGAGAAAGGACCCAAATTAATAAAATCATGGATGAAGGAGGAGAGATCACAACCAACACCAAAGAAATACAAACAATTATAAGAACATATTGCAGGGGCGCCTGGGTGGCTCAGTGAATTAAGCCTCTGTCTTCAGCTCAGGTCAGGATCTCAGGGTCCTGGGATTGAGCCCTGCATCAGGCTCTTTGCTCGGCAGAGAGCCTGCTTCCCTTTCTCTTTCTCTGCCTATCTCTCTGCCTACTTGTGATCTTTGTCTGTCAAATAAATAAATAAAATCTTTTTTTAAAAAGTCTAAAATTTTTTTAAAAAAACATATTATGAACAACAATATGCCAACAAATTTGACAATCTGGAAGAAATGGATGCTCTCCTAAAGACATATAAACTACCAAAACTGAACCAGGAAGACAAAGAAAACCTAAACAGACCCATAACCAGTAAGGAGATTGAAGCAGTCATCAAAAATCTCCCAAAAAACAAAAGCCCAGAGCCACATGGCTTCCCAGGAGAATTCTAACAAACATATAAGGAAGAATTAATACCTACTCTCCTGAAACTGTTCCAAAAAATAGAAATAGAAAGAAAACCTCCAAACTCATTTTATGAGGCCAGCATCACCTTGATCCCCAAACCAGACAAAGACCCCAAAGGAGAATTACAGACCAATATCCCTGATGAAGATGATGCAAAAATTCTCACCAAAATACTAGCCAACAGGATCCAACAATACATTAAAAGGATTATCCACCACAATCAAGTGGAATTTATTCCTGGGCTGCACAGTTGGTTCAACATCCACAAATCCATCAATGTGATACAATATATTAATAAAAGAAAGAACAAGAACCATATGATATTCTCAATAGATACTGAAAAGCATTTGACAAAATACAGAATACTTTCTTGATCAAAACTCTTCACAGTGTAGGCATGGAAGGTACATACCTCAATATCATCAAAACCATCTATGAAAAACCCACAGTGAATATCATTCTCAATGGGGAGCCTGAGACCTCTTCCCCTAAGGTCAGAAATACAGCAGGGCTGTCCACTTTCACCACTGGTATTCAAGTCCTAGCCTCAGCAATCAGGCAAAGAAAAAAAAAAAAAAGAAAGAAAAGAAAATAAATAAATAAAATGCATCCAGATCAGCAAAGAAGTCATCAAACTCTCATTCTTTCCAGATGATATGAAACTTTATGTGGAAAACCCAAAAGACTCCACTCCAAAACTGCTAGAACTCATAAAGGAATTCAGTAAAGTGTCAGGATATAAAATCAATGCACAGAAATCAGTTGCATTTCTATATACTAACAAGACAGAAGAAAAAGAAATTGAGGAGTCGATCCCATTGACAATGGCACCTAAACCACAAGATACATAGGAATAAATCTAACCAAAGAGGCAAAGAATCTGTACTCAGAAAACTATAAAGTACTTATGAAGGAAATTGAGGAAGACAAAGAAATTGAAAAAAGTTCCATGTTCCTGGAGCAGAAGAACAAATATTGTGAAAATGTCTATGCTACCCAGAGCAATCTACACATTAAATGCAATCCCATCAAGTTTTTTTCAATGAAATGGAACAAATAATCCTGAAATTTATATGGACCCAGAAAAGACCCTGAATAGCCAGAGGAATGTTGAAAAAGAAAACCAAAGTTTGTGGCATCACAATTCCAGACTTAAGCTCTATTACAAAGCTGTAATCATCAAAACAGCATGGTACTGGCACAAAAACAGGCACATAGATCAAGGGAACAGAATAGAGAGCCTAGAAATAGATTCTCAACTCTATGGTCAACTAATCTTTGACAAAGCAGGAAAGAATGTCCAAAGGAAAAAAAAGCCTCTTCAACAAATGCTGTTGGGAAAATTGGACAGCCACATGCATAAGAATTAAACCGGACCATTTCTTTACACCACACATGAAAATAGACTCCAAATGGATGAAAGACCTCAATGTGAGACAAGAATCCATCAAAATTTAAGGAAAACACAGGCAGCAACCTCTTCGACCTCAGCTGCATCAGGCTCCCTGCTCAATGGGAAGGGAGCTTCTTCCTAGAAACATCGCCAAAGGTGAGGGAAGCAAGGGCAAAAATGGACTATTAGGACTTCATCAAGATCAAAAGCTTTTGCACAGCAAAATAAACAGTCAACAAAACCAAAGACAACCAACAGAATGAGAGGAGATATTTGCAAACATGTCAGATGAAGGGCTAGTATCCAAGATCTATAAAGAATTTATCAAACTCAACACCCAAAGAGCAAATAATCCAATCAAGAAATGGGCAGAAGACATGAACAGACATTTTGGCAAGAAGACATCCAAATGGCCAACAGGCACATAAAAAAGTGTTCAACATTACTCAACATCAGGAAGATACAAATCACAACCACAGTGAGATATCACCTAATACCAGTCAGAATGGTCAAAATTAATCCATCAGAATAGGATAGGTGTTGGCAAGGATGCAGAGAAAAGGGAACCCTCCTACAGTGTTGGTGGGAATACAAACTGGTGCAGCTGCTCTGGAAAACAGTATGGAGGTTATTCAAAAAGTTGAAAATAGAGCTACCCTACAACCCAGCAATAGCACTACTGGGTATCTATCCTAAAGATACAAAGGTATGGGTCCAAAGGAGGACGGGCACCCGAATGTTTATAGCAGCAATGTCCACAATAACCAAACTATGTAAAGAGCCTAAATGTCCATCAACTGATGGACTAAAGAAGATGTGATACACACACACACACAAACACACACACACGCATGCACGCACACACACTGGAACACTATGCAGCATCAAACAACCAAAATCTTGCCAATTGCAATGACATGGATGGAACTGGAGGGTATTATGCTAAGTGAAATAAGTCAATCAGAGAAAGAGAACTATCATATGATCTCTCTGATATGAGGGATTTAAGAGGCAGGGCAGGGGGTCATGGGGGGAAAGGAGGGAAAAATGAAACAATATGGGACCAGGGAGGGAGACAAACCGTAAAAGGCTCTTAATCTCAGAAAACAAACTGAAGTTTGCTGGAGGAAGGGGGCTGGGAGGGATGGGGTGGCTTGACGATGGGCATTGGGGAGGGTATGTGTTATGATGAGTGCTGTGAATTGTAAGGATTCACAGACCTGTACACCTAAAGCAAATAATACATTATATGTTCATTAATGATAAAAAAACAACAAATGACCCTACATTTTGTGTAGATATATATAAATATATAATTAAATATATATCTTTCTATATATATATCTTTTCATCTCCTTTCTTCACAACTGTCATTAAAGCTTTCTGACCATTTCTCTACCTCCTATTGTTGCTCAATAAAATCTGCTCTGCACTTGACAATAAAATTAATTTCTAAAAATTTTATCACTGCACTCCCTTTTTGAAAAACTTTTAGAGGCACGGGGGTGACTCAGTCGTTAAGTGTCTGCCCTCAACTCAGGTCATGATCCCAGGATCCTGGGATTGAGCCCTGCATCAGGATCCCTGCTCAGTGGGAAGCCTGCTTCTCCCTCTCCCACTCGCCTGCTTGTGTTTCCTCTCTCACTGTGTCTCTCTATGTCAAATAAATAAATAAAATCTTAAAAAAAAAAAGAAAAGAAAAACTTTTAATAGCTTATCAATGTCTGTAGATTAAAATTCACACTCAGAAATTCATGGCTATCCACTCCAGGCAAACTTAGCTTATCAATCTCTGGGTCCTTTCTTACCTAAGTTTTCATCCAACAACCCTTGTGGCACATATTAGATTATTACATTCTTGTTTATTTTTATGGTTTTATTCTTTCTATTCTCACCTGGACACTGAACTTCTTAAACAGTAGAAACCACATTTTTTTCCTTTTTTTTTGAGATTTTTTTTCTTTTTCTTTTTCTTTTTTTTTTTTTTTAGAGAGATAGAAAGCCAAGCAGAGGGGGACACAGAAGGAAAGAAAGAATCCTAAGGAGGCTCCTGGCTGAGAGCAGAGCCTGAGGCAGGGTTCGATGCCAGGACCCTGAGATCATAACCTGAGGCGAAATCAAGGTCAGACGCTCAACCGACTGAGCCACCAGGCACCCCCAGAAACCATATCTTAAAGTTATTTTTCTCGCTACAGTTCTTAGCACAGTGTTATAAAATGTAGTAAACAATTAGATTTTAAAAAGTCTTGCTCATTTGATTGAGCTTAGCACTTTACTTTATTCAGGTGCCAAAGATAAGGAAACTAAAGGGAACATGTTAGGTTTCTTCTTCTGCATTTCTATGTTCAGTCTCCCACATGTCTCAGACGAAAGACGAAACAAAGGAGCCCGTATGTTTGTAAATACATTTTAAAATCTCTTCGACTGCCATTGAGCACACTGGATGACTCATTTTCAGAAAAGTTACATTTTCATATTTATGTAATTTTTTTGAGAAATTTTAAAAGTTATTTTCATTGATTTTATAAATAAACAAGTCTAACAATTGTTTTTCAGATGAGTCATAAATTCTCAATGGTGCACAATGCCTTGGAATTCACGGATATGTGAAAGAAAATGTTTCCATGAAGTTGTAATAGCTTATTTCTCTTGTGACATCAAAGGTGATCTTTGCTAGAAAGGTATAATCAAATTTCGGAAGTTAAGCTTTCACTCAAAATAGCAAGACCCCTGCATTTTTCTCTTAAAATTTTGAGAAGCCTCTCATAATAATGATTATACCCTAAAAACTGCACTTTAAAAAAATATGCTTACGATATGTATCTGAATCTACCAGTCTGGGTCTCTATCTGTGCATCTACCTCTCTCTTTCCCTACCAACCCACCTCTTACCTAGGCTCACCTTAGGAAAATATAACGCTGTGAATAAAATGTTGCTCAATGTGAACTGCAAAGCAAAATTAAGGGTGAGGATACTCTGATGCTTTTCATCTAATATCTGCACTCAGTCAAACAAACAACAATAAAAACTAAAACTAAAACCCCTTCAGTGGGTTAAGCATCTTTCCATTCAAGTCATGATCTCAGGGTCAGGAGGTGCGGCCCCACCTCAGCTCCTTGCTCAGTGCTCAGTGTGATCTGCTTAAGAGTCTCTCTCCCTGCCCTCCCCACTTCCCACTCTCTCTCTCTGCCAAATAAATAAATATGTATTTTTAAAAATCCTAAATACTATCTCATAAACAAACAGACTTGCTCTAAGCATGATCTGTTAATATGGGGGGGGGGGAGTGTTATTTTCTTAAACATTAAACTATATCCCATTAATGACTGTATTTATGGAAAGAAATAGAAGTGAAAGATACCATTTTGCTTCTGTTGCCCAAATGGAATTTGCTGATTCCCACACCCTCCCCCCCGGGGGGTTATTTAGAACCGCAGAGTCACTGCAAGACAAAATCCCTAATTTGCTGCTGGTGAATGTGTGGTACAAACCAGAATTTTAGTTTGACCCTTGATTTTATAATTTAATACCAATATTACTTCCATTATTACTTTTAATGGTAAATCAGGAGCAAGTGGTTGAGTCCAGCTGTGACCCCGGGGCAAGAACTTTTTGCCTGCTGTCGCCTTCTGACAGTTTGGGCTGTTAATTACCTCAATCAACTAGCACACAAGCACCTCTCTGTCTGCCAGCTGGCGGACTCAACGTCAGAAACTGGCAGCTTGCGAAGATTTAAAACCTGTAAAAAGGGCTGCTATGTAAACAGTTTATTGTATAATATTTGATGACCACAGTAGACTCGCATCAGTAATCAAAAGTACGGTCTGCTCTTGCGCTTTCCTTGGTTAGCAAAGAAGAAAGTTAAAAAGCAGCTCTCCTTTTGGTCTTTATCCAACAGAAAAAAACTAGGGATTTCGCCTCTGGAGACATATCAGGGCTGTGGAGGAGAGTCGGTCACTGAGCTCTCCTGACACAAATGTGGCCCGAAGAAAAAGAAAGGCGAACAAGCAGTGGTGTCTCCTTTGCAGAAATTACCATAAGGTGAGAGAGCTGAATGCTCTCTTCTGGGTAAGGATGCTGTCTGCACCTCCACCGGGAAACACAATCAGTGTCTATGACGCACGTGTGGAAATTGTGTGCGTGCCGCTTGACGTACCCGAAGGCGACTGCTACTCTATTCTGACCCAATCGACCTTCCTTACATTCAGAGACATTTAAAATACATTTTTTCAGAACCATACTCCAACTCCTGAGCTTGCATCTCACATTTTGCTAACTCCTTTCCAAACCCCCTAGAAAAATGCTTAGATATTAATTTGATTAGACTATCAAATCATATGTCAAAAAATGCTACATACGCTTTAATTCTAAGGATTCTATTTGAACATTAAAATTCAGAGACATCTGGCTTTTGTTGATTTACCGGCTCATTTTATAAGCCAGGAGACTCAAGTACAAATCTTGATCAAAGGCCAAATTTTTTTTTTTTTAAGATTTTATTTATTTGACAGAGAGAGAGAAATCACAAGTAGGCAGAGAGGCAGGCAGAGAAAGGGAAGAAAGCAGGCTCCCCGCGGAGCAGAGAGCCGGACGTGGGGCTCGATCCCAGGACCCTGGGATCATGACCCGAGCTGAAGGCAGAGGCCTTAACCCACTGAGCCACCCAGGTGCCCCCAAAGGCCAAATTTTTTATTTGCTTTAAAGGAATAAGGGTGTCTGGGTGGCTCAGTGGGTTAAGCCTCTGCCTTTGGCCCAGGTCATGATCCTGGGGTCCGGGGATCGACCCCCACATCGGGCTGTCTGCTCAGCAGGGAGCCTGCTTCCCCCTTTATCTCTGCCTGCCTCTCTGCTTATTTGTGATCTCTCTGTCAAATAAATAAATAAAATCTTTTTTAAAAAGAAAAATAAAGGAATAAGAAAAGGGGTATACCTGAGTGGCTCAGTTGGTTACACCTCCCACTCTTGATCTCAGCTCAGATTTTGATTTCTGAGTGATGAGTTCAATCGCCACGTTTGGCTCCATGCCCAGCATGGAGCCTAATACATACAATACATACATACATACATACATACATACATATATAAATACATAAAGAAATAAGAAGGATAATATGCTGTGATAAAATAACAAATTTTCAGAAAAGAAATAAAGCCAAATTAGAGTTATTTGCCTTTGATTCATTTCTTTGAGGCATTTCTTCATATATCTTTCCAGAAGAAAATAAAGAAATGGTAACCTTCTTGATATCTTCCTTGGAACCTCTTTTCATATTAACTTTCAGACATTTTTAGAATTAACAAGTTTTATTCAGATGGGTACACACATGCGCGCACATACACACATACACACACACACACACTCTTTCTCTTTCTCTCTCTCTTTCTCCAAACATCCTGAGGGTAAAAATTATAAAGATATCTGTATTACGAAAAGACTTGAAAATCCCATGGCTGAGTAAGTGTAGTTTCTACAGGTTTGTAACCAGTCTTGCCTTCCAGAGGAGGAAAACTTTCATTGGCTTCTCTCCCTCATTCTTTTCAACCTCTCTGCAGCATCTTCTGTTGTTGATAACTGTCGATAATACTGATTCTTATCTACATGGCACATGAAGTAAGAAACACTTAAAGGGTATTATTTCACATTTATACTTTGCAAGAGCCTTATGAGATAAGTCGTAAGATTGCCTTCACTGTCCAGATATAGGTAGTGTAACTTGCTCACAGTCTTGCAATGGACAAAGGTTAAAGCAGAGATTCAGTAGGAGATCTTTCTGACTCCTGGCTAGAACCTCTTCCAGGTTCTGCTACACTGTCTCCCAGTCAACAGCATTTTTGGGAAATGCTTTCTTGAAAGATGATCACATCTCTGGGCTTTCTTCTTTTTCCTCCTTCTTTTGCCAGAACGTCACCAGCTTTCTCTTTTTTTCTCTGCACATGTCGAGTATTTCCTCCATTCCTTGGGCTTCTTCTCATCCACTGTTCTCATTTATTTCAGGAGTTTGGCTTCTGCTACTATCCATGTGATTCCATCATCTTCATCAATTTTCTTGAGTTCCAGAACCTTTGGTGGTGGATCATGCTTCTCTGTGCAGCCAAAGTGTCCTTTCACTTGCAGTTGTGTCTTAGTTAATGACGTTTCTGTCCACCTAAACTCAGGATTACCCATCTTCTCTTCATTTACCACTCATCCAAGTGAAAAATATCTTAAAAATTCTACTTTTGTTTTTTTTTTTCTTACGCTTGCAGCAAGGCCAAGTTTGAGTTCCCATTATTACTTGCTGAAGCAGTATTTCAGCAGCCTCCTAACTGCTTTCATTGCCTCTCGTCTCCATATTCTCTAATCAGTCCCACATTGTGCCACCAGAAACATCTTTTTAATCACAGAATAGTTCTTAGAACTCCCCTTTTCAAAAACGTTCAATAGCTTCCCAGTGTACACAGACTAATATCCAAGCTCCTCTGTTCAGTAAACCCTTTGGCTTAGTTCGGGCTTATCTTAATCCAGCTTAACTTCTACTTCAATACCCCAAGATGTATACACTTTGCCATTCCCTGCCCTTGTCTCCTCCTGATTTTGTTCGTGCTGGCCTTTCTTTGTGGGCTGCTGCTTCTTTCATCTTAACCCCTCCTGATCTACCTCTGGTTTTCCCCTATGAAACTCCTCATGGTCCCTCTATGATCCCTACTAAATGACTCATCCACCTCTTTGTTTATTGCAAAGGTATTTATTGAATATTGATCCTGTGCCTGACTCTATGCTCAGATCTGGAATCTTAAAGATAAGAGGCAGTTTCTCTTTTCTCAAGGAGTCTTTAACAGTCTAATGGGGAAGACAAGTAAATAAGCAATTGAAATGATGTACAGTTTTCATGATAGGCACAAACTACCAAATCTCACTCAATTAAAGAATAAACTTAAAAGTGCCATGGTTATTTAAAGAAGGAGGAGGAGGAAGAGGGAAGAGGGAGGAAGAAGAATATGAAGAGGAAGAGGAAGAAGGAGACAAAGAAGAAGCAGGGAGGAGGGGGAAGAGGATAAGGATTCACTAGTAATTCTACTAAACATTTAAGGAAGAGATGATACTCATTATCACAAACTCTTCCTGGAAATAAAGTGTCCACCATTACATTAGGGTTATGCAAACTAACAACCTAGTATCTTAATACAGCAGAAGATAAATCATTTGCAGTTTAAGGGAGACATTTGCTAATATTAAAACCAGCAAAAACCCTGTTGGGGGGGAACTAGAGACCAATGTCTTTAATATACATTGCCTTTGATTTCTGCCACCTTTATAAGTCCTCATGTTACTCCACCGTATTTGCTGCATCTAGCTTCAAGACAAGGAGAAATAGAGAGTATAGGGATCGCAAGATCCCTCAAAGTGTATTGACCAAATTGATCAAATCTCAGTATCCTGGCCCCATGTAAAGACAGGGGAGGCTGGGAGATATATTTGCACTGTGCCGTCAGGAAGAAAAAGAAGCAAATGAGCTCATGCAATCATCTCTGACACAATGGCCCTGAAAATAACATATACTTCATCATTTTCCTTTGGTATTCACATGGATTTCAGTTGCCTCGAAGTTTTTGGAGCAAGGTGAAGTATAAATTAATTGATCATACTTTTCTTATCAATAAATCATAACTAATTTAATAACAGAGATGTTTCCTATGACAAAAACTTTCCATTGTACCTATTAACATTATGGAAGGAGCACATTAAACTTCAACTGTGATAATTGAAAAATACTTAAGAAATGGCTCAGCAGATTAAATGAAACTCAGGATCTTCCCATGCCTGCATCCATGTGTATAAATGAAATGAAATTATAGATATCTGCATCCATGTTTCTTAATAAATTCAAACAAAAATGTCTTCAGTGTGGTACAGACTATCATTTTTTTTAAATTTCTACTTCTTACCTAGGACAGAAGAAGTGCAGCTATTTCTTGGCTTATGATAGGTTTATATTCTGATAAACCCATCAGAAGTTGAAAGTGATCATTAGTTGAAAATACATTCAAGACACCTAACCTATCAAACATCCTGAACGTGGCTTAGCCTACTTTAGATGTGCTCAGGACAGTGACCTTAGCCCACAGTTGGGCAAAACCATCTAACAAAGCCTATTTAATATTAAAGTACTGGGTATACCATGTAACTGATTGAATATTGTACTGAAAGTGAACAACAGAATGATTGTATGGATACAGAATGGCTGAGAATGGATTTGCTGTTGACCCTAATGACTGGGAGTTTGGCTTACTGCCACTTCCCCACATCACACAAGAAGATGGCACTGCATATCACTAATCCAGGGAGAGATCAAAACTCAAATTCCAAGTACTTTTTAACTGAATGCTATCACTTTCTCACATTGTAAACTTGAAAAATCATAAACCAAATGGTAAGTCAGAGACAATCTGTGCATATTAACTATCTCATTATATCACAGAGTGGTGGAAAGAGAAGTGGGTTATTAAGTAGGAATCCCGGGTTTTAGTGCTGGCTCCATCAATATCTGTGGTCTTAATAAACCAGCTCTACTCTCTGGATCTTGTCAGCAAAGTGAAAGATTTGGATGAGATTATCTCCAAAGTACTTTCCATTTCTAGTGTTTTGAGAGTCTTGACAAAGCCATAAACTCAAGCTCGCTTGCTCCCTTTGGAGTCAAAGGGGCTTATCATTCGAGGATGGAATGTTTTGGTGGCAGAACCTCAACTGGAATGAAAAGATAGAGGAAAGGAGACAGAGGAAAACCAAATTGAACCAAATGCCTCTTTACCTTACGAACTTGTAATGTACAGTTAATTATATCTAGGGATAGTTATAATTATTTGTATTCTTTTCATAAGAGGTTGGCTAATTGGGGCTCATTAAGTCAAAGTAGTTGTTGCCAGAGATGATAACTTCGTCCACCTGCACCTATGGATTGTGGAACAGGTTCTAACAATCCAATAGCTAAGACTATCAAATGAATATAAAAATAGTGAAATTTCCTGGTTTGCATTTAATTAATTTCTAAGGAGGAACCACAAATAAAATTATTTAGGCCCCGGAAGAGACCACACGAAATAGAAATAACACAGAAACAGAAGCTTGAAAATCTGTATTCTATTTTCTCTGTGCTCCAATTTATTTTCATGAAGTTGGCAAGTACCTTAAGCTCTTTAGACACCAGTTTCTTTATTAAAGAAAGAAATGTTGGGTTTGTAGGATGTTAGGATGCCTGGCAATCATGCAATTCCTTTAATATGTGAAAAATAAGATCCAAATTGAGAAACACAAATAGTCACATAATACTATCCTAGCTCAGATAAATCCAGTACAAAGACTCATAAGCAACATTTCCCTCAAGAACTGGCATTCTAGCTTACCTTAGACCTACCATCATTGTTACGAGAGAAGCAAAAGTTCAAGTTTCTTATTCTGTTTAGAGGCTAAAAGAATAAGTTCCTATGTCACAGGTCTCAAAAACAGCGAAGTATAAAGGTAGAATAAGTAAAAAATAAGCAAATATGAAACTTTGATCAATGGAAAGGTAAAAAACTTTTAACATTTTTCTTTTCACGATATCAGTGAAGTGAGAAACAAATGCTTCAGTGGAGAAATCAATTTCAGTTTCAAGCTTCAACCTAAAATCTGTCAACCTTCATTTAATATGTTTCTTCTAAGGAAAGTATGAAGAGAATATATACACCGAAGAATGAATCAAAATAAACTGAAATGTATTTTCTAGCAAAAATTAATACTGCTTCTAGAACTTAAGATGCAAGAAAATTTTTAAAAAGAGCTATTTTTTTCTCAGAAATATTCTTAGCAGGAAATTTTTCTGGAACTACATTAAAATATCTTCTGAATATTATAGCAGTTAATTAATTTCTCTTTAACTGCATTTTGTCTTTGGATCTCACATACCAAACATCTTACTAGTCAAGGTGGTTCAATTGCTTAATTACACTATCTTTCATTCTTTTGATGATTATTTTAGACTATCTCTTTAGAACTGTGGGATTACTTAGATTTTATCCTTGAGAAGACAATTCTGCTGTTAGGAAAACAAAAACTGTTGTTTAGCTACTCAGATCTTAGGACAATCATAAGAATTTAAATTCATAAAACCAAATAAACAAATGTGGTTTTTGCCTTATTGGCCTCATGATGAGCACCAAGCTGCTTTTGTTTTAAACAAATATGGACTGTCGTTTTAGATTTCTTCCCATTGTGTAATGTAACAAAACATTTCACAAATAGCCAGGAAGGAAATCAGACTCATGAGGATTCTTAAGATAGTCATTATAAGTCCTTGTGCACATACACACTTACACACACACAGACACACACAGAGCTGTCTTAGAAATGAAAAACATGGCCTAATAGTTTCTGCAAAAAAATACCTTATTAACCCTTGGGCAAATCATCATGGGAATGTGTAAGAGCTGAAATCTTGAACAGGATGGACCCTTTAAACCATCCATCATTCTCCTATTAGAAACAACTCCTCCTTTTTCATAGGTTGCCCAGAATGTTTAAAATGATAGAAGTTCTGAGTACATAAACAAGTTAGAAAGATATCAAAAATAATTACTCAGATGTCATTTTACAATTCCCTTCACAGTAAATATCTAAAATAAATTATGACTTTTTAAAATTATGTCTTGCTTTCTGTTTTTTGTACATTTCCATGAATTCTTATATTTCTCTGAATCATTAATACCTCTGTTCTCAATTAAATGAATGAAAATTTTAAATACAAAAAAAAAGAAGCTAGATTAGAGAGAAGAAATGAAAGAAAAATATAGAAATTTAACATTTTGGAAATAATGAGAAAACATCTCTTCTAGATTCTACCACTCAAGACTTTCAAAATTGACAGGAGACTAAAGCTTCTAAGGATTGAGTAGTAGTTTGAAAACTGCACATACTTACTATTTGTTTATTTATTTGTTTGAGAGAGTGAGAGAGAGGAGAGTAAACATGGGAAGAGAGAGGGCAGAGGGAGAGGGAAAGAGAGAATCTTAAGGAGTCTCCATGTCCAGCACAGAGGCAGAAAGGAATTCAATCTTGGGACTCTCAGATCATGATGTGAGTCGGAATCAAGAGCTGGACACTTAACCGATTGAACCGCCCAGGTGCCCCCTTCACCTACTAATTAACTCACTAACTATGCGCAGAGGGAAACAAAATTCAACAGGAATTTTACAGCTCTCTTGGATATCATAGACACCCCACATGCTGTGCATATTTCCGGGAGGACGTTTGCCAAAAATTTGCAGGATGAGGTGTTTGTCCATTCTGGGCAAATCATTTGTTGAAATTTAGACAGACTTTTAAATATGCCATGATAGCCTTTGTAGGACTTGCTTTTCTTCAACTACCTGTACTAATACTCTAATTGGCAGTGGCAAAAGACAATCCTCAGCCCTGTAGAGGCAGACAATAACCTTACAATGGAGAGAAAATAAGCTGGAATCTGAATAAGGCTTGCATGTGCCTCTTGTCAGTAGTGTTCTGGTACAGGTTTAACAACAAGCTCTCTAGAAGAAAAAAGGTGCACGTTTATTGTTTATGATCAATTTTATTGGTATAAAGCCTCTGTAGTATACAAATAACAAATAACAATACCATTTCAAAAACTTTTTTTTTTCAAATTTCATATAGCCGATTGATGCTTACAGTAGGCTTTTGTCAATTTTTACCAAAGCCTTAAATCCACAACTGATCTCTGGTTACAATCGACGAATGATTATAGTTCCAACATGAACATTGGTTAATATTTTTTATTTACCTTGACAAAAAAGAAAAAGGTAAAAACCCTAGAGAAATAATTTGGAAGCTCACCCATTACCAATAACGTGGATATTTCCTTTGCTGCATCTCATAATCGTTTGCAAATACCAGAAGAATGTGTCATCAAATTTTGCACTACTCTCTATATAACAACTACAGATATAACGCACTTTTCACTGGGGTCTGTGTTATCAACACTTCCTCTATCATTTTTGGAAGTCTAGGCCATCAAAAACAACAACAATAACAACAACAAACCACACACACACAATCAATAAAGCCACGATTCATAGTGTTTGCCAATTTCTGTGGTTTAAGTACCTTCACAATAGTGGAATTCAAGCTACTAACATGCATCCCCCAGGCAGCGTTGGGAAGACATCTACAGGAACACTCCATTATATGGCTTTTCCACCCTACATATACAATAGACATAAATTATGTCAAGAGAAATGGTAATAGTACAATAGAGCAAACTAATTAGGAAGTAATAAATTTTGAGTATTTACTGTCTTTGTTTTTAACAGAATTTATTTAATTGTAAGATTCTATATCCCAATTTTTAATAATGGCTATGTTTAACAACAACCTCACAAAATTCTTTGCTAACAATCCTCTCTTGGGAACCAGTGTGAGCAGACTCCCACACACCACTACCCCCTGTTCAAAATGACCAGGAGATTGAGAACTAGCATTTTGTCAGTTTCATGAATATAAATTCTTGCCTAGGTACAAGATTGCTGGAAGTACCAGAAGAGAGCTTCTTCTAATTTCATCTGAGAATATACCACTTAGTAAATAAGTCTTAAATTTGGAAAGGGCTTTGAAAGCTAATTTGTGAACGTTATAAACTTCATATACCTATGTATATTTACACACCACGGAAGAACGATAGAGGGTTCATGCTGGTTTGCATCATATATAGGTTTAAAGGTTTTCTGTTGCTTTGTTTCCATAACAATTACAGTGGTCAGAACAGAAATAGCAAGGAAATAGTCTGCTTAGTCTCATTGAAAACACTCAGAACAAAATTTATTTATGGTATAAAACCCCAGAGCCTATAAAATGACCAATGCCCCATCTTTAAGAATGTAAGCAAGATACTTGGATTTGTAGATCAGAGTTTGGCCGAAATTCCATTAAGTGATCTTGAACGCTGTCTGAAAGTTAAGTTAAAGATACTTAAAAATAAAGCCATATAATTAGTCGTGGATCTAGCTGTACACCTGAAAAACAATGAGACATCGCAACAGAGGGGAGAAAGAGCAGGAGGGGAAAGGGTTAGAGTGAGTGGGCTGAGTTAGAGTGGGCTTGGGTCTCAATTCCAGTCAAGCCACTGAACTAACCATGTAACTTCAGAAAATTACTTAACTAGTCTAAGCTTCCGTTTCCTCAAAAGTAAACTAGAGATGACAATACTTAGTTTATAATGCTATCAGGATTATGTAAGAGTATATTCATTACCTGGCACATAATAGCAGATCAGTCAGGGACAGGATTATGAAAACATATTCCTTTCTGTCTAACCAAACTATTGAAGACAAAGGTAGGAACCCAACAGAGGAAAAATATTTGTAATGCACTCAATATTCTTCTTCTGGGCAGACTCTATTCAAAACAAAGTAGACGGTGATTTGTATTAGCCCCAGAGCCTACCTCAGTCCCCAAATATCTAAAAAAGCATCATTGAACTTCTCCTTTGGGTTCAAGCCAGGCAAAAAAAAAAAAAAAAAATCTGAGCCTCTGAAGATCTATTTGCTCACCACCAAGTGCAGGCTCTTCAGAAGTACTGAAAATCATCCGTGGTCTGTTCCAGCACAACATTTAATAAAGAAAAGAGAGATAGCAAATATCTGTTATTTTGTTACGGTCATATTCAAAGGTACAGTCTAGGAATGAGGACATCAGAAAATCCTAGTTCAAATGCCTACTCTATTGAAAATTGATTTCCTTAGCCTCAGGACCTACTAACTCATTAGAATGAATTAGCTTTTCATTTAGTGTTCCTGAGAGAAGAGAGGGCCAGGAACAGGTAACTGATGGCGGGTGTGGGGAAAGAGCTATTCTTGTCTGGACAGCTACTACCTGGGAGAGCCATTCCAGCAGCAAGAGGCAGTGATGCACTTGGGCCCAATGCAGCCATGGGCTAGTGGTGTAGGGAAAGAATAAAAGGGAGCTGTGTAAACAAAAATATTTTATTTTGCAGTTTTGTATGAAAACAGTACTGGATACAATTATAAAAACGCTATTTTTTGAGCTATAAAGAATATTTTCTTGGATATTCTCCTTAATATAGAAATTTCAGGGCGCCTGGGTGGCTCAGTGGGTTAAGCCGCTGCCTTCTGCTCAGGTCATGATCTCAGGGTCCTGGGATCGAGACCCGCATCGGGCTCTCTGCTCAGCAGGGAGCCTGCTTCCTTCTCTCTTTCTCTGCCTGCCTCTCAGTGTACTTGTGATTTCTCTCTGTCAAATAAACAAATAAAATCTTAAAAAAAAAAAAAAAAGAAATTTCAACAACTTGGTAAATGTTTTTACTTGGCCTCTTCTTTCATGGCAGGAAGCCATCTTCTGAGGTAGCTAGCTACCAGGAAGAAGTACATGAATTGAGTTAAAAGTAGCTCTTCTATGTATTTGTAGGTCTCTAGGGAAAAAAAAAAATGTATAAACCAGAATGCCTGAAATAGCAGGTAAAGGATATTTCCTTTATCTAATTAAAGTCTGAAAGCAAAAGCTATAGCAACTCCAGAATGTCTACAGAGGAGAGGCTTGGGGCAGTCATCAGGTTGGAAGGAAAATTAGAGGACTTTCCTTAATATAGTGTTCACTTAGCAAGCACACAGCTTTTACTTAAAGAATACATTTTTTTAGGGCAACTTAACACCAGGAATGGGAGGGAGCCCTAATGGAGATCATGAGAGAACTACATCCTTAGAAAAGAAAGAAAGAAAGAAACTGGAGATGTGGTGGAAACAGCAAGAGAACTAGAATGAGAAGTGGAACCTGAGAAGCGGCTAGATTGCTGCAATTCCATGATAAAACTTGTGCAGGTGAGGAGGGTTTTTTTCTTAGAGATGAGCAAAGACAGTGGTTTCTTGAGATCAAATCTACTCCTGGTGAAGATGATGTGAAGATCGTTGAAATGACAGCCATCAATCTAGAATGTTGCATAAATGTAGTGGATAAAGCAGTGGCAGGTTTGAGCAAATGGACTCCACTTCTGAAAGAAGTTCTCTGGGAAAAATGCTATCAGACAGCATCACACACTCTGCAGAAATCATTCTTGAGAGGTGGAGTCAATCGATGAGGCCAACTTCATTATTGTCTTATTTTAAGAAATTGTCACAGCCACCCAGCCTTCAGCAACCAACACTCGGATCAGTCAGCAACTATCAGAGGTTTTTTGTTTGTTCGTTTGTTTGTTTTTAAGATTTTATTTACTTATTTTGAGAGAGTGAGAGAAAGAGCATGACCCAGGGTTAAGGGGGCAGAGGCAAAGGGATAAGCAGACTCCCTGCTGAGCAGAGAGCCGGATGTGGGGCTCAATCCCAGGACCCTGGGATCATGACCTGAGCCAAAGGCAGAGGCTTAACCGACTGCACCACCCAGATGCCCCAGCAACCATAAGTGTTAAGGCAAGACCCTCCACCAGCAAAAGGTTATGACTCCCTGAAAGCTCAAATGATGGTTAGAATTTTTAGTAATAAACTACTTTTTAAATTAAGGTATGTACCTTGTTTTTTAGACATAACGCACATTCAATAGACTACAGCAGAGGGTAAACATAAATTTGATATGTACTGGGAAACCCAAAATTTCACATGATTCTCTTTATTGTGCTATTCACTTTATTGAGGTGGCATCAGCCAGGGTCCAGAAAGAAAATAGAAACCAAACTGGTTATTCTAACAAAAAGAACTGGAACTGCTTCACAAGCATTGAACAAGGAGAGATAGCAACTGTAGAGAGCAGGGACCCCTAAGTTTGGGAGGACAAAAGGAAGAGAGTGAGGTAACTGGAACCCAGAAGCTCTGAGGAGAGGTCAGAGCTAGAATCCAGGTCTCAGAGGAAGGGACTGGCCAGCAGATCCTGATTATAGCAGAGAAGACATATGGAGACTGGTTTTGGGGTTATTAGGAAAAGGCAAGAGGCTGAAACCCACTGCTTCAAAAGTGAAGAGCTATTGGTGCATAATAGAGAAAAAAAAAAAAAAAAGGAACATGTCTTTTTTTTCTCTTCTCCAATTTCTCTCTAGAACCTCCTATTGGTCAAAGTCAAATATCCTTCTACCTTTCCCATAAGAAGGTCTCCGTGTTTGTATCCAACTGAATTTTGATAAGGAATTGGTCCCCTTTTTATATTAATACTTGATTAACATCCATACTTTCATAGTCACAAAGTACTATTGCATTAAAATATTATAAAATGGGTGAGAGGATGGATGAAATAGATAAAAGGGATTAAAGGGTTACAAACTTCCAACTGCAAAATAAATGAGTCACAGAAATGAAAAGTACAATGCAGGGAATATAGTCAATAAGATCATATAGTCAGTAAGATGATTAAAACAGTGTTTGGTGACAGTGGGTGACTATACATCATGGTGGGCACTGAGTATTTTAGAGAATTGTTGAATCATTATGTCGTATACCTGAAACGAATGTAACACCGTATGCTCATTATACTTCAGCAATATGTGTGTATATATACACAAGTTATTTTATTCTCTATTATTTTACTTCTCATTTAACCCCTTCAGTTCCCATCCTGAGTCTGAGATATTTCACTTTGACCAAAGCCTGTTGAAAATTTGTATTGCTTTACTAAGGCTACTCTTTTTTCTCCACCATATTGGCAAAGGAGCCCCACTCACGGTATATGATTCTCCACAACTGCTTTGGGGAGAAAAGTAGAGGTTCTTCCCTCAGTGAAAGCAAGGAAAGCAAAAAATGAAGCTGAGAGTTTTGCTCTTCTGCTAGTGTAAAATGAGGATGCTAAGAACAGCTTCTCTTTGATCTCAAAAGCAATGGAAATTGGAAAAGCAAAGTGGGATTTACCCCATTCTCTTAATCTCGGTTACCTGAGGTTTCTTTCTTTTTTTTTTTTTTTTTAAGATTTTATTTATTTATTTGACAGAGAGAAATCACAAGTAATCGGAGAGGCAGGCAGAGAGAGAGAGAGGGAAGCAGGCTCCCTGCTGAGCAGAGAGCCCGATGCGGGACTCAATCCCAGGACCCTGAGATCGTGACCTGAGCCGAAGGCAGCGGCTTAACCCACTGAGCCACCCAGGCGCCCCTTACCTGAGGTTTCTAACTAGTCCTGAAGGAGGATGAGAAGGTCAGATTTCTGCAAATGTTGTACATGGCCGAGATAAGAAATATAGTTTTAAAACATTTTTAAGTATTGAAAGCTTCATGCTACAATAAAATTACAAACTTCAGGTAATTTGCAAGAAGTTTTGCTTGACATTTTTATTTTTCTCCCCAAATCACCTTACAAAATGTGAACTCCAATAATTTGTCAAACAGTGACAACCTCCAGAATCTCTCCTTTGATTTTTCTTGGACTCCTAAGTCTCTCTCATAGATACTACAGCCAATAGTTGGAAAAAGCAGGGGGAGGAAAAAAAAAAAAAAAGCAAGGCTTGCTTCATCATTTTAAAACATCAGAGCTAAAATATATTATGTACATAAATACAAACCCAGAGTTTCCAAAATGGATATAATTTGCACTGCTCAATGTTTGATATCTAGATATATTTGTAACATCTCAAAAGCACTCTGTGCTGATTTTTTTAGACAGATTTTACAGAACCCAGCTTAAGTTAACAGAAGTTGTAAATTATGTCTAAGTGGACTTTATAAACAAAAGTTAAAGTTGAGCATGCAAGGGAATATTGAAAAGTTTGCATAATGCTGTCAACATCTACAGTGCCAATGTTCATCCTTTCTTTTATTATTAGCTGAACTTTTTTCTATATACATGGATATATGTCTAACTAAGTATGTGTGTACAGATTTATGTTTTCAAATGAAACAAAGCTGTGCAGTTACTATTGTAGGGGTTGACTGGTCTCTGCAAGCACGTGCTTCCTCGAGCCTATTAAAGTACAGTACCGACATTTCCCTCTTGTAGCTTTGTGAGTGTGATCCGACCTGAGCTTGTGTTTCTGGGAAAGCGCCTGGAGAATACCAATTTAATTTAGAAACTGCTCAGCTTAAGTGTTTGGTAGGCTTTGACAGCCTTGCATCAGGTGATCAGATATATTTTCAGAGATACCACAAAGAAAGTTGGAAATGTCACCAAAAAGTTTACGTTAAATGTATTTTTCCTGCGGAGGAATTGATTTTAAACATCATTTAAATTTATAACACGTGCCAGATTCCAGGGTTTTGTTACATGACAGCCTTTAGTTGCTGGTTCTCTGCTTTCAAATTATTTTAGTGCTGGTATGGGCTTTTGCTTGAATTGCACATGTTGTTATGCTGTTGTGTACTCTTAAGCTAAAGGCCAAACTGGAAATTCTTATGTAATAAAGATGAACAGCTATTTCTCTTGCTGGCTGAAATACAGTCATGTTGTACAAACAATATCTCTGGATGTGTTCTTTTCTCTTCTTCATAGGCTTTTTCATTCCTATTACATGGAGTTTAAAAAAAAAAGGGGGGGGACAAAACTTTGTAGTTGGATTTGCCCTGTCATGTGCTTAAAAAAAAAAATTATTAAGAAAGTGTATCCTTCCCCACTCACCACTCCCATCCCAAAACCATGTGTTCACCTCAAATTTAACTGAACACGCCCAATGTATCTTAAATAGTATTATATATTGTCCCTGAAATTAAGTGGGGTGGGGGGCGGTGGGGAGAATATTCCAGTCTAGGTGAAATCTATTCATCAGTAACACATACAAAGATAGTGCATTTTTCAAGGATAATCAACTTTTTTTTGGACGATCCTCTGGGGAGAGGAAAAATAATTTAAAAATTGAACTGTTCCTCCTGAACTACCAGCTTTCTTCTCTGCCTGCCTTTTTATTTAATCCATACTTTGAATTTCAATGGCCCGTTAAATTCTTCCTGCTTTTTAGAGTTTCTTTGAAAATATCTTGTGAAGACTAAAGGAGAAAAATTTTCACCAACAGTCTCGAAAATCTCTTGGATTCTCTAAACAAGAACAGAGCTGTCTTTGGGTTTTATTTTGTTTTGTTTGTTTTGTTTTTGAAGGAAGGGTAGAACATTAACACATGACAACAGTGAGATTCCACAGATCAATCTCTGAGTTCTTTTATCTAGTAAACATTCTAATGATCAACTTCAAAGACAAGACGGGAAGAAGCTTCCTTGTCTTTCCGTACCAGAATGAGAGGCAAAGCTGTTTGCCACTCATATGGGAGATATGAGGAACCTTTGAATGGATCATTGCTTTTTATGAGTAGTAATGAGGTGAGAAGTATTCTGGTGTGTGGCACAGGCCTTCATTAAAAAGCGTGAAACAGAATGGCTTACGGTTAAAGGGGGTAATTTGTTCTAACATACTTGCTAAATTGTGCTGTAACCATGCCAGTTAACAGCACTATATTTTCCATAGGATTCCTGAATGCATTTGTGTGCAATTATTCTGTCCATGCAAAGTTCAGGGATTTTTCCAATAGCTTATGTTAACTACTTGACAATGCTCACTCCTTCAGTGGAAAGTATATTGAGTCCCATAGTTAAAGAGGGGCGAAAGAATCCAGAGATGTTCTCATTCTCCTTCCGAAGCCAAAGGGTTCTTGTAAAATCAAAAACTCAAGGAACCTAATTTAAATGAATACCATTTGCCTGAAAGGTAATGTCAGAAGTAATGGCCAGGTTAATAATGACAAAGCTTAAAGCTTTAAAATATGCATTATAATAAAAATAGTCCATAAGAAAGGAAATCAGATCTGATAGTTTCAAGTCCACCATTTAAAAAGAAAAAACCCTGAAAATTAGAAGCAGTCATTTTGCTACATTTGTGAGGAAATTCTGTCCATAGAAGATCTTGAAGTTCTGCAACATACCAAGAAGATTACTTGTTCAGGCCCCGAACTGGGAACATTGGACTAAGTTTTAGTCATTGGAAAAATCATTCTGCTTAGAGAAACATAAAATTCTTTTTTTTTTTTTTTTCCACATGACCAGCTATCAAAAGAGAAAAATATAGGAGGCAAATACAAAGTTTTGGACGGGACCTAGAATTGGGGTATATTGTATGGGAAAATGGTTTTATAAGTGACAACTTTTTGAGACAGGCTTACTTAAAATGCTGTAATATTAGACTTAAAGGGGAAGAAAAACTCTTTTGAATTTTCTAGAATTTTCTTAAAAGGTAATAATACAAATATTAATTGTTTCATAAAATATGCCCCAATTTTATAACTGATGACACAATTTTATTGGAACAGCAATATATTAACTAAATGTAATTGATATGCCACTATAGACTAAAAATGGAGACAATTTTTTTTTTTTTTAAACAGGTTAAGAAGTAGAGTTTTTATTCAGGATAAAATTTAGGGCGATATATAATGGAGAAATATTTTCAACATCTGTTTCAAAATGCTCAATGGAGACTTAAATTTAAGCACCAAAAGACTTTACAGTGAGACAGGAAGTATCAGTGTCTGTCCACTCAGTGGAATTTCTGAGACTGAACAGCAGGGAGAAGAATTTCAGCTTTGTCACTTTCCACAATTTTCATTATTATTATTTAGGTTTTGAGAATTTGATATTTGATATTTGGGGAAAAGTATTTACCACCACTGTTTTGCACATTATTCTAGCTTTAAAAATAAATACTGTGCAACTTAATAGAAAGCAGGCAGTGGGCCTACAATAAATGTAATAGGCTCAGCCTCACCTTTCTATTTCTTTTTATTGGGTTTTCGGGAAAGTCTATGAAGGAAATTCTAATTGCAACTGCACCTCAGAAATGCTCAGGCAGGTTCTTTTAGCCTGAGGGAAGGAAATGCTAGCCCTGGGCTATGTGGTAGGAGCAATGGCATTTTTTCAAGCTAAATTAAATATGTAGCAGAGTAAGGAATGAAAATTACATTTCACATGGCTTAATCCTCATCACTGTACCACAAGAAGTCAAATCAGGTGAGGGCTGTGACTGCATACAAAACAACATCTTATTCTGTGCTGTATTCATTATCCTAGAACATGGCAGTGAGAAAAGAACCAATCTTTTTATCACTGTCTCTGTAATTACTCTCAGTAATCAGAACTTTGCTTTTCCTCATTTTAATACAAATGTAGATGCTCTGAGTTACTCAGGAACAACTAGGATGGAAAACCTGGGAAACAACATAGGAGAAAATGTGCATTAAAGGGACACTTACCATGCCTTAAGCTTTCTTTTGCATTTTCTGCCATTTATATCTAACTGGAAAAACTAAAGCCCTTTAGTCCAGTACAAAGAAGCAATACAAGGGCTAGGTGCATACAGTGTGAAATGAATAGAGCTCACTGAGTGCATTCTGAGTAAGGCTTGTCTAACTCTTATGGCATCATGGGTCCCCATGACTAGGTATTCCAAGGGGCTTCATGATGTCAAATACTTGAGAAAAACAGGATAAGGAGAGTAAAATAGACAGAAATTGGACAGAATCAACTAAATTGGACAGAAAATACTTACACAAATATATTAAGACTACATGTTACATTACATAAGATACATATACATTATATACATTGTGAAAACGTTCTCTTTCTGGGGAGAAAAAAAGAGTTAAAATATTCCAAATGAAATATATAGAGCTGCACTTGAGAAAAGTTTTCATTGGGAGACCACCGTGTGCTTTCCTAAGAAAGCTGGAGCCATTTAACAAAATGGCCAAGTGCTCCAAACCTCTGGCAGGTGTGTAGAGACCAACAGGTGTAAAGAAATAGCACAAAGCTCTGGTCTGTAAGAACTACCTGGGCAGCTGAAAAGATTTACAATTCCATTCTGCTCGTAGACCTCTCTACTCAGGATCTCAATGCAGGAGAATGAATTGGGAAATTAAGAAAAACATCTAATTTCATTTTGTTTCACCAGATAGTGCCTGAATCTCAGGAAGTGGAAAGGAGGAGGGAATAAATATATTTGGAATCCTAGAATAAGCCAAATGTTTTTAAGTAGTCGGTGTTGATCTTTTGTTTCTCTTTCTTTGGTTATATTCACACACCCTTCCAAAGCCCCCACGTGTGTCTTTGATGGACACTAAATAAATTTAGAAATGTCTTCCATTCAGCACATTCAATGTGATACTCTGGCTTCCCCCAAATTTATCTCCACCTTACCAGTGGTTTCCATACTTGGAATTTCTCCTCCAGTACATCCATTCAGTGATCATCTCTGAACTCCCACTCTTTCTTTATGTAATAATCCAAGGTCCAACTTAAGTTACTTCCACACATCAAGTGGACTCATTGGCTCCCACCCTTGTTCTGGCTATTTTCTGTATCATACAGATTTGCAATAATTACATTTAATTTCTCAATTTGTTCTTTGTTTTCTTGAATTGTTCATAGATTGTTGCAGGTATATTTATTGTTTCATAATAAACTTCTTGAAGATACAAATCATGTATCTTATAGTATTTTTGTTTCACCACAAACAATATACAAATGAAATATAATATAAAAGTGGAAAGACTGAAGAAACACACCAGACTCAATACCTTCTTTCTCATTGCACTCTTTTTATCTTTTAAGATAGTTCTCCTGTCCTATTGTCTACTTTCTAATGAACCTAGTAGTGGACATTATTACCTCTATAAGAAGAAAAGAGACCAAAACTGGCAAACAGTGGGAGGAGTCTTTGTGGTATTCCTTGTTTGTTTGGGATTATGCAGAAAAGGATAGAACAAACAAACAAAAAAAAAAGTAAAAATGACTCAGAAGTGTAGGATATTTAAAATATTAGGAAAAGAATGGGACACTAGTTTGAAGCAACAAAGGAAGGCAAAACATGCTTGCATTTTTGAAAGCCA